>NC_059474.1:28560343-29909509 GCF_018139145.2 Gymnogyps californianus | reverse complement strand
TCATGGAAAATTCTTTTAGTATAAAATGAAAGTCCATATGCCTCCAGTGTCCACTGAAAAGGAGAAGCCAGAAGTATTTTGGCTTATAACCTTAACATCAAGAATAGCTGGTCCAGTCCAGCTGCTCCTTATTTTTTCCCTTGATTTCAAAACTTAGTTCTATTAAATAGGAGGAATGTGGCCCTTAACTAGAAATGTGTAGGAGCTATTGGGAAATAGTAATTCTATTATTTATTAGAAATGTTTGTGTTATACCATTGTTTGGTGTTCAAAGAAAGCATGTGGAATTTAGCATAAACAAATGGCAGCCCTAGTCTCTCACATTCATTTATCTGCTTAAACAACACTTCCTTCACCACAAATCATGGGTTTTACCCTCTTCCCACTGAAGTAAACTGTAAGAGTAACTGGCTGTATCTGGGCAGATTGGCAAGATGGCAACTTCCTGTTTTACTGTCATGTATTACATTGAAAAGGTTAATTTATTAATTTATTTTTTATTATACTTAATCCAAAATCATTCACATGAAATTGCTGTTTTCCTACAATTGTACATACATAATGTCCAGGAAAAAAAGGCACTAAAACAGCCTGAATGGGACAAGTGAGACGCATGAATAAAGACCTTCAAATTAGGAAGGGAGGGGTGGGTGTACTCTGGCAAAGTAATTTAAAGCAAGCTTGTATAGTATCCATTTTACAATGTTTTTATCTTAAATTATCACATTACACTTGTCAAGCAATTTTATGGAAAGCCTATAAACAAAATTTGTCCAAAACATGCTGCACAAATTCAAAGATGGTGAATAAATGAAATGCTCTACCTCTTGACATTGAATAGGTTCTTGCAGTATGACATGTTGTAGTTAAGAAACATAGCTAAAAAGTTGCTGACTGATAGAATTAACTGCAGGAAGGTGAAACTTATTCATTGGATATGTCAGATCATTTACTTCTATCTTCAGGCACAGTTGTGCCCATGTAAGCATAGAGTGGAGTCACAGTGAATCAGCCAGCTAGTCTCATGGGAATTACACCTGTGTAACAGCCTCCAGAACCTAAGGCGTGAATGCAAGCTGAATTTATACGTAGCTTTTACTTACATGCAACTTTCGTAAAAGAACCAAATCTTGAGCTGTCTCTTAGAACACCTGTAAATGAGGATCAAAATAATTAGTAATAAGTTATTAAGAATTAGGCTGAAAAACATCAACTGTAGTTATGTTTGTAGGTAGCAGGTTACTCTTTTACACTTAATGTTGAAGAAAATTCAAGAAAACCTAGCATCTGAATTCCCCATAAAATTATAAAAATCTAAGAATTACCTCTTTAATCATGTCACACACAGTATTACTACACACTAAATATATTGTTTCATAATCACCGAGTATTGCATTTGTCAAACAACATAAAATGAACATGAATTTGATTTTAAGTTTTGCTCCTTCTTTAGTTTTAGGAACTGCAAGTCATGTAGCTGAAGAGTCTAAACTTCTTATAATTACAAGTAGATTAGACATTATATTATTATAGTAACTTTATTAACAGCAGAAATATATTTCATCTGAGCAAATCTAAATTAACCCAAAGTATGTTTACACTTTACCTTTCCTAATTAAGAAACTAGTAGCAAGCATGCTCACTGCAGCCAAAGGAAAAGCTGTGAAGAAAAAGAAAAGCTGCTTAAAATATGATTTTCAGTATTTTCAACCACATTTAACAAAATATGCAATAAAATGAGAGTTGCTAGGCCTTACTAAGCTGATTTGTATAAGAATGTAAGCATACATATAATTAACAAACTATATATAAATTATGAAACATTCTCAATTCCAGCTTTTAAGACCTACTACAAATTATGCAGTTCTGTTAATGAGTCATCCTGTCTTCATTAGACTTCGTGTTTCCTAAAATACAAAAGCCAACAGCAGATGGGATGAAGCTCTAAGGACAAGACTCCAGGTCTAGCTACAGCTGCTACAGCGTCAAGGTGCAGAACTTCAAACCAGAGAAGCATACACAGTTCTTCAGGATGGAAGGCAGTTACAGAGAGGCCAGTGCCTCTAGAAATTTTTGATAACCAGAAGTCTTCATTTTGTTTTAACGTAAGAACTTTGGAATGAATTAAATATATTAATAAATTAATAAATTGAAATATATTAAAATTACATGAGTTTTATATATTAAAATATATATTAAATTAAATATATTAATATAAGTAATAAATTAAATTGATTAAAATTAGGTAACCTGTTTTATTCACCAGCAAATTAAAGAACAGGGCAGCTTTTTCCATGGCTTATGGATCAAACTATACAACTCAGGGGTAGGGTCAGGAATGCAGAGATGACGACAAACATGGAAGAGCATTACTGCCTATCACAATCAGCTTAACAGTTCACATTGGTTTTTATCATATTGAAAGAGTTCAGGTGGCAGGAAGCATTTGAAGATGGCAAGAAACAAAAGGAATACTTATTTCAAGCAATGATAATTATGATATTGGGAAGATTAACTTTGAAACTATTCGTAAAGACCACCATCCCTACACAAGACACAGTGACACTGAAATAACGAACGTGACAGAAGACTGAAGTTAATTACATTAAAGATTTAGATGTGTCATAATGACATTACATTTTAAGCAAGTCTGAAAATGTAGATGTTACAAAAAGGCTCAATGACTTTAACGTTACCTAGGGGAGAAATTTTTGCAACAGCACTGGATGTTTATAGTGTTCTGATGCACACAATCTGCTAATTAAGTTCATATTTGAAGATACATGATATTTTTTGGAATTTGGACAGCACAGTATTAAAGTATACTTTGCAAACTAAGAGTTTATTCCTTCACAAATTCTGACAGGTCTAAACTAGGTTAGGAGTCCAACCAGCATTTTAGGGTAAATATGACTGGATGTCACTTTTAAGAAAAAGTATTCGCTCCTTGGTTCACAAGCAAGATTACAGTAACACTTCAAAACAGATAATAAAATCTTCCAATCTATTAAAGATTAAAACCCTCATGCTTTTAAAGATTCTAGACCTAGATTTTCCAAAATTTAGAGTTCTAGATTTTCTGAGACATAGAATGGCAGTGCAGATTTGAAGCTAAATTGTAAGAGAAAAAAAAACCTGGGGGGGGTTAAAGAAACAAAAATCCAAAAGAACTTATTACAGAGGACTTCAGTATAAGCCTTAGAGGTTTGAAATGACTTATAGGCCCAACACAAATATTCCGGACATCAAAGACAGGTTATGCACGTTAGTGGAAACAGCTGCTAGCATGTGAGCATATAAATGACCTAAACTGGTAACTAGAAATTAAAAGAATAACAGGTAAATGAAAATTTGGTTCATACATAAAAATTAATATGAATAATTATTCAAGTGTAGGAAAAAAACAAAAGCAGCTTAATAAATCAGAAAATATCAATGCTTTTCACTGCTATGGGCAAAAAGTACTTTTTCTGCTTCAGGAACAAAATAAATCGTAGGAAAAATAATGGAAGGCTGATATATCAACAGCACATAATTAAGGATGTAATGTACCCTAGTCAAAATGGTTTTATGGGGAAAAAGTCATACTGATCTGGTTTGATTTTGTTAGCGAGCTTAAAAGTGCAAAGGATAAAATTGTAGATTGTAATGTGAATTTTTACAGTATTAGAATTTGTATTATATGACAATGTGATTAAAAATTCGTAATATCAGTAAAGCATATATTAAACTGAATTATGAAATGACTAGCAAGCATTTCTGAAATAGAAGCTGTCAATAGAAACTACTGCAAATCAGAGAGGGTTTGCAAGAACTGGTAAAAATTGATTACAGCTTGAAATTCGAACAAACTGAAAATACACAAACGTATAGTAATATCTGTGAATAACAAGAACCAATACAATAAGAAGTGACGATGTCAAGGCAGTCACACAGGCAACCCATACCTCTTGCAAAGGGGCATTCAAATAATTTAATACAGCGAATACAACAATCTAGGTTCATGTAACGTAGAACAATGAAACAAAGACAGGAGACCTAGAAAACAGCGATGGGCTTTAGGCTCTCCCAGTGAGATAATGGCACAGTACACAACTCCTGGAAAAAATCTCTCAATTACTGTTGTAGCTCCCTAAAGTGAAATTACTGAAGAAACTAATTTGGGGCTTCTCAACAATACCTTGATGTTGTTTCTTCAGTCTCCGTATAAAGATGCACAGGGCAGTAAGTTATGTTGCCAATCAAGAACTCACAGCAGAACACCTCAAGAAGAACAAACAACTCCCTCCCTTCTTGTCTTCCAGGAGAGAGATTATCAATAAGCCATAACCAATCGTCATCTTACTACTAATGAACCTGACTTTTCACTTACAAAAATATAAGGAAGATGGCTAGATCTTAGCAAACAAGCTGAAGGTTTCCAGGTATCTGAACAGAAGTGGAAGAGGAGAATGCCAAAGCAATGGAGAAAGATAAAACAGAACTTTGAATCGTTAATTCAAAATCACAGTGCTTTAGAAGTTGCCCCTGAAAGTACCGTCTTCCAGGAGAAATCAGAGCCCCAGTGTGCTAAATTTAGCAAATCAGCTGCTAAATTCTTCATCCGTCCTGGTTTCTGCTAAGCCACCTATCAGCATCAGGAGTAATCTACTAGTGTGCAATAAAATAGTGGGTAACAGTCACATCAGAAGGCTTGTTCAAACCTCTTGACCAGGTGTATAAAAAACAGGTATGCCTTGAACCTTTGGGTTACAGAAACAATGTCAAGAAGTAATGCAATCAGTTCTCAATGTTTTGTGAAAAAAAGCCCCAACATAACATTGATATTTCAAATAAATTAAGAAGAGGCATGAAGTATTCTGTGAAAACAATGCAAGTTTATTATTCCTGTATACCAGCTACAGTACACAAATCATTACTGACTGCAGAATCATGCTTGAGAATCTTGGCTTTTATTTACAGGAGAAAAACGCCCAAACATCTGGCCATACACAGACACAGAAATTTTCTCCAAAAATTGAGCTGAGCGACTACTTATACGTTGTTCCCTTCACAAGTCTCCCTAAAGACAGAAAGCAATGGTTCTAAGTTAAACTATTTTATTCTTGCTTTCTAAAGATAACAACAAAAATTGAAAATAAAAACGTAGAAATAAAAAAAGAATATTCAGAAACATGAGAGACTCCATTAATTATATCTATTTTGAGACTTTAAATAAGCATATTAATTTAAAATACAAAGGGATCTTATTATAAAGCATATACCTTACAAATTATGTTGCACCTTTTACAAAATTCCTGTCCTGCAAACTCTTAATAAATGTAAATCCTACATGGATCAACATTTACCAGGATGAAATTTTAGACCATGTGAAGCTTTTTAATGAACTGTTGTGATATACTGACCCGGGCCTTCCTTCCTTAATGCCTCAGATAACAATAAAAACTAAGGGTGGAAGAAAAGCAAACCAAGTTTACCAGCAAACTGAACTTACCTCTGTACCGGGCACTCTCTTCAGCACATTCCTTGAGGAGTCTTCTTTCCTCCTCTGTCGGCACATAAGGCTTAGGTACTTCCCTCTTTCATTAAGGAAATATATTAGAAAAGAATGAGCAAAAGAAAGGTTTGGGGGGATTTTTCAATTAAAAACTTGGTCTAACTTTCACACATTGTAGTGCCTGTACTTTCACACAGCTACACTTAAGGAACTAGTGCCTTTTATCTATAAATGTCACATGAAAGATATCATTAAAAAACTCCAACGTTTCTACAAAACACATGAGAGAGCAGAAAATATTCTGTGCACGCTCAAATCCCAACTCAGTCCGCTCCTTTTTCTTCAGAAAAGCCTGCTTTGGTCCTTGCAACCAGCCTTCCAAATTGATGAATTCCGACAGCTCATTAAATCCCTTTTTAAAATAGTTGTCAGGGGTTTAATTACACAATGCGTGTTGCCCGTTTACATGCATATATTTAGGGGACGCTGGCCAGCTGTTTTACCAGCAGGTGAGAAGTTTCTACCAGAGGCGCGTGACCCTCTCCCATCGTGAAAGGCGTGCGACCGGGCACCCTGCCAGATCGCCGACCGGCAGAAGGGCAGATGTGAGAAGGCCGCCGGTACCGGGAAGAACGCCTCCTGCCGCGACACCCGCCCCTACGAACGGCCGCCGGAAAGGCCTCAAGGGCACCGTCTCCGCGCCCCCGCAGGCCGCCAGGGAGCTCACCGCAGGGGCGGGCGAAAGGCTGACAGGAATCCCCCCTCCCCGGCCCGCGGAGGGTGTGTGCAGGCCCCGAGCCTGCCGCCTCACCCTCAGCAGAAACAACCCCTAGCCCCACCGGGCTCCCACACAACTCTCGCGGTTTCCCACCGGCAGCGCCGCCGAGCAAACGACAGTACCTCGGCCGGGTCGCCGACCTCCCCGCCGCCGGGACTCTGCCCGGCCTCCATGGCGGGGCGGGGAGGGCAGTGCGAACGACCGCTGACCCGGAAGTCGACGCGACGGTGTTCGCCGTGCTGGCTCCGTGCGCATGCGAGGAGCCGGCGGCGGAGGCGGAGCGGCCCCGTTAATTGTCGTTAGGCCCCAGGGCTGCCGCTTGGGGCTTGTCTGGGCGGCGGGTGCTCCGTGGCCTTCCCCTGTGTGGAGACTCGGCGGAGAGGCCTTGCGGGCGGGCCTCGGGGCAGGCGGTGAGGGCCGTGGTGCTGCCAAAACGCCGTTGCCTCTGAACTCGAGGCTGTGGCCGAGGGCCGTGTGTTTATTTGTGTTCAGCAGCGGTGTTTCCTCGCTGGGAAAGCTGAGTGAGGGCGGTGGAAGGACCTAGAGGTAGCAGCTGAGGCTCAGAGCATTCATTTCAATCGAGAATGTTTCCTTCCTGTGCTTTATCTTGTTTCCTGCCTGCTTAAAGAATGCCACCCTCTAATACATTTGAGAGCAGGCACTGCTTCAGAAGTGGTGAATCCCTTTAAAGGTAATCCTTACATGGTTGGGTTTGTTTTGCACAGTGTTAATACATGCATTGGTGCTTCTTGGCTTTGTAACTCACTTGCTGTTTTTGATAAATGGTAGCAAAAAGCTTTTATCCATCCATGCCTAGCTTGAACAATTGGTATGTTACCAGTAGGAATATTAACTGGTTGCTAAGGATGCACGGCTCGAATTGACTAAAGAGAAAGGATGCCTGTTACCTAAAAAAGAGTTTATTTGCATCGGGACCAAGCAAGGACCTGGCAGGCAACTCTCTGAACTTGAAAGTGGTAGAGGTTTGGTGGTTAGGACTGTATTGAAGTGGGAGATGAGTCTGTGTGCTTGCCTCTAGCCAATGCTGTTGAAATGGTAGCGTTAGTGGATGCTTGCAGTTTATCAGAAATCAGGAAAAGCTGTGGAAAAAATAAAAAGATGTTTCTAATAGTGCAATGTATGCTGCAGCATTTTCTTGTAAACATTTAGTACTGTGGCTTGAATTCACCATATCCTGATCTGCCTCTACTTGCCTGGAATGCACCACTCCCTTTAAGCCTTTCCTGGAGCGAGCCATTGTCTCTTCACCCTGGAATTCAAGTGAAGAGGCTTAAATTGCTACTGTCTGATGGCTGTACAAAAAAAGCCCATGCCTGAAGATAGGAGAGGGAAGGTTTTAGAGGTGGAAGGTGTCTGAAATTAGTAGGGAATGTGGATGTGAAATGTCTGAAATTAGTAGAGAATGCAACTATAAAATGAACACTGAGCATGTGAAGGACCTAGGACAAATGGACTAAGGAGTGTGTGCGAAGTAATAGGTTTGGCTGCCTGGAGTGGCCAGCTGCACCAAGAAAGCTGTAGAGCAGATGGGTTTCTGAGTATTGGATTCTTGAAATAAGCTGGGAGGACAAGAACCCCACAATACATAGTTTCTGGTTCTAATTCATAGCTTTCATCATACAATAAATACATTTCTAATTTGCCTGAGATTGGAAGTAATCTGTGTTATCAGGCCACCTTCATCTCTGCCTATCACCTGGGCCCACCCTAATGAAGCACTCTCCAACACATGAACATCAGTTATGCACATTATTTATTGGAAGGCAAAAGATTTTGGCCTCATTGGCTCAGGACAGTTTTATTTATGGGACTGTAGCACACTTGTTAAGGCAATTTATTTCATGCTTTTCCGCATTTAGCTTTCAGTACATTCTAGGCAAAGAGTACAATGGGTTTTTAAAGCTTGTATTTTTGTAGGGTAGAACATGTTTATGGACTGCACCTTCTCTAAACATGGAGCTTCAATGGGGAGGAAATGGCTATCATTGTCTGCTTCATTGAAGAAAATAATGACTCTGAGCTGTTGTTTTGCCTCTCCATTGTAAAATTAATAGTTATCTATTCAGTTTTCTCACTTCACTATCCTCAAGTCCCTTAGACTTCCAATGGGGAAAAAAGAATTAAAATCATGGAGCGAACTGGTGAGTTTACCATCCTTTCAAAAATCTGGTACAGTCTGCTTGTGAGATACTTAAAAGTATTTAAAAGTTTTACCTGGTTACATACCTCCATTTGTTGGCTTAGGAACTGCAGTTGTAGGGCCATATTCAGCATAGATGGTAGAGCATGTCCACATCCTTGTTACTTCATTCTCTGTCCTCAAGCCTTTTTTTTGAAGTTCACTCATAGAAAGAAATCTTAACAAGGATGCCCTTTTTGACATCTGGTCTACTTCTACCACTTCCTTTATACTCATGCCATCTTTCATGCAACTACTGAGGACTTCAGTTTAAAATCGGTGATGGTATCGCCAAGTCCTTCTGATGCATTACATAAAATCTTGTCCTCGGGCAAGGCTTAAGGCTAGCTTTTTAACCCCTTTCTATAAATCTAGTCTCTTGAATACTATTTTCCCTACTTTCTCCTTTGACAGGTGCCATTATCCAATATGGTATTTTTGTTTAAAAATCTGTGCACTAGAGTAGTCCTTTAGAGATGACAAAGTAACGTTATTTCTTGGGGAGTTTTGAGCTGTTTGTTTTAATGACATGCACAATGATGGTCTGATGTTTCAGCAACTGTTTTCTAATTGCTGTTTTGTGTGTGTTTTTAAACATGTACAACCTACAAAACTGGTAGATTATCTGTAAAGAGGAGTAGCATAAAGTTATGTATTTTTGCACTGCTTCAGGAGCCAAAAAAATATTTTTAGATGTATTATAACTCACTTATCTATGACTCTAAACTCTTTATCTTTTATGACTTAGTATCATCCAAGAGCGATGAATATATGTGAGATTCAAAATACTGTAATACTGAAACTTGATAGTTAACCTTTAGAAATTTGAAATTATTTCTTTTGAAGGAGATGCCTCAAAGAAGGAAAAGGAAAACTTTCAAACAATAAGATTCTTTTAAAATGAACTGATTACTTATGTAACAAGAAGTTGGAAGGTGTGGAAGTCAGATGGTTTCTAATTGCAGTACTTTGCAAAACAAAGTCACCGGTGAATATTCAGAACTCTTGAAGCTGGAGCTCAAGAATTAATAGGGTGAGTTATATGTAGACTGTCAAGTGGTTTAAAAGCTTATCTTTCTTACAAAGTCTTTTCCATCCCCTTGTTCAACAGTTAGTGACAGGCTTTATACAGATCCACTGCAAAACAAAGAGATGGCTTAACAAATAAGTTTAGTTTTACGATATTGCATAAGATGTAACTGAAACAAGTAGACGTGTGAACGAGTTGGAGTATACGCTGATCTGGTAAGGAAAGTTGCCAAAACAAGTACTGGAAGTTTATGTGCTCAAGTACATAGCTGGAATGGTGATTTTTTTTTTTTGTTGTTGTTGTTGCTGTTGTTTTTTGCTTGGTGCTCTGGACAATAGAGTAAAAGACAACAGCTGAGAGCTTCTGATTCTTCAGTGGCTGCCAAGAGTTAACAGGACTATATTTGGAAAAATCACTCTCTCCCTAATGAGGAAATAACAGGGCTTCGTACCAAAAAAGAGCATTGTTGTAACTACTACAGCTGGTGGCAAACAAAGAATCGGTTATTTGCCTGAAGCATTATGGCACATCAGCAAGAACCAAGAGTGGGTGTCCTTGCGGAGCTGATACTCAAAGCCTCAATTAGTAAGGACTTTACCCACATTGATAATAATTACTATTAATAATAACTGGTACTGTAATGTACTTTGAAAAGTACTTTACATGTTAACTAATCCTTAGGACTATTTTGTAAAGGAGGTAGGTAACAGTCAGGAGAATCTGGGGTCTGAAAGTGGTATGATTGTGCATCCTGTAAAGTTCAGGTGCTCAGGGTTAAATACCAATGGTCTGATTTTCATTGGCAGTGAGGTTCAGCTGCTCTCGTTTCAATTATATGGATGTATATGCATTTATTGGGAAGATCAGGCTGAGCTCCTAACTCAGGATAACTTCAAAATCAGAAGCAACTTGTGACATACTTTGCTTCAACCAATTGTCTGAAATTATGCACAACACCAGTAGCAATAAATCCTGTTTTTCTTGTTAGGTGTTCTATTACCCAACGTTTAGACTGTGGTACAATTGTTAAAATAGAATAAAAAATACTCATTCACAAAATTCTTAAATCTACAGGAAAGAGTTAACCTGAAATACTCTTCTCACCTGCCAGTATATCATTAGTTTTTTCATCTCCTGCTTTCTTGTTCCTGCTGGTTTGTGCAAGTTGATGTACGTTATCTGTATTAAGGGTGTGCAGCACATGGATGTAAGTAGTTGAGCAGGAAGGGACCTTTTACTCGAAATAAACCAGAATCGTACAAAGTGTGTAACAGAACTTGGAGCTTCTCTTAACAGAGATTGGCAACTGTTGTGCTGGCGCATTTGTTTGTAAAAAGCATACTTCTTAGTTCTGTTTTTGTTGGATATGCTTATTATAGTACAGTACTTGCAAGACAGGCTTATATTTGACAGTGGAAAAATGGTGACTTCAGGATTCTTTCTAATACTGTTTTGCAGATCTGGTGTTATTTTATCATGCTTGACATGTATTTATATTTTTTCCTTCTCCCCCCCCCTCTTTTTCTTTTCAAGCCTGGAAGTTTTGAGGCACTTCAACAGAAAATATAGTTACTTTCTAACTGCTTAAAATGTTAATGTTGGTACTGTTTCTGGTTTTATTACCATCGGTTCCCGAATCTTTGCATTGTTTAGAAATACATTGTTACATTCAGCCACCTGACCTGTTGTATTAGTGAAATCCTGGCCAGTGCCAGTATCAGGTGAATTTTCTGAGGATGTTGTTGTGAATTATGTCATTACCTTGCCTTTCCGTCTGTGTCGCTTGCATTACGATAGACCTTGCCGATTGGCGCCTGTGGCAAGTACGTGAAATCAAAGTCAAGTCAATGGCGAAAGCAGCCGGAGTGTTTTATCTGCTGTGCAGGGCTGGTGGAAGCTTCCCCGCGGCCTCCTGCCCTGCCCCGCCCCGCACTCTTCGTCGGAGCCAGGCTGCTTCTGCGGGGGAAGCCCAGCGGTTCGCGTTGGTAGAGCAACGCGAACAATTTCTGGCAAAAAGGCGGTATCTATGCATTGGTGAAGCTGGCCGCCGCACAAGTATTTGCCCTTACTCCCTTGGGGGAAGGGCGTATTTTCCGACCGTTTCCTACGGGCGAAAGGGAGGCTGTGAGAAGCGAGTGCCCTCACGGCACGGGCACGGCGCAGCCTGTCCCGCGGGACCCCTGCAGGGCCTCGTCGCTTCATGAGCGGGGAGGCTTCCTTGATGTTCTCCAGCCACGCTGCTGCATGCCCGGAAGGCCGTTTTATTCCCGGCTACCCTGGCCATACCGGCCGCCTTAACTGTTTTTAACGACAGCGATCGGTCCTGCTCTCACCGGTAGCGCGGAGGCTTCTTTGGGCCGCAGGCGGCTGTACCTGCCCCGCCGGCGTCTGAGGCTGCCCTTCCGCCAGGCTAGCCCGCCGGGAGCCCCTGGGGGCCGGGGTGCTCCCCGCCGCGGACAGGCTGCCCGGGCGGGAGTTTGTCCGCGGTCCCTCAGCCGCCGGGGGAGGCTCGGGGGGGGGGGGGGGGGAAGCGGCGCCTCAGCGCGCTCCCACGGACGGGCTGGCTGGGACGCGGAACTGGCCGCCGCTGCGGCCTATCGCAGCCGCAGGAAGCTGGCCGGTGCCGCCAATCGGAAGCTCGGTTCACCCCTCGCGGCCTTGCGATTGGCCGAAGTGTCAGGCGGGGGGCGGGGCCGGGAGGGCGGGCTGGACGCTCGGGAGCCAACGGGAAGGGTACGGGCGGGCGGTCCCGCGTGAGTGCTGCGCTCCTACCCCAGTGAGCGTCGGTTCCTGGTGGAGCGGCGCGTGCCAATGGGGAGGCGGAGGGGGCGGGAGGGACGAGCCGGACCGTCGAGTTACCGGAGGGGAGAGGCGGCGTCGGGATAAAGCCGGCGGGGGATGCCGGCGGTGCGAGTTGCTCACCGGCTCCCACCAGAGTCGCTCTGAAGGGGACTGTAGCCGCGCTGAGGCGGTGGCGCCCGGGGCTGCGGCGGGAGGCAGCGCTTCCACCGGCGGGATAGGTGAGGCGGCGGCAGATCTGGGACCCGGTCGTGGCTGAGGTGGGGGGGGGGGGGGCGGAGGGGGCCGCCTGCTCCGACGGAAACGGAGCGCGCGGGCAGGCGGGGGGCTGGGTTGCATCGCGCGCGGCCCCCGCCGCTGGCCCGGCCCGCGCCGCTTTGTTTACGGTGGGGAGGGGAGGGCAGCGTGCCGCCGGGCGGCCCTGCCCGCCGCCGGGGGGGGGACACGCGGGGAGGGGTCGGTGGTGTTGGCGTGCGCTTGGCGCCTCCCGGCCGCCTCCCTACCGGGCCGGGGCTCCGGCCCTCATACTCCGGGGAGACGGAGCCTTCCCCGGCCCCCTCCGCGGCCCGCGCCCTGTCTCCTCCCGCCCTCTCTCTTCCGCCCCTTCCTCTCCGGCCCCGGCCCCGCCCGTGCAGCGCGGCCGGCGGCGGGGTGCGTGCCCGGTCTTCCCCCTCCCGGCGCGGTCTGCGGCTCCCCGAAGCCCCCGGGGTGGGCGCGGCGCTCGCACGGCCCCCGCGGGCCGAGCGGAAAGCAGCCGCCGCCGGGCTCCTCCCGCCCCACGCCCGCACCCGTCCGACTGGCTCCGGTCGTCCCCCGGGGCAGCGGGGCCGGGCAGCCGCCGGCCTGTGGCGTTCGGCGGCCGCCGAGGCAGCCACCGCCGCGGGGGATGGCGGGGCCGGGCGTGCGCCAGGCCGCCCGGGAATGGCGGGACGGAGCGGGGAGGGTGGCACGGAGCCGGGCTTTGTTCCCGGCCCCGCCCCGCCGCCGCCGCCGCCGGGGGGTGCCCGGGGGCTGCGCGGGCGCGGCGGAGCTCCGGCGGAGAAACGCGCGTCCCGGCTTCGGGTGGAAAGGGCGGCCCAGGCGGGCAGCGATGCTCCCGTCTGCCTCTCCCGCCCTCCGCGCAGCTGGCCACGCTCCCTCGCCTTTAGATGAAACTTACTGTAGAATCCTGAGCGTCAAAGAAAGATAGGGGGGTGTGTGTGTGTGCACCCTTCCCTGAGTGCGTGGCGCTTCGCTAAGGGAGTCACTTTAAGGTGCTGTTAGGACCGAACTTGGTCCTAACAGCACCTTAAAGAGTCGTTTTTACAGTCTCACATAGACGTTACCGATGTGGCTAGAAGTATTGTAGGGGTTTAATTAGTTTCTCCCCCCCTCTGCTTTCATATATATACTTCCAGTATTTTGGCTATGTGATAATTTTTGTTGACTGTAATGACGCTCAGCTGCTCAGTGAACAATTCAATTTGTGTCTTAACCAGAAATCACTGGTTCAGCAATCAGGATAGCTCCAGGTAAAATGTCCTAAGGAATCAGATGGAAAACATTAAAAAAAAAACCCCAAAATATTTTGGTGGTCACTCATACCAAATGAGTTACAAAAGCAGTTTGCTAATACAGTTTTAAGGAATAGTAAGACAGTCTGGAGATGAGGTAGCGAGAGTGTAACCTGGACTTCCTTCAGAATTACAAATCTGAAATGTGCCTTAGGAAAGAGTTATACTAAAGCAGAAAGCAAGTTCTTCTTTACTCTTATGTGCGCTGCACATCTTCCAAGCTCAGACTTGATGTAGTGAGAAAGGCTTAGATGGTAAGCCACCTTCATGTAAATGCAGACCAGAAAGAGCAAAGTGTAAGTTATTGAGGTAGTAGGTGAAGAGCCACTCATGTGGGCAGGAACAAGCAGTATGGAGCATATGGAGTACTGTGATAAAGAAGGTGATTTGCTGATTGTGGGTTGAGCAAAGAGTGAAATTAACTGTAGTAACTTAAGAAGTATTTCCTCAATGTGTTGTTTCCTCAGTAGGATGTTTCAGTCACTTTGATTCTGTGTTGTTACTGTCATGCTTAGGATATGCCCCAAATACTTCAGAATCTCTGTGGGAGATTGTTGAGCAAGCGCTGGGAAACCACACACCGATTCTTATCTTGTGACACTATCGGAGGAAGGAAACAAACCCCTCGGTAAAAATTGTGTTGCAGGTTCAGTAAGTCAAGTATTTAAAGATGAGAGCGATGGTCTCTCTGTCAAAAGCTTCCTTTATCTGTGGTTTGTAGAGGCTCTTAGTTAGTGGTACTTGATGGTGGTTGTTGTCAGTAGACAACTGACTTCCCTGGGCGAATTGCTGCTGTGAATGGCTCCTTATTTATATTCCAAAATGGATTTGGTTAAAGCCTGTGCTGACTTCTCTCTGGAAGTGGTTTCCTTGGAGCAGAGCGGTGGTATGCTGCTTTGAGATGTTGTAGAAAACTGTTGCTGAACTTAATTTCAAAAGAAAAGTTGTTTAATTCTTCTGTGGGGTTAGTTAAGGTAAAGTTGAAATATTCAACTAATTCTGTTTCTGTTTCGCTGGCCTAGGCAAACCAAAGCACGGTGATAGTTGGTTCTCATGTAATAGCATAGTACCTTTGAGGAGGGAAGTTGGAGGGTTGTAGGGCTGTAAGGCAAAATGTAGAACTGTTCCGTTTTTCATGTGACTCTATTAACGCTTTCCAGTGTCATCGTGCTAGGCCTCAACAGCTCAAGAGTGGTCCTCACATGTTTTTTTCACTGTGAGTGGTTGTCTTTTTCATTTTGGGGGGTAAAATTAATTGGTATGCTGAAAGTTTGTGCTAATACAATTGAGAACACGCTGTCTGTATTTACTTTATCTAAGAACTTAAGATGATTATAATTAAACCCCCCACCCCCCCCCCCCCCCCCCCGTGGCTATGCATCAAGGAAAACAACTTGGAAAACAGCGTGTTCCACATCAGGAGTTGCCTATTTTATATCTAGTTTTGTATTTCAGGGAGTTTTATCTTGGTCTTCTTGTATAATGATGGCTACTTCATTATTGCACAAAGGACTAAATGACAATTTTTTTTTTTTGTCTGAGTTCCTTAAGAGGCATGTAGGCAAACTTTACACTTCAGTGAACTCGCATAATGCAGAACATGGGTATATAATATGCTCCCTCTGGCCGTGAGCTTTTAGCCATTTTTATCTATATTTAAGCCTTAGCTTAACAGAAACCATAGGTGTCGTGCAAATAATAACGTGAGAGGAAGGTGCTATATGCACGCGAGTTATGTGAGTTACTGTGAGAAAAATGAGGATAATAGTTCAAGGTTTGTGACCCCGTAACTGTAGTTATTGGCCTACATTGCTTTGCCTGTAGGAAATGCAATGTAGCTTATCCATCAGCAGGAGGGCAGCTGGCCCAGTGCACAGCCTAGCTGTGGTTTACCACTTTGTACCGCTTCTGCATGCTCGCACCCAAAGAACTTTGAACATTTATGACTTTTGTATCTGTAATAATCCTCCCAGGAATGACTATGGGCTGGAGAAGAAGTGTTGCAATGTTAGAAGGTTTTAGGATTCAGCGTTATTCCGGTCCAGTCTCACTCCAAATCCCAGTGAACTCCAGTAATAGATGTTAGCCAGACTGACTCAACTAGAGTTGCTTCTGTCTTTTTTTATTGATTAAAATAGCAGTTCTTCTTTCTAGTATTTAGCTCACTTATCGTCAGTGTTTGACAGTTAATTCTCTAAGTATCTGTGTACTGCCATATAGCTCTGTCTCTTCTAAGACTTGTGTTGTCCTTCCTTCCCTCCCCTCCCCCAAATCTATTATAATCCCTAATTCCCTCTGACATGAACACCTCCCAGGAAGAATGACACAATACAGTCTCAGATAGCAAGTGTCCAGTACCGTCACTGGAAGATATCAGAAAGGAATAAATTCCTTCAAGCTAGTTGAACAACAGTGTCTGCTCTTGACGTGGCTTCAGTTGTGAGGGATTTTTGTGTTTATCCCTAGTTTTTCCTAGTGATTTATGTTTGCATGCAAAAATGGAAAAGGAACAAATATTTAAAAAAAAATGAACTTCTAAAGTTGAGTTTGAGGTTCTCCGAAATGTCTAAATATTTGGTCTGATACAATGGCCTAATGCCCAGAAGCTGTTGCTGTAAGCTTTGGGGCTTTAACGGTTTCTTCTTTACATGGGTTTTCTTGCCCTTGTCAATGTGAGCAACGTGCATTGTTTTTTGCAGTTAGGGACAATAGACAAAACTGACCTGTGTGGAGTTTGCACGGATCTCAGCACAGTACTTTCTTCTGCCATTCCAGCCGCTGCTTTGGCAAGTGGTCTGTACAAGTGTAAGTGAACTGTACTTTTTCAGGGCTGGGGCTGGGTTAGTCTAAAATAGCTGGCTTTTCAGCAGAGTCTGTAGCAGAAGACTTGGGACTATTGACATGCACGCTTTAGTGGTACTGCTGGTCACTTTGGAGTTAGTGTGGTGACCTATTTTCTTCTTTCTCCCTGTTTTCCAGAAAATGGGAGAAGACTCCTGACTTGGACCTTTTTCTCTTCTCTTTTGTTCTTTGATTTTTAATTGAAGTTACACGAGATGATGATAATAAAACAAGCTTTGTGTGTTTTGTCATCTAACTATTGGAAGACTGCTTCAGAATTAAATAACTGATACTTGGGAGTATTTGTAATTTTCAGGTTGTGTGTTAAGGCAGTTTATGTCAGTGGCAGTTGCCAACGTTATTTTTCAGCTTAAATAGCAATTCTTCCTTCATTATCTTTATTTCACTTGCCTCTGTGTATTTCTAGAGAGTAATAGTATAATTTCACTAAACCAGATAAACGAGACTCTCTCTTGTTTGGGTGAGATGTTTCCTGTTCACCTGATCATCCTAAAATCCCATAGTTGCCATCTTTCATATATGAATTAGTCTGTTTTAGCATACATTGACCAGACTTGTATGAAATATTCCAGAGAAGGTTCCAGTGGGACTTTATAGAGGTCTTCTAATGCTCTGGTGGAAATATCTTGATGGTAAACCTTAGGATCCTGTTTTCTTTTCTTAGTCCTCTCAGGGTTTCTCTGCTTTGTCTTCATAAGCTGCAACTTATAACAAAGAATATTACTACTCAAGTATTTTGTGTTAAATGGGAAGAGAAGCTGTAGGTTGAATACAGCATTGTTAAGTATCACTGTTGCCAACAGTCCTTGGGCCTACCATAGTTCAGGTCATGGTGGGAGTGATGTTAGTCCTACTCGTGCAGAAAGTATTCAAGGAGCTCAAAGATATCCCTAGTGATGTGTTAATAAGCAAGGGAGAAGAGCGGAAAGAAAAACCGGGTACCATTTTTAGAGGCAAGAATGTGCTGAAAAGATCCTTGTGAGAATACGGATAAGACCTGCTCTGCAATATTCAACCCTGCTTGTTTAGCCTTTCACAGAAGATTTACTGCTGTTCATATTTCACTACTTGTTTTTTGTAGTAGTCTCAAAGACAACAATTGTGTGGGTTTTGCCAGCCCTGTGCAGTTGAGTTTATTTGTTTGGAGTAACTGCATATAATGTTGGATATGTTTATAAAATAAGAGCCGGGGAGAGTGGTGATAACTACAAATACAGATAGTTTGTTGTACTTGGTCCAAAAGATAAGACTCTAGTAATTCAATGTGGGAGACTGTTAAAAGAGAATAAAAGAAGCGTAATTCATTAAAACAAACAAACAAACAAACAAACTGAAGGAATATCTATACCATAAGGATTGAGAATGTTATGATAAAACCAGGTTCTAGGAATTCACATTTGAAGTTGATATTGCAAAGATTGACTTTATTTCTCCAGTGACGTTGCCTAGTTTTGCAAAATGAAGAAACATCTTCTTTTGCAAATGCCATGCCCTAAAAGGGACTTGGAGTTAACAGTAGACCTGGACAACGACTGATTCTCTGTAGAGAAGCTAGCATGAAAGATATGTTGAAGTGTTCCTAGGCATTTTTATCTGTCTTGCATGAGAATAATCCTTATCAACACCACTTCTGTTCTTGTGCTAAATCAGAAAGAACTGTTAGGGTTGTGTCTGTGGCAGCTGAACATTTTGACATTGACAGAATTTTCGTGATCTTAAATTGAACTAATCTAATCTGCCAGTAATGCCGATCATGTTAAAAAAAGATCGCTGTAAGCAAAAATGGTAAGATTTCTACCTCTGTAGATGTCATCCAAAAAGCTGAAGAATTACTGTCTTGTGCACTGTGACTGCTGACTGGCCTGTTTATTCCCTCGGGTAGAGTGATGAGTAGTAGCTGGTCCCATGATGGCTGGTGCTGTTGCAGTGACTTGGGGAGCTCCTGGATACCCCACCTCAGCTCTTAAAGAGAAAGGGGTTGGGAATGAGTGCTCCTGATCTCGGGAGAAGTAGCAGTAAGGGTATGTCTCCCTGACACTTTCAGATACGGCAAACCTATTTCTCTGTTTCCTATAGACACAGAGATCATGGAGATCCTGCCCCATTCCCTTTGTTCCTTCAGTTTAGATCTCACCTCTGCCTCCCCATTTGAACCTACTTGGTGGTAGATGTTGCATATAAAACTGGGGGTCAGAGATGTTTCTTCAGATGGAGTTGATACATATGTTTGTGTCTGTATATATATATTTACATGTACCGATCTGCAGAATTAATAGGTGAATAACTATAGAATAGCTGGTACAGGTGAGAAGTGGTGGATAGCAAGTGTGGGAACAGAAAGATAGGTAGATACAAGCACAAAATGAATAGAACAAGCTTTTGGGGGAGGAATCTGAGAGTTTACCTACCATTATACACATTTCTTTAACACTTTGGTATACTTTTGGACCTTTGCTGTCCTAGGGAAAAAATGAACGTGATTTAAAAACATTTAAGAACACTTCTTGTACTGTATGTCATGATCAACCTTTGATGATATTGTCTGTTATTCAAAATCTGTAAACAAGCCATCAGGTAGGCACAGATTATACTTATATTTTTGTGGTGTGGGGGGGTAAATAGTGTGAATCTGATTTGATCCAATTTGAATCCCAACCTTGTATCTCCTGGGAGGCTGTGTAAAGAAGGTACTGCATAGTGCATTCCACATTATGCTGTAGTGCAAGTTGTTGTTCTCTTGACTTGAATTTTGAAATTAAGAATAAATAGTTCTGTTTTCAAGTATTTCCTAGCCCCTATAATTTTATAGTAGCTTTTATTGCATGCTCCCTTAAAACCATATCTAGTATATAAAACTTTTGCATATAACTATATAGTTGAAAGACATAAAATCTGTACGTGACTCTAACTAGAGTGATGCAGGTGTTCTAAGTTTAAGAATTGGCATATGTTAGTGACACAAGTCCTCAAAAGATATTTTGAATTTAGCAGATAGCTATTTGAAAACTAGTATGCATTTGTTATGAGAAGAGTATGATGCATAGGACAGAGAGAATATCAGTAGGGCTTTTATAATGTTTTGTGCCTAGAAACAAGAAGAATATTTAAAATACTTTTCTGTTTATCTTATTGTCATGCTGGAGAATGCAGACTGGCCTCATTTGGGCTTCTGTTAAAGTGAAACAGCAAGTTCATGTCTCAGGCCATGTAAATACAGACTATGAACTCTTCAGGTTGAATGCTGTTTAAGAAAAAAGAATGGGTAGAGATGGTCTGCAAGTACAACGAAGTCCTCATTCTGATTGTTGTATTTCAAAAGCAATTAGCACTACTGCCTTTTTTTATAGTATTTGTATCAGATTTCCAAAGGCAGAGAATATTGCACTAGATTGGGATATATCAATTTAAGCATGCTTTTCTGCAGCTGCTTGAGTAGATAAGAAATCTGCTAACTGTTATACTTCAACATTGTCTGGTCAGCATATTTGAAGAACTACTATTTGAAGAACTATTTTATATATGGGACCTGAGTTTAACCTCTGTTGAAGTTGCTTTGAGGGGAGGGAGTGGGGAAGGCAGCTTCCTACTTTGTTAAAGGGAGTAAAGTGGTTTTTTTGTGGTGGTGTTGTTTTTTTTTTTTATTTAAATCCATATAGACTTCGGTACTGAATGTGCGTAAAGTTCATGTTGGTACCTCCTAATGGTATATAGTAGCTAAAGAAAAATTTTATTGCCATGTATTTTTTTCTTTGTACAGACACAGTAATAAAACTGGTCAGTGATTTAATAGTTTTTGGCACTTTTTAAGAAAGAGAATGTATTTTTAGCTTTAACGGTCTGTTGAGGGAGGAAAAGTAGTACATAAGCTGTTGATTTTTCATTCAGTAGTTCCAAGTGCTTGAACCCTGCTAGACGTTGATCTCCAAAGGCTTATTGAATCGAAAAGGATTGTTGGTTTTGGTTTGAGATACTTTCAAAAGTAGGAAATTGCCAAAAGCAGTTTGAAGGTGTGATATAAGCTCCTGTTCTTCAGATTTAATTATTTAGTTTCATGGTTATAGGCTGATTTTTAGTTTAATCTGTGCTTGCAATTTGTTTTGTAAAAAGGGGAAAAGAGAGTTTAGTTTCTAGAGCCATTTGGCATTTTTTGCATTTTCCCCGATGTTGCTATAGTGCTGGTAGTGCAGAGGTCAGAATTTGAGGCTTCTTGCCTACACTGCAAACTCATGGAAGTTCTTGCTTTTCGTGTTGCTCAAACTTTGTTAATGTAGGTATGGTGAACGATGGTGTTTAGATCAATGGCTGCGAGAGCTTTCGTAGGAGCCACTGCAAATGCTCTAGATGCACTGTTTTGTTTTATTGTTGCAGGCAGCAGTGCATCTGAGGAAGAAGATGGTTGTTGCTGTTGGTTATGGTCTGCCATTTCCCCTCCCCGGTGCATATGAAATAAGAAGGAACAAGAGATAATAAATGTCTAGGTGACATAAGATTAGGCAAGCTGGAGTCTTATTCAGTACTTCCCTTTGAAATACTTGGGTGTGATATTTAAAAATTTTTGCTGGCACAGACTTAGTTTTAGCTGTTTTCCTGGTGGAAGCAACATCCGTTTGAGGTAGTCCTAATATATGGATTGTTTACAACCTCTGATGCTAACAGAAGAGAGCTATAATTTCTTGGTCCCCTGCAGATCACTTGCAGATTGGACGCTCTTATTTTGCAGTTTCTCGAAAAGCAGCACGGAAATACTTTCTCTCAGATAGCTAGTCCCAACTTATAGTTAGTACAATAGAAAATAACTAAGGTCACTTTTTTGGGGCCCAAAATAAAGTCATTGGTTCTGTACTACAGCTGAGGAAACACTCCTCTAAATCAACAATCAGAAAATAGCAGGGGTAAAGGTGGGAGACAGAGGGCATTAGCACCAACGGAAGGTGTAACTGAGCAAGTCTTGCATCACTCTGGTTTCTGAAGGCAGTGGGTTCCTTCGGCTGTGGCACTAGTAAAGGCAATTTTTATTAAAAGGCTAATCTGAGAGACTTGAAAGGTCTTATGCCTAGATGGAAATATCCACTGTGCTCTGGTAAAAACACTGTTTGAGTTTTGGTGTATTTCTAATACTCTGAAATGAGATTCCAAAAGATAAAAAGTTATAATCAAAATTTAAAGAACAGGCAGGTTTTGTAGCACTGGCCCAATGGACATATGTGATTCACATACTTTTCTTAGCCCCTTTTCGTGCTAACTAGGGAAAGGAGAATGCAAATATACATTTTTAAATTTGAGTTATCATGGTCAAGTTATTACACATTTGGCACCAAGCCCTCCTCTGAAGTTTATCTTGCAAATCCTTCTCAGCTACAAATGGGGATTGTACGGGAGTCTTTTCAATTGAACTTTGTCAGTTTGTAAGCGGAGAGCTATTTATAATTCTTATGAAGAGAAAGTGTTGAACTAGTATAACAAATGTAGTTCTCAGGTGCAGATGTTTGGCTATATTCCAAAGCTTTGGTATGACTGAGATGCGTACTTTTTCAAGGAATTATGTAGTATGTTCCCAATTTATATATAAACATCAGCTTGCTTCCTATTTGCAAAAGCTTATCTAATTTTCCTGCTTGTCTCTTAAGTCCCACTTTTAAACTTGCTTTTACATCTTAAAATTTTCAGGATGTGGCTTTTTACCTTTAGATTGCTCTTATTATGTGGGTCTCTCTTGTATTTTTGGAAACACTAATTAAGAAGGAGAACAAACTGTACATAAAAGAATTGATAATGACTGAATGGTTCACACATCCCTAAAGGAAACTAGTACGTTCATGTTGCTTCAGAGCACTGATAAAGTCATCTTGGGTGTACAGGTCTCTTTACGTACCTGCAATTTTTCAGGCTATGACTTTTTAAAAAAAAAAAAATTCCCCGCCCCCCCCAACTAGATGATCAGGAGTGGTGGATTGCCGCTGCACGTTGAGACTTGAGTTGTTAAAAGCAGTTAAAAGTGCTTGATCTGCCTCCAGGGTAAAATTAAAAATGCTAAAGTGCTTTTGCTGTAGTTTGGCAGTATAGAAGAACAAAAACAAACTCTGCGGCTTAGGCAAGTTGTGACAAGTATGCAAGTTGCATATAAACTTCTGGTGTGAAGGAATCTCCAGAAGTTCTCAAGACTTTGTTAGGGAGACACAGCTGAAGTATTGTTTGTTTCTTTTTCTGACCACATCCTCATGCTAACCAAGTGTGTGTGTGTGGGGAAAGTCAACAAAAATCAGAAAAGAAATAAAAGGACTAATATGAAAAATTCAATTCAGAATCACTTGCATTTGAGAGCGATTGTATATATGATTCATTAAAGTATGTTTGTAATTAAAGTATAACTAAAACTCTCCATGAAGAATGGATGTACATAAAATATGCTGAGTGTGGGAAGTTAGATTTTATTTTGGTGTCAATTTTAATTTTTCTCTTTTTCATGGGGAAAAAATTCATTAAGAATCATTAGCTTCTGAGCAGAACAGCAATTCTGAAGACACATGTAACAGATTTTTATCGCTTATGACTTTTCAATGAAAAAAATCAGAATTCTAAAGCTTTTGGAAAATGTTGACATCTCCATTGAGTAAGTGTCTAAGGTTTGACTATGGTTTTTCTCATTTTCTTTTCAGCGTTCTATACTTCATTTGTCTGTGCTGTGTTTGGAGACCTTTCTCCAATATTTGGCTATATACTAGCCGACTCGTGGCTGTTTACATCTTTGTCTCCTCTCACATCTCTAAGCACACGTTGGACTTGGGGGGAAAATGTCTTGATGGATCCATCCTAAGTGCGATATGCTAATGGCTCTCGTCGGTGGTTAACAATGGCTTCTAAGTGGTAAGACCTTTTTCACAATTCTGTCATAAATTTGCATGCATCTAATTTTTTTTTCCTTTTTGCTTAGGTCTTTGTTATCTATATTGTACTGTTAACACACTTTGAACTACTGCTTCAAATATCGATTATCTAAATAGAAGGGTGTCTGTACTGTGTTAAATCAAATAAGAACATTTGATTTAACATGGTATAGTAACTGATCATGGCCAAAAGTGAATGTCTAAGGAAGAAGTTAAGAACAGGGCAAGCAGCCTCCCATCTTCCAATCATCTGCAGCTGGGGGACTTGCTAAGCCAGATGTGGTTCCTGTACATTTAGTAATCCTCAAATTGTACGTTTAGTAATTCTCTCGTATAATTTCTATATGTTCAACAATTCTCTCAGGTTTTCTTTCACAAACTTAGGTGCTCAATGCAAATCAAACTTCTTGGTGCTAATAGAGTCCTCCTTTACAATGTGCGGGCAGGTGTCTGAGCTCTGTCCTCTTGTGGATGAAGCCTGGTAATGCAGCTAATTAGTAAAGGCAGTCACAATTTCTTATATAGATGCTCTTTACTGCTCTTCATATAAGGATTTTATCAGTCATAAATAGATCTGTATTGCTGTCAAGCACAGGGCAATGACTGTGGATAAAGCACTTCTGAGCTGAAATGGATGCGGGTAGATCTAACTAATCTAACATCTAAACTGTCCTTCAAAAATAATGCAATGTACTGCTTCCCTATAGTAAAGTAGTAAAACTGATAGACTGTACTTCCTTTTGACCTTTGAGAACAGAGAGTATATTGGTGTGACAGGAGGAAAATATTGAAGTGCAGTTGTTTCTATGGTGTTTGCTATGTGGACTTTTGTATTCAAGCCCTTCTATAGTATATATTCTATAATATTGCTTTATACAATAATAGAATATTATGTTCTATTATTAACTAATTATCATTAATAATTAGAATATATTCTATAATATTTTTAGTGTAGCTCTCACTTTCCTTTATTATATTGTCCTATGTATTCTTTACAGAAGTGTACAATAAAATAGAATTTGAATGTATCATAAGTTCTGCCGTTGGATCATCTCCAGTGTATCATATCCCTGTTGCTTGCCTCTGTCACTGGCTTTCCTTTCTAGTTATAGAACGTGCTGACTTGCTTCACTGTCTTTTGTTAGAATTTTATACCATAATTATTTTTGTTCTGACCTATGTATTATTTCTCTCAAAAGATAATAAATTTGTTGCTGCAGAAGTTTATGTTGAACATCCATATCTTTCTGTTGCTCAAGGAAGGCAAATACACTTTTTAGCATTAGAGTAGAAACTCCAAATCAATCTTTTAAATGAAACAGAAAAATGGAGGCAGAGGGTTTGAGGACATTAGTATAATTTTTTACTGTAAGTTGTTCTCTTGTGGGTGCTTATCATGCTTTGGACAATTCTAGTTTTACCTCACTTTAAAAGGTTTTAATGATTATGTATGTTTCTACATTTCTGTATGTTTATATAGAAAACATGCTCCAGTGACAAACGTCGAGTGTTCAAGGTTGAATTGTGTAGTTTTTCCTTATTGGAAACAAGGCTGTTCAGTGCTGATCTAGTTTTTGGAATACTTCTCAGTAATTGTTGTCCTTTCTATACTTACTGCTAGATGTTTAAAAAGCAATCAGGTAGTAGGTTTAAAAAAAAAAAAAGTCCTTAGCTTTTGGATCTATTGTCTGTCTTCAGTATTAAAAACCTTTTGTGTTGTTTGTAGGCAATAAACGTTTTTTTTTTTCACTTCAGCAAAAGGTAAAGATGAGTCGTCTGTCAGGGTGTATTTTCCTGTCAGAGAATGCAGAGAGAGTCTTATCTCAAGTGCTTTCCTTTAAAAATACATGTGAGAAGGAAAAATAATACATAGCTGGAAAAATGTGCCAGCTGCCATTCTTCTGTGTTACTAATTTACTCCCTGGAATCAGTTCCCTGATCAGCAGATCTGGTTGCTCAGGGCTTTATCCAGTCAGGTCTTGGAAAGCTCTCATGGTGAAGACTACATGACCTCTCTGAAAGACTGTATGGAGCATCAGTTATGCTGAAAAGCCTATTTCTGTCTGTAAATGCAATTGCTGAACAGTATTCAGAACAATTAATGTACCTGTTAATATATTACAAGTGTTTCTGCAGGTATAGCACTTCAGTTTGGTTAAGATTTTTTTCCCAGCGTAATTAAGAAAATAAAGGACCATCAAGAGGAGAAAAGGGTTTTGTTGTTGTTTTTTTTTTTTTTCTTTTTTTCCTCTCCTTAAATAATCATTTAGGATTAAAGCAGTGCTTGGTACTCACTACCCTGCTCAGCAGTTTCATTAGCTGTGTCTATATAAATTGTAAGATGGATATTGGGGAAATACAAGGAAACATTTAAGTTCTTTTTTATTACAAAGTTTCTATTAAGATGTGTTTTGTATTTTATATAGCTCAGTGGGCTTCACCAACTTTTAATAGGGCTTTTTGTGGGCTTCCCCCCCCACTTCATTTGAACATTAGTTCTCACTCTGCTGCCTGAGTAGAGGTATGTTTCTGCTGAAGAGCTTTGTAGATCATGCTTACTTGCAATGACAAATGACTTGCAGAATGCCTCACACTTGATGCCTCATGTTGGTCAAATAATGTGGAACATCTGAGACACATCTGCAAGAAAACAGAAGATGAAAATGCTAATAGGGACACAGAAGAGCTGCTTAATCTGTGAAGTGGGAAAGCTGTGCGTGTCAGACTAGGGGGAAAAGACTGTTGAACCTGTTTTGTAGGATTTCCCTTCCCCAGGATTCTGGGGATTTTTTGTGCTGCTCGTGTCTAGAAGGTCAGGTTTGGGTGGGTTGTTTTTTTTTTTGTTTGGTGGTTTTTTTTTTTTTTTTTTTGGTAGCAACATCCAACATTCATAAAATTCCTGTTTTCAACCTTTTGTAAAGCTTTTTGGTTTTGAGCTTATTTTCTGTCATGGAGAACAGCTATGTATCTTTATCATGAATGATAATTTTTACTTTGATTAAGATTTCTTTATGACCATATATTTGTTTTAATGTAATCTACTTGTATATTGAACATAATATACAAGGCACTATCAATGGTGTTCTTTAACACCTAAAATGAAATACATTTGGCCTTCAAAGGGGCTTGAACTGTTCTGGATTTCTCTTAGAAGTCTGCTTATGCATCAGCAAGAAGATGGTGGAGAAAGGAAGTCTTATCTGCTAACTAACTTTGATCTTGGTTAACTTTGCACTATTACAGCTCTGAAATTTATTTATATACAGCTATCTGTATGCGTATGTATCTTAAAATCTTATTTTTAACAGTCTTTTTGGTCAGACAACTATTTTACTATTGGTTGTGGAGATGCTGCTGTTCTCCATGTGCAGCCAGCAACTGTTTGCTTGAAAAGAATTCACTTGGAGAGGTGCTTAATTTAAAAGAAACAGCAACTTCTTTATCAAGGTGTAGAGTAACTGCAAAAGTTACAGTAAAGACTCTGTATTACAGTTTAAATCTATGATATATAATGGAATGGAAACCAGAAGTGTTTAGGGAACTGGAAAATGCCTATCCCTTGGCTAGTAGCTAATGAAAACACTGTATGTCTTTTATACAAAACAAGTACTTCAAATATGGGGAGACAATGATAGGTGTTTTTTCAGAGGTTTGGGTAAAGCACGAGTGATGCAGCTACTTCAGATATCTCCTACATAGTTGCAGAGCTTTCCTGTGGAAACTCTCTGTGAGTTCCTGTCCCTTGTACTTCTGCCCAGTGTGGCTTAACACATCCTGCCTTGCTTGGCCCAGGGCACTTTCTACCTACAGTGCACCACTGATCATTAAGTTCTCACCTCTGCTATCCTCCTTAGCTCCTCCTCAGTAAGTACCTCTGGCTCAGAAATGGCTTATGAAGTGCAGCAAGGCTCACTTTAAAAAAAAAAAAAAAAGTCCCTGATCCTTTGATTTGAGGCATACCTTAAAGGATATAAGGATTCAGGCTAAAACGTACAGCACAGTCAGGGAAGGAATAACAGTGTTGTGCAAGGAAAGGGGCCCTCTCTCTTTAAGGTCTACTTCGCTAATATGCTAAATTTTAACCACATTTCATTGGCTCTTCTGTGTGAGTGATGAAAGATAATCCTAGCGTGGACAAAATGACAGTCCGTCAATACACCTCCGTGTATTTCCATTTATAGATAGTCTGTTGGCTTGAAACAATCATACTATAAGCTGATCTGTGTGTGTTAAAAATGTGTATGTAACTTTCTGTTTAGAGAAATTTTTTTCTTCCTGTTTAATACACGTTAACTTGAGAAGAATGGATGTTTTTGAAAATTAGTTATTAAGAAATGGAAAGCAGTAAAGTTCACTTTGTGGTATCTTCCTTAAGGAGGAAGTAATTCCAGCCTCTGAAACTTCTTTGAAAAAGAGTCCTCTTGTCTTCCACTATGACAATTAGAACTCTTTTATTATTAGTCTATTTAAAAAGTCACAAGTGAGGAAAGGACGCAGATGTTCTTCAGTCTTTCTATTCTAATCAGATGACTGGAGCATCAATTTTTCTTTAAATAAAGGAATCCTTGCCTTCCTGGGTGATCATGTTCAGCTATGTCCTTAAATTTCAATGGTTGCCTCTTTCTGCTCTTCAAAGGTAGGTTTTTTCTTGTTGCTTCTGATAGGAACAGGCTTAACCTCTCCTTCAGATAGGTGTAATACAGCAATTCTCTTCCAAATCCAAATAAGGAATTTTTTCTTAAATTCTTTCACAATACATGCTAATCTCATATATGCTTCTTCTGGTGTTAGAAATTAGAATAAATCTTTTTAATCTGATGATATGTGTTAATTAAATGTATACTATCACTATTTTGCCTTAATCTGTATTTTTCAAGTTATCATTCATGATGTGTCTGTCTGTTCTATAGATCCATCTGGATTTGTGGTACTTGGAAAGAACTAATACATCAAGGTGCTCTTTGAGCGTTTCTGTTGCCCCCAGGTCACTGTCAGAATGCCTGAGCAGTGGAGCCTGTTTGAAGGAGCAGTACCTTTGCCTTGATTGCTGTCTTTTAAGGAAAGTCTGTTCATCCAGCTTCTGAAGCTGCACAGTTAGTGTACCTTGTATTGTTTCTGGTTTTTTTTATTTATGGTGGTCTTGTTTACCTCTCTGCAATTTCATAAGCTTTACTGTGATAATACGACTAGTTTTAGCGAGCAAACCTGCATGGGTGTGCATAAGTACACACATGTTCCACATAGGATAAAAATGGAAGCTTTCTCTTGGGTGCCTCAACAATTTGTTGGGTTAGGTTCCTTCATCTTCCCAAGTATTTGTTTACTTAGTGACTTTGATGTGCTGAGAATTATTTATTCTAGCAGTGCATTTAGCAACTGTGTTTTCTTATTTGCTAATAATCCAAAATTGCTGGGTTTTAAACTTATTTTCTTTTTTTCTCCTCTGCTTACTAGAAACATTTTTGGACCTTAATTTAGTACCTAAGTTAGTCGGACCTCTGTTTTATCTCGAGTATATTGTAGCTTTCCAAATAGGAAGAGTAAATGAGATTTCATCCAACATCTTACACTGAAAGTTAGTATTTCCTCTCCTGTGCTCAAAGCCCTGAAACCAAAACCTTGCCAAACAAACCTAAATTACATCTTTTCTCTTTCCTTTCTGGAAATTATGAAAGTGCAAATTCCCTGCCTTTTTTTCTTTTAGAAATTAATATAGTCACTTAAAATACTTTAGTTCTCCTACATATGAATATCTATAGCATTGAAAGGATAGCTCTGTTTTCTGTTAAACATGAATGACATTTTACAAATGTTTATGTACTAAAGCTACAATACTGGGGTCCCCATAGGCCCACATGGAGCTCCACTGGAAGCATCCTCTGCTGCATCTGGTGGTTGTTACTGACTGACTTTTTTTTTTCCCCTCCTTAAGACAGGAGACAATTGAATGTTAATTAAAAAAAAACTTGTTTAATGGAAAGACTATCCATAAACATTCTATGTTTGCATACGGAAAAACCTTTACTTTCTTTTAGGGTTACAAAATTTACATTAAAGATTTTCTCTAAATTAATAGGCGGTATTCATCTGATGTATTACTATTGTAAATCGTACTGAGATCATGTACTATCTGGTAAGTAAGTTCCTTAAGTATCTTTTCCACTGCCTGGAATTTAATATAATCATTACATGTCCTTAATAGGTAAGGAAGGCATCTTGATCTGAGCAGGAGTGAATTTGTTTTCCTTTAATACAGGTGCCAATCTTTCTGTAAGCCATAAATGTTGAAGACTTCAGCCCAGAGTACCTAGTACAACTACATTTATTGTAAGAACTGATAGATAGGGCTGCTTGCTTTCTATTTAAACCAAATTACATAGTTCTAGCAGCAGCATTTATTCTTTCTAGTTATGTTCAGATTATCAAGTGGAAATGCATTCAAGTTATTAAGTAAAAAGAAGAGGTAAAGACATCTATATTTTGCAGAAGAATTGGAATCCTGTTGCTTTACACTGAAGGAAGTCTTTCATTTAGGATTTAAAGAGGCAAACTACTACTATTTTAAAATCTAAGCTGATGTATTTCCACTAGAAAAATCTTGTAGAGCTTTAGAGGTTATTATTTCTGTCTTTGAGATAGAAGAGATGAGAAGGGAGAAGTTTTAAAGTTATGTCCCAACATACCTGTGGGCAAACATACATGTGTTTGAGTTACCATGCTGGAGGTATTTAAAAGACGTGTAGACATGGTGCTTAGGGACATGGTTTAGTGGTGGACTTGGCACTGTTAGGTTTATGGTTGGACTCGATGATCGTAAAGGTCTTTTCCACCCTAAATGGTTCTATGATTCTATGATATCTAACTTTTTTCTGATACTATTTGTTAAGAAAATAGATACGTTAAACTACGTATATCCTCTAGCTACGAGTAACCTTCTGAAGTCCCACAGATAGCATCTCTGTGTGAGAAATAATTTATGTTGAGCAGCTTGATTTAGCTACCCTTGTTGCCGAACAAAGGTGTAACTTAAGAAAATGAAGTTCTTATTTCTTCTATGACTAATTTTAATATTAACCTATGAATCTTGATCTCTAGTTGTACATCCTTCTTTGGCACTGTGGTTTTGTTATGAGAAAGAGATCACACTGTGAAATTTTATATAAGAGGACTATATATTATATGAGATTTAAAAATACATTGCTCCTCAGCTAACAAATCTTGTGATACAAATATATTTCACTATAACACTATATTATATATAGTGCTTCAGAGTTTTAGTAGTATGGTCTGTATAACAGAGCACAGAGGATGTACGCCTAAACTAGTAGAGACTTGAGCACGTCAGTCCATGCAAATGGACTTGTGAATTTACCCACTCAGGTTTTTTTTATTAGGTTGAGTATTAATTTCTACTTTCTCTTTTGCAGTGTAGATAAACTGTCTGTGACCATGCTTCAAAAACACTGTCCATTTTGCGAGGGAAGAACTCAAATAGATTAGAGTGGATGAATGCTATGTAGACCAAGACAACCTATATTTAATCTAGATGTGCAGAGGATTTTCACTGGTAGTGGAAACTGAGCTTGTCCTGTGTACTGTGAACTCGGTAAGCCTGCTTTTTTTAAATAACAGAAGCTATGGAGAAGAGTCACAATGAAAAAAGGATAATGATAGTTTCCACAGGTCAGTAACATTTTAAACATACCTTCCTTGTATAAAATATTAAGCAGTAAACTAAGATTAGGTCAGGCTTGGTAAGGGAAGCAAGATAAACTGGTGCTGTATGCACTTTTGAGATTGGAATGAAGGTTATTTTGAACAATAAACTATAGATTCTTTCCCTGGCCATTTGACTTTTATGCTTTGGGCATGCTTTTAAAAGTTGGCCATTCAAACATGAGGAAATTCTTCTACAGATGTGTACTTTCATGTAGCGCTAGAGAAAATTCTAACAGAAACAGTGACAATGGCTGTGAAAATAGCCATCAACCAAATAGCCAAAATATTTAAGAAAGATATGTTGAACCACTTTTGTTCTTAAGTAATTCTGGAGATGTATGTGTGTGCTTGGTCTCTGGTTATCACTTACTGTCTATGTTCTGGCTTTTCTATAGGTAAACCTACATTAATTGTTGGCAGCTCCATTCTTTGTATTTCTGTTAAGCACTTAAGCTTTCGGTAAAGGTTTTCAGCTCTCAATTCCTTAGAGATCTGATTTCGTAGCAGTGTTGCCATTCTGACTTACTGGTAGCTGTTCCACAGAACCTTTGTTTTTTAATTTTTTTTTTTAATGTCCTTTGCATAGAAATCTCAACATCATGCTTGTCATCATTCACTTTGCTCCTTTTATAAGGGAAAAAAGTCTGGCCACATCTGTTGTTATGGGATTGTGTAATGACATCTCTCAGTATTCCTACTTGCATGGGAATGGGTATGATTCAGAGTACATACTACTCTAGGATTTGCTTTGAAATGCAAGTTCTTATTTGAAGAAAATCTGCTGGTGGAAGAAATTCATAGTTTTGGAAGATCTTTTGTGATACGTTGGTACTTGGAACAAGCAAGAGGTCAGCGACAGGAAGCCCAGATCCTTATCCTGACTGAGGATTGTAGAAGCTGTGGGATAGACAATACCTTGATCTTCTCAGGAACTCCTAATGAGCTCAGGAAAGCATTGTATTCTTGCATGCGACTTAAAGATAAGAACAGTTATTGCCTAATACATAAATGGTAAAAATTTTGGGGCTTTTTTATTAAACAGGACAATATTGCATTCAGTCAGCGAACGTAACAGTTGTGTTTTATGGTTATATTGTGCCAGGTATTTTATTTCTACTTGTATTTCACTTCTACTAATGCTAAATAATTAAAGCCAAGCTCTTAAAAAAAAAAAAAAAACAAAAAACCAAAACCCAAAGCACTCCAGAAATCCCCAACCTTCCAAAGAAAAAGCCCCACAACTTGCTCAAAAAACCCTCCAGCCCTCCATACAGAGCAAATACAGCTTAAGTGACTGAAAGGAAATCGAAACTTTACCAAAAGCTGACAGTCGTTTGTTACTTTCCTTTCATTTCTCAGGAAAAAGAAAGTTAGACTTTCTTTGAGAAAAGCATGGGGACAACTGAAACTATTTGCATGTTTACATTAAAAACCCAACAATAAAACAAAACTATAGAAAGATTAAATGGCTTAGTTTTAAAGTATTTTTTTATGTAAAATAATAGCTACAAGTTTACACTGATATAGAGATGGTTTATTGCAAAATTGTATATTGGTTTGTCCCTGCTCATACTGGTCCTTAGTTTTTTTGCTGTGAAATTACATTAATTGAACTGGACCAAGGAAACTGTTAATGCTAAGTAGCTTGGGAATTGACTGTAAAGTATGATTTTAAATTATATGTAGGATAGCCTCTTATCTTAAATATCTTAAAATTTTGAAACTTTCTGACGTGCAAAGTTAATTCCTTGAAATATGTCAGGTTCTTACAAGTGGTTAGTCCAAACTGCCAAAAGGTGAGAGGACTCCACAATATGACAAATAAACTGTTTTCTCCCTATGCATACATTTTTCTAGGTTATGTTGTCTGTTCGGTTCCTGTATTTAAAGAAAAAAAAGGTATATATGTGACTGTGTAATAATAGTTCTAAAGCAAAAAGCCTTGTCATTTTAAAAAAAGCGCAGCGTATACAGAGAAAGGAACGGGGTTTGTTTTCCCTACCCCTACAGCCTTTCGTGTGAAATTATGACAGTGTCCTGCTAATTGGCGAACAAGTATAACGCAGCTCTCCAGTACCCGGTACCTCTCATGAGTTTAGTGCAGGTGTGTTAATTTATACTTACAGGCCGGACTGCAGGTTCAATTTCTAACTCTACTGTTTTATTCTGCGTTCAGTTATGGATCTCTGATCTTCACTTTTTTGGGGGGAAGAGCAGATTGTTTTCATTGGGATAAGACAAATTCTTACAAATTAGGCTTCTATTCTGAGATTCAAGAAGGAAAAACTTCCTGTACTTGGGTTTTTTTTCCTAATACTTGGGTGCTATCATAGTTGCTCTATTTCCTTAGCAGATTCACTCCCACTTGCAACAGTGATGTCAGGTTTAAATTAGCAAGTTGGAGACAACAGTAATGATGCCTACCTGGCGCACGCTAATGCTATGTTCAATATGGGCTCAAGGATGCATAGTTAAAATCCTTGAGCTCAAGGAATATTAACATTTCTTGAAGAGCTGCAAACTGAGGTAGAGACCACTTTGCGTAACCTGGAGCCACTCACGTTTTCAAAAGGCAAGACTTGCACCCTTTCTATACTACTGGGTCTCTGCTGTTGAAACTGCTTTGGCAGTACCTCCAGTGCCAGCATCCCAGCAGGAGGGACAGTTTTGCTTTTGGGTTTTTTTTTGTGTTGTTTTTGTCCTACCAACGTGGTCACGTTGCTGAGAAGCTGGGAGAAAGCAAGGGTCGTGTGTGCCGACAGGAGATGTGCCGCACCACCGCAGTGCCACTTAAGGGGAGACCATATTTTGGTGCCAGAAGGTTTGCAGTGCACGCTTCCACCTTGCCGGCACAGGAATGCCTCCAGCTGCCTTCTCTGCCGCTGTGCTTGTACCACTCGGCCGTTGTGCCAGCATAGTTACGGCTAAGAGTTGTGGAAAACATGTTACCACCGTGCCAACGAAGCCACCCTGAACTGTTGGCTTCTGCCAGCGTTGGAGGAGCCCCTGAAGCCACGCGCTCTTCCCCTCTTCCGCGTGGCGGGGCGGTCTGTGGGGCAGCGACAAACGAGTCCAGGTTAGAACCAGTCCTCTTGCAAGGTCAGCCTTACCAGCTGCCCCGGGCCGGGCCTGCTGCGGCAGCACGGAAGCCTGCGGAGGAAGAGGAGGAGGAGGAGGACCGCGGGGGGCGGCACGGCGCCGCGCCGAGCGCGGTGGGCGCAGTCTGGCTCCGCCGCCGGCTGGGGGCGCTGCGGCCAAAGCCTTCCGCGCCGCGCAGCGCTCCGCGCCTCGCCGGCCGGGCGCGGGAAACCCGGGGTGGGAGGGGCGGGGTCCCCTTCCAGAACCTTGTTATTCCCTCATCGGCACAGTAATTCCGTTGAGGCCGAAGGGCACCACTCTTCCTCCCGGCCTCCAAAAACCCTAGGACCTGTCTTGCCAGCTTACATGTTAGATATCCAGGAAATCCTGCGTCCTCTCTGTGACAGCACGTAGGACTGGGATGGGTTTGCTCTGGCATGGTGGGATAGTTTTAGAAACATTCTGTGTTACAAAACTGAAGGTTTGTAATGCATGCTTGTTCATGAAGAGACCCATCAAATAATGCATGTTTAGGGTAGGCTATAGGGCATCTAGGCTCTCTTCTAAAATTACACTTCCCAGTATGTTGTCTGTTTCATAGTTGTCTTTTACTATCCTTATTGCTAATTCTAAGAATTCTCTAGACATGTGAACCCAAGGGACTTGTAAGTAGTTTTCTCTCACATGGATCTTTCTTTCATTGACTGTGTTCTGGTTTTTCAGCATTTCTCATTGTTAGGGTGTTCCTGCATCAGCAGGTTCATCTGCTCCAACAGAATTCCAGTGTAGCTGCTCTTCCTGCGCACCCCCGCCAAACAGCTTTGCTGTTTGTGTCCTGAAAGGTCTAATCCAAAGGGACAGTGCTCTGAGAAGTGCTGTTACCTTCTGATCACTCACTGGGTCTCCCAGTGCGGTACTTCTGCATGTTTCATCATCTGTTCATGTTCCCTTCTGATGTGAAGTCCTGCTGATGTGGATGCCTGTTACTGAGGGGTGGGGAGCTCAACAGCTTATCTTCTTGCTGTTTATATCACTAGCTGTGGAGCTGTGGCAGGGGAAGCCTGAATGACCTCAGCAGGCACTTCAGTGCAAAACCAGAGTCGTCCTTTGAGTGTAACAGAAGTGGAATACACACAGAAAGATATCAAAGGAGTTACTGTAATACGAATAATAATTCTATATCAGCTAGAGTCTGCCATTCTTTTTTTTATTTAGAGGTTTCAGAATAAGAAAGTGTTAAAATGTATCAAATAAGGCTTTTTGTAGCCTGTTTTGGTTTCTTTTGTTTAAAGATGAATTTGAGTATAACGATTGTAAGACTTCTCATATGTTTTCCCTTGACAGATTATCTGTAAAGCTTGCTCAGATTGTATAAAAACCACAGTTGTACGTTGTACTGTTTAAGGAAGATGGTAAGAGCAAGTGTGAGAGAGGAGTGTATGTGAAATGACATAGGCAGAAACGGAAGCCTTGTGTCTTAGCTTCAGTAGTTATAAGATGCTGCTTTCATAGAATGTAATGAAGTCCTAGAGTTAACTTCCATCCATATACATACAAATAAATAAAAATATATCAATATATAAAAATATATGTATATATCCCCAACTGTCTTCTGTAGAGAACTCCTTGGTGTCCTTTTCTTAAGAGTCAAACAAAAGCCATCCTGAAGGAAAAATCAATCAAAAGCTTTTGGATACATCTGTGTTATATAAGTTTTATTAGTTTATCAAGTTTGATCTTGAAATATGATCATGTATATGGTGGATAGTTTATATTCCTTGTTTGTGTTTTGTTTGTAAATCCTATTATTTGAAAGGCTGTTCTGTTTTCTCATTGAAGTATAGTTTCAACCCTTAATTTTTTTTATTCATGGCCATTTCACATATGCTGCATGTTGTGTAGAAAGTCACACCTTATGCATTTAACTGAAGTGGTGCGCTAGGTACTTGCACTTCGTCTGTTGTCTCCACCCTGTGTCCACATGCATAATAAAACCTCCATAGCGTGATTAAGAGAGCTTTGGTATCTAGTTTGAACCTTTCAGAGGGTGTTTAAGTTAGGTACAACTCGAAATATCTGATTACCCCCTTCTTTGCAAACTGCAGTTTGGCAGGTGGATGGTTGGAAGCATTCTCAGTCTCACGGAAGTGTCTGAATTTCTGTTTTGTTCCCAAATGCTAGAAACTGCAAAGTAGGTTGGTGGCAAGATTTCAAGGGCAAAAAAAGAAATTCTGTAGAAAATAATGCTATTATGAATAAATGATTGCTTGAGTTTCTAATGACTCATGATCTTTTATAATGGCAAATTATCTTTGTGGTATCTTATTATTTGTTCTGAAAACACATAAAACGCTTTTCTGAAAATATAGTCTGTGTAACTTTTTTTGTATTGGTGGAAAAAAATACTGTGAATGAAATCATTATAGGGACAATTTTTTGCTTGATCTCCCAAATCTTCCACTGCAGGAAATAATATTCTCACAATGTGTCTTTTATGATAAGGTCAGAATTTTATATTCATTTACAGGGAAAAATTTGTGTAGAATTTTGTATTCATTTATAAGGGGCATACAGACTAACTTGAATACTTGGGGATTTTAATGCAGATTTGAATACAAAAGATATCACATGTTTTCAGTCTATATAGAACTTGAAAAATGTCTTAGGTGGCAACTTTAATGAACTTGTACCAAATTTTTCAAGTTGTGGCATTCTTAACTAGATTTAACACTTAGGAAGTATGACACTAGAGTTGGTCAGTGAAGGACTGACAGCTTAATCCAGTTGAGCAGCCCCTTGTGAGCACTGAACTACTGGAACTCTGAGACCTGAAACAGGTTACGCTGTGTACCTTTCAAAGATTTTTTTTTTTTTAATTTTATTATTTTTTTTTAAGAGCTAGACACAGTAGTGAATTTTAGATTAAATACCTTCTTTTAAGGAAGTTATAGTAGTGTGGTATACTTCACACTTAGGTTGGATAACTGTTGAATGCATTCAGAAATGTCTTGGACACTGAGCTGCTTTCATAAAAATAATAGAAGCATGCAGGCTGCTGCTCAGACATTCAGAGTGAGTATTAGTGGATTTCCTCTGAGTGATGTGTACAATCTTTGGTGGCAAATGAGATGGGAGTATTACCTAGTAGTGTGTCTGTGGATCTCCACTCCAACTCTAGTAAATAAAATAATACTTTCAATCATACAATGATACATATTCCCAACTGTAGAAAGCATTAAGGAACACTCTTCTATGCTAATGTCTCTTTTTTTCCCCTTGAGCTTTCTGCTCCAAATGCAAGGCATCTTTCATAATGGCTTCTTTAAGCTAAATGTAGAACAACATTTAACTTCCCCCAAATAAAAACAAAAAACTCAGCTAAACCAGGCATGTGTGGAGAAGTAGCCCTAGGGATAAAGTGGATGTTTGGACAAAATGAGACAGGTTATTTCTGTACTTGGCGTTTTCTGGAAGGTGGTTTGAGTATTTTAAGTGGTAAATATAGCATCAGAGTCTCTGCAAAACGGAACTTAATAAATGTTAGTATCTTCGTAGCTAGTAGTGAAAACCATGTGAGAATGCAAATGGTTTAAATTGTGGTGCTGTTAGACACTTTGTTTATAAAGCTGGTGCATAGACTTTCTGAATGATAAGTGTTATCTTTCGAATGCAGATGAACACTCTCGGTGCACTTAATGAAAGTTAAGAGCTCTTAAACTGTCAGATAGGAATTTGAAAATACACCGTGCATTTTATTAGTGCTTAAAATTGTTGCAGTGCTAAATATGGTGTCTTCTACAAGTGCAGAGTTTAGCGTGCGTTGGTTAATATATAGGCTTGTTGTTGTTTGGTTTTCTTATCGATCCGTACAGTTAGACGTCTTTAAAATCTGCCTTGGAGCAGCTGGCAGCTGACGTGCTAGTGTTGGCACCACCCAGGTTCAACGTGACATCACTAGGAGAAGTCTACCTCTGTGCTCAAGGAAGTTGGTGTGGGAGCCACACTCTGTAATGTGTAGCTAAACTGCTGAATTTAGTAAATACTGAGAACGCAGAGGGCATGTAAAAATGGAATTCCTGAAAAAAATTGTTCCCGCTGTCGTTTCTGGAGATGTAGTTCCGGATGTTGGGAGTGCTGGCCGTGAAAGCTCCCCAAGGCTACTGAAGATGAGACGTGTCAGACTGTTTTCATTAGGACAGACAATAGATGAAGATGAGGAGACACATGTTTTACATCCTGATTACAGTATGTATCCATGTCATCAACCTGGTAAAAACTGATTACTAAGCTTTTTCTTTAGATCATGATTATTTTGCTAAATTGACAAATTTGATTATAAAAGGCCTTTTTATCAGAGTCGCTATGGTAATGGTGTCTTTAGTTTTAGAACTATTTTATCATTGACACACGATCATGTGTTAGTGACCTATTTGAAAGCAATTTTAGAGGATTTCTAATATGCTCCTTGTCTTTGCATGCCTGCGTGACTTTTTCCCCTTTTTGGGATAAGTATCCCCATGTAAGTTTTTAAATTGTAATGTAGCTGTGATTAGGCACTAAGAGTTGTCTAGACAGATGTGTGCTGCACGGAGCTTTGACTGCAGTGCAGGGTTCAAGTTTTGTGTCATCTTTTCTCTCCCTGTTTTTCAAATCCCCAAAGTTTTCGAAGGCTTTCCTTTTAAGAGTTTTTTTAATTTCAAAAATGTTTATGCTTTCCTTTTTTAGTGTTTTGAAGATTGCAGATTTTTTAATAAACATAATATGTAAATTAAAGAAGTCAAGTAAAAATACAGACATTGTATAGAGAATTTTTAACTTAAGAACATGGGTAAGCTTGCTTGTATGAAGATTTTTTTTTTTTTTAAACCACCTGTTAGTATCTGAATATTACAGTGTATTGCACTAATAAAAAGAAGTAGAATGAGTTAATGTTCCTTTTTCAGACAGTTCAGCTGGGTGGCAATGGAAAATCCAGTTTTACTTTTTTTTTCTTTTTGCCTTCAGCTAAAATAGTAAGGTCTTGAGCCTTTATGGTCTTGGATTCTGATGGCTATCAGATACAGTTTTTACTCTTTGCTACGTGGTGGCTATTTTCGGGAATTAGTGTGGCCTTGAAATTTTTTCCCTTATGTGTCTAACTGCAAAGATGGGAGATGGTGACATCTGTCTTACTGCGTGGTGAACTTACAGCCTTAACTATGGAATTAAGTTTGTGATGGTGGTGGGAGAAAGGGGTTTCCTTGGAAAGACTTTTCTTAGCCTTTCTGATTGTAATATAAACCACTTTTTTTTAATGTGTCAGGTTGAGTAACGTTGGCAGCTGGGGAAAGCAGAGATGTTTCTGTTGTGTTAAACAAGTTGTTCCCGTGTATAACAAATTAGAACAAGTTAAATGTTGTAATGATATGGACTGTTGAAGACTTCTTACGGGATAAGGTCTGTTAAGACTGTTATTGCCTATATGCTTGAAAACTCTGATCAGAAGCTCTTGGTGTCTGAAAGAGTGATGCTCTTTTAGCCAGGTTCATGTCCTCATTTAACTTTGAATGCTGTAGAGTCCTGAAGTTTATAGTTGGATATCACTGTAATGTGCACAGCTTAAATTTCTCCATAGGCATATCTCATCAATTCTGCTTTTATGCTGTGTTATGGTTTCTTTATAGCTCTCACTTTTAAATAATATTTTATTTCAAATATTATAATTTCAGAATAAATAGAATTGTCTTTGTGCCAGGTTAAAAGAAAATGCTATGGGCTGAAGTTTGTAGACAAAACAGATGCCTTCATCTAACCTTGTTCAATGTTTTGTCGATAGTTTGAGCAAATGAGGATAATAAACATAGAATACACTGGTCCTGCTGTTGAAGATGAATTCTCCTTTCTTGCTTATTAAATATTTGCCAAATGGTGATTATTAGGAGTGATTTTGTGGAAATCAGCAGTGCCTGACTAATATCACTTAATAGTGTGATGTCATCATTTGCGAAATGCAGACTTACAGTCTTTTCTGGGATCATGCTTTTACAATAGCAGATAGTAGCTGAATCCTCTTTAAATTATCTGCTTATTTCTATTTTTGTATCTTGGTAATGGAATGAACTGCTCTGCTGGAATAGAGCAAAAGAACTACTGTGTTTACCAGTTGAGTATGCTGCAGAAGGCAGGTGCCGACAACACAGGTAATAAAACAATAGAATGACTTGAAAAAAAGTTGTAAATATTTACTTGGCTAATGTCAGCAGATGTGGTGTTAATGCACAACCAAATTTAATATAATGAAGCTGTTCAGGAACTTGATAGGTTTTTAAAGCTAAGGTGGTTTGTCCTGTAGGTACATTTGAGTTTGAAAGTGGGTGGTGGTTTTGGTTTTTTTTTTTTTCCTTTTTCCTTTCTGTTCCTTATTTCTGCTGTTTAGGAATATTTTTGTATTAATGAGAATTTAGATGAAATACTGAGTCTGACAACTATTTTAAAGTATAAAAGTATTTTAGAAGGTCTTAAACAAAACAACCAAACAAAAACCCTATTCCTGGCATCCAAAGCATAAAAGTATTATTATGATAATACCACTTAGTTGGCTTTGCATATATGTGACCTGAATATTTTGTGTGGAATTCAAGTGATGAGATTTTTTTTTTTTTAGGATTAAAACATTTATCAGTATCGCCTTTCAAAATGTTAACTCAATTAGTATATACTTTGTTTTATAGCCGAAAACAAGACCATAGCAATATACGCTCTGTGACACATCTTTTAAAATATGTAGCTTCTGTCAGAATGGTTTCAAGTGTATTTTAGAAATCTTTCATAACTGTCTTTTTAGATTTATAAGATTATTAGAACTCTAGAAAAAAACCCGTATCTCACTCACTGAAGTATTTGCATATGATTGTATGCATCACAACACTTAATAGATGTTAGTAAAAGAACAGGCAGTTCTTCTAAATTTGCTGTAGCATTTAAGAGTTGATATGTTCTCAGTTTTAAAAATTTCTGTCTCAAAAAAGCCACAATCCAAATCAAACACAGAAAGATAAGCTTGGAAGATCCACAGAAAGTATTTTCATGTACCAAAAAACACATGCAAATGCGTACGTGTACAGACACATCTTACAAACTATTTAATATTCTCCCTTTTGCTGTTTGTAGTGTTAAAGAAGTGGAACGCCATGGTTGCTCTGTGCAAACTGGCAAATGGCAGCTGTACCTGTGGTGTGTGAAATGTGCCCTTCTGTTGCAGCTGTGCGCTTTGGTTGTGTTGCAACGCAGGGTAGCTCCTGTGGAACAGTCTTAATGGCCAACTGTGTAAGTCAAATCTGCAATAACTACTTATCAGTGATGTGAGCATTCTCGTTGCTCACAATGTCCGTGTTATTTCTGCGTATGGAAAACGTCTCCTTTTGCAAACATTAAACCTGCTTCTCTTCAAGTGCCTCTGCTAGGGGAGCAGAAATAAGCCGACAGAAACGTGTGCTTTGGTGGTAAAGAAATGAGTAACAGAGCTGTAATTGCCTCAGGGGGCTAACCGCAGGGGCTGGATACGCATAAACTGCCTGTGAGCACTGTGTCCCTGTAATACCAGCAACTCTGCAGGGCATATTCAGCTCCATGTTGCATCTCTGATCAGCCTTGTACAGCAGAGGATGACCAGGAGGCCCAGCATCTATCTGGAATAAAAGTCAGTTTCTGTACCTGTGTTCTGAGTTTCAGTTAGAGAAGACTGGAGGGGTTAGTGAGCGAATAAGTACCATGGCTTCCCCCCCACCCCAATCTCTGTTTGCTTCTCGCTTACATTCAGAGACTGCTCCATAATACTGTTTGAGATCCAGAATGCTATTTACATAAAAATCTCTAACCCTCATCCCTGTTTTCTTATCACAGCAGATAGCATTGTTTTGCTTGAGTAATGCCTCAGGAAATTGTTCTGTGTGTATTTTCCATAAGAAGTAATAAGGAACTTTTCCTAAGGGCCTCTGGAACCTGCTCTTGAAGCTCTTTGCAACAGAAGGTGGGGAAAGGGGATTTTGGTTAGATTTTTGAGTGCGTTTTTACAAGCGGATCAGGCTGATCTAACAGTTTGCTGCCAGTGAAAAGGGAAATCTCGCTCCCAGCTGTGCAGCTCTTCCCCATCTCCTGTCGGGCACTGGTGCGGCCTTTCCCTGAGCTGATTCATTTCACAGAGCCAGCAGAAAATGTTCTAATATTTTTGGGGCAGTATTTTTGAGATGAATTGGCGAGGGGAATCAACTCACTAAGAGGGCCTTTTTGGTCAGTAGTGGGGGCAGCATTAGATGTCTTACCATCACGAAAAGTAGCAGTCACCTTCTGGATACCCTCTGTTTTAAATATATTGATTTGTGGAAAATGAACTCTTTAATATTTTAGATAAATGGAAACACAAGCATCTCTCCAGAGTTTTAAGTGCAGTGATGATAAGTTTTATTATTACTGCTTATAAGCAGATACAATGACCATTGGGTAAATGTTTTTTAAGTAAGGCATTTGCTTAAGATGGAGTCAATAATAAACTGAAATAATGCCCAGCAAGTCTTTTTAAAAGTAAGCCCATGTGCAAAGGGAGTGTGCTTCTGACTTGTTCATTTTACCATTAATATGGAAAATCGACTATAGTTACATTTAATTGTTGGGAAAAAAAAAAGATGGTGTGACTTAGTTCTAGGAGATATCTCAAATATTATTTCTGGCCCTATTTTTTTTGAGATCTGATTTTTTTTTAATTGTATTGTGTACTTGTCTGTATGCCTAATATGCTTGTACTGTAGTTGTCTCAGGGTTTCATCTGAAGAATAAGCATGCAAATATTTACAATGAATATACTTTTTTTCCTACAGTGTTTGTGGTTGGTTGTTGTTGTTTTGGTTCCCCCCCCCTCCCCAAACCTTAGCTTTACCTTATCCCAAAGAGTGACAAAGTAATTGTAACTTAGTGCTTCTTGCAAGGTGGGTGTCAGTACAACTCAAAGGTAGGTCTAGAAGGGCCTTTTGTTCATACCTAACAGCTTACTCGCATGAACTTCATGAGGATGTAATTTATTTGTTTTCCTCTGAGATACGGTGAACGGAGCTTACAATTTTTTTAATGTTGTTGTTCACTTAATAGATTACCTCTGCATCACATTTGCAGGGTTTTTTTATGCATCTTCTGGACTTTAGGCACTTAAAAGGTTTTCTGAGGCTTAAGTATGTTAATATAAGGTTTCATATGACAGCTGAACCAATGAATGGCTCAATGCTACGAAAAGGAGATTGTACCCTTCCACCTGTATAGTTGTCTTGTATATTCATTTGTGGTGGTCCTGGTGCATGTCCATCCTTGTGGAGACTGTTCAACTTGCTAAACCAAGAGGAACTCCCCCTTCCCTCCCAATACCAATGGACAGGCAGCAAACTGGAACTCTGCGAGAGAGAACCAACAGCAAATTTAGGAGGTGAATGTCAGTAATCCTGGTGTTTCAGCTTTTTTCTGTTCTTTTTGTCTTTCTGTCCTGCAGATCGTAAGCTGATAAGTCAGAAGTAATGAGAACTCCAGTTTATTAAGGGAAAAAAAAAATAGAGGTGAAATTGGACAGTACTTAGCTGCAAATATTCTTTAAAACATTATCTTTAGGCTAATTCTTCGAGATAATGCAGTTAAAACTTAGTGGGGGGATTGTAAATAAAGCAAGTATCTTTTTACCTTTCCAATCGACAATTACTTTAAGATAGTTGGGAGAGGGACAAAATAAAGCTTTTTTACTTGAAGGAGAGGGGGAGAGAGGTGATAGTATGGGGAGAATGAGAGAAAATTTAACGTAGCCAGAAAAAACAAGCAAGTCTTCAGAAGGTTCTGCAATAGCCAATTAAGGGGAGCTGTGAAGTGCTGAAGTCAAGATGTGGAGAAACTCGTTGCAAAAATGATTATATATGCTACTGTAAAACCATTCTCTCTCTGATATACTGGTAATACAAAGACATAAAAGTATTCTTTTAAATTCTTTGTGTCTAAATTGTCCACAGGTCTTGAAAGCGACGTTTTGAGAGGGAGAGAAGAGTTTAGTGTGTTGTTCCTTTTTGATTCGCACTGTTAAATCTCTTGAGTGTAGAACAGATTTTAAAACATACCTGTGACACTGCTGTCTGTCTGTTTTCTATAATGTCTGTCTGTGATTCAAGGTAGAGTCTGTAAGAGGCCGGACAGCGTATAAAATCAAAATCTCAGCTTATTTTTGAGGAGCCATTTTCCTTTAAGTAAAAAACTATTATCCTTTAAAACACATTAAAATCTATCACTGGACTAAAAAATCCAAAATAACACCCTTCTAATGCTCAAGAAAGTATTTGTAAGGTCAATATAGTATTTACCAGCAGGATTAAATCAGCAGTTGCATATGAAGATGCCATGCTAGTAACATCAGCAATTCAGATTTAAGTTACAGAAAGATTATAATTCGAATGTTTTGTTAAACAGTTCTTCACTTTTCAGTTGAAAAGGAAAAAAGTCTGTGTTTCAAATGCAAAAGTTTTAGTTTATAGGTGATCTAGCTAGTCTTAACCTCCTCTAGGGGTGTTTTTTCTGTTTCTAATGAAAATGTGAATTGTAAATGGAAGAGGCAGATACGACATGACGTTTTTCAGTAATTCATGATACTTGTGGCTGTTGGCAGTTTCTGTTGGCTGCACTTGTTAGCTGTTTTATGTCTTGATTTGTAGACTTCCATGTTTATAGTTTCTTTTGTTTTAAGCTCTTCAATAACAGAATGATTCTTATCCTGTGAGTGCTGACTTTGTATGTGTTTCTTCTAAAAAGTATTACGTGGATCCAAACTGAGGGAAAATAATTTCAACTATCTCATCTTAATCAAGGGCTACTTTGGGAAAGCCTTTCCACTTTCAGTAAATGGCATTCTTTGTGTCTCTAACTTAGCACTGAATAGCCTTTAGTTGCCCTTTAAGTACGGAAATGTCATGAGTGCCTTCTTCACTTGGGAATATGTTTTCTCAATTAATAAGTGCTGCTGAAGAATACCTGTGATTTGGGAAGTAGTGTTCATGGCCTTGGCTGTTTTACGCGACAGGCATCTTCTTGCTCTCCAGCCAAGTTCTAAAAGGTCCCTGCAAGCAGAGACCCTCCCAGACGGGAGGGTTCTTGGCCTGTGCTTGAAGGTTTTTGGTGTTCGTATTTATTTACAAAGGAACGATTTTGTTACAAGAAATCCAAATGCACTACTGATTTGAAGAGATAGGTGAAACTTTCAGAAAGCCTCATCACTTAAGCAATGGTACCTTCTAAAGGGATTAAGTTCCTGTCTGCAGCAGTTTTTCATGAGACGCTCTGGATGTCCAGGACTTGGTGTACCCTCACTTTATAAGCTGTGCGATACCCCTTATATAGAGATACTACATAAATAATAATAATTCTTTAGCTCATTAGTACCAGTGAGGTCTGTAGTGACAAGCATCTGTGTTGGACCCTGATTGCTTGGGAGACTTTCATTGCTCATTGATAAGACCAGTATGGCAACACGAGCTTCAGATACTTAAGCATCAGGATGCTGTTCCACAGTTGTATTACACACTGACCCAAAACTGTCTGGTGTCTCTTGGCATCTCTTAAGATGCACTAGGGTGAGCCTTGTGTCAGTTACTTCTTTGAGAAGATGACTAGCTGAAGGAAGAATGGTTTTAATTTTAACATATTTTCTAACTTGAAGGCAGGAAAAACAGGAAGTAAAACACATAAAAGCAGTTCATAACTTGTATAAAAATACTGTATTTCTCCAGTATGTTGTTTTCTGTTGGCTAGAATTAGTTTTAAAGTATTTTTTCTTTATTCTTCGGTTGGGGTTTCCATAAACTCTTATTTCATGGAAGGAGCAGTGTAGAACTGAGTAGTTTAATTTGCCCAGAAGTTGATGAAATTATACCAGATACATTTGTAGGTAGATTGTATGTTTGGAAAATTAATGTGTTCATGTTAATTGCTGAGAGAAATGAACAATATGCTAGTGGTCTATCAAGAAATAACATGACTGACAAATAGAGAGCAGCCAATTCCATGAATAGAAAAAGCCTAAGCATATTCTCCATTTTACCTGAACACGTTTCTACCACCTGATTTCAGTTCTTCATTTTTCTTTAACTAGAAGGGATTGCAGTGGAGGGATCCTGTCCCTTTCCATTTGATCTGCTCTGCCGGATGCAGATGCGTGGATGGAGAGCTGTGTGTGGTGTTGCAGGTGAAGTGATGAGCTTCGTGGCTGCTGGGTGGTCTCTCCCAGTGCTGGCACAGGTGCATCTGCTGGCTGAGGCTGTTTTGTAGTCCACCAGCTGAGGCACTTTAGGGAACTTTGTGCTGTGCATTATTTGCAGAACTTCAAGACAAATGTGGCCTTGTTGTAAAGTTTTAGTGTGTGTTAGGTGTTTGGTCTCTAACTATTGTGTTTAGCTGTCTTTGGGTTTCTTACTTCTTCTCATGTTCTCCCTTCCTGATTTTTGTATTTCTTTTCTCGTCTTTCTTCAGTGTAACAGCACATTTGCTGAGGATAAAGGTTCAGAAATGACATTCATATGAATTCTGTTAATTCTGACTTGCAAATCAATGTATATGTATTAATCACCTTTATTAATCTTAAAAGCGTTTCTATTTTGTACTTCTGCTTCAGGTACCTACAAGAATATCTGTTGTTTCACAGAGATGGGAAAGCTGTAAAATTCAGCATTAAAAGCACTTAATTGTTTAAATCCTGGTAACTAAAGCATTAAGAAAATGCACTGTAAACATTTGCTGGCTTTGGAGTGAAGAAATATGCCAAATTAGTTCAACTATGAAGAATGCCATGTTAATGTAATTATTTTATTTATTTATGATATTGGGCGATGGAGCTCCTTATGCTTCTGCCCTGTGTAACTGAAACATTGGGAATGGCAATTTCAGGAGTTGAAACCTTGAGAGCAAATTGCCTGTCCATGCCTTACCCCTGCTCGCTTTCCTTCTCCTGCCTGTAACTACAGCTTTCAAAGTCCTTATACTGTGTGTGCAGAGCTTGTAAAACTGCTGCCTACATAGGGATTTAAGCTATGGTGGATTAAGTTGGTAGGCTTGTGCTTGTGAGGAGGTTTAGCAGAGACACCTGAAGCAGTTCCCACTTGTAACTGTGCAGTCCCCCATCCCTCTGCCTCCTGTTAGCACTCTGTGGCAGAGGTGGCTGAAGCAGACATGCATCTGCATTATGTGGGGCTGTAAAGTGCTTTAACGTAGAAACAGAAGTGGGCTGCAGGCTGCCAACAACAGTGGCCCAGGAGCAAATGTTCAACTTCGCTTGTAGCAGAGGGAGGAAGGCAGAAATATATCTCCTGGTGCAGGGCAAGGCAAATACGTGAGTACCTTCAGCTGCTGTGCGAGTCTAGTGGGAGTCTGCATCCGAGAACATTTTCTACCCAAGTACTATTGCACTCGTGAGGCTTAACAGACTTGGCACTTCTGTGCTGAATTTACCCCATAGGTAATTCACTTTAACTTTTTTTTTTTTACTGTTTTCCTGGATGAGTCCTAAACTCTTGGTGTTTTTTTTCCCCAGTGCTTTCTATAGGGATCGAGTAGCTGATCCTCACATAAAGCAAATACAATGTTTCCCGTGAAAGTGGCACAGACATCCAGCAGCTTGGGAGGAGCAACAAAAATAGAAACAGAACTGATTTGTAGCAGTTGTCTTAAGGCCTTGTAGGGTAACAGAGTTAAGCCTTTCCCTAGTCTATCCATTTAAACGCCCAGCAACTAAGCAGGGATTTTCTGTGTAGCTCCGTAACTGCTTCCAGGTTCCGTTTAAAAGGTTGGTGAAAATGGGAGTGCTGGTTCCCCCAAACCAGTAAGTTGGTACATTAATGCTGAAGCACAGTAAGGAGGCTGACACGGTACAAGACTTGGGCAGGTCAGATCTTAAGGCAGTTATTTCAGGTTGTCTGACACAGACAGAACCGTACTAATCGGGCTTTATACCTTTACGGTTTATTTGCAGTTGTGGAAGGTTGCAATTGAGCATCTGAGGGGGAGTAAATCACTGAGTTCTCCAGAATTTTAACTACAGGGATGCCTGTGAAAAATCAAGAAACTCAGATTTGTCAGGCTCATGAGATATGGTAACAGCTATAGGTTCGTGTATTGCTTTACCTGTCTTATTTCCTCTGGGAGAGAGGCTCGTTAAGTATCATCTCAGAACTGCCTGCTGGGTTGTTTGAAATGTTTCACCTTTTTATTACTGATTCGTTTCCTTGTACTCTTATGATGTTTGCTCATCTGGAAAGCTGGATTTTCAGGAAGGGCCAGATTGAAATCTGTTTAGTCTAAATCCTTACGAAGTTGGTAAGGTCTTTGTTAAACTACCTTGAAAGGTGTTTGATTTTTCAGGATTTAATTATTCTTTCTTTGAGGTTGTGGGGGATTTTTGTTTGTTTGGGTTTTGTGTTTTTGGGTTTTTTTTTGTTTTTTGTTTTTTGTTTTTAAGGTAGGATTACTATTCAGTCAAGATAATGTTAACTTACTGAAAAGTTAAATATTAACAGTATCCTCTTTGATCTTACTCAAAGACTATGTTCTGCAAGAAAGCTGTGTATCTTCAGTGTCCTTCCAGAACTAGTTGGAAAAATCATAGTTATAATTTACTTTAAATGGGAAATGTTATTTGTAGTTCTTTGCCTGAGTGCATTTTCTGTCAGTCCCTATCATCCTGAAGATGAATGTAGTAGGACTGAAAACCTCAAAGAAACTTTTGGAAGCAACAGTGACTGCATGTTTTTTACATAACATAAAATAATGCCTTTAGCTGTGGTTTTTAAATGGAATATTTATTCTGGAATGATTAATGCAAATTATTTTATAGAGGGATAAATAGACAAATCATATTCTGTTATCTGCCATCCCAGTAGAAAAGAGCAAGAACTGCATTGGGGGGTTGGGTGAGGGAGGTAGTATGATATGAATACACTCCTAGAGAAATAAAAATATTGTAGAATCAGGGAATAACACTTCAAATGGAAAAAAAAAAAAGAAACGAGGCTAGAAAGTTGTAATGTTCCCCGTGAAACATAAATGAATGACATATAAAATGTTATTTCTTGTCATTTAAAAGCAAACTTTAAGAAGTTAAATATTGCTCTTTTAAGATAACTGATTCAGGAATATCTTCAGTCATGAATATCCCCCTATTCAGTCGGTAGAGGTGAAGCTGAAACAACATTGCGTGAACCACATTACTTTTTTTTTTTTTTTTTTTTTTTTTTTTTGGTCTCGCATATTGATCTTTGCCACAGGCCAGAGCTCTGGCAGTTGTAGAAACAGCAGTTGTTATGCACTGCACTTACTTTATGTACGTTGTTCAAAATAGTTGCCAGCAATGTTTCTGGGCAGCTCCAAGAAAATGGTGTGATGCTACTTCAATTAAAGAAAAGCTGTACAAACAACCTTTGCATACACATTTGTAGTAAATGTATTGATCCTAGTAAGTATATTGATCCTTTTAGAAATGTTTTTATTAGATTCCAAATTCTACGCATAAAGAAAAAGAAAATTCTATTATCTGTACTATCTACAGCATGATAGTGTCTGGTATCTTATATTGCTTGGGTCCTATAGCTACTTATAACACCCAGGGCAAATCTTCCCTGTTGTGTGACTGGGCTTACTGTGCATGTACTGAATATTACATCTGTAAGGTATGTGTTCTTGAAGTGCTGAATTGACTTTGCTTGTATAGGTCAAGTGTGCTATGGATGAACAGTAGCACAAATGGACGGTCTAATACTTACCAGAGCAGCTGGGCTTACTGCGTGTGAATCTTGTAATGTATAGGTCTATTTGCAGCCTGAAGTCTGCAGACTTACGTCACTGAAGTGGCTCAAGCAATTTGCTTCTAGCCATCCTCCTTACTAAAAGGTTTTCATATCTGAGCAGAAAGCATGGGGTGGACTGGACACTTGCATTAATCATTTTAGTAGAGTGCAAACAGCTTATGTTTGCAGATTGAGCACTTCTGCTTTACTACACCTACAGTCCTATTCTTGTCATGTTCTTTTAAGAGCTTACTGATACCAGTGTGCTCATTCACACATACCTCACTGTGACTCTTGAGAAAGTATCAAAAACATAGACTTTATAGTAGTCTGCTCCCTTTAATAGTGAAATTTATAACTGGTCCAGAATCAAAAGGTATGCAAATATTGGGATCAGTATATAAACTATGTATTTATTGGAATTCTGTAATGTCCAGCGTACTAATGTAAGTATGCACAAATCCTCAGTTTGAGAATTTCTTTTTGGATTGTTTTTCTTACATAAACCAGCTTGAGATCAAAGCTATTGGCTTACAGTTAAATGCAAGTGCTTTCTTTTTAATCTTCTCTCTAGGTAGTAAAATAATAATCTTATGGAAGACTTCCCATATAAGTACTCCAAAGTGATAGGTATTTTTAGACTCTTTCACAGTGGACATACTTGTTGCTCTCAATTTTAAACACAGTGTACTCTCCAGAAGTCTGTTTCATTTTCCTCTCTGAAAATGAGGAACTGGAAAAGAATCCATGCTGTAAATGACATTTTCTTACACAGTTTTAGAAATACATGATGATGATATCTTGTAACTCTACACGATGAGTTTTATTGGGCTCTCCTCGGTGAATTAGCATTGTCTGTGCTTGACAAGGTTCAGAGGCTTGTAATACATGGTTTTTCTTTCCTGGTTCTACTATTCTTGTTTTTGATTAAAAATAAAACAAAAGGTTACATTTTAAACTTAATGGCTTATCCTGAGATCTTGTTTATTCTAATATCTGGTAGGTTATTTCATTAACTCAATTGAAAGGCAAAACAAACCCCAAAAAGTCCAATATTGCAGTAGTTGTCATCTATACATCTTTGATTATAAAAGCATGTAAATTGTGTTGTGAGGAGGAAAAAATGTTAGAAGGCTTGTGCACAGTTGTATAATAAGATAATGCTTATGACACTGATGCTTATATGATAATGCTAAGATACTGACAGATCCATTACCCCTGTTGTTAAATGGACTTGTACTGGTATTTGTTTTCTCTTTTCTTTTTTTTCTTGGGGGGGGTGTGGGTGGGTGGGTGGGACACAACACAGTAAGAATATTTGGTGTATGCCATTCTTAAATCTTGTAAATTAATGATGTCCATTGAATCAAACTTCTTATGCCTGTGCATATATGTTTGAAAATATACATGTTATGTATATTCATGTAGTATTAAAAGAAGATTTTTCTTTTCAAAATATTTTTGTTCCTAATATTAAATATTCCTAGTCTTCAATACTTCGACTGAAATCTTTGGAAGGAAAAGCTTATACTCTCAGTACGTACAGTTCTCAAAATATTCTTAATATCCTGGAAGTTCTTAATGGGCTAATATTTTCTATTGAGCTAACTGCATTTAAAATTAATTGCTAGTATCCTTGAGGAAGCCCTATCGACAGTGATCAGTAGTTGATATTATGAATAAATAATAGTGCAACAAAATCTCAGATGCCATGGCGGAAAGCCATGTAACTTGCTTGGCCAAACACATCAATATCATAAATAAATGCAGATTTTTAAAAAGATTTCCTAACATTATTAACTTTGGAAACACTGCTTTACAGAAATACTGGCAGCTCTTCTATTTGTTGGAAGTCTTCTTAACAGGACTCCAGAAGGTGGAACATTGAGATTAGTATTTCTGTGGGATTGTTTTAGTGTATCTCCTGGGGTTTCTGGGATGATTGTTTTTTAATAAGTTTCTGATGCTAATAACTTAAAGAATGAAAGCTGAGGGGGGAAAAAGGGCAACTACAAAGAACCCAAAGTGTATTTTAAAAAGTCATTATTTTTGAGGTGCTGGGAGAGTTGGCTCATGATTTTGGAATGCACGCTGTTAACAAGGATTCCTTTGAAGAACTCTCTGTAGCCCAGTGTTAAAGGCAGTCAGAGACCAACCATAATTAATACAGTCTTTCAAATTAGTGGTGAAATTCATCAGCCGGTTCCAAAATCTGACCTTTATATCCTGCTCATAACAAAATACAACCTCTGTTATATCTTATTTAGTAAGAGGAAAAAGAAATGCTTGAAGTATAACTTTGAATGTATTCATGAGAGAAGTGATGAAAAAGGGGTATGAGGTAATTGGAGGTACTACATAGGCAATGTTACCTGAAACAGGCTTATGAAAGTACGTTTGATGCAATGTCCCAAAGCGTTACTCTGTGTGGATGCGCATTCTGTACCCTATCTGGGAAGAAACATAAAGGACTATCCAGATATAGATAGCAATTTCATATCTTATTACAGAAAAATATTTTTTGCATGGGGAAATTTGGATTCTTTTTAATCTATGAAAACAGAGTGATCACACCAGCCTCTTTTTTAATAAAACTATTCATCTCCTGAATGGATGTCAGACAGCAGCTGTCTTGGTGGTTGAACGGGCTAGTGCAGTGACACGCCTCTCCCGCTCTTTCTCCAGTGTCCTTCTGCTGGTGTGTTAGACCTGTCTTTTAGAACAGCTTAGCTGGACATCGACTGGTCTATGTCACCTCCCTGTTAGTGATAATTATTTTGCCTTTTTGGGAGAGGGGGGTGTGTGTAGATTAAAAAAAAATAAAGAAAAAATCCCAAACCAAAGCAAAACCACAAAAAACAAACCTTAATAGTATTTGATGTACACCATTCTTAAATATTTTCAACAACTTCAGATAATTTATCTGAGGGCATGGGTATGGTTTCTTCCTCATGGCTGGTTTACTTCTAGTACAGGTGGGGGGCAGTTCTGAAACTATGTAGGTTTTTAAAAATTAAAGCAGATTTAGTTAATCAGTGTACCTTGGACCCATATGATTAATTTTTTAGTTCATCTGTATGGTGTGGGTCAAGTTATAGTTTAAATAGACCTAATTAAACTGCTGTTAGCAGCCAGTATCACAGTAATCTCAGTATCCAGTTCTCTCAATTTTCTGTATTTGATCCAAGGGTGATGTTACATGTACAGTTTGGTGGCAGTTAAGGAAACAACCATTATTTTCTCCATATCGTTTCTTCCTGTGAGTATGCAGAAATCTTTCTGAAATTTTTGACTTTTAAGTTTGTCCATTAAAATCTCGAGATGCTTTCAGATGTGTTTTTGACCTGTGTAAAGATAACACCTCAAGCTGACAGAGGGCCACCACCTTTTGATTGTATCTGATAGTGTGGCCAGAGTGAAGGAGGTTTGTCTTAAACTGCTTTACCCTGTGCTAAAATGGGCAAAGGCTGTTGATGGGGTGTCTTGCTTTATCCTGAAAGAATGGTGGTAAATCCTGAGCCCTGTCTAAAGGCGGTGTTGGATTGCATCCCTAGGAATCCAGAAACTTCACACCTAAGATACTTGCCGTCGTGGCCTTTGAGATGATACTGAATGAAGTAAACAATCAGAAATGTCAAAATTGTGTTGTTAAGTCCTTTAAAAGATACTAAGAGAAAACCCCAAACTGCTAATAGCTGTAGGTGTCAAAGCTAAATTGCCCGTAGTTCTCTTGCAGGTATCTGCCCTGGGAATACTACTTATGACCTTCCTGCCCTCCACTGTGCACCTGTTTTTCACGTTGGGGTTTTTTTTTTCTTTTCCTTTTATTTTGCTGATCTTTTAGTGTAGAAGGCTTGTCGTGCTTTTGGCGCCGTGCAAAGTGGTGCTGGGCAGTTTATTGAATTCACTACAATTGTAACAGAGCGGTTGGAAGTTTATTTAAAACTCAGTCAAGTGCAAACAGCCTTTTGCAGTCCTTTTTGGTTTTAATTGTAAGTAGTTGTGTAGTTTGGCTGCCGAGGGGCGGGTCGGTCGGCCTGCCTCCGTCATCTGGTAGCGTCCCTCGGGAAGAGTTTGGGTACATGCAGAAGAGCCCACGTCCTCTCCCTTCTTCAAGCGACCACGGCCCTCTGTCGCGCCGTTCCCTTGCTGGGCGCTGCGGGGCCGTCGCACCCCGAAGGGCGGGAAGAAGCCGGGGCGGGGGGGGGGCGCTGCGGGACCCGCCGGGCCCCTGCGGCGATCGGGCGGGGCGGGGGGCGGGGCTGTGGGCGGGGCCTGGCGGGCGAGGAGGGGTCCCGCCAGGCGCTGCCGTCAGCCCCGCCCCCGGGCCCGCCTCCGCCTTCAGCGCGCGCCCCCTCCCCGGGACCTGCGGCCGCGCGGCAGCGGCGCGGGCGCCGGCACGCTCCTCCTCCTGCTGGTGCTGGTGCTGGTGCGGGTCCTGGTCCTGCCGCCGCCCCGCAGCCGGCCGGCGCCCCGCTCCCGCCCTGCCCCCGGCACCATGCTCAGCCTACAGGATTCCCTCTTCTTCGAAATTAACATAAAGTCTCTGCTGAAATCCTGGAGCAGCAGCAGCAGTAAGTATGCCGCTGGCACCGAGAGCCACAGCGTCATAGCGCATTTTTTTTTCTTCTTTTTTTTTTTTTTTGCATGCCGCTGTGTAAAATGACGCTTTAAAAACAGGTTTTTAGCGGTCCTGTGTGCTGGTGCAACTTGGTATAGCCAGTGTGAGAGGTGAGCAAAGTGCGCTGCTTCCTAGTTGTCGTGTAAAATTATATATATATATATATATATATATGTATATATAAAAATTTTCTTAGGCTGCAGTTGTTTCAGTCTGATAAAGTTCTTTGCACCCTTTGCTGTCTAAGAGAGGTGACAAGTAGATGCTCGTCTCTGCGGAGTTATCAGATGCTGACACTGTGGCTTAGTTCTGCCAAGCTCCAAACGCTCCTTTGAGGCAAAACAATCGTCCTCAGACTGTTTTAGAGGGGGTATTATTTTTGTACCTCAAACCCATCATTATACCTGCAAAAAGTGCCCACTTTGATCTTCTGAATGGCCCAGATCTAGAGTTTCTATGAGGATTTCTTGTCTTAATTGAACCAACGAAGGCAAGGATGCTGCTCTTCATCAAGACAACCAGTCTGTCCTCAGATCACCCCTTCACACATGCTTCAATGCAGGGTCTCAGGCCCGGGAGCTGCCTTGCGCTGTGTAGCATCTTTGCTACTGTAGGCACAGCAGCTTAATGACAGGATGCCAGGAGATGATAAAGATGACATAATTGTATGTCAGCTAAGTATTTCATATTTCTTAAGTTTCTTGTGTTTGTAAAAATTAAAAAAGTCAGAAGTAGGAGGTATCTGGTATCTCAGTTTTAAGTTATGTTTCATTAATTGCTGTTTGAGGTGTACTGGGATGCACGGTTTCCACTCACCAAACACTTTATCAAAATACCTCTGTAGGGATTTTTACCCTAATATAGGATTGTTTGTTTCACCTGTCTGTCTTGTTTGAAGGAATTAGTAGCAAGTTATTTATTGTACAGTGTATAAATCAGTGCTAGGAGAGTATGCAGATATTTAGTTTGTCCTAGTAGCTTATTCAGGTGTGAGATTTGCTTTTTGCACTAACTGCTGTAATTCATGTTTTAGACTAATAAATTCTAGACTTACAACTTCTAAGTTAAAGCAATGAATATTTCAAAACAGGCATCCTTACAGGTTTTACTTTTCACTTTGTTTATTTTGTGTCTTGCAGATTAACTGTATCTGTTCCAAATTACACCTTGTAATAGTACTTGGTTGTTATTAATGGTTTTGCTGAAATAAAGATAACTAGAAGAGTTTTTCTAATATTTTATAGTAGAAGTTGAAAGTGTCTCATGAAAATGATTACAAATCCTTAAAGTTGATTTTATTAATGTATATTGTTTCCAAACTAAAGTAAACCAGAGGATACATTCAGTTACAATAAATTCAATCTACAACTAGATAAGGAGATGAATTGCAGAATCTAGACTAGACAATTGTCAGCTGTAGTAAGATAGAGAGTAATAATAATAATAAAAAAGGGTATCTGAGAAGAGGTTATATATGATGCTACGTTTTCTCCTTTATGTCCTCTGTTATGTAAGTACAACGGAGGAAGATCTTCCTGGCTCTTTCGTCAGGAAGTGGTACTTGGATCATCTACCAACAAACTAATTTTTGGTGCGCATTGATTAGATAGCTGGGGTTTATTTCACTTTTTTCCATGATCGTTGCTCCTTTTGTGAAAATTGCCGTGACTATGGCATAGCTGCATGTCTGCTCTGTAAGTGTGTGAGAGTCGCATTCTGATGGCTTTCCACTGTGCAGACTGGGCAGGAGCAGACCTCTCTATGCAGCCTATACTGGATTTAAGTATTGTGATTCACATGGATAGCTTAGTGAATTGAGCTGAAGTGGGCAAGCCAGTTGCTTTTTTCCTACAACGGTTTCCAATCAAGTGATGCAGTATGTGCAGAACAAGGAATTACGCAATATTTATGTTGAGTATGTGTTTGGAAATTCAATAAATGGTCATATGCTAAGAAATTACTTGAGAAAGGTTTTTCCTGTGTTTTCATAAAATTTTTATATGCAAATGCTAGTTTTTATGATTTGCATGATAACTTCAGAATTTTGTATACTAAAGAACGTCAGAAGAGGAGTGGGTATGCTTGCATGCATTTCCATATACATAAAAATAAGCATCTGTAGAGAGTGTTTAAGTACATAACAGAAAGGCAGCAAAGCTCCATGGGTCTGGTTAAAGGCTTGCTTAGCTGGCATAATGTTGTTGCAGTGCTGGCTAAGGTTTTATTGTAGTTGATCTTTTTTCTTTCAGTAACAACAATGAAGTGACATTCATATGGCCTAGTTTCAGAATGCTGTCTCTGTGCCAACAATTTTAGGCATTACTTCTTTTTAAATGGAGTCAGGAATATTCTTTTAATCCAACAGTGAAGTGAGGATGTTCCTACTTAAGAATTGTTTGCTTGCTGAAGTTGTGGATGTAATGGAGGCTTTATACTGGCTTGTCCTCAGGTTGCTTGGCTCCATAGTATTTAAGGAATCTTAGTTATGATAATGTAACTTAATGTTCTTAAAGTTATGGATTCTGTTGTTTAGTCCATTGCAGTTTGAATATGTGGTCTGTTTAACCATTCTTCTGATGTTTCTGATTTTGTAGCAAAAATAGTTGTTTTGATTGTTATTTATGTCAATTGGTGTAAGAAAGCTCTCATATTTTGTCCATAAAAACCTTTGTTTAAGGTTAAGGAGGTCTGGATGCCATGAGAATTACTTTCAGTTATGCAATATATGGGCTCAAAAACCGAATGTGGTGCTGCTTACAGTGAAAAGCATTATGTAGTGAATACTTTTCTGTAAGATATGTCATATGTTTTAATGAAAACTATGCATGTGTTTCTGGGCCTTACAGTCTTAACAGGAACAACTGCTTTCCAGTAAACATGAGTACGACCCATTAGTGCTTTCTTAAAAGCTCTTCTGTGTTTCTGATATTTACTGTATTAATAATCTTGTCCAGTTCAGAAATAAATATTTATTTCTGGATAATAAAAAAAGAAAAAAAAATGTATCTATTGTCTTTCTAATAACAAACACACAGCTTTCTGTTGCTGTTGCTGCAGTTTTGGTGCATCTGTCTGGTAAACAGAAGGGCACACCTGTCCTGTGGGTCCTCTGTCCTTGAACTCGTCCCTGCCTTCTTCTGGTAAATCAGTGTTGGAGGTGGTTCATAAGATTTTCATATCATCTTGCTCAGCTTGATTCAGAAGTCACATATATATTTCAAGAACTCACACTGGTTAAGAGAACAGGGCTGCTCTTAACGTCACGCCTGCCAAAGCTACATTGAGGTCGTTGCCCTTGGCCTCCTTTTGGTCAGGGTTTGTGACAGTGATTTTCAAAGTTACTTGGACTTGTGAGCCTGAGAACAAAGTCATGGCAGGAAAGCGAGCTGTATCTGCGTGTACAGCAGTTGTTTTTGAAAACGTGTTATAAAATCAGAAAGAAATGGAGCAACTTTAAAAGGAAGTGAATTATTGGAGCTACGGCTGCCAGGTGCTGATGAGCATGTGAAAACGGGGGAGCTGCCTGGCAGATACTTCTGAATCATTCTTTCTGTGAATGAAAAAAGCACTTGGAGTTGAAGAATCGCTTACCTTCCCATAGGATTAGCTTGACTGAAGATTAGTTCCTCCTTTACCAACCAAAAATGAACTCTTGGCTCTCAAGAGAGATTCTGCTCTGATAGTACAGTATTTAACACGGTAGATGTAATGAATTCATTTTTATCCTGTGGCTTTTCATTTGATGACAGCAATGAAACTGTAATTTAAATAAGAGAAGTGAGATCACTTTACAATGCCATGATAGGAACGTATATGAAAAAGGACCATATGAAGAACTGTGGAACAAATGTTTTGTTGCCGGTCTTGTTCTTTGGGAGGAGATGGGGTGAGGTGGAGTGTATGCAGGGGGGTGCATGGCTTTAGCAAAAGGACAGATTTGCTCCATCTATTGCAGTTTGCTAGTGGATTATACTTTTTAAAAGCGATAAAAGCACAATTTGTTAATATTTGAGGAATCGTTATTGTATGATAAATTTCAACTTGGTTTCTCAGCAACTGTTAAACTGCAAAGAAAAATAAAACCTGGGGACAAAATTGGTCTGAGATGTTACGCGATTGCTTGTCCTCCAAACTGTCCTTTGAGGTAGCAGATATCAGTGGCAGTACAGTGCTCTAGAGAACTTTCAGACAACTTTTAATGGCATTTTTATATTCCAATGGCAAAATCAGTGTTACTTCACAATCAAGAGAAATCTTATTTTCATGAGATACTATTTTTGGTGCCTTTTTAAACAACAGTAGTAATTAAATAAGTACAATATTAAGTAGGGTGTTAACTTTATTTCTCTAACATTAAACATCTCTAATAATGTGTTCAATCTTTCTGTAGGAAACTTTTTGTTAATTGTAACTTTGACTTCAAAAAATCATGACAGTTAGTAGTTGTCTTCTATACTGAAACTCCATAGACTGTCTCCAGAGAATGTACCAATTTTTCCTTATGATTATATCTTCCAAAATTGTTTTGGCATACTGAAAAGTGAAATTTTTAAATGAAGGATGAATCCAAATTTGTGTTAAGTTTTGAAAAAGCTACTAAATTCCACTCTCTTTTTTTTTTTAAATGTATTTTTGTGTACTTTGTGATAGTAAATGTACTTACAGATCCCTGTACTGCTGGAGCAGCAAGTTTGTTTACTGTAGAAGGGATGTAGTGCTTATGATGGCTTCTCCATAGCCTGTCAGTTGTCATGGGAAAAGCAAGTTTTTGTCAGTAGTTAATCACAAATGTGAATGTGTCAGTTTATTATTATTATTTTTTTTAAAGGATTATGGCATGTAACCTCTGTATTTGGCCCTATTTATGAACTGTGGTGGTCTTTAATGATGGCCACTTGTGCAGTGCATCTTGGGACACATAAGACCATGAGTCATTACATTTCCTGATATGTGGTCTGTTGGCATACATTCAATTAAATGAAATGCCAGTAACATTCTGTGTAGTAAAATCTGCTATGAAAAGAGAAGATAGCTTTTTTAATTTTTGTTTCAGGGTAGGGTTGAAATAACAAGGTCTATAAATGGATGTAGGCTGGAAGGAGGCAACTAGGCTATAAGTAGATCATCCAAACTAGTCAAACCAATGTACCACCCTGAAGCTGAAGAACACCCAGTATATATAAGTGAAAGTTCTGAAGTTGTCAAACTTTTTCAGTCCCACTCCATTAGATGTGGGTTAAGTGAGCAGGATGAAGACGAGGGAAGCTTCATAAGATGGCTGAGCTTGTAACTTTTGCCAAAAGTGGTGGCTTTGCCTCCAGCAGTGCAGCCTTGTCACCTTTTCACCTGCGGTACTTGTCTCATCCTTTTAGTGAGATGTTTTGGGTCATTACATCAGCAGAAATTTTCTTGGGAAGGTGGAGAAATTTTTTTTGTTGTTGTTAAATTATCCAACTGAATCATCTCAAGGCAAGGAGGATGGACGTGAGGGCTGGTGTGAAAGAAGGGTCAGGACCACCTGCCTAGCAGTGAGAGGCTGACTGCCTCTTTTGGTGGGCATGTATGGGTGTCTCAGCTCAGCTGGATCATTGAGCCTTGCTCTCATGTGTATTGCATAGAAGCCTTCTCTATATTTGCTCATTTTTCTTCTGGATGACTGAAGCTGTGTGAATATTTTTGGGGTATTTTTGGGTTGGTCTAGCTTTCACTGTTGCTAAACATTTATACCTACATGTATACTTTTCCCCTGCCTTATCTGTTTGATGCCTACAGTCTGTGTTATAACACTTTTTGTGTAGATTGGGCGTAAGGACATGGATGCTCATTAGGGAAGTGTATGTGACCAGATTTTTACCAGTCATAAGTAGATAATGATATGTGATGTTTTGGGCCTTACTTTGGACTTCTCTGCACATCAGCATGGAAAATCTTGAACTGTGATTTTTTTTTTTTTTTTTTTTTTTTTGGAAGATTGTTATGTGTGTGAAGGTCTTCATATTAATTTTTAAATAAGATTTCTGCGTTGTATTAAGTGCATTATGTGTTGGGATGTACACTATTTGTCTTCATCAGGCATAGATATGCTAGAGTGAGCTTTCCTTTGGGGTGTTCTTTCTGTTAAAGCAATATACTTTTTGCTAAACCCATAACTAGATTCTGTAATGATTCAAATTGCAAAAGAGAATGCTATTGAAAGGAGAAAGTGTCCCAAATGCAAACCACTCTGTCAGCTGCTGTTGCTAGAATAAACTGCACACTCTGCATGGACTTCAGGAAAGCTCCAGATAAACCAATTGCAACAACCCATATCAAATACCCCATTTCTGCTGACTTTTTTTTTTTTTTAAAAACATCTAGCTCTGGCACTTTTGTATTTGAAGGGGAAGGGTTCAAACACTAGAGATTTAATAGCATTTAAGAGATCACTGACAAAACAGTATTTATTTATTTAGAAAGGTGACTGCCAACTTTAGAACACTCTGTGGAGCAAAACTGTTGTTTGCTATATTATATCCTGTTTGCACGTAGTTACAGGTTTTCCCCTGTATAGAAAGAAATATTCTTCCTCATTCCTCTGCAAAGAGTAATGGTGCTGGTCAAAGGGAGCTTTTAAATTCTATTAGGTACAGTGCAAAATAAAGGGTGAATTTAAAGAGGAAAAAGCCATTCTAAATCAAAAGGGGCACTCGGAACCTAAAAGGCACTGGGCCATGCTACTGTAAATATGAATTAAGTGTTTGAATGCTGACATTCCCAGTTGCCTGTGCGAATGTCACAAGCAAAGGTTTAAGTTAGTTGGTATGGTAGAAACTACTTTCTGGGAGAAATTTCAGGGGAGTTTACTGAAATATGATTTGTATAATAGGCTGCCAAGCTGCAATAACAGAAGAAAATAAAATGTTAAGGCACAGAATTGCTTTGTTTTAATTTTTCAATAATTAATATTCTAATATTAAAAGTAATTAAGGTATAGAAAGAAATAAACTTTATATTATTGACTTTGCATTTATAACTCTCATTAGACAAATCCAGGAGTTTTTATGGACCAATCAAGAAGTATTTAAAATACGGTGATGGTAAAAGAGCTAGAGGTGGAAGATGTTTCAAGACAGTTACAGAATTACGTGTTTTATGACTCTAATTATTTTCATCAGATTTTAGACTTGATGCGCTAAGTAGGTTTAGTTAGAACAAACAAGAAAAGCAATATGTGTAGGACAGATTTTACTCAGTTCAGAATAAATACTACTAATGACTATATAATGCTTTCAAAGTAGTAGTAGAAAACAAAAGGTATAGAAAAATTTTTCCTCACTCTTTACCTTTTCTGATTTTTCTCTTAAGAATCAAGAATTTGAAAATCCAAAGGGGAGAAAGAGTACTTTTCTTCAGATTTACATAGCCTCAGAAATAGTCTGTTAAGAGTTTAAAAAACCAACCATTTCAAGTGTCTAAAATAAAAATTTTCATTTAAAACATTAACATCTATAGGTTTCTTGCTCAAGAATTAGTTCAAGTTCTAGAAGTAATTAATTTCTGAAAGATATCTTAAGAAAGCACAGCATGGGAAGTATAAATGACTGCTCTGGTTCTGCCTATCGGGCGCAGCTGGCATGTGATTTGGGGATATTTTCAGCTTTACTTTTTGAAGTTTCCTTTGTAGACAATTGCTACAGACCAGAATGCTGGTCTAGAAAGATGTATGAACGCCTTAAACCATTGCAAATCAATGCTGACTAATTAATGGATATTGAAAAGAATTATTATATTCACAGTGCTAGGAAAGCAGTGTAAGTAGCCTTAGAAATTGTTGATTTACTTCCTTTTGCTTCTTTTATTCATCATCCCTGTTTGCTTCCTCTGTTCACGCTGCTGAACTAGAACTTAAGATCTTCAGGTTAGGAATTGTGATGTTTGCGAGGGTGCCAGTGCACCAGGGTCACTGGTCAGTAACAACTCAGTGGCTCTTAATGCAGCCAATGTTAGGCTTAGAAAACTGTGTCTGACATCTCAGTGGAAACCTGCCTCCTTTTTCTCTCTAACATCTTGTTTGTGCTAGCTGTCAGCAGGACGTAGCAGTTGGGCCAAATATCACCAGATTTTTACTGTTCTTTCAGCTACAAATGAGGTCTTGTCCTGGAAAAAAGAGTGGCTGGCAACTGGCACTTCGTTTTTATGACAGCAAAGCAAAGAAAGAAGGAAGCTAACCCAGATGTACTGAGGTTTGGCTGAGAAGTTCAACGTTTTTTTTGATAGCTGTTCGAGGCACTGTGGCCACAAACCCATGATAGACTGATCAAGGATATTAAGGTGGAGTCACGCATTGTTCTGCTTGTAGGGGTATTCTTATCTTTGAACCTCTCTCTCTTCAGAAATTAACAGGATAGGAAAAGAGGAAGGAGGAATCCAAACCCTAGAAATTCCCTAGCAGAAGTGCATGGATGAGAAAGATTTTGGAGTCTTTTTCTCTTTTTTTCTTCTTAAATAATAATTTAAAAAACCCTGAAAGGGTACTTCAAGCTATAATTATTCCTTCACAGGAGAGAAAGTAAAAATGTATCACTAATTCTGGAAGAATTATGTTAAGCAAAACAATATGAGCAAAACCAGGTTTCACAAATACGGCAAAAGGTGACCAAAAGGAAAGTGATTCCACTGTTAAAAGTCTTCCTAGCATCTGTCACTGTAGTACTGTTGAAAGGATTGTTTGAATATTTTTACTTATTTATTTATTTTTAATTTATAGTTTCTGCCTATCTTTTATGGCTGCATTATCCTTGAAGGGGATACTGTAACTGGAAAACTAGAGTGCTCATCTTGAAGAGGATAAGGGAAACAAGAACATAACTTGTTTAATCAAGTAGGGGAGAGGACGGCAGGACAGGGCCTGGGATGGCCCTAGGGAGGGCGCAGACATTGGCTCTGTATTTTTGGAAGCAAGCCTGTAGGATTTCACTATCTAAAAATGTGGTGAAGGATGTGAATTATGCCGCCACTGAGCATGAAAAGTTTTTGAAGGGTATTGAGCTCAAGTTCAACCTCACTAATATTGAATCTTGCTGTGCCAAACTGGTATCTTCCTGGAGATGCAAGTTTTCAGAATAAAAAAATAGTATGCACTGCTTATTCTGAAGGCCTGAAGTGAGGAAGTACTGATTCCTTGGTTAATTTTACTTTAGATACTGGTTTATTAGATATATTCTTGCACTTTTTTAGTTCTTTCTCAAGCTTTTGTATCTCTTCTGTACTTCCTTACTTCTGCTAAGACCATTTACATTAATGGTGCCAAGAAAAATGGTGTCAAGTCCTTGAGAATTACTTGGTTTCTTTTTATATTTGCGGGTTTAAGACTAAGGTTACGAAGACTGACTGCCAAAAAGTGATCGTGAATGTTGGATAGCTTTAGCTATTTGGGGACTTGGGAGAGGTGACAGAGACCCATGAAGGTGCGGAAAAGCAGCTGTGCTGTCTTGACAGGATTTTGTCTGGAGGGTTGTAGTTCTCAGGAGCCTCAGTCCCCGATTCCTGCTGACTGGGAGTACTACCTAGAAGCTGTAGGCTAAGCCTGAGTTAACCTTCTGAGTTAATGGCACTGTAATGTGTATGTGCTTTGCGCGTGTCTTACCTAAAAAAGTCTTGTGAGAGAGGGACGGGATATTTCTAACCTTTAAATGTATTGTTCTGTCTTGTTAACTTAAAGAAGTTTGCTCATGTGCGGTCTGCATTGTGACTCCATTGAGGTGGCAGAGCCTCGTGAAGGGTTGCAAGTTTTCATCAGCATCTACAATTAGGAAAAAAACTGATAGATTTCTCTTGAGTTTCCTCTGTTTTCCTGTCCTGTGCTTCTTGCCAAGTGCAGCTGCTTTAGCAGAGTATGGATAACATACTTACGGAGATGAAACACTGCTTCTCCCCTTGAGTTGTGTCTGTGGCTGTGGAGTAGCAGTGCATTGCTGGTCAGACTGCCTCTTGTTCTCCATCTGCAGAGATAAAAGACCGTAATCTTGTTCTTCTGTGGGTCTAGCAAACTTATAGTCAGCTCAGAAGGGAAGTGGGCTTTTATAGTGTGAGTAAAACAGCTTGGTGTTTTATGGTGGCGTCAATACGTGACCATACAAACTTAAATACCGCATCAACAGGGAAAAAGATGAGCAATGAGCTCTGGATGTGAAACTCAAATTTCTAGGTCACTGGCTGAGACTGTAACTCAGCAGAGGCCACAGCTCGTTATCGTTTCGTGGTTTGCATTTGGTCTCCTTCCAGGTGTCAGGACCAGAGTGCTCTGTGCTTTGAGGCCCTAACCCCTGACTGAGCTCCGTAGTCACTGCACAGTCCCTCCATGGCTGGACTGCTTCCCTGCTCTCTGCTTCTGTCCCTCTCAAAAGTTGTTCAGTTGTTAATCTAATCTGTGTTTTATCACTGTAGAATGATTAATGAGGTAATGTTTTCTTAGGATACATACAGATTTTGCTTGTGTAACTGATATACCGAAGAAGCTTGAGGTCCAAAACCTTGACCAGAGAAGCTGAGATTTCCAGGGTTGAGTGGCAATAGTTGGGCAACGCATGAAAACAGTTTTGGTAATAGTATACCTAAGCAAGAATGAAGCAAATATTGCTCCATTTTCAAAATAATGCTACCAGTATATTTATGTATTGTAACTTGGGAGATGGCAGCATTGGCTAGCTATCTGTGCTAATTCTGGTTGATAACCTACGTGACCTTATTTTTTTTCTTGACGTAGCAGTAGTAAGGAACGTTATGGATTATACAACCATTTTTTTTGGTGATATCCTCTACTAGGAAATTTTACCCTCTGTTCCTGAAGAGGGCCAGATGTTGGAGAATTTTTAAAGCAGAATCTTAATAGTTTCACATCTTTCTTCCAGTATATTTCTTCTTTTCTTCTTTTTGTATTTGTGGGGAACTATGTAGTCTTCTAAATACCACCTAAATACTGCTCCTGTCATTAATGGCCAAGTCATAGTTGGTGTCGGTGCATAGTTAGATGTATGCTTAGTTACTTTTCAAGTATGCTTAATTACTTTTCAAGCCTCAAAACCTGGTAGTATTCAAATGATTACAGTTCTGAAATTAGCTGTGATACAGTTGTCCTACCTCCTTACAGGCTGCTCTCTTTAAGTTATGGTTTTATATATGAACATATTTTGATTTCTGTCCATCAGCAGGGAAGACTTCAGAACAGATTTTACCATACTTCATTTTGTAGGTGACCTCTCTGTTACTTTGCTGATAGACTGTGGATATTTTCTGTGTCTTCCTACAAAAATATGAATCCTACTGTTTCATTTTCATCAGAAAACAGTGTAGGAAATACTGTTGCAATGTTGTATAAACCATGTAGCAGATGTAAACGAGGTCTTGTGAGAGGGAAAGGACAAGTTACTTAAGAACTGAGGGGAAAAAAGGGTTTTCACTTGCTCTCAGTCTCTCGAGCCCCAGAGCATGTGTCCAAGAGGTCCATCCAGCAGCCGGGCACCTGGACAAGGGTGTTCAAGGTGTCTGTCCAGCAAAAAGGCACCATGATGCTTGTGTCCAGCTGTTGGGTCTGGAATCCATAGCCATGGTATGGGAGGTAAGGATGCCAGGTGCCACATTCTCCTCATGTCCCGAGTTCCTCTTTGGTTGTCAGCAGATTTTGGATATATGTTTTTGGAGCTGGCAGTGATAAGTGTCACCATCCTGTCCCACCTCCGTGAGTCGTTATGAGTCGCTGTGGTTCTTTGTCTCCAGTTCTGGGTGTGTTGTGAAACTGCAGGTGGATGTGCGGGGGGTCTCCATGACCTGCTCACCCCGGTGCCATTCAGGCAGGCCATGCTGAGAGCCCCACTTCACCTGGTGCCTCCACAGCCAGACCTTCCCGTTCATACCAGTCTCAGCCTCTCAGTTACAGTTCTTTGCAATGCTTTTTAGAGCTTACAAGAACATATTGAAACCATATAAAGGTTCTTAGTGTGGAGAAAGCAAACTACTTTCTGAAGTAAATTAGAATCAGATAAAAAGTTAAAATGGAAGTTGAGGAAGGTAGGAGAAAAAGCATTTTCTTTTTCCTTTGAATTCCAATACATACAGCTCAAGTCTTTTAAATTACCAATTTAGCCATGTATTTTGGAGTTCCATGGACAAGCATATGATAACCTATTTTTATTTCAGATATGACTAGTCTCCTCCCCTAGAACTGACAAAGAAGCGGTTAACTCTGAAAGCTGGGTGTCTTAATGGTGGCTAAGAACAGCACTGCATCGCCCTTAGTATTGTCTTCTTACAGAAGTGCAGTTCGAGTGCTGGCTATGTCTGCATGCTATGTGAGATTTTTTTGCCAGGTTTGTGCTGTGCCCTTGTGCTTTCTCGGAAGACTTAAAGCCCTGAAGGCTGTTGTCTGTTTTTCTAAGGAGTTGCACAACTTCAGATTCTTGCTAGTTTAGTTTACTTTTATTTGCAATTAGCATAGATAAATTTCTTCAGAAGGTCTGATTGGAAATACAAGCGTCTCATGCTTACCTTTAAAAAAATATTATTAACTAGGGCTTCAGGTAAACTCAGCACTGCCTTACGCTGTTAAAGACTTAAAAAGTGCTGAGGAGCCTCAAAATACAATTCCCACACTAACCACAGAAGCAAAACAAATTTGGTTAAGTGACCTAGGGAACAATCCTGAATCTGCTAGATATTTGCTAATTCTCATATTAATCAAACTTTTTTCCCCAAGAAAAAATGAAAATAGACATCCCAGACCATCACCAGCTCAGCAGCTGACATTGCTGTTTTTCTGTAGAGTTTGGTGAATGAAAGGACTTGGCTCAGAGTAGTACATTTGGTAAACAGAAAAACACAGACAACACCTAATTTAAAAACAGAGAATTTACAACAACATTCTAAGATATGTGTGTGCCATCACAAGGAAATTTATGCCCTAGTTGAAAACGTATGTGCAGTCTCTCCTATGTGCTAACTCTTTGGTTAGTGGTATTGGGAACTGAAACCCATCAGAGTTGATTTTTCAGAAGAGCTGATCCCCTCAGTGTAGGGCAGAAGACTTTATTTAGGGAATATGTTCACATATGATTTTTTTTTTTTACACAATTAAATTTAGGTAGTTACCTGGATGTGCAAAAAAATGTTTTTTGTTTTTTTGTTTTGACTTCTCAGCAAGCTTACTGTAAGAATATACTTTTGAAAATGTTGATTTCCGTGGCGACACCCCCCCACCCCCCCCCCCCCCCCCCCCCCCACCCCCCGCTCCTCAGCATGTTTGTGTTAAACGTGACGGATTGAGTTAGTCCTCAGAGGTTTATTTCCCTTTTCAGCTTGTATGTTCATATGGAGGATTACTAGGCAAAACTGACAGAATCGGAGCGTAGAACAGGTGTTCTTTCCTGAAATTGATACTTAATGCGTGAGACTTATTCTAACCCTGATTTGTATATGCTTGAGCATATTCCAATGCTCAAATGTATTTGTTTGTTTATTCTCTTTTGTGTATATCTAACACTTTAATTTTCAAACCATACCTCAGTATCAGAAATACTATTATAATACTTCTGAGTACTTCTGTAAGTACTTACTGTAAGTAACTAGGCAGTTACTTACAGAGATGTGAAAATGCTCTGTAAATGGACCTGGTCTGGGCTAATGTAATATTTTTGAGCTTTAACTTGTAGAAATATTTTTCATCTGAAATACTAATATGCTTATATGGAGCATATTAAAAGAAATTAATTTGGTTTCTTTATGTATTTGTTGTCCCAAAAAATCAGGATTCTTTCACCCGGTGTGCAAAAAAGCCGATTAACACACAGAGCCGAGATATTTGTTTATTTCATGTCTGCGCAGAGATGGGTGCTAGGTGGTAACTCCACAAAGCTAGCACACCTGGTTAACACACGGTAAAGCATTTTATACCTTTCAAGCAACAGTTATCAGTATTTTTACAGTTTTGCTTAGTTACTCTCGTTCCTATTGGTTCTCGCAAGTCTCATCTCCACTTAAAGTCGCAGTGTCCTCCTTTTTTACTGCGCATGTTCTGTGAGGAAGGGGCTTCTGTTGGTAGGGGGCTCTCCCTACTCAAGGGTGGGTTTTCTAGTATGTTAATTAGGATAGTTCACTCACAGTTCAAGTAGCTCTTTGGTTGCCCCTGTGCTTATCTTGGTATGTCTTTACCCACTGACTTATGGTGTCATCTTGTTTCTCTTCTCAAGGTCACGCCTCGTTAACTAAATAGCATCCTTTGTTTTTGTTTCTCGCATATCTCCAACAATTCCCCCCTTTGAGACTTAGATAAATAGTTCTTATTTAAAATAAGTCTCACTTAGATATTTTCATTCTAAAACTTCAGTCTCTGGGAGATTTCAAAATTTTCCAAAACTGCTCATAGGTTCCTTCCCATTGACATATGTCTCGCTGGAATTTTTTCCTGTCCTTTATAGGGAAGTTTTCAAGTTTGAGGGATTTATCTCCCTCAGTCATGAGCGTGCATACCCTGGGTGATTGCATTAGAGCAATTTGCTTCATCATGTGCCAAACCTTAAAATACAGTATGATTATAAGCAGTAAACATAAACATGTTAGCAATAACAAGATCACAACAGGGTGTAGCATGAGATTAAGAATGCCTGTTGTCTTGGGTGACCATCCAAGGAAGGCTTCCCACCACCTATGTTCTCCACCTTTCTTCACCCGGTCCAAAACACGATGTATCTCTTCTGTGTCATGGTGAATGGTGATTAAAGTCCTTTGTCCCTCTTCTCGGGCACGTTCCAGCAACTGGCGTAGATCATTATGTTGTAAAAATTTTTTCACCAGTGTGAGATCCATCCCAATGGGAGTAAGCAATAGATCCTTAACTAAAGTATAATTGGATTGTATTAGCTGATAAGTCGTAACCGGAGCTGAATAGTTGAAATCACATCCTATAATGTTAGTAAAGTTACAAATGCAAGTATTTGAGTGATTATTTATCCCAACAGTAATATTATCTATGACTATAAAATTACATAGAGTTCTTATACACACACATCCTTTCCCAATGTATATGAGTACAGTTCCAGGGATTTCTTTTGGATGTATCTCGAAGTGACAAACATTTTGCTCAGTGTCAAGACAAATGTCTTGAGCTTTGATGGTATTACTTTCGCAAATAAATCCCTGTTGTTCCTGTACCATACATGCATCAACTTCAACAGTCTGCCATTTGTAAACAGTTCCAAATCTGCATTTTTAAGTGGCTCATCTCTCAGATCGGGCCTGCTGGCATAGACCTGTTCAATAGTTGCCAGACAATCATGTTGTAAAGGTTCTTGTTCTGCTATTGGCAACAAGGTGGCAGGGTTTTAAAGTTGATACTACGCTTAGAGTAACATCTTCATGATCAATTAGCATAGCTTGGTATTTGGCCAGTCTGTTTGGAGAAATCCAATGGTGTCCTTTTTGGTTTAAAATAGCCATCACTGCATGTGGGACTAATACTGTTATTGGTTGTCCCAAAGTGAGCTTCCGGGCTTCCTGGATTAGCAGAGCAGTGGCGGCTACAGCTCGAAGGCAAGCCGGCCATCCTTTACTCACTTAATCTAATTGTTTCGAAAAATAGGCTACTGGCCTTTTCCAACTTCCAAGCATCTGAGTCATTACCCCAGAGGCCACTTGCTGTCTCTCATGCACATATAACTGAAAAGGTTTTGTCAGATCAGGGAGGCCCAAGGCTGGGGCTTCCATCAATTTTCTTTTAATTTCATCAAAACTACTCCGACACTCTGGAGTCCATTCTAACAACTCCCCCGGGCCCTTTGTGGCTGCATATAAGGGTTTGGCTATGAGTCCAAAATTGGGGATCCACATCCGGCAGAATCCGGCCATTCCCAGAAACCCCCTTAGCTGCTTTTTTGTTTTTGGTACTGCTATTCGGCATATAGCCTCCTTCCTTTCTTCCCCTAGTGCTCGTTGTCCTTTTGATATATTAAAACCAAGATACCGGACTTGCTCCTTAGCAATTTGGGCCTTCTTCTTCGAGACCCTGTATCCAGCCAGTCCCAGAAAGTTTAGTAGGCTTACTGTAGCTTCAGTACAAGTCTGTTCAGTATCTGCTCCAATTAAGATATCATCCACATACTGTAAGAGAGTAACGTTATCATTATTAGTTCGCCATTGTTCTAATTCTTTAGCCAGTACCTCACCAAACAAAGTGGGACTATTTTTAAATCCCTGGGGAAGAACGGTCCAACACAGTTGTCCTTTCCTTCCAGTAGTCGGATTCTCCCATTCAAAAGCGAAGAGTGTTTGACTCTGTTCATCCACTGGAATGCAGAAGGCGGCATCTTTTAGGTCCAACACTGTAAAATAGGCATTGTTTTCAGGTACAGAAGCTAACAAAGTATAAGGGTTGGACACCGTAGGATGTATATCTTTCGTTATCTGATTTATAGCCCTCAAGTCCTGCACTAATCGGTAATCCTGGGAGTGAGGCTTTCTCACTGGTAAAATCGGTGTATTGTATTCAGATTGACATTCTCTGAGTAATCCATATTGAATAAAGGTATTTATCAGGGCTTCGAGGCCCTTGCGAGCTTCCAGCCTAATAGGATATTGATGCACCCTTACTGGTTTTGCCCCCTCTTTTAGTTCTGCTTTAATCGGACTCACATTTTTTGCTTTACCTGGGTTTTTTGAAGCCCATACCAGGGGAATTACTGCATTTAATACAGCATCTGGAATATTCTCTTCAATTTCTTCTGATGTTTCATCTGTCAGCAAGCAGATCTGAGCTCTCCAGGCAGTTTCAGGTGGGATATGGAGCTGTACAGCATTCTTAGAAAAGGTTACTTGTGCATTTAGTTTGCATAATATATCTCGTCCCAGTAAAGGTAGGGGGCATTCTGGCATGTATAGAAACTCATGAATTAATTTAGCTCCCCCAATTGTGCATTCCATTGGTTGTAAAAATGGCCTTAATGTTCTTTTTCCCTTTGCCCCAACAATAGGTATAGTTACTTTACTTAGAGGTCCTTTACAACTGGTGACCACTGAATGAGTAGCCCCACTGTCAATTAAAAAATCTATGGTCTCATTCCCCAGCTTAACTGGAACCAGGGGATCAGCTGGGGAGACTTTAATGTTCTCCCCCGGTCCCCTTCATTCATTGTCTGAATCTTCTAACATAATAAGATTAGAATTTTCTATATGATCCCGTTCCTTTGGCCTCTTTCGTTTCGGGCACTCATTTTTCCAGTGTCCTTCCTGTTTACAGACTGCACACTGATTTAGCCCTAAAGGGGTTCGTTTTTGCGATCCTCTTCCCTGCATTATGCCACCACATCCTCCTCTTCCTTTACTTTTTCCTCTACCCTTCCCTTCAACATCATTTCCATTTATTGCCGCTGCCAGCAAAGATGCTTGCAACTTTATTTTGTTCTGTTTTTCTTTTCTTTCCCTCTCATCTCGATTGTTATAAACCTTATACGCTATCTCTATCAATTGTGAGATCGACATTCCCCCAGCTCCATCAACTTTCTGCAACTTTCTCCTTATATCCCGAGTTGACTGCCCAATAAACAACATATTGAACATCCTCTGATTTGCCTCATCATCCGGATTCAAGTCTGTCCATTTTCTAGCTACCTCACATAGCCTTTCGTAAAAGGCAGATGGATTTTCCTCCAGACCCTGCCTTACCTCGTAAAGCTTAGACACATTCTTCGGTTTAGGCACTCCATGCTGAACCCCATATAGTATCAGCTGCTGATACTGCTTCAGTTGAGCCCTCATCCCCCCCTATTAGGATCCCATTCTGGGTCCCTTTTAGTAGGCAGAAACTCCTCAGAATCTTCTTGCCTGTTTCTCCTTCCCCCTTCTTCCCTGGCCCTCTCAATCACCATTCTCTTTTCCTCTGCCGCAAAGAATGTATTTAGCAGAGCCTGTATATCTCCCCAGTTGGGATTATGTGTTAACATTATAGTTTCTAATAGTTGATGTACTCCCTCAGGGTTTCCCCTATAGGATCCAACAGATTGTTTCCAATTTAACAGGTCAGAGGTAGTGAACGGAACACGTATAAAAACCAGCAGTCTTTCCGGTCCCACTGCTTGTCTCAGGGGAGCCTGTACAACTGGTTCAGCGTGCCCCCTAGTCCGGCTGGAAATGGGGCTAAAGTTATCATTGCCCGATTGTAAATTAGGATCGATTGGCAATTGTCCAGCACTGCTTTTGTATAGTGGTGGGGCTGTCGGGACTAACAGTTGCACATCTTTCTGCTCTTCTCCCCCTGCAGTCTTTCTATCATCACAGCCTATGCAACAAGCACTCTCCTTTTTCTCAGAAGCTGTATACATCACTAGGTCAGTCTTTAGCTTACATTTTTCCCGCATATCAGATTTTCTATACAAAGTCATAAAGACATCAACATAAGGTACGTCGTCGCATTTCCCCATCCAACGGCAAAACGACATCAATTGTAATATAGCATTATAGTTTACCGATCCATTTTCTGGCCAGACTTCATCATAACCCAATTTATAATTTGGCCACCATTGATTACAATATCTTTTCATTTTATCTTTAGTCATTAGATTTCCCCCAAACTTATTCCAGTTTTTCAAAATACACCCCAAAGGGCTACAGGGAGGAATCACGGATTGGCTTGCTCCCATTTTAACCGAATTTACCTATTTGCCGGCTTTGACTCCCTTGGTCGGTAATTACCCTTCTGACCCCTTTGGTCAGTAATTACCACTCTGACCGCTTTGGTCAGTAATTTCCTCTCTGACCCCCCTTGGTCAGTACCGCTCTGACCCCCCTTGGTCAGTATGCGCACTCAGTTCTGACCCCCCTGGTCAATTAAGGCAACCCTTGCCGAACGTCTACGTGCGACTTTATGCGCCCCCCTGGCGACTTGATGCGCACTCGGCTCTGACCCCCCTGGTCAATTACGGCACCCTTTGCCAAGCGTCTACGTGCGACTTTATGCGCCCCCCTGGCGACTTGATGCGCACTCGGCTCTGACCCCCCTGGTCAATTACGGCACCCGTTGCCAAGCGTCTACGTGCGACTTTACCCTTTAACCTTCCATGGGAGTCATTGAATTTGTAATTAAATTTTATACTCACCAATCCAAGGATTCATTCCCCTTTCACCCTGATACAAATATCTCTGGTTGGCGTTGCACCTTTGAGTCGCTTGTCGCCCCGGCTTTGGAGGGAATCCGGAGGAGTCCCCGATCAATAGGTCGGTGCGCGCTGGAGCTCAGTCCGGTCCGGTCCGCTGTCGGGGACGACAAGACGATCCGGGCAAGGCCTTATGGCCGTCCCATCTGGGTCGCCAAAATGTTGTCCCAAAAAATCAGGATTCTTTCACCCGGTGTGCAAAAAAGCCAATTAACACACAGAGCCGAGATATTTGTTTATTTCATGTCTGCGCAGAGATGGGTGCTAGGTGGTAACTCCACAAAGCTAGCACACCTGGTTAACACACGGTAAAGCATTTTATACCTTTCAAGCAACAGTTATCAGTATTTTTACAGTTTTGCTTAGTTACTCTCGTTCCTATTGGTTCTCGCAAGTCTCATCTCCACTTAAAGTCGCAGTGTCCTCCTTTTTTACTGCGCATGTTCTGTGAGGAAGGGGCTTCTGTTGGTAGGGGGCTCTCCCTACTCAAGGGTGGGTTTTCTAGTATGTTAATTAGGATAGTTCACTCACAGTTCAAGTAGCTCTTTGGTTGCCCCTGTGCTTATCTTGGTATGTCTTTACCCACTGACTTATGGTGTCATCTTGTTTCTCTTCTCAAGGTCACGCCTCGTTAACTAAATAGCATCCTTTGTTTTTGTTTCTCGCATATCTCCAACATATTTTTGTTAAAATAGGTTGTTTGGGGTTTTTTTTGGATGATACATGAATTGAAGTTACTGCTTACTTTATAACTGATGCTCCAGAGTCCTTTTCCAAAATAGCTTTTTACAGCAAAGCTGCCAGTATTCGTTACTTTTTGCATTTACTCAGGAAAGGTATCAGTTTGACATTAATGAGGATAATTGAGGATAATGAGCGTAATGAGGATAATGAGGAAAAGTCTTTTCCTCTTTCTACTGGGAGCTGGAATTGCCCTCTTCTCACAAGGAAAGAATAAGCAGGCAGTGGGAGGGGGGGTTTAAACAAACTACCTTGGGTTGTGCTTGGTGAGAGAACTCTTTGCAAAAGCTGCTGGCTTCTGACACTGTCTTTTTGGAAATAATATCAAACGTAAATTTGTCGAAAATTTTGACATTGTTTTTTCTTTCAGTACAGTGCATCAATAGGGTTTTTTATATTGTTAATTCTTCAAACTGAGGATGTGGAGTTTTGTTTTTCCAGAGAAATGTGGATTAGGAAAGATGAGAGAAGATATTTAAGTTTCTTTTTCTGTTTGCTGGTTAACAAAGGCATGGCTAGGATCACTTCGACCTTGTTACTTGGTGCGTTTTTTGTGTGTGGTGTGTATGTATCTGTTAATATACTGAAAGGAAACAAAACCTCATCACAGATGATATGTTTGCAGTGACAAGTGTTAGAATTAAGTTGTCTGTGCAGCCCATATATCGGTGTGTTTGTATTCCTTTGATGCTATATCCTTGCCTTAGTTTTAGTTTTTTAGGTACTACTTCTTAAAGCTTTAGATTTAGGATTTAGTTTGTGCTTTTCTTTCTCTTCACGTAATTAGCGTACCTTAAAAATGAAGTCTTTATTCAGAGTAAGTTTACTCTCATCATTGCTGTGGAAATGTGTGCTTCCTTAACTTGTAGAACATTGTATATGGAAATCTGGAATAAACACTAGCAAATATAATTCTCTTTCCTTCTCTTTCTCCTCTTCTAGTCCCCAGACCTGCCTGGTGTATCTTCCCACTGCTGCCTTTGCCTCCCTTATGCTTTTTAATTTAACATCACTTAGCCAAGCATTGATATAATTTTATTGCCTTTGTTAGCTCATGCTTAACATAGGATTCAGAGCATCGGTGCGTTTCCAGCCTGGTGCAGACTTCAATTTGATAGCCCAGGAAGGAAAAAATGGAGTTCTCTGTTAGCAGTAAATGTTCTGTTCTCTGCCCTGCTTTCCGCACCCCCATGGGCTGAGCAGGGCACACTTCCCATACTAAGCAGAAAGGGCACAGAGGAGAAAGTGTGCATGCAAGTTTCTCTGCAGACTTACCTGTCAGTTGAGAAGCTCACCGTCATTCTGTGGCTCTCAAACCGCAGTCCGTCGGCTGGGAGAGGGAATGGAGAGAAACCAAACTGCCTCTAGCAAGCTTAAATTTGCTCAATAGGAATCTGCATCCCCCTTGGAAATTCCTCTTAAAAAAAAAAAAAAAAAAAAGAGAGAGAGAGAAAAATGTCTGCTAATGACAAAATACTGGAAAGCATTGATACAGGTGATAGGATTATACATACCTGCTAGGCTCAAATGGATACCTTATTTCTGGGTCCTTATTGGTGAAGTTTGGGTCGATGCTGCAGCCAGGCTGGTAATCCAGCAGTGAGCCATGGCATGGTGTCAACATTTTTAGCTTTTACATCGTCAGAGAAAGTTGTAACTGCTTGTATTTAGAGAACAAATTCATGGCATAAATCATTGGAATTGATGCCAGATAACTAGACATCTGAGCTGAGCTCCTTCCAGTTGTCCTTCTGACTCCAGAAGTTAGAACTGAAGGAAAGATGTGTGGTGCTTTCACGAGTTATGGCCTCTGAACTATTACGTGAATGCACAGTACTATCTAAAAGCATGCCTGGTATGGTGATGAGCCTGAGCTTATAGGTCCCCTTGAAAGCCAGGGAATACTACTAGCTCAGACTTAGTGTGGTGGCTTGGTTTACATTTTCCTAAGGGCAGATGAATCAGAAGAACTAACAGAACAAGCCAAAGTTACACTATTCTGTCCTTGCTCTCCATATTCAAAAGGAAGTTGTCATCTTTACTCCTGTTGCAGTAATAATTTTAAATAAAAAATAAGCATCAGATATTGCTCTTTAAAATTAGTAATGTAAGCTTTTTTTTTTTTTTTGCAATTTAATCATACTGGAATAGAATTGCTTCTGTGTTTGCATCATTACTGAAGGTATGACTTACAATGCTGTAGAAGCCTAACATTGAGGTATAGGAAGTAAAGAAACAAGTTTAGGGTTTTTTATGCTTATGTGGTTACTCTTTTGAGGGAATACAAAATTTGTAAATGAGTGAAACTTGGTAGTTATGTATGCTTAGTTATTATAGTTCAGTGTTTTGAAGGAAACTGAGATATCAGGATACATACCCCTTGACAACACAGCACTAGTATTTTGCTGATGCTGTGCAAAGAATTTTGACAGTAGGGTCATGTTAAGTCTTCACAATAAGTCTACTGGGAAAGAAGACAGTAGGTAACAGATGTGTGCTTGGGGTGGTATCTTTTCTCTGAGAAGTTTGCAACTTGATTACAGAACTGTTTTCCAGCAGAAATTAATATATTAAGTCTAACTTGCTTTATTATATGTGCAGCTTTAAATTGAATTGAAAGCTACAATTGTATAAACTTCAGGACAGTAAAAGCATTTCTGAAAATTACCATTGGGAATTCAACTTATAGCCCTGAACCTTTACATTCCTGCCATGATCCTACTTCCCTATGTGATGGATTGTGTTCTAGATTATGGACAGATGAAAGGGACTTATCCTTTACATTCTTTTAAGCTGATCTTGCATGAGAACAGCTTTCTGACAGTGAAGCAAAGCATGTTAAATATATTAGTGGTTTGGAAGTATGCTACTAAATAAATTTTATGTCTTTCTAACTGAAGGTTTCTGTGAAATTCAAAATATGGTTTTTAATTGAAATTGTTTATCTGAAGAGGTTTTCTATTCTGGCAGTTGTTCTAGAGAAGGAATTACATAAACTACATCTTTAATGGTCTGACACTTTAATGGTCAGGATTTCCTGATGGCATGCCATAATCAAGAATGACTGGGCAGGACTTGAGACAATTGAGTTCAAACTGATTTCCTCTTCCCTCTCCAATTTTTGTGCTTTATCACATTGTTTTCCAATGTGTATGGTTTGGTCTTTTGGCATCTTGTGCTATCAAAATTATTTTTTAATTTCTTCTTTTTTTTCCTGTCTGATAATAATCTGCATGCATAGTCTACCATAGAAGGCTCTGTAAAGTGATTCACATAATGAGTTGTACTTCTTGCATATGCTTATAGCAATTTCAGCCAGTATTTCCCATCTATGTCCTAGCTGTTATGTTGTTAAGGATTTTTTTTAAATGTAAATATGTAAAATTGGTCTTACATACATCTTAGTGATTTTTTTTTTTAAATTTAATTTTAAATTTCTTGTTTGCAAAGGTACTTACTTGCAGCATAGATGGGACATTCTGCCCTGCCATGCCATACTAACTGCGAAAGAATTACATAGCATAGCGATCAGGTGAGCTTCAGCAAATATCTTTGAGACTGTAGCTTGTAGCAGCCTTTGCTGCTCTCAAGTCCGACATTCTCAGTGGACAGAGTGAGCCCAGCAACAACTAATAATCTGTTTCTGACTGGCTGCCCTGGATGTCCCGACACTGTCCTGAATGTCAGATCTGACCTCTTTTTCAACCATTAAATTTCTTAATAAAAGTATTTGTGTTTTCTACTTTCCACAGATATAAAATACCTGCCTATCTGATTTAGGTGATTGTATGTGATGCACGTGGCTGTTGTTTGTCCTGTTCAGTCACAATTCTGTAGAGAAGCAGTTTCTCTATATGCGGTATGAGAATAATGTGTTACTCTGCTAACAATTTTTTAAGGATTGCTGTGATTATTTTTTTTTTTACCTGAAAGAAAGCTTTGCTCAGAGATAAACACTTAAACTGGTATTTTGCAATTCAGTAGTGGTGCTGCTTTCCACAGACGAGAGAGGTTTAGCAAGAAGGTTTTGCAGGGTTGCTACTTCTCACCTATGTGTAAAGGTAAGAGGAATGACCAGCATAGTCCTTATTTAAGAAGTGGCAAAGCCACTAGGATTTACTTGGGGAAATTCGTAGCCCAGTTTCTCTCTTCTCATGTATCTGAGTTTAGGCAAAAGAAGTATTTAAAAATAACTTCCCTGATTTTGTCTCTGTAATCTGTTTTATCTTTCTGTCTGTTCTAGAGTTTCAGGGAAGAAATAATATACCTATTTTATTTTGAGACTTCTCAAAATAAAGGAGGGAGGAGACTGCAAGATATGAAGTCCCGTACAGGGACTGGAATATTTGCTGGTTAGAATTTGCTCAGCCATTAAAGCAGCTAGGCAAGAAGAATTTCTTGTTCTCTTCACAATACTTCCTCAAGGAGTGTGTGAATATTAGTACAAAAAAGGGGGAAAGGTGCTAAGTGGCAGAGAATATAGCAAAAAGTCTCCAGAAGATTTTGGTGATGGGGAGTTTAGAAGGGGGAGAGAGACCTTTCAAGGAGTTGTCTGTGTTTGACATGCAGGGGAGTGACTTTATACATCTCAGACCACGTTCATAGGTGTGGAAAAGATGGAGGAGAAGTTTTCTTCTAAACTTAAATTGATTTAAAAAAAAAAAAACAAAACAGAAAACATCACTTTTAAGTTTGAAGCAATATTACTGAAACATATTTCTCTTTTGCTTTCTCCCTTGCAGGAGACTGTTTCGTTAGAGTTCTAGAAAGCATTATGCCAAATGAAAATCTAAAAATTACAGTTTATGAATGAAATTTTCAGAGATATTAACAGCAGTGGGGAAAAAACCTACTGAATCTTTGGAAGCACAAAACTACCAAATTTGAAGGCAGAACTTCAAGTTTAAGGATCGTTAGTAGCAGCAAGACTGTATCTGCTAAGGGATTGTAACCTGGCCCAGATACCTAGAAAACTAGATATTGCTAGATTGAGATTTTATGCCTTACAGTTTCTGCTGCGTGTCTGTGTTGGCCTGAAGTAATGTTTCTATTACCGTTTACTAGCAGAGGAGTCTGCATTCTGGGGAAAGCTAAGATTAAATTTCTTGCCTGTGTTTTCAGAGGCTTTGAAAGCAGAAAACAAGCTTCATATGAGTACCTGTAACTAGACAAATTGGCAACTGCTCTCCTAGTTGAGTCAAGTTTCTGTGAAGAAAGGATGTTCATATTTGTTGGGAGTAGAAAAATGATTTGTATGATAAAGCTTCAGAAGATTTCTGTGAGGTTTTTGTTCTGTGGTTTTTTTGAGTCCAAATGAAATCAGCTGTTATAGTACCAGTTCCCACAACACACTCAAACTTTCCTTTCCATATTCCCTCCCAGGGCATCATTCACATTTTAACCATATGCTTAATTAGCTGCTTGTTGAAATAAACTTATCTTGTTTATTGATGCAGCATTCGTTTATGTTTCTTTGTTCCAGAGCTTGGCTAAAATGTGATATAAACATATCTGAAGCTCCTTAGATAAATGGTCAATAGGGAAGTGTTTCCACTGTAGAAGTAGAATATAAGTTCTGATTTAGACACGGAGGGGAAGTTATCAATACACATAAAACTTCCTCTCACTGAAAGGTTTGACTTGGCTTTACAAACATTGCACTGAACCATACTGCTAAACTAAGCCAGTTCTAAGCCTGTTTCTACTTCACGGGTGGGTAATCCATTCATCTTATTAACATGTGACGTTTCATACATGCATGACAGAAGTACCAGCTACTACTGCTGGTTATTTAATTCTTTTCATCAAATTCACGTAAAATCAGTGAAAGAGAGAGAGGTGAATAAGAATTTGCAATCTGGGCTTTTAGTCCATGTGTCTTGTTAATGAGATAATGGTTGTTCTTTACCTGTTCATGCAGTGTAATTGGACATGTGGAGCTGTGATCTTTGTTAAACATTTTCCAGAGTTAGTTCACTGTATACTGCCAATGCAGAGAAAGAAGAGAGAATGCCATACCTCATGTCACTGGATGAATTAGTTGTGTAGTCTGTATTGAAAATAATAGGATGTTTTGTTCATCAGGACTATGTATCCAGACTAAGATATGAGAAATATGGGAGAAAGAGCAGATTTTTTTTCTTGGTCATGTATATTCTGATGTATTTGGACTGATTTCAGTTTCAGCCACTGTGTTTGTATTTGTGGTGTTACCGATCAGTAGGTATATATTATGTAAAGCAAAGGGATGTCTAGGTAACACAATCTATGAAAATTTGTGTGGTCAGTGGCCCTTGATAGATATATAATTTCACTGGCAACAACTGTGGATTTCATTCACATTATTTAGGTTATCTTGTAAAGTGACGTGACAATGGTGTCAGGAGGCTGCTATGCCTGTCCCTTCACTTTCAGGTTTTCATACCAGTATCAAGAATAATATTTTTATTAGGTACTTTTTTTTATATGCATCCTAAGAATGCCTCAAAAAATGGCATCTAGCAGAAACTCATTATCTTAGTCCATCTAAGCACATTATTGAGAATAATATACATCACTGATAAAATTGGAATAGCATTTATATATAACTGGAAGTGGTTAAAGTAAGTGTATATTTTGCAATTTCTTTGCTTTTGTTATAATCTATTAGCACAGTTTAAAATGAGTAACATTTTGCTGGTAAATGAGTATTAATGAAATAAATGGAAAAATCTGGATAAATGCAGTATGATGCAGAAGTATGCACCATCTCTGCAAAGACTGCTGACTCCAGCACTTGCGTGATGCTGGCGAACCAAGGAACCAGCCAGAGCCATGTGTGCAGCGGTGCTGGCTGTGCGTGAGATCAGCTGGGATTCAGTACAGCTAGAGCTAGTAAGGCAGTAATAAATCCAGCTTACAGGCAGACTCCATGCACTACCGCTAGTGGTACATAGTTTGGACAAAAAACAGTGAAGTAGACCTGGCTGGTCTACTGTGCTGTCTCATGCTTTGGCAACCCAGGTAAACTGGCTGGATAAATGAATAGCAACTGTACCTTCCCGTTGCTACTCTGAAAGCAAATCCAAGAGATTTAAGTGAAGAGTGACGCTTCGTTTATGTTTGTCTGTAGACCGGAAGCTAAGATTCGGAATGTGCATTTGTTATTAGAGCAGTATATGTTGAACTTTGTTGTCTTCGTAAAGATGTTCACCATTTCTCTTATTCAAATCATGAGGTTTTTTCACTGATGTGAGTAAGGAGACTTTGGAAACAATAGAAACCTGATGGTCTACAGGAATTGTAGAACTGTGAAATAATGATAAGGTTATTGAAGAAGTTGTCTGCTCTAGAAAACAGACCGCTGGTCTGGGACACAGGAAACCTAGGTATAACTTTTTGGCTCTGCTCATAATTTGGTGGGATGATACCAGAGAGGTTGCCATCTCTTTTGAGCATTGACATCCTTATTAGGAAAAGATAATGATGCCTTTGGTAAAATAACTGAAGATTTGTTGCTATGAAGCACTCTAACAATTGTTACAGATATGTTTCCATGTATATTAATATCACTTCTGTGAGGCAGGATGAAATGTTCGAGATGTTTATCAGAGTGGAAGACAAGGAGCTTAATTAAAATTCTTTAGGTAACTACACAGATAATATTTTCAGTCTTTGGGAATTTTCGTATTGTCAGTTGGACATGCAAACCCTATTCTGCAACAAGTATCACAGGAAACTTAAAGTACCTGTGACATTATATGTGCTGCAAAAATAATAATAAAAAGCTTAATCATTAAATGTAAGCTGTGTAAAATGATTTACTACCTTAGCAATGAACTTAAAAATAGCAACCGAGAATATGATCTGCTTGATGAAAACTATGGAGGCCCTCTCAAAAGTGCGCTGAGTATCCTTATTTTATAGTTGGATACCTTATTTAAAAAACATAAAATAATTCTAGATGTATTTTCAGGTGTCTCGAAAGAGGGGAGATACCTGATGGAAGTTTTGCTTCAGTCCGACCATTCCAACTTCCTGAGAAACAGCAGCAACTGAAAGCAAATTTCAGTTAAAGGAAAAGACATGAAAAACTTAGAAAGTACTATTTAAAGCACACATGAAATGTCAACACTTGGCTAAGTGTAAAGTAGTACCAAAAAAAGTGTACAAAAGCTAAAAATCATCATTTCTTATTAGCCATGAAGTAAAATGCACTCATAGACTGTCATAGACTGGGATGCGTTTGTTACCTTTTGGTACCTGCTTTGTGTGTTTGAATCCTGAATAATCTCGTTGGTAGATACGACGCTACTTATATCCTCAAATACTTGATGCGTTTGGGCTATACAGAGAGAAGCAGGATGATAAAAATAGTATTCTTTAGTATCAACTTGGGTATTAAGTAACCTTTCCTAGTTCTGGACATTCGTGTTTAACATGAAACAACTTTGTTTCTCATTTAGCATACATCAGGGCATGTTGCCTTTTGACCTAGGAGTATGTTGTCTGTCTAATTATCCTTTGTATTGTTTTACTGTTCCTTGAAACTATCCAAACAATTTGGTGTGGCCCTAGCAACCAAACAATACTGTTTAACAGAGATTTCCTACGGCACTTGCTCCCAGATTTCCCACATAGCGCTAGCCTGCATCAGAGCAAACAAACAGGATATTGTTTCAAGTGAATAACATTCAGTGTTTTCAAGCGATTTATGAAAGTAGTTTTTTGTTTTTGAACTGTTGCGAGTGGTATGATTTTTGGTTCCAGATTTCATCTGAAGTTCTGTAGACTGGGCCGTGTTTTGAAGCTTCAAAACAATGTTTGAAACTTAAATTTTCTCTTGCAGCTAAGAGCAGAGAATGGCTTATGCTTTGATGACAAAGAATAGCAGAAAGAAATTATTTAATCCTGTCCTGTAATGAGATTTTTTTTTCCATTAAACATGCTATTTAAAATCCACATAGACCCTTCCTACAGTGTTATTGATTGCAAGTTCATGAGTAAACAAATACCACTGAACATATTTATGCCAGATAATAATGTTGTTTGACCTGGTTAAGAAATTTGGTAATAGATTTTAGCTTTTCTTTAAGGAACTACTATATATCTTCTTATTAAACACAGTCAAGCTCCCTCCCCTTTTTCCCCCGGTGTGGTTTTTTCCCTGTGTGTGTTTAACTAACTTACTAGTTTTACATAGCGGATAAAACCATGAACATTGTCATACGCAAGGCAAGAGTTGTTAATGTGAACCATTAATGCTGTTATGAATTAGAGTCCTCAGCAAGTTCATAGATGAAAGTAAATCCTAGTCATTTATTCTGCCTTTTGAATACGCTGGCATTTCAGCAAAACTAAGATATTTGTAATCCTCTCACGGCAGTGTTTATAATTGCTTCAGTTTGACATTTTTCCCTTGTTTTTTTGGGGAGATTTATTTCCAGCTGAAGAGTTTGTGCATGTGAACACAGAGATTAGTAACGTGTAGGACTGTAGGATAACCTTAATTCTGCTTTGCTGCTGGAAGATTAAAAAGGCAAGTGCTGTCCCTGCATTGACTCTTCTCTTTGTGCTGGTGCAAGCTTATGTGCAGTCATGTGGTGAGTGAATTGGACAACTGATTGTGTCAAAATTAACCTGGGGGAAAAAATTGATATGTATGCTGCTTTTCCAGTTCAGTTCATTACACAGCTGCACACTTGTGTTTGCTTGCACAGGAGGAGGATGATACAGGGAATGAGACAGCTGGCTGGGAGGGATTGCATCCTTTGACAATACTACAGTTTATGCCATCTGAAGGGGGCTGTGTGAAACTATAGCCAAGGAGTGGGGTCCGTGGCACTGCAGGCTGATGTAAGGCTGTCCTGGTACCACGTTTCCCTGGCTTCATGGTCGTGCCCTCTGCCTTGCACTGAAATTTCTGCAACACTTCTGGGAGCTGGTCTGCTTGTAGTCCAGTTGCTTCTTCTTTTCTTGCCAGGGTTAGGTTTTTGTCCAGTTTACCCATTTTGAGTTGATTTCCTAGGTTGTTGCGTGAGCCTGGGGGGAGGATTTGCGTGCAATATGCCTGGGTTTAGATCAGTATAAACAACCTTGGGGCTTCATCCTTAGCGAGAGAAGCAGTTTTGTAGCTTTGAAAGTTAACATACTAAGATGGTCTCTTACTGAGGATTAGTTTACTAATACAAAGTAAAGATAGTACTTCAAAGATGATCAGCTCTCAATGTTTTCCCAATTCTTAAATGACAGGGGCTTTTTAAGGCAATCTTTTGAAAACTGGTGACAGAAATGTATTGTGTAAACATGCTATTAAGACTTGCCTACATAAAGCAAGTCTAGATGTAGTTCTGGGTTAAGCAGCACATTAGTCCTTCTTAGTTTCCCTGTAGAGAGACAAGAGCTGGTTGAGTACCAGCTTCTCATTGTTCAGGAGTGTGGACTGGACCGGAGCTGTGGCACGTTCCCTTAAGTCCCCAGTCCTGATCATATGGGGATTGTGGCATACTCCAGTAGGTAAGTCTAGAAGGACCCAAAGCAGCTGCTTTGCTAAATTTCTTCTGACCAGACACAGCTAATGATGTTCAAAAGGAGATTCAAACTTCTCTCATTTCTTTCCAGTCTGTTAGCTTCAATACGTGATTTAAAATAAGAGTCCAATTTGTCTGATGAGTAGAACAAAGCTTTAGCTTTCTTAGAAACTCTCATACTTAGGATAGTAGCAACTGTTTACTTAGAAATGTGTGTATCTGTTAGGAGTCCTTAGGTACTTGATTTTTTTATTTTGTTCATCTGCAGATGGAGATGAAAGGAGAGTTGTTCAAAATCTGTGTGTTGCAGTATTTTTCTGTTTTGTCAATCTCATACGTGGTGTTTCTGTTTGTTACCTGGTATGGCCAGGGAGGATATATTCCTTCTTTTTGCCTCTTCTTGCCTCAAACCTCTGTGCTCTTGTTCTTGACATATAATGCATCTCTCTCATTTCCTGGGCTGCCTTTGGAAGCATTGGGGCTTAAGAATGACAAGAGCACGGATGCTGGAGAATATGGACATGGTAAAGAAATGAAACATTTTTTAAAGTGCCTGACATGTTTATGCTTCTGTACTGAGGGACAAGCCAATCATCATGTATGGGATAAGAAAGAATATTTCTTTAAAGTTAGATGTTTTGGGTTGTCGTCTTTCTTCTGCAGCATGCACTTCGTTCTGTTTCTTAATGCCTTCGTGTACTTTCATCTAGTGAACTTCCACCATAAGGATCTAGAACATGGCAGTGTCTTTGATCTCCCATTGCCTGCACAGTGTGGCACATGCTCTTCTGTGTCTTTTAGGACCTCTGTTACCGAGATCAAAGTGCTAGATCAAAGTGTTAGAGGATGTTCAGAAATGCTTTATGGCATGCGGTGTGCGTGCCTGTTGTTCTGGTGTTGCCCCCGGTTGCTGGGAACTCAGCTCTGTGACCTTGGCAAGTCCTTCCAGCCTCAAAGATGGCATACTGCAATTTATGTACAGGAAAAAATATGGATTACTCCAACTAAACAGCAAGTTGGTACAAAAACTTCGGGGAAAAAACACAAGTCATATGTAGTACTCACAACTTTTTGCAAGGTAACCTTCCTTTTTGATTAGAGGCCAAGGTAGTTGTGACCCTTCTGTTTTCACTCTGGCTGAATTGCTCACTTCACTAACGCATTTGATAAATGATTACTTTCAGTGAAAGTTCAGGAAGTCTGTGTTACGTAAAATGTAACTTTCTGAACCGATAGAAGACATTATGAATGGCTGAGACTCAAACTTGGGAAGATGCGAAATGAAGTACCAAAGGTTTGGTCTCTGTGGCAACCAGTATTTTCATGAAGGAGTTGAACACTGAAAAAATGTTTGAGTAAAAGTTGTGGATAAGATTTAGCTAATGGGAATTGCTCATGTACAAGTTGAAAACACACAAAAATTTTGCAAGGTCATCGAAATTGGACACATGCATCTTCTCACACTTTAACTGCAAAAAGCCTTAAAGAAGCTTACCTGAACAAATTGCAATATGTAATACAATAAAATAGACTGATACTAGGCTCCCTATACAACTATCTTAGGAAAATAAAATCTTAGTATCAATAGGTAAGAATTCTTAATATAAATTCCTAATATCAATAAAATAAAATGTCTGCAGACATGGAATATGCTAGAGAAATATCAGACTTTTCTGGGTGGATCTGGGGCATCATTAGAGATGTCAATAGTTATTTTGAGTTATAGTGTGCAAGACAAGAATTGTAATTTTTTACTCTAATTGTTATGCGTGTGTTAAACTCGTGTATGAATGAGTTCCGATACATGATTTTCGGTCCTGCAATTCACATTGGGTGGCAGGTGTGATAATAAAGAAATGTTTTTGAGTGCTTAGGGAGAAAAATAAAATTAAAGATGGATAAATATATGTAAACTTAGTATATGACTATTTCAGTATAAAGGTGAAAGTACTAATCCTTAGAGAGGGAGACTAATATGTCCAGTGTTACTTATATTGATCAATTAGTATTTCTGATAAGGAACAAATCTTTCAGATTTGTGACTAGAGAACGGAGAAAAACAGTTAGCATGACATGTCTAGAAAGGGTTTGCGTTCTTGTTAGGAAAATCAGCTTACTGACAAAAAGTGTCAAGAGGGGCCAAGGAAATATTTGTCTTGAAGATATTTGGACACCAAGTAGAAACTTGAACTTCATGGATGATTTGAATCAGGCAGATGCCTCTCACAATACAGGGAGATAACCCTTTACATTGAACATTTGATTTTTTTGGTCATACTTGAACTGAAGATACCAGATATTAAAAGCTGTAATCTTTATCATGATCATCATACATTTGTATTCAGAATGGGGCGGTTCACACAGTGTAAGACAGTTTTGCATTTTATCAATGACAAAAATGAGTTACATTGTAAACCCTTATGCAACTTAGAGTAGAATTTCCCATCTAATTAAAAAAAAAAAAAATTGTTGGGTGTTATAGCTAGTTACTTCCTCCTTCCGGTTTACAGAATTTACTGTATTAATACATCTGCGTGGTGGACGGGAAAGTAAAGAAGTGACAGGCACTGTGTTTAGAAGCTCTGCTTTATAGCTCTCTATTTTTCTTTTTTTTTCTATAGCCTCCACGCCACCCAGCAGAGTAAATAAACGCAGAGTTTCTCCAAGTGTTGTTTCCACCTGGGAAAAGAGAGGCCTCATCATGTCTAACATTACTATTGATCCAGATGTCAAACCTGGCGAGTATGTCATCAAAAGCCTCTTTGCTGAATTTGCTGTTCAAGCTGAAAAGAAAATTGAAGTTGTAATGGCTGAACCTTTGGTGAGTCCTTTTTTTCATAGTATCCCTTGAAATGGTCCTGCTTTTTTTCTAAAATAGACTGATTTTATCATATATGTGGTTACTGAAAAAAACATCCCCGGATATTGTTGACTTTTCAAAGGGATTACCTCGAGAATAAATATGCTTCTGCAAACAAGGTTGCTATCTGGATCATGTTTTATTGACTTCCGTTAAAACTGTTACGTAGTGGTTACTGGAAACAAGACCTCTTAGTATTCAAAAGTTCTGTAAAGTTACAAAAGGAAACAGCGACAACAAAAAATGTTCCTTCATTAACACTGCAAGGTGTGTTTCTTGTTGACGTTTCTTTGAAATAATACTTCGACAATATACTTTCAAGAAAAGATGCGTTTGGTTTGTTTTCCAAAGTAATGACGCTAACACCTGGAAGAATATAGTAGCCAGCATATATTGCAGATTAGGCAAAATGCAAAATTCTGTTGGTGATCCAGACTGCATGATCTTGAAATAAATGGATTTTTTTAAACTTGGAAATTTCTGGGGGGAAAAAAAGTGGGTTTTTTTTTTTTAAACTTGGAAATTTGCTGAGCAGGTGAGACACTGCAGCTCGCAGAGAGCCAGCTTGCAGGCGGCCTCTGTTTGCAAGTGCTGCTTGCAGAAGTGTTATGTGCATAAGTGCATGTGTGAGCACTTGAGCCCCAGTTTTGAAACTTTAGGAAAAAACGTTATTAAGAAACAATCCAAAAGCACACAAAAATGGGGCTAAACGTGTTTTGTGGTATCACTGATGGAATCATCTTCAACTAAAACCATTAGTAGATTAAAGGCTGAGGAAAAGGAAACATTTCTTTATACACACCTGCTTAGGTATATGTTATATGTGTGTGTGTGTGTACCAGGCAAACCTACAACTTAAACATAACTTGTTTGTTTCCTTACAGACATCCGAAAGAGTCAGGTATTCAGGAGGGTTTGATAAGAAAGCACAGAAACTTTGTAGGAAAAGGGGCATGCAAATGGTGAAGGGTACAGGGCTGAGAAATGACATGAGAGCTCTAGGGGTGGTGATGCTGTGGGTGGAAAGGCAGATAGCTCCACTCAGGGTGGTCTGTGTGCCTACTGCTGCAAATGCCGCTCCCTCGGTCCCTTTTCCGTTCATCTGCTAAACGTACGGGGAGGGTGGTGCTTGGCCAGAGTGACATAGACTGGCTGTAATTCATGTAAGGTGAAGAAGGCTTTTCCTGTAGACACAGCTAGTTTGGAGTTAAATCTCCTCACTGGAATACTGGTAGCAAGGCAAATATAATAGCCCTGGAGTTCACTTGCACTGCAAAGCTTGTCCCTAGACCAGATTAAATAAATCCTCCGACGACAATCCCGGGCCGTGTCTCCCTGCCACACTGTTGACTGTTAGTTAAACAAATGTTTTTAAATCTGTTAATCATACAGAATCAAAACATCTCACCAGATTTTAAATTAGAAAACCCATGAAACTAATGAAATAATCCACTTTTCAAAGAAGAGTGATTCCCAGCTCTGTTGTCTGGTGAGGTTTTATGGTGATTGCATATTTTGTGTGTATACAGTATGTATAAAATTCTTTGGGGTAAAGTAAGAAATTATAAATATTACTGTAGTAGTCATTTGTGAAGGTCTTTAACAGTTCTGTCTGGGTTCATTTGCTAAGCTGAATTCCTTTAAACAGAATGTTTTTTAATGCAATCAAATGTAAATTTACACGTATAGCCAGCATTCCTTATTTTGTATTGGTGGGAAGGAAGGACGATATAGAAAACCAGCAATTTAAGAGAGATACCAAAAGCTGTGGAAAAGTGAAACAACCTGAGCCTATATAACACAAAGAGGTAGACGGGAATCCTTAGGTGTCTCAATGAAACGAAGTACTAAAGTACTAAACCACTAAAAGTGATTTTATTTTTGTACATAGTATTTGATATAAATACTGAATATTCTGTTCTGGTGTATGACATTTAAAAAGAAAGATAAAAGGCTGAAAAGGCACAGGAAAGGCACTGACTGAGATTGGAGAAAAGGCTTTAATGGAAGAGAGGAAAGCCTTTTATCATTTTAGTGTGATTTGATTTTGTGGGATGACTTGGCTACAAATAATAATGTGGAGAATATATATAGTGTTACATAAATCTTTAATGTGTTAGATGAAGCTAGGCTGTTGGATGAAGCTGTTGGAGAGAATTTGGAACCAGACCAATTAAAGTTAAGAGCTAGACACTTTTTAAAACTTGAAGATGAACGTGCCAGTAGGGGAGCAAAAATTAATTAAAAAATAATTTAAAAAAATAGTAACTTCAGATCAAGACAGCACGTCGGGGTGAGGGGACCATTTTGGCTAGATGTATGGGTTTCATTTAGAAGTAACTGACTTGTGATTTTAAAAAGTAACTAAATGGTTTGTCTGGCTGTGAATTTACTTACCACACTCAGTGAGTAACAAGGTAGTTTCCTTTCACTGATTTAATTAAGAGTTCTCCGCTTGCAAAATTTTAATACCGCAGAGTTTCCAAAGTTACAGAAACAGCTTATCAGCAAATGCTTAAAATAAATTATTCAAGTAGTGAACATAACCACAGGAAAGCAGATCATCCTTTTAGTGAGTAAATTAAATTAAAACACTTTTTTAAAATCAATTCTTCTAAGTCTTTTGTAGTAGTATATAGTTTTAAAGGAAAAAGGGCTCAGACACAATTTATTGTAGCTTAAAATACTCTTCCTCAGCTGAGCAAGCATGACTGTAGGCATGATCCCAGCCTTCCCCAAATGTGAAACAAACTATACCAGTGAAGAAGATTAGTGATAAAGTCAGTTACCTTGTATTTTGTCAGTCTGCATGTAACTATAGATGGTTAGAATTTAAGCAGAGAGTTTAACATGGTGCCACCAAGTTACCAAGCTGTTAACTAGGTAAGCTGCTAACTTACTAAATTGTAGTTCAGTCTCACGGTTAAGTCAAAACTAGCAAGAGTATTTAAGCCTGTTGCCAACACTAGTGATTTTATTCCATCATGGAGATACTAAACATTGCTCAGACTAGCACTGTACATTTTTGCAAGTCTTGCCTAGGTGCTTTCAAAAGCTTCTGAAGTCTGTAAAATTTAGCATACCGCATTTCTTCAGCGTAGTGTTTCTCGTATGCTGCTCTGAGACTGGGGCAAGGGTGCAGGCGCTGCCCAGCTCTTGGGCTACAAGAGGCAAGGCAGCATCACCTGTCTGGTTTTACTTGCAGCTTGGAGGACAGAAACAAGTACGCTAGTTTTGCTGTGTTCACCTGAGCCACCCTCCTGAGGTCTGCTAGTCACCAGAGGAGGGTGCCGGTGAATACTGGAGTGGGGCCAACGGGTGGTACCTTTTCCAGGGGTGCAGTTGTTTGCACAGCACATGCACGGCTGTCTACATTCTGATCTTTGCTGCCTGCCATATGTTGACATTTCTGCTTTACACAATGGATGCAAACTGCTCTTTGGTTAATTCAATAGTGTCCTTTTTTTTTTTTTCATTTAACTTGTAAAAGATAAATGTAGACCTATTATATCCATCTCTCTCTGAACTTCAGGAAGCCAGGAAAATAAATCTTAAATTATTAATTTAGTGAAAGTTTCCAGACCTTTACTTTATGCTGTTGGATAGATTTTTTGTAAGTCATGTGAGACGAGTGGGGCCATGACAAAGCAGAGTTAGAAGACAACATTGAAAGAAAATAAATTTTAAAGCCATACAAATAATTCAAAGGCCTTGATAAACCTGTGACTGGGTTAAAGGGTATTATTTGGTTATGTCACATTTGTTTGGTCAGTGTTACATTAACTACGGTGATATTTACCTTGTAGCAGTTAAGCTCTTTAATGCTGAGGAAAAATAATAGAGAGAATTATGAACTTGTAAGGTCTTCATTCTTTCTGATACTAAAAATCTTAAAGGTTATATCGACATTTGATGTACAGAAGTGTCTCAATTAGTATAGAATGTGAGGGGAAAAAAAGCTAAACTTTCAGAACTACCTTAAAAATAGTTTGCTATCTATTGACATGGATTTCAACTTCTTCATCTAAAGACTTACAGATTATTTCACTTCTCTTTGATTTGTTATCATTCTTTTCTTTAGCTATTTCTGGTTTTAGACACATGCAATGGGTATAATAAACCCAGTGTTTGTTCACCTGTATACTAGTTTTGTAGTACCATGGTGGAAATGTGGCATGTTGGGGCATTGTATCGTAAGGAGACTAAAGGAACCTGACCTTTACCATCTTCTTACAGGAAAGTCACTCCTCCATCTTCTTGGGAAATAGTTTTCTTGTTATTTTCCTTCAGTTTATTTAGCAATATATGATGTTTATATAGGGTGGAACATTTCTCATGTTTCTGCTTTATAGATAAGATTACAATTATTTGTGCAGTTTATCTAAAAGCGTAGTACAGATAACATGAATTCACCTACAGGAGACATTTCCTTATAAAAAAAGAGGAGGGAGGAACTCTAGTTAAAAGGGAATTCTGATTTGCAAGTGCTCTCTGGAGCTTTTAGTATCTGCTGCAAAATGTCAATTCCCATAACAGTATTTTGAACAGACTTAACGTGTAAAATTATATGAATTTGTAAGAGTCAAAAAAGTGTTTATTTGCCAGCATCTGAAAGCTTTTCCCCTTTGCTTTTGAATACGCAGTGAAAGAGCATTGGCTAATATATCAATTGATGAACAAATAGAACTATTTCAGAATACTAAATACATTTTCCTGAAACAACCTTCTTTTTTAAGTATTTTTTTTTATTTAGGCATACTGGAAGTATACATAAATGACAGTGTTTTCTTAGACAATTAAAAAGTGAAAATGGTCTGACTTGTGAATTGGTACCTGTATTATTTCAAGTTATACTTTCATAGTAGGCAAATGCTTTTTGCCTGGGCAATGCTGAATTCAAGTTTTCAGAGGCTATAATAGTTGCCAGAGATGGTATCCTTTTGAACACCAGATACAGCTGCACTCATAGCAGAAAATGCAGGAAATTGTCTCGTATTTTCAAGATTATGATTGGGACAAGCGAAAATAAGCTGCTAGTTTGAATCTTGGACTTGGTACATGCAATCCCAATTTGTGTCTGTTTAACATATAGCCTGTCTGTTGCAGCCTTGCAAGTGTTGAGTGGCAAGCAATAGTGACTTTTTAAATTTTTGTCAACAGCCTGACAGCATGGGTGTTGTCTCTTGCTGAACTACTGAGCAGTTATTTTGTGTTAACTGAGGCACAACCTGTTGAGAGCAGTACTGGCTATCAGTATTGCTGACACCTCCTTTTACATCCCAGACCAGGCAAGTTAGCAGCTCTTCCAGCTTACTACTTGACTTGCTCCATAAAAGCTCTTTGTTTGCTTACTGCAATCTAATGTGAGCTATTAACTCCTTCCCTTGAGTACTTTTCTACTTTCCTCGTCAAAGATAACATTTTTGATTAATTTATAACAAAGTGAAAAGTAGTTTAAAATTTCTTTAAGTAGCAAGAAATGCTCGTCACGTGTTTATGTGTCTTACTGCTTTGTAGTTGTGGTTGAACCCCAGTCAGCAACTAAGCACCACACAGCTGCTCGCTCACGATGGGGGAGAGAATCAGAAGAGTAAAAGTGAGAAAACTCGTGGGTTGAGATAAAGACAGTTTAATAAGTAAAGCAAAAGCCGCACACGCAAGCAAAGCAAAAGAAGGAATTCATTCACCACTTCCCATCGGCAGGCAGGTGTTCAGCCATCTCCAGGAAAGCAGGGCTCCATCACGTGTAAAGGTTACTTGGGAAGACAAATGCCATCACTCCGAACGTGCCCCCCTTCCTTCTCTTCCCCCAGCTTTATGTGCTGAGCATGACGTCCTATGGTATGGAATATCCCTTTGGTCAGTTGGGGTCAGCTGTCCCGGCTGTGTCCCCTCCCAGCTTCTTGTGCACCCCCAGCCTCCTCGCTGGTGGGGTGGTGTGAGGAGCAGAAAAGGCTTTGGCTCTGTGTAAGCACTGCTCAGCAATAGCTAAAACATCCCTGAATTATCAACACTGTTTTCAGCACAGATCCAAACCATAGCCCCATACTAGCTGCTATGAAGAAAATTAACTCTATCCCAGCCAAAACCAGTACGGTAGTATGCCATTAAAGCTGTTACATGGGACTTAGTCTTTTTTTTTTTCTTTCTTTTTTTTTTTCCCTTCCCCTTTTCTTTTTTTATTTTCCGGGATACCCAAGCAAGAGACTATAAAAGTTGTATTTCTTGTAACTGTATAATTTGGTACTCTCCGCAGTGACTAGTAAGAATTACTATTACATTCTTATTACAGTTCTTGAGTGTTTTGTTTTCTTAATGCTTTAATTCTCACTAAATTATTTTGTCAGCTATATAATTTAATTTTGCTTTTAACAGAGCGGTATGCCTTATGGTACTGGTAGCAATGAAATATTGTAATAATTACATTCTAGTAATATTGCATCTTTTCTGTACCTTAAAAAGTTATTTCAAATGTAAAGCAAGTTATTATTGACATTCTTCTTTTCCTGGACTAGGTTTTCTAGCTATTTTTCATTGCAGTTCAGGGAAAGCACAGATTACAAATGCATTGAACAATTGTCTCTGCCTTTGTGAAGACATTTTAAAATTCATTCTTGTAGCTTACAATAACTGCCGTATATGAACATGAGTATGCTTGTTAATTCAGATGGGAATGGCTTTCCTTCTAAGTTAGGCTTGGCACCCACTGCCAGCTATCTCTGTTGAGTGCGCTGCTGTAGACCCTGCTGTTTGGGAGAGGTGTTTGACATTTTCTGTCTGTCTTCAATGTTATTACTATTAAGCTACCACATTAATTTTAGATCTGTATTCTTCTGTTTTGTGAGTACACTTCACATCTTCAGAAATGGTTCTAGCTGAAAAATAATGCAAACATTCACGTTAAAAGCTATTTCTTTGTTCTGTAATATAACTGAGAAAGAAGGACTCTATCTTTGATAACAGTCAGTTGCATTGTGAAATTCATGTTTCTTTTTATTTTTTTTACAGGAAAAGCTCTTGTCCAGATCTCTTCAGAGAGGTGAAGATCTTCAGTTTGATCAGGTAGGAGACATGTAATTGAAGGCAGTTTTTATTGGATTAAGGTGGCCTCTGTTTTTGCAGAATAGTGGTTCACTGTTGTAATGACTTGGAACATCCACGTCTGAATCGGATCAGAAGATTTAGACCTTGAATGTTAGTTAGACTTTATTTTCCGTTGTCGAATATGATAGTAAGAAACTACTAGAATAGATTAATTATTTGAAGGTGGCAGTGAAAGCTGCTGGAGGAAAGATGCTGAAATATGGTAGGGGACAAAAAGACTTAATTTATTTCTTTTCCTCTTAACAGACTTTGTGTAACCTCAGCCTATATCACTTACTGTTTCAGTGTTTGGGGTTCTGCTTTTATAAGCAAATAGTGTTAATTTCAGTAACATGGCTTTTACTGAGGGCTTTTTGATTCTATGGCAGCAGGCATAAGGTAGATTCAAAATGTTACTTTGTCCTTTGAGTATATAGTTGCACTATGAGGCTTTTCTGTTTCACTTACTGTAAGTGAACTGTACATGGAATAACTCTGCTCAATTTATTCATGTTTATTGTCTGTATTTCTAATTCTTTCATAGTATAGGCATGTTTTTGTCCCATAACTATTTCCTTGCAATGGAGAGGCAGCGTTTAGATGAAGCCCTATTAATTGCCTGTTCCTGTTCTTAACTGTTACTGAATAGCATCTTACTGTGTGAAGTTTAATGTTCTGTCCATATCTTCTGTAACTGGATTTTTGTTTCATGCTTTCCATTACTCCTCAGATATAGATATTAGACATTGCAGTGAAATCTGTGGACCTGCACCTACTTTTCAGTTAATAGCCATCTGTGCACCTCTTTTCCCTCCTCCCAAAAGAGAAACAAATAATAGCGTGTAATATTTGATGTATAATTTTCTTTTCAAACAAGAACAAAACCACCTCCAAAAGCCTCACATAGCCTTTTAATGTTTTCTAATCTAACCTGCTGTAAGGCCATTTTCTCCTAAATTAAAGTTTACTCATAAGCAAGGAAAATGGGTGAAGGGGGATAGGGCATAAATTCTTTGGTAGCTAAAGTATTTAGTTTTAAAGCTGACCAAAAGCTAAATAATATGCATGATAGGGATGATCTAAGGAAATCTGTATATCAGTAATAGTACTAATTTTTCTACTAACTCTGCCCCCCGCTCCTACCGCCACATTTTTCCTCAGTTAAGGATGTTTTTTATAAATCACTGGTAGTCATGTATTAAACTACATACAGGTTCTAAAAATATGCTGAAGGAAGAAAAGTAAAAAGTAAAGCATATAACTGTTGAAATCTTGTAATACAGAAATAAACTCTGAAAATTTTTTTCTGAAAATGTAGTACTTTAAAAATAATGCGTTTTGATTGTGTGTATATATGTGTGTGTGTGAGTTTTTACTTTGTTCTTTTGTTATCTGTAATCTACTTTGGATTCATTGAGATCTGAATTTTAATGGTACTGAATAACTACTTTAGCAAGTCAGAGCAGAATGGCTCTCTTGTTTGGCAAAAGGAATTAAGATTGCTTCTCTCTGTTCATTGTTGAGTGTATGAAACCCATATTAAGATCAATTCTGCAGCAGTGCAGAAGATTGCAGAGTAAAAAGAGATTGGCAAAGTATGGGAGAGAGGAGGATCCAGAGTGTACAGCCACAGCATCCAGCAGAGAAGCTAGAGCTGTTGTTGGGCCAGCCTTGTTTACCCAGAGATCTTGACGGAGTTAGGGATTCAAGTCTAAAAAGTGGCTTTAGCTGTACTGATACTGTGTCGAGCTAGTAAGTGTTGTACTTCGTGAGTAAAATGAGCATGATTGAAACACAAGAGGGACTCTGGGAGTAAGAAGGTATCTAGTTTCAGCTCAGTAAGTGATGAGAAGAGGGATGGAGGAGGAAGGTGTGTAGTGTTGCCTGTCCCTATCGTGAAAAAGTAAAATAGCTGTTTAATGGGATTATGAAAGTTGTTTCTGTTGGAAGCATAACCAGACCAAGAGGGTTGCTACTAGATCCGAGTGTGGAAAATCAGTAGTTTTTAATTTTCAAATAGTACAGTTCTTTTAGTTGTCATTTGAGGTTTTAACTGGAACAAAAATGTGAATTTAGCTAAAAGAGATGAAACTTTGGAAAATGAGAAGGAAATTTTTATGTTGATACGCTTCCAAACTGTTAAAAATTTTAGCATTTTAGTACCAGTGCTTTCCCTTTATCATTCCCAGTGCATCAAGAAGCTACCGGAGAGGAATTTTTTTATAGAGCATATATTGCATTTCTTAAAATATTTTTGCTTGTACAGCTTGAAACTGAAATAGCTTGTGTTTTTCTTCTTTTGTTTGTTGTAGAAATCATACTTGGCAATTTCCTACTTTTGTCCTAAGACACCAAAACTTTATGATCATGCAGAAGCATATTGTTGGCCATCTCGGTGACTGAAAGCAGATGTGTCTCTGGGGTTCAGGCTTGTTCATGATTAGGCACAACTTGAGCAATGTTTTCAGGATCAGGATTTTGGCCATAGCTGGAGTTTGGGCTCTAGCATCTTACTGTGATTTTGCATATCTCTCTCCTTACCTCGCAATCTACTGTTGGCTATGTTAAGTGCAGCAATTAGCAATGTGTTACGGCCTTTAAGACTAGAGCACGCTTTGCTGTTTCATTCCGAGATGATGACTAGTGCAGCCCTGTCCTCTTGGGCATTACAGGATCTCTGTCTGGATTGCTGCTTTCAACCTAGGCATAATTTAATGCTAAAATAAAAGGGTTTTCTTATAATTTTTATGTAAGATTATCTTGAATTTAGTATCCAAGCAGTATGGTAATTATTTTAAATAAAAAGAGTAAGCATATAGCTCATGTTCTGCTTAGCGGCTATGTAATACGAGCAAAGATTTAGTTTTCCTGCTAATTCCAATGCCTTTTCATTATAATGTTAAGTATGCAAAACTTGGCAGGAAATAAAGAATTATAATGTAAAACTGATTTTTCATTTCAAGAAGAAAATGATTTATAATGCCAGTAGTTTCTGGGTTTAGCACTTTACCAATGACAAATTTTTTAATGCATGTGATACAGCTTGTTTCTGTAGAAGACAATGTATATTGCCTAACTGCTGGAACGTTTATGAATGGTAGTAGGCTTAATATACTGTGTAAACTTGCAGGAAAACCTAAGGAAAAGGTTTAGTAAAGCTTAAAATGCAGCTTTCTTCTTTTCCTTCTACTAATAAACTCATCAGTTCAGAAGAAGGGCAGAGGAGTAGAAGTGCTTTGTGGGGTCATTTTACGTTGACAGCACAAGGTAACTTCAGTGTTCGCTTAATCTGTCCTGTTGCGTGTGTAGTTGCTGTATGAACATAGCTCTGTGCAACGTATTGGATATATCATTATTTTTAGAGAAAGAGAACTTGTTATTTTTAGAGAAAGAAATTAATGTATTTCCCCACTGTTTAGGTTATTTGGGGTATGGCAGTTGACAGTAAATTCTGAAGGCAAAACACATTTTGGATTGCTCTGGTTGGTGATAGATCCCTTCTTCATCAAGTTTACCTTTAGCTTTCATTCTAAGGATTACCAGTTACATTGATGATTTTATGCTGAGTCTAATACCTTCAGTTTAGTAACTCATGAGGAGGGTTCATTCTTTCTGCTTTCTGAATATTCCCCCCCCGCCCCCCCCCCCAAATATATTAATGCTTTTAACTTGTGATTTCTGCTCATGGCTGGAGTGAGGTCAACAGAGATGTTTGAGTACCCCAGGCTGATGCAAGCAACAGGCATTTCTTGCACATGAAATCTAGGTGAAGATTTTTTGAAGCCTTGTCAATACAAATGAGTCTTTTGAGTTCTTTTTTCTGATGCTTCCTCTTACCGAAGGATAATAGTTTTAATAGTAGCCCACAAGCATCTCAAATTTCCTCATAGTTTTTCTTTCCTCTTCTCCTCTCCCTTTTCGCAAGTTTTCACTATTGTTTTTTTTCCAAGGAAGTTTGTCAGACCTCTGCCACATCAGAAAATTCTCTTGAGCAACATCGTAATTTGTATGCGTTCCTTTTCATCACGCACTGCTTCATTTCAGATCACAATGTAACTTTAAAGTGGTAAAATTGAGCTGGTTTTTACTGTCCACTTCTAGAAGTCTGATGTATGTTGGTTGGTTGACTGGGTATTTATTTTGTATGGATATGGGTGCACAAGGAACAGGCTTACAACATGCTTGGTTTCCAAAGCAAGGCATAAAGATTTCAACAAATATTAGTATAAGAAAGAAGGTATTCTCAAAATTTTGTCTTTGCTCTGAGATGCAAGGCATTACAGCAAGCCTATGGAGTATTTCTGGCTTCTGCTTCTTCTCTGTGTTAAAAAGCCTTCGTATGGTTTTGTGTTGCCTGCAGTAACTGCCTTCATCTTTTTGTGCAGTTAGCTCAATGTGTGTGCCCCTCCTGCATCAGGCATGCCTAGTTTTTCCATTGAATCCCTTTTTAGTGAATGTCCTATTGACAGACAATAATAATAAGAAAAAAAGTAATCTTATTATTCTAGTAAAAATTTCTTAATGAAACCTAGTTCCTATTCAGATTTGGAATATATGTAGTTTGTATTGTATACTGGGATTTAAAATTTTATGAACTTACAGAATAAGAATATGATTTTACTTATTTTGAGGAAGTTTCTTCACTTGTTTATATAATTAAAGGATTTTTCAGAGAGTCAAGAATACTACTTAATTCTTGTGACTTGAATAGCTGACTGGTTAACAAGCTGAGTAAAGTATTCAGATGTTTGAAAGAGATCCTCCTGAGGTTTCCGTGTGGTTAACCTGCCCCCATCCCTTCCCCAAACCTGAAAAACCAAGATGCTTCAAATGAGGACAAAGAAATAATGGCACTGATGTTATCTTGGTTTTCTGGAATAGTGAATAATAGATAAGTTATAGCATGAGGATGGCTTCTATTGAAATCTCTTATTTGAAAGATGCAAGAGGTAATTAATACATGGCATCAGTGAGCAATGTGGTAACTCCCCTTTTCCAGCCAGTGTTTTGGGGATGAGCTTGCTGCCTCCTGGCAGGGAGTTTATAGCTGCTTTATGCTGTCTTTCTCCAGTCATTCTTCTCTCCAAGCATGGGCACTGATGAGTTCTGTTTAAGTTAAAGGAAGCCTAGAGAATTTAAGTTTCATACCGTGTTAAAGTCTTCCTTCTATAATGCTTTCTGTTGCCACTGTTTCACAGATAAGTTTACAATTCATATGGGTTTTCTGAAAGAGAGCAGTAGATACGGGGGTTATGCTGAAAGTAAATGTAGCTTGAGATCTAGACCAGTCAAACGTATTAAAAGTAGAGCAGAATATCTAAAAGGCTCTTATTTTTGTTTGTATAATAACCAAAGCAGCATGTTTTTGAAGGTTACATACTTGCTCAGTTTAGGAGGGTTACCTCTTACCTGTCATTTGTAATGTAAAGGTATGGATACTTCAGAGATACATATGGCAACATTCAGGGACATCCTAAAATCTCTGCTGTTTTCTCAATGGTTTTATATGGGTTGTCTGTATACATTTAGGATTCTGTGATCCCCGTGAGCTTTGGAACACTTTATATGCTTAAGTTTATCATAATAATTGACTTAGTGTGTCATATTTACAGTAATTGTCCTAGTGAAAATGATACATAAAGTTGCCACTTTGTAAAATTATATGATATATGGTTTTCAACATTAAAAACCAATTGGAAAGAATGATTATAATGCTAGGATTTTTAGATTGCTTTATCGTGCTAAACGATTTTTCTTACTTTTTTTCAGTTGATAAGCTCTATGAGCTCAGTAGCAGAGCACTGTCTCCCCTCCTTATTACGCACCTTGTTTGACTGGTACAGGCGTCAAAATGGAACAGAAGATGAATCTTATGAATATAGACCTCGGTCTAGCACAAAATCAAAGGGGTAAGAGTTTTCCTTGCAGAAGTCTGTTTGATTTTTGTGTACTTTCTTGTAAGAAAATGTGTGGTTTGTACTTTTTTGACAAGTATTTTGTATTTGGATCTGTCGTCACCTAAATCTGTGTAGAAAGAGCATGGGCTTCTTTGAGGTAGTGTATTTAACTTGCATAGATGATACGCATGAAGTGACTTAATGATTTTGGGGTTGATATGCAGAAGGAAGTTGGACGCTGATAATTCCAAGCTAGTTTGTCCCTTTTTGAATTGTTTTGGTTATTGGCAGGTCATTTCAGGAGGCAAGATGTCAGTGCTGCACCAAACCCTAAAGTCTTTCTAACCATCCATTTTATACATGTGTGCAACAACGATTGCATGAAAGACATGTATAACCCTTCTCTGCAACATTTGTGTTCAGTCTTGTGTATGATATGTGTGTTCTTGATTTCTTATTTTAGGGATGACCAACAACGTGAAAGAGATTATCTACTTGAAAGGAGGGACTTAGCTGTAGATTTCATTTTTTGTTTAGTTTTAATAGAGGTTCTAAAACAGGTAAGCTCTTTTGCTTTGGCAAACTTCTTTTAATCTTTTGCTTTTAATGTCAGTTTTGATCATCTCCTTAATTTTTATATTAAAAGCTGGACCATATATATGATGAGCATATGCAAGGCTGTAATTATACTCTCAGTTGCATAAAGCCTTTGGCCTCTCCTGTCTTTTCTTTACATGCTTACATTATCTCAGTTCACATGTCTTGGATCCACTAAGTCAAAGCTGCTGCTGTACTGCAAAAAGCAAAACTGTAAAAAATAACATTTTATTTATGTTCAGTACCTTTTGTCTTCTTAAACATTTTTGAAATGCAATGTGAAATCATTGAATGACAATATTAAAATGTCACTTTTTTAAAAAATTAGAAAGGATATGTAATTTTGCTTGGCCTTATAGTGTAGTGCTAGATGATGTCACACACAGTTGCTGTTAATATAAAATTTGCATTGATGTATGGACAAGAGGATAGAGTTTGGCTTCAATTAGCAGCATTTTTTTCTCGCATTTTTTGAGAGGAGAAAAAGATTACTATAAGAAATGGTTTGAAACATGAAGCAGACTTGAGCAAATTTCACATTTCAAATACTTAAGTAGTTTATGTCTTTTATGTATAGGTACATGAAAATTAAATGGCTTTATGTACTAAGTAAAGCAAGGACTATGGTTTAGTTTGCAAATTATTTGTAGGAGATTTATGTTTATGTGGTTGTGTATGGCATGTTTGTGATATAGGGAAAAATGAAAACAGTAAAACAAAAGAGCTGCCTGTCCTCTGAGACACCGACCCATCATCCAGAGTGATACTCCTATACTGCGTGCACAGAGATGCAGAGAACAGTCAAACCATCACACTCTTATGTGTTCGTGTTTTACAGAAAATCTTTAGTTCATGCTCTCTCCCTGCCTAAATTTTCTATCAGTGCGAAAGAAAAAGGGTAATGGAATCAGTTGTTTAGGATTGCAGGGTTGTATGGGTAGCTTCTGTATTTTGAACTGGTACTAGTTTTTCTGTTGAGTAGGGTATGTGTTGCCAGTGATTCAGATGTCAGGAGAGGTGCCAAAGTTTTGGTCTTGAAGAGAGTCTGTTGTGACTCCTGTAATGCTTGGTGAGCCTCTCACGCTTGTACTCCAGACAAGATAGGTATTTTTCTGATAAGGATTTTTCTTCTGCTAAAGACCTGCAATGGGCCACTAAACATGGATACACCACTTAAGAGAATCCTTCAGTCAATTTAGTATTAAAAGTTATCTAAGGGAAGGCTTGTATGTTCTGCCTGTAATGTGAATTTGCAATTAGGCAGTCAAACAAATTGCAGAAAGGATGGCTTTTTATCAATAAACGTGCTTACGTTCACATTACATCCATCTTCCCGTCTTCCTGGGAGCGCTATCGTTGTTTAATTGTCAGAAACTGGTTTTAGAGGGTGCAAAGGGTATGATCCAGCCATTTCTGTAATATGCACAGAGCATCTGGAGAGAGGGTGACAGACATGGCCTATGTAGGAACAAACATCTTTTGCTTAAATGACCACGTATTACTCATTGTGTGAATATGCATGTAAATAGCCAGTTCCAGTAACTGGAAGTTCTTGGACAAGTAGCTTTCTTCATGCAGAAGAGTATGAAATTCTCAAGCAGTGTGTGCTTCATTTTCTGTAGACAAGACAGTAATCTTTTCTTTTAATATATTTTAGTGAAAATCATAATCACTCTTAAGCAGTAATGTTTAGTAGGGTTATCCTAGTCCCTACCTAAATTGCTTTGAAATTTTAAAGATGTTATGACTTGATAATTATATGTAGTGCTTTTTTTAAAGAATACATTTGATTTTTAAGCAAACGTTTTCTTTTAAACCTGAGAAAAGTGGTGATGTCAAAGAGAACCTCAGTAAAAAAGGGCCTTCTAATCAATGCTTTGTTTTTGTTTCTCACCAAATTTTTACTTATTGCTAGGAAGATTTTTATATGTTTTGACTGCTTTCATCTGCAGAAAGTCTAAAATAGAGAGGATCATCTCTTCTGCATTCTTATTTTTTGGTTTTGTCTTCCTTTATATTGAGACAAATTGCATTTTGAGGTTAAATCTGCAATAGTAACACCACACAAGGTAGAAAGTGTGGAAAGATGCATAGTTAACCTAGTCTGATAAATTTTGATGACAAATTCATAGTGTTTACATTACTGTTGTTTATTTTATTATGAATTTAATCCCTAAAAGCCAGTATGCAAAATAATTTAAGAGAATGTCAATACAGGTTGTGTAAATGTTCATATATTGCAGAATTAACTTTATATCGTATGCCAACAAAGGATGTTTCCTTTGACACTAGTGGGAGAGATTTCTACAGAGCATCTCACAGTACTGTGTATTTACTTGGTGCATACATACGTGTATATATACATACATATAAATGATACCTGCATTTCAGATACCTGTTCATCCAGTGCCAGATCCTTTAGTACATGAAGTTCTAAACTTGGCTTTTAAGCACTTTAAACATAAGGAAGGGTAAGTTTCACTTGTGTACTTCAAAATATTTTGTGTGTATTACCAGCCTGTGCTTGATTGTTGTGATTGTTCTCCTTTGCCTCACATGTAACATGTTGGTGATAATACTGTAAACAAACACTGGTTGATATTGTTAAACTGAAAACGTATCTTGAAAGAACACAGCTGTGTTCAATATAATGCTAAGTTTATTTTGCTTAGAATATATGGAATGATTTGCATAGCCAGCCAGAGTAAGAAAAGTCCAAGTTTGGATAACTATAGTAAACTTCCTATGCAGAATATGTCTCTTATGTCCTCTAAATGAAATTACATCACTTTAAATGTCACCCATGCATTTTATGCTTGACTTTCGTTGTCTTTATGGTAATAATCCGCCTTGCTATGGAACAAACTTTTTGTTTGTAATTGAGAACACGCTTGGGGTTTGGAAGAACAAAGTTGTATTTAACACCTTTTTTTTTTTTTTTTTTCCTTTTTTTTTTTCCTCTTTAGGTATTCAGGAACCAACACTGGGAACGTGCATATTATTGCAGACTTATATGCAGAAGTGACAGGGGTTCTTGCTCAATCAAAGTAAGTTCAGTCTCTGACTCTTCTTGCATTTGGGGAAAAATCACTCTAGACTTAAAGACTATTTAATATAGTAGCATTTATTAATGACCCCAGTAACTAATCTCTTAAGTGTCAAGTGTAGTCAGGTGTAGTCTGGTGTGTCTGTCTCATGTTCCAGCCCAATAAAATTGAACAAATCAAGAAATAATCTTTAGTACAATACTGAATTGCTTTGCTGTCAACTTGCAGGTGCAGGGAAAGGAGGCCTGGTGTCAGTCAATAGTGGTTGTTCGGTTAACAAGTATATTCTAATGTGCTGAACATCATAGGCACTCTTAAATGCCTAGATTTAAAGTATCAGGGTTCATCTTGCTTGTGTTTCTTTTACTGTAGGTGCTGTTATCATTAACAGACTAAAGAAATCGTTTCAAAATTATAGACATCATATAAAAGTAACTAAGAATGCAAATAATTGCCATCTACATCCCTTGTTCAGGTTTCAAGCTGTTAGGAAGAAGTTTGTCACTGAATTAAAGGAACTGCGACAAAAAGAACAGAGTCCTCATGTAGTACAAAGTATCATCAGTTTGATTATGGGAATGAAGTTTTTTCGAGTAAAGATGTATCCCGTGGAGGATTTTGAAGCATCATTTCAGTTCATGCAGGTAAATGAGTATTACAGAAAACTGAAATGAGCATAATTTTGATTAAGTCATGAAGCTACAATGATGTTTGCTGTGATCAGTCGCTCACTCTACTTGTGTGTCATTCTTCATCCTTTTCTGTTTAGTTTATAAGTTCTCAGAGGTATGAATCATTTGTTTCTCTGCAGTTCGTGAGTACCTAGCATAATGAGAACCTGTTCTCAATTGTCTCAGTAATGTGGCAAACCTGTAATATATGAATTTATCCAAGACTAAATGAAAATGGGTAGCAATCAAATAATTTTCTTTCTTTATGAAAGCAGTGGGTTAAAGAAGAAAATTTACTTGATATACCTTCTTTTAACAGCTCACATGCCAAGAAACACTTTTGTTTAAAAAACACTTCAGTTAGTTTTCAGAGAGACTTAAAATCTCTTTGTTTGCTTCTCTTGATTGTGGATTAAAAATTGTCCTAATGAATAACTCGCCCATTCCACAGTAACTGAAGTTATTGCAACTTGGTCATAAATTTTATTAGAGCTGTTTAACAGCCATTGACATTGATCTCAATCCTGAAAAAACTAACATACACATAGGTGCTTTAGATTGTGTCCAGAGTGGTCAGTTAGGTATAGTGGAGTGTGCAAACATGTGTATGGATTATTTATTTCTCTGTAAAATTTTCTTTGCATCAAAGTAATCTTGAAAATGAAAATGAGTATATAAAAAATAAAATACTATTTTCTAATAATTTCAATAGAGATAAGCATTTATTTTTTGAAACTTCAGAATAATCTGAGGAAAAATGTGCATATTTATATTCTTTTATATTCTGAGTAGAAAGTAAATAGCTATCTGGTATTACAAATGTTCTTTCAACGTCTTTTTAACTGCTGGGGAAGCAGGTTTTAAAGTTTCTGATGTTTTGTAAAGTTGATATTGTCAAGGAATGTAAGACTAACTTAAACACATTGCATGTTTCAAATTCAAACTGGCAATTAATGTGATACTGCTAGTGGTTTTTATGGCATAGTGACATTTGTCGTCTTTTTTCTAAATATTTTTCTATGCTTCCTTACTAAGGAATGTGCTCAATACTTCCTGGAAGTAAAAGATAAAGATATAAAACATGCACTTGCTGGTTTGTTTGTGGAAATTCTTATCCCTGTGGCTGCTGTAAGTATTTTTCTTTTTTTTTTTTGTGTGTCCCTCATCCCATCCCATCCCCCCGCTATTCCCCTCACTTTCAATTAGGCTCTCATTGTTAAAATTGTTTCTGTTAATCCCCTCAATATTACATTTTTACAGATTCAAAAAGACTTAAGTAAATTACAAGCACCTACTTAATCTTTTAAAGGGAAATGTGTCAGTGTGATTTGTGTTTCCACATAGTTTGCAGTCTTTTTTCAGAACTTTTAAAATTGTCTGTTTTCTAGACCCTTTTATCACCAGAGCACTGTGTAATCTTATACTTGCTCTAAAAATTTGAAATCTCCTTGGTTTAATATTTGTTCACTCAAGAAGTCCCATTGACTTTTCTTTATTAGCTGAAACCTGTTGAGTTCTTTCTAGAATAAACTGAGATATGTAACATTTTTACAGTCCAGTAGGGAGAGCGTGAACTCCTATGCAAGAAGGAAGAATGTAGGTTTTGGCTAATTAAATAAAAATTGTTTGTATAGGTGAGTGTCCACTAGATGTAATCCTCCAAGTGGAAGAGCAGTCAGTCATCTCCCATATGTGTTTTAAATCTAAAGCCAGAAATTTTACTCAGCAGCCATGAACAAGAAGAAACCCTCGATATCATCACAGTGTTGGATGTACAGTGCCTGTAAAGCTGCTTGTGAGAATGCGTTCGGTCAGGACAGGTTCTCCCCCTTCCTCCAAGGCCGCTTTGCTCAGTTGTGTAAAACTTGGTCAACCAGAAGTTATGGCAGCTCAGTATACCTGAAGTTGACCGTTTACCACAAGCTCAGAAAGTTTCATTGTAATAGATGGATACTTGCTGTGATTGTTGTCTAAAATGATAGTTGTATTAGTAAATGCTAGGCCACAGTGTGTTCAGCGTGCTGTCCCAAAAAATGGCAGGTCATGGCTCCATGTTACGACCGATTGTAGGGACATATCTTGCTATATATGGAGAACCGAGACGTGTGGATCCCGTTTTGTAGAATGGGATTGACAAAGACTAGCACGTTGGGTGGGGATCCTGTCTAAGCAAACTTGTAGGGAAAGGAAGATAAATCTCTCTGAACTCTGATTCCTCTTTCAAACAGTCTGCCTTGCCCTGAGCCATGGTGAAATGCTTCTCTCCCTTCACTGGTCTCAACCTTGGGTTTTTTTAAAAAAAAATGAGAAAGGAGACAATCTTTCTTCCTAAGGCATGACCACCAAGGGGTGGTGTTAGTAGTAACTGTTTATTGACTGAAGTGTTGATCTTTCCTGGGCATACTTATACTCTTACAGAGAAGAATTTCTTGTTCTGTTAAAAGGTGAATGCATTTGTCATTTTGAACTCCATAGTTGCTCGGCAGTTGGAGTCAGGGTGCATCTTGATAGTACTTAGCATTTAGGTAAACAGAAGTATTAGTTTGCAAAATCATAATTTAAATATGGTGAAAACTGCATGTACAGTAGTGAGGCAGAAGCAGCATTTGGGAATTGGGACTATCCAGTAGTAACCGCGGAGGCACACACGCTGGCTGTGCACAGCACGTGTGGTGTTTGTGGATCGCTTCCTACAAGCATAGCCTGAATCAGCGCTTTAAACGTTTGGTGAGGGAGGCTTGATCTTTCCTTCTGACTCACTGAGTCTCTAATCATTTCATACAAACAGAGCTTCTTAAATAGAAGTGGAGAGCCCCATCCCAGATTGAGATGCAGGTGAGAGGGTTAGTCATTCTCTTGGAAGATGTGAGATGCAAATTTGAATCTTTCTGAAGCAGATGAAGGAACTGAATCTAGATTTTTCTGTATCTTGGATACAGAAAATTGCTGAAGTGAGGAAGCTATTGGGTTTTGGCATTGTGACTTCTTTACTCTCATTCTCTTGGTTAGTCATTCAGGCATTTTTAAAAATCTGACCTGATTTGAACCCTGCAGGTATGACGTATGACAGCATATTTTACAGCGGGGAAGTTAAGGCTGATCTGTAAGCCCAAGGTTATATCCCAAAGCAACAGTGTGGTGTTGACAACAACTAATTTCTCATGTGGAGCTAGCGGGGTACTGATCAACTGATAGCTTAAGAATAGCAAAAGATAAGTAATTTGATGGTACGTAGGAAGTGATTTAAAACATAACTACTTTCTCAGTTCATTCTTTTTGGGTTTGTACATGTTACAGAGATATTATACACTATTTTTTATGGTTCCCTATCATGAATGTTTTCAGAGTGTTCTTAGCAAGGTGGACATATCTTTTAATAACTTTGAATAATAAAAACTAACAAAAAATTACCTTATATTATGGGGAAATTATAAGTGTAGGGGATCTCTTCCAGAAAAGCTGACCCCCTCTCCAACACTCCACCCCCATGTTTGATAAAAAAAGCAGAAACACAGTATAAAACAGTAGGTTGAAAATAATGTTTAAATGGATCATCACAGGTATCCAGAGAGAAACCTAAGAGACTTGCAGAGGTTTTGATAAAGAAGGTAGCTGCCTGGTTTGTGGAAGGAAGGCTATTCTGTATGCAAGGACAGAGTGGGTAAAAAAGGTGTAGGGCTCCATGTATCTGTTTCATTAATTCTGAAAGCTGAACAAAGACAACTTAGATGGTTGGTTGGCTGGTAATCCTGTGTATCATTTCCTAAGTTTTCAGTTTTCAGAACTGGAGGACATAAAAGAAAAGGGGAGCATTGAAGAGGGGAACAGTGAAAAAGTTATGGGTATTATTTTTTTTAAATATATGAAATTATGCTTATAAAGAATTTTAGTGTAGTTTTCATTTGTTAGTTGGTGGCAAACACTTTTTCTTCTTTAAGTATGGAATACAGGCCACATTCTTAAAATAGTAGTTTTTTAATGAGTTTTGGGTTTGCTTTGTTGTTTGGTTTTTTTAACTGTATGGTTGTAGTGTATGACATGATTTCTTATGCTTCTGTTTATATTTCAGGTAGATACACTCAAATACTTGCCTAATGTGACATTTAACTTTTGAATGTTCTTGAGTTCATGGACATTTTAATGTATATGTAAATTGCCTTCTGTATAAACTTTTAAACCCATTTATGTGTGTGGTTTTTTTTTTAATAGGCTGTTAAAAATGAAGTGAATGTGCCATGTTTGAAAAATTTTGTGGAGATGCTTTATCAGACTACCTTTGAATTGAGCTCAAGAAAGAAGCATTCGCTGGTATTTTAAAGAAATATTTCAACTTCTCAATTTTGCTCATCTTAGGCTTTTAAGCTAGTACATTATATGAGGAAAAGCTAACAGCTGTATTACTTTAAATCTTAACTCCTCGGTTCAAGTATAATTAAATTCACATTGTGTATGTGTATTTGCTCTAATTTTGATTTGTTTCTTTGTGGAAGATACGTGCTCTGTTATCTCACTTGTGAGATTGTCTTGAAATCAATGCTTCGTTATGATTATTTTAGTGGGTTTTAGCACAGAGTTATTTAACCTGATGTCTCTTCTAAAAAGAACTTCCATTCAGGGAGTCTGTGTATTTAAATTATGTTTAATTAAAAGATGGAAGTGTCAGGCAAGACTTTTCCAGCAAAATAGCAGCCTGTTAATAGCCCTCCTCTGCCTGTTTTCTCATCTCCTTATACATTTTGTTTTCCTTTTTCCAATATTTTTTATTATCTCTTTCGGATATAAATATCTGTGGGTTTTTTTCCCCTAAGACTGCATCTTAGCTTTTCCCCTAAAACTGCATCTTAGCAAGGATTTAAATTTCTTATTAATGTAGTATTTGGTAATTCTTGATGACCATGGCAGCCATGTTTCAAGTCGATTCACTTAACTTTGCTGGAAATGTAGAACTAAATTTTGCATTACAATTGGCATAGTCAGTAGATGCAAGTGAATTTAAAATTATTTATTCTCACTTTCATGTTGGGGAAGAGCTTTACTTTCTGGTATTTTGAGCATATAAAGCATATGTCATTGTACATGGTTAAATTCCTTATGTAAGAATAACATAAAGTAGTTGATGTTAGTATTCACAATGTCATTTTATTTATGAAGTCAGAAACATGGTTACATCAAGATTACAATTTACCTATTCATCCTCATTCTTTAATTTTGCTCCATAACAAGATAATCTGCAGTCAGATTTGGTATTAATCACCATTATGTATTCTGTTAAAGTATGTGGTATTTAAACAAATCTTATGTTACTAAAGCAAAGCAAAGTCATGCTAGTCTGCATAGTCACAGACCTTATTAAATTTTGCTTCATTCCTTACTAAAAGTAGACCTTGAGTAGAAGTAACATTTCTGACAACTTAGTCTGCCTCGGTTTTTACTGAGTTGATGATGTTTTTCCTGAATATTCTTCTTAGAGGCAGTTCCCTCTCCCAGTGTGTAGGACCCCATGAATTGAATCATGTGGTTGCAGGGAAAGAGCGAATATTGTACGAAGGGTGAGATCTGCTATCAGTGTTTGTTTGAGATCAGGCCTTGCTAGGGGATGAGCTTCACCGTGGTCCCACTGCCCTGGTCTTACACCGTGAGCTCTTACAGGACGTGGGTTATACCCAGGACACCATGCCTGGCATGCGTGTCCTAGTGCAGGGGAAAGGCTGCCATGCAATGCTAAAACTGTGAGAGTGAGAGGCAAGAACTGACTGTGTGTCTCATTCTGAATGTACCAGACTCGGGAGGTCTGCGAAGAGCAATTTGATCAATTCTTTTTCCCCCCTACTCATAGGCTTTGTACCCATTGATCACCTGCCTGTTGTGTGTCAGTCAGAAACAGTTTTTTTTAAATAACTGGCACGTTTTCCTGCAGAACTGTTTGTCACATCTAAAGGTAAGAATCCTTTTCAATTCAGGAACTGTTGCAAATCGATAGCATTTATTCTGATATGTTCTCAGCATTCTTGTGCCAAATAAACAATGAATATTTGGCTGTTTAAAAGGACACTGAAATACTTTTTTTCAAAAAATTAAATGTCTTAAGTCTCCATTAGTATTAAACTTAGTAGTAAGTTTTTGTGATGCTGTGTAATGCTGGAAATTGATGTGACCCCCTTGGGGGCTATCAGTTTTGTTGAGTAAAATCTGCAGAAGTATCTGCTAATAAACACTATTTATGCCAGAGAAAGTACAAACTGTAATTCTTCATGTGCAGATTATATGTGAGAAAGTAAGTGGCTTGTCTGCTCCTCTAAGTAGAATGTATAGTAAGTGCAAAGTTTCTCTCTCTTGTTCACTTATCGAAGGAATAGAAAATGAATTGGGAGTCCAGAAAAGAGATTATATCTACAGCCTGTGATATATATTTTCCAAATAAAAATTACAGTGTCCCTTTAACTCATGGCTTCAGTTGATAGCATTGTAAACATGAGTTGGCTGATAAAGAGATCAAGATACTTAGAAATTAGGGATTTGTTTTCCTGACTTTCTTGTAGCATTAATTGTTGTAAATGTTCTTGCCTTAATTTTGATTAACATAGTTCATGATTTTGCCTAATGTATTGATTTTGATAATTTTAATAAATTCTTTGATCCACCTTCACAATATTCATTCTGGTTAGGTATGAGTGACAATTCCGAAGCTTATTAGTAAAATACGTAAACCACCATGAAGTCAAAAGGAAACAGGTTTAGCTGCTTGGATTTGTTTTTTAAGGGTCATTTTGTTTTCATGACATCTTTCACACTTTTCTGTTGCTTGTTGGGTTTTTGTATATTTTTCATCTAACATTGCAGTTCTTTTGCGATATTTGCCTTGATTTTTTGTTTTGTTGTTTATTTTGCTTATGGAGGCTGCTTTTGCTTTTGTTTTTAAAGCTTTTAAAAAAATTCTTACGATCTAGGAGTTGCGTTTTTCTGGCATAGTGTCCATTGCTGATAATGGATGTATTAAAACTACAAATGCCAATGAGTTTAACTGGTAGTTGCTGAGCATGCATTTTATATTTTACTTAGTTTTGTTAACCACTAACAGCTTAACACATTTACTGTAAGGCTCTATTCAGCAGAAATTCTACATATGAATTTCTGCAATTCAGAATTTGCAGTGTTATGATGCTGTGCCATCAGTGAGATATTTAGGGTGTTTTATGGCTTGGTTTAATTTGGCCCACCAAATACTATTGGTTTTTTGGGTGCCTACCTTGTTCAGAAACTTTGTTGAGTTTAATCTTGAGAAATACACCCCCACTGTCCTCACGTGTCTTATGAATTAATGTGTTCCTTTGTTTCTGAAGCTAATTAAATGCATGCACTCTGTAATAAGTAATCTCATTAATTTATAAATCTGAATTTCACAGCAGTTTAGTCTTTTAGATTTCCCCTTCCCCACTTTATTTCCTGATTTCCTAATGACTAAAGTTATTTTATTTGCAGTTACCTAAATATGTAAAATGCAATGAGGATTCCAAATCCATTGTCTCTAGTGTCTTTGTTATTTAATAAAGTAATTTTGAGAGTTACTGGGAGATACTTTAGAGTACTGAAAAGGTGCATCCACCCCTAGTGTATTAGTTAAAATTAACAAATTAACAATTGAAATAATGACAACACTTAGACTCTGTCGCAGGGATATTCTATGAAGAGTGCAGGCCTGTTAGCAAGTTGCCAAGAGGTAACGTAGGTCATGGATTCATGGTGCTCACTTTATTCCCTGGTGACTGCCCAGTGCAAACTCTTACCTAACAATGAACACCATGTGGTCACACTTTGGTGACAGAAATAAGCAATTTCCCATTTGCCATGGTGTGAAAGCTTACATCTTTGCAGTTGCTCCATAGTACCTGATGCGTAGTATATTCATACCCTGCCTTGCCCTGCAGTATTTCGGTGCTACGTTGTACTTGATAATGCTCCTGAGAGTGCTCTGAATCCTAATCCAGTACTAGCAATATTTATTGCCCTTGTAAACTCTTTGTACTGGGTTTCAGTGCACACTACCTTTAGTTATCCTCAAAGCAGGCTTATTGTATGGGGAAAACATCCTAGCCTTGCTGAAAGAAGGAAGCCTAGGGATCGGGACCAATGCAAATAGCAGATCAGTGAGTGGTAAGAGTCAGTTTAGACTAGGAGTGTACCAAAGGGTGTTTCTTGGTATACGTATAGCTGGCCTTGTCCCACAAAGCGGTTGGGATGCTGTTTCAGCACTGAGCCCAGCTGGGCATTTCTTTACACACTGTAGTGTAGGCAAAATTCTGAATTTGTTCAGCAGACAGTAACTCTGGGTCAGTATTGTAAAACGTTTTGCTTACTTTTTTGACTAGTATTTAGATAGACTAATTCTAGCAGTTTTGTCAGAAAGCTGATAGATTCTTGGATGAAGATGAGTTGTTGTGGTATCATTACCACCCTTCCAGGGAGAGGAAGGAACATTTAAGAAAGCTGCTGAAATGGGAGAGAAAAGCATCTATCATTCTGCACCACTGTTGGGTGGAAGAGAATAATTTTTTTTCACAGTTTAACCTTAGTATCTGTTACCACAAAACCTTGAAAGTTGGAGGAACGTTTTCTGCCACCATAGCAAAACCTATATTTCTACTGAATAGAGTCCTTACTAGACAGCTATCTGTTGGTTTTTGTGCTTTTTTTCATCTAACATGCATGTGCCTTCCATTCTCATGTTTGTTATGTTTTGCTGTCTCACATTGCTTTATTTAGATGCCATCTAACAACAGTATCAGAAAACAAATAGAAACACTGCAGGTGAGTTAATATGTTGTTATAACTCAGTGAAACGTTGCTTTGTCTCATGTAAATACTTTGTTTTGTTTTTTATGTTAATTGTTGTATTTTGTGCTTTCCTTTCTTTGTAAAATTGCTGTTAGTACTGTTAAGAAGCAACAGGACTAAGAATAGCTAATGTTTCAAAGATCGTTTTTTCTTGCCAGGGAATAGAGGAGAAAGATCAGAAAATTATCTAATATCAGTTTTTCCTTGGGGGTGAAAATGTGCCTTGAGTATCAATATCACAGCTGGTTTCCCTGAACAGCAGTGCATGTTTCCACTGGAAGTAAACTACCTATTCAGATGTATGGTTTTTTCTGTTAATTCATTTCAAAAAGTGTCTTGCATGCAAACAAACTTGAAAAAATTTTCACAATAAAAAAAAGTGAAACTGATTTACTATAACAACTTGCAGTGCACTAACTTGAAAGACTTTTACACTGTTGGTTTTGCAGGTTTTAAAAAGTAGAAATTGTTTTAGTTCAGAACAGAAGAAAAGTTTAACATCAGTATTAAAAAGTACTTTCTTCAGTAAGTGACTACATTTGACTAACATGGAAAAAATGCTATTTTGTTTCTTGCCTTCATTGAGATATGTTTCATTGACTCATCTTAATGTGTCATGTAAGACCACTGTAGATTTGCTCTTACTTTTTTGGTTTTTAACAGAGATACAGTTCTTGACAGCTTATTCCATAGTCTGCTGATACAATTTCTGTTAAAGGTTTTAGGATTTTAAACAAAGCTCTGTTTGGGAAAAAACCCCAACCAGATAGAATGCTTTAAAATCTGACAGGTATCAGCTAAAGAGACTGAAATTCAGCCAGGTTGGTGAATTACATAGCCACATATACTGTATTCTAGTTGCAGTAATCTCAAAGAGAAAAGGAAATACTGACGTATTAACACCAAGTATACAAGAAGTGTGCCATAGATTAGACCCAAAAAGCCATTTTCTTCTAGCATATTTGTTTAGTTCCTAGTTATAGGAAGAGATAATGAAAATTTTCAACACTTAAGAAATTAGAAGTACTGCTGTATTTATTTTGTAACCCTTTCTAAAAGGTGAATGCCTCCTTATACATTCTTTTTTTTAACGAAGCAAACTTTGTCATAACTAATCAGAAGTAGCTGTATTGGATAAACCTCCTAACAGATGGAATGTTGTTAACACATTGTAAAATATCTGGTACCTATATAATTTTTTTTATTAGATGATTGAAAGCCAATAGTAAACTTTTGGTTTTCTTCCAGACCTGTAGATTAAGGTCCCCTTTGGAATATCAGAACTAAGAAAATTGAAGCATTACTCAGTTCTAGATGTCACATTTCAGATAATGTTTGATAAGGCATGTACCAATGAATTCACCAGCCTACTTTGAACATCAAGAACTGTTGGCCTGTAGATTAAATATGATGAGTAATAATATAATGGGTTTTTGCTGTTTAAGTTGATTAAAATCAAAGCTATCACAGTCTCACCTTCTTGTGCAATTATGAGTGTTTGTTTCTTCCTCACAGTAGCACTGCTGGTAAATTAACTGGAGAGTGGGACGGTTAGCTGTCGGAATACTAACCAGGGACAGGTGTAACTTTTTACTGGTTAGATTTTATCCAGATCACCTTCCTAAATTTACCCACTGCCTAGTTGCAGGTGTGCTAATTCAGAGGTGATGGTAGGAACACATTGATGAGTATGAAGGGAGGGTAGAACAGCATTATAACTGATGTAGACTGGGTTAAGTTATTCCCTCTGAATATTTATTCTGATAAAGCATCAAGTATGTTATTTGTCTGTGAAGTACCACTTCTGCCTCTGTGATTTTGTGATAGGCTTTTAGCCTTTCTTAAAGTAAGCTGCTGCCAAAACCAATAGTCCCAACCCACCCGTGTTCAAGCCATCCAAATTACTCTCCTTTGTATAGTCTATTGCACAGACACCGCCATTAAATTATTTGGATCAACTTACTGGTGTGAGTTGGACTTTCTTGCTGCTAGAGTCAATGCAAAGGGAGCAGTGAGATTGCGGAGGCGGGAACCAAGGATGAGACCATCTCTTTTTGAACAGTATGGTCTTAGATCCACTTACACCCTTTGTGAAATTGCACTCCACTTGTCCTGGGAGGACAAAGTAGTCTGCTATTCTGACTCATTGGCTTGTGGTAGAGGCCACAAAATGTGAAATCAGTTAGGTTCAAGCCATCATATAGATATGTCTTGAAACAGAGAGACTTCACTGGAGATGGGGAAGGTGTGTTTTGGGGGTTCTTTTGTTGTTTTTTTGTTGTTTTTGTTTGGGGTGGGGTTTTTTTGTGGGTTTGGGTTTTTTTGTTTGTTTTTTTTTCTTTTTAAACTGAGAGAATACCTAAAAAGGTGACAACTGGGAATCATTTATTCTGTTCATAAGCTCATACTTACAGCCAGTTCCAAGAATCTCGCTGAACACTTCAAGATTGTACATACACCAAGAATCCCTAGCTGGAAAAGGGATTGCTGGAGTTGGTACAAAGAATGTTAGTTACTTACTGTTTTACGCAGTTTAAGAGCTAGGAGGAGCAAAGCTAAACTCCTAGTAGCAGCTTGAAGACAAAAAATAATTGTTTTTCATACAGTGCGTAATTTAAGCTGAATTATGCCACAAGATTTTATATTAATTCAAGAAAAAGCTAGCATAATTGTTACAATAAAAATCCATTGGAAGTGAGTGAACACTAATATAGCCCCCAGGAAATGGTTAAGTTGGGTGAAGCCTGGAGTGCACACCCAGAGAAGCGTCCTTGCGTGCCTGCCCTGTTTTGCATTCTTTTCTTCTGCACCTGCTACTGTCTGCTGTCATAAACTGAATGATGGACTTAGACTTTGTGCCTGATCCAAAGCAGCTACTCCGATGTTTTAGACAAACTATAAATTAGTTTGCTATAAAGTGGGTATTCGTTACCAAACGCTTTCTGAGAAAAGTTCTTGGAAGCAATATGCTCTTGGTGTTCATCTCAAGAGGAATATCTGCTTTATAGTTACTCCTCTGCTCTCAGAGTGAAAGACGTGTAAAATAATCTGGAATTACTAGTTAAATATTCAGGTACTATTGGAAATATGCAATAGAGGGTTGTTTTTATGAAAACATATTAGAACTTGTAGTCAGTATTAAACATATCAGTTTTCATTGTTAAAAAAAATTTGAAAATATCTCAAGTCAAAAGAGTAATAATAGAATTTTCTGAGTGTCTCACAGACAACAGTAACTGTATTTTTCATTTATTTTACAGAATAAAGATCCCAAAATGTCCCGAGTTGCACTGGAATCTTTGTATAGGTTATTGTGGGTTTATGTTATTAGAATAAAATGTGAAAGCAACACTGTAACTCAGAGGTAAGTTCATTATGCAAAGGATTTTAAACTATTGATTGGTGGGGTTTTTTTGTCCCTAGTGATATCAGAAGAGATCTTGAAGCCAGCTTGGGGATGGTCTAGTCAGGTAAAGAGCAGAAAAAAGACTTCATCTTAATAGAGAAAACCAAAAGAACTTGATTACTTTGAGGAGGAGAAAGAATAGAGTCTACAGTTGTCTTTGCAGGGATATGCAGGGATAGAAGAGGGCAGAGAGATAAGAAGCAGGAAATTTATTAACATTAAAAGGCACTAATAGTACCAGAACAAATAGGGTGTGAAGTAGCCATCACTAAGTATGGGCTGGAAATGAAAAGGTTTTCTTTATAAATTAGCATCATGAGGATTTGGGGTAGTCATTCAGATTTTGCCCCTCCTCCTGACTATTACTAACTAGTTTAAAGCAGTATCTTGGTCACTTTATAAATGAACCCATGATACTGTTGCCTGTGACAGTAGAGGGCTGTACTTTCTGTAGGTGGTCCTACCTGTCATATGCTTCTGTATTATTTAGTAGTAACACCCCACCCCCCCCACCCCGCCCCATTCTTCCAGATTTGAACTGTAACATCTATGCTATTATAAAAAGGTATTTTTAAAAGTTTTTTTTCATTTCTTTTTGTTTCTAAATTCTTTTAGCCGTCTCATGAGCATTGTATCAGCACTTTTTCCAAAAGGATCACGTAGTGTGGTCCCACGAGACACACCTCTGAATATATTTGTGAAGATTATTCAGTTCATTGCTCAGGTAAGAATATGTCTAGGTAGAGCTATAAGAACAGGATGAACATTATTTGGAAGAAATGTAAATTTAAGGTTAGTTTTTTAAATATTTGCACTGAATTAATGGTCTTATATCTTGAGTAGAATTTCCCCAAATATGTATAACAAATGAAATGACTCATTCTGTTTCTACTAGTGGTGAAATTATTTTACTTAAACTTCAATAACTGTTATGTATGAACATTATGATGATTAATATTTACATTTGTATTGCATTGTTGTGGGAGTGTGTGTGTATATATAAAAAATACACTAATATAATTAGTATATTCCATTATAATATTTTTATAAGGGACAAAGCATTTGAACAGTAATATCCACTTATATTTAGCCTGGAGACTAGCCTCTGTAAACAGAAAAAATATGCAATGCATGCAGTAGCGTGTAGTTAGTATTGCATTATGATTTATACTATTTTAGGTGCTTCTGTTGTCCTAATATCAAAATGCAGGATATGGTCTTTTAACCTTTTAAGACATGATACTCAGCACCTGTGCAAAGCCAAGAATTTAAACTACACGTATTGACAGAAAAGAGATGATCATACCAATATATTTTCCTTTATAGGAACGTTTGGATTTTGCAATGAAAGAAATAATATTTGATCTTCTTAGTGTTGGAAAATCACCTAAAACCTTCACTATTAATCCAGAGGTAAAAAAAGCTCATTACTTGCATGCAGCGAGAACAGGGCATTGGGGGATTTTCTGTGGGAAAGTGGTTAACTATTTTTGAGCCAGAATGAAAGCAGATTAATGAATATCTAAAGGGGTGTTCTGCTAAAACTAAAGAAGTAATTGTAGTCGTGTACAATTGCTGTTTCATTTCCAGTGAGTAAGCTAGCAGCAGTACTACAGTTCAGACATTTCAACAATAATTTCAGTAAGTATGTGTGAATTTTTGTTACAGTATGACTGTAAAGGCTTTTTTCAGGGAAGTCGTACCTAGCTTTTATGATGCAAGACCCAATCTAACTGATGAGACGTTCAAGCAATGTCTGTCTTCAGTATGTCATTCCTGAGATTCATATTATATCCTTTAGGGCTCTGTATTATAAAATATTCGGTATATTAGCCTGTGCCAAGTCAGTTAACTGGAATCAGAGTTGTGGGGAGGCACTGAAGGTTTGAACTTTAGTCTTGTTACTTTCATTACTCTAATATGTAACATTTAAATAATGCCTGTCCTACTGGAACCATACTGCTGTCTGTTTAAGAGAGGAAAAATGCATTTCGTGTTTTGCCTCATGTCTGTTACTTTAATGTTATAATTTCTTCTGTTTTCTCTTTCCTTTTTCTTCCCTTTTTTGCTATTGAAGAGGATGAATATTGGCCTCAGAGTCTTCCTTGTCATAGCAGATAGCTTGCAGCAGAAAGATGGTGAACCACCAATGCCAACAACAGGAGTTGTTCTTCCCTCAGGAAATACTCTGCGTGTGAAGAAAATTTTTCTTAATAAAACGCTGACAGATGAGGAAGCAAAAGTTATAGGTATGTTGTATTCTTTTGTAAGTTGGCATTCCAATATGTGCATATATGTTCTCGATTATTCTCAAGCAGTACATTTGTGTAACTTTATTTCTGTATTTTAATTGTTAGCGAGAATCTAATGATAGTCTGTTTTAACAGAATTGCTTTGATTCTTTAGAGAGGGCTGTAGACAATATTGACCTTCTGGTGTCTGAGACCAAATCCATGGCTTTTTTTGAAGTGTTTTGCACTGCCAAATTAATACAAAGAAGCCTGAGTGCAATTAGTGTGGTAAATAGCATGGCAGTTTTTGTTCCCTTGATGTCACTCTAGGAGTCCCAAATATCCCACAGCTGAAGTGGAGTAAGACAATTTTGATCCCTGTGCTCTATTGATCTTCTGTGGATGAGGTAGTCGTCTCTAAAGGACAGTTTCAACATGTAAAATTTAAACTAGAACTAAAATGCTCAGAATTGAGAAAACAGAAAAGCAACTAATGGTTGCTTCCTTGTTTATTTTCTTTCTGAAAGAAACTTCTACTTTCATATTATACTTCCTACTACTCATTTAACATGCATTTTTTTTTGACACTTAAAGTGTGTGTTTCATGTCATCTTTTGTACAAGAAGAAATTTGTTCTAAGCTGAATAAGTGGCAAATATTTTAATAAAAATGTGAAAATTAAATGAGAACAAATGAAAGAGGTGATTGGAACTCTTTGGCTTTTCAGGAATGTCCATATACTACCCTCAAGTCAGAAAAGCGCTAGATAACATTCTTAGGCATTTGGACAAAGAAGTTGGAAGGCCCATGTGCATGACTAGTGTGCAGATGTCCAATAAAGAACCTGAAGACATGATTACGTATGTACTGAATTACAGTATTTTCACTGTGACAGTTACGTCATATTATTTTTATGCTGTAATGTTGCAGATGCCATCATTAATGCATTACAATTGTTGGCTTTTTACTTGACTATTAAATGAATGCTAATTTCATTAATTAATGATAAAAAATTTTTGTTAGCTCCTTAGTTTTGACATGAAATTGAAAATATTTGTGGTCTACTGAAGTAGATTTTCCTGTTCTTTTGTTGGTTATATACTGTTTCTGTAGGGGTGAGAGAAAACCTAAGATAGATTTGTTCAGAACTTGTATTGCTGCTATCCCAAGACTGATTCCAGATGGCATGAGCAGGACTGACCTCATTGAATTGCTTGCAAGGTAAGGGAAATGAAATTCTGCTCTTAGTGGATGTTCCTTTTTAAATGCTGTGTGTATAAGAGTTTGTCAGTGCACTATGTAGTGTGAGTCTACTGCATATAGAATCCTGCCTACCTTCTGCAGTTGATCAAGTGTTACTGGCCAGAGTAGCAGGAGGTAAATTTGTCCTGAATATCTTGCACTTATTTTTAGAGAGAATTTTTTTAAAAGTAGGAATTTATTTCTGTTGCTTTGTTTTTTTGAACTTGTCTTATCTTTTTGTTACTACTATCATAATTTTTTCCCTTTTTTCTCCCGCTTCACCCCCACCCCCCCCCCGCTAATACTGTAAATTATCATAAAGGCATTCTTGTTTGACATTACCAAAATGTGAGACAGGCACTTACGGGAAACTTTTTTTCTTGTTCTCTACTAATCCTGCCTCCTTTTTCCATTTTTTTTGATCCAACACTACCCATATTCTTCCATCTCTTACCTCAATTTAAATTGAATGTGCCCTATCAGTACTGATAAGTAGTTGAGACAACTGGACAGCTAGGTGTTTGCAGGTGGGTAAACTGAGCATTCAGTGAGAACATGTAGTTGTGGTGCATGCAGACAGTCTTTACATATTGCTAGAGTGATAAACCTTCCTCTTTTTAATTATTTTTTTTTTTTTTTAAATACAAGAATGGTCTTGGTGGAGAAATGTAGGATAGCTTTTAGCTTTGAAATGATGAATTTATTTGCATATAATGTGTTGAGTTACATGTATTAAAAAGTTAGTAATAATGTGAGAGAATAAGATTTTTCTAACACTTTTTCTTCAGTGTCAAAAATCACATAAAAGACATAAAGTATTAAGTAATAATACAGTACTGGGTAAGTTTCTTCTACCATAGAGGGCTGAGACATATTTTTAAGTATATACAAAGGGGTTTTTTGTGACTTTTCTCATATCCAAAGTAAAGCTGCTTTATCTGCAAAAATAATCTGTTCTTTTCAATTTTAATTTGAAGAAAATAACCTGTACGTCACAGGGTGCGTGCCTACTGAGCTCTAAAGTGGTTGCTCAGGTGCATGCAAAGATGTGCCTATGTGAAAGGCTTGACCATCCCTCTTGAGAATTACTTGTTTATGTTAAGTTTTGTGAAGTCTTGCATTATTTTGCTAGTAGTAACACCTTCTGTTAGTAGCCAGTTTCAGATGTATTCAGTGCAAAAAATGTATCTGTGTGGAAGTATTCTACATTGTACAGTAAAGAAGGAAGAGTTAACACCAAACTAATTTATAAAGGCTGGTTAAGAGTATACCAATCTAGGGTGATGATACTGGTATTTTTTCTAAACAGGCTGACAATTCATATGGATGAAGAACTTCGTGCCTTGGCTTTCAATACTCTCCAAGCATTAATGCTTGATTTTCCAGATTGGCGGGAAGATGTTCTTTCAGGATTTGTATATTTTATTGTGCGTGAAGTGACTGACGTCCACCCGACGCTTCTTGACAATGCAGTAAAAATGCTAGTGCAGCTCATAAATCAGTGGAAACAAGCAGCCCAAATGCACAATAAAAACCAAGATTCTCAGGTATTTCTAAATAAGGTCCTTTGACGTTAAAACGTAGTTTGAATCTATGTACAATTTTATTAGTAGGCTTTATTGGTTTTGTAAAGTAATAAAAATGCAGCTTTTTTACAGCGCTTGGAGATTTTTAGACCTATTATTTTAAATGACCATTTTTGCCAAACAATTACTTTAAGTATTGCCTGAACACTAATTCATGGCCACATTTTTACTTACATCAGAAGTCATCATGTGTAACTGGAAATATATTAAGTAGGAGTGGTTAAATGGTAGAAATGGGAAAAAAAAAAAGCATCATTTTTTACTAGCAAACAGAAAGCGTTCAAATAATTTAATTTTGTACAATCCCATATGTAAAAGTATTACTTATTTATTTTTAATTTTGCCCTCACTGCATCATTCTTGTGAGAAAGTGAAATAAGAAAGACTTTCTTGTGATATTTGTTTGGACTGAATTCAGAGAGATACTAAAAAACCAAAGTAGCTGATGATATGCCATTCTCATAATGCAAGATTTGACCAGTAGCCAAACAAGATCTAAATACCTTATGATTAATTCTGCCATTGCCAATAATGGAACTATAGCTTGGTTGTGCTTACTTTTTTCTTAATTTGCTTAACTTCTACGATCTTTTCCTTAGCGTGGTGTATCCAATGGGGCTGCCCATACCCTTCCTCTGGAGAGGACCCTTTACTCCAGCGTATTTCACGTGGTGGAAGGCTTTGCTTTGGTCATCCTTTGCAGCACAAGGCCTGCCACCAGGAGATTAGCTGTCAGTGTTCTCAGAGAAATAAGAGCCTTGTTCACACTTCTAGAAATTTCTAAGGTAAGAGTTGATGACCCATTCTTGCGACTGCTGAATGAAACTGCTTTTCTCTCGACTTTCTTTGAGCTTTTTATGCTTGCGTTTTGTCTTTTGTAGAGTGATGATGAGTTGGCTATAGATGTAATGGACAGACTAAGTGCTACTATCCTGGAGAGTTTCATACATCTCACTGGGGCTGACCAGGTAGGAGCGTTTTTATGTTAAGTTGGATGTAAGATGAGGTAATTCTGCTAAACTGTCCCAAATAAACTGTATATTTTAAATGATAGTGTCACTATGTTCATGCTAACTTTATCAGCAATTTATCACCTTAAAAAAACAACCAACCGAACAAACCCAACCAAACAAAAAAAAACCTCAAAAAACCTGAGGAATGTTGTGAGGCTGACATCATCATTGTATGCTTTCTGATTAATAGTGTGTTGTTATGACCACCATATACACACAGACAGCTGTATCTATATCTGTTTTTTCTCATCTTGCTCATAGATAACAATTTCTTTGAAGCAAAGACCACTGCCTTTTTCTGCAGTGATACAGTGTCTTAACAGTCAATGTGTCCTTTATCCATGATGAAAGCTATAATAACTCAATGAATAACAACTGAATTCCATGTTTATATATTTATCATTAACTCTTAAGTACGAAGGAAAAGCTCTTCTGATTTTGGGTTTAGAAAACAAGTTGGAATTCAGTAGTAAGGCTTTTAGAGTCCGGAATCTTTTGGAAGAATTAGGTCATCATGAGTGAAAGGGCCTTTTTTTAGAATTTACGATTTCCTAATATCCAGTTGCTTCCCAAACAGCATGTTTGTATAACTGTCCACATTAGGAACTTCTGTAAAAAAACCCATAAATTAAGTAATGTGTTTTATCTATTCCAAATGTGGTTTTGACACTGATACTTTATTAGATATTTAACAATGAAAAGATTGTTACTTAATATACACGGATATTAAATATTGCCTTGTTCTATTTTTTATGCACACAGACTACTTTACTGTACTGTCCCAGTTCAATAGATTTACAAACTCTGGCTGACTGGAATTCCTCCCCAATCAGCCACCAGTTTGATGTGGTCAGTCCATCACATATATGGATATTTGCACATGTGACTCAAGGCCAAGATCCATGGATTATAAGCCTCTCAAGTTTTATGAAACAGGAAAATCTTCCAAAACACTGCCCAACAGCTGTAAGCTATGCTTGGACGTTTGCTTATACCAGACTCCAACTGCTGTCTCCACAAGTGGATATAAAGTAAGTTAATTTCTAAAGTAAATACAGTATATTATATTGAGTATTCTTTCAAGATTTATCATCGTTGCTATGTCATTATGTTTCAGTGAGGTGACGTATGGACGGTTAATATTTTCTGTGGGTTGAATTCAGCTTTATATAACAAAAAATTAAGGCACTTCTGTCTGGGAAAAAAGTTATCTGCTGTAAAGATTAAGTAATTAATGCCATTGGCCATATCATAGTTCAACAGATTTGAGTATAAAAGCATACGTTATTGATGTACAGGTCTATTCTGAACAATTTATTCAGAGTTTACCATGTTAACAATTTTGGAAGCAATGGCATATACATAATTGAAAAATAAATTCAGTAGAAAAACAAAGTGAAACCTTGTAAGTTTTATTTACTATACTGAGTGCTTTTTTTTTTTCTTTCTTTCTTTAAATTTTTAATAGCAGCCCTATCAATGCAAAGAAAGTGAATACTACTACAAGCAGTGACTCCTATATTGGGCTCTGGAGAAACTACCTGATTCTTTGCTGCAGTGCAGCATCTTCTTCAAACTCCTCCACCTCCACAGGCTCTGTGCGATGTTCCCCTCCTGAGACGCTGGCGTCCACTCCTGACAGTGGTTATAGCATTGATTCAAGAGTAGGTTCTTCTAATGCTTACTGTAAATAAGTCTACATGTTATTGGAAGTAGAAACACCTGAGGCTTATAATAACTATCATGATTCTTAAATGGGTGTGATTTGTCTGAAAACATGTTTTAGTATACATTATCTTTCATTTGTTTAGGATAGTGTTTCAGTTCACTTCTCCCAGTCTGTGCTGTAGAGGCTTTTCTGCTTATGTTTTTTAAGGCAGAATCTAATCATGTCATGAAAACGTTAACCCAATCTCAAAGTCTTATCTAGTGGTAATGAGCAAATGTTTTGTTTACCATTAAGGGGTATTTTTTGCTGTCAGTAGACTTCTGCAATTCTGAGCAAATAGCCTCTTACTTCAGTAACTGAGGCAGTGACCTATTCAGGCATGATGTATTTTGTTATATTTTCCCAACCACAGACAGTTTTCTGTCTGCCTTGCTTCATATCACCTGCAATTTTTGGGGGGTTTTTTTGCTGCTTCTTTGCTTTTTTTTGTTCTTCTCCTTTTTGGCTTTCTGTAGAAGGTACAGTAGAGGTGAAGAAAACTCATGGACTATGCAGGAGATTTTTGGCAGAAGCAGCCTATTCCACTTGTTTGTTACCAAGATCCTTTCCCTAAATCTGAGAAACTGTAGGCTGAAAGCTTTGTTCTCTTTGAGAGCTGCAGTGGAGTCTAAGGAGTTGGACACCAGAAGTCTGCTTCCTCTGCCTAAGGAGGGCAGATATGCTAAACATGCAAAGCATCTGTTTATCATGTTGCGGCATTCGCTGTCATCTGACAATGAAAATTCAATTATACAAGGAATGGAGTGGTAGTTAATACTACTTCACTATTTCAGAAAGTCCTTTTCCATGTCAAAGATCAAAAATTTCATTTTTATCATTTTAAGTCACTGATCAGTGTGAGAAGACTGTAAAATTACAGCAGATGTTTTAATGTCACACCACCTGATTGTTTGGTAACTACTTCATTCTGTTTTGTTCTGGTTTTCTTCTTAGATCATTGGCATTCCATCCCCTTCCTCCCTGTTTAAGCACATAGTTCCAATGATGCGCTCTGAGAGCATGGAAATTACAGAATCCCTTGTGCTGGGACTTGGCAGGACCAACCCAGGAGCTTTTAGGTAACTGTTGTGTTTCATCTGATTTTATGCTAATTGATTACAAAGCTGGGCAATCAGAGCTCAGGAAAAAAGGTTTGCTTTTTTTTCTTTTAAGAATTTTTAAAAAGCTGTGAAAACTGATTGCCGTTGTCTTTTCTAGCATTTAGTGGTGTGACAAAGATTGTTAGAGGTTGAAATAATTTTATATAGAGGTCATGTCTGCATAAAGAAAACGAAGTTAGTTGAAACAATAAACAGCTGCCTTTTATTGATGTTAAAGGCTGCCCTTATATGAAAGAACAGACTGTGTGGACTATTAACATTTGAAATGTTAATTATAATCATATTTGTAAAAGTTACTAAACTCTTCTTATTGGTATTGCCAACAAACATATGTTTTTGAGCTCTGTCTGTAGGAGTTTCATGATAACTATATTCTAAAAAGAGATTTTTTGGACCAAGCTGAAAAAAATACCAGTTACAACTGTTTTCTGACTAGTGCTGAAGCTTCTGAAATTCGTGGCGCATCCCTCCCCCCCCTTTTCTTTTTTTTTCTGAGTAAACTTCCTGTAACTTCGTAACTAATACACCTTTCTCACACATTGTACCGATGACAAGTCTGTGTGGATTAGTTTGGGCGCTGATAACTGTGATCTACTGTAGCAGAATTAAATCTGTGCCAAGTCACTTGTTCTGTCAATTTAATGTCATACATCATGTTCAATATATTTGGATTCAGCTCATAATCCAAAACTTTTGGTTAGCCTATTGTGACAAGTCTTTATGTAAATGTCGAATTCAAAATGGTCTCTCTAGCCATTGTGGCATTCCTACCTCAACTGAAATTTACTTTTCTTCAGATCCTAATATACTGTACTGTCAATGTGTATTACAAATCCACTGAGGTGAAAAGGAAGCTCTGTGCCAGGAAGCCATGAGTTTTAAAATGCATCTCTGTGCCCCTGTCATCAGCTGACAACTCTCTCTTTATGGAGGATGGATGAAGAGGGAGAACATATAAGGGGAAGAAAACTTACTGGCAAGGCCAGTGCTCAGCATTAGATGTTCTCTGACAGCAGCCAGCCTCTTACAATGGAGAGTGATGAAGTTGTACCATGCTGTAGCAACCAACTCTGCTTCTGCAGAAGAAACCAGGGATCGCTAACACTCTTGGTTTTGAATGAGATGATGCTTCTGTCCCATCACTTGTGTGCCATATTATGGCAGATGAGGAGCCAAAGATGTATTTGAAACTGTAGTGCCAAGTCCTCCGTTATAGTATTCTGTTTTAATTCTCTGATGATCTTCTAATTTTATATTGTATCTGACTTTACTCTCCTACCAGGAGTAAAGCAAGACTTTGTCCCGTGGCCCTGAAGATGTACTGATGAGTTTAAATCATAATTGTGCTCTACAAGTCTAGAAAATGCTTTTGGAAAGGATTTCATGAGAAATCCATGTTTTCTAAATTAGAAACAATTCATTCAGCAAACTTTAAAAAAAAAAAAATCTGATTCTCATCAGTCTTCCGATTTCTTTATTCTGAATTTTATGTTTTGTTTCTGATGAGCAGCTTTTTTCCTCTGTCCAATGTGTGTACTCACACCAGATGCTAACGGTAGCCCACCCTTCACCACTGCAGCTCTGCGCTGATTTGTTGTTTTGGTTTTTTAAGCACTGTTCCTCCCCACTTGGTGTGTTTTACTCGGGAACTTTTTTCATTATAGATTATATGTATATGCAGTCCACTTAAAAGTACTAGAATGTTCTTTTGCTCTTTTGTTTTCTGTTACTGGTCACATGAACTTGTCTAGGTGTCTCTTGCTCTCCATTGCAAGCTGACCCTTCACTATGTTTTATCACAAAAAAAGCTTCTTCCAAATTCTTTTCTGTGTTTGAAAGAAAGTACAAAACAATCCCTAACCATGCTTAAGTTTCTTGTAATTGAGCACACTGCAAAAGTTTGTGCAGCTTTCTGATCACCTGGACCCATTCTGTGAAGGAGAACCTTTGAATGATGTAGCAGAGGAGTCAGTCATTGATCATGAAAACTTGAAGTGGTTTATGCTTTTGATATGTCTGAATTACAATAGCACCAGAAGTGGAAAAATGTGTCACACCCCAACAAATGTAAAGTGGAGGCGGTAGTTACTATGTTAACAAATATTAAAGTAAAACCAATATGTTTTTACCTTAGTATTTTGTCTGTGTAGATCCATACTGCTGATTTCCTTCCCCTTTCCCTGCCCCCTTTTTGGAGTCATAAGAGAGTCCTAGTTTGGCAGAAGGAACTGAGTAGTAATAAAGACTATGGACCTTCAGAACAAATGGGAAATGTAACCACAGCGTCAAAGCATGTTGCTTTTCAGTTTTCATAGAGACTAGTCTGACTTCTGTCAGCATAGCGTTATTGGCCTTAAAGAAACAATCTTTATTAACATCTAAATGCATCATGACACCTGAAAGAGCATTGTATGATAAGCTGCCAACATCTTTTTTTTTCTAATAGTATCTATTTGCACCGTAAAGCTTTGTTAAATCCTGAATATGAAAATAAATTGACATCATCTGTGATAGAAATATGCCATAATTCTTGGTGAATGCAAATTTAGTGGTAATTATTGAGACATCCTTTTGGTAGTCTGTCTTTAAATTAGGAAAATATCTTTCTAGAAAACATCTCTCTTAAATGCTGATTTATTTCAGAAAGCTACGGGTAAAGAAGGAAAACCTGAGTGTGTTTTAACTTATGTTGTAATACTAGTTGCTGTGAAACATCTTTCAGTTGAGATGTTAATTTAATGGTTGTTTTTATCCTGTTAATTCTTTTATTTTAATTCAGGGAACTAATAGAAGAATTACATCCTATAATTAAGGAAGCACTTGAAAGAAGGCCAGAGGTAATTAGATGTTTTCCACTATATTCAGTACACAGTTTTAACTACCTTCTCACAAATGGTAGTAAAGAAATGTTACTTATGTTCTTTAATTTCTGCACCTGAAACCTGTCAGTATACCAGATAAAAAGGTGAGATGTTACTTTTTTAAATGATTGTGAGGTGTTTACATTAGAAGAGCTTTGTGTTTGTTTTGAGCTCTCTATTATTCCTGTATCAAAGAAGTTTTGTTTCAAATAATGAAAGTTAATGTAACCTTTTCCACATTCTTTTAATTCCTTTTACATAAGCATAGTTTTACACAGCTGTTACTTCGTTATATCATCAGTAACATGCCCACAATTAGTAGTACCTAAGACATAGACTTGAGTTCTACTGTCTACCAACTTCGTTGTTTTTTTTTTTTTAAATGAAAAAGGCTGTAAGCTCACCTGACTGACTGCCCTGACTAAAAATTTTCTGATAGAGAGCATGTTTTACAGAAAGGTTTAGAAGCCTCAGTAGGTATTCATAGAAATAATAATCTCTGCAAACACAAACTCAGAGATCATTACTCAGTATTTTTTGTGGTAACTGTCATATTCTTATTAGTAATAAATTTTTAATTAAATACAGATGATGGGAAGGAACATCACTTCTGTTTCAAAATGTTACTGGGCTATAGTGTGTTTTGTCAGTCTTGCATGCAAATCATAGAATAGTTTGGGTTGGAAGGGACCTTTAAAGGTCATCTAGTCCAACCCCCTGCAGTGAGCAGGGACATCTTCAACTAGATCAGGTTGCTCAGAGCCCCGTCCAACCTGACCTTGAATGTTTCCAGGGATGGGGCACCTACCACCTCTCTGGGCAACCTGTTCCAATGTTTCACCACCCTCATTGTAAAAAATTTCTTCCTTATATCTCGTCTAAATCTACCCTCTTTTAGTTTAAAACCATTACCCCTTGTCCTGTCACTACAGGCCCTGCTAAGAAGTCTGTCCCCATCTTTCTTATAAGCCTCCTTTAAGTACTGAAAGGCTGCAATAAGGTCTTCCTGGAGCCTTCTCTTCTCCAGGCTGAACAACCCCAACTCTCTCAGCCTTTCCTCATAGGAGGGGTGTTCCATCCCTCTGATCATTTTTGTGGCCCTCCTCTGGACCCACTCCAACAGGCCCATGTTTTTCCTGTGCTGAGGGCTCCAGAGCTGGATGCAGGACTCCAGGTGGGGTCTCACCAGAGCGGAGGGGCAGAATCACCTCCTTCAAAATATGTAGAAAGATTGGCATTTGTACTTCATTGTTTTATATGTTGCATTTTGCAACAGGAGACTGATAAAAAACATTATTTTGATAATATGTGTAATAGCAAACCTAGTATATCTTGGAGTTGCAACAGGGAAAGATTTTGTTCATTGACTGGTTTATTAAAATTGCTGGCAATTTTGGTAACTCATCTTAAAAGGTTGGTAGCCCTGATAATTGATGCCAGTTGTAGTACAGATATCATAATGCTTTTATATGCCATGCTGGTTTTATATTTAGTTTTTCCTCTGCTTCATTTAATTTTGTGTTTCCTCTGTTGAACAGAACATGAAACGGCGCAGGCGTCGAGATATTTTACGAGTACAACTAGTACGAATATTTGAACTGTTGGCAGATGCTGGTGTCATTAGTCACAGGTAGGGGCAGCTCTGATGAGATGATGTTGTTTATGCTTCTGAATTAAGTCACTAGTATTCTTATGACCCAGTATAACAAGCATGCAAAATTCTTCAGTGAGTTTTAGTATACCACTAAATAAATAGACACGGTTTTATAAAACTTGGAATTTTGCTGGCTTTCTAATCCCTCCCTCCCCCATGCTCTTTGTCACTGTGGTCTGTGGTTTATTTAAAATGCTATTATTCCCCGGGACATGGCTTTGAACAGGTGGCGTGTCATGTTGTTTCTTGTTTCTTTGTGCTCAAACATCGCACTGGTTACACAAATCAGAAAATGCAAGTTATAACTATTCTGTAATCAGTCTGGAATTGCTCCTCACCTGGGGTCCTGATGCTAGTCAGCATGTCCTATGCAGAGAAGGCTACTGCTCATTAATATTGGACCTTTTTCTTTCTGAGGGAGGCAGAATGTTAACTGGGTTGGGTTTTTTCCCCTCAGTTTACCCTGCTTGTGTAGGGACACTTTGAAAGAAGACTTAAAATTCTGGCATATGTTTTACCAGTGTCTTAGAAATTTTTTTCTATGCAGATGGAATTGTGTAAGAGCAAGTAGGCTAGGAGATGGTTAGGCTAGCTCCTCCCATTCTGTTAGACAATGATCCTTAAACATTTATTCATCAACCTTAGCAATATAATCGTTGTGAAATTCTCAATCTTTAAGCAAGCTGCTATAGTGTATTTCAGAATGTTGCCTCAGAAGCATTGCTAAAATGCCTTTCTTCCTTTTGGCATGCTGATTTTTCAGAGTGCAGCCATTAAAATTATAGTCTTTCTTCTTATCTTTTAAGGTACTCACTGGTGTTTAATTAGCATATGTAAAATATCTCCTAACCACAGTCTGCATCCTGGAGCTTTGTCAGCTTTTCTCTCTGAGGCCAGTCTGACACCATGGTGGAAGCTAGCAAGCAATTAAGGGCTACCATAAACCTCCTCATCTTGCCTTCGGTGTACAAGGCATGCTTTTTAGTTGTCTTCAGTACAAATGTGGAAAGATGGTGGAGGGAGCTGCAAGGAAAGGAATCACCCTTCTAACAATTGTTTTTCAAAGGAGGGCAGGTTTGAGTCACATGTGCTCTTTAATCTCCTTATTTAGTTTGGTACAGATGTCTAGTCAGATGCTAAAGCAATGAAGATGAGAAATGAATATATAAAATGAATAAATTGCTCTCATCTGCTAATAGTCAATAGCATGTCATGAAGTACTGAACATCTTGACTGACTCCCAAAAATCAGTATGTAATATAGATGCCTATAGTCAAGTAATAGTAATTATTTTTTCTGGTTTACAAATTGCATGGGTTTTTTGGGAGGGGGAGGGGTTGTTTGTTTGGGTTTTTTTATTATTATTTTTAACGCTTGTCCCCAGTATAAGAACTAATTCTGTGGAAGCATGAGTGACTTCTGATAGTGATTATTAGTTTGCTTTCACTGGAGCTTTTTATTTAACACTGAAATAGAAGCTGGGTGAAGAAATGACTTTGAATTAAATATTTGCAGTGCTGAGGTTGTAGGTTTTTTTAAAGAGAAAAAAAATAAGGATTGTTTTCCAAAATCATTGTATGTATTTATCATACTATTTGATTTTTTTTTTTAATTTTATTTTTAAGTGCAAGTGGTGGCCTTGATAATGAAACACATTCCCTCAACAACACTTTACTTGAGTATGTCGATCTAACGAGACAACTCCTAGAAGCAGAAAATGAAAAGGATTCTGATACATTGAAAGATATCCGATGCCATTTTAGTGCCTTAGTGGCAAATATCATTCAAAATGTTCCAGGTATGTAAAAATGCTTTAATAACTTCTGATGGCTGTATTTAATATGCAGTACATTTAAAAAAACAAAACCAAACAAAAATGAAACAAAAATCCACTTTTTCTTTGAAGTTTCAGAATACTTTCATAAAAATAATTTATGCCATCGGTTTTGAATATAACTTTAGCAGCATGAGTTTTTAAGAGGGATTTTTGGTACTGTTTGGAAGCGTACAAGTAATTTTCTTACTTAGCAAAAGTCTTGTTGGTTGGCAGTGCATTTAAATTCTCTAGACTAATAAATAGCTTATTCTTGTACACTAGTGGCATTAAAGAGGACAATAGTAAACCTACATCCAGCTATTATGATGTTGAAATAATGTATCTTTACATTGATTTTTCCTTTTATATTCATTGTTTGGGTCCGTTTCTGTTTTACGTACTTTATTTTAAAGAATGACAAGAGGGGTGTGTCTAACTGTGTGCTTTTCTTACAGTACACCAGAGAAGAAGTGTCTTTCCGCAGCAGAGTCTACGCCACAGTCTGTTTATGTTGTTCAGTCATTGGGCAGGTCCTTTTAGTATCATGTTTACTCCCCTGGACAGATACAGTGATAGGAACATGCGAATAAACAGACACCAATACTGTGCATTAAAGGTATTTTAGCACTTTTTGAATTTTGGAAATAGATTGTTACGTTGACTTTTCTGGTGCAAATATAACATTTGGGCTTTTTGGATGTGGTTTTCACATCCTTGTTGCCATTCATGACTTAGTTCTTTTTCTCTTCTGCCTACATATGTATTTATGACAGTTTGGCTTTTTCCGTACTGTAAGCTATCGCACTTGCTATAGGAATTTCTTAAAATTACTCCTAAATGTTCACTTCCCGTGACTTTAGTACTCAGTTGCCTAAGGAGAAAGGCTTTCATGTAAAAGTACATTAAGAATCAAACTGATATATTAACTCTTACATATGTCAGCATTTCAGTATTGACAGTTCCTTGTATTTGGGAGTTGAGAAAAATACGATTTGATAATTTCTTGAATAAGATCTTAAACAGGTTTTTATTAGCCTTGGTCTTCCTCCCTTGACTGAATAGAAGTTAGTTTTCTGATGTTTTAATGGACTTGGTAAAAGCACTTCCTGTATCTGAGTTATTAAAATGTAGTGTTTTTCAATTACTTTCTAAAGGCTATGTCTGCTGTACTGTGTTGTGGCCCTGTTGCAGATAACGTTGGGCTCTCATCTGATGGCTATTTATACAAATGGCTGGATAATATTTTGGATTCACAAGATAAAAAGGTAATACAGGCAATGTCAACCTTGGTTTGCAACTATCAGTGCCTTCAACATATGCTTTAATGAGTTTTGCAGTCAGATTGGCTTAAATGCTTTAGAGTCGCTTAAACTCAAAACTGTTTTAGTAGTGCATATTTTTGCACTGTCTTTAATATGTGTATTCACCCTGTTGAGGAAGGCAGTCCTTAATCACAGTCTAAGAAGAGACAAAACAGAATGGAAGAGGAAAGGGTGAGGAGTGAAACATTGTGTATAATTTATAAACTACTCAGGTTAGGTTGTACTAATAAGCAGATCTTTTAGAAATTTAAAGGAGACGAGATTTTGAACGTGAACTCTTGTGAGACCGTAGAGTCCATTGGGGGTCCTGCGGAGAAGACCAAGCTTTACATCTAAACAGTAAAGCCAGCTTTAGATTTAAAAGATGGGGCCTCCGTTGCACTAATACTATGACTACATAAAAATACAGCTCCAGTGGGCTACTTTGATTCAAGAGAACGTGCACGTCTCCACATAGATCTATCCCTTGTATCCCATTGGAATTACTGCATATGTTTAAGTGCTTTTCTGTATCTGATGCTTTCAGGTCAGTGTTCAGGTTGTAGTAAGGCAAGTGAAAATAGTAAATAGCTCAAAGTAGCCTTGGAACTGAGGAAAAAAAAGTCAGTAGAGCTATCTAGTTATTTGCTTCAATAATTTATGACTGTATGTGCAAGTTGAACATTGAACAGTTTGTTGTTATTTTAAGCTGTGGTCTCATTGTTTATAGATGGAACAAATTTTGTGTATTGCAGTTGTTTGGGTTTCTTTTATTAAAGATCTACTTCCCTGTTTTATGCCATTTCTGTAAGTTGGTCTTTTTTCTATATTTATAAATAAATATTGGTTCTTTTCTGGAATACAGGTTCACCAGCTGGGCTGTGAGGCAGTCATGCTGCTCTTGGAACTCAACCCTGACCAGAGTAACCTCATGTACTGGGCCGTAGACCGGTGTTACACAGGTTCCAAGCGGGTAGCAGCTGGCTGTTTTAAAGCCATAGCCAGTGTGTTCCAAAACAGGTACTACAGCATTTTTCAAAACTTTAAACTTTCATTTTCAAAGTGTGCTTTCATGTAGAACTGGGTTTTTTCCTCCTCCAAAGAGAAAAGATCACCCCTGTTTGTGTTACTAGAGAAACTTTTCAAAATGTTACGTTATCCCATACCATTTCCCCTGTAAATTAAACTTTAATAAATTCAGATTTTAAAAAGCCAAATGTAATTTTACTTATTTCACACTTGCAATTTTTCCCTAGGGATTACCAGTGTGATACAGTGACCCTCTTGAATCTGATACTATTTAAAGCAGCTGATTCTACTAGGGCTATCTATGAAGTTGCTATGCAACTATTACAGGTTTGTAAGCTAATTTTGATTAATTTTTTTTTCTTTTAAAATAAGAATTGTCCTGTGCATTTAAAAAAAAAAAATCTGTTATTATTTGGCTGTCCCTTCAGTAATGAAGTACAATGTATATATTTTTTTTTTCTTCTCTATTTTAGTACATAGTTAGGCCAGATCCTTCCCTGGCACAAATAGACTTCAGTGGAAGCGTGTCTGTTTTCATGAACTAAGCACTCAAGACTTGTATATTCATAATATCTAAATCAAGATTCTTCTGGTTTGGCCCTGAAACAGAGTGGTGTATAGCTCCATTTGTCCAAAAGCACCTCAGAGAGAAGTATATTGCTTCCTGTTGCTTTACTCTGTCTGCTGGGGTAGCAGTTAGTTTTCTGATTTTTGCATTAGTACCAAACATTTTTTTCATCTATCTGTGTGGAGAGATGATAGTGAAGATCTTGTTAGCCATTTAATTTACTTTTGTATATTCCTTTCCAAGGTCATTTAGGGGTAAACTTAATCTTACAGGCAGCATTAGTGTTTAAATAAATAAATCTGTGCCGCTTGTGGCTCAGACCACAAGTCTTGGAGTTTTTTTCCAAAGGCTTTTGTTGTCAGCTAAATTCAGCAGTAAAGTCCTCACTGAAGTCACACCCCTGTTGATATGTCAGCGCTCACACCACCTTCCCTTTCAGCCCCATCTTTCTTCTCAAGTGAACACCACTGCTTAAGATCAGCCAAAACTGACTTTTAAAGTATCAAACTGCTTTAGCCTCCTGCTGCATCTCTGCCTCATCAAAGATTACGTTGCTCCTATCCATGTCTCATAGATAAGCAGAAATTGAAATTGTTTGGAAATACAAGTGTTCAATAGTATTTCACATTTTGTTATAGAGAAATTTATATTTAATACGGTATTTTGTGAAAGCAGATTTCTGAAATTATTGCTGGAAACTCATCAAGTGATGTGAGTCTTAGCTAGTCTTCTGTGAAAGTGTTGGTGAATACTGTAGATGTGTGGAGATCTGCATAGATGGGAAACATTAAGTGAGAGCAGATACATGAATTTAAAAGGTGATTTTATATAAGGATTTCCATTGTAGCTCTATACTTAGCTTCAAATTCTGAACATTACCGTTGTAGATCTTGGAACCAAAGATGTTCCGTTATGCTCACAAACTGGAAGTTCAGCGGACAGATGGGGTTTTGGGTCAGCCTTCTCCTTTACCACATCTATATTCTGTGTCGTATTATCAACTGTCAGAAGAATTAGCAAGGACTTATCCTGAACTAACACTTGCTATCTTCTCAGGTATGGTTTTAAAACAAAACAAAAAACTTCATTGGGTCAAAAGCATTGTACAAAAAGTGTAATTCTTATTTTTCAATAATTAAGTTATATGTAATTCACTAAAAGCAGGACAACAGACAACAAGATAACATCATGATAATGAATGGAGAAAATGGAATTTACTGAGTGACAATTTTTGTTTACTTGTATTTGAAATATATTCAAGAGGAAACAACATGAATCAAAGATACTTTTACTGACTTTCTAATAGCCATGAAAAATCACGTTAGAGAAATAATTTGCAACTGTTTTTTAAAATTGTTCTTTCTAGTGTTTTCTTATTTACTGTAGATTTCTTAAAAATATTATTCCATAGCATTTTTAAACAATTGCAGAATAATAACCTCTCACATCAATTAAAAAACTACTAGGACTAATATGAGGAAGAAAAAATTTTAAGTGCTTTTTTGCCAAAGTTGGTACATTTTTACATGCTCTAGGTTTTCAATTCCCTCCTCCAATTAGAGGAATATATATGTATGCATATACTAATATTGTTTCTTCAACATACTGTTTGTCAGCAGTGTCTTCAATTAGCTCTACTGAAGACTGTGGACTTTATCATTATGAAATGCCACCAGTCAGCTAAACAAAAAAATTATGTCTGTATCAGCATAACATTATTTCAGTAGGGTCTATTGGGCTCATGGTTGTTGTTATTACCAAACCAGTTCTCCATTATTGGTTTGCAATTCATGTATGTACCTGATTTTTGAATGACAGAAGTAAGTCAGAGAATCCAAACGGCTCACCCAGCTGGGAGACAGGTGATGCTGCATTATCTGCTGCCATGGATGAACAATATTGAGTTGGTAGACTTGAAACCTTTGCCAACCATTCGTCGGCAAGATGAAGATGAAGAAGATTCTTTGAAAGACAGAGAAATAATGGTGAACAGTAGACGATGGCTACGAGGAGAAGGCTGGGGATCACCACAGGCTACAGCTATGGTTCTGAACAATCTGATGTATATGACTGCAAAGGTAAAACTAATTACTTGAGTGCTCCATCTTGTTCCAGTGGATTGTTGTGTTTAGGGTGTGAGAAAATACTGTTCAGAGATACTGTGTTACCAAACTTTGAAGAGTTATTGTTTGTATTTGTTGAGTTGCTTATGTATACCCAAACTATATCATATAGTTTTGAGGTATTACGAGAAATACATAATATGTAATATAAATGTTATGGTAATTGTTATATGTAGTAACAGTAGATAACTTGTTTTGCAATATAGATGTCTAGCTGGGTAGATAATACCAAGTCACCTGTATACCTATGATCTCAAAGTGGAGTTTTGGAATCAATCTTGTTGCCAGAGGCTGATAGACCCTCCTCCTTCCTGTGATAGCTACTTCCAACAGAGAGAAAGTATTGGTCACATGCAGTGCTCCTGCCAATTCTTGATATCTTTGAATCCTACTGATGAGAGATCATGTTTTAAGCTACAAATTAAAAACTCTTGGCAGCCTGTGATCCATGGAATTTTATTCAGGATTGTCAGCAACTGGGAGAATGGGTCTCTGCTAAATTTAGATAGCTTTTTTTAATTTATATGTAAATAAATATATAAAAGCAGAAATAAATTCACATATAAATAAATACTTGTATACTTACATAATGTATAAAAGTATATATTATATATAAATAAAATATATAATATGTACAGATATGTTTAGGTATATTTTTATATATTTATAGCTATAAAAGAAAATAGTTATTTCCAGAATATGTTCATAAAAACTAATATATATGAAAGCTTCATTCTGGAACGTTAAAAAGGCAACAGCTTCTTACAGGATTTATGTCTCCTTTTTCTAGAGCCTGTCCCACTTGGTCAATACAGATCACTTTCAAATACAATGTTTTCTACTGGAGTTTTCAGGAGAGATATTTATTTTGTTTTCTAGTATGGTGATGAAGTGGCTTGGTCAGAGATAGAAAATGTCTGGACTACTTTGGCAGACAGCTGGCCAAAGAATCTGAAAATAATTTTGCACTTCTTGATCAGTATCTGTGGAGTGAACAGTGAACCCAGCCTTTTGCCTTATGTGAGTATGTGATATGTCTCTCCTTAGTGCTATTGATATTTTAAAAATTAGTTGTGTGTCTAGCAGCAAAGATGACCAAACAAAAAATGTGAGTAGGATTTCTAGTATCAAAATCTTCAACCCTATATTTTTATGACCACTAAATACTATGAACAAATCAAATTCAGTTCTTTTGTTTGAGTTACTTTGGACATCTGTGTCAAAATTTCAGTATCATTTTCAGTTGAACTCAGCATTCATGGAATGGGCTTGAGAAAGGGAATAAACCAGAAGGGATATCACACCTTAAAGGTAGCTGAGGCTTCCTTAAGACAAGTTACTGACTATTGCAATTTACTCAGGGTGGTAAGTCTTAAACAGTCCACTAGCTGTCTTATCAGTTACAAGTTGTCAAAATTCAGGGTATACTAGGTGGACCATAGACCTTATTTAGTGAGTAAATCATAAAAAATGGAAAAGACTTGTTAAAATGTCTATATCTGTCTTAGCATTTTTTTGTTCCTTTGTCATAAAAAGGAAACTTAAGAGTTTGATTGCTAAATTTAGATTAATTTTATTAGGAGATTACACTGAACAACTCCTTTCCATCATAAAATGCAAATCTACTACAGCAGTTGGTCTCTGTTCATTAGGAAGAATTAAGAGAGTTCCATAAGTAATATTTTCATTAGAAAATTATTATAGGTTTTGCTAGTAGTCTAAGAAACTAGATGTGACTTAAAAAATCAGAACCTATAATATTAAGTTCTTACTAAGGACAGCTTAATTTCTTCATTGATTGGCAATCATTTTTATTGCAAATCAGGAAATCTAGCTTAATGTTGCAGCCCAAAATCTTTGCGTGTATGGTTTGAACAAGGTGACAAAGTAATTCCATGAGTCAAATGCCCTGGATCACTTGCTTACTGTTCATCTTTGAGTTCTCACAAAAGGATGGAAATAAATCATTGAGCAGTAATGACTCAAGAAAATGTCAGAAGAAAAAATATGAACTTACTGATGTCTGGAGTAATCACTGACCAGCAGCCATCTGCTGCTGCTTAGCAGTGACCAGGATTATTTTGCTGAAGTAAGATGTAGTGGACAATCCTTAATTACTATACACTTAATAAAATATTGCTACAGTTAGGTGTTTATTCTTATCAGAGTATATAAAGGCCTCGAGCATTTTGGGAATTAAATGTTTTTTCCTATGCTATAATTTAGGGTAGTCCTAAAAAGCAGACAGATAATACAGTAAAATAAAGCACCTGTCACACCATGTAGGGACAGTGTGGTTATTCTCACATGACCAGATATTAAAACAAAAAAGCCCCAACCCCCTCAAGCCCCCTCAAAACCAGTTTTATTTTTTGTCAAAGCATATGTGAGAGCACTGCAGAATAGCAAGAGGAAAAATATGATACCTGCTGGAAAGAAATAGTGTAGAACACAACTGTGAAGTATCAAAAAGAAATGATACCAGAATACATTCGCTCCAATGTTGATCTCAGATGTTGCCAAAACCTTTGTAAGAAAATCTTTTGCTTCTTAAATAACTGTCACTGAACTCAGAAGACTTACTTTCTTACTCTTGTGATATGTTTTCAATGCTTGCTGCTATTGAAAGCAGTGAAAGCAATTTTGTTTGCTTTTAGAACTAGAGTAAGTTTCAGGTATCCTCACTTGCAGTGCAGGTAGATACTGATTCTAACAAGTTGCAGTATTCAAATCTCTTTCCTCTTTTTTTTTTTTTTGTTTTAAATCAAGTAACTGCAATAAGAATTTTATTTATGTACCTACTATTTTATTTACATATACTTTTTTTTGATGGCAGGTAAAGAAAGTTATTGTTTATTTGGGTAGAGATAAAACAATGCAACTACTAGAAGAGCTGGTGAGTGAACTTCAGCTTACAGATCCTGTCAGTTCAGGAGTCACCCATATGGATAATCCACCATATTACCGCATTACTTCCAGTTACAAAATCCCCTCTGTCACTTCAGGTGAGAATTTATTAACTTAAATTTTTATTATTGGCAATGATAAACATGCTATTATCAGTCAGTTATAATATTGGAGTTCATCTGTAAATACTTAATAGGAGTACAATGTTCTGTTTCTAAAAATAAATTAAGGTACAAAGTTTGTTTTACAAGACCTGCAGTTTTTGGCATACCCAGAATTCTTATTAAAGAACATCTGATAGGTTCACAAGGAACAGGTTTGTATTAATATATGTGTTAGACTTTGTCTATGTTCAGATCTTGCACTGTTTACCCTCACTATATCACTTTTATGTCAATTCAGTCAAACCACTGGGAAAATTTATATAATTTTAAATCCATGTAATTTGTTATATTTTAAGTTCTGTTATAGGCACAAGCTGCATCCGTAGGAATTTATTCAAGAGGATTTAAGTACGCTTACTTAGGAGAATTTATTTAGAAATAATTAACAATTAACAATAGATCAATCATAAAAAAAAAAAAGCCCACTGAAAATATAAAAAGTGTCTGTCTCATGCTTCAATCCAAGAACATGCTGAGAAATGTGGGGAAAAACTGTCTGGTTTTGGTGAAGCATCTTTCAAAGTGAGCCACAAAAGACATGGATGGGAGGGTAGCTAAGCAAGGACTTAGCTTTTGTGCTGCAAAGCTGTTAATACTATGAAGCAGCCTGGACCTATCACATAGGGATTATCTGGATCACAAGGTGGATGCATTGGCACTTGTTCTTGAAAGGGTTTAAGAAGTATGAAAAAAAATAATAGGGCTCTTGCACTTAAGTGTAATTGAGAGTAGCAAAATCTGTGGGGAGGGTGCAAAATTACTTCCGATTGTGGTCATCTATTCAGTATGATGCTTGCAAATTTCTCTTAAAAAGAAATTGCTACAAGCTTCACTGCGGGCTGTTAGGTTTTATTCCCTAATCTGTTTGTGGTTTGAATTAACTGCATACCAAAGTCCAACTACATCTTATGGATTGCTATGAGGTATACCATACAGGAGAGAAAGAAATAGGTCTCTAGATCCTGCTTCAAAAACAAGCCTTTCTACTTAATTTACATTGAAGACTGAGAGATTCCTGGAATGGATTCTTTTGATTTTTTCCAGTTAGTGAAATTATGGTAGCAGCTGAGAATCTTTTAGTCTAAACAACAGTTTTTTCTTGCTTGTGAATGTAATTTCTATGGCTCAGTTTGTATTTGTGCCAGTTGCTGTAGTGTAAACCTGGTTAGGGCTCTTGGCATGGACACGTAAATAAGGGTCATCATGTAGGGTTTAAGACTGATCTTCTTTTTTTTATTGACCAATCTTTTCCTTTGTCCATAATTCACAGGTACCACTTCTAGTAGCAATACAATGGTAGCTCCCACAGATGGCAACACTGACAGTAAACATATAAAAGACAATATTGAAGAGAAGTAAGTATCTCCTCAAAGAGCAGTTATTAGTTGAATTACAGGAATTCCTGGTAGGTACTATAAATACTTGCATCTCAATGGCTCCAGGTATGTCTAAATTGCAGGAAATACATGACTTCAAGTTTTATGAGTTTTAAGCAACAGAACAGAATACTATTTGGGATTAACAGTAGCAGCCTCAATTGTAATTTGAACTCAGAAAGCTGTAGAGGAAACTGAATAAATTAAGGGACCAATCCAGGTCAGGCTTTGTATTGCTACAGCTATATTGTTATTGATGCCTAAATTAGCTACTATTACACTGGATTGTATATGTTTACATAAGAGAAATTATACTGGAGGTGGATATGGATACATCAAGGGCAAATGTTATTAGTTTAGTAATGTAGCCAATTCACAAATTGATTTCCTAGCTCACTAGAAATCAACAGTGCCCATGTGTTGAAAGCTAGTTTATTCTCCCAATTAGGGTATTTGGATGTCTGGTATCTGTGGCAAGATCTCTTCCAGCTAGCTGTAAAACAGATGCTTACCTCCCTAATTTTTGAGCTTCTTAAGAAAAATCTTTTGCAGAAATTTGCCGGACAGTGGTACCGGTGTGAGGGTGGTGGAAAGCAAACAGCTGACATAGACTTAGTCAGGGTGTGGACTCGGAGCTCAACAGTAACTGACTGTGGGCATGCTCTCATTTTGTGTTAAATACGAGATAGCTAATCATAAAGTGAAAAGGGAGTAGGGGTTCTGTAATTAGCAATAGAAAAAGTGTGCACAGAAAAAAGTGTACACATACCGTTACTGTAGAGTAGCTACTATGCAGTAAATTCACAAACCAGTTTATTTTGTGACAACTTGAGAGCATTAGTAATTATATTTCCAATATAATTTCCCAGTTGGACACTTTTTTCTTCTCTAGGATAATTATGTCAATATCATTAGATTAGTAAATATATTGATAGAGACAACCCCAATACTGCAATTAAATTGGGGGGGGGAGGGGAGCTGTGTGAAAATAAATCACAGAAGACTATGGAATCTGAGGCATCATTCAGAATTCATCCTAGTAAGGCACAGACAAGTATCTGGCTGCTATGGGGGCTGGAGCTGAAGAAACTTGTAAAGTAATGAAGGCAGTTTTGAGAGTCTCTGCAAGTTTTGGCATACACTGTAGGGTTTGTCTAACACCTCCCCAGGCTATATGCGTTTTGATAAGATATACCATGTACATCTTGGACTTGCCAGGAAGAGAGAATTTTAGAAACTTATGTAGAAACAGCTTGGAAATTGTGCTTTTAGCACTCTCATTCCTCTGATTTCTTTATCAGATTGGCGAGCTAGGATCCTGGACTCTGTGTGTGTATATATGTATGTCTGTGCTAAATCAAATAGGGATTTCATTATTTTGCTCAAGAGCGAGAACTTATGTATAATGGTAACAAATATTTTAATGTACTTAAATGTTAATGAAAATGATCTAACAGAAATATAATTTATAGTGGATTATCTCCTTGAATCCCCTTATCTAGCATTGCTGCAGGAGGTGTGTCTTACACAGCTGAGATGCTTTGGCATCATATTGATTGTCCTTGTAAGATGAAATATTTCTGTATAACACTTAGTTTTGCTGAAATATAGGTTTACTGAGACCCCCTGATTAATTTTTGTCATGTAATGTTAGTCACTAGTGCTGCTTTATTTGTTCCTACAGTTATGTACATCTAGACATCTACAGCGGGTTGAACAGTAACTTAAACCGCCAGCACCACAGACTAGAATCTCGCTACAGCAGCAGCTCTGGAGGATCATATGAAGAGGAAAAAAGTAATATTTTTATTTAAAAATATTTCTATGGATAGAAAACAAAATTTTCACAAGTTAATACTTTGGCTGAAGGTTGTGGAACGTGAGGAAATAGGCATTATCAGCGTTTTTTGCATGAACCTATTAGAAGATACGGGTTTTTTACATTCCTCAGTACTGCTATTGAAGTCTAGCATACATTTGATTACAATAGAACGTGCAAGGAAGGTAATACACTTTCTTTCCTTCCCTTGTCCTCTGGAATGAGTTGTGAAGCTCTTCCCAAATGAAACAGTTTTACTCTATTTTCTTTGCCAGTACCAACACCATAGATAGATAGACAGTTAGGCAGAAGAAACAGGAGAGAGATTAGCAGGAGGAAGATGAGATGAATGAATGAGGAAAAAGATGATGGAAAAGAAGTTAAAAACCCCAGAAAATTAGAAGTAATTGTGCTTTTAAATGATAGCAGTCGTTGGCCTGTTTAAAAAAAAGGGTACAAAACTTTCTGGGAAGCCATAGCAAAGGAAAATATAGCAGGGAAGAAAGATCTTGTTGTGTACCTCTAATTTTTAAGCTTGTTTTGAAAATGTGTTTTGGGTTATTTTTTGGAATCTATGGTCTGTTTTTTCTGAGGTGCAGAGGTAAGGAAAGAGGTAGAAATTTCTCCTGAAACTCCATATACTTTTGGAGACTTTTCTTTAATGGAGACTTATTAACTGTGGCTACTTTTGTACCAGTGCCTAAGATATAAAATCATCGTGACAATGCTAGGGAAAGCTAAACAGGTCATGTAATCAGGCAAAAATGAGGGTAGTGGTCAGACAGTAAATGATGTGTTACATTAGTGAGTTCTGTATGCTTTGTCAGAGTACTCATTTGACTGAAACTCTTGTTTCAGCTAACAAGCTGTTAGTAATTAAAATGACTTTGTACTTTAACCCTGCATGGGATTATCAGCTATATTTCAGTCTGATCCAGATCATTATAGTGCTCCCACAGACTATCATCTTAGGTTTCACTCAAATTTTTTATTGACAGTTGATTTTGCTACCAGTTAAGTTGTTTGGGTATGGTACAGCACATGATACAGTACTGCCTTTTCTTTACCTTTCTTGGCTACCCGAACAACAGGATGTAAATTTCTGCGTTTTGAGCATTGCATGTCAGTATGGAACCTAGTGTATTGCTGTATTGAACCATGCTGTATTGAAGCAACAGAGTCCATTAGGATCTCTTTATGCACTCCTTAATGACTGATTCTGTGCACTCCTTAATGACTGATTCTGTGCAGACCATAAAGGTTAGAGTGAATATGTGGTTTGTATTGTCTGTTTCAAGAAAGTAGAACATTAATGTCCTCTACAGAGCTTGTTGTAAAGGCTGGGCATACTAAAGCAGATTTGCTAAACTTTGGGTCAGTAACAGGTTGGTGGACCTTCTGGGCAGCCAGTGTGTTTATTACTGCTTGGATGAGTGATGCCCAATATCATAGTTGTAGTCATTTTCATCTTTGTTTGCTATTTGTGATAGCAACACTGAGTATTCCGAAGCAGATGATAATTGACATGTTCCATCAGTAAGAAGTTTGTCACTTCCAGTCAAGAAGGTGATAATAAGCTCATACATGTCTGAACTTCTGAGACTTCTGCAGCTATACTTCCAAAAGGACAACTGGTAGAATCACTGAAACACTGAACTGTTGAAGCAGTCTTCTTACTTCGTTCTAGCCTTAATTGATTGTTCTGAAGTCCAAGACATCTCATTTAAAAACAGAAAAATATTTTGGATGTGTTACACAGTGTACTCTGATACCAAATAGCTGATGTGTTTCTTCCACTTTTGAAGCTTGCTTAATCAAAAACTAAATGTCTTTCTGTGTTTTCTTGACAAATTTACTGATTTTCTGAGCAGTGACTTTTGTCAAGGAGTGGGATTGGGCTATGCTGTTGTAAAAGTGGCAAGTTCTGAGTTACCCCATATATCAGGCCAGCATTATCTGACACGTAGGACTGGTGGATTTTTGCTAGCGAGACCTATAAAGAGGTGCTCTTGAGAAATACTTCCTTAGCCTATAATGAAATGCAGCTCTTCAAAATGAGTTCAGCATGATCTTGGGAACCAGCCTTAACTCCCTGTCTGACATGAGCTTTGAAATTCAAGGAAATTATAATTAGATCACTTTGCCTTTTTTTCCTTATGTGCATCCATGTTCCCTATGTGCATCCATCGTTCTTATGAACCTGTTCAACAAAATCTTACTCTGTTATGTGTGTGGCTTCTTTAGAATCATCCTTATGCTACAAGAAATAACCACTGGTTTTTTTTTAAACTGTGTCCAACTACTACCGTTTATGGCTGGTTCCCCCTCCCCCCTCCCAGATCTCAGCTTTTCAAGAATTTAAAAATATTTCTTTAGGAGACTATATAATACAGAAATGTATTGTATATATATTTTCTGGTTTAATTATCTGTTGTGTTAGGTGATTCAATGCCTCTGTATTCAAACTGGCGGTTGAAGGTGATGGAGCACAATCAAGGAGAGCCTCTACCTTTTCCACCTACTGGAGGTTGCTGGTCACCATTGGTGGATTACTTGCCTGAAACTTCTCCTCCGGGCATGTCTCTTCACAGGTAACTGTGTTAACAATGCTGATGGCAATTCATTACATTTTAATGTGTTGCACAAATATAGTAATTTAAAGATAGCAGATTAAAAGACAGTAGATTAAAAGACAGTAGATAGTACATTTGTTTTCTGCCGTTTTACTCACAGGTCTAGCAGTTTAAGATTTCTCACCCTTTTCATTTGGAGGACTAAAGTTTTTCTATCTTCATTATGAGCATTCATCTTTTCCCTTTATAGTACAACTTTGTGGTTTTTTATAGACTTAAGAAGGAATACTGGTTAGTAGCATATTAAACTCTTTGCAGCTCTTCATAAAGTTCATGTTATGTTCTTCTAACAAATTATTTTTTTGTTTTTAGATGCAATATAGCAGTGATCCTTTTGACTGACTTGATAGTTGACCATAGTGTAAAGGTGGAATGGGGAGGATACTTGCATCTTTTGCTTCATGCAATTTTTATAGGTAACTAAATTCTTACAGAAATATGTCTAGTAACTTAGGAATTGTAGCTATTTATGTGGCTGTTCTTTTCCACATTTAAATTAATGTTTGCCATTGTGTTGAAATCTCACTAATTTGTTAATATTTACAATATTTTTAAAAATTCAACTAAATATCTTTCAGCTTGATTAATATGAATATAATTAAGAGGTTTTTGGAGTCGTTTGAAGGCACTTCCTGTTGGAGCCACTTTTACCTTTCTCCTTGTAGAAGACCCAGTAAAATTCAAATTTTTTCTTTCTGTTTCTCTGTGTAGTAATTTTCGTACTTAGCACAGATTAAGTTTGCTGTGTGAGAAACAAGAGGATATATTAATGTTTGTTAAACTGTATGCTTTTGTTTTTATATTGAAACACTGAAAAAACATTTAGTGAATTATGTATCTATTATTTGGTGAAGTATAACAGACCAGTTTGAATGCTGCTTTTTTTTTTTTAATAATTTAATTCAGCGTGCCCTTTGAATGTAATAAGGCTTTTCCATTCTCCTTTTGTGTTAGGTTTTGACCACTGTCACCCTGAAGTCTATGAGCATTGTAAACGGCTGCTTTTACATCTACTGATAGTGATGGGATCTGGCAGTAATGTCCAGTCTGTTGCTTCTGTCCTACTCAGAAACAGAGAGTTCAATGAGTCCAGGGTGCTTACTGTCAAGCAACCTACCCATTTAGATTATACTTTCACAGGTATGCTTTAGATTTATTAAGCGTTGCTTGTTAAAATGACATGGAAAGCTATCTTTTTTCCCAGGCATTATTAAAATTTCTGTTATTTGTAATATTTTGCTGAGCCTTTGGCATTAAAATGTATTTCTTCAGATTTTAATTAAGTCAAAATGAATACAGTTCACGTTAGCACTTTGTGCCCAGTCATCAGAGTAGGGAGCACAGTTGAATGATTAAATAGTAGTGGAAACCACAGAGGGAACTCTGTGTTTTGGATCTGTAATACAGCAGTTTTTATCATGTCCTTGAAAATAAAAACCAAGAAGATACATCTCTTACTTGTTTATAGCAACTTTAAGTTTCTGACTTGTCAGCTGTAATTGCATTGTTCTGTTTTGAGATATTACCTTTTAATGTTCACCTTAACATTACAATATTGTAATTATACAGGAAACTATGTATTTTCTATGTATCTCTTCATGAAGGGAGTATTTTGATGGTGTGAGCCTATTGTAGTTTCTAAAGAAATAGTTCATTAGTGAAAGAGTTCATTTTTTTGAAACCTAGTATTTCATATTATTTCAGTAGGTGGCAGCATATTGCTATACAATCTGTTTGTTCTGTTTACATCAGAAGTGGTTTTGTCACTAACCAAAAATATTCATCTGTTTTGTGAATTGGATGCTCATAGCAATGACGAATTAAAAAGTGGGCATAGGGGAAGAATTCTTTTATGTAAACCTATTTGTAGAACTTTACTGGTGCACCTATGTGGTGACCTATACAAAGCATTCCATTCCTAATCTTTACAGTTTTGGGTAAAACTATCTAAACGTGACACAGTATTTTGCTATTATTAAAACAAAAATGTCTGATAGAAACTAGAATAAGATCAGAATCAAACATTTCCAACCAGTGATTAAAATAAGGTGAATACAGGTATGCATGCCTAACAGAAGGTCAGACAAGCTGATGTTAAATTTTATTTGAACCAGCTAATACCCCAGTCCAAACCCTGTGGCTCTGCAGAGTGAAAGTTTGTGGTGGATGTCAGTGAGTCTCAATCTTATGTACAATTGTTACAGTGAAAGGTTCACGACCCACTTTTCCTTGCCAGTTTACTTTCTTCCAGCACCTCATAGATAGATAGAGGCGTAATGTGAGGAGTTACTGCAGTTATATTTTATTGCCATGTGATTCTTTACATGGAGAGAAAAGTCTTAGAGCAGCAAGATTAAGCTAACTTCAGAGAAACATTGTGCAGCCAGAGGGGCTCTGCTTAGAGTCGATTCACTAGCTAATACTTAGTGTTCACTGATTTAAAGTGCTGTCAGTTATACTCGGACTGAGTTTTAACAAAAAAAATTATCTGTGCATTACTAGGAAGTGGTTCATATCATTTGTCTCAACTTATTAAGATGAGGTGCCTCAGAAGCCGATGAGCTGTTATATTACCAATACAACATCAAACACAATACAATGGTTTTAAAAAGGGATCTAGGAGTTCCTTATTAAGGGTCCAGTCATGTGAAGACTTTGCATATGTCAGAATTGTTGATGTCATTGAAATTATTGCATCCATTAAATTATTCTCCTTACATTTGCTAAGTTACTGATTTTTTAGAGGGCTATTTTTTCTTTTTATATATTTAATATTAACTGTCAACTTAAGAGCGCATAATCATCTTGGTTTTATTTCAGCAGGCGTTCATGATTTTATACCTGATTACCAGCCCTCCCCAATGACAGACTCAGGGCTTAGTTCAAGTTCTACCTCTTCTAGCATCAGTTTAGGAAATACAAGTGCTGCCATTTCTCATCTGCACACCACAATCCTCAATGAGGTTGACATTTCAGTAGAGCAGGATGAAAAAGTGAAAACTCTCATAGAATTTATTACCTCAAGGTAAGATTTCAATTTTCATTTTTGTCAAGACATGTATTTTGTGGAAATATGGCAAAACCCTTACTATTTAGCATCATGTTGTCTAATTTTGTCTCTGTTTTATCACCAGTAAGACATAGTTTAATCGTGAAGTGTTTTATGATGCAGCCTGTGAACAACTCTAACTTTCCAACAATTTCAGAGAATTTTGGCCACCCGTTTGTGTCCTGAGTGTTTAAAAGTCTTTTGCCATGTTCTACGCAGGGCTGTTATCTTTGCTTGCCACACAGTTTGTAGAATTCCCTTCTCCATCTAAAGGATTAGGGCTGGAATACGTAAAGATGATTAGGGAGCTGCAAGATTTGTGTGGAGTTTATGGATTACCTACTAGTAGAGAACTGGCTATTCAAAAGACAGGAATTTGTGGCAAAGAACATCTGTAAAACCATCAACACTTGTGCAGTTTGTATGATAGTTTATATAAAGCTTTCAAGATTGTGTAAATCTGTAATCCTGCCTGTTTCTCAAAGCTTTTGATTACTTATGCTTTACACAGCCTAAATTCAGAATAGTGTGGTGTATTGATGGGAAGAGAGGAGGTTGTTTTAAGAAGTGTATAATGGTGTTAGTTGTACTGGTTATTTGTTAGATAACTAAATGTTATCTAACAGAGAACATCTCTTCCTAAACTTATGCTGTTATTTCAGTTGGATCTGATATGTTGCTTTTCACCTTGTCTTAACTTCTTGTATGTTGTTGTATAATATTGGGCAGTTGTCAAACTTCTTTCCAATTTGTGCCTGCAGTTCTAAATGGTTTCTTTTATGTGGTTAGTAGATGATTTTGCAGTTAACCTTAAGGGTAAAATAACATTTAAATAATATTAATGACAAAGGCTATGTTTTATATTCTGTTACATTTACTCTATTTTTATATTTTTAGGAAAAGAGGCCCACTTTGGAATCATGAAGATGTTTCGGCCAAGAACCCTAATATAAAGAGTGCTGAACAGTTAACTGTGTTTTTAAAGCATGTGGTATCTATATTTAAACAGTCTAGCTCAGGTATGTTAGAAAACAGTCGATGCATGATAGAATGTCCAAGTCTGCAAATTAAATTAATTTTTTTGAATGCCTGGAAATTTACAAGTTATCTATAAAATCACTCTAGGGGATCGCTTACTGCTTCTAAATAATAGATTTTTCTTGTGTATTGTACACTTCAGTTCATGTTTCTGTTATGACAGATTGAAATACAATCTTCTAGGAATGAGATAGAATATCTTATTAATGTATTGTGGACACTTAATATTAAAATCATAAATGTTTTATTCTCTACAAGTCTCTCCACTGTTAAGTATTATGGAATACAGGTTTATATGCCTGGAAAGATTCTTGAGAGTAATACTGCTTGAGAAAAATGTAGATGATGAGAGTATTTTAAAGTTAGGAATGACTTTGGCAATTTATTCTTCATTAAATTCAAGTGGTTTTGTGTTTATAATTATAAAGCATTGTGTTGCTTGAGTATTTATTTGCTTTTATAGGAGGATTTCAATTAGAACACCGTCTCAGTGAAGTTGCTTTGCAAACTGCGCTTTCATGCTCCTCTCGACATTATGCTGGGAGGTCCTTTCAGATTTTCAGGGCTCTGAAGCAGCCTCTTACTGCATCTACGCTTTCTGATGTTCTCTCCAGACTAGTAGAAACTGTTGGAGATGCAGGAGAAGAAGCTCAGGTATTTGAAATTTTTCCCCCACTTTATTAGAAAGCTAAGTCTGCCTAAATGACATACTTGCGTTGTTATTTTAATGACAGTAAAATTTAAAAGCATTTTTTATTCAGTTGCTTTTTATTTTTAAATAAAGATATTTCAAATATCAAAACAGTTTTAATCGTGACACTTTCTGAATTTTCACCTAATTAAATGATGAAAAGATGAGCTGTGCATGTTCTCTTCTACAGTAATAGGAACTTTCAGAGAGTTTGATACATCTCTTTCCTGAAAACACCTTCTCTTTCGTAGTTAGGGAATCCTGAGATCAGCCATATAAAAATAATTTAGGTTTTCTTTTATTAAGAACTTAACCTGATAAAGTGTTAACAACCATCCAACTTAGTGTCATTGTACATCTAAAGAAGTGGATCTAATCTTTTAACATTGCAAAATGAGGGTCTAAATGAGTCCATCCTTAAAAATAATGCAAGTCAGAATGAATTCTGTGAATATTTAGAAATAAATATTTTTTCCCTGACTTGAAGCTATACTGCTAATTTGAGCTCTCATCAGAATTGTGTTCTAATTGAAGCGTGAAATAATAATTTAGGTACTGATACTGATTTTATATTTTTATATCACTACTCAGTAGATTTTCTGTGATCTTTCTTGTGCATATTGCATAATTTATAATGACCTGTGGCTTTCCCCAGGGTTTTGTCATAGAACTGCTTCTGACCTTAGAGTCTGCTATTGATACGTTGGCTGAAACCATGAAGCATTATGATCTGCTTTCTGCCCTTTCTCAGTAAGTTCTTTTATTAGTCAAGCTACATTACACATTTTTATACATTTGAATTACTAAAGTTCTGTATTACAAATGTAATGAAATAATTTCTTGTTGTCTTTGCAGAATACTTGTATCCTTATAGCAAAATTGCTTGCTCTTTTATGTTTTTGTCATTCTACCTCAAGTAAAACTCGTAAGAATCTAGATTTTCTGAAAAGGATCTCTGCTACCTTTCCAACTTACCCTCTTGGGTCCAATTTTAAAAAAAAAAAAAAAAAAAAAAGTGTTCAAGGTGTTCCTTATGGCTCAATTCTGAAATGTTGTCAGTTCTTCTGAAACTTCTCAAAAATAAAGGCACTGAGTATATTCAGAACTTTTTTTTTAATTAGGCCCTACTGACCTTGATTAATAGTGTAATTTTTTAGGGATCTTATTTTTTCCCCATATGTATAATGAAGGTAATGACACCAATCTTTAAAAGATAATTTAAGATAATTTAAGGTTCACAGATGAAAACTCCTGTACTGCAATAAATACTTTTATTCCAATGTTAATACAGAAGAAATTTCTTCAGTTACAGCAAATGCTAGTCTGTCTTAGGCCTCAGATTTGTTGACCATATATGAGAGAAGTGTAATTGAACAGTCTGAGTCATTTGTGTGTCTCATTACAGTCTGAGTGGTTAGCTCAATGGCTTTTTATCAAACTGAAAAAAAAATCCCTAAATGTACAGACACCTTTATTTGTTTGACTTCATGGCAAAGTTTTTGAAAATGTTGAGATTTCTAGGAATATATTTAATTTCTCAGTATCAGAACTGGAAGGTGTTGGTTTTTCTAGGTCAGATACTTCAGACAAATATAAGGCAATAAGTAAATCATTTCATTTATTAATTCATTAATTTCTCTACCTTTATCACATCTATAAGTAAGTTGGAATGCTAGATCTTAATTTACAGATAATCTTTTACATGCTATAGGCTAATTTTTCTGATTTTACTGAATTGTTATGTAATTATTTTCGTATTCTGGGATTGTAACAGATTTGGTAGCAGAGATAATGGGATGCTACAGTCTTGTTCTTATGCTGTAAGGATATTTTAGTAATACATATAGAAATTCCGTATTTTCATATATTATAATACTCTTCTGGTGGTAAAGCAGAGTATTCACTGTATGTATATATATGTGATTAGTGTAACATCTTTTTCCTCTCTTCCCTTTTTCTAAACTGGATGTTATGAAAGTATTTTGCATGGAGTAATATGTGATATTGATTTTTATTTTAGAACCTCATACCATGATTCTGTAATGGGAAACAAGTATGCAGCTAATAGGAAAAGCACTGGACAGATAAATCTAAGCACAAGTCCCATTAATAGTGGCAGTTGTTTGGGATACTACAGCAATACAAGGAGTAATTCTTTGAGACTGAATTTAATCGGCGAGCGGAGAGGCGACCGTCGACGGAGCAACACACTGGATATAATGGATGGAAGGACAAATCATGGTGGAAGTTTGGCCAGGACTAGAAGCCTTTCCTCTCTGAGAGAGGGAGGGATGTATGATGTGCAGCCCACTACTGACCCTGTCAACTTGATGGCCACCATATTTTGGATTGCAGCTTCGTTGCTAGAGTCAGATTATGAATATGAATACCTTTTGGCTCTCAAGCTACTCAACAAGCTTCTTATTCACTTGCCTCTGGATAAATCAGAGAGTCGGGAAAAGATAGAAAAGGTGCAGAATAAACTGAAATGGAATAACTTTCCAGGCCTTCAGCAGCTTTTCCTAAAAGGCTTTACTTCAGCATCTACACAAGAAATGACAGTTCATCTCCTCAGTAAACTCATCACAATTTCCAGGCATGCTTTGGTGGATCCTTCTCAGTTAGCAGGTATCTTTAGTGAATGTATGTGTAATGAAAATATATTTTTTCATCAAATTAAGTGTAATCAGAATCAGTAGTAATTATGCATTTGCCTTAAAAAACCCCGTTCAGTTAAATGGTTTTTGCAGTTGTTGATGTTACAGTGCTAGATAGCGGGAATGCATTACAGGCTATGATTATCTGCCAAGAAATACTGCACATAAACTTTATGTGTTGACTGTTAACTTACTTTAAACTTGCTTATAAGTGAGTTTTAAGAGCACGTGTATTATTTTTCATAATCTTGTGCTAACTAGCTCAAATAGTACTATTGCAAACTTTTACACGTTTTAGAAACAATGTAACTGTACTGCTGAAAGCTATCCAGTTTCATGATAGTTTTGCTTAATTGGTCCGGTGATGATTTTATTTTCATCTTATGCGTATTTATACCTAACACAGACACATTTATATACATTCTGCATACATACACACTTAGGTACATGTGTGTATATATAAATTTATGTATCTGTGTGAATGTATGTGTCATGCTGCAAGGGTTCTTAAATACCAGATAACTCCACATTAAATTAAGTCATATTAAAAACCTTTAGTGCTCATATAACTGTGTTTATGTATGTGTTTAGGATTTCCCCTAAACATCTTGTGCCTACTTCCTCATCTGATCCAACATTTTGATAACCCAACTCAGTTTTGTAAAGAAACAGCTGACAGGATAGCAAAGGTATGTAAAATGATGCTTGGAGAAGTATCGAGGAGTTTATACCAGCATTGTTTCTGTATCTTTCTGCTCCCTTATGTACTACTTTTACATGATTCTAATAGTAATATAGAAATAACTATAAAAGGTCGTATTTTAAAGATGTGGTCCAGTCCTAATTTGTATAGTTGGACCTCATATCAATCCACGAGTTTCCCTTTGTCAATGAAAAAAACACATTTAGCTTATTCTGTGAAATTTAGATGTAAAGAACAAATTTCCTTATTAATGATATCAATTACTTTTTCTTACTTGTCTGATTTTTCAGTTTGTAATTTTAAATGTAAACAATCCATTTTTAAGCACACTTCCTAATTTGCTTATGAGAAGGAAGTGATCCTTACCTTTCGGACTGGCAGGTAGAGAAGAAAGGTAGTATGTTCTTTCTATTACTTGTACACACAGATTAACCTTGGAATATTTCTGAACTGTAGTGTCTTTTAAAGCTGTACACGGTACACACCAACAATCTCCAGCCAGGCTGGTGGTATGCTGGCCTGACAGGCTGCATTTTAAGGAAGAATGTGGAAAGGGGAATAAGGAAGAGCTGCCTGTCATAGGAGGTGCAGTCATAGCCCTCTGGCTGCCCAGACTCTGATATGTAGGTCACTTAACTGTGCACAGGCTGTCTCAAAGGAGTACATGCCTGATGCAAATCCAGAAATTACTGCTCTTCCTTAAATACTTGGACTACTAGCTAGGGACACTAGTTGAGGTAAGTTTGGTTTGAGTAGTAGATAAACTTGGAGCATGGATGCCACAGTACCAAAATTCAACAGAAACTGTAGGTGTTGCTTGTGTGATTAGTTCAATTTCGGTTATTAGAAAATAGAGTGAAATCTGGGAAAAGTACATAGTGACTTGTGAATGCTTAGGTTAAAAATTTGTCACTTCTAATATAATTAAATATGCTTTTTGCCTTTCAGGTTTGTGCAGAGGAGAAATCACCAACTCTTGCCAATCTGGCTCATATGATGAGTTTATACAGTACACACAGTTATTCCAGAGACTGTTCTAACTGGATTAACGTAGTGTGTAGATATTTGCATGACTCTTTCTCAGATGCCACATTTAACCTCGTAACTTACCTTGCAGAGGTAAATTTTTAATAAAAGTGTATCTCATGTTGACAATCTGTGATCAACATTACAGTTACTCATTGCCAATTCCTTATTTTTTGTGATTCTGAATATTAGGGGGAAAAAAACCACATCTTCCATAATGGGAGAATAATATTAAAATGTTCTAGGACATAAAAAGGGATGACTACTGCCATTTTGGAGTGCAACAACTTAAACGTACCTTGAAATGATAATCCCTGTAATGAAAGATCCCTTTTTATGATAGCAGTATTTTGTAGTAGATATTTATATTCTGTACTACATGAATAAAATGTGCACACTGTCTTGGCTTTAGCAAAATATACTTAGTCCAAATTTCAAGAGACCTTTTTTTAGCCAAGTACACATTTAAAGATGTCCTTATCACAACTTTAAAAAATAATTTCAAAGTTCAATTGTGAGTATTGCATAGTATATAATCAAAGATCATTTAAATTACAGAGTTCAGTGTATGATTGTGCCAGCCATTCATACAGGAAAACTGTTACTACCTTCCAAAAAGTACCTTGTGTGAAAAGCTTGTAGAGCTTATCCTTGAAGTATATCACTTCAAACTAATGAAGATATTTTTTAAAATATTCGTACATTCTCATGAATGACTTTATATGTACTTATTTTGTTTGTAAGATTGTGTTTACCAGCCTTCTTTAAGGCGTAGATGTAATTGTTTTTCATACAGTTTTGAGATTTTGAATTTGTATGAACACTTCTGTTTAGTGAGAAGTGTTTTTATTATTAGGTGCTTTAGATCTGTGCTAACAAATATGTCAAAATTCAGGGAAAAAACTGAATTAGGACAAAGAACGTTGTTCTGTTGCATTACTTTTTTTTAATGCTAAAACAAAGTTTTGAAAAACATGGTAGTACACTTAAGTTTCTTGAAGGGGAAGATAAACATGTATGCAAGTTAGCTATATTTTAATGTTTGTTTTCACTTTTTGCCCTAATTAAATTCTGTATTTTAAAAAACTCTTTTTTAGCTGTTAGAGAAAGGGTTATCCAGTATGCAACAGTCCTTACTGCAGATCATTTACAGTCTTCTGAGTCATATTGACCTATCAACAGCACCAGTGAAGCAGTTTAATTTGGAAATCATAAAAGTTATTGGTAAATATGTTCAGGTAGGTACTCTGAAAAACTGTAAAAGCCTTTCTGCTTAATATCAGAGTGGTAGTGAAATTGCACTTGACTTTTGGGGAAATTAATTTATTTCAGATATAAAAATAGTTTTTCAAAGTCAGATTCCATAGTATTTTATTTTTTGTTCTATGTACTTGATTCACTATATGCTTATATATTTGTCCAATTTGATCTACATCTTGTGGGACAAGTTACCTGGGTGAATGTGCATCTATTTACAGATATAGGCAACTCTACATATGTAGTTAGAGGAGGTGATCCTTCAACTATTAAAATATAAGGAAATGTTTACTGCTAAATACTACACAAATGTTTTATTTAAGTGTGTATGTTTTCAAAAGGAAGTTTTACAGTTAAATGCATATTTAAATCACTTTCACTAATATATCTGTGAGGAACATTATGGTGCACCTTAACAAATTTGAGTGCATTTTTTATTAAAGAAAGTCCCCAAAAGATGAACAACAGTGTTTTGCCCTAGGTAATTTGATCCTTTGTACTTGGAACACAATTTACTGAAAATCTATTTCACAGAAGAAAGTCTAGCATCTTGCTGAGAGATTTTATGAAAATGCCTGGAGCATAAAACCATTTCAGTGCACAACATTCTCTCTTCCCCCCCGCTCTTTTCTTTTTTCCTGAATTCCATTATTGCCAAATGTATTTCAGTCAAATGGTTTAATCATAATTAATCAGGAAAAATAGTGTTCCCTGGATGTTTTGTTACTGATGGATATGTACTTTAGATATTGTGCTCCTGTCAGAATGCATTAGGCAAAATGGAATGATTAGCATAACTATGGTTTTCATGGCCTGACGGCTGCTTGCTTCGCCTCTAACCTTTATCTGAGCTTTCTATGCAAGCCCACACTACCATGAAATGTAATCTTAATTAGAAGATGTTAGCTATCAAAATAATGGTACTAGCAAAAAAATATTCCAGAGAAGCCTATGTATTTTTGACATGATAAAACATGTTACTATAAATGACAAAAGAAATGTTCATGTTCATAAATGAACGTCTTGTTTAAATGTGGTGCTACTAAGCTGATTTTTTTAGTCCTCTGCAGTCACAATGCATCTTAATAAATTTAAGTTGGTACAGGATGGTTCAAGTTTGAGACTACTTTTTTTATGTTTATGATGCACAGAAATTCAGGAGATTGTTGAAGACTCTCATTACCTACAAAGAAGTGTATACTACTTAGAACCTTGAAAGTGCTGTTTATTTTTTTTAATGCAATAAACAAATATTGTAAGAAACATGGCATCCTAATTAAAAAAAAAAAAAAAAAGGCAGACATCCTGCTAATTTCAAAATCTGGAAGATTTGAGTTTCAGGTAGAATCCTAACCTGAATGGCTAGGATTGTAAATCTTAACCCTCCCAAGGTGCTGCTTTTGGTGTAAGTCTCTTCCTGTGATTCGCTCCACAATCTCTGTAGTTGAAACTGCTGAATTATTTACATTACTTTAATCATCTTTTTAAGGAGAGTGCACTTAACTCAGGCTCTGCTTCTTATGTTCTCATACTTTTGCCCTGGCTTTTTTAAGCACTCCATTTGTTTGATACTGTATAAAAACCTTGTAAATGTTTGTTTGTTTGGTTGTTTTTTTTTAAATCTTTAAGATCTTTAAGATCATGATGAAATATACAGCACAAAATATTTTTGTCTGTTTCACATTGTTTACTCTGCCCATAAGTGTAAAATAATTAAAGATGCTAGGAGGTGGAAGGTGTTTTGCTTTTAAATGCTATCAGTTTTTATCTTCTGGGGCATGAAGGGCAGATACTCCAGACAATGGTAAAAAACATAGTGTAAATACAGGGAGCGAGGGACATGGAACAGTCTGGTGCGGCTGGCACTGTGACCTGGAGCTAGTGAGCCTGCCTGGCTGGACCTGACGGCCCACTGTGGGATGACCTGGTACCTTGCCGCTGCCTTCCTGGTACTTCAAGGTCCGAAGCTGCGCACCTGTGCTAGCACCTTGCAGCCACGTGTAGAAGATTAGAGCTTTTGGGTTGGGGAATCTTGCAATGAATCAATGCAAGATCCTACTGTACATTAAAAATGGCTGTCTTGCTTGAAGTGATTGTTTTGTGATTTGTGTATGTTCTCTTTAGAGTCCATATTGGAAGGAAGCCCTTAATATTTTGAAACTGGTGGTGTCTCGGTCAGCAAGCCTTGTTGTACCTAATGATATTCCAAAGTCTTATGGAGGTGACATAGGTTCTCCTGAAATCTCTTTCACGAAAATTTTTAATAATGTCTCCAAGGAGCTACCTGGGAAGACCTTAGATTTTCATTTTGATATATCAGAGGTAATTATTATATTTAAATATAAAATGCAATAATGACTTTCGGTTGCAAACTCAGATTTGTTTTCTGTTAGCCTTCTACATTTATATATTTTAAAATAACAATCATTTTTAAGAATGGCAGATGTTGAAGTTTTACATACATGTAATTAGAGTCATACTGAAAGATAAACTTTGAATTCTTTTATGTTGTGTTTTTGCCTTTTTCCCCCTTTGAATGTCTGGAGAGTTAATTACTAAAAGTCAATAGGATTATTCTCAAGGGTATTTCAGCTGTGTCAGAGAGCAGGCTAATGCAGCTGGCTGCTGCTTGCAGCTGAACATTCCAGGCTTTCATCAAATGAAGGGCTGCGCATTCAAGGGCTGAGAGGATTAAAACCCTGTACTGCGGTTTTGGCGTGACTTTGGAAGGGGAGAAAATTTAGAGGAGAGAGTAGGATACAGAATATAGGAACCTCAGTGTCAGATGGACGCAACTGGAGAAAAACCTCCTGTAGTTAGAAACATCACCCCTACCCTCAATTAGGGTTCGTTAGAATGAAAATAATATATTAATACAGCTGATACTCATTTTATGTCTGAAAAGGGGAGCATAGCCAAATGACTGCAGTGTAATATAGGGATGTGGAAATTGTAGAAACTTTAGAAGTAATCAAAAGTAGAGGCTCCTGGTTGAAGCTGACCCTAGACAATGATTGGAGATATAGATGTCTTAGGAGCATTACCTAAATTGGTAAGTGAATTCCTTATTGGAAGTTTCAGTGTATGCAGATAACACTGCAAAATGAATTCCCACAGAGTTCATCGGAGTAGCATTTGCTGTCAAAAGGGCTGAATTTGATCTTTCATTTTCAGAAGGGTGCAGGTGTTAGTGAAGTTGCTGGTCTGTGAAAACAATTTGTTTATGTCTGTGAATGATTCTGTAGAGAGGCTTTTCATCTTTTAAACTTACAACACAGTTGTTTTTAAAGTCTGCTTAAAAAATATAACTGGATTGTCAGCATAAAACTTGCATAATTCAAAAAAACACAAGTGGGCAGAATGGCAGCCTGCTGCATAGGATAGAAGTATTCAGCTTTGTATTTCCCAGTGTACTGACACTGAGTGGATTAGGCATGGGCTTCATAGAATGCTTAAAAACGAATAGACAAACCCTCCTACATTTTATATAATACTAAATTCTAAAATCAAATGTGTAGTCTTTACTAATATAGATTTGAATTTTAAGGAAGTATTTGTTGTCTTTGATAGACACCAATTATTGGGAATAAGTATGGTGATCAACACAGCGCAGCTGGTAGAAATGGGAAGCCAAAAGTCATTGCTGTCACCCGGAGCACTTCTTCAACTTCATCAGGCTCTAATTCAAATGCATTAGTTCCTGTCAGCTGGAAGAGACCACAGCTATCTCAGGTACATTGTGTCTCAAACACATTATACATATATTATAGACAGTGTTGATAAATGTATTAAAAAAATTTGTTGAAGTGTAATTTGAAGTCTATATAGTGTCTTAGCAAAACAGTAAATGAATATAGCATAAACTAAAAGCTAATACTGGTGAAAAGAAAAAATGGTAAGATTCTTTTTAGAGGATGTCAGCATGCAAGATGACGAGTCAAAAATGCAGACTTTTTACATTTTTACCTGGATGTCCAGCAGATGCCTTGCTATGTGATTTTCTTTGGTATATTTTTCAGAGAAGAACAAGGGAGAAGCTAATGAACGTGCTTTCTCTGTGTGGTCCAGAATCTGGTCTTCCCAAGAATCCTTCAGTAAGTGGTGTTGGTGGTTTGTTTTGGATTTTAAATTCCAGTAATGAGAATGCTATTGCGTTTTCAGGTATTGGTGAAGTTCTGAAGAGCAGTTTTTGACAAACTGGTTTTGGTTCAACAATACACAAATCCAATTGAAGAATTAAAAACAGATGGAATCTTAAGTAATGAATTACTATTATTCCTCAAAAGTCCAGTGGGCACTGTTCTTTACTAGACAGGTTTCAAAACAGTATTTGAATTCGGCCAAAACTAATGTTGCCATCTCTGTGAATTTAGGTCAGTCTTGTAGGGGGAGGACTATATGTTTTAAAGCAAAGATAAATTACTAGGATTAATTCTTAATTTTTATCTTACGTGGTTATCAAAACAAGATTTATTTTTTTTTTTTTTTTTAAAGTCTTTGGACTAGAACTCAAATCTTTCCTCTCCAAATTAAATTAGTTGACTACTAAGGAGCTCCGTTGATCAGACTAATTCTTAATACTTCTTCACAGAAGAGCAGGACTACACTGCCACTCCAGAATAGTGTGTTGTATGTTTGAGGCTGCATGTATGAATTTTAGTTGTCTTGGCTAGAAGAGGGAATTGAACTAGGTCTCCCCTGTTCTGAGTAAATCTCTATCTAGTCCATTTTAAGTAAGATGCACTTTAGAGAGAAGGGGCAGCAATGGCTGAAGACTGCAAGGATGTTGATGCTGTACTGAAAATAGCATAGAATCCATTAAAAATGACCAGTGGATCACATGCCTTCAAACTAACATGGATATCAGTAGGAAAAATAGTCTTAACTATTGAGTAAAAATAGGCCGATGGTGTTACTTCTGTGTATGGCATAGAAAAGACCCCTGTTGGCATGCTAAGCTTAATGGTGGAGATGACATTAAGAGCTTTTAAAATAAAGTGAGTAGCCTACCTTGGTTATTGTCTAGAATATTGTTTTTTATTGTGACATAGAAGTTCTTAGCTGGGGAAACATATTGATGGGAGGTGGATCTTTAATCTAGTTGGAGGAGGTTAAAATAAATAAAATTAGATGCCTGAAAGCTGAAACTGAAGAGATTTTTAAAAATCCAAATGGAAATAAACAGCAAATTGTAATTTGTGAGATTATCATCACTGGAATCCAGCATTGGATGCCTTCTTAAAGGTATACAGTCCTTCCACAGAAATTGGTAGGCGAAAATGTTGTGGCCTGTGTCATGTGGGTGATTATTATGATGGATTTATTGTTCTTAAGTTTGAGTAATATTGTGGTTATGAAAATGAAGGTTCGGGGTTATATTTTTCTCTTAATTTGTACCTTTGCAACTCTCAGTTACATTAAGGAGAGAATGATATCACTAGTTTAAAGATGTAGTTTAAAATCCAACTAGTCTCGAAACAAATTGCAGTCTGCACTTGCCCTAGTATTATCATTATAGTGGTAGGCTAACTGCCACTAATGCCCTTAAATTGCGGGAAGCAGGATAGCTGGCTTTGGGAGTTACAGAAGTTGGAAGTTTTTATTCCTGTTTTTACCCATGTCTACAGGTTGTGTTTTCTTCTAATGAAGACTTGGAAGTTGGAGATCAACAAACTAGTCTCATTTCAACAACAGAAGAAGTGATTCAAGAGGAGGAAGTGGCTGTAGAAGACAATACCAGTGAACAACAATTTGGAGTTTTTAAAGACTTTGACTTTTTAGATGTTGAATTGGAAGATGCAGAGGTGAGACCTTGGGATTTCTTCTGTGTATTTCCATTTGAGAACATTTTAAAAATTAGGTTATGCTGGTGCAATTCTAAGGAATTGGCAGCTCTTCTAACTAATCCAATTGGGAAGAATTTATGACGTGATTTAACTTAACTTGCACGATAAAGAAACCTGTGTCACAAACTTTGCAGTCTTAAGTTGTTGCAAATTGTTGGGTGTTTTTTGGGGGGAGAGTTGGGATTTGCGGGGGTTAAGTGACTTAATCTGAAAGTGAAGTGATATGACAGTATAAGCCAATGACAGGATGAACATCTGGGTATCATGCAGCAGAAAACTTAATTATGGAACAATATGTTAAGAAAATGGTATAATTTTTGTTCCTGATATGTTTTTGCATTTTGAAAACATGAAGAATAGCTTTCAAAGTTACAAACTGTATGATATACTATCTCATTATATACGATTGACTTGGTCACCATAATTGCTTGCATTGACTTTTACATTATATCTGGTTTGTTGCAGTTCTTACATTTCCTCCACTTCTCCTCCTGTCAAAAAAGAGAGAGGGGAGGTAAAACAAAGTTATCGAGAAATAGTAAAGATTCTGTTAACAATTGTTACTTGTTTGTGATAAATAAAAGGCTTCAGACCAGAATTTGCTGAAGCTTAGAAGTATGACTGTAAAAGGACTGGGGAGAAGAAATCAAATGCTTTCTAGTTTCTTTCAGTGCTTTTATTACAGTCTATACAAAATATTGAATTAGTAATGGAAATGTTTGCAGATCATGAGCCAACAAGCTATTAAGAAGAATATCTGCCTATCTAAACACTAAGATTGTTCTTCTCCTGATTAATCTAGCCCTTTTACAAAATCTTGTGCTTTTTCCCCTAATACTTTAGTTTTATCTCACTTTCTTCATGCTTCCTGTGTATTGCTTCACTTCAGCCAATATTTGCATCTTCTAGGAAAACTACAGGCTCATTGCATATGGCCTATGCATATATGTGACCACACACTACACAGATACGATTTCCTATATTGAATGCAAGTAGTCAAACAGTTCAGAATCAAGGCTCAGTAGTAGTAAAACATTATTTTAACACTAGATGGGGCTTTGCAGGTAGGATGCCAAAAGTTGAAAACTTTGCCAAACCAAGTTAATCTTTAACTTCATTTTCTGTATTATTTTAATAGCAGATCATAATGAAGAAAAGACAATTTCTTTCTCGTTACTTGCCTGTATGCAACATGCAGTGCTATACTTGGGGGGGGGGGCGGGCGGGGAGAAAAAGAAAAAGCACAGATTGTACAAATTTAGGGCATTACATATAAATTGTGCACTTGATATGAGGCGCCTAGTTTTGCACCAAAAGTATAGAATGTTCTTTGTTGCTAATAATTAGATGTCAACAGTATGAACTGGGGCTTTTACATTAAAATCCGAGTAATATTCAGATTAAACTTGAGTGCTTCAGCCCACAGTAGTAGTACTTTGTTGTACTTGGGATTCTTTTGCTTTGCCATAACTTTTCACCTTTTTTGGAGCAAAACAAATCACTAAGAGAGAAAGAGACTACAAAATGTTTAGTTTGCTTTGCATATTTAATGCATCATGATGATCTCTTAAGTCACCACAAGAGATACTCTGTTAGAGCAGTTTTGGAACCCATACTTGCACATTTGGGGCTAGATGTGGTATTTTAGTAACTGTCTGTAGACTGGCAAAGTGAACTTATCAGGTTTTCCATCTTACTTAGATGAATTGTTGAAGGTTGAGAAAGTGCTTGAGAAAATCAAAGATCATTATTGTACTTGTGAATTAAAACAATAGTGTTTTTAAGATATGGATTTCACTTAGTATGTTGGATGTTTGAAACCCAAGTATCCCAGCTTTAAAATGGGCAAACAGAAAGGATCCAGCTATTGGTGTTTAGGGTGCATTTCATAAAACTGACACAAAGTAGCTGGTAAAACAGTTAATGAAGACATTGGTTTTTCTACAACCTGTATATAATTAATGTTGATGGTGCTTTGTCAGTTGGATGTGGTCAGTTTAGATTCATGTGTGTTAGTTAAAGAATTTCATCTAATGTTTGTTGAAACAGTTGCTTTACATGTTACGCTAGAGAAAATGTATCATAAGCATGCTGGTTTTAGTGTTTTGTCGTCAGTTTGGTTTTTTTTTTAATCTCCCATTAGAAAGAGAAATTATTTTAAATACTAGCTTTTTAACTAAAGCTTTTTTTCAGAGCTTGAATCAGTCTTTTACTGTTGGCAAATCTTATGTAATAAAACATTTTTCCCTGGTTCTAGAGTATCTTTAAGTGTTTGTCCTCGTTCTTTCTAATTATATGTGTTTTCCTTTTTGCTAACCAGGAGCTGCAGGTAAGTTGCAGCCTGGTGCCCTGGCTTCATCTGTTGTTGTCTGTGGTGTGTTTGTGTTTTCTAGTCAGATATATAAAATTGATACTGATATAGTTCTAGATTATATATTGAGTTACTTTCCAAGAAGATATTCAAAAGATTTCTACTTCATTTGCCATATATTTTAATTTATCTACAAACATCATTTAACAAGGTATTTAAAATTCTAATAAAGGGCTGATTGAAACTCTGTTCATAATGCATTCAGTACTTGTGTTTTCTGTGTTGCATTTGTGTATTAATTTTACTATGTTGAAACTTGTACATACATATGTGTGCAAACTTTTTTATTACAGGGTGAAAGCATGGACAACTTCAACTGGGGCGTTCGTAGGCGCTCTCTTGACAGCATTGACAAAGGAGACACACCGTCTCTTCAAGAATGTCAGTACTCTGGTAGCACACCTAGCTTGAACTTGACCAACCAGGAAGATACTGATGAGTCTTCAGAGGAAGAAGCAGCCCTGACTGCAAGTCAGATACTGTCTCGTTCGCAGATGGTAAGTTATTTTTCTGTGAAAGGAATCTGAGAACTTAAGTTTTCACTTGCACTTTTAATGGATAAGTATGGCTCACACTTTCAGCCTAAGTGAACTAAAGAGGAACTAAATTAATATGACTAAGTTGCTTTTTCATAACATCAATGAAGGGAAAGAGTTACTTTACCTACTGGTGGTACATAACAGGTTTATAATTCTAGTACAACATGCTTTTTTTTTTTTTTAGTGTCTTTATACATACTATATTTGTTTGAATATAAGCGCAAAATTGCATGTGTTATTTATAAAGTGTGTGTCTGTGGATTCCTAGCTTCAAAAACCCCAAAATACTACATAAGAACAAGAGCAGTAAGTGATCCCGTGGGAGCCTCAGTTTAACCATTGAAATTGCTAATTTAATTATGGATTTTGAAGCATGTGTACATATAACTGAGGAAAATCAAGAATGCTGGCCACTCAGAAGTCTCTCTGCATTACGTAAATGAAATTAGGAAAAAATTGACTGGACAGGGAGCAGCAGGGATAGTATGCCGCTTTTCAGACTTTAGGCAAAGTTTGTGTTAATGTTGCTCATAACAAAGAGCTCTGCTCTTCAGTGTATTCAGTCTAACATTTCAGCAGTGCCAAAGACCTTTAAGAACAAGAAAGGAAATAATTTTCTGGATCCCAAGGATAACTTCAAACTTATCTTCAAAGTTAAATGTTACAGAAATGCATGTGATGCTTGTAATAGTTTTAGTTAAAGCTGTTAAACTCATAATATGTAAATAAATTCAAATAGCTAACCATACTGAAACAGCTTATTTCAAAACTAATGTGTTTTTTCCCTGTAATTTATACGTTCGATAAACTATGAAGATTTTCACGTTTCTTCCTTTTCTGTCTTAGTTAAACAGTGATTCTGCCATAGACGAAACAATATCAGATCATGCTGGTTTATCACTTCAGTCTCAAGATTCCACTAGCAGTGTGGGAACAGAAGAGGTGCTTCAAATCAGAACTGAGACCCCAAGTTTGGAGGCTTCTCCTCTAGATAACTCTAGCAACCAGCTGCCTGAGGTGGGGAGAAATGTGGGCTGGTGCATGGCTGATTTGGGCTCCTTCTAGTGTTTAGTAGCACCTTTGGCTTTCTTTTCAAATGATTTTTCATCTGTTACACTGATTATTTGATTTGCTTTTAATATTTCTAACCTGTTGGAATGTTCTTACAAAATGTTTCCTCAGTATGAAAACTACTTGGGATGGACTGAGGGAACTTATCACAGGTTAAAAATATTCTTGAAGGGCTGATAATGATCATTTCATGGTGCAGAATGAAAATAGGCTAATATTCAAGATGCTTTTACTTGATATGGTTGAAATCCTTCTTGAGCAACATTTTCTTTCAAATACTTTTTTATTGCCCTTCCCCCTACCCCCCCTCTTTCTTTCTTTGGGTTAAAGTGATTGGTGCTATATGGGAATAAAACCTCAGGCCAGCTGTGTTAGCAGTTGGTTCCATTAAATAATCCTTTAAAAAGGACCACAGATGCTAGTGGTATACTTTTTTGGAAAGGCCTGTGTGGACTGAGACAGATTTCAAGCTAATGGCCACCTGCAAATCTGTGAGTACTTCAGTTTCTTGGTTTTTAAAATCTTTTGAATAATCTTGTGGTTTAACTCCAGCCAGCAACTAAGCACCACGCAGCCGCTCACCCCTTCCCCCTCCCAGCGGGACGGGGAGGCAGATCGGGAAAAAAAAGTAAAACTCGTGGGTTGAAATAAGAACAGTTTAATAACTAAAGTAAAATAAAATATAATACTAAATAATAATAAAATATAATAATAATAATAATAATAATTACAATGAAAAGGAATATAACAACAACAAAAAAAAAACACCCAAGAAAATACAAGTGATGCACAATACAATTGCTCACCACCCGCTGACCAATGCCCGAGCAGCGATCCGCCCCTCCCGGCCAACTCCCCCCAGTTCATATCCTGAGCATGACGTTCGTTCCATGGTATGGAATATCCCTCTGGCTAGTTTGGGTCAGCTGCCCCGGCTCTGCTCCCTCCCAGCTTTTTGCACACCTGCTTGCTGGCAGAGTCATGGGAAACTGAAAAGTCCTTGGCTTAAGATAAGCACTGCTTAGCAACAACTAAAACATCAGTGTGTTAACAACATCATTCTCACACTAAATCCAAAACCCAGCACTGTACCAGCTACTAGGAAGAAAATTAACTCTATCCCAGCCAAAACCAGGACAAATTTAAAATTAAAAAAACTCATTTGAAATAGAATTCTCATCTGCCACAATTCCTACAATATTTAGCAGTTGTAGCCTAAACCTCAATATGTTGGTTTTTTTCTTGAATTTGAAGTGGCTTGGTTTAGGTGGACTTTTTATCTCTTCAGTTAAAATTATTGATGCTACTGGCAATCTTACTTTTATTTGGATAAGCATTGCTAATCCCATCTTTAACGGAATATACAGTTTTACTGAGTTTTCCAGAAAATTAAGCTATTCTTATGTGTATTTGAATAACCAGTACACGGTTTACACTTAAGAATGAGTCTTGCCAACTTGATTTAAACAGTCGACTGACTGGTTCAAGTGACTGGAGTTTCTGAACAAAGGCTCTAGTTTACCTGTTTGCTACCTAGAAAATCACTCTTGTTAACAGGCAAACCACCCACCTAGCTAACATTTAATGAAGATAACTGTAAGAACAAAAGACAAACTTAGAGTACAACAAAGGGAAAGTGTGGGTGACTGGTTTCCTGTGATAAAATCCTCACCTTCTAAAAGTGTAATATTGTGACTTTTATAAAGCAGCTTTTTCCCACACTTTTCATATTTTTCCATTATTATTATCTGTATGCCTTTTTTTAAAAGTGCTTGGTTACATTGCAGTTGATGAGTTGTCTCAACTTTTGTAGAGCACCTGTGCTTAGATCATCAAACAAATTGTTCTGTTAGCACTTCATCTGCTTGTCTACAACATGCATTTTTGTTCCAATAGAATTTTGGGTGAGGAAGAACACTTAATCTGGATGATTTTTTCCCACATAGGAGAGATGTTTTATGTTAAGATTTCAAAAGCAAGAAGTGATATATAAGCTGGGATTTTATAGAATGAAATTCACCACAATAGAACTTTTGTCTTCGCCGTTGTTTGCTTGTGGTACATTCTCAGCTGTAACTCATTTTTACGTTTTTGTAGTTCTTTCCGAGACTGCCTTTATACTTGGATTCATTGTTCTTCTGCAGCTCTCTTTATAAAATCTCTATACTTCTGGTAATCCAGGTGACAACATTCACACAAAAAAAGCACCAATGTCATTAAAAATACTGAAAACATTTAAACTGGGCTGTAAAATAATTTCATGACTAAGCAGCATCCAGAAAAAATTGCTATATCAAAAAAAAAAAAAAAAAGACTGCAAATGCATATAAATGCAATCGCTAAATGTGATGTGTTCCAGGCTTATTTTGTGCTTGTTAGAATATGGATTCAGTCAAATACATATGTTTTCTTCAAGCACAGTTCAAACACTCAGTTATCTCTCTACAGGAGTTAGCTATCTAGGTGGATTTTGCTGCTAAAGAGAGAGCTGGCTTCATGCCTCTTAACAGAATGAGCTTGAAAATATGCACACTATCAACTCACTTTGAAAAATTTGTGAAGCCAGTAAAACTAATTTTGTTCTGAATTCTTTTACTGCACAACTCGCAGCATAGTGCTGCTGTTTTTTCCTATGCTCATAGACTTTATATATAGCTCTTTCAAGGCAGGCATTTCATTGCATGCCAAGTGTCAGTTATCAAAATGTTTTTAATATAAACCAACATGTATAAAAATTTATCTAAGGTGAAATAAAAAAAATTTAAGCCATTATTTAAAAAAAAGTGCATGTGCTCGTTAGATGCAGTTGAGTTCTTCGTTTCTCTTGTAGGGATGCTGAAGAGTTAAGTAAATAGTTTACTTAAATGTATTTGGCTGATTCCCAGTAGCACGTATCTTTGCAAAAAGGACAAAAAGGACATTTCACATTACAGTTGGGAATTTACAGTCTAGCTTACAAGAATATTTTCAATTTTGTACAGTAAGTTTTACAAGCTTAAGTATATGAAAGTTTCTGACTAAAATTATTCTCTATTTTACTCACTTGCACTGTGGATTTATGAGGGAATGGTTTACTAGAAGTAATTTTCCTTAGGTTCTGTGGAGTTGTGAACTATAAAAATCACATTTTTAAGATACTTAAAGAACATTCATGTTGGTAGTAAAGACATGTCCGATGTTACACAGAAAACTTCAAAAATCAAGAGTCATGGCACTATGAAGACTAACTTAGCTGTAAATTCATTAACTAGTAATTAGCACTTAAATATTTTCTAAAAGTGTATCCCTCATATGTACATCTACCAGACATGATCAGTGCAGCTCTATATCATATTTTAACATCTATAATAGAAGTGGACCACTGCTTCGGTCCAAATTATTTTGCTGTGGTATAGTAAAAGTGTCTTGTGTTCGTGTGTGCCTTAGCTGCTCAGTGTGACAAAATGGCTGTTCTGTGCAATAAAATTTGAGATTTAACTTTTACAAAAGAGGCATTAGAAGTAAGGTCACTAGCTGTGTCAAATGACAGCAGTGTCACATTGAGTACTACAGTCAAAGTGAGATAAGATTAGGATCACTGTGAAAGAAAATGATATAGTTCTGTTTAAAGCTGAATTGTCTTTTCTAATATGTGTACAGTTATTTATCTGTCAGAGGATCTGTTTAGACTGATGAAAGCCATGAAGTGATGTGTATGCTTAGAGGCTGTCCAAAGGTTTGTTGGCTAGTCTTGGATATGCCAGTAGAGGAAGACCAGCACACTAAGAATGAAAATGTGTGATAATTTGTGCCTTTAGGAAATAGCAAGTACAAGAAAGTGTTATTTTTATTCCACAGAAAAACCCAGTAAAAGGTTTCAAATGGATTAATCGTAAATGAACTAAATCTGAATTCCTCTGTTCAATATAGCAATGTTAATGAGTATAATAATGCTAATGGAGGAAGAGGGAAGGGAGAAAGGGTCATTCTAATACCACCTACCTGAGTTTAATCATCATCTTGTTATAATTGCCAGTGATTGAAAGCCTACATTTAGAGATTCAGGGTTAAACCCTTAAAGCTCCCCATATTAACAGTAATGGCAAAATAATAAAAATAGTGGAATGTCCCTTTTCCATTGTTCATTTGTTACACTGTTGCTCAGTTATGCTTTAGAAATCTGTTAAAATGGAGAGCAGAAAGGAGAAGAAATTTTCTGTACTGGTTCCAGACCCCAAAGGCAAGCATGAGCCAGTCATTTGGGTCCTTACCTAGAAAAGTAAAATATGAAAGTCTTGATTGTGTTTGTTGTGATCTAAATATGTTTGGGGCTATGTGCAGATATTTTTCTGGGAGTGTTCTCTTAATAGATTTAATTGAGTGTATTTGAGAAATTGTATTTGCTATAAATAATAAGTCATATTCTAGGATAGTAATGTTAACCAGAAGTTATAAACATTACAAATAGACTGCCTGTCTTTGCTCAAGTAAAACTGTGTGAACAATCCAAAGAGCTGAATTATTAAAGTATAAATGGATATTTGTAAACAAGTTTTTATAACTCTGTTACTTTACCATAATAAAAACTGCTAAGAATACATAAGCCCTGACAATAAAAGTAATAAAAGTATGTTTGATTCACAGGAAGGCAGTTCAGCAGTAAGGGATGAACAGGTTAGCACTGCTAGTGAAGACACTGGGTCGTATCTACTACAAGAGCAACAAGAGTGTCTGGTCTGTCATGAATCTCTTGAGTTGGAAGAGACTCCAGAACTGGCAGAGGCAGCAGCTCCTGAGAGCTATTCTGAATCTATCTGTGAAGAGGATGTGACTCTTGCTTTGAAAGAGCTAGATGAGAGATGTGAAGAAGAAGAAGCTGACTTCTCTGGTTTGTCTAGGTAGGATTAATATTGGTTCTAAGTAACAGAAATTACATGTTATCAGTGCATGAATCAAACAAAGTAGGCTTTCTTATGGTGTGGGGTTTTCCATGAATCCCGTAATACAAGTATCTAAAATGATGTTTTGCATATCTGAAATAATGGTTGATTGGTTTTGCCTGTTATAGCAAATAAACTCAGTACTTTGCTCAGCAGTTGTTTCTGGTACAGGGAAAACAGCCATGCAGGAAAAGCTGAGAATTCTTGAATAAAAGAAATCTAGCACATTTCACCACAATCAATAGGATAGAAATGTGAAAAGAGGTCAGGGGGTGTTTTGGAGCGTTTTCTTGGCAGCCACCAGCTGCAAGCAGTATAACATGGAAAAGCCCTTGAACTTCTCTGAATTATGGCAGAACCTATTTTGGCACCCAAAGACAGGAAAGAAATTTTTTTTTTTTTTTTTTTTTTTTTTTTTTTTTTTTTTAATCAAAGCTCCTGTAGGAGTCAGGCCAGTTTGTCTTTGAATTTGCCCAAGGTTTATTTTCAGTGTTAAGGTTAATCAGTCCCTTGTATTTTTCTAAGACATTTTAAAGTAAAATAGCATTTTTCCATTTTTTAATATGGAGAGCAAAAATAACTATTGAGAGGAGAAGTTATAGTTAGTCCTAGCTGGTTGAGTCATATTTAAAGTGAAACCCCAAGTTCCTTGAAGGTAACAGTCTAAGAAGGAGGGAAAACAAACAAAAAAACCCCAAACAAATAAAAAACACAAACAAAAACCCCCAAACCAACAAAGAAAAAAACCCAAACCAAAACAAACAAAAGAATTCCAAATTGTTCATAGGCTTGTTCATACTTAAAATTTGTTCAGAAGTTTAGATTGAATAATACATAGACTTAGTGTATATAGGAACATAGACTTAGTGTATATTCTGTCAGAGAGATCATTTAAGGAGCGTTTTACAGAAAAGGGCACAACAGGAGCTGTAAAAGACCAAGTTGTTTGAGAAGGTTCTGCTGGCACAGAGACAGAGAAATTGAATCTTGTAATCCTGTATGCAACCTACTGCAATATGCCTTGCAAGAATTAAAGGCTGGTACCAGTTAATAGCAATTTATTTCCTAATGTGGAACTGAAAAATCTCTTAAGGTTTTAGTTTATTTACACTAAGCAAACAAACGAAAAACCCCATAGCTCTAGTTTGGAGAGTGAGAGAGGTGATTATTTATAGGGTTGACGCACTAGTTAGAAAATATCTGAAAATCTTGTTGAAGCTTTGCTTACAGATATTATTCAAAAGGATTGCATCTTAGCTTTTGAGCTTTGTGCTACTAAAATGAATGTACCTAAAAACAGCACCCACACTTCTTGTTTAAGACATGTTTAAGTCTTGTTTAAGACATACTTGGTGCTGCTGTGAATGAGGTGGTTGTTACAGAGAAAAATGGTATATGTTTAAAAAATTATTTTAATAAATTATCTGTACTTGGAATCCTCCCACATGTATTTTTGCTGTGTAAGTACAATTATACAAGAAGAACTGTCAAAATGTATCATTCCTTGTAATACAGAAAATTTTAACAATTAAGTTAATGATTGTAAGTAGTAGCACTGATTAATTTATAGTTTGATATTTTTATTGGATGTTTGGTGCCTAATGGAAAGTATGACAGCAGAATGTTCTTTGAACAAAGGCCCGTTAAATTGATTACCCATAAAAATGAAAGTGTTCCAATCTATCTCCATTCACTTTTGATGTTACTTAAGACAGTTATAAAATAGTATTACACTGCTAAATAAGCTCTTGTGTTTCTCTTAAGGAAAGCTAAAATTTGTTATAGACACTAGTGGACCATATGTTTAGATGAATAAAAATTTGAAGAATTGAATGTTAATTCAGTTATTGGGGGCAAGAAAAAAATATCCATTTCTGAGTGGTGTATATATATAGTGCTGTATATAGCTATATATAACCTACAGATAGCCCTTTGTAGATATGCATAGCAATAACATTTTAATAAACTTTGGAGGTATCTGAGAGTATAAGCAATTTTTTATATTGCTGTAGCAAAAGTTTTTGATTTTTTTTTTTTACTCTTTTCTTGGTTCATAGTTACCTTAGTTGGTTGATTATTTATTTTACAAAACACTATTCTGAATTCCAAATTCTTATTTTTTTCTTCTTACCAAAATGAAGGGTTTTTTTCCTAAAAAATTTACTGAGGAGTTATTTTCTGTTGTTTGTTTTCATAGCCAAGATGAAGAAGAACAGGATGGTTTCCCAGAAGTACAAACTTCCCCACCTCCTTCACCATTTCTTTCTGCCATATTGGCAGCTTTCCAGCCAGTGGCATATGATGATGAAGAGCAAGCCTGGCGCTGCCATGTCAATCAAATGCTGTCAGATACAGATGGATCTTGTGCTGTCTATACATTTCACGTCTTCTCAAGATTGTTTCAGGTCAGTGAATTGCCAGTGTGTAGTTGTTTGTCTGAAATCCTGTTCTCCTGCTTTCAAAACTATTCTTCCCCTCCGTAACTGCAAAAGCTGCAAGATTATGGTAGCAAGAAGCCTTAGAAAGCAAATCAAAAGCAGACGAAAAAAACACATTGCTAAAAGAATGTTATATGGTCATATACTATTTTTCCGTGGGATATCTGCTGTATTCATTGTCTAGGAGTGATTCTACCCAGGGAAAAAAAAAAAACAGCTCAAAAAAACCAGTTCAGTGTTTCTTGTAAGCTCTTAGTTCAGATTGTGTCCCTTCTTTTATTTTCTGAACGTCACCCAGGTTCTGTACTGATTACAGAATTAATGTCTTCCCCCTGGGTTTTCTGTGGGATTCATTATTATGGGATTGCAGCATGACAAACATTAATGAATTTATCTTCCATCTGTCTTGTGAGAAAAGGTTTTTTTTCTGCAGAGCAGTAATTGAAACACCAGGAGATCCACTAAAGCTGGAAGTTTCAAATGCCCCTCTTTAACTATATTTACCTCATAGATCTGGTATCCAACACAAAATGCCTATGGCTTAATTTTTCTGGCTCCCTCCTCCCTATATGTAGGGGATGGGTTTTTTACATTCTCAAAGTGGTGCCACTTGGATGTACATTATGCTTTGCGACTTCTTATGGGATAGGAGAAGCACAATTAATCCATTTGATTTACAGGCAACGTGCCAAGTGAGCTAAGAGCAGATTCAGTACTACAAACCAAGACCTTATGAATCCAACCCTTTCTTATATCTCCAGTATTAATTTTGCATGCTGTTTGGTATGTCACAATAAATTTCTCAGTGTGTTTTACCACGCTAGCACACATTTTATCCCATATGTATGAGCAGGTTTAGGGTTAGTACCATGAAGTAACTTACATGTGAAGGATTCATATTCTACCTTATCCATGGAATAACTTGTTTGTGCATCTAGACCCATTTTCCATTTGTAGTTGAACTAAGTAGTTTGCCACAGCGCTGTAAAATTCCTGTTACTGGTTTTAGATTTTTGTCTTTTTCCTTCATCTAGACATCAGGGGTTTAGTTTCTCTGTATTATACCAAAGCTTAGCTGCAGTTGCTTTTCACACATTCATTCATTTCCTGAAAGTGGTAAAACAGGAGTTCATATTCTCTTGTGTTCATTAAAAAGGGAGCTAGAAAGAAAGGTGAAACTTTCTGTGGATTGACAGGATAGCCCTCAGTCAGCTGGAAAGGTGGATACTCTGAGAAAAGGGGCAATAGCGATCCAGGGCTTGAGTCTGGGCAAAGAATTGTTCCTGAGGAGTTGTTACTGAGTACAGAGGAGGGTTAAAATGATTAAATGAGACCCTGGAGGCCTTGTTTGACTGGACCTTTCCATTTTGCCTTCTGGCTCCTACGCTGTGTTTAACTTTGCAGCTGTAAATATCATCTTTGTGTAGTTTTATTCTACATGTAACTTTCTAGGATTTATTAAATAATATATAGCAAAGTGCAGTGTTATATTAGGCCAAGATATACGTAGGACTGATTTTTGAAGAAGCTAGAAACCCTGCAGGTGGCAGTTTTGGACACAGATTGTGCTACACAGGTCGTATTCTGACTCATTAAACTCTGTGTATAATTTTTGGCAAAACTAACACTTGAAAATGAATTGAACTACTATCTATACTGCATAAAGACAAATAGTCATCCAGCTATACTGATGCTAAAGGCGTAGATGTGAAAGGAGTAATTGTCTTTATAGATATAGGCTGGTTTGATTGATTGATTGCATCTTCTGGAGCTAGTTTTACATAAATATTCAGAGCAAATTATGTATTAGTTTGTAATTTAATGACAAAAATATATGCTGTCATGATGGAAATTTGCCCTGAAATTCTTAATCTAAAAAGCCAGAGGAGGTGTGTTAAAATACAATGTAAAATAAATGTTTTTCTGATTTAATTTCTAGACCATTCAAAGAAAGTTTGTATCTATAACAAATGATTCAGTCAGCTTTCTTGGCGAAAGTCTACAGCGCATTGGAACAAAATTTAGAAGTTCTCTGGAAGTGATGATGTTATGTTCAGAATGTCCAACAGTCTTTGTGGATGCAGAAACGGTAAAAATCTCATAAACTTACACGTTGAAATATCTGTCTGCTTAAACATTTTTATATAACTTACAAAATGATGTTTTAACATTTGGAAAATAGCAATGCTCGGGAAGACTTTCAAAGGTTTGAATAAAATGTGTTAATTATATTTTTGCCTTTTAAAAGGTTAGTCTCTAACATCACTAATTGAAACATCTGAATAATTTGGGGATGTAAAAAAAAAAAAGATGCTTTTTATAATTGAAATCAGAAAGGAATTAAAATGTTAGGTAGCCACTATGTATCATAAACATTTGAAAACACAAGTGAGAAGTGCATTTTCTCCAAAAATAACCTCCAGCTGTAACAATGAACAGTGAGGGAACTTACTGATACTAGATATCACTTAAATTCTCTTGCTATTCTTCACCTTCCCTGCTTGTTCATATTTATTCTATATTCTTTGTACAGAGAAGAAGGAAGACTACTTATCTAGCAGCAATTTTGCCTTTTTAAATTGTATTGTTTATATATTCAGTGATGCAGGAGAAAAATATTCTAGATGCAAATACACAATGAAGGCTTTGAATTGTTGTTATGCAAGTTGAAATCTTGGGTTATAATAAATACTCATGTGAGAAGTCAGCTCAATGTTCAGCAGCAGTCAAAAAAAGCTATGCTAGAGTAATTAAGAAAGACAGCAAAACAGAAAACAGCATTGAGCTAACGTACATATCCACAATATACCTACATCCTGAATTTGGGGGCAGTTCTGGTCCCCTGCTCTCAGAGAAAATTCAGTTGAACTGGAAAAGGTTCCAAGAAAGATCACAAGGATTATAAAATATGTGGAATGGCTTCCATATAAGATACGAGTATGCAGGCTAGGATTTTTTCAGCCCTTTAGGAGAGAAATCTGTCCATAGATGTCTTGATTATCATGGAAAAGTGATAGAAATTATTGTATTGTCTTATTTGATGTGAAGGGTGATCAAATTAAGCTAGTAGTGACTTACAAAACATACAGAACCAAAGACAGGTGATCCTTCATGTGATACATAATCAAACTGTGAAACCCTGTCCTTTTTTGCAGCATCTGTTCACGTTTTCAAAAAGCAACTAAAGAGATTCATGAAAGAAATAGCCCTAGATAGATTTTTGAATATGCAGAACAACACGTTGACAGGCTAAGAAAACATTCTGGAGCAAGCGGATTAGCACATGCTTGCCCCGTTCTGCCCTTCCTTAAGCAACTGCTATTAGACGTTGTCAGATGGGGGACTGAGATAGATAGGTCTTTGGCCTTGACCCAGTGTGAGACTCTTCTCCTGACCTGTTTTTTTCCCTTGGTGCTAAGGGGCAACTCTGCTTTTACACTCTCACTTTAGAATATGGGGACTAAAAAAGCATGATACAGATAGTGCATTTCAAGGGAACCACGGGTAATGTTTTTTGTTTAACTTATGCCACTTGAAATGCAGTCGAAATTAACCAAAAGCAGAAATTTGTTTGGGATAAGAAGCCACAAGAAGAGTTACACTAGTGTCTAGCTAGAACAGCATGTGTGTTGTAAAAGATAAATAAGTGTGTGTGTGTGTGTGTATAAAAAAAAAAGAAACATAAAAAAGGAATAATAAATATATATGCACACAAGTATACAGATGTGTGTATGTGCATAGGTATGCACATACACACATTAGTGTTGTTACATTGGCAAATACTGTGTAGATAAATCTTTCCTCTCCAGATAATTTAATTGAAATGAACCTACTTGTTTATCAGATTACTTCTCACTAAGAAAGAATGGCTAATCCAAAATAACGTTCATGCACAAATCTTTGGTTTCGTGATGTCTACTCATGTGCACGAGATTGGCATTTGATTCAAATTTGGCCTTTGATTCATTGAGAAAGTAGTTTTCAGCAGAAAGATGCCCCCTTACATCAAAGCACGGGTTCATGAGCGATTTGGGAGTGGCTCATGGCCTACTGCTGATACAGGATGCCCACTGGCTTCTTTGCACTTTGATGTTATTGCACGCATTGAGTGCAGAGTGGCATCATACCACCGAGCCATAACTTGCTTCTTGGTGGATGTGGACATAGAGGTTGGGACTAGCAGTGTCTTCATATAGTGGTAGAATAATAATCTTGATGCGCTTGGAAAAAACGTAAGCATCATTCCCACCCCTGCCCGAGTAATGTGGGATACTGTGACTCTCCTTGCCACAATTTTGTGATCTTAGTCTTACGCTTGCATTTTCAAGCTGACCAAGAGGAACCAGGTAACAGGGATTGGCGAAAAGTACAGAGCTCTTAATGTGTGCAAGGGATGACAGTGCAAGGGAGGAAGCATCATGTTAGAGGCATGATTATTACAGGAAGTGACAGGAGAAGGATTAATAAGAAAAATCTAAGGGGAAACAAAACTACAGGGAGAAATGGTGTGGAGCAAAGCTGAGGTAGCAGCTCCTGAGGGAAAAAGAGATTTTGAAACTATGTTGAAAAAGGCAAAGTCATTAATGGTAGAAAATTCTTCAAATATCCAACAGTTCCTGCTTTGACAGTTCCTGGTTCCTACGGACTGAAGCCTTTGCTGGTGGTACAGTTTGTATATTGAGAACGGCAAATAACCCTCACTGGACACTCCTTAGGTTGCTACAGGAGCAGTCCAGCAGTACCTTTTTTCCTGCTGCAGGCTCTTCTATTTACACTAGCTGTGTGTATATCAAATATTATTCTTCTTTTTGAAAGCTCTAAAAATCCCTTTGAAATCTCTCTTTCAGATGTTAACTAGGTACTGCCCTTCTTATTTTGCAATCAAAACCGTTGGTCACTGATACAATGATGTAACTGATACAGCTACATGTGTTAGTTTACTAACTCAAAGGTGTCACGAATTATCTGTACCCAACTAATTCTAATTTGATTGTTTTTCCAAATGTGGACTTGGAATTTCATATTATATAATTTAGATATTAGACTATATGGATTATAGTCAGATGTTACATGACTACAGAGGTGATTGCTTTTATCTTCCAGCTAATGTCTTGTGGGCTGCTAGAAACATTGAAGTTCAGTGTTCTAGAGCTCCAAGAACACTTGGATACCTATAATGTCAAAAGAGAAGCAGCAGAACAGGTGAGTCTCTTATATTTCGAAACAAAAAATATTAGAACCTACTCATCAAGAAAATGTTGCAAGTCTTTATCTCTCAACACGAGTATCTAAAAGTAAACTGTGGGAAAAAATTTCTGAAATAAAATCACGTTTCCTTTTTTTCCTACTATTCTATATGTATAATCTGAACCTGAGGTTTTTCTTATGTGTAATTCATTTTTGTTGCACGTATTTCTGAAATTGACTTTGAATATATAACATTGCACAAATGCACTAGCATTGGGAAAAGCGCATTCCTAATATAAAAATCCTCTTTTAAAAATATTCAAATATTTTTAACATGAATATCAATAAATCCTGGTAATTTTTTTCTTTATGAATGTTCTGGCTTATTTTATTAGACTAGAAGGGTGGCATTCATCTCCAGATTAAGACATTTACAGATAACTATCTATATGTGAATTAAGTGCCTTAACACCCATAGTATTCAAGGATGAAGTCAAGACAATAAAAGAAATCAAGAAAGCAATGCAGTTTATCCTAATATAGATACTGACTTGTTGTCTAGCTGAATAGGTCTTTAGACTTCTTTTTGTTGACTGGATCTCCACTGACTAATGGGGGCTTAAACAGCTGTGTCACACACAGACACATAAATTTAGGTGTCTCATCCTGTAACTGGATCCCATTGAGGCTGACGTTTATGTCAGTTATTTACAATAATACAGTTTAGTTTTCAAGGTGTATGTGAGTGGTTATATCCTTTTTGCAAAGAAACACAAAGTTTAAAAGTTGAAAAATTCTGTAGCAAGGGTCTGTATATTTGTTTTTGTGAGCCTTTGTGTGAAGTTCAGGAAGGAAGATACTAACTTCAGAAAACTGAAACAGCTAAGATTTCTATTTCAAGAGCCAAAAGAAAACATGGATCTACAATGAGTTTTGCAGGTACAGGGAGACAGAGAATATATGGGGCTTTTGTGGTAGAGGGAAAATTATTCCTAGGAAAATTAAACATGCATTTGAAGGAACTTTCTACTTATCTCAGCAGCCTGTGAGGCCGTGACAACTGCTATATAGGCAAGTTTGAGTGATGTGAAACAGAACCAGAATTCAAGCCATGACATCTTGGCAGAGATGTATTTTGCAGCACAAGTGGCTCCCTGTTTCTTGATCATGCTGAGTTTATTAGGAAATGATGGCCTCTGCCTCGCAAAGATTGCTGACAGCTCATCTGTTGAATAGAATAGACATCCACTTTTTTGTGGAAAGGATCTCATCTAATGACTAAGATTACCTTGTTCGATGTAATATTTAATATCTAACAATCTCGAATGACAGTAATGCTGTCATCACTCCTATGAGAAAATAATGTATTTTACTCCTCATTTTAGAGAGCAACACTGAGGCACAGAGAGGCTAACTGATTTGCCCCAGGGTCAGACAGGAAGATTTGAGGCAGGGTAGAGAGCAACTTGTCTGTGTGCTTAGAATGGTGACTATCGAAACATCGAGGAATTCTCCTTATATAAACTCCTCATTTAGCCTACACTTTATCATAGCAATAACAAATGGTATTGTTTGGTTGATTTGTCAAAGTATGATGAGTTAAAATTGTGTCCCTTTCAGATGGCCATGAATTCACTTCATGTATTTTCAGCTAATTTTGCACTGCCACATATCATATCGACATAAATCCATGCTGGATATTAAGAGCTTGTTTGTATTTTATTTTACTTGATAAAGGAATATGGATAACAGTTTGATGGCCTCTGTCATTATATCGTAGTGCAGGAGTGTTTTTCTGTGGTGCAGCTGTCAAAAGAGTGTCCAGTAACATGTTTCTGTGGTCAGCCTGTCTTCTGCCACAGGATTTGTGGGTGACTGGAGCAGGAAGAAGGTTCACAGGATGAAAGGAATTGTTCTGAAATAACTGAGAGCGTTTTGCCAGGGTTTTATTTTTATTTAATAATTTATAAATAGAAAGAAGCAGTACTGAGGAGGAAGAAATTTATAGCTTTGACCAATCATTTCTGACTCTTGATAGCATGTCATTTAGCTAATTTAGTGCATTATTTAAGTATTTATTTAGCATGTTAATTTAGAAGTAGTGACTAATTATCTCAGATAATTTATTTTTCTAAAACTTTTTTTAAAAGCATTTCTTCAGCTGTTGGTCCTCAGGTTTTTTTGGTGTGTATTATATAGTATATGTAGACTAAGAATCTTCCAAAGCTACTTCTCAGATATGTTTTATTGGTTTTCTTACTCTGTCCTATTAACACAGTATAGGGAATGATTGAAAGAGACTTCCTCAAGTCAAATCTGAATTTCTATTATTGCAGGCACTTGTGCTATGTATCCTATTCAATCTGAAAGTATTAAGGCAAAACACATAATGAGCTTATTTGCAGATCCTTGTTTTTTTTCATAAACATGCAGAAAAATGATCAAACTAAGCTGGTTGGGCTATTGTATAATAAAGTAAATATAAATTAACAGATATTTAAATAAATATAATTTGCATACTGGAAAATTCTGTATATTAACTTCTTTAATGAAAAATTATTGTTTAAAGTTTACCCTAATAGATTATTTTTGTCACTATCAGTGCTGTGTGTTGTACTGGCATTCACATGAATTAAACGTAAACACTAAGAGGCTTGGGCTGCAGTTGCTAGAAACTCTTACCTATGCACTGAGATGAGAGAGAGAAAGGTACCTATAGTATAGGGGGTGGTTTGGGATGTCTGTTTTGGGGTTAATCTGGCAAACTAAGCTGTGCTATGACCAAGACGAACCACAGACTTCCCTGCATTACGCTTTCAGTACTGCTCTTCACCCTGTATTTTTGTAGGAGATATATGGGGAAAACATAAATTGATGTACAGCAAACATATAAAGAAGATTATTTTGTCACACAATCTACTGCTGTTCCCAAAGAGAAAATTTAGGTCCTTCTACCATGCTGAACATATATTCTGTAAAAATTTTTAGCAAATTAATTTTGTCACCTTTTTGGAGCTACTGTTCTATTTCCTTGCAAGGAAACTGCTTTGACTTCATGTGTGTATTAGGGACAAAGATACTGAATCAGACAAATGTAATAGAAAATATAAGGTTATATGTACATTCTAGGCACACCCTTTATTCAGACTGGTTTTAAGATTTAAAAAAGATCTTAAAAGGGCAGCTTGTGAAAATAAATACTAGCTTCCCAATTGCTGATGCTGTTTGTTCCAGTACAAACCTATTCCATTGTTACCAATGAATGCTGTCAGATAAAAAGAAAAATGAGATTTGCCCTGTATGTTGGTATCCATGTCACTAATTGAAGCTGACACCGCGGTGTTTAGAGAATTCCATTTCTCCTCTTGATAAGCACACAGGCCTAGTTAATTCACTAAGTAACCTTTATTAAATTGAGCAGATGGGAAATCACATTTTTCTTTTTCTTGCATCAGATAAAGGTTAGAAAAAGGTCACTAAGATTTCCTCTGAGACTCAAGATATCAAGCACACAGTATGCTAAATTATTCTTCCTTGGATATATACAGCCTGTTCTTCATTTCAGAAGATAATCTGCACTTTATCTCAACATGATGCATTCCCATTTCAGTAATACCCGAATTACCTCATGCTTGCAGTTGTTTGCGCTGTACAGAAAAATATGCTGGGCACTGTGTCAATGAGATGATCAGGTGTATTGTCCAATAAGAACATATTTAATTCTGCAAATGCTTTATATTAACACTTTTAAATTTGCATGGTTGGTTAAAGCTAGAAAAAAAAAAAGAGATTACCCACTGAAATGAATAAACTTGTCTGCTATAGGAACTGGGGTTAAATACAGCCCTGTATTCATGAAAGAGAGTGGGATCTGCATGTTTGCATTGTGTAATGTGAGAATACCTCATCTCCCTGGCTTGTATGAACTGGAGGTGATGCTAAACTCCCACTGAAGATTTTTTTTTTTTTTTTTTTTTTTTTTTGCATCCAGTAAACCTGAACTTGCATCTAGTTACACAGGAGTGCTCTATTTCCTTCTGTTTCTAAAGTAGTCCCAAGAAATATAACAGGCTTACTCTTACTCTCTAATTTGGATTGGTGGTATATTTTAAATGCTGAGAAATCATGTTGATGTAAACCTTGTAGAGCAAGGAAAGAGAAAATATGATCTCATTTAATGAAAGGGATTTTTCTGCCTCTACCCTCCCACACGTCTCACTACAACAGTACCCAAATTCAATCACAGATTAGTATTTATGCTAAAGTGTACTATCCCCATGTGGGGTAATGAAGGCTACAGGAAATATACAACGGAAGGAACACCATAAAAACTACAAAGTGATATATCGGAGTGGAAATCATTAGTGGAAACAACATTGGTAAACAATTGATTTTGTATCACAATTTCTTATGTAATCTGAGAATGTGCAAGACTTGATGAAGTGTCTGATGCAGTTTTAGCACAGTCTTCAGTTTGCTCTGTTTCAGAAGATGTTTAATCTTGTTTGTATTTATTTTGCAGTGGCTAGAAGACTGCAAAAGAACATTTGGTACTGATGATGGTATTCATGGCACTAACACAGATGCCCAGGTAGGTGTATGTCATTTGTGAGTCTCTGGATATGAGACTAAAAAACATCTTTATATATATTGCACAAAATTCCAATATTTGCAGAGAGATTAAAAATTTATGAAAAGCTTTTCATTTCAGTTATCATCCTATCTTTTGGAAACTCAGATTCTTATGAAGTAGTGGTCTAATAAAAACGGCTCTTTTTAATAAAAGTTGGCAACCCGTCTTGGGTTCTAGACTTAATAAGACTGAGTAGATAAGCAGACTAGATACCATCTGTGTACCAGCAAGTCTACTTTTCTGCAGCTGTTTCTAGAAGAAAAAAGATAAACTGTCTACTGAAAATAAAAAAAACCTCTACTGAATTTAATATAATTAGTACTATACAAATACATATGACCTTTCTGGAGCCATTACTGAGTGGGAAGGGAGTAAAGTAGCAGTATGGCAAAAATCTCATTAAACACTTCTGTCAAAATATCATCTAACAGCAATAGGTGAAGTAACCTATTAATATTAGTTCAGTATTTTGTATGTATTTGCATGGCACTCATCCATGTTTAATATTACTAATTGCTATAGTAAGTGGTAGCTTTTCCCCAAGTAGACTAGGACTTTTTTTTTTTTAAAACAATAGCTGCATAATATTGACACTGTAGATAAAAAAGCAAATCCAAAACTTATCATTAGTAGGTACAAGGAGTCTGCCATCCAGAGTACTGTAATAAGAACAGTGAAAGATGTAAGAAAGTAGAATTGCAGGTAGCAGATGAACTTACCTTTTCACAATGACATTTTGACAAAAATCCCAAATCCAGGCTGAAAAAGGAGGAATTTTATTCCTTTTATTCAATCGAACTCTATCCATTGATGCACTTGGTCATGTTTCTGCTGCTGAAAACGTAGTGTTCAGCAACAGAAATGCCTACTGTGTGCATGCACTGTTTCTTCTTTTATACAGTTTTCATTTGCTCCCATATATATATATTTTTTTTTTTAATTCAATCACAAAATGCCCCTGAATTTTTAGAGTAGTAATATACGGTTGCTTTTTATATTGCATCAAAGTTGCACATTTAAAAAAAAATTTTCATGTGGATAAGCATAAGTAATACAGCAAAATAATTTGCTACCATTTGCAAGGATTTTTGCTTTGCCTATGAACACAACGTTTAGTGTATTTTACACTTGGTTTACATCTTTGTATACTGACTGGTACATGTTTAGAAATATGTAACAACATTTACTATTACAATACAGTAATTTTTCTATGTATTTCAGTCCATATTTAGAATGTTGTTTATATACACCAAGAAACTGTTCTAACATTTAACTTAGAACATAACTGTTCTTACCATGAAGGTAAATGTTACTGTTCCCACTGTATAGCTAGGGAAACTAAGAAATGGAGGAAAAGCCACATGCAGGCTTTCATTTAGCTTGCACAGAGAGAATCCACGATTCCGAGTGAGGCAGTTTTGTCTGTTTTTCCCCATTTCTGCAGGGTTTGAAGATAGCCTCTGAAAAGGAGTTATGTGACTGTTCACATTGATTATTTGTGGGGACCTGTTTTGATTTTGGTTTTCAATCCTAGCCTGCAAGGCATGATGGCAATTTTTTCTTTATGTGCTCCTTGCACTTGCAGGTTCAGTTAAAATTATTTTAACATATAGTGTCCATTGAGAAGGCAGAGTCCTGTTATCCTGCTTCATAAATATACACAATTTACAGAAGTTCTAAATTTATTCACAGCAGCTTATAGTGACTTGAAGGAGATTGAGAAGTTACCAAGTGTAAGATCATTGTTTCAAAAGTCCTTGTAAATGGAGTGTGGGGCTGATAAGTCTATCCAGTCAACCAGTTAATGCTAAAAATATGTAAGTGTTGTCTTGCTCAGGAAAACAGAGCTGCTTCATTCAACAGATATTTTTCATTCACTAACACAAATAAGATTTTCTTACTAATTTTTAGCACTGTCATCAATACAGCTAAGGAACAGTGAGATGAATTCTGTTCTGGCTCGTGCATTGCCAGCAGACTTGCAAGTAAATCTAATTACTGGATTTTTGCTATTAGTGCTTACACGCAAGCCTGAAAGAATGCATCTGGACTCTGGCTAGACTGTTTGTACAGGACTGGCAGGTAGAAAAATCAGATTGTTTCTCAAGTGAGCAAGTATGTGAAAGACACTGAAGCAGTACAAAACCATTTTTAAAGGGAAACCTCTCTTGAATTTTTAGAATAGCTATCAAGGTGTGATTTTGGGGAGAGGGATTATTTCTGGCTTACAGTAATAATGAGACTTGGCTTAAAGAACACTGGAACTTAATGACTAAAAATATTAAATAATCGATGCTGCCATTCCTCAAAGTCTGATTCTCTGTACTTCATTAAAGTGAGTCATAGAGTTCTTGTCGACTTTGGCAGTTCAAGATCTTATCTTTTCGCGGTGTTCTGTGCACCAGAAGTTTTTGCTTATATAGTAATTGTGCTACGTATATGATAGCACAGAGTACAGAATAAAAACCTGCAATGTTTATAGTCTGTTAAGCACATAGTGTATAACTTATTATACACAGTGTATAAATATGTGCTTAGTAAAGCTCAACTGCTTCTGCCTGTTGGAATCAGATATCAATTGCATCTTCATATGTTTACTATGACCACTGCACTTGCTTAAATGCCATCAATACGCTTAGCGCTGTACAAGGGACAGAAATGAAGTTCCTGTCCCTAGTCTGACAATTACGTTTTCTGACGATTTCTTTCCCTGTCCCTCTTTCCCAAATGTTTTTCTGAAATAGCTTGTAAAAACCTAGTGCAATTAAATTACAGAAATCTCACAATGAGGTAATGAGAATTGAGTTTAGCAAAACCAAGAATTTTCTAAACTGATTCTGAATCCAAATTAACACTACATCTCAAATTTTAAAAGGCATTTTTGCTTGAACTATAGTGGTACAGAACAAGTAAGAAGCATTGTACAGATGTTCAGACCTAGGTGTCCTTGGTTTTGATTTCCTCAAATTTGCATACCTTTAAGACTACAAAATGTATAAAGACCAGACAGGGTTGTAAGTGAAGTACCTTACGTTGTGGGACAACACAGCCAATGCTATCTGTTGTTAGTTACAGCTGCAAGTAATTTCACTCCAAATTCAATCTGTTAATTTTTTCCATTCAGGGTATATTTGGAGCATGTTACTTGTACTTCTTCCTCCATTTTACCTGGGACATCTTTTACCCTAATTAAAATTATTTCCTACACTAATTCTTGATCTTTTTTTCTTTCTTTGTATTTTTGTGACCTGCTCATCTTCTTGCTTAGCAAATGGAAATTCTAGCAGTAAGTGACAGTTCTTGATTTATCAAATACTTAACCATGCTAGTTACCGAACTGGTCTCCATCTGTCTTGTCCATTTGTGACATAGTGATGTCTTGTCGTAGACTATTACAAAACTGCTGTGTGCTTCAATTTTGCATCATCTAACCCATTGAACTGTTGGTCCTTTGTAGATAATAGGATCCTGTAGTTAGTAGAATGTTATAGAAGATTATTCCATTAGCACTAGCTTTTATGTCTGTATGTAAAGCAGTATAAACACTGTCTGCACTTTGACTAGTGTTTTAGACGCATAAAAATGGAAGCAAGACAGTGCATAAGTTAATGCTGCTGTTTCATTTCTTTAAGAATATATCACGTGGTGTTTTCTAAAATAGAATCAGACCTACCTTTTATAAAGGAAACATTATTCTTGCCTCCAAGAGTGGAATTATTCTCCTCTTACTGCATCAGGCAGTTGTAAGCTAAGGGCCAGGTTATACTGTGCTTACATATTTATGTATGAAAGATTCCATATTTACAGACCACAACTGCTACTTTTGGATATTAAATCTTGAATTTAAAAGACTAAAATATCAACAATAAAGTAAGTGATCTATGAAACTCTGTCTTGGAACATGACATTTCAAAATGCCTTTTGAATCACTTCACATCCCCCCCCCCCCCCCTTCTTGGAAATGTAACTTACTAAAAAGTAAACTTTAAATCTGTGTGAGAGAGGCTACGTGTAAATCTAGAACTGAATGAAGCTTTCATCTGCTTTCCATTAGCTTCCTGCTACTTTAGCTTCTAAATCTTTTTGGCATTTTCTTCAGTAACCAAATAACTACTTTTAATTTTGCACATTCTATACTGAAGAAGTTGTCGTTTATTGTCTCTTGTATTGGATAGCAGATGTTTTGCACTTCCTGAATATAATAATGTTTTACATTTATAGGAGCTGGAGTTGTGTCGGAGGCTATACAAGTTGCATTTCCAGTTGCTGCTTCTGTTCCAAGCCTATTGCAAACTCATCAGCCAAGTAAAAACAATCAAAAAAGAAGCAGAGGTAATGAAAACCATGCCATTTAGCGACTAATTGTTGACATTTTAAGGCCAAACCATTTAAAGTACATTTTGATAACATTTTCATCAGTGGGACATCTTTTTAGAAACTGAAGGAGGGTACCAGCTGTTTTATAGCCAATCAATAAAAGATTTAAGTAGAGCTCACAAGAATTTTCTGAGATGTTCAGTTATGTGTTGATTTTTGTACAGCTTGAAAGCTCTTAAATAGACAGGAATGCAGGGAGTCCAGTGATGAGCATTTTAAATATTTCAGTAGTGCTCCTGGTGTATTCTAATCAAGCTACAATCAAGGCACATCAATTCCAATCAACAGAGTTCTGTGATGAAGCCCCTTTCCATCACCGCAGTGTTTCCTATTGCAAACACCGTCACTTGCTACCAGCTGATTTATATAACTGTGTCACTTCAGCCACCATTCAATTACTCTGCAACCTTAGTCCCCATCCTAAGTGCAGTTAGTAATGCATTCTAGACATCTTATGCCTGATTTTTAGTTGTAGTAACTTTAGAAGTAAAATGTGTCCTTCAGCTGTGCACATGTGGTACCTATGTGATGTTAATTGAGTTAATCTGAATGCATTATGCTATTAATAATGTCTTCTGAAAGTTCTCCCTTGGGTCTGTAATGCAATAGATAGAGGTAGCAGGAAAAAAAATAGGCCTGGTCTTGCTTGATATAGTAGGGACGAAAATGAAAAAGCGGGGTGAAAGTCTTTGGGTTTTGAGTAGCTGTTGTGGTTTAACCCCAGCTGGCAACTAAGCACCACACGGCTGCTCCCTCACTCCCCCCACCCAGTGGGATGGGGGAGAGAATAGAGGAAAAAATAAAACCTCGTGGGTTGAGATAAAGACAGTTTAATAGGACAGAAAGGAAGGAAAATAATAATAATAATAATAATAAGACGACGACGACAATAATACCACTAAAAGAATTAGAATATACAAAACAAGTGATGCACAATGCAATTGCTCACCATGTGCCGACCAAGGCCCAGTTAGTTCCCAAGCTGCGATCCACCCCTCCCAGCCAACTCCCCCCAGTTTATATACTGGACATGACATCATATGGTATGGAATATCTCTTTGGCCAGTTTGGGTCAGCTGTCCTGGCTGTGTTCCCTCCCAACTTCTTGTGTCCCTCCAGCCTTCTTGCTGGCTGGGCATGAGAAGCTGAAAAATCCTTGACTTAGTATAAACACTACTTAGCAACAACTAAAAAACATCAGTGTCTTATATCAACATTATTTTCCTACTAAATCCAAAACACTGCACTATACCAGCTACTAGGAAGAAAATTAACTATCCTAGCCAAAACCAGGAGAGTAGCTTAGGAAAAAATGATGCGTGCTCCTCACTTAGATTTCCAGATTTTTGTAGAGGCTGCAAATGAGTGAGTTAATTTCTGTCTGGAGAATGTTGTGGAAGGTCGGCATCACACCAGTCCCACTTCTTGCCTGAGTTAGTCAGATGTAGAATCATATTCTGAGCGATGGCCTTGTCTTTTACTCATACATTGGAGCTAAAGCCAAAGATAGTATGATATATACTGGCTGCACTACAGTTATTCTGCTGGGTTACCAGTCTTCCAGATTTTTTCTTCGTATTTAAGTTGTCCTTGTAATAACACAATTCCTGCTGTACTTTTCCAAAGTGTTTAATTCTTCTTGTCAGTTTAATTGTTATTAAGTGATGTGGGGAGAAAAGAATGTATTTTTTGAAACAAATTTTAAAAGAACTAAGACGGAAACTTCATCAGGGGAAAGCCCAAATACCCAACATGCACGCTTGGGCCATTAAATAACTGTATACTTAAGCAACTGCAGCAAATATTTGGATGTACTTTTTCTGCCTCTCATTTATGATTGCAAAGAGGAGGAAAAATGTAAGTCTGATCTGCTGAAAGTTAATTTGGCTGAAAATACATTTGAACTAGAAAAGGTAACTCTTATACTTGTTTTAGGTCATAAACATGTCTGAAGAACTTGCTCTTTTGGAGAGCTGTCTGAAAGAGGCCGAAGCTGCATCTGACAGTGGTATCGAAGAAATTGAAATTGCAGAGGCTTCCCAAGCCAGCACAGAAACGGCTATTCACTCTCTCATTGAAACCCTGAGAAACAAGGAGTTTGTGTCAGCTGTAGCACAGGTCAAGGCTTTCAGGTAAGTGCTTAAGGATTGCTTTCAGACCTGAGTTTGCGAATAGGCCTTTTTAATTTAAAGATAGGGATAGGCACTATTCCAGTTTTTTTTCAGCTCTTGCTAGATGTCCTTATTGAAAAGGACAAGCGCTGTTGCTTCATTACAGCTTGTTCATACACATTTTGCAATTTAAAAAAAAGCAACTCCAGTAGTATTTGTTCTTTAGAATTCATCTTTGAGAAAATGATACTGTTAACTATCAGGACTCTACGGAAGAAATATTTCTCTTGCGTTTTCCTATGTCTTCTGTTCAAATGTCTGTTTACAGAACAAGAATATTTAAACATTTAAATTTTTTTTTTTTTTTTATATCTAAATCCAAATTGTGTGTTTACAGATCTATGTGGCCCCATGACATCTTTGGCAGTTCTGAAGATGACCCAGTTCAAACACTGCTGCACATATATTTCCGTCATCAGACGCTTGGTCAAACTGGTAGCTTCGCAGTAGTAGGCTCCAACCAAGATATGTCTGAGGCCAGCTCAAAGCTGATGGAACTTAATCTAGAAATTCGAGAGTCTCTACGCATGGTGCAATCCTATCAGCTTCTAGGGAAAATCAAACCAGGAATAAATCTTGTGAGCACTGGATTCTGAACAGCTGTCATTTAGAAAAGAACTGACAATGGAGACGCTTCAGACTATTATTGAGCACCTTTCATAAAAAAGAAAACCTCCAGCAATCCTGACAACCAACACAATTTCATCACAGCAAGAAATTGTTTCATCAAAAGTAAAAATCTGAAAATTGAAGTGAACATCTTACTTGACTGCTCTTTCTACACAGTAGCTGTGTGGCAGTAGTATTTTTTTATTAAATTTATGTATAAAAACTACATGAAAGGAAAAGGGCTTAAATGTAATGCATACATATGCATTATTTTCTGTTGTAATAGAACTATAAATGGTGTTTGCAGTAACAGCCTCTAAAGGTTGAATTAATATCGCAGGTGGGATGAGGCTAAAATCAAGGCTGGTTTATTTTGGCTGAAGACCTGCAAGGCTTCCTGGCTTTCCAGCAGTAGTAGATATAATCATCAACTAATACCTAATGAGACACTTTGCAACGTCATGAAGAATGTGCGGTCAAACATGAGTAGAATGACTTACGACTGCAAAAACCATTGACTTCTCAATGTTTTATTTGCTTTTGTTGTCTGTAACAAGGAAATGATGTGTGTGAGTTAGAATGTATGGCTATGTGACAGTTGTTTTTTGAAGGTATGGATGATTGTTAAATAAGGTCTCAGAGCATGCTTAAAAGAGCTGCAAGATTATTTTTGAAGAAATTTTATTTTATTAGATCTAATCCTCATAGTGTGTAAATGTTAGGACATTTAATAATATTTTAAACTGGGATTTCCCAGTGTTTCTAAAAGAAATAATATATCTGTTAACTTTATTGGAATGCTGCTCAGTTCTCTGATCAGTGCTTATGTTACAAATATTGATAACAACTAACCAAAAAGTAGCTGCCTGCAGAGACTTTAAAATGTATATTAAAGATATATGCTGCCCATCAGCAATTCTCATTAGAAGTTAACTTATTTTATTCTGTATATATTCTAGAAACTGTATAGTGCAAAACCAGTATTTTTCTTGTAAATTTGTGCAATGCACTGTTAAGACAGTAGGTGTATAAAGCTATGACGGGAAGGGGGAGTTCTCCCTATCGGTAGTCACATACATTACTTGCAGTCTGAGTAGTCTGCAGGGTTCAAAGAGTTTGAATGCACGTATATGCATCTTCATGACTCAACTTAAGCCTAAGGAATTGGGACTATATAGGAAAAAAAAAAGACTGACTACCAAAACATGCAAACAGGCAATATACTCATAGTTCAGTGTCAAAGTCTGTAGCATAAAACAAACTGGATTCTGTTGAAACCAATAGCATTTTGTAAAAAAAAAAAAAAAAAAAAAAAAAAAAAAAAGGTGAGAGAGAGAAAAAAACACAGAAAAAAGAATGTAGTCCCATGATTCCTGTGATTTGAAAGGAACACCCAGTATTTTTATATACATCTCTTACCCACTGTGATTTTTTTTTAATGGGCTCTAATTCCAGAGTTTAGAATGTAGAATTGAAATTCTTAGCTCTGCCTTTTTGGGGGAATTGGACCCCACTAGAAATGTAATTATGCTGAAATGCATTAATTGAAGGCACTGTGCACGCTGTTGGACTGCTGACAGTAGTTATGTTATCCTAACAAGCTCTGTAACTGGTCAAGGCACATCCATAATCACTGTATTTTTTTCCCTGTCCCTGATAAAATTGAATTATTTTGATGGTTTTGTGGTACTGTAGATGGTGTTCTTAATTATTTAATAAGTATTTACCAGGGATAAGTAGTTTTATTTAGTGGCGCATTACACTTTTATTTACATCATCTTTTACCAGCTTTTTTTGTAAAAATAAAAGACATTGTATCTGTCCCTTGGTGTATTTTTACAAGCTAGAGTTTAAATACTTTAGCTAAACAGACTAAACACTGACAATAGAGGCCTGGGTGCCTTGAAATCATGTTTTTTCCTTTTATGTCCTGTCAATGCAACAGCATTTTTCTAGGCATCTTCTGAAGCCGTTAAAGGATTTATCATACAACTCAAACCTGAATTTATATACATAATTCCTTATGTTATACATCTTCCTCCATTTACAATGACTAGCGGAACCTGCCCTATGGAGCAGAATCATGCTAGCTGTCTTTGATACTGCTGTAACTTTGTGCAGCTTTTCCAAAATTACTCATTCTCAACTACTGCATAAGCCCTGTGTTACCTGGTGCCAGGTCTGTGCCAAATCTGAAGCTATGGTAAAGCTGTCTAGAAACAAGTGAAACATCAGACAGCTTCCATGCAGCAAATACAGCACTGACTGAGCTAACACATGCAAAAGAATCTCTTCATGAAAAAGCTGTACAGGGCAAGTTCAAGGTATCTTTGAAGAACCGGCAGCCTGAAGGCTGTTCCTTTCTGCTTTGCATAATCACCATAGGTCATGAGTAGCTTCCCTTCTTTCTGCTGAGTCTAGGAACCAGTGCCCATGATACACAGCATATGCTGTCAAGGACGTGACAGAGCAGTTAAGTGGAAAAGGATACAGAACTGTACTTCAGCATCGAGCAGTAAAAGCATTGAATGTATTTATGTAAGAGGAATGACACGTAGAGCTACTGCAGAACTGAGGAATGCTACAGGATGAAGGAAGGCTGTTTAATATTGCTGCCTACTGCACTCTGCTCCTCCAAGCCTCAAATCCTTGCAGTAGCTGATGAAAGCAGGGGCAGCTCTTTGCTGCTACCACTTGGAGCCTTCATTAACTGCTTGTTTGGACCAGTTGCTGGTGAAGCACGCCATACAGTTCAGATTGGCTAGGCCTGTTCTACATCTTATCAAACAGAAGCAACTGCTGCTTTGACTGTAGTTAGTCGGGATGACAACTCTAAGTTGTACTAAATTTCACTTTGGGCTATTACTGATAATGATTGCATAAGAGTCACCATATTCACAGCAAGTAATCCTCAAAGCAATGCTTGCAAGGACATCTGTGTAAATAGGAAGCACTTGACTGCTCATATTGCTATGAGTTGCCATATGACTTCATACTGACGTGGCACAGAGCTCAAGTTCTCAAACTCATTACCAAGGTGCACAGACTCATCACAGTCAGTCGCCCACACTGCATCCATCAGGAACAGACTACAGCCGTTAGAATGGGGAAGGCAAACAGGAAAACACTGAAGAACATCTTTAGAGGGAAATACGCTTGGAAATAAAAAGACACATCCCAGATCACAGTTGCAGCTGCAAGCTGAGGCAGACTATGGGTAGATGGCTGCAGAGGGGGCCTCAACTGTGCCCCTCCTCAAGCTGGAGACTTGCCACTGCTCATTACTGTAACTACAGGTGAGTGCAAGGCACATGCATCTACAACAGAAAACTGCCCAGCTGCAGTTGTACTTTTCACATTGAACGGGGCAAGGATGGAATTTACTGTGAAAGTCTTTGTGTGGGATGGTAAAGCAAGAGATAGATAGTTCCTTTTACTGTGATACAGGGGAAAATGCTTCAGGTAGAAGCATGAAATAAAACAGTACCCCATTCTGGGGGTGCTAGGGCTACTCATTCCCAGAATGCCTCATGCTGCTATAATAATGAATGGAGCAATAATAAAATTACTTGGCAATAAATTGGTGCTGAGGCATTAAGCCTTAGTTACTGCAGCAAGTTCAAGGGGCATGTTAAAATAAAGCAGGAGTCTACAGCAAGATGAGTTAAGCCTACAGAATTAACACTCACTGCCCCTCTAAATGGACATTTGTTGGTGCAAAGGACAATGTTTGTCTACCCTGCCATACACTAGCTTCCATTCAGAGATGCAAGATAACCTGGTACTGAAGCTGTTGTTATACAGCATGGGCTCAGACTGATTCCGCTGTTAGTCTTTATTAGAGTGGTCTCAAGTAAGCTGGGTAGAGGTGTAGATAAGTTTGTTATAACCAAGATAAATCAGTCTTTCCAAATAGAAGCTACCTCGAGAGTTCTGCAAGAGGCTTTGTGCATTATTATGCTCAATTTCAAAATTAACATCTTTGCTAGCATTCTCAGAAAAGTATGTTTTTCTCTAAGTTTACCCAGCTCCTTGGCTACAGGGTAGACTGGGTGGTGTAGATTTTACTAGCTTGTGAATCTGCTCAGATGGTCATGCTGTGGAGTCCCAGAGTCAGCTTGTAATGCTTTGCTGAAGCATGGTGTCCCTACAGAGGCCATTACCTCTGACAGCACCAACAGGCCTCAGATACCATCATCTGGGAGTAACCATGCTGGTTCTGCCATTACTACCCAACACTAGAAGTACAATTCCTAGTTGCAAACCCAACCCCAGAAGGGTGCAGGAGTTTGATCCTTCCCCGATGGCAGATGCCTAAACCATAACTAGATCAAACTCTTTAAGTGTAAGCCACTAAGTGCACAGCTCTTGTGCATCATCTGCAGGTCCAAGAGGAAGCCAGGCAGATGCAGTATCATACTTTAAGCCTTTGAAGTGTCACTTCTCTTGATAACCTTGTGGAAGTAAAGATGGGCACCTCGTTTACCAAGAGACCATAACATCAGTGACTCCCTTCCCCAGCAGTTTGAGAACTGTCCCTGAAGATGCATTAACCACAAGCTTTCTTTGGCTTTAATCTACAAGACAAGAACACCAGCTTAGCTAAATGCAGACCAGCTGTACCAGTAGAAGTGACCTAGTTTTTACATAGCATTTCTCAATCATTTTCTAGTGACAAAAAACAGGTGCAGGAGACTTTCTACATGGAATAGAAGCGTGCACAGTGAGTGAGTACTGCTAGGTGTTTTGTTGATGAATGATGCTCTACTACCTACTGTAGATGTCAATCTGATGTTAGCTTCAAGTGTTTGATTAGTTCAAGGGTGGGAGCAGTAACAGACATCCTTTCCCACCCAAGATTCTACAAGGTCCGGACTCAGTTGCTGCCAAGACCACTGATTTACAAAACATTATTTGTAGGCTCTTTCCCTATGCAAGTTACAGAAGTTGCAATACGCACCCTCTGAGCTGGGCACAAACCCACCTGATCATTTGAGCGTGCTTTGCAATACTTTTATTTGCATGCTTTCCTAGCTACACCTCACTAAGTACCTTCAACACCACCACCACCACCAACAAAAAAAAGTCTGCTCTACTTGCAGTTTTCTAGAACAGCCCTAAACAAAAAACCAAAACCACCCCATCCCACTCAGATGATGTATTTGAAACTGAACGTGCTATCGCAGGAGAGGCGTTTCCCTTTGCACCTCCCACAGAGGTCCTGGCGGTGGGGCCTCTTGGGATCCACGTGGCGCATCTTCACGGGGCAGGTGCACCTCGTCTGCTTGCAGCTCTGGGGGAGAAGGCGGCGGTCGGCGGGCGCGGGCCGGGGGCGGCCCAGGGCGGGGCAGGGGGTCCCTTACCTGGCAGGTGATGTCCTCCACGCGGTACGGGTTGTAGGACTTCTGGCAGGTCCGGCAGAACTGCCGGAAATAGACCTGGGGGGGGGGGAGGCCGGGGTCAGCGCGGGGGGGGCGGCGGCGGCGGGCGAGGGGCCCGGGATGATCCGAGCCTGCCCTACCTTGTTGGTGCCCTGGACGCACCAGACGTACGCGCTCTCCCAGCGGATGTTGCAGTCCTTGCAGTGGTAGTAGCCGTACTTCTGCTCCAGGAACTGCCGGGGACAACCGTTACTCGACGGGGCAGACGACTCCCGGGCCGGGCCGGGCCAGCCCGGCCCCGCTCCGCTCCCCCCACGCCGCCCCTCACCTGGAAGCGCAGGCGGGTCTTGCCCGCCGCCGGCTCCCGCTTCTGGGGGGCGGCAGGCGGCTCTGCCCGCGCTGCCGCCGCCGCCTCGTCCTGGCTCTCCTCCGGCCCAGCCGCCGGCGGCTCCGGGGTCGCGGCCGGGCGCTGCCCCAGGGGCTCGGGCGCTGCCCAGGGCTCGGCCGGGCGCTGCCCAGGGGCTCGGCGCCGCCCTCGGGGGGCTTCTCCCAGCTCGCCCGCACGGCGGCCGCCTCCGCCTCCCGCTGCTCCCGCAGCGCGGCCGGCTCCTCCTCGACGGCCGGCGCCGCCGCCTCCTCCTGCTGCGGCCGCCGCTCCGGCTCCGGGCTCGGCTCCTCCAGGAAGGCGGTGAGTCTGCGGGACGCCATGGGCGAGTAGACGGCGATGGTGCGGGGGAAGCGCACGGCGCGGGTGCTGGTGGTGGCGGGGCTGCCCTGCTCCTGCTCCCGCTCCTGCTCCGCCTCGCGGGGCCGCGGCCCGGCGGGGGGACCGGGGCGGCGGCGCAGCAGCGTGCGGGGCCCGAGGGAGCACTGCACCGAGGCGTCCTGCCGCGGGTTGACCTGGACGCCCACCTCCTTGGTGTTGGCCTTGCGGAGCCGCGGCGTCAGGTTGGGGTTGACCTGGGAGAGGATGGCCTTCAGCTGCGCCCGCTGGTAGTTGTCGAAGTATTCGGCGGCCGCCGCCGCCTCCCCGTAGCCCGAGAAGTAGCCGCTGCCCCGCGGCCGCCAGCCGCCCGCCGCCCCCCCCTTGCCCTTGGGCGGCGGGTAGCGGTAGGAGTAGGGGTGGTAGGCGGCATACAGGTAGCTCTCCATCGCCTCCTCCGCCATCGCGCCGGACCCGGCATAGCCGCTGGGGGGGCGGCCTTAAATACCCCCGGGGCGGGACCGGGGCCGGGCTTCCCCCGCCCCCGACGGGCGCCGGCCTTGGCGGCCCCTTCCCATCCCCGCCCGGTGCGGGACCTCGGGCAGGACATCCCCCACCCCCCTCAGCGCAGCTCCCCTGGTGAACCAGACAGCGCGGCCCTTAATTGCCCCCGCGGAATTAATCAGCGGGGAACACGGGTTTGGTTCAGCTTCGCCATGTATTTGTGGTGAGAACAACGAGCACAATGCTTTTACAGCGGGTGGGAGGCACAGAGATACGCGCGCACGAGGTGGTTTGCCCGTCCGTCTGCACTGGCGCCGTGTTGGCTTCGCCTCTGCAAAAATCTCATCTCCTTCCTCCCCATTCCTGCTGCACTCAGGCGGGCAGGAGCCTCCTTGCGTGAAGACGTACGGTTACTGATTCGCGTCGCAGTGGTACTTTTTTCATTGTTTTTTAGATTTTTTTCATATTTATTTTTGAGGAAATACAACTGTCACGGTAATAAATGCACACCACCTTGTACAATGGGAGCAGCTGGAGAAACGATGGAGGCCGGGCAGCTCCACTTGCGCAGCGGCGAGTGTGGCCCCAGCCTGGTTGCAAGCACGACACACATCACCGGGTGTCACCTCCTTATCTCGCCTAAAGTGCCGTCTGCGTTGGCTCCATCTGAACGGAGTTGTGCTCCTCCGTGGTCACTGTGCCATATGAAGTATCGGCCACCTCCTCTTCCTTCAGTTTCTTGTAGGAAATATCTGTGTCTTCCTCTTCACCAAGCGTATCTTGTTTGTAGCTGTCTCTCCCATACATCTTGTATACCAGCACAAAGAGTCCCGCTTCTGCCGACTGAAAAAGCGCGTAAAGCAAGGGAAACATGTACATGCTCCCTATGAGCTCCGGGGGGAAGGTGAGTTTTAGGATGGCAGTGCAGAGCTGGACGTTTTGGCACCCTGTTTCCAAAGACACTGTTCTCCTGCAGTGTGGGGGCATTTTAAAGACTGTGGCCAAGCCGTATCCCAAGGCGTACCCTGCTAGAGGCATCAGCACTGCAATGGCGTAGACAGACGCAGGAATGTGTGCCATCAGATCTGGGCCCAGCATGGTCCCAGTCAGGATGAACAGGATCACCAGAGTCACCAAGAGGGACCACAGGGAAATCTGGCAACAGATACAGACATTGATAAACAACATGGGGGTTATTAGTTTGAAAGGATAAGCATAGCAGGTTAGAGGCTTGATAGAGAGTCTAAACTGCAAGACATGGTTGCGCTGCCCTTCCCGGGTTTGCTCCTGGTCTCGGGACTTTGGTGGTGTTTGATCATATCCCAGGAAAGGAAGGGGCTGAGGTCGCCCTCCATCCCTTTGCTTTGGGGTGACTTGCTGGGAAACTAGAGAGCCAGGGCTTGTGCTTCACTTTTCCTTTCGTAATTAAGCTAATTTGTTTGCGTGTTTTAAGGAAGTGTCGCTGTGCCTGTGGGTTGGTTTTGCTAGCCCTGGGTGCAGTGGGAGCGGGGAGAAAGCAGGATGCCGGGGAATGACTCTGCTCCAGGTCCTGGAGGTGCCTCCAGGGGTGCAGCGCCGCGCTGCCCTCCTTCCCGTGCACTGGGGGGGGTAACCTGCCCTTTCCCTCGCTTTCTGTCTCTGTCCCACCGTTTTACTTCAAGACTGTAAGTCCTTATATGCCACCTGAGTAGTGGAATAGGCTGCTACCATCGGTTCGGAGGGACCAGAAAGGTTACTGCTGTCGGACTCCGTCCTCTGCCCCGTCCCCGGGCACCCCCCGCAGCGCAGCCACCCCTCTCCCAAGCCCCCCCCCCCATTCCCCCCCCGTCCCGGGGGCTGTGCCTACCTTAACCAGGAGGTCGGCGGCGCGGGGGTGCCGGTAGCGGATGAGCATCCCCAGGCCGATGGGCAGCAGGGTGCTGCCCAGCGTCAGGCTCACCGCCCCCAGGGGCAGCAGCTGCACCAGGGCCGTGTTGATCCAGTGGCGGCTGTAGACCCAGAGGCAGAGGGGCATCAGGAAGAGGGCCAGCAGCGTGGAGGAAGCCGTCATGATAATGCTGCGCCGGGGGAACCAAAGAGACACCGGATCACCGCCCGCCCGGCCGGGGGGCGGCCCCGGGAAGCCGCAGCCCCCGCGGGCAGGGGGCTCTGCAGCCGGCCGGGGCGCTTCTCACGGCAAGAGCCCCCCCGCCCCGCTTCCCCGCCCCGGCCGGGGCGCGGGCAGGCAGGCTTTTTGGGGAAGGGGGCAGGAGGCGTGTGTCGGGGTCCGTGTAAGACTCGCCCGCCCCGGGAGAGGCAGGAGAGCAACGCTGGGCGTTTCCAGCCCCATCGTGGCCGGCCGGCCGGGCGGCCGGCCCCACCGCCGGTAGGTGCCCAGCAAACCCGCCCCGCGTCCCGGGGCCGCCGCAGCCCCCCGGCCGGCTGGGGGCGAGGGGGAGCGGGGCGCCTACCTGAGGTTCATGTCCCCGTCGACAAGCACCGACATGAGGTTGGAGAGGTTGCCCCCGGGGCAGCAGCCGCACAGCAGCACAGCCACGGCCGCCACCTCGTCCAGGGCGAAGATGAGGGCGAGGAGGAAGGCCAGCAGCGGCATGGCCACGAACTGCCCCAGCAGCGCCAGCAGCAGCCCCACGGGCCGCCGCAGCTGCTGCCCCAGCTGCCCCAGCTCCACGGCGCAGCCCAGCCCGAGCATGGTCACGCAGAGCGCCAGCCCCACCAGCACGCTCAAGCCCTGGCTGAAGGAGCGGTCCCCGAAAGCCTCGCCGCCCCCCGCCAGCGACCCGCCGTCGGGGCCGCCGTCCCCCGCCGCCGTCGGGGGCTGCGCGGAGCCGGCCATGGGCTGCGCGGCCCCCGGGAGCCGCCGGCTCCCCGCCGAGCCCCGGAGGAGGGAGCGGGCGGCGGGGGGGGCGTCAGTGCGGGATGCGGCGGCGGCTCGCCCCGGCGGCCCGCGGAGCCCGCATCCCGGCCCGGCTCAGCCCGGCTGGGTGCTGCTGATGGGCTGCGGCCGCGGTCCGTCCCTGCGCGCCGGCCGTCTGCTGCGGGCACCGCCCGCGCGTCCCTGGACCCACGCGGGGCCACCCCCGGCGTGGGCGGTGTCTCGCTGCCGCCTCGACGGCGGGCAGCGCCCGGCCGCCAGCGCCGCCCGGCCCCGGCGGAGGGAAGCGCAGGCGGCGGCGGGGGCTCATGGCCGGACCCCTTCCTCTCCGGTGCGACACCCGACAGCCCACTTCTGGAGCCGGCGCAGCCCCCTGGATCCTCCCGAGGGCCAGGGCAGGGCCCGGCTTTTCCAGCGGAGCAACTGTGGTATCGGGGGGTTTACTCTGGCATCAGCATCAAAAAGTCAATCCGTTACGCAGTGTCACCCGATGTGGGTGGGCGGCACCGGTCCCCCTCTGCTGAGGGATGGCCGAGCTCGTTCCCCCTCCAGGCAAGTTGCCGGCTGCTGTGAAGGCTGCGGGAGTGGGTGAGGAAGGATGGAAAGCCCTTTTAGGAGGTCGGGGAGGAACTGCTTTCTGCTGGTGGGGTCCCAGAAGCTTGTAAGGAGAGGTGATACCTTGATAGGGCCGTCAGTGCAGGTGGAGGAAGCAGACAAGCTCGCAGGCACACAAGTATTCAAACCAGGGTAAGAAATGTAGTCCATCACCCAAAAATCACATCCAAGGGTGATTATAGTGTTGTCAGTCACAAAACTGTGCTTACAACATTTCTGTTTCCCCTATTTCATACTTTTCATTTAGTAATTGTGTGTCACCCTGTGCCTTCAAAAGCAAAATGCTGTATGGGGCGCCAGGCTGGGCTCACAAGGGCAGGAGCTCCCGAGAGAGGAGGGCAGCCTCCAAGAGCAGAATGGATGTTGGTGACTCTTACTCTGTGCGCTTGGCACCGCTACTGGCCGTGTCTCAGGAGCGTAACCATCTTTTCTTCTTTCACCCAGAGGATTTAGAGGGAGCTTCACATCACTGCTCCTGGGTGGGAGTAGCTGGCTCAGCACATGGCATCCCCAGGGGCTGCCCCTTGGATTCTACACTGAGCTCTGCTCCACATGGAGCGTCTTGGGTCGTAGCTCAAGGGGGACACACCAAATTTAAGGAGAGAGCCTATGGGAGCCGCCCTGACCGGCTGCTTGCCTTAAGCTCCATCAGACAGCAAGTTTCTGAAAAATTTATTTGGGTAAAATTTTAGGCTGTCCCAGGATTCGAATAGAAATTATTGGTGACTCAAGAGAAAAACAGACTATTTGCTTATTAAACCTTTAATTCTTACTTGGGGCACAGGCGACACAAGAAGTGCAAGTAGTACCTAGTGACAAAATCCCGGGTACAGCAACTTTGCCAGAATGATGCCAAGTTCAATATTGTTCTGCCTGTGTTTGTTTCCTTGTCATTAGCCTAAGGAGAGTGCAGGGAAGGTGAGCCATCAGAGCTGAACAACCGAATAGGATCCAGATTGCTTTAGTTCATTCATATTTTTGGGCTCTGTGTGCTGCTAGAGGAGGGGAGCGCAGGGTCTGGTTGGCTTTCTGAGCTGACAGCATCCTCTGGACATAATTTTCAGGTCTGCATATGCAGAAAAGTGCTTGCAGGGTATTTATTGTGCTTCTTAAAGTCTTACCACTGCTATATCTTATCCTGTCCTTCATGTAGCCAATATTTGCCTTTACAACATGCAGGTCATTTGCTTGTCATCATACCCTCCCTGGTTTGTAAGTAATGGCCGTGTGGTTTCCCTGTGAGGCAACCAAGCCGGGATCACCGTGGGCAAGCCCAGGCTGGGTCGGTTGTGCAGAGCACAAGGCGGCTGCTTATCGAGCAGGTGTGAAGGGCGCAGGCCAGGCCTCCTGCTTTATCTCCGAGTGTCACTCCCCAAACTCCCTGCTGGAGCAGGGCTGGTCGTGGGAAGATATTTTTGTGTCATAACGTATGACATACAACATATCATATAGGCAGTTATAGGAGGAATTCAGTAAACCTAGATGCGGTGAAGCAGATGCATCCTCTTTCAGAGCCCACCCAGTCATCGTAAACTTCACTTTCAAGGGACACTGAACTATAGCATTTCTAGTGGGAAAATGTCATGAATGCATCGTAACAAATCAAGACCTCTTGAGATTTTTCTTAAGATTTATCAGCTGAAATTCAAACTTAACTCTTGGTTTAAACAAGAGCAGTACTGCTGACTTCAGGGAAAGCCAAGTCTGAACCCAGCCGACGTGCTTTGCTAATCATCCATCCAGCGAGTAGCGTCACCCTGGACGGCACCCAGCATATTTTCACATCCAGCATGTATAGTGAAAAAACGTTGTATCTGCCACTGAGCATGGTTCTTGTCTCTTTGTCTTGCTGCAGGCTTTCCTGATACGTCATCGTTAAAGTACAGTCTGGAGTCTAGAGTGATGCTAAGTAGTTTTGCAGCAGCTGGCTGCGAGGCAGCTAGCTCACACGTAGTGCGCACCACGATGTATCTAAATCAATGGCTAATTCCTTCTCTGTTTTCTTTTGTGGAGGGCAGGAGAAAGCATGCCTACCCTCCTATTACTGGAAGCAACAAATTGACCGAGTATAAAAAGACTTGGCAAATAAACCCGATCATATATCATTCTCAAATTATTCCTCGTTATTCCTTCTGTTGAAAAACGGGCAAGAGGATAAGAGAGAGCAAGAGCAAGAAGAGGGAGGGAAAGGACTGATTGAAATACGAGCTGCTCGTAGTTTGTAACTTTTATAAATAATAATGCCTTACATTATTCTTAGGCGGGGTTTGATTTCCATAGGAGAGCACCTGTGCTATAAACCAGTCTGGAGTAGCAGAAGTCCTTCAAACACTAGGTATTTTGTTTGCTCTTTTATAACAGGATTTTTTGTGCCTTCCCTTTATTTAACTGGAATCAAAGGTGAAAAATAGAGGATAAGCTTGTAAGGAATTTTGAGAGTGCTGTAAGAAATGAGCAAAGCGACCTTGCTGTTGGCTCAGCTAGTGACTGCTCCGGCACGTTGTGTGGAGATGTTGTTTGAATCACTTGCTTCTGCTGCCAGAGATTAAAAGCATCTGGCATAGCCCAGGTTTATTAGAAAATTGCAATAATTTCGTATATGCAATGAGGTCCCCTTGATGTCCCCCAAGGGAAGTCGCTGTGGTTGTTGTGCACTGTGCTGAATTTGGGGCAGCAAGAGGAGGTTCGGTGTGTGCAGCCGTTATGCCCGTCACTCCGCGCACTGAGGAGCCTCGGGCAAGAAGGGTTGGTTTGCAAATCTCAAACAAGTTATGGATAAATCACAGTCTCGGACTTGGAAGCCTAAATCCCAACTGCGTTGCACTTCAGGTGCGTGCATGCTGTGATTCGGAGCACTACTTAAAAGCAGGATGATGAGGTGGGGTGAGAAAGCAAAGGGTGGTCACCCCCTCTTTTCCCGCTCTTCCCATTTCAGCTCAGTATCCATTTCAGCTCCCCGCTCCTCCTGCCCTGGCTGGTTGCATGCTGTGCCCAGGTCTGCGGGAAGCGGCGGAGCTCAGCCGCTGTGGGATTCGCCTGCCCATAAGTCATGCTTTGCCTCTCTGCATATCCGTGCCAGCTGATTTATGGAGCTGTGCCGGGCATTTGCAGAGGAAGAGAGGCCTCCGGAGGATAGTCCTGGAGGATGGAAAGCTTTCGGTTAGCACCTTTAAGCAGTGGTGCTACTAAAGAGGCTGGGACAAAATACTGCTGTGAAAGTGATGTTCAGGTGAGACCTAGCAGGAGTAGTCTCCGATTTCCAGGGGATGTACAATCCCTTCATTTCTACTTTACTTGCTATGCATCTAGGCTATGGATAGAAATAAAAAGGCAATTTAAGACTTAATAGGACAGTAATCATTTTCCATGGGAAAAACAAAAAGTCTTTGCTGTCATTGTCTTGGATTAAAATATTGCTTAAGGTGTATTGTGTGATTCTCTACATGCAGTTTAAGGTAAACTTGTGGTAAACCCATGAAATGCATATGCTTGTTCTTATCTATAACTTAGATGCAGAGCAGTTATTTTTGTGGCTTAGGAGAGTTAGGAATTGGAGCATAATTGTGCAGAGATACTGGTGATTTTGCTTGTTCTTCCGTGGTTATCTTTGTGCTAGGAAGGATGCGTCAGCTGGTCCTTTGCTGAAGTAGGTCCCTCTCTGATACCTGGCTCCTGCTCCCTCTCTCAAGAGCAGCAGCACAGACTTTGCACCTTTTGTCACCCCCACCCGTAGCCCACCTTCACCTTCACTAAGCCAGCGACTGTAAGATCTTAGCAGACTCATGGCTTTTTTTTTTTTTTAATTTTATATTGTTTGGGAGCTGGTTCACTAAACAGGCAAGAAAATACATTTTTGAAATAAGATGAAGCATTGAGATCTGTGCCATTAAGTTGTTCCTAAGAAACCTTCCCAGCCAGAGACAGACAGAAACTGCTTTGGTGAGGATGTGCTAAGCGATCGATGTTGCTCCTGCCCCAAACCGCTTGTGTTTCACACAAAGGCAGAGTGCAGCTGGACCATGTAGGCGGAGAACACACAAGAGCCATGGATTTCCCGTTAGTTCATTGCCTCCACAGCTGTCTGCAGTGCAGAAGGGCTAGGACAGACCTGCCTTCCCTGCCTCCCAGGCTTCTCTGCTACCCTTCAACATGACGTCTGGCCCCATCGCAGCCCTGTCACACCTCATCCCAAGCTTGCTTTTCTTAAACTCCCCTCTGTCCTGTCCTTAGCACAGTGCTGTGGCTCGATCCTGCTCGGTAAATGTCCGCAATAATCAGCATCTTTTATCCAACGGCCAGCGTCCTCGACCAGACCCAGGGTTTGAATTTCAGGATGGGGAAAATTAGATACGTGTCCCTTCCTCCCCTTCTTGGCAGGAGTCATTGCTGCGTCCCTGTTGTCTCCTCTACAGGCGGGATCCCACCAAATCATCCTTCCCTTCCCCTTGGCCCAGGTGGAAAAGGCATCCAGGCACCCTCCTCCTCCTCCTCCCTCCTCCGCTGTGCTGCGTCTGCCTCTCCTCTTCCTTGCTGCCTTTGTGATTTTGCTGTTCGTGGGAGTCCTGTCCCCTTCTCCCTCCGATTCCTCTTCCAAATGATGGCTGTTTCAGTCCAGCTCTCCTCCATATTTACGCCTCCCTTGGGAGCAGTGCTCTGCAACTCATAGCGTCCGAAATTTTATTAAATTGCAGTGGTGTAGAAGGGAAACAGCACAAGCCTCATTACTCGGCTGCGCTGACTCCTTTGTGTCCCTGCTATCTGTTCAGTCTCTCTGAGCGGCTGGGGATGGATCCTTTCACTGAAGCTCTGGGTTAGCAGTCAAGGGCAGAAATTATTATAATAAAGCCCTCCCGTTATACTTGGTGTTCCCCCATGTTTATTTTTAAGATGTCTGAAGACCATTAATCAACAAGTAAGTGCATGACAACTCGGGTCGCAATGTTCCAATAATTCGTAATAAGAACTAAGTGTTTAAGGCTGCGTGATCTGCCTGTTAAAAACGAGATGAAGAGATCTTTTGCCAGCCATCCCATTAGAAGACGGCTTCTGGTCCATGAAAGGAGATGAAATCAGGGGATCGCTGAAGAATAATTTTGTAAATTGATTGCTGGCAGTCATTTGTTGAGGCAGTTGTACCCCTACAACTGTAAAACAGTTGCTAGCAGCAATTTTTTTCTTTAAGCAATTAAATGCCTTTATGTGAGATACCTTTACCCAAATCCAAATAAGAAATAATTCTGCCTCAGACACTGTTCCCTTTTGCTTCCATTTGATCTTTTTCTGGAGTTGGAGTATTATCAGGATTAAGATGAAAAGTCATCATAAAATAAATGACCTGATGACTAATGCATGCCTTGGTCCAGAAGAGCCAAAATTACATCCTGTCCAGCCAGGCAGGGACAGGGGGTGAGATGAGGCTGCCTCTGAAGGCACTGGATTCAGTTTTAAAAGTCAAATGGTATTCTGCACCGCAGGCGCAGGTCTCGCGTCGCACGGGCTCTCGCAGGCAGACGGTCTTCGCTGTACTTTAGAGACAGGCACGTCTTGGATGTTGCAGCCCTGATTTACCACCCTGCAAGTGCCGCAAACAGCCCGTTCAGCATCTGCGGGAGCGGGGGGAAGGTGCGGGGGAACCCCGATGGCTGTGCGGGGACAGCAGTGTCATCGAGGCCGGAGAGCACACTAAAAATGGGATGTGCAAAACCTGGTAAATGGTGGGGCTTTAGGATGCATGTGCAGTTGCAGGCCCCGATCCAGCTAGGTTTATTGGCTTCCATTGCCCATTGAGGCTCCCAGGACCCTCGTAATTTCCTGTGCAGGAACCTGGTCAGGGTTAGGGACATAAATCAAGGGAGGTAATATGGAGGTAGATCACACAAATGTGGTTTTGTGCCTCTAAAGTCTATATTTTAGGTTTTGCAAAAATATGCCAGATCAGAGTAAATGACACCAAGACTGTATTGTCCCACAGAACAGTTTAAATGTCAAAAAATGCAGAAGTAAATTTAATAATATCTACAGCAGCAGTTGCTTCATAGAGTATTCATTTAATTGAAGACAGGCACCCCAAAGACAAATTACATCCCCCTCCTGCCAAAGCTTTCTCCATATTAAAAGGGATGTTAATGGTGAGCCCCATGGGAAAGATAAGAGTTAACAGCATCAATATTCTCAGGTTACGCAAAAAAAATCTTTGCACTCAGTTGCCATTTGTATTTCTGCATCGAAGGTGCCTGGATGTGGACTGTTTTGTGTTAGAAACTGTACAAACATAGAACAAAAGTGCTTCTTGTCCTGCTGCGAAATTTTTACCAAATAATGAAAATGAGTATCAGTAACGTTGATCTACAAATAAGCAAGACCTTCAAAATAGGTGCAGTGTTACCTAAATTAAATCTCAAGCTGGCTAGAAGAAATCTCAGGCAAATGGGAGGAAATAATTCTCAAACATAATAGGAATCTCTTAATACTTGTCTTAGATAATGTTGTATATTAATCCCATGAAAATAGCCTTGACACACTGTGTTATGTGCACTTTTAAAACCGTGATAAAGTAGGACATTTTTTAATAACCTAAAGAATCTTCTGAATTTTGAACCTATGGTATCAGTAGAACTTGCATGTCGCTGCAGCTGAGGAAGATGTACCGTGGGTTTTGTATACCTGGGATTTGCCAGGAAGATGAAAGCGTGAATGTCTTCGTCAACGAGATCTTTTATTTCCTTTCTGGGCTGTGTAAGCAGAAATGCCAGGTATGAAGCCAGGACAATATTTCTTCCTGCCCGAGGTGTCCAGTCTACCACTGGTTGAAAGCAGTCTCTTTATAATAACCTCACAAGTCCCCGGAGATACAATGGGTTTAAGCTGCTGTAAGAGGGATTCAGATGGTGCAATTGATGGGGCAAACAAAAACAATGGTGCTGAAGGCTGGATAGCCTGGGGAGGCAGCGGCGATCTCCCAGGAAAGGTCAGGCAGACATCTCTGCGGCAGGGTGAGCTGCAGCTGCTGACTTCGCTTTGGGGTGGTGCAGCGGGACCGAGTGACCCCGCAAAGCTCCTCCTGGCCTCCGGTTGCCCGGTTCTCTGGTACCTTGTGTGAATGCTCTTTGTCCTCCGCTGTGACGCCCGCCGGTATCGATAAAACTTCACGTCTCTCTGTGGCGTAACTGCACTTGCAGTTGTAGCTGCTGGCAGCACATCGGGGATCATGGGGATCTGGCCAAGCTGGAAACGTTAGGTGGGGTTCACAGCTCAGAACTGAAGTCTGCGGCCTGAACTGCTTGCAAATTTTATTAAGCTGGCAGCATCTTGCATGCTGCCTGACAGATAGCGGGCTTTGGACAGAGCTGTTTAAGATTGGATAGTCGGAGGAAGGAATAAAAAGCTGTCAGCCCTTTATTTCAGGGTGAAAGAATTCAAGAAAAACAAAAGATTGGAATAAACATGTACAAAACGGCCACCTTAAGAGCTCCTTACCTCTGCTCAGTCCATGATAATATCAGAAAGCAAAAGGTTAGAAATATTATTAAATTTATTTTAATGTATTAAATATATAACATTTATTACATATACACTTTTTAAACATATAATTTCTAAATAAAATATTTGAAACATGTATTTTACCCATATATACATGGGTAGCCTAAATGCTGAGTAATTATCAGTAGGAGAGTCTTGCTGCTGAAGTCGATGCAAACCAGGACCATAAGAGTAGCTACCCAAAGAAGAGGTATGTAAGGTATCAGTGCTCAGCGTTTCCACCCAGGTGTGAGCAGTACTGTGCAGTAATCCCAGGCCCAGGAGGGAAGTCCACCCAAAGAAACCCTGCCCAAATCCCTCCAGGCAAGGGAGCCCCATGCAGGACAGGAGCTGGGACAGGGAGAAAACGGAGTCGCCACTTCCCATGGAAATACGGAAACTCCTTCTCACAAAGCAAATTGCTTCAAACTGACACCAAGAAGCCCGAACAAAAACAGGTCCCAAAATGCTAGGTGCTAGGCAAAACCAGCTAGGGAGGGGTTTCTGTCCTTCCCCATTCCCCAAAGAGTTTGTTATCAAGTGCAAAGATACGGGATCATTACATTATCATGCTCACGTATAGCCGGAGAAGTAATACATTGAGATTAATTCATTTGCTCAAGATCACACTGGAAATAGTGGCAAAGCTGCACACTGGAGACAAGTGTACTGAGCTCCAGCAGGTACCTTTCTCCCGAGGAGTAAGCATGTACAGTGGGATCCCTTCATCACAAAAAACCCAACTTCTGTCTCTACAACTGCTAAACATCCACAGAATCAATTTTCACTTGTAGTTTCTTGAAGTATTTGAGCAGTATTGCTGACACCCTCCATAGGACGTGCTGTAAGCCATGAGCAACCACCTTCAGTCTCTACAGACACGTATGAATTCTGCTCCCAGAGGCTCCGCAGTGAGGATGACTTGCTGCGCTCCTCCAGCAAGCAGCAATAATCAAGCACGGGGATTTCATTGCAAGGACTTCTTTAAACCCTTTGATACAGTGGCACAGCAAAGACGTCCAAGCACTTTTGTCCCTTCAGGTGGAGAGGCTGTCTTGCAGCTCACGGCTGCTCCCTGTCCCTGCAGCATGCCAGCACTCACCGTTAGCATCCTGGTCCTTTTCAAATTCAAGATATTTTTGGCAGTGATCTCAACCTTTACTCGATAACGAAAGATGCTATCCAAGAAGTAAGGGGCAGATTTAAGAAAGACCTTAAGTAACCAAAAATTCAATTTCAAGGGCATAACAAACAGTAAGAGCAGTTGGGCAACCAATGCACTGAGCACTAATAACCAACTGCAAATTCCACTGTCGCTTGTGCAAAAACACAGGTCACAGCTGAGCTCTTCCCAGGGGATTTCTTGGATCAGGTGCCCAAATCTGGAAGCCCTGAGAAGCCACGCTCTGCAGAAAAGGAGACTGGCCTGTCCTCCCCGTTGCAGGGTTATAACGGCATCAGTTTGCAGTCACTGGTGTTGCCCCAGAGCTGAAGCAGTCCCTGTGCAACACAGGCTCCTACCCCCTCCTTAATTTCACAGCCGTGCCGGTGACGGTGGGAGTTGGTGGCTCATTGCTACACTCAGGTTGTTCAGAGGAGCTGCTCTGGAGGTAGGCTGTACTCGAGTGCTGTGTTAACTGCAGGTGGACCTGCCGTGGAGAGGAGAGAGGTGTATGTCTCAGATAATCCACGCCAGCTGTGAGTAGCTCAATACAAGCCTTTTAACATCCCGCAGTCCTGAGATGACTCTGTGTGGTGCTACACGTTTAGTTGGAAAAACCCAGACCAGCGGGAAAATATTTCTGAAATCTTAAACATTTCAGGAGGTTTTAAATCCACCTGACACTGAGTAAAAAGTCTAACAGGGGTATTTCAGACTCTGTGATACATATGAAAAATTAAAAGTCCTAAATCATAAAATCTAGACAACAAGATTAAAGTATCAAACCTGGCATCGGAGCCGTCATTGATAACCTGGGGTGCAGCCTGGCATCTCTAAGAATGAAAGGTGACGTGCAGGAAAGATAAGCTGAATTTTATCTCTTCTCTTTTCAATAGAGTCACGTACCTGTACGAGAGGTGGGTTTTATGGCCAGCTGTGCACGGCTTGGTCTTCCCTCAGACTGGGGCTTTCCTGGCGTAAATAGGGCTGTTAAATTCATTCAGGACCTTATGGACAATTTAGTGTGAGTTCAGGACGATGTGGTGAATTGAAGCTGAACTAGACCGAACTTTGGACTGAAAAGCAGAGAGAAAGCAAGACCTCCCCCTAGTGTCTGGAGAGTCCTGGGAAGGAAGCGAAGAGAGCAAAAAAAGAAAACCCAGCAGTGTTATAGGAGTAAAAAAGGCACAAAAGACAGTAAAATAGAAGGGCTAAAAAGAGTGCGTAAATGGGCTATAAATGTAGCCTACCTGTTGTTTTGAATTTTGAAATGAGGTTCCTGGTAGGCAGATTTCAGTGATTTGCTTTGGTAATTAATGTTATTTAATTATCTTCATAATGAGGAGGATGCAGAAAGTGGGAACATGCTGATAGAATGAATCTGCTAATGAAAAAAACTTGAGAGACTTTGTGGGGGAGGGCAGCACAGAAAAATGGCCTGGGCGAGGGGTGGGAGAGATGGGCTGAGCCAAGGCCCTGCAGAGGGTACGTGGTTTGAGCCCTGTAATGAGAACCACTTATTTTTGATGCTTCAGTTCTACCATTGAGGCACTCAGCCCAGGGAAAGGAGCCTTAAGCTGACGTGGCACCTCTGTCAAGGTGGGAAAACAAGGGTTAGAAATCAGTAGAGCCTACTACGCAGTAGCAAGCCTTGAGCAGTAGGTTGCAAGGTGCTTTTGGAAAAGGAGTTTTCCATTTCTTGTACTGACAGTGGGCCATTGGGCAGGAAGGCTGGCACTGGTGGCTGCAGGGTGCAAGTGCCTGCCAAGGGCTGTATTTCACGGCCCTGGGCAAATTTTCATGTGGAGATAAATCATAAAGGTGAGAAACCCACCAGATATTGATTAAATCCCTGTGTTCTGCTCAGGAGAAAGTAGCCTGAATTTGCCAGCCCTTAGCAGAGCCTTGTGTTACCAAAAGCTGCTTTACTGCTGAAAGGGAGGGCTGAGCTGGGCTTGGGTGCTTTACCAGACCCATGCCTTTAAGCAAGTCCTCTTTAATATTCCCACAGTATGTTTGTGTACGTGGGCAATACCATTCACGCTCAACGGAGCTGAGCCTATCTGAATGACAGCATAAATACAGTGACTAAATCTTTGTTGATTTTTTTTTTAAAGGGAAAAGAAAAATCCCTCAGCTCTGACATTTACAATAGACATTATCTGCTCTCTGACATTTGGGCTTATAGACCGAGGTTGACCAAATTTCTGTTCTTAACTTACCCCACTCTATCAGACAAGATACGAACTGACTGGCCGACCCTTTCTCTAAATAGCAGCGCACCTGCCCCTCATTCCCAGCACGCAGCTTACGAAGACTGGTACTTATTTCAGTGATGACGAACTGAGCCTCAAGAAAATAAATGAGGCGCCCTCGAAAGTGTATGGCAGAGCAGGGAACTGACTGAGGGTCTCCTATAGCCCACTCTTGCACCATAATGAATTTTTTGTTTGTTTGTTTTGATCCCACAGGTATTCAGGAGGGCTGCGTGCACTGACTCAACAGCGCTAGCTCTGCACCAGCAACCTGGGAGGAGAGGTGCATGATGTTAGCAATGGCTGCTATGGCTGTGCAGCCGCACCCTCAGCAGGGAGTTGTGGGGCAGCGGCCATGAGCGTGCTGCCTGTGCTGCATGTGCGGGCAGGGGCCTTGTGTAGCTCAGGAGCTGCCAGTTCCTGCCAGCAAGGCTGAGCATGGATGGAGGGGGCGGCTCCGGGCTGCTTTCCTGAGGCTGGGTGACAGTGGTGATGCCACGTTGCTGTCACCGACATCCAGGCACGGCTTTAAAAGGATGGGAATCAGGACAAGGTTTTCATAACTCTTTTGAAGACAGGTCAGTTGAAGCAGCATTAACAGTGGTTTTATGTGTCTGCGTTAGCCCAGTGGGGAATGGATGAACAGAAACAATAGAACCTTGCTCTGGGCTCAGTGGTTGGGTGAGTAAATGTAGGGGTAAATGGACGACCGTAGAGCTGAGAAATTTGAGGTTAAGACAGGAGCTGAGGCAGAGCATGAAGAGCAGAGGGTTTGTCTGATCTCCTCCCGCTCCCCTTTTCTTTGAGAGGGGATTCAAAATGGCAGCATGTGCTTCAATAAAATTCCATTTCTAAAGGAGGAGAGAGACGAAGATATATTTAAGACGGCACAAGATACTCCTGTCCTGCTGAGCTTCATTAAGACAAACAGCTCTGCTTGAAGATGAAAGATTATGTAGTGCTCCTGTAACTTGGCATGGACTGAGTTCAGTCAGCCAGCAGTGCAGCTGGCCTTACCCTCAGCCCTGAACAGGATGCAAACCAAACTCCGTGTAATCCAGAGCTTAGTCCAGCATCCCTTTCTCCCATGAGCATTTTGGCACTCATCTGAAGCACAGAGAGAGCAGCAGCAGCTGTGAAATGGTACGGCAGTGTTAACCCTGCTGAGTGGGAGGGAGGTAAGGATCAATCAGCTAACTAAGCTTTTGTAATGGGTTGTACAGATTTGTTTGCTGATAATGTCTGAAGGGCAACAAAAAACTTAGGAAGAGTGCCTTGAGACAAATACAGGAGACTGCTAGGAGTTGAAGTGCAGTGATGCTGGGGTTAGAGCAGGGGGCCCCTAGTCCAGCCCAGCAGCCTGTTTCTGTCCGTGGCCAAGGTGGGATGCCTGGGAAGAGCAGGAGGCCAGGGAAAGCCCAGCGTGCCCGTCCCCCTGACCACACTCCCACCACCAGCATGTCACGACCCAGACATTTCTTGTTCACCTATGTGGCTTTAAGCAGCTAAGGCCATGCAGAGTCCCAAGTCAAGTCATTGATGACCTACTCCCATATTAATAAGCACCTTTTTCTCTTGGGCAGGACAGAGGCGGGGAACACCACAGAACACAAGGGTCCTGATTCACCTTCCTGTTACTATACAGAGAGTTTTCATGCAACAAACCCGCACACCCTAACATGAACCACTTTAATGTTTTTGAAGACATTAACTGTCCGCCTTACAGACAGAACTAGTTGAACTGCTCTAGGAATGCTCTTTCCTTGAATGCAAAAAAGCAAGCTTATGTAGAAACCAACAGAGAAGTATACTACTATAATTTCACCAAATATTTTTAGCAAGAAAATAGCTATGTCAGACTAAGAAATGCTGGTGTTTTCAGAAATGAGTTATCATTCACATGAGAATTTATTCCATTAATTTCAGTTTTATCAATGGACATAGCTGTAAGAAAGCTTGACAAGTACATTCCGCTAAGTATCCCCTAAATTGACTTTGAAGTTGAGCTGGGCAGGGTGGCAGGTGTTCACCTGGTTCTTCTCACAGCCTTGTTGTTGCTGGAGGAATGTGGAGGTAGCTGGTGTCAGGCTTCTTGAGACCATGTGCTGGGTGGAGGGGAGTAGCTTGTCTAACATCGGACCAAGTTGTTTGTATGAGCCAGGTTTTTAAACAGCGTCTCCTAGCAGGGCTGTGAAAATTTGCAATTTTGGCTACAGTCTCGAGAAAATCATAGCAAAGAGAATGGAAAAGAACAGAATAGAAGAATTCATAGTTTGTATTCTGCATGTAGTGTGTGATAACCAAAAGTCAAGTAACACTGGAGATGAACCACACCGTCACCTTCTCAGTAAGGCATGTACCGCTCATCCCTAATAGGCTTATTTTTTGAAACTCACTTGCTGTAGCCGACAGGAGAAGTAAGCTTTCAGGGATAGTTTAAAAGAAGCAAGGAGGGCTGAACACTCTGGGAGAAGGCAGCATCACACGCCATTCTCTTTCAAGCTTTATCTTTGTAAGCTATTAAAATCATTTTCCAAAAGAAAATGGACTTACATGATTACCTGTGCTTATGCTGATGACAGCTCAGATTACAATAGAAGTATCTTCTTTTGTTTAGTCTTAGTCTTGTGAAAGATACAGTCCACTTTTGTCTCATGTGAGAGTGCCACACTGCATAGAAAATCTCAGGCTTTCCAGCTTTCAAAGCTAACAGTTTTTAATTTTTTTTTTTTTAATTCACTGTTTGTAACAGGTGTGGATGATGCACCAAGTTGAAAAATCACTTTGCTGGTAAGGAATCATTTTAGCTACCTGTTCCGTTAAATCCTGCTGAAGATCTGCAAATTAGTTTAATCACTACAGTTGTTTTGTGTCCTGTAAGTGCTTAATGTAGTCACAACAGAGTTTATCATTTAGTGTAGAGAGGACAGCGATGCACGGTACAGCTGTATGAGATACCAGGGCTGAAAACACTATTATAAAACAATCCTGTGGAAAGCGAGTCTAATGGAATCTGCTCCTTTCAGTTCTTCAACTCTTCGAGCAGAGAGCATCTTCTTTACCGTGAAGTTCTATGTAAAACACGGATTCTCCAGCGAGCGCCCGAATCCCAGCCTCATCTGCCTCAAACAAGACGACTCCAGATGGACTGCCTGTAGGTGTCAGCCTCCTCCTACAGAATGGCATATACGCAAGCCAAGGGCAGGTGGGCTTTTTCTTGTTTTTTTAAATCAAAGCAACCTCACATCACACCTGGTTTACTTACAAAGTAAAAATTAACCTCAAGTTTACTCCTGTTCTTACAGATCAAGAGAAGAACTAAAGACGTATCGCTGTCATATTTGTTTCCCGCATCTGTTTTTCTTTCTTAGAAATATTTGTATTAAAAGATGTTTTAAATGATCAAAACTACATGCTCTGCAGCCACCCCAAGACTTCAGCAGCATAAGCAGCTTCAACCTTCTGCCTCCTTACATGTTCATCGCTTATTTTTCTTCACCATTGCAATCAGGCTCCTAGAGGGTAACATCCTATCGAACAAAACATGACCTAGCACTTCTATACCAAAACCAAAGGAGCTGTCATACCTTTGCTCAAAGTAAGAGAACTGTAGAAACAATGTTTTCTATCTTGAGTCTTGCAGTGTGATGATGCTCATTATAAACAATAGTTTAATATAGAAGAGTTTGTTACAGAAACCTACTAAAAGAGAAGCGCGAAAGGCTATTAATTGCCCGCGATTTTGACGCTGCTCTGTTTTCCGGAAGGGGTGTGGGGCAAATGGTACTTGACTGCAGAACTAAAAAGCGATGAAGGGAGGGGTAGTGGATCACATTTTAGAAGCAATAGCTGTGAAGCCAGCTCTACATAAGTAGGTCAGCTAACTAGGGGGAAACATTTTAATCTACTGGCTTAATTACAAAATAGGGGACTATGCTGGGATAAACAATTAATAGCGAGCCTCATGGGTTAAATTTTGTTTGTTAAACAGATTTAATATTAAGTGGCCACCAAACAGAAGCAAAGCTAGCTTAACTTTATTAATACCAGGATAGGAAAAAGATGGCATTCACATTACTATTAGATACGTCGCTTTGTAGCAAAATGCAGATTACAGAAAGTTACCAAGTTCAAAACAAACTTCTTGCTTGTATGTGAGCCAAAAGATAGAGGCATTCATATATGAGCTACATAAAATGTGTACTTAACAATTCAAAGAAGGCTTACTAGGTACACTTTTACATTGCTCAATTTTTTGCATAAATTCCAGAATTTCCAAAGTGAAAAATTTTTTTCATGTGGTGGTTTGAAGTGAGCACGAATCCTGTAAAAATAGAAAGGCAGCTTGTGTACTTAGAATTGCACAAACAAATCACTCCGGATGAAATTCAGAATACAGTTTTTCACAGAACTCTGAATTATGCATTGTCCTTCCAGAGCAGAGGCACAACACAGGTCTACCTCAGTCTGTCAACGAAATCACGGATTTCACCCAAATACGGCGTTGTACTCAGTTCATGAATTACAGGGGCAGAAGCTGATGTTGGTACCTTCTGGCAAAGCGAATATGGTTCTTGAAAAACCACCCACCCAACCAAAAAAGCTCTAAAACACCCCCTCTAAATTTCTAAAAGCTTTTAAAAACAATTTGTTATAAAAATAATAATCCAGGAAGTATTTTGTGGTAAGAATATTTTATATTTTTTTTTTACACTTTTAACACTTACAAAAACATTCAAACACAAAAAAATTAAATAACTTTGGAAGCAGAACAAGTCCTTCTGCCTACACACATACAACAATTCTGAGCTGTTGGCACAAAAATTAATCCACATTCATAAAACCCTTACTACTATATCAAACATAAGTTAAGTAAATCATAGGCACTAGTTTATCAAATCCATATTTCCACACTTCTGCAGTAAATCTCTAAACACAGAGCCCCGTGATTTCCTGGTATCAATAAACTGGTAATGCACAAAGGCTTTCTAGTAAACACAGTCTGCCTTTTCAGGAACTCATTCGCTGTATTTCAGGGGAGAACAGCAGAGAAAAGAATCCTTATAAAACTTAAGCTGAACTTACCCAAGTGATGAATTACTTAACTTAAGGAAACGTACAGAACAGTTTGATGCAGCCATGGTAAAACCCCCAATATCGTCATCTAAACTGACTTTCAAAATCGAAAAGTCAATCAAGTGTTTGATAAAATCCACCAATTAAAACCACCTTTTTTCAATGAAGACTGCAGCATTGCTTTGTAAAATGCTGAAATGTTAAAATTCGGGCTTTAGTGAGAATATGCACATTTGGTCTAGTCCTCTCTTCTGCTTAATAGTGACATGAGATACTGACATCCATTATCTGTGCCAGCAAATGACACAAGGCTAGATTAGCGGTATGTACTGGTCTACTGGTGCAAGGCAGTTTCTTTACCCCTGCTGAAATCTTACTGAATTACAGTATATTTGATACCCTGACTTCAAAGTCTCAGCACAGATCTTGGTCTGGCGTGTGAAGTCATTCATCAACCCAAAGTTTGCTGGAGTAATCAGAGCTGCAAGTTAGTCTCCACTCCTTCCTATTTGGCTTCTTCCAAGTCAAGTAGTATTGCATGGCTTTTCATCCAGGAATATGTTAATGCTGGCCTAAAATTCAAGTGCTAGAATCTCAGGGTTAGTTATCCTCTTAGTGGTGGGAGTCAAAATACACCAGCAGTTCCAAACTCAGATACTAATGGGGTTGAAGGCTACCTACTGTCCAGTCCAACTTGTAGTGTTTGTCACTCATTGCACAAAGGATATACCATTCACATTCTCTTACTTCATCAACTGTACATCCAAAATACTGAAAAAGCTTCAAACAAAATCCCTTCCATTTAACTAGTCCCACCCAATACAACTTTAGTTACAAATGTTTGCATGATGTCTTCCAGAACAGAAAACAATGGTTCAAATGCTAAATATATGAATGAGTTGTTCTGAGCAAAATGTGTTAGAATAAGTCAGAGCCACCAGAGGAATTTAATAGCTTGTAAACAGACATAGCAGGTTTGTTACCAGTAATGTAAGATACACGTATGTAAGGCAAAGTACATATTTAAACACACTTACATGGGCAATATCTTCTGTAAAAATATTTACAATTTAAAATAAACCAATTTAAGAAATGGATGAAAGTAAAAAAATAGGATACAGAAAACTCCCTCATACCATGGAACATCACCTAAATGAATATCATTTGGCATCAAGAGTCAACTCATTACCTTAAAATTTGTATGTTACAAGTGCATAGTTGTGTTTCCTTCTCTCCTCAACTATCAGCATTTACAGTTGCTCCAGGCCGCAAGCATAGTGGTATGGTATTAGAACAATTAACATTACGACTTGCTCTTTCCTTTGTAAGGAAACCTGCTATAAAAAAAGTTTTCCCCAAATAGCGAGCCATGTGTTAAAAATGTGGCTACAATAGCGAAGGCCATCTTTCCTGAGCCAGGAACTTTAAGGTTAGAAAGATTGTACAACTGAGACTAAGCCCTTTTGGCAATCAAACATGTAAGAGCATGTAAAGCTGATAAATCAACATAGGAAAGATGCAATCTATACTATTGCATTTGTGTGTGTCTGCTACATTCAAACCTTTAATGTTAATAAAAGCCATGGCTACTACTTACTGTTCTGCCTAACCCTCCAGAGTAACTTATGATTCTTTCTGAAGGAGGTACGTACCACTTTCCCCAATGAGAATCGCATACAATTGTTAATAGCAATGTTTCACTAGCACTGTAGCAGTCTGCAATCAGAATATTAGCTCTGATTAACGTAGTCTTGTTTCAATAGTACATATTCACCAATCTTTCTGCTGAATTAAAACAGGCTGAAAATGAAGTTTTGGACAATGTAAGCTGACTGTTATACTTGCTGTTTTTCAAGATGGGCATTTCTTTGGCATTCGTTAGGTTTTTGCCCAGACATTGGCCACCGTCATAAATGCTCATATTGATACATTTTTAGCAAGCAAGAAAAAACCCCCAGAACTGATAGCAATTTAATGTAGAAGTGATTGTATGACCACCAAACATCTGATGTTAGATGTCATTAAAGTGCTGCTTTATAATCTCTGCCAGTTTGTGCTAATTAGAGACAGAGAGGTCTGGAATTTTTACAAATCCCAAAAGTCACATCTGAACAGTTTGTATAATCAAGCTGTCTTTTAGCCTGGTGAGGAAGCATCCATGAGCACTGGAACTTTGCATTAAGCTTTGCAGTTCAGTAGCAGCCATCTTTCCAACTCTCGTCTTTCACGTTGCCATAGGTTTTGGGAGTGGGTAATGATCTAAAATAAAATGAGATATTTTTCAGTTTCATACATAACTGCCGAAGTCAGTTTATTTATTTATAAATAATCGAAATATACAATTCACTCATTTACTTCTCTGCAATACAATTTACTTAAGATAAACCCCAAAGTATTTTCAGTTTCAGGTTCTGTGTTGTATCTGGGCAACTACCATGTCAGAAAAACATCTGCCTAAATAGACAGAAAACTTTTTCTTGTTATACTCTGTGAGAATACAAACTTAATCTGCTGCCACCTAAAAATAGGCCTTTTTTTCAGTGATGTATAAACAGAGAAATCCTTGTTTAGAGTATTACGTTTTGCTTACATCAAAATCTTGAAATTCACAGATGCTTCATTATTGCATTGTGTACAGATACTGCATTATGTACGTAAACTTTCCAAAAAAATAGCTGTATAAGTTTAATAAGTGAAACACTTTTCTATAAGACAAGTTGTGATTTGGACAACCACACTTTGCTACTATTAAGAACTTCCTGTCAGAAACAACTGCTTTGTATTACACGAAGCTTCATACTGCTGACAGTGCAGACTCGGACTGCAAAACAGTCAATACTGTGACAGTCACTTGTCATTCCCCTGCCCAGCACTCATTGCAGAACAGAACTCTTCCACTTTGCTATTTATGGCTATTTTATCTTTTTTACGGTACTGGAGACCAACTGTTTATCCTTTCTGTTTAAGAAGATTCTTAATATTTCTCATGGATGACTGCTTCTTTATGTCAGCTGGCTTCCACTTGACACCTTCAGTGAAAATCCACATCAGCATGGCATTAAGAGCACATATTCTAAATTAGGCATCACTTCCTTCTGACTCTCCTGAAGACAAACTGTCCATGTAGCCTTTCCAGTTAATACTCGGTCTCTCTTGTGGTTGTTCAGAGTGTTCCAAAACACTCTGACATTAAGCAACTTCTGCAGCTGGGTGCTAGCACAGAGGTTATGTTTAAGCTGAAAATTCTGTTCTGTGGGTTAACTGCATTGATTTTTACGTTAAGTTTAGCAAATGCTATGGATGCCTCCTCTGTCCTCATGTGTCTTCCTTCCTCAAGTTCTAGCTGCCCAAGGAGAGAAACTGTTCTCACCACGGTACTGCTGCTTGACTTACGGATTACAAGAGGAAAATAGTTCTGACTTCAGAATGTGTCACTCGGTGGTACAAATGACTTTTCACTTGCCAACTATATTTTGATAACTTTTTACCACATGCAGACAAATTCTTACTGCCTTCTCAGCCCAGAATAAGACACTTTATTTACTTAGTTCAGTATCTTTCATTATTCATTTCACTTTCACTCCTTCACCTTCGCTCTCTAATTCAAGAACCTTTTTCTCTCAGTTTTGCTTCAAAACTATTTTGGAAACATAGGCAAATACTTCATGTGGAGGTCTCAATTTCTGTTCTGAAGACCTTGATATCAAAACAAGAATTGCAGGAAGGAGCAGCACAAATACACAACGTACAAAATTCATTACGAAAACTTCAAACTAAGACTGCCTGTCACATACTCACCTGCGAACAGGCTGTGCAAGTTTGCTACGAGGCACTGGGATGCCCCCTGCAGAAGGGGCGCTGGGTCTGGGCAAACCACTCCTCATCCCTGCTGTCCCTGCCGGTCTGGTAAGAGTAGTACTGTTAATACTGCTGGCAGGGCTTGGCAAGCCTGAACTCTGGGCTGCAAGAGGCCCTGGTGAAGAACTACTGTGTGTCAGCTGTGTGGCTTCTGGAGAAGCAACTGAACCAGGTCCATGGTTACTGAATGCTTTCACTGGTTGTCGGAGAGCTAGGGGAGACGGTGCTGCAGGTGAGCGGAATTTACTTGAAGAAGGTACTGGAAAATAAAATGCAAAAGTTACTTTCAAGCTTAAGTGAAATTAAAAACAGGAAATTACTTTATGTGAATATTCAAACAATATGGAATGTATAATGGAATACAGCCAGTCAAGCAGCAATGAGAAACAGGAATTCAGATGTCCTCTGTGTCATGTGTTTTTGATATCATAACTCTAATGCCCCATTTGCTTACTACAAATATTTATTTATCTGGATTTATGAGTAATACTAGTGAGGCTCTAACCGTTATATCAGTCAAGTCAAAAGAAATAGAGGAGAACGTATTTGTTAAGAAGAAATTTAACTGCTTCAGAAACATGTGAACCTAATTCCCATGCCTGAAAGTACATGCTGAAGAATAAAGTATTCTAGTGTGATACAGTCTTTAAATAGATTCAAAGTATATATTAGCCTTCAATGATGAAATTCTGAATGCAGAGCATCTTAGTGTTTTATGCTGTTCTTTTTAACCAAATCCATTGAATTAGAATTCACCTAAAGATATGGTCACGTCCCAGATTTATTGGCTGATGGGAAAAAAAAAGATAGGGTCAGCTGACCCCCAACACTAAAGAGATTAAGGTGCCTGCTATGACACTTAAACCAGACAACTATAACAATTTATAGCCTTCCTCTTCTTACAAACATTATCTAAATTATCAGTATAACTAGTATCTGTATTCAAATACTTTGTATCTGAGTTAGTATGTAAGGTCTTTATCAAGTCCTTTCTGGGAAAGGTTAATAAGCCAGAATATTCAACAGTTCTTCGATAATGCCAAACGTTAAGCACAATTCTTCACGAGTATGAGAAATATTTTCAAATTATGCATAATGTATCACTAAACAGAATACTTAAACTAATCCATCATCTTAATACTTAAATGGAATTTCAAGCTTTTCAAACTGATTAGGGTGGGTCAGTAACACTCGACATAGGACAGTCAAATCAATCAGGAAAGTAAAACAAAATGACGTTTACATTTAGTGAATTTGCATGAACTATTCTTTCCTCCACTAAATAAACTTTTTTACACAGAGACCAAAGCATCCTCTTCGACAGATGTTGTACATAAAGAAGATGGTCCTTCACATAGCTTTTATTATCATTTTACAAGGTAGATCCACTAAGAACACGAGGAGTGAGAGAAGACACAAGTAATGACAGGAACATGGCATCCTAAATGGGGTACAGAGGAAGTGGTAGTTTTCAGGTTGTATTTTGAAGCCATTTCTTATAGGGGATGTCTAGGAAGATTAATATGTGCCTCAGAGATGTGAATTTGATTCGAGTCCTTTCTGGATTATCCAAGAGGGCCTTTCCACTGATAGCGATATCAAACACAGCATGAAGCTGCTCATGGGAAAAGCTGACAAAAAAAGGTGGCAGAGATGTCAACAATACATGACAGTTGGTAAGTAGCAAGGAGAATAAATACAACCTCTTAAAATAAAAAGCTTGGCATCAAGCCAGAGGATGGATTAAGGAAAGCATTAACAGCAGAATGACTGGACAAAAAGAGCAGTGAAGTGCTCCTAGGACGAAGACAGATTACATATTAGAAGTTTTTAAAATGTGACATTGCCTGTAACATTGATGCAATCGAATCTGCAGAATTTCCAAGTGATTCTACAGTGTAAACATAGGGAGCTTTTATCACTAAACTTCTCATTACAACACTTGTTTGGAACACAAATTCATGTTAGCAACTGACCAACAGAGCAACGCCAGTGTATAAAAACTGAATACAGCCTTGGGCCTCTTATAGGCACAACAGGGAAAAGGTTTTTAGGTACAGAATATAAGCAATGAAAAGTTGTAACTGAAGAAAGCTTGTCACATTCCCAGTGAAAGTAAGCATCCAGTAAATTAGTCCTCTCTATTCTCTCCAGTTTTCTGTTGACCATATTTTACCATGCTTTCAACTTGAGCTGTCAATTCATAAAACGCTTCCTGTCAGCACAGCATTGCAGACATTGCTGAGAGCTGTATTCATTCTTGTACATAAAGGAATGAATTGTCTTCCAATGTGCTGTGATCTCCAAAGCAGTCCACATGACGCAATCTCTGGCAAACTGCCTCATAATTCTGCTCTACATATAAAGAATTTTGTCTTAGAGCAGTTTTTGATATTTAATAAAACTCAGTTTGGCCTATTTGTAAGACAGGATCACAAAGAGTGAGGTACTGCCTTAGTCAAAGGCTATTTGATAACTGTATACCCATGTGCAGTATTGAGCTGATCCATGTTTAATAAAAACACATAAACATGCAAGGGTAGAGCTTAACTTTACGCAACTCCATCTCCTTAGAAACTAAACAACTAGAACCAACTACAATTAAAACATCTGGCAACAATAAAAATAAATGGCACTGTGCAGTCACGACATTTAGATTTCCCACCCTCTCTGGATTCTGTCCTGGACTGTGGGCAGGGAGCAAGAGATCTCCACCTGGCAAAGCAGGATGCTGTGAAGCTACAACCTTATCTGGCTTGCACCCCAAGGCCAGCTGCTGCACGCTGACTTGAAACCAGAATCAATTCTAATGCAGTTCTTAAATCATAACCATCGTGATGAGATGATTCAGACTGATACAAAAGAACAGATGAGGTAAAACGATGGGAATCAATAAACTGTTCTGTCACCTCAGCACAGGAAAGACATGGACCTGTTGGAGCGGGTCCAGAGGAGGGCCACAAAAATGATCAGAGGGATGGAACACCTCTCCTATGAGGAAAGGCTGAGAGAGTTGCAGTTGTTCAGCCTGGAGAAGAGGAGGCTCCGGGAAGACCTCATTGTGGACTTTCAGTACTTAAAGGGGGCTTGTAAGATGGGGACAGACTTTTTAGTAGGGCCTGTAGCGATAGGACAAGGCGTAATGGTTTTAAAGTAAAAGCGGGTAGATTCAGACTAGATACAAGGAAGAAATTTTTTACAATGAGGGTGGTGAAACACTGGAACAGGTTGCCCAGAGAGGTGGTAGATGCCCCATCCCTGGAAACATTCAAGGTCAGGTTGGACGGGGCTCTGGGCAACCTGTTCTAGTTGAAGATGTCCCTGCTCATTGCAGGGGGGTTGGACTAGATGACCCAAACCATTTATGATTCTTTTATCTGACTGATACTGGATTGCTGTATAAGCCTTAACAAATCTGTTACAGGGAGGTAGAGAGTTACTTGAATGTATTTTGAACTGTTTCACACAAAATGGTAAAAAAAAAAAAGCCAACGTCTGTTGTGAAAGGTGTCAAGCTATGTAATGAACAGTATTTTAAGAAACTAAACCCAATTGTTACTCAAAGTTGTTTATTCTTTTGAAACAAAAGGCTTGTTTCATTACTGCATAATGCTTCTATACTCGTGAGAATCTCAGATCAGAAGCAAGAAAATCAATACTTCAAGGACCATAAAATAGCAAATAACTGAAGAGGACATGTTGGGTCCTCATTTGCAGTGAGGAATGACAGCAATTATAAACTGGAATACGTAACTGGCAGTGCAACATGCTCGGTTCCTCATTCTCTAAGGTTTAATAAAATTTTACAAATAATATAAACTCAAAGAGAAGTTAGTTTTCTGTACATTTCCACAGCTCCAGACTAGGCCATCAACCTAGTAAGTGTTCCAGACATCCAGATGAAGGTGAAGGCATGGCCAACTGGAACGACAGCAAGGAAAGCTTTGCAGAGGAATTGAGATGGTGGTCTTATGCCAAAGCAGAACACTGAGAGAACTTTTCTCTATTTGGTATGAAATATTATGAAGGCTGTTAGAGACCTCCTATTAAGCCACGTGAATCTGTTTCAAAGTCATTATACTTTGCTAAAACTTTCTGCATGGAATGAAGTAGACTCGAAGTTAGCGTTGTTAAACCACTGAGAGAAACGCATGCATTTTGTCAGCCACCCTCAGTATCTGCACGAAGGACTTTTGCAATCCTTAAATGATTCTAGCATATATAGGGCTTATGAATTGGTCTCAAGTGAAATATGATCTTTAAAATGAGATCATCTAGATTGTAATAGACAACAGGACGGACCAACTATGCTTAAAACCAAAATCATGAACTTGTTTTGTCTTAGTAGTGAAATTGAGGCAGTGTCACATACAAGGCTGCCAGAATTCATTAAAAATCAGTTAAAACTTGTCTAATTGGATTAGAGACTCAATATATTTCGTTTTCTTCTCAAAAAGAAGTAAACTTCAGCCATTAGCAAACTGGAATATTATACACAATAGTCTCTAATTCCTTGAGAAAAAAATTACAAATCTAAATTACTGTATGTTGGGGTTAATCTTCCAGTTTTGAGAGGAAAAGAGAAAGTGCAAGCACGTGCGCATGTATGTGCAAAACAAGTTGACATTCTATGCTCATCGTTTCAAGGATAAACTCGCTAGCTTTTGTTTCCAGCACAAAGGATGATATTTTCACTTGCCTGCATATTTCTGCACAATCAAAAAAAGAACAATTTTTACAGCTTTTGTTTTAAAAACTGTAGTTTACAATTTAAAAAATTCCTATCCAAATGTAGCCCTAATGAATATGGATTCAGGAGTCTACTTTTCTAATCCAGATTTCCAGATTAACACTAGAAGTCACCAATCCTTGGATTTTATCTCAAAATCCAATTTAATACTTTTTCTTCTCTATAATGCAGGGTTGTATTTTTAATGTTTAGACCAAAATGTCTAACTGTCATACAGCAAGGAGCACTTGGTTAATCTCAACATGCAACAGCAATTTTATTAATCTGGAATATGTGAGATTTAATGCAGGTGAACGATTATCTGAGATTTGCTGGAGCTTGATAAGAGGTTGTAAGTTTATTACCTCCTTTTGTAGATGGAGTTTGAAGAAACTGTTTGGTTTTGAAGACAGCACGAGGCAAATTTTTCTGCCTTTGCAGAGCTGTTGAAAGACAAGAAGTGTTATATTTGTCTAAGAAGATAAGAAAACTAAATTTACTGGGAATTTCAGAATTGCATCCACTTGTGAAGCATCAAGGAACAGAGTGAGTAAAACACTCAAAAAGCTGTTATGACTCTGGAAGTGGTGGTTTTTTTTTAAATGGTGCTTGGTCTTAATAGCAAAGAGTTACAGAGGAGCGTGTCAGAAATTTTGCAGAATGCGCAGATTCTGTAAGAGTAAAGCTTCTCGCAGGGCAAAAAGCCCAGAAAGGCAAAAAAAATTAATACACCAAAGGGAGAACAAGCCACCTAGCAAACATGCTACAGCAATATGAGTGCAAGATTAGATACAAAGATGAAAATTAAACTGTCATATTTGACCTAGCAAGACTAAACTTTTCATTTTAAGAGTTTTCAAAAAAATATTCTAACACTATACAAAAGCATAAATCTTTGTCTAAATGTGATGATCATATAAACAAATTGTATTTTTCAGTTATGCAAACATAGGCCGTTTTGAGATGTCTGGTTTTTTTCTCTTCAAAAGGGTATGCAAGAGGACTCAAAACGACATAACACTAAGAATTATCAGCTGCCAACATGTAGACAGCATGACAGAAAGTGGGTTTTATTGCTCTTTTGCTCCTATGTCCTGCCTTTTTTCTAGTAATGTTCAAGGGCTGATACTGCCTTGAAATGACCTCACTATCTACCCGTTACCAAGAGAGAAGCCAGTGTTCCAAGAGCTGCAGAATCTTGGCAAGGAAAGAATTACCTATTGCCAGAAGGAACGCATCGACTCAGCATATTTTCACTGCAGCATATTTAAGGGGGGAAGGAGGAAAGTAGTCAATGAAATAAAGCTTTGCCTACTCAAAGGCTTCTTAAAATGATAATGTATGAATAAACGTCTCTGCTCACCTCAGCGTATGGAGTTTTATACCAGCATAAAACTGATTGCACTAGCAAGGCTTATTTCCACAGTGAGAAGGAAGAAAGATGGGGGAACAGCTGTGCATAAAGATCCTGACCCTGAGTAAGGAAGCTCAGTAATCCTATCATCAATTGGTGAATATCGCTATAAAGAAGGTACGGGAAGAACAATTAGAATCCTAATAATATTAGTTAATCCTTTTCTAAACTTGATAGCATGTAATAATTGCCATCACCTTTCCTACCTTTCAGTCAGTGCAAAATTCACAATATTTGTGAACTATAAAAGAAGTTCTTCCATGTGTTTTACCTTAATTCTGAAAATGTGACTAGGTGGCCTATTCATTTTAGTCTTAATAACTAACTAAAACTTCTCATTTTCAACAAACAGCAAAAAGGAATTAAAGTGTTTATAAACACGATAAAATGCTGCCTGTGGCTATTAAGAATAAAAACCCCATTCCTTCTACCAACTAGAATCTAATGCAAAAAAGCATGTAGCAATATGCAATTCTTTTTCAACGTCTGGCACATGATCTTGCTATAAACTTTTTTAAGGCATACCCATGAACAGCCAATTAAGCACAGCAAGATGTTTAAAAATGAGCACAATTCCTAGGAATTTAGTGGGGCAGACCACTGGCCAGAGTGTTTCTGTCCACAAGTATTTCATTATACCATTTTTTTACTGAATCAGTGTTTTTGTTCTACCACACAAAATGAAGAACAGTTTTGTCCTTCATATTTATGATCTTGAATTTAGTTTGCCCTAGTTCATTCAGTTAGATTTAAATATGCTACTGCACACGGCACTAAGTTTCTTCCCCCATCATTATTTACACTACTTGCAAGTCAGAGATGTGGGATGATATGGAAAGGATTTAAAATATATATACCAAATTCGTTCCTTCTCAATGGAGACTCCAGGAAATAGAAACTCAATAACTAAACAATTCTGTGCACTGCATCGCTGAAAAGAACTTCAGGCAGTGCCATTTGAGCAATGCTGAGGAAACATGCAGTTTCAGATAAGCATGGAGTGCATGCTTATCCACACTATTTGCTGCTCTTGAAGTGCTCCGTATGCTATTACATTACCTGTCACAAATGGTGCATGCTGAAGACACGTAGTAACGTTTACTTCTGATCAACTGAACTGGAATACTTGGTTTCCTCAAAACATACACTTTCTTCTTTTACTCTGAACATGCCAAGCAGCAGGATCTTGGCAAGCAGACTAGTTACTTTATTGATAAATTTGAACAATCTACAGCTTAGCTCTTTGAAAAAGTAGTATATTTAACTCTGCTTAAAGATTTAACATGCACGTGCTAATAGTGCCAGGTAAGTACAAAAGTATCACACACAATCCACTAGAAAGCACGTAGCTCCTGTGCGGAAGCCACCCTAGAAGTTCTACAGCTTTGCACAATCTATGTGGTGTAGGACCCAAATACAGAGACTTCCCATCATTCTAACACTTTAAAATCTAAAAGATACCTATTCCTTGAAGAATACAAGTATTACCGTATCTTCCAGTGTTTTAGGGTGAAATATTTAATAACTTTCATATAAAAAAAGTACTTTCTGCACAATAACATGGAGAATCAGATGTAAATGAAGATTCTAATAGTTACAACTGCTATTTAATTCACTCAATCTCTTTTCAAAAAGAATTTGGATTTTTCACCACATTACAACTAAAATTTAAAATGCCAAATGTTTTCATGTTTTACAGTTGTACCTCTAAACTTATTATAAGTGTCTTCCCTCTACTCTTCAAGCAAGTGTGTACAATTTACCTATGTAACCATAACAGGAGTTGTCTTTTCAGAAACTTACTGGATTCCTAACTCATTTTTGAATGCCAGCAATCATAGCAAGTTCAGTATTGCAGCCACAGCAAATGTGCAAGTAAATTATGAACAGCAGATCTTTGACAAGGAGAGAAGTAGTGACCTTGGGTGGCAAGCCAGCATCCTTGCAAAGGTAAGCTCATGCAAAACTAGCAGGTATATGAGGAAGCTTCAAATCCCAAGACCCAGAACTCATTACCAAGGGAAAACAAAAAATTGCTGCAATTTAATAGTGCTTTGTGCAAGGTGGCAAAATATAAAACCAATAAAACAAAAAGTATACAATAAAAAGGACATAATTCTGGAAATTTTTTATACAAAGTACAGTTTTGCAGAAAATTTTTTAATCCAGACTAAGTAAAGATACTTACTCATTGACTTCATACACAAACCGTTTTACGATTGTCAATAGCAAGACTCTGACAAACATCTGTAAGAGCAGGGAAACTGTAAAAGCTAGAAATCTGGGCTTTATTAATGATACTTAACTTACATTTATAATGTAAGTTGGTCTAGAGTGGTTCACATTTGGGGAAAGATTCCCATGAAAGGCAAGGAAATTTACCTAATGATTTCTGTGATTCTCAATGCCTCCACAAGTTGAAAAAAATTATATATGTATAAACATAAGTCACACTGCTTTGGCTCCTGCAATGAACTCACTAAATACTGAATATTGAGACTTCTGCTGTCTGATCTTTCCATACAGTTTCACTGTGAATATACTTTTAATACTGGAAATAGCCTTCTAGCCAACTAAGCTGCCCTCTGTGCTCTTCCCTTCCCAGTTCACTCAATTTTAAAACACCAAATAAAATCTGTACAGATTTTTACTAAAAATATTTTCCTTCATTTTCTTTCAGATAATTTTGATTATTCTTCCTATCACAAAAATAACACAGCTGGAGAGCTGCTGTACAACTGCTCTGAGTGCTTTATAGTTTGATAAGCCTGCCTAACAAATAACAGTCCTGCATTTGAACTACGCACATGCCCTTTTAGTTGTAAATCCCACCTTCTGAGTGTTTGTGAATAGTAGAAGGCGGCGACAAGGTGAAAGGATGCTGGGGTAACCTATATGAACAATCACAAGGTCACACTAACTTCTTCGGCTACAGTATCACATGCCTGGGACTGTCTGTCCACAAGACCCTTACATCTGGTCTGAGTCACTACAAAGATAGAAATCTTGTAGTCTTTGGCATGGTCTGTATTCCTTATTCTGTATTTAACTGTATTTGATTGCATTAACACGCTGTTTTGAAAGGAGCAGTTAACAAGGCCAACTAGGTATGCCAGTATGCCTTTACTGTTCAATGGGTAAAAAAAAAAAGTTTCATTCACAAGTATTATCTTACATTTCCCGTCAAATACTTAGATTACTGATGAACTTTTATCATAGATCTTTTATAGTTCAAAGCTCTACACGTAATACTCAAAGTGTTCTTCCCTTGAAAATGTCACACAAGGTTATTAAATTCTGAAACTTGTTTTAAAATAAAATGGTCAGGAAACATTTGAACAACAGGAACTGTCAATATTGACATATAAAGCAGCACTGAATATTTAAGTTTCATTTGTTTTGGCTTCTTTAAGGTCACTATTTTCAAGAGACTTGTGAGATTAGCAGCATTCTCATATCAGCAGTTCACTTTTGGACAAACTAGCAGCCACTAGCCCAGCAATGGGCTAATTTGTTTCAAGGGACACAGGTTCATCCAAACCTTTTCCAAGAAGTCACTTTAAAAAAGTAAATAAAATCTGCAACTGAATATAGAATTTCCAGGTGACAAAACAAAAGAAGAAAAGAAACTGCAAACAAGGGTTAAACTTGCATGAATGTTTTCAGATCAGGTTTCACTAGTTAAAAAAAAAGCAATAAACATCATCTAGGTACCTATTTTCATAGCCTAGTAAGTTTTTGTAGTCTGAAAACAAAATTCAACAGTACAGAGCATTATGCCTTCTGTAAATCACAGAAAATAAACGGTTTCTGAAATGTCTAACTACTGTATTTATACTCTTTGTAGTACCTTCTACATATACTGTTAAGAAACTGTGAACGATATCTTAATAAGAGATCAGATATTCTTTGAATATAATCAGTACCAGATTTTGTGTACCAAAAAAGCAGATTCACACAGGTATGATTAAAAATCAAGATTAGCATCTCCAGCGTGGCATGCAATGTTTCTCTTTGCCGTGAAACTGGAAGACAGCTGAGTACCATCACTTAATTCTGAAATATACACTGAAGTGTCACTAAAGGTACTTACTGGCTGAGGCTTGAGGTTGAATGCGAGGTATTCCTCCATTTGGCACTTGGAAGTTTGAGTCACTTCTGCTGTTTTTCACAGACTCAGCTTGGATGTTAGATGTCCTGGACAGGTTTGGAAGACTACGCCTTAGTTTTTCTGTATGAAATAATACAAAGATACCACAATATGTAGTCTGATGCTGGACAAAGTTCAGGTTATGAACCCATAGTTGAACTCTAGATCTAAGTGACACAGAACGTTAGCTATATGAAACTACCCTGCAATTTAAAAGCTCATTTTGTTACATTATGGTTCTTCCATTATCTTGAATTAAAGTTCTGTGTTATTCTCAGATCTATCACATACAACATATTTATACAAAAAAGCAAGAATGTACATTTTTTCACCTGTGGTAAAAAAAGTCAAGCATAGTGTGTTTTGAAATTGAAACATATCTGGATTATGATTCTCTAAGTTTTGTTCTACTGCTACGGAAATTGAACAGGCAAATCTAATTTGCAGTTTTGCACAGTTTTTGCAGTCTTTACCTAGAAAGTTATTTATAATATAGAATGCTTGCCTGAAGATTAAAAACACATAGTTATTATTTGAGTCAATTTTTGGGACTACCCAGTCCCATATCAGCACATTATACAACAAATAACAGCCAACTTGGAAAGAATCTCTTCATACACAGCATTCAAAATTATTGAAGTGTCCAGTTATGCTTCCATCTTTCACATACGACTTGACTATCTATTCAGCTAATACTGGTTCTTCAAGGGTCTTCTAAAATTCGTACCATTGCTCACAGAATATAAAAAGATGCCATTAAATATTTCTCAAGTCTAATGACATTCTGTGTATCTCCAACCCACGCAGAGCTGGGTTGATGACATACTTTGGATAGAAGACTGCAGATGCCTTGTCTGGATGAGTGGCCAACCTGATTCTGTAGAGGGATGCAGGAAAGAAGTACGCTAACCATGCACAAGCACTAAAGATGAAAACAAAAGTAAGAGTCTTCATAGGCTGAATATTCCTACAAGTGCAAACTACTAAGTGCAGAAAGTACATTGCTTTGTGCTGCAGTTGGTACACTGTTGAACCCTGTCAACCAAATTTCCCTCTAACCATTCTAGAGAAAACAAACCAGAAATCCCAAACAACCTTTTTTGGCTGGTGCTGTATCAACTCTGAATATCCAAGCAACATTCAACTGCACAAAAACCACCGCAAGAGAATTCCTTGGAAGTGTTTCAGAAACACGTGATCGCACGCTCTATTTTGATCCCTCTGGTATGTGGGATACCAGCTTTTGGTACCTTGCCTCTCATGGGATATTTTTGTTGCAGCTCATCTAGCATGCATTAAGACTTTCATGAAACCCCAGAAAAGAATGGGAAAGGAATTCGCAACTAAGTCACAATATAATTGATTAGTTTTTGCGTTGTACATTTTCCTATATACCTAAAATTTCCCGACACCACTATTACTAGATAAGACTTAAGCTAACCCTTCCAAAGATATTCTTGAATAGCTAATTAAATTTGCAGGATCATCTTCCCCAAAAGCTCTAGCCTAGCACACTGATTTTCCTGATTAAAATTCTAAAATTTCTTAGTCAATGAAATTTTGTAAGTGGCACAGACCTCCTTCCTATACTGGGCAGGGGACACGGGGATGGACGGACCAACCAAAAAAACCCCAGAAAATAAACTGTTTAAAAATGCATTTCTACATCATCTCTACTGCAGACATTTTGCATCCAGCTTACCTCAAAGATGAAAAAAATAAGGTGAACTCTTAATATCTAAATGTGTATTCTTTTTGAATTTAAGATTTTATTTGCCAGATAACAACTACATTTGTTAAAATGGGCACATGCTTGTGAAATTTCAGCCCAGTTAAAGGAGTTTCTGCCAGACTGCTACCAGGAAAAAGTACATTCAAGAAGCAAAATCGTATCAGGATTACATTATTTTGTTCTATGCCAATACAGTGTAATAGTGTCAAGTTTACTGCAAGCTTTATTTTTTATTATGCAGCAGTTTGCACAGCTTTGAGATATCTAAAATAGCCAACAAATGCATGACTTCAGTATTAATATTAAGGCTATTTTCATGCTCAGAGTCCTGCACTGCCAGAATAAAGCACTCAGCTATCTCACAGGCTACACGCATGCATAAATTGCCATGTTACTCTCATATGACCACAGTTACTTTCCCTGCATTTTATTCACTCATCTACAAGGCCTAACCCTACGGGTGAATGACAGTTTCCCTTGGGCTCTGCTTTATTTTAGTACATTTGCCTGCCAAAGATAGAACTCAGCCACCACAAAACTCAATTACACCCAGAGTGACTGGATAACATCTAAAATAAATATAAGCCTATCAACTCATCTGACTGTAAGGGTTCCCCAGCAGAACTTAAGCTCTGCTTTTTCTTCAACAACTCTGAGATTAAGCCATGATGTTAATCAGGCATATAGTTTTAGCACTGCACACTGACTAAAACCCTTTACAGGATCTACACAACTACTTGTGTAATGAATTTGAGACAGAGCTTTTTACCTTCATTTTTGACATTACTAGTCTGCAAATCTGTAGGATGGCCTTGAAGCGAAAGACGAGGTTGCTGTAAACGGCTAATCATAGGTTGGGGCGACACTCTACTGTATTCTATGCTTCGAGCAGGTGATCGGGAGCGAGGTGAATTCCTTGGAGATTGTTTTGGTGAAGGCCAGGGAGAACTGCGAGGTGATGGTGAGAACCTATTAACAGCAGGGTGCACTGTGTGATGTGTGCCATCTTCTTCATCTTCTAAACTCTGCGCATCGAGCTCCTGATCGCTGAACGTGCCTCGCCTTGTAGAATTGCAAGAAGAACCAGAACTACGCCGAGAAGCAGTTGCTGCATACTCTTGCCGGAGGCCTGGCAACAATGAGAACATTGTTTTCTTGCTTCCAGCCCACGAACGGTTCAAACTAGAGACAGTGCATACAGATATCTACCCAGTGCTCAAACTCAAATTTGGCTCACCTTAACTCCTTTTATTTGAGGCATTAAATTAATTTCAGATTAGTGCCCAAAAAGTTATCTATCGGCTGATAATGTCTTGAAATAAGTAGGTGAGCTCATTGCTTTTCCTACTACAGCAATCATCAGTATAGGTGTGTGGTGTACTTGTTCATCTCCCCTCCCAGGCTGGATACTAGCAACACAGGTTAATTTTGATATCATGTAACATCCTGTAACAATTATATGATATGTCTTTTGCAATATATTAGTAAATGTAACAAAAAAGCTATATGACAAGCTACTCCTAGAGAAACTAGGGGAGTTAGACCAGTGGTCTCTGAAGTGGGGTGCACGCACCCCAGGGGGTACGCAAAACAATCCACTGGGGTGCAGGAAGAAAATTTTGTACTACTAATAAAATAGTATTTTAAAAATAGCATTTATTTCATCTTTATCTCATCCTTTTTAAATTTATATTTTTGTGTACATTTGTGTATTTTTGTGTACATAATATATTAGTAGAATAGTACATGCATATAATTTATAAAAAAACATATATATATTGGGCATTTGGGTTTTTTTTCTCACTGATAGAGGTACGCAATAAAAAAGCTTGGAGACCACCTCGTTAGACAACTGAAATTACTACCACTTTCTGCAGTTTCAGAGGGACAACAAAACAAAGTCTCAACTAAACCTATAATAAAAGGGAGACATCTACATAGGTGCTTTTCTTAACTATTCTTTGCCATATTGACTTTACATTTTGGTGATTTGAATTATGGTTTAAGCACTGATGTCAACAAGACTGGATTACATCAGGAAGGCACATATCTCCTGAGAAGGCTGGTGGCAAGCAATAGTCCAGTCTAACGACCATCCTTTTAGCATATGCTATATGCTACAAATTCATGCTCTCTCTAGCATTTCTTTTGTCCACTGTTCCTGAAGAACACTTCTGCACAGCAACTTCCTTTCCTTATCCTGGAGGCAGAAGTCCTTAGCCAGCCTTCTCAGGAGAACTACATTTGTACATCCATAGTAGAATCTACACCCCTTTTCCATTCCTGCTAAGCAAGTGCTACTGCAGTTATTCAATAAAAGAAGATCAACTGCTCCACTTTGTTTTCAGGATGGAAAATACTTACTTTCTTCCTGCATTCGTGCTAGAATTTGCACATCTGTAACATCATTTAGCTTGTAATTAGACCCAATAGAGTCTTCATCCATCTCTGACGCACTTAATTCACTGTCCAGAGAGGACTGTGGACTTAGCGGAGGATTTCTATCTGCTGAACTTTTAAGATGACCTACAGAAAGAAAATAAAGTAATAGGAAATGTTAAAAAAAAAAAAGGCAAGCTGTATTTCCTTTCCTAGTAGAACAACCACCAATCTGAAAACAGATTATGACTGAGACATTGAGTCTGACAGACCATTTGAAACATTTGATTGCGAACCTAGGCTGAAAATATAATTTACACAAGCAGAGCTTAGCCATTACCTTCTAAAAATGAGCAACTTTATAAAATCATTATAATGGTGGTAAAACAAATTAATGACACATAATCTGGTCTACCTGCACCAAGTTTCAACTGCTATGAAGTCTGCACAGTTCTTACAGAAAGAGCAACTGCATACCTGTTCCATTTGTGCTTTCCTTCTTGTCTCTGCACACTACCTCGTAAGACCTAAGTTTCACTATATCTTTCTTGACAATAAGGACCTGCTGATCCAATGAATATTGATGCAATTTGGAATGCTTAAAATACAGTTTATTGGAAAATACTAGCTGTTCTATGTACACACCTTTGCTAAACTATAACATACCAGAAAAACTCTTCCCGTTTGCTGCCTTCTGGCTGACACCCCATTGCCAGTTACATTTCATCTTTCTGTCTTGCAGGCAGATACAGCATTGTAGCACACAATGCAGAGCACAGCTACATAGATTAAAACAAAACCTGGGTAATAGCTCTGGTGAATATACTGCAGTGCGGGCTTCTCTTTACAAGTCCACAGCGAACTACAGATAGTTGGATTGTCAACGCAATGTTTTTTCATCTTCCCTGCAAGCTAACTTGAGTTAAAGTATATATAAGCCAACATTCTGACTTCAAAGTAGAGATCTGTTCCAGGCATCAATGTTTCTGATGCAAAGAAAGTGTCTATGGTGCAGAATAAAGGCAGAAAACATTGCCAGAAGTTAGTGTTTACATTGATGACTGCAAAGGCTCATGGAATGCCTTTAATTGAAATACATGCTTCTTCCTTAGATTATATTGTTCACATCTCAGAGGTACTGATGGATACATTGCATACCAAATGTTTCAGTTAAGTAATGGGGTAGTTGCAAAGACTTGACAACTACCAGCGTCTAACCTTTAAACACCTACTACGCAACTCACATCCCAGTCAATTACAGGGCCAATTCTAGAAGCCACTTACATATGTTGGGACTCCACAGAACTAACGCTACGTGTTTTGGTCTAACTGCTAATACGCATCAATGATTTTAGGGACATGGACATCCAGAGAAAACATTTTAAGTGTATCTCATGCCAGAAAGTCTGTAAAAAAGCCTTCCCTAAAAAGCTTAAATACTGCATGATGCAAACATCCCACAAAAGACTGACAAGTTTTTGGTGTCTTTCTTATTCCAGTTCAATGCAAATGTAATCTATTTGAGCACAGGTTTTTGAAAGGAAGAGGAGGAAGAAGAAAGGGAGAGACCAGACACACACACACACTTACCTGAGGTACCAGGAGGTATGAGCTGTTTCACTAAAGCAGATTTCACTGGTGTTGAGGAGGGAGAGTTGAAACCACTGCTGTAGGGGCTACTAGTATTTGGACTATAGGAGCTTGTGTAACTGACCGCATTGAAAGGGCTGCTGTACAAACTCTGTCTCTTGAGAGCTGTATAAAAAAGGAAAGTGACAAATTATACTGAAGGAACCAATGAAAAATGAATACAATACTATATGATATCTTCAGCATGATTTAATTACTATACAATTCAAGTAGAACATTTCAGTCACCGGGAAGTTTTTCAACTGATTTCTTCATCTCCTAGATAAAACCACACTGTGGAAGGAGTGGGAGAAGAGGGCAAGACAAGATAGTGACAAATATTTTCCTTGTAAAAATCAGACCCAAGATCACTACAACTGATCTCTTCAAGATGTTCAATGTAGACATTAGGAAGGAGGAGGGAAGCAACTCAAAAGACAGTAGTAGCTAAGCTACGCTAACATACATCCTATGCACAATTATATACAAACCAGAGCACACCATGAAGTCTAGTTCTCCAGAATTCACAGACCTGTCTAGATCACACAACATTTCAACAGTAACCCCAAGACCAGCACCACAGACCTAAGCAATACCACCTATAAAATTCCCCAAAGCATACACTAAAATGAAAAACCATTAAGCAAGGCAAACGCTTCTGTTTATATTTCTGGGTACAATAAAGCAAATTGACTGTAGCATTATTCCCTTCTGTATACCTCCTAATGCTTTAGGATTTTTATGTCCATGGGATTCAACCCCATATACAATAAGATCTAAAACTGGGTACTTTCCACTGTTATTTATTGTAAATATTTCAATGCTAAAGTATTTTCAGATGAATTTTAACCACTGGCAAACATTTTCAGTATGATACTGCAATTCCCCTAGTTGCCAGGTGTATGATTTGTATAGTTACTTAAATGACTATCTCATTCAGAAATCTACGTTTTATTTTAATATAATAGAAAATAGAACTTCAATGGGGGAAGTGGGAACCAAAGGAAATCTGGTCACTTTTGGTAAAATCAGTTCCTTCACTGCTGAAAGTATTTTATGCCAAACAGAACTGTATTTTAACAAAGAACAAATTAAACTGCAAAACATTAAACTGAAAGCTAGAGATCCAAACTTTATGATATGTAAATCTACATTATATTAAGTTGCAGCTCACCTAGCTGCTAGAAACTAAACTCTCTTTAAGGCATGACAACATTGAAACTATGCATATATATTATAAACTGACAAGAACAGGCCTGGCAAACATATGGCAACATACTCAAGCAGTTCTAAAAAAAAAAAAAAAAAAGGCATTAAGCTAGTCAAAGAATATTGTGTGACATTTCTGTTACTGAAAAAGGGCTTCAATTAGTGCAGCAATAATTAGGCTACTGATAATAGTGGACAAAAAAAAAAGAAAGGAATTGAACTCTAATTTGTTTACTAAAATTCCTTTTATTCAGTGTAAGATTTTTGTTTGTTTTGACATTACAAGAAGCCAAGAGACAACAGTTGCATGAAATGCTGCTTTGAGCAGCAAAGCCTGCTTCAGCTCCTCCTCCCACCCCACTTTGCTCTTGGTCACTACCTCCTCAGTTGTTCAGTACAAGCAATGGTGGGGCTGCGCTATTATCCAGCCTACTAAAGCGACTGTAGGTTAAAAACACCTAGAGTATTTTAACTGATTGCATCAGTGAATTAGTTTTTAGTAGCGCCCCCCCCCCCAAAAAACCATATCATCCAACCAAATGGATGGCAGAATGCAGGACAGAGGCAGAAGCAGCAGAAATTAAAGTTGACTTTTCAGCAGATTCCTTAAATGGCACCTCATGTAAAGATCCTTTCTGGAGTCTAAACCAGTTAATATTACTAGTGTTTTAATTAGAGTGAAAAGACAGTTATAGATAGAGGATGGAAAGTTTATATTCCAGCTTTCACTGCAAGTCTTAAATGATATGCACTAATTTCAGCAACTGGTGAATTAAATGAATTCTAGCAAGTATTCTTGAGGTACCTCCAGTTTATTTTGAGCGTGTCAGAAGGGATATCTCCATTTTATTACAAAGCTCAGTTAACAAAACCAGTAATTACAAGCCGGTTATATTCTGGTTGACTCTGATGAGAACTCCTTTGATAGCAAGTTCTTCTGGCATTCACATAGGAACCCCAAAGCATCTATTCCAACTGAATCTTTGTTCTCATGCCAAAACAATTTACTTTTAATCTCTTGCTGAAAATGACAGTAAAAAACCCCTAAAATATAAGTCTGCACAACAGTTATTTATTTCATAGTTGTTACACAGACAAGTATTTCAAAATATCAACCACAAATTAGAAAACAATTGTACTACTGTATAACCTTCAAAACAGGCTCTTTGTACATATCCATAATGATACAAAATATTTGATAACATACAGATTTCTTTAGATGAAAGAAAGCACACCTTTGTAACATATAAAAAGTATGCTCTGGTACATGACAACACTTCATATGGTACAGCAGTTTTCATCCTAGCTAATGCGAACTTCTACCTTCCTCAGCACTGTATTTTTCCCCAGAAAAAAAAGCTGGATTCAAACCATTTTTCTGGCCTAGAATTCCTAAAGTTTTTCCAACATGGATTTCTGTAACTTAGGAAGACATTACTATTTTTACAATGACTAGAGATATGATCTTTATTAGGAGCGTCACACAACATTAGTAATACAGATAACTCATTTTAACATTACAATGATGCTATATTAGATGAAACATTAGCTTACAAAAGATTACACATTAGCTTTCAAAACACCAGAGGGGAGGGTTAATGATCCATTTTTTTAATGTAAATTTTCTTTTTTAACATTCAGAAACAGTATGCAGCATCTAATTTTAGACAACATTTGGTTAAATTGGTCTTGAATCTCTCTTTTGCTCTAGAAAATAGGAATAGAAAAATTTGAGTGCAGAAAACTCATGCTTAGGTGGTTCAGAAGATCTACTGTATGAATCAGGTGCAATTTTTCCAAGTGCTAGAGACCTGATATTTATTTTTGTTATGATTAAGTGACAAACTTATTCTAGCAGTCCCTGTAGTAATTCAAAACAATCATTAGCGAAGTCTATCACCGAGACCAAAGTTAGCTAAATAATGGTTCATTTTGAACAAGCTCAATGCTTAACTGAAAAGTCAAACTCACTCAGCATGGAAAATATGACAGTTTTTACACATGCAGCCACACAGTTCTATCAGCTATACTGATCATGTGTTTGATTTCAAATATTTAAATAAAAACGCTGCCTCAGTAAAAACTACAATATGACCAAAGTTACTCTTTTCCAATTCTGTGCAACTACGTCTTAAGAAAGTATCTCTTCCAGAAATTCTTCCACCTAGTATTTCTCTGTTCCTGCTGTTCCTTTCTGGATGTGCTCTAACCCCATACGACTTTAGACTACCATGGGGTGGAAGCCATGGTTTCCAGCCAACATGAAATGCACTCTTGCACTTTTCACCAGGGACTTGAGGCATGGCTAAGAGAGGTCTTTGCACCAGGATATAGGTAAGGTTCCCTCTAGTCTGAACATGCTTCCAACACTGAGTAGGACTTGCTCTGCAATTGTAAACCTGAACTAACTAGCGACAAGGCACCACGCATCCTGTGTTCTCAGTAACTGCCCACAGTAGTATGGAGTTGAAAGCCATTCTTCCCTCCTTTATTATCTCACAATGGAAAAAGATTACAAAAGATATTAGGTAAGACATAACAGCAGGAACTGACAAAGAAAATAGTCAAGGCAAAAGAAACATCAACAAGGATTCAGAAGAGAAAGTAACAGTAGTATGAAAAGCCTTATCCACAGAGACTGGAACTGAAATTGATAAACTGAACCAGTAACTAGTAATAGGTTAAGTGACAGGTCCATGAGGTACAAGTACTATGTAAAATACAAGGCACAAGATATTCCAGAAGTTGTGGGGTAGGAAACACACACAAGGTCACAAGCAGCACTACTTGCCTTCTCCAGTGGAGCTTCCTGCTACCCTGTATCTGTAAGTAGGCTGGTTGCTCTAAAGGACAATTCTCTTTTTGTTACAAATTCATTTTTCCATGCAATCTGCTCCAACCAGCAGTATTAGTGCCCATCTTTTCTACTGCTAATATTTTCCTCTCTTAGTACTATAGATGAATTGCGGTACTCTTGCAAGTATCACTGCCAGAGGCAGCTTCTCAGGTCTATGGAAAAAAAAAGACGTAAAGTTGCCTAGACACATCATTCGAATGATCAAACTTGGAAGTTTGTCCATTTCATAGGGAAGCTTCCTGCCACTCTGCTTCACCTACGACTGAATTTTTAAAGATATCCTCAGGGTAACAATTTGTGGTACTTCTGGAAGATTTCCACTCAGTTTTGAAAAGAAGTTAAACCATGAACAGAATTGTTCATGCTTAACATAACTGCTATCCAGTCCTAAATACTTAGCAGTATTCAAATTCCCAAACTTGTATCATCACTCATAAATCCCTGTGATCTGAGTACTTTTCATTGTTTAGAATGTCAGTCTTTGCCTGTAGCAAGCTATATCATGTTAACTGTTCAGGAAAATTGTTAATAGATGTTCATCAAGGCAGCATACACAAAGCACAAGAAATAGGGGAAGATCAAAGGTGACTCATACTGAAGGCACTTTCACCATTATATGCCCACGATTTTTATAAGAATAAGAAAGGGACTTTTCATGTGATCTACCAGCAACGTTTTCAAATTTTATTAAGAATGATTTTAGTACAAACCAGAATAAAGACTGAATTGCTCCAGAAAAGAATCCAAGGAGGAGAAAAAGTTACAGTCAAATAAACTCAGCACAAAGTTTACATATAACCATGTAAAGGAGGTGGTAGTTGGGAACACTCCTGGAACTGTGCGTTCACATATTCTTAGCTCAAGTCCAGCCATTCTGCTGATTCCTGAACAGTTAAAAAACCAAGATAGATCACACGTAGCGCAAGACTGCAAAAAGATGGGAATACAGGGAGAGAATAGATATTAATAGCAAGAAAGTTATGTCTCAGCATAACTTTTTTTTTAAATAAAAATAGGATCCAACAAAGAAATTAAAATAAAGCAAGAAACCAGACGGACACAGAATTCTAATCAGACCTTCAGCGTTTTGCTGCTGGTTTGATATAAAAAATGCTGGGAATAAAAGGGTGGAGAATGTAGGCTTTCATCCTCACAGGGCCAAATGTTCAGTCCTTCTCCAGTTTTGGATATAACCAACTACTTTGTATCAAGGAAGAATCACAAACTCTGGATTTTTTAATCTGACTGCGACAAGATCTTAAGTTACTGAGGATGCGGGCGGGGAATCAATATTACCTCTCCAAAGTATTCAAGAACTTCAACCTCCATTTCCTTAGATGAAATAAAACAGCTCATCTAGCAGAAAACTAAGTTCCATGTTAACATACTGACAAGTACCTAACAATTATGATAGTTTAATACAGGCTTCTATTTTAAAATAAGACAAGAAAACCTCCAAGTTAAGGACATTGTTACTTCCTGAAAACTTCTGACCAAATTGTACCTATGCAGGTAGTATAAAACTCTGAAATCACGACTCATGGTCTAATGCTTCCTTTCATTTTATTCATACAGTCCAGAAAATGAGTAGAATGAAGTACTGTTTGCAAACCATAATGAAAACTTTAGACAGAAGTAACTGCTGGATCTCACCCTCTTCCCTCATAACTATCTATCAGCTAATTCTGACTCTGTTTCAGAATAAATATGTACAACCCAGTGCTGTTAGTATGCGGGAACTCACCTGACATTGTCTGTTCCAGCCTGTGGATCAGTGACTTTTTAGCACATTCAACATCAGGACTTGGGTAATCCAGTACCTGCCTGCACCAAACTAATGGACTGACACATTTTTGCACTGGAGTTGGTTTCTTCTTTGGGGACGTATATAACCTGAAAAGGAGAGGAAGAAAAAAAAAAATCTATGAAGACAGACAAAATGAGCATAAGATCAGGCATGTAACAAAATACCACATACTATGCTATTTCTACCTTTATACTATATCTACAGTACAATCCCAAAATGTAAAAAACCACAAGTTTTACCTTTGAATTAACTATCTTGGATACAGTATAATATTGATAACATATGGCTACCCAAGGATTTCTTGCAAGAAGTGATGCCTGTATTGCTACACTGGGATAGACTGACTGATAAGCCAGAAAAAAAAAAGTCTTCACTTTTCAGACACGTTAGGTATATGGACAACTTCACTATGTCACAAACGTACAAATCAGGATTAATCTTCTCAGATTGAAGTATCATTCACCTGAAAGAAGGAAATAAAGCACTATGCAATATGCAACTGTTGTTTTCCTGAACACAAAGATGTAGCAAGTGATAAGCATCTTAATAGCCAAGGAACAGTGCTGAAGTGCACGGAACACATCTACTATTTCAGTAGCCTTGAACAATAAACATTTTATTTTTACTTACAATTTGTATCCTAGCACCTGATCCTTTAGTTTTCCTTTGAACACAGAACAAAGGGACTATCTCTGTCCTAAGGAGTATACAGTCAAGCATTAAAAACAAGGAACAAGAGATAATGCACATAGGAGAGCAGAGAGAAACAATGAGATCGTATTGTTCTGCAGGACATGCTGAGGCCTTTGTCCATCAGCATCTCCATTCATTTATTTTAACATCAGCATTCCATGACCGAAGAAAGAAGCGTTCCAGTTTAAAGGCTCTAGAAATTTAGCCGAAAATTTCTCCTTCCTCAACACACAGATTAAAGGAAAAGTCATAATCAATCACATACTCAAAATAGGGATATGTAAGCCTTTGGAGTAGAACCAAACTTGGAAATGTGCTTCAGCAAAAGACAACAGTGAACTGCAAGATCTATAGCTCTAACTAGAGCTTACGCATATGCAGAAACAGTTAAATGAGTGTTTCTTCTAGGAGTAATGACAGACTTCATACTCCAAGTGAATATGGTTGTAAGCCACACACTGTAACTTAGGAACATTTGACAGCCTAATCAGCCATGCTTCCATACAAAACAGACAGCAAAAATTCTTGTTTCCTTTATGCCAATGACATCAACAACACCAAAGCTATTTCCCACAGCTCTATTATGAGATTATTAGCTGATCCTTCCTCTGTAATTCTAGAACTTGAACTTAGTTTGTTTTATAAACAGCTTTAAAAGATTTTTTTTTTTTTAATTACTACCCTTAAGGTCACTTCTTACAAAAGCTTCCCAAGAAGCATGCTTATAAAACCACCATGAATATCTCACCCAAAACACTGATCGCTTTGTTTAGAGCATGCTCTGAAATACTCTTCCCTCAAACACTGAAATTAGAAAGCTATGTTTGCAAATGCAGGAGAGAGCATTTTTATTAGCTGCCAGTTTTTCAAACAAAAATGAAGCTGTTTGTAACAGCACAAATAGCCACTGCCACATACTATAGTCCATGTGGCTTATGCTCTGGCCAGTATCATGCTGGTCATTAAGACTGATTTTGTAGAAATCCTTACAATCTTCAGAGGCACTCTGTCCACAAGAAAAACTAAGAGCCCATCACATATTTATAGCCATGAAGGTCTTGGAAAGCACAAGAATCACTCAATTTTTACAGTTCTATGTAAACAGTTACACAAATTGCTGTACTTTCTGCGATTATCTGCATATAGTTAAAAGTAATGTTTAACATTTACTAGCTCTCTAGCACTTCGAATTTACTGTCTTCTTAGCATTTATTTGCCTGTACTCTTTTCTGTCCTAAGGTATGTTTGCACAATACAAACAAGCGTCAAAGGCAACAAAGCCAACTTTTGTGCTGTACAGGCTAGACTCACTCCTAGCTCTCTGGATAGCTGACATGCCTCACTGTGTTTGAGAAGTTCCATGCACATTTGAAGTGTTTACAGTAATATCCAGTATAACAGGCAAGAAATTAAAGTGCATGCCCTCTTCGAAAGACACGTAAAAGGGATATCTTCAACAAACCTACAAGACTACTCTAATCAAAATAGCACCTGGTATTTTAAGCTCCAACACATTCTCTTCTGCAATTTCCAATTGTTGCATTTATTTCACAAGTAGTTTATTTACTGAAGCAATCCAGGCTTATGCAGCTCCCGCTTTTCCACTTCCCTTTCTAAACAATGTATATTGCAGATTCTCCCACCTCTTTCCAGTCAACTGTTTTTCCTTTAACAGCCTTTGTTTCACACCTTACATTTCAAGAAAAGACAGAACTTTAGAATGTATGTATTTCATGCAACTCCACTACCTCATGACAAACACACGTGCATCAATGCAGTAACACAATGCCTCTTTCAGGACAGCTTCTTGCACATCATGCAATTACAAAGTTTCATTATTATAAAGCAGTGATCTTAATTTCCCATCTGACAAAGAACAGCCAATCTCAAGTTTTGAAACTGACTTAATTCTACCTACTTTGCCTAATTTGGATTAAAAAAATAAGAACAAGGGCAAAGCTAAGAATCACAGTGATGCTTCTACTACTTCTTCCTCTCTTTCCAACAGCAGGAAGGGAAAAAGAACAGAAAGGAGACTATGAAGCATGTATAAATAACTCCATACAGCTAAGCGATCTTCTTTGTCAAACTACTGTTTGACCCAAAAGCTATAGGTCCTCCTTAGCTGAAGAGCTTTCCAGAAGAGATTCATTCCCATTTGTACCTGTTAATGTATTCTACAGCAATGCAACAGCACTGAGTGGCAGCACAGCAACTTCAAGATTGAAGATTACCAGTATGACTTCATACATCTTTAAATACTACTAAATCACTTTCTCAAAACAGGAAGTTGAAAACGATTGAGGAAGCTGACAGCTTACAGTTACCACCCGTACTACAAATGTTAACACACCAGAAACCTACGCTGCAGTTTCTCCACAAGATAGTAAAGACTCTACAATTCAGTGACACAAAGACAAATAAAAGAAAACAGTATATAAAAAGAAGCCCAGGAGCTTTGATCTATTTTGAAACAGCATTAAGAAGCCCAGACACTATGATTCTGCCGCACACAGTAATATTCCCTTCCTTCAGTTGTCACTAGTCAACTATGCCACAGCAGCACCAATCTGAAGTTTAAAGCAGCCAGGGGCTCTACTGATTAGTTCCAGGAAGACGCAGTACAAAAAGGGCAGAGCTTTTGCAGAAAGACTACTGTCACTACAAGCTCATATGATAATGTCAGCCAAATGGGGCAAGCTGTAGCATGTTACACTGGGACACAGCTGAGTCAGAAAAGACTTTGAAGAGGAGACAACATTGAGGTAGGAATGGAATATCTGCATAGGGATTACCCCACCTGAGGAACACCTCCCAGTGCATTAAAATACAAGAGGCTAGTTGCCACAGGCATGAAGCCAGAAGTCAAGATTCTAATCAGGAAGAAGGAAGAGTCGTTTTTGTATCAAAATCCTTCTACTGCTCAGTACAAGAGTGAGGGAAATACATGCAGATGAATGTGAAGTCACAGATCTGAATTAGAAAGAAGATGGCAAGTGGAAGGAACTTGAGTTAGAGCTCATTTATTTTAGCTACATTAACTTTAAGTGAAAACTGGCAGGAACAATAGAGGCAATGACACAAGAGAGTGGAGAAAACGTCACAGGCAAAAGCAGGATCGAGAAAGCAACCTGAAGGGAAGATGTGAAGAAAAAATAGAAATCTAAGGACAGACTGGTAAGAAATTCCCCTAAAATGCAAGAGGGAAATTCCACAATGAAAAGCTACTAAAAAGAAAAAAAATCAGGACACCATAATACTGGACAGTCTTGGAAACTGACAATTTAAAACACAACAGTGTCAATCTAAACTCTTTTAGATCAATCTAAAACTTTCAGGAGTTCCTATTTGGAGCATTTTAAATAAGTTAAAATTTAAGATGAATTTTGAATAAACAGCTACAGGTAAAGATCTGAAGAGAATCTCTGGTTGTAAAGCAAAAACATATGCAAAAACTAAGTGACATCCCTGCACATACCTGGCCCACAGACTTCCTCTTTCCTCCTCCCCCACCCTGCAAAGTTCCTATCCTGCAGTTGTAACTGACCAAGACACATTGTTCAGCCTGTAATTACTAATTTGTTGGTGTACTTAACTGAATGCTTCTAGTTCTGAGAGATGCATGAGTTACAGCAAAACTCCAGGTCTCTCAAAATAAGGAGATGAATACTACAAAAATGCTTTGCCAATCACATTAAACTTTCATATTAAAGCAGCACATCTCAACTACGTGATGCGATTTTCAAGTAGAATTGGGAGAATTCAGAGATGTTGCGAAGTGCAACTGGGAACACAACTACCTTCCTGTCACCAACAACCAAAGATAGTTAGCTGTGCTCTGGCTAGCTGCTGGAAATTATAGCCATTATTCATCTCCTCATCTCAAAAGAACATGCTGCTGTCTGAAAGGGATGTTGTAGAATGGGAAAAGGGGCCTTCAAAAGCTTGTAAGACTCCTGTAACACCACCATGTAGCTTCCCTAGAACTGTCACACAAACCCTGTGCAACTGTCCACTGTTTAAGAAGCTTTTCAGAAGGAATTTGTTAGAGCATATGCACTCTAACATGCTATTGTTGATACTTACATGGAACAGAGAAAAGTTGAGAAGTTTTGTGTCCTACTAAATGTATTCCAAAATATGTTTGCTTAATTACTAGGCTTGAGAGCTCTGCCAACACCTACAAAAAGTAGAAATGTGAATCATGCCTACAGAAGACATGATTATGAGGTAAATTTCAGGAATACCATTAAGACAATAAAGGAAATGCGTATCGAAGCTTTCATAATATCAAAATATCAAACATGTTTAAAAGCCATAAATATCACACAAGAAGTTAGAAATGGAAAAAAGTTCTTCCTACAGTCCTCAAACATCCATTTCACAACAAACATAGATATCTCAAAGACCTTAGTCAAATGGAATATTATTTGATGTTACACCAGTTGTTTCATCTGACAAACTGGTAACTTCTCTAATCCTTAGTTCTCTCACATGCTTCTTTTCAAATTATCTTCCTAGTTCGAGAAGCCATTATCTGAATTTGGTTAAAGAAAACCCCTTTAAATCAGATGGACATTTAATCTGCCACAAAATGAAAAGCATCAATTTCTCTTTTACTTAGGTCACAGGGCAGGAACTGATCAGAACCTGTCCAGTTTCCAAGAGGCCTAAACCACATTAATACAGTGCCATTTTAGCAGCTGAAGAGGAAATGCTGCAATGTAATTTCAGCAATGGGAGTTCATTCAGGTGCAGCTCTATCCTAAAACACTCACCCTACACTTTACTAGCTCACTATGGCAAACTTTAGAGTTCCAAAACAAAGTTAGTGCTCAAAGGACATTAAGCAATATGAGCTGAAAGACAATCATTACAGATGACAATCATGTTTTCATCCTCTGTATTTCAAAACAGCCACTTAGCCAACTAACTGGAATGGATGACTAGAACGGAAACGTACACTATTAAAAATAGGTGCCAATTTAATAGAAATGGCTGCTGAATGAGAATGTGTATAATAGTAAAAGTACTTGCTTTCCATTTTAACTAAACAGGATACCAAACCAATATGAGGTCTTCAAAAACACTAAAAATATTACTTTGAACTTTTAATATTAATATAAACAACCCACCAGTAATTTCACTTTAAACACACAGTAACTGCCTTTTGTTTAGTCAGCTGTTAGCTATTTCAGCCCCAGCAAGGAGACTTTAGATTGCAGTGACATGAAAACATTGGTAAGTGCTAGGCTAGCTTTTATAGCACTATCAGTTAAAGAGGACACAACTGTTCTGAAGTTTGCTGAGCAATTATATGTACAAAACCAATACACAGCAAGCTCTATACTCTTTTATGCACATACTGCATATAATTTTGAAGAAAAAGTACCGTATGTTTTCCTCACATTTAAAAGAAAGCTCCTCAGAAAGTTTAGGTAAGTGACTGTGTGACAAGTTACCACAAAGCAAGTTACAGTGGATTCACAGCACATTAACTAATCTACAGTAATTGCCCACATGTGCACACTTATCCTGCAATAAACTTGGGACAGCTCACTTCTTCAAAGAAGCATAGCAAGCCACCTTGCGTACTGTTACCAAGTTGTCTTGAATGTGCTACACATCCACACCCAACCTTACCCAGCAAGTCAGGCAAGGAGCTGTACACCTCATCCTGCCTCTGAAGATTTCTCCACTCTGGTCCCCCCCTTCCTGCCCTTTTGTCTTTTTAATTAATTAATAAAAAGAGACCTGTTCAGATTGAAATTTGAAAAAATTTAAATTCGATCCAATCTGGTTCAAGAACAGCTAAATAGGAGCACCCATAGAATAGACGGTCACTGGTAATTTCTTGAGGAAGTAATTAGCAGGCCTAAAGCAAAGTCTCCATGGGCCTAGGTACAGCTTAGTACTGTGTGCATGTGCATATGTGCCTATCTGCAACCTTCAGTACCCTATTAGGAAGAAAGTTTCAGCATATTAAACAGGATTCAGAAGCATATGGCCAAGAAACTCTATCTAAATTCATTGAAATATTTTTAGTAATTTACCATATGATTCGAAGATTGTCTCATGTGCTACACTGTTTAAAACATATCTGGATTTAACTAACCACAGTGAAGAAAAACAAACAAGCAAAAATATATGCAGTCCCAAAGTTCACTAATACTGTAATGCTGTTTTAATAGCTAGTGTTGCTACTAAAGCAGCAGTATCAAAGTTCTTTTCACTTGTTAGTAATTTAGGCTAGTTCTACTTTCTCCTTTAATTTTTCACTTTACAATTCTGTCCTGTGTAGACTTATCTAAAAAGCATTTAAAGAATTAAAACCTAAAAATGAGCTGATCAACTCCAAAATGTAGATTTAAAAAACAACACATCACATTCCAGTATCAATTTCAGTCACAGTATCAACTGTTCCATCTTAAATTCATAGCCAAACTTCACAGGCACTAATCTCATGTGAGCATTAAATGTAAAACAATGTAATTTTAGCAGTGAAGAAAACTATTTCTTCTGCCATTACAAGGCTGCAGACAATTTCACAAAGGGGTATATGAATACATGGACTGAAAAAATGCCCGTATTGCACAAAGCAGAGAGAAGAACAGAGATAACCAGAACCCTTCATCATCTATTATCTCCCACAGCAAGGTCCTTCTGAAATCAAAAGTAAAGACAAATCTAAGCTTCTCTATGTAGATAATCAAAACAGGCAAGATGAATCAATTTTTTATGCACAAACTGTGATTTAAATTTAGTTTGTTTCCATGTGATGCTTCCTCAGCTGGTAAATGGTCTTTGATTTCTACAGTGGTGTAATCCCATAGTTTAAACAGGATTTTGGGTTAAGCAGCAGTGATCCAAATCCATTTGAACCCAAAAGAGTTCACATGAGGTTTAAATTTCATCGAGTACATTCACCCTTTCAGTTGATTCACTTACTTTTTGAGTGACCTTGCTTAACTGAGGCCTTAAGAGGGGGATCTTTATGAAACAGTTTAAGAGAAATCCACTTACATCATCCCTCCTATTTTCACAGGCTTGTTTCTTTGATTGCTCCACTAGCCCTCTGAAAATTTCCAACTTCATTTAGAGCAATAACCTCCATTCATCAAATGCACAAATACAAAGTCATCCTACCTTCATAAGAAAAAAAAAAGGCTTTAGAGTATTTAGTGCCTCAACAGTTGAATTAAATGGTGTTCAGAGATTCCAGGAGTTTGATTTCCATTTTTATAGAGCAATTTGGAAAAAAAAAAAAATCATCAATCTAGCCAAACCACATTTATCATTAAGTGCATATTAAACTATAGCATGAAAAGACAAAGATTTTCTAATTACATAGCCATATTTCTTGATATGTACAACAATAAGTAAATTTTAACAACTGCTTTTTTCTAGGTGTATCCTTTTGTGTCTCAGTCATTGTCCCATATCTGAGATTGAAAATTAGTATTATAGCTGCTAAAATACTAGGAAAGGAAGACATGTAATAGACTGCATTTAAGCTTTGTTGTTTTTTGACGACTAGAACTTGCACAGAAACATGACTAAAGCCACCATAACAGGCAGTGTAAGTAATGTGCCAAACACCTGACACCAGCAAGAGCAGTGCTCAGTAAACTATGCCACCTGCCTCATGAGTATCCAGAACATAAACAAAAACACGCAGCATTTATGGCATCACTGTCACCATATGTCCTGTTGTGACATTAACTTTCACTGAAGAGATGCATTATGTTGCCCATGATTTAGGATTAATATATAAAATGATAACATCTATTGTCACTAGAATTCACAACATTCACAAATCTGGCCATCCCACTCCAAACTTACTGCGCCAATTTAGTATACTCTATTTCCCTCATGTGCTATAAGCCAGTAGATTACAAGGCATAAGCTGAGAAATAAGAGTAGCTGCCTTGCACAGACGACTCATCTGGAAAATGATGCCTTGGGTTAATTTAGTAAGCTCGTGTTGGATGAGAATAAACTTATGCTCTCATACTTCTCCAGTGGATCAGGCTGGATGTCAGGCAAATGATTCTCCGAGGAAGCGCACACATTGTCTCCTCCCTGAGCAACTAAAACATTGCTCATGCATGGAATCATTCCAGCATTTTTAAAGGTGTTTCTAACTCTGAAAGACATTTTTGTTTGTTTGTTTTTTAAATTTGTCTGCATGTTCACTCCCAAAGACCTTTGTCGATGAACCTACAACCAGTTCTGACCCAAGTCAGACTGTGTTACACTCTTCCTCCCTGGACACACTTCCCTTGCGTTTCTCTGTTGACACTGTGCTCCTCCCTACTCCTTCTCCTGCAGCTCTAACGCTGCTCCTCATCAAGTGTCATAGGAAACTTCAAAAAGACAGCTGCAGAACAGCATGATGTTAAGAGAGAGCAAAGAAGCTTATCCAAGTGTAATAAAGACAAGGTGAACAGCCACCTGCAGGTGTTTCTGCTGAAGCAGCAGGGTAAGCAGTCCATTTAAAAACAGAGGAACCACCTAAAGTAAACCGTGGTCCTACATCGCTAGCAATAAATGAAAACGCCTAAGGACAATACATATATGAGATGAAAAGGTATGTTACATTTGCTGCCTTCACAGCTGAAAGAAAGCAAGGCTTAAAACATGCCTGATGCACATTCGAAGAAGTATAACAGTACCTGTGGGCTAATTCTGCACTACCCTAGAAATTTTCCACGAGTTTCTCAACGCCTCCACACCTTCTGAACTTGTGAAAATACTGGCAATTGATTTTTGCAGCAGAACTGGAGCCTGCTCCGGTCTCCAAGTGACCCGATGTAATACTCCCATCGCGGCCGAACAAAAGCACAGAGCTGCAGGCCTCCAGGGAGGTGCGATGTGATGTGCAGAAACCAAAACACCCTTGCCCTGCAGGCTTCAGCGCATCTTAGAGAGCTAATCCCTTCATCCAGCCCCAGAGGGCGAGGCTGCCTCCCTACACAAAGCCCCGAGACCACCTCCGACACTAGGCACACGTCTGGAAACGGCCCCTTCCTCCTGGGGACGGCGGGGTAAGGGGAAGACGGTGCCTTCCCCGCCTCCCGGCGGCGGGGGCCGGCGGAAAGGGGCGCCCCCACCCCATCCCACCCCGGCCGCCTCCTCACCAGCCGGTCTCGTCCTCCTCGCAGCCGGCCAACCGCTCCAGCTCCTCCGGCCTGAGCGGCGCCGCGTCGTCCAGGAGGCCGTTGCCCTCCTCGCCGACCGCGCCGCCGCCGGGCTCCTCGGGGGGCGGCCGCCGGGCGGCGGCCCTGGGGCTGAGGCAGCGGCCGTCGGGCGGGGAGGCGGCGGGGGGCGACGGGGAGGGCCCGCCGCCCAGGAGGCGCTTGGGGCTGGCGGGGGCGGCGGGCAGGGCGCCGTGGCGGCTGCGGAGCTGCTCGTTCTGCTTCTCCAGCTTCTTCACCAGCTCCTGCAGCTTCCGCACCTCCGCGTCCGCGTTCACGCCCGAGCCGACGTCCTCCATGGCGCCCGCCAGCAGAGAGGCGGCTGCGCGGGGAAGGGCGGCCGCGCCGCCCCGTCTACATGGCCGGGCGGCCCGCGGCGGGGGAGGGCTGTGGCGGGGCGGGCCGCGGGCGCTGCTGCTGCCGCCGCCTCCTCAGCGGCGCCGGCGGGTGGTGGGGGGGGCGAAGGACGCGCATCCGGCCGCCGCCGCCATCTTACCACCTCCCCCGGCCCGTCCCACCGCCCTGACGTCATGTGCGTAACCCGGAAGCGTCGCTGCTCGCGCCGGTTTCTCCCTCTGTTGGGGTGGGGTGATGTTGCCGGGGGTGGGGCTCCCCGCGGCAGTTCGGGCGCGCGTCTGGGGAAAGGCCTGCCTCACCGCCGCCGGGCGCCGTGTGACGGGCTCCTCCGGCGGCCTGCCCTCTGAGGGAACAGCTTGACGGGGTCTGGCCTCCCGTCCCGTCTCTTGGGGGCCCCATGTCCCACCCGGGAGTTGTTCGTGAAGCCTCGGGATACCTTCCCCAAAATGCTCGAATCCTCTAAAGGATACGAGGTGTGCCCCTGACCCAGGGCCCTGGCGATGGTCGTGGGCCCTCTGTGTGTGACAGGCATGTGAACCGTTCCCTGGGTATCGCTTGAGCCTTTCATGTTGTATAAGTATATATATACACATATTCACATAAAAAGTGACGTGAAATTGCCATCTACAACAAGACTCTTACACCTTTAGGTTGAAGAAATTAGCGGGGCTTGCGGGTTTGTGTCTCTAAACTTCATCTGCTGGCATCGTGGGGATGCTCTGCCCCCCCTTCCCCAATCCACTGTGGGACAGTGCCCTTCGTGCCATCCCTTCACAATTTTTTTCCTCTTCCCAAGCTCCATCTCCTCAACAGCTTCATTTTGGAGCCTGCAGGTGCTGGGGAGAGGAAGAACACCAGCAAGTGGGCTGGAGGAGGACTGGAGGCTGCAGGGGTTGACGCTGCAGATGAGTAGCATTTACCAGGCTCAGGGAGGGGAGAAGGGAAACAAGACTGGGGTGCTCAGACCTGTGGGGTGTGCTGAGGAAGTGCGAAGCTTGGGGGCAGTAAATGCCACACGATTGTGTTCGGGTTGTGTTAGGGATGGTGCATGGACTGCTGGGGTGTTGAGGCTGCCAGACACGAGTCGACAGCATTCTTATGTAAGGGGACAAGGATGGGGTCACTTCCTTGCCTTATGCAATACTCTCCCCTTGTACATTCAAAGACTACATTATCTCTTTATGTACAGCATTGTTTGACAGTTTATGCTGGGATGGTTTTCCACTGTTACTGTTAGGTCCTCGCCAGAATCCAGGCCTTTGATCCATAAATACAACTTACGTCATTGTTTCCTCCAAACCAATATCACCTTAAATATTTAACTGTATTAAAATACTTCTGGGCTGGTATCTTTTAATAAAGCAATATAAATTACTCTTATGGTAATCTGTCTTCATTATCTGCTAGCAAAACAAACGTTTTATCAGCAGCAAACTTTACCACAGATTTTGTATAATTGTCACAGCTATAACACTATTGAACAGTTTTGGCCCATGAGCTGAGAGCTTTGGGACTCTGCTCGTTGATACCACGCTAATAACCATCACTGGCAAGCCTTGGAGACTGTTCTGTAAACCAGTTTGTAAATCCAGCTCATTCTCTCTTGAGTCTGTATCATTTGGTACCAAGTCAAGTGCCTAAGGGAATCCAGATATATTCTGTGAGCACAGCTACTTTATTAACAGAACTTACAGTCCTCCAAAAGGCAAGCAAAACAATAAAAAGGTTTTTGACGATAAGGATCTTCTGTGACACTGACACTTTCAGTGACACTGCTGACAATTCAGTGGTTGGTGGGTGTAATAGCGGTCTTAACCCATGCAGGGAAGTTTATTCCAACTTAGAACATTTATAGCAGGACCACACAATATAGCTTCCTTATTCTTCTTTAACTATCCTCAGACCAAATGTCGGTGGCATGATAAACCTTCAATCACTTGCATTAATCATGCTTTTATAATAGCAATAGAAGGAGTTCGGTGCTTTCTATCCTGCAACTGCTGGGATCAGGATGGGGCTGGTGGCTGGGGCTGGGAGGGGGACAGAGTGTGAAGTGGGGCTGTGATGAAGGTCTCTGCTGTGGAATGCAGGCAGACAGCGCGGAGAAGGACCGGGACCAGAAAGAGCCCCAGGCTCCTAGGAGCTGCAGCTGTTCGTGGTAATCATGTCATGAAGAGACTTCCCCTGAAGCCTGGGTGCCCTTGCAGAACCGCTTCACCGCTCTGCAGACTGAAGAGGAAAGACCCATCACATTAGGAGAGACACTGGAGCTGAGTAAGGCAGCCCAATCTGCTCCCCATATAACAACCAGCACAGCTAAGAAAGGGTGACGGGTGATAGTAGTAGGCGACTCTCTTCTGAGAGGTACGGAGGCACCCATCTGCCGACCTGACACACTCTCTAGAGAGGTGTGCTGCTTACTAGGGGCTTGTACCAGGGATGTCACCAAAAGACTACCTAGCCTTGTACAGTCCACTGACTTATCTGCTGCTGTTGTTTCATGTGGGCACCAGTGATACAGCCGGCAGCAGTCTGAGGAGTATCAAGAAGGACTACAGAGCCCTGGGAGTGGCGGTAAGGGACTCTGGAGCGCGGGTAGTTTTTTCATCAATCCTCCCGGTCAAAGGGAAGAGGTTTGAAAGGGCCCGTTGGATCAGGCGAATCAACAAATTGTTACAGGACTGGTGCCGCAGCCGGGGGTTCGGCTACTTAGACCATGGGACTCGCTTTGAGAAACCTGGTCTACTGGGGGCTGATGGGGTCCATCTGTCGGAGAAAGGGAAGAGCATCTTCAGTCATAGGCCTGCCAAGCTGGTGAAGAGGGCTTTAAACTAAAGTTGCCGAGGCAGGGGAACCTCAATTCATCCCACTCCTACCAGTTTGATACCAGTACCAGCAACAGATGCCCGGAGCCTGGAGAGGGATCACAGGTCAGCAGGAGAGCACCTGAAGAGCAGCACAAAGGAATTCCAGCCACTCCAGCCAGTAAGTCAGCTTTATTGGGAGCCCAACTTAAATGCCCCTATGCAAACACATGTAGCATGGGGAATAAAAAAGCAGAGTTAGAGACATGTGCATGCCTGCAGGGCTATGATCGTATTGGAATCACAGAGATGTGGTGGGATGGCTCCTGTGACTCGAGTGTCGGAATGGAAGCATACAGGCTCTTTAGGAAGGACAGGCAGGGGAGACGAGGAGGGGGTGTTGCCCTCTATGTCAATGACCAGCTGGAGTGCATGGGGCTCTGCCTGGGGATGGATGAGGAGCCGACCGAGAGCTTATGGGTCAGGATTAAAGGGAGGGCAGGGACAGGTGACATTATAATGGGGGTCTGCTATAGGCCACCCGACCAGGAAGACCGAGCGAATGAGGCCCTCTATAGACAGACAGGAGCAGCCTCACATTGACAAGCCCTGGTCCTCATGGGGGACTTCAACCACCCCGCTGTCTGTTGGAGGGAAAACACAGCAGGACGTAAGCAATCCAGGAGGTTCCTCAAACATGTTGATGATAAATTCCTTCTCCAAGTGATGGAGGAGAGGTGCTATGCTGGACCTTGTTCTCACCAACAAGGAGAGGCTGGTGGGGAATGTGAAGCTCAAGGGCAGCCTTGGCTGCAGTGACCATGAAATGGTGGAGTTCAAGATCCTTAGGGCAACGAGGAGGGTGCACAGCAAGCTCGCTACCCTGGACTTCAGGAGAGCAGACTTCAGCCTCTTCAGGGATCTGCTTGGTAGAGTACCATGGGATAAAGCCCTGGAAGGAAGAGGGGCCCAAGAAAGCTGGTTAATATTCAAGGATCACCTCCTCCAAGCTCAGGAGCAATGCATCCCAACAAAGAGGAAGTCAGGCAAAAACACCAGGAGGCCTGCATGGATGAACAAGGAGCTCCTGGACAAACTCAAACACAAAAAGGAAGCCTACAGAGGGTGGAAGCAAGGACAGGTAGCCTGGGAGGAATACAGAGAAAATGTCCAACCAGCCAGGGATCAGGTTAGGAAAGCCAAAGCCCTGATAGAATTAAATGTGGCCAGGGACATCAAGGGAAACAAGAAAAGCTTCCATAGGTACATCGGTGATAAAAGGAAGACTAGGGAAAATGTGGGCCCCCTCTGGAAGGAAACGGGAGACTTGGTTACCTGGGATATGGAGAAGGCTGAGGTACTCAATCATTTTTTTGCCTCAGTCTTCACCAGCAAGTGCTCCAGCCACACCACCCAAGTCGCAGAAGGCAAAGGCAGGGACTGGGAGAATGAAGAACCACCCACCGTAGGAGAAGATCAGGTTTGAGACCATCTAAGGAACCTGAAGGTGCACAAGTCCATGGGACCTGATGAGATGCATCCGTGGGTCCTGAGGGAACTGACGGATGAAGTGACTAAGGCACTATCGATCAGATTTGAGAAGTCGTGGCAATTCAGGGAAGTTCCCATAGACTGAAAAGGGGAAACATAGGCCCTATTTTTAAAAAGGGAAGAAACGAAGACCTGGGGAACTATAGGCCAGTCAGTCTCACCTCTGTACCCAGCAAGATCATGGAGCAGATCCTCCTGGAAACTATGCTAAGGCACATGGAAATAAGGAGGTGATTGGTGACAGCCTGCATGGCTTCACTAAGGTCAAATCGTGCCTGACAAATTTGGTGGTCTTCTACGACGGAGTTACAGCATTGGTGGATAAGGGAAGAGCAACAGACATCACCTACCTGGACTTGTGCAAAGCATTTGACACTGTCTCGCATGACATCCTTGTCTTTAAATTGGAGACATGGATTTGACGGATGGACCACTCGGTGGATAAGGAATTGGCTGGATGGTCACACTCAAAGAGTTGCGGTCAACAGCTCGATGTCCAAGTGGAGACCAATGACTAGTGGCATTCCTCAGGGGTCGGTACTGGGACCGGCGTTGTTTAACATCTTTGTCGGTGACATGGACAGTGGGATTGAGTGCACCCTGTCCAAGTTTGCCGATGACACCAAGCTGTGTGGTGCAGTCAACACACTGGAGGCAAGGGATGCCATCCAGAGGGACCTTGACAGGCTTGAGAGGTGGGCCCATGCAAACCTCATGAAGTTCAACAAGGCTGAATGCAAGGTCCTGCACACGGGTCGGGGCAATCCCAAGCACAAATACAGGCTGGGCGATGAGTGGATTGAGAGCAGCCCTGCAGAGAAGGACTTGGGGGTGTTGGTTGACAAGTAGCTCAACATGACCCGGAAGTGTGCATTTGCAGCGCAGAAAGCCAACCATATCCTGGGCTGCATCAAAAGAAGCGTAACCAGCAGGTCGAGGGAGGTGATTCTGCCCCTCTGCTTTGCTCTCATGAGACCCCACCTGGAGTACTGCGTTCAGCTCTGGGGCCTTCAACATAAGAAGGACATGGACCTGTTGGAGCGAGTCCAGAGGGGGGCCACGAAGATGATCAGACAGCCGGAGCACTTCTCCTATGAAGACAGGCTGAGAGAGTTGGGGTTGTTCAGCCTGGAGAACAGAAGGCTCCGGAGACACCTTCTAGCAGCCTTCCAGTACCTAAAGGGGGCCTACAAGAAAGCTGGAGAGGGACTTTTTTACAAGGGCATGTAGTGATAGGACAAGGGGTAATGGCTTTAAGCTGAAAGAAGGTAGATTTAGATTAGATATAAGGAAGAAGTTCTTCACTGTGAGGGTGGTGAGGCACTGGAACAGGTTGCCCAGAGAAGTTGTGGATGCCCATCCCTGGAAGTGTTCAAGGCCAGGTAAGATGGGGCTTTGAGCAACCTGGTGTAGTGGAAGGTGTCCCTGCCCATGGCAGGAGGGTTGGAACTAGATGATCTTTAAGGTCCCTTCCAACCCAAACCATTCTATGATTCTATGATTCTATGTTTAGGGGCCTCCTCTGTGATGTAATGGGGCAGCTCTGAGACCCTCCGAGGAGGCTGGGCGCTGCCTGTGTCCTGCCTCTCCTCTTCTTCCTCTTCCTCTTCCCCTAGCCCCTTTTATGGTCTGTCTGTCCCCCAGATTCCCTACCCCATCTTTCTGTCCCCTGCTGACACCATTACTTAGCTGCCAGCAGCTCTAGCAATTATTTCTCCCTACAAGATACACTCCCTGGAGGTGTGTGGATTGGGGGGGAGGAAAAGGAGGAAAAAAAAATTGAGAACTGCTGAATCATCTGCTATTTTTACAAAGAGTAAAGGCAGTTGAGATGAACAAAGGGAGTCACTGGTTGATTGTAACCATAGTGTGGGCTTGAATAGCAAGGACCATAATCCCCTTCACTCTTGTGCTGTGAGTGCCCTTCTCGGGTTTTGGGAACAGAGGAGAAGCAAGGCTTGGACCAGAAGCCTCCCATTAAATATCAGGTCAATAATGGGCTTCCATGAGCTTCTCGGTCATCAGATTCCAAGCTTGCGCTGGCCAGATGTGAGAGACCACACCCGAGCAGAGGCCTCTGGGTGATTATACACAAACAGCATTAATTGATAGTAATGCCACAAAAATGAAATCCTTCCACTGTGTCACAAGAGCAAGATAAATTCCTCTGCCTGTGAAATTAGACCTGTTGCAGATTTTTTCTGAGCAGCTGCAGTTTGCACCCATGCTGTCTTTTCCACACACATGGAGAGGGCAGGGAAAAGCAGCGTTTCCACAGCAGTATTTTCCAGATCTCAGTACCTGCATGGGTGCTTCTCTTCTCTGACTTGGGGCAGGTTTTTAACTTGTGATGAGAGGAAAAGAGAGTCACTCCCTCCAAAGGAAAAGAAGCCTGAGCAAGGCTCCCATATCACTCAAATAATTCGGCACACATCCCTCTGACAAGTCGTTCCTGAGAAAAAGGCCGCCAGGGGCCTTGTTTTGATGGCCTTTGAGCTCTCTAGCATGGACAACCCCATGGTTAGTTTCTCATGGCTGTAATTCACTGCATTGTTGTTTTTACATCTGGCGAAACTGTTAGAATCTGACTTTGAAAGCTTTATTTCAGTTGTCACCTGGGAGAACAAAAGATCCCTCAGGGGAAAGAATACATGAAGATGGGCAGATGCATGGTGAGAAGTTAACATTTGTAGCGAATATTTAACTTCACACCTGGAAAACTAGACTGGTTTTTAAGCAGCTTTGTTTAGTTTTAGAACGTTGTTGCCTGCCAGACTTCTCAAAGGAGGTGTTCAGCAGGCCCACACATGTTCGTGTTAGGTAGTGTTTATTGAAACCTTTGACAAAATAGAAAGTATCATTTGTCATTACAATGTATAGTATGTGCAAGCATTGCATACACAGTGGAGTAAGTATGCCCATTTCATAATACGTCCCTTTCAGAATTAATTTCAAAACTGTTCAGCTGGTTCTACTGAAAGAACGAACATTGTAACTTCAATTATTTATAAAAGATATCTCTGCATATATCTGGCCTCATCAGTCGTGAGGCAACGCATTTAGCCCTTTAGATTAGACTTAGGTTATTTGGAAACTCAAAAATACAGTCAGTGTCTCTGCACACATCTTCAGTAACTGTCCTCTAGAAGCTGTGAACAGCAGTGAGCTTTGTAAAGGCATCTGTGCATAAATACACTTGAAAGTCTTTATAAATAATTTTTAAAAGGTATTTACTACTGACACTATCATGGGCAAGAGAGAGACCCACATTCAGTACACTGGTCTTCTTACCAAGTTACAAGCCTGCCTGAAGGGCAGGCAAGATTCCAGCTAAGTTCTGCCGTTGAAAGTACATCTATCTTTGGTATCATGAAGTATAAAATGTAGCTTTTTGGCATAAATTTATATGCCTCTTCTTTTTCTGCACAGAAAAAAAGACGTTAACATTTTGACCACAACTATTTTTAAACATGTATTTTATGCTCCAAATCTGGATCAAGAGCAGTTCTAGGATACTTCACAAACAGATTCCTAATGAGGCTGGTATTCCTGGCATACCATGTGGCTAGAAAATGTATGAACAAGTATGTACTTCAATCTTTATAATTCGTATAATTAATTTACTGATGATTCTTTTCAAAGATTATCATCACAATTGAGCATTGTAATAAGTTTTTCATATCACAGAATCACAGAATGGCTGAGGTTGGAAGGGACCTCAGTCCAAGCCCCCTGCTCAAGCAGGGCCACCTAGAGCTGGTTCCCAGGACTGTCTCCAGATGGCTTTTGAATACCTTCAAGGATGGAGACTCCATCACCTTTCTGAGCAACCTGTGCCAGGGCACGGTCACCCTCATAGTAAAAAAAAAATTGTTTCCTGATGTTCAGACAGAGCCTCCTGTGTTTCAGTTTGTGCCCACTGCCTCTGGTCCTGTCACTGGGCACCACTGAAAGGAGCCTGGCTCTGTCCTCTTTGCACCCTTCCTTCAGGCTTTTATATATGTTAATAAGACCCCCCTGAGCCTTCTCTCCTCTAGGCTGAACAGCCTCTCCCAGCTCTCTCAGCCTCTCCTCACAGGAGAGATGCTCCAGTCCCTTTATTACCTTTGCAGCCCTTTGCTGGACTCTCTCCAGTACGTCCAGATCTCTCTTGTACTGGGGAGCCCAGGACTGGATACAGGACTCCAGGTGTGGCCTCACCAGTGCTGAGTAGGAGGGAAGGATCACCACTCTCAGCCTGCTGGCAATACTTTGTCTAACGCAGTCCAGGGTACCATTAGCCTTCTTTGTGGCAAGGGCACGTTGCTGGCTTGTCTTCAACTTGGTGTCCACCAGGAACCCCAGTCCCTTTTCTGCCAAGCGGCTCTCCAGCTGGGTGGCCCCCAGCATATATTGGTGCATGGGGCTGTTCCTTCCCAGGTGCAGGACTTTGCACTTCTCCTGGTTGAAGTTCATGAGGCTCCTGTCAGCCCATTTCTCCAGCCTGTCGAGGTCCCTCTGGATGGCAGCATGACCCTCTGGTGTGACAGCCACTCCTCCTAGTTTGGTGTCATCAGCAAACTTGCTGAGGGTGCCCTCTGCCCCAACATCCAGGTGATTAATGAAGATGTTGAACAGGACTGGACCCAGTATTGACCCCTGGTGTACAGCGCTAGTTAGTGGCTTCCAACTAGACTTTGTGCTACTGACCACCACCTTCTGGGCTCGGATCACTGCAGACACCCCAGATAATATTTGAATATTCACACTAGGTTCATCATCATGGTAGCTGAGTACCTTCCACAGGTTTAAGATCTTTTGCTCCTTTCATTTTTTGCATATCTGCATGTACAGTTCATTAACAAATGCAAATGCAGCTTTGTCATGAAGTTAGCTACCAGTATTTCATGTTTATCAATCATTTGGAAATAACTTAATTGGTTTTTAGAAAACTGCTGAGCTCAACATACTTGAAATGCTGTGGTGAGACCGAAGTGACTCAGAACACTGGGAAAGGATTTTCTGTTGTGAAGAAGATTCATGATTTATGTTCATTTCCAGACTGCAGTGATTTCATTCACTTGGGTAACATTGAGTGAAACCTTATATGTCTCCGCCCGTATGAAGCAATCTTGTGTTCTAACATTCAAAAAAAGTTTCTAAATTTACTGAGAACTCTCCTGACACGCCTTTATTAACAAGCTAACGCTGGAAGGAAAAAGATTTCATTGCGCTCAAGAAGTTCTTAAAACAGTTTTCCCTATGCACTTTTTTAACAGTAAAAAGCACCAAATCTTCCTCAGAATGCAAAATGATTGAGAAGTGAGCAACTTCCAAACATGTTGGAAGTTTGAAATGCTGTATTTACATGCATACTGGAAAAGCTAGTATGTTTTAAATATCTTTTTTTGTTAGATGCTCATGAAAATTTGTAACTGAAAGGGGGAGAGAGGTTATGCAGATAGCATAGACAAAACTTTGCAATTAAATTAGGTTTATGCTCAATTGATTAATTAATGACTTGTATTTAACAAGGCTGTGCTTCTGTCTGAAGACAATATGCTAATACTGACAAAAATAATTAAGATTTACAATAAAGAAAGGAAGATGTGTGACCAGTTTTAAAGGTGGTTGTAGTAATAGAAATACTGTACGCAAACAAAAGAATTACCAAAGAAGCCTGAGATATTACCTCCTTACTTGAGCCTGGAGAGAAAATGAGAACACATTATTTGAGAAATGGCGTATGGCTGTATTATTAAAAACTACAGCGTAATGCAACTTCAACTTTTGCTCTTTTTTTCCTTTCCTTTCCTTTCCTTTCCTTTCCTTTCCTTTCCTTTCCTTTCCTTTCCTTTCCTTTCCTTTCCTTTCCTTTCCTTTCCTTTCCTTTTCCTTTCCTTTCCTTTTCCTTTCCTTTCCTTTCCTTTCCTTTCCTTTCCTTTCCTTTCCTTTCCTTTCCTTTCCTTTCCTTTCCTTTCCTTTCCTTTCCTTTCCTTTCCTTTCCTTTCCTTTCCTTTCCTTTCCTTTCCTTTCCTTTCCTTTCCTTTCCTTTCCTTTCCTTTCCTTTCCTTTCCTTTCCTCTTCTCCTCTCCTCTCCCCTCCCCTCCCCTCCCCTCCCCTCCCCTCCCCTCTCCTCTCCTCTCCTCTCCTCTCCTCTCCTCTCCTCTCCTCTCCTCTCCTCTCCTCTCTCCTCTCCTCTCCTCTCCTCTCCTCTCCCCTCTCCTCTCCTCTCCTCTCCTCTCCTCTCCTCTCCTCTCCTCTCCTCTCCTCTCCTCTCCTCTCCTCTCCTCTCCTCTCCTCTCCTCTCCTCTCTCCTTTTTTCTTTTCGAGAAAGCAGTAGGCTATTTTGCACAGTACAGAAGGTATCCGTCGCCATCTAGTGACACCACGATGTGCCTGAGTCGGAATCGGGCACTTAAGCTGAGCCTTCCCAGGGAGAAGGTTGTGCATCAGGGCTCTTGCCAGCCTCTTCCAGAGGACTTAAGGTCAACAGACCTCGGTCACCGCTCAGGTGGCTCAGGGCTCACTCCTGAGGAGGTTTCCTAGAGGTGGTACAAATGTGTGTGGGGAGTTTCTGGTGGGACAGCTCTTGCCGTACCTGTGCTGTGGGGAGGTAGCACAGGTATGTGCGGGCTCTGGCCTCTGTGCTGACAATTCCCTACCCAGATTTTGGGAGCACTTGGAGAGGAACCCCTGCTCATTCCACAGTGGAAGAAATTCCTTGTATTTGGAGGATGCCATAAAGTAAATCTTATGGTGTAACCGGTCCCAACTCTTGCTGATCTTCTTCTCTTCAACATCAGTATTATTATTTATCACAGTGTCATGATTTTTTTTCTTATGGATTCTTGTATGGTAATTTTTTTTAATATATCAAATATGGGCTGATTTTACCCAACAGTGGTAAAACAACAATAATGCATAGGATCGAGCAAAACATTCCTGCTTACATTGCTGCTTTTTCTAGTGCCATTCACTCTGTGGTCTCCTGCTGCTCAACTAAACTAGCTAGCTCCAGGGAGGAGCTGAGTTAGCCACTCTGGCTTCTGTCAGCAAGGATGAGCAAAAGGAAAGGCCCTGCAGGGAAATCAAAAGAAAATTCAAATTCATTTGTTTCCCAGAGCGTGTTTCTCAGTGCCTAATTAAGTGCATACCTTCTTGCTGAAGTCCACAAGAAAAGCCATCATTAGATTTTCCAGTGCAAGAATATTGTAGGGTTTGTGAATGAGAGGCGCATTAGGAAAATATTGTTTAGAAACCACAATGGATTACGAGAGCGGACTGTGCAGGGAGGGTGGGCAGGAGACCCCCTGGAACGGCTTGTAGGGTTGCAGGCAAATGGCCCTCTCGTGGTGGCTCTCAGAAAAGTCACAGGAAAATACTCTGATCTTGAAATGACAGGTCACTCACTATAAGTCAGTAGGCTTGATACAGGGACTCGTGCCCCCCCCCCCCCCCCTCCCCCCCCCCCCATTTGTAGGTGGATCTTTGTGAACAATTTGGTGTAAAAAAATTCAGGACAAATTTATTCTGTTATTTTCCTATGGAATTATTTGCTTCCCTCCCAATATTATCACAACATTCACCAAGCAGACTGAATAACTGGGATTTTTTTGTTTTCAGTAGTGACTTATTGACTGCAACAGCAGGATCATCCTCCAAAGTATATGGTACAAGTAATCTTATTTATTTTCCTGTGTTTCTACTTTAGTTTACAGACATTTTAAAGACTATTAAACATTTTAAAAAAGAAAATTATAAAATGGTCTGTTTCATTATTCATACTCCTGCTTTGTATTTCCTGTTTCTTTAATTATCCCCTTTAGGTTTTAAGATCTTTAGTTGGACCGATCATTGGACTTTTCTTTACTAAAAGTGCTTCGTTTGTTCCTAGTACACCTAATAGTACTACTCAATGGGAAGCCAAGCTCTGCTGAATATAAGTAGCTGAAATATTAATTTAAAAATATTGGTGCTACTCAGCTGACTGGAAGTATGAGCACATACTGAGCCAGAATAGTTCAGTCAGATAACTGTGGAAGGCCATTGGATTTCCTTTAAGCCAGTGCTCCAGAAATTATCTTTAAAAATGTATCCCAAAGGGAAAAATTATAGGAAATAACTCCATTCACAATTAACTGAGAAACCCTTAACATTATGTGTAAAGAGAGAGCCTACAAGGAACAGAAAAAGAAAAAATGTCTTGCCAGACAGAAGGCATATAGAAAGATGAAAATGTCAAAAGTCAAGCTTAGGTAGAGGCTGCTAAAGAAATTCAAGCAAGCAGTAAAAGGTACCTTGGCCATATAAAAAATAAAAAAGAAGTGGATACCTTATAAAACATAGACATGGTTGCAATTAAAGGTAATCTAGGTCCTGCCCCAAACTACCTGAGTATTTGGCTCAGTGTCAGTAATGGTAATGCTGCCATACACAGAGGCAAACCCAAGGATGTTAATGAGAATGGGTGTGGAAAGAGAAATTGTCATGTGCAAGATGAAACAAAGAGCTCAGCTCTCAAAGATGCCCAGTAACTGAGATAATAAAGCCAGTGGTAAGAGTTTTAATGCATTTACTAAAACAGATGGCAATACCATGATCAAAAAAATAAAAAATGAAGCAGTGATCTTTAAGAAAAAAAGTGATCTACAAAAGTGTATTAGGATGATCTCAATTGCCTACAAGGACTCAACATTTTGTGAAAGAATAGAGATATAAAAGTACATAAAAATGGGAGAAATAGTTACCAAAGATAGATTGTGCCAAATTAACTAGGTATTTTTCTTTGCTAAAATATGCAATGTTTTTAGAGAATGGAATTGCAATAAAGCAAATCCATACAGATTTCAGTAAAGTGACTGACATGGTGTTATGTGGAAGTCAGTGTGATGATGCAGGGAGATCAGAGGGAAGAAACCAGCTGAAGAGCAACAGCAATGGCTGTACTTACAGGAGAATGCTCAGGCTATAAGGAGATGATTTGTGTAACTGTGGATTAGGGATTGACTGCATTTATCATTTCTGTTAATGATCATGTCCAAAGAATAGAAACGATTAATGAAATACACTGGTGACAGAAAGAAGGTATCTAGCACACATAGTAGGACTGAATTGCTGTAAAGCAAGGGCTCAATTAACAGAAGTTTAACGCAACAAAGGTAAGGGACTTACTTAGAGACTAGGAAGAATTTCTTCAGTAAGTACAGGTCCATCAGCTGCTGACAAAAGATGAAGAGAAAGGCCTGGCTGGTTTAGTCAATTGTCCATCACAAGATGTCTAAAGACCACTACTGTGACATCATCATGAAAAATGAAAACACATCTAAACATCTATAGGTGTTGTATTTCACGTAGGTTAAAGGGAAATATTTATGCAACTGTATAAGCTGAGACCTTATGCAGAGTACTTGGAACAACTCTGTCACAGTGAAGAAAGATTAATACATAATGGCAGAAGTTTAGGAAAGAGGAGCTTAAAATGGCCAAGGAAATACTGATACCTTGAGTATAGGCCAGAAAGTGTCTTGTTTAGCTCAACCAGATGTGGTTTCAGAGGGTAACAAGGGTAAACAGTGGGGAGGAAGAACTATGCAAGTCAAAAGACACTACCCCGAAAACGAATGAGTATAAACTAGCTACCACTGAATCTAAACTGATAATAGACTCGTCACCACCACAATAACGTAGAATTGTTCATTATTGAGGATAGTAGAGGCAAACAGCTGTCTTCCATCTAGAGTTTGCTACCCTTGTTCGTGGCCCATGCTTGTGGGGTTGCTGTGATAATAGAGGTGGGAAGGATTTGAGTTCTGAGTCCCAAGTTTTCCAGCTTCCTCCACATTCAAGTTGCAGTTCTACAGTCTGAACATTCCCAATACAAGCAATACATTAACAAGCAATACATTGGTGCACATGCTGAACTTTAAAAACAAGATTGGTCCCATCATATCTTCAGGTTTCAGGAGACAACCTGAACCATGAGAAAAGAGGGATGTATAATGGAACCTCTCATTTAAATTCAAGCAAGGCAACCCATACAAACTTAACAGAAGGAAGGATTTTGCTGCATTTTATAAACCAAATTTAACTCACTGTAGTGTAAATACATCAGTGCATAAAGATGAAAAACATATATACTATAACCAAAAGCTGACCTCAATTTGCTCCCTGTTAAATCAGTGAGAATTAAAAGCTTGCAACATCAGGGCCCCTCAGGTCGCTTTGTAATTCAGGTAAGTTGCAAACTTACAGATTCAGTGTTGGTTTTTGTTAATGCATGTGATAATTATGAGTGTGCCAGTACATATAACATGTTGCAAGTGTCCACTGATATATATCTTTTTTTGTATATTTTTAATGTACATATTTTTATATATATGTATTTGACTTCAATCAAAATGCTAAACTGAGGTATTATAACATGGTAAATAACATAGCAATAGAACTGTTCTACCTTGTTGCCAGGTAGAATGCCAAATTTATAATCCTTTTAAACAATGATATTTCTCTACCAAAATTAAAATAGAGAAATAATATCTGAACATGTAGTTACCATTACGGAAAATCCCTTCATTGAGGGCTGGACAATAACAAGCTCAACACAACATGTACATTTTATTAGAAGTTACCTTCCGTATTAATCCTCCTCTGTAAATATCCCTGGCCCCTTGCAGTATTATACTTTGTATGCATGCAATTTAACTGATTTTATCATTTGCAGCTTGAAACTATCTTTGGAGTGTGCTAGTGAGCTGTGACCTTCTAAATGCCTTTGTTGCTTGGTGGAAAGGCTGAGTCACTCATTGTGAGGGATTTGTGGAGGATGCAAAATCAAAAGAATAGATGGGACAGATTCAGCCCAGGTGTGGCTGCAGTCAGTGGTGCTCTAGAGCTAAATATGAACCAAGATTAGGCTTCCTCCCAGAGAAGGAGGCTGCCTTGGGCTGAGGCACCTGCAGTAACACTGTCTTGCCCTCATCACAACCAAGCCGCCACGTTAGGGCATGGTAGGATGCTGGTGTCTGGTGCAATAAGATACATTTTACACTTCCTTTATTAACAGGTCTGAGCCTGTTCCAGTGCTGCACAATTACGTACAGAAAGCCCTACATAAAAGCTAAGCTATATTCGGACCTCAAAAGATGTGCCAAAATGACAAAAGTCAACCCTTGGTGGAAAGTTCAGAGTAGAGAGAAAATTCAAAGGCCTCTTATTTTTAACCAAGAATGTAGCAGTTTGTCTTGATTTCCCAGCTCAAACAATGTGGCAGGCTGGCGAGAGTGAGATATTTTCTATGGGCTCAGTTCCTACTATTGTTTACAAGCCAAATGTGAGGCTAGATAGTAATGGGTCAGCCCACTTGTAGTCATGGCACAGGCATCTCTTACTAGTGACATGTCTGTGTATTAGAACAAAGAAACACGTGAAGGCAAGGGACTTACAGTCTTCTTCCTTTCTCATAAGCATTTTGGCAAGAAAATTTTGAGAAAAATGTCAGGGTTTCTCCAGAGAATTTTATTATTATTTTTAAAAAATGCTTTTAGTGCTCATCACAATTGATTTTTCCTAAGAGTTAAGCATCTAAGCAGTGATAGCTAAATAGTTCCCTGAAAGTACTTGGTTTATGACAGAATACAATGAAGCATAGGGGGGTACTAATTTGGCAAGAGTAGGATTATAGTCTGTTGTTCATATTGTCATATTTCTGCAGTTCAAAGTGATGAACCAAATTGCATTGTTTTAAGTTGTCTTTCAATAGGTGTATAACAAAAATTGTGTGCATGCGTGCACGCGTGTATGTGTATCTCTGTGTCTATACATGCACATACATGCACACATACATCTATTAAGCACCATATTTGCAGACCCTGTTGGATCTGAAAAACTGTTAGAAAGCTGGACTTCAAATAGAACAAGATCAGGCTTAGTCTTGAATTAAAGGAGGTTGCAAGAAAGCAGGAAGGAAGCATGAAGTGGAAATGCCCTCTTGATATCACTTGAGGCTCCCTAACTGCCCCTATACCTCAATTTTAGGAGCTTTTAGGAACAATGAAGACATAGAATTGTTTTCAGCAAGACCATAACTGTGGATATGACATTGCAAAGGATGCAACATTTGTCTCCACTCAGCTTTGCTCACAGCAATGGAATTCATGGGGGTTGAATTAGACAAAAAAATGTTATATTTTCTGTCCCTACTTTATTTAACTAGTAAATATTACTTGAAAAGTGAACATCAGTTAAATAAAACCATTTAACATGAAGTTACTAATTCTTTAATAACAAAACAAATACTATTTGCTGCAACTCTTTTGAAAGTATATAACATTAATGGCTGTCAATGAAGACTGGAAAAACGTTTTTTAGGGTGAGTGCTGGATGTCAACTTCACTGTCGAATAAATTCAGGTAGGTAATTATCACAGTGGATTTACTCTGAATTGCCATGACTGGGGTGCCAGCCTGATAAGGGCATAAATTAAGGTCATGTGGCAAAATGCTTGGACTGAAGACTGCTGTCATACTACTGATTGCATTTGTTGAAGTAGGCTTACAAAGTCAACCAGATGCATGATATATTTTATTCTCTGGTTCGTAATTGTGTTAGGGAATCCCAAATACACTAAAGCTCCATAAGCAAAGCCATAGTCTGACCTATGTGTAAATTCAGAACAATTTTATTAGGAATGTATCTACAATAATGTCACCACAATCAGAATCTGAACTTCTCTTGGGGATTAGGGTTTTGGTGTGATAACCTTCTAATCAAAGTGGTTCAGCTACTTCTTCTAATGAAATCGGTGTAACATGGTTATGTAACACAATGATACAAACCTCTCATAAAGGGAGCAATATTCTTGTCTCCTGAGGGAGAAGTTACATTTACATTTTTGCTTTGTGTTCTAAGCCTACGCAGAGTGACATGAGACTTATGTACAAGCTAAAATTACACACTGACCACCTACTTTCAATAGTATATTCTAGCTAAACAGTCCACATACTGACACAAAATCTGCTTTCAGTGTTTTTGCTATAAATTTGGTGTAACTCCACTAAAGTCAGCCATGAAATTCCAGTTTTGCTGAGCTCGGAATCTGTTCACTGTAGCACCCATACCCATTGATTAAATTTTGCCCTGCCACCTGTATCTGAAGGCTAAACTTGCTTTTTGGATCTTAAGAGCTGCCTGTTCAAGCAGGCTTATTCTGTTTCCTTAGCAGCTGCACATGCGGCTTCTAAACCACACGCAATGCTATCACAGTGTCTGAGGCTGCCCTGCAGTGTCACCTAGCCACAATTTTTGCTTGGGGCTCCTGGTAGCCGCATGCTACAGATAGTCCACACTGCCTCCATGCCATTCTTAAGCTGTCAGGGCTGTGGTTTTCAGATCTAAGGATCCTTAGAGAGAGGATGCTACTGAATGAAATGTAGCCCTTCTTGGTTACCTCCTGTGGGTCCTCTGAGAAGTATCTAGAGGCCCAGGGATCACAAGCTGAAAACCACCAGAGCTGAGCAACCCAACACCCTAGTCCACATCCTTGCGTTTTTAGGTAGCTATTCTTCGTATCAGTACTAGCAAGGAACTTCAATGTGCTCCCCAGCGCTACTGTGCTGACCCTGTATGTGAGGTAAAACGTGACAATAAGTGAAGACTCTTTACGTTCTATTCCATGTTATATACACAGATGTTACTTCCTGTCATTTTGTTACATTAGCACATCAAGCCACCACTCAAATCAGGCTGCACTGCACTGAAGATAGGAACCTGTTTTTAGTAACTAACTCCCTGGGTTATGGCATGTTGCACTGCAGCATTATACAGTAGCAGAGAAAAAGGGAAAAGAAAGATTTGGCAAACGTGTGGTTATGTGGTTACACCAATCGTTGTGGTCAAGCAGGTCCACCACTTATTAAAGAAGTTTAACAAAGCCTTTTGCAGATTTGTGGATCCAGTAGTTTTAAGGAGGTGTATGCATGTGGTTTTGAAGACTAATTCAGCCTGACATACACTTCTTTTACCTTTTGATTCTTAAATCAATAACTGTGTTAAAGTTCCTTACAGATTCTTGTCAATTTTATTCCTAATATATAATCATCACCTAAATGTTTGATAAAGTATCTCCCCAGTTTCTTTTTCCTACATGGAGTTAGCATTCTTTGCTTTATCACTCCTGCCTGGACTGTGGATATAAAAATCCCAAAATCTCAGGTGGCATGACTCTGCATGCCAAAGGAAAATCTGGCATCAGCTGACAATGCTGAAAGGATAAAAAGTCATCATGGTAAAAATGATCTGGAATCCGCAGGAATGTTAATCTCAGCTGGATCAGCAAGGGTTATCGTCGTGGCAGGTCATGGCCAGTGCCACTCCTCCTTCCCAGCATCCTGGCAGCGGCAGTCAGGACCTCCCACTTGGAGAAGCTGGCTGCCTAGTCCAGAAAGAAAAGTTTTTAGAGGGAGCTCCTCAGAGAAGATGGTAATCAAAGAAGGCAGCAGGAAATGTCACGAAAAGAAAGGAATGAGTGATGCATATGGATAATTGCTGTTCCAGAAGACTAGATTATAACCACAGCTCACACACAGATGTCCCATGTTATGCTGGGCAATTTTTATAACCAGAAATGCTACAATATCCTAAGCACTGGCCAAAACCTCAGATTCCCTGTGTTCCAGTGTGCTTTCAAAACTCCTTGGTACTTTGAGCTGTTGTGACTACAGTATCCTGCAAAAGCACCTTCTGTGGTAGCCTATGGGTTCAGGCCTGTATGTTTGCAGTCAATACCTTATTGGCATCCTTTCAAGCAGGGTGGATGACCTGTATTTAGGAGCATCTTTCCTTGGGGTGGCGTTTGTAACAGCAGACACATCTTACCAGACATATCATGTGGGTTATAGCACCATGCACCAATGTCCCAGTCTGTTGCTATGATGCTTTTGCTTCTTCACATATTGCATGTCTCTTCAAAACTGTGGTACAGCCAGAATACAGCAGTGAAACAGAACCCCAGTGGCTGGCATTGAGCTGGCAACAGTGGGCTGGAAGGTAGGAAGGAGGTAAAAGCTGCTAAGCATGAGGCCATCGGAGGCTCTCCAAGGATGGCTGAAGGAGATGGGATTCGTTTTTCTTCTGTTTGTATCTTTTGCGGTTCTGTTGTTTGGCTATCCTATTTACGTTTGGCTATAGACTGCAAAGATGGATGATATTTAACTAGCAAATATGTAAGTATCCCTTGAACCAGGCTAATAGCCCACATTTTTATTTACTGTTCTCCTACAGGTGCACATTAGTGCTACAGGAATGCTCTTTGTTTCTCAGATCCCTAAAAATTTGTCCCAGAACATGGCTTATGTTTACATTGTCTTTTTCTCCAAGTTATCTGTCATGGACCATAAAACAGAGAGACCCTAATCTGTGAGGATTCAGAAGGACTCAGAGGAAAGAAACAGTAGTGGCAGGGGAGCCTGTCTTTCCATGGCTTGGGACAGACTGATGTTTAACCTGATCTGGCCACAGCAAAGAAAGGATGCATGTCTGATGATACCCCAATTACCATGTTCTTAACCCAGTAATAAGGGCTGGTGAGACTTACTAGTGTTTTCTCTTCTTCAATCTCTCTGTTCAGTCTTCCAGTGGGGCGTGCTGTCCCCAGAGGGCAGTTAAGTGAGGCTTGTCTTTTAGGGCTTCCTCCAGGCAACAATCTTTCTGTGAATTTGCTTGCTTGCATTTTACAGTGTAGAAAAATTCTGATGACAACAAGTACTTCTGTATTTTAAGTGTGTGGTCTGTTCTCAGAAGAAAGAGCTCACAGGGCTTTCATGCAGAGAAGCCCAATCCAGTATGTAGTCCACCGTCACTGCTGTCTAGCCCATGATGTGCTGGAGAACCTGCTTTTGAGTCAGTGGAAGAAGAATAGCCAGGCCTGAAGTTGAAAGCAACTTTTCTCCTTACTATAAGCTGTTGGTAATGAATTCAGAAGCAAAGGTTTTGGGTTTTTTTCCAGATAAGGATGTCTCTTTCTTTAATAAAACAGGGCAGGGAATGTCTTCGTGGTCTAGCCACTGTGGCCAGAAAGCTGCCTGTTGTTATGGCAGTAGAGGAAATACACTGTCTGCAAAGAGGAAGCAGAGGGATAGGGATTGTTCAATTGTTTGAATTGCTTAAGGAGAAAAGTAGGTAAAAGTAGTTAAAAGCAACATGCAGTAGCAGAAAGCAGTTTGCTTGTCCTCAGAGGTAGGCAGGAGGTTTCCTAAACACATAGCCATTATGCAGATGTCTGGCATGTTTGGTGCTGGTGTGCCCAGACCACTTCATGACCACTGGGTCCTCAGAGTAAGATGGGATTAAACAATTGTAGTTATAACCTAGCCCTGTATTGGAATAATCTGTCCCCTCAAAGAGTAGGCCAGATGACATATGTCCTTGCAGATCTTTTTGATGATCATGAAGATGGGACTTGCCAACAAAAAATTACAGTGCCTCTTGTGTTTCCAGTTTTCACTTCTGGACCAGGCTGGGAATCATATATCCCAAAGCATAGCTACATTGGAGATGTACGCATGGACTCACTGAAACACAGCAGGCATGAATTTTGTAGTTGGCACTGGTAAATACATCCCCCTCTGTACAGGAAACATCTGTTCCCTCAAAGGCATGCAGTGCCTCTTAAATGTCTTAAAGGCAGTGGAAGACACAGCTGCCTCTATCTCACTCCTTACTTTTCATGAATCTCAACCTATTGCAGCAGTAAAGGCTTTAGGGGAACAAAGAAGGTTGATTGCCCTTTGTGGAAGACTGAGAAATAGGTCATGGGCTGTGCAAGGTGCAGATTAGTTGGTAGTGGGGAAAGTGCAAGGATGAACTTGTTGAGTTACTGTGACAGCTTGTAGGACAGGCAATAAATGTTGCTGCAATAACTCACAGGTCTGTTGTAAAAATACATTTATTTATATCTGTGAAGGGTAGGATCCATCCAGCCCAGCATCCTGCGTTCTATGGTGACCACAGGTGGATGACCAGGTAAAAACAAGAACAGGGCAAGCCTTTATGACACCTTCATACAAGTATTCCTCAAGGCTCTGTCTCAGAAGGCTTTCTGGATCTGTTGTGTTGCATCTGTCTGATGATTCTCAATAGACCCCTCTTCCAAGTGTCTCTCCTGAAACCCCTCTGATCTGCTTCATCTGTAACATCATTTGAAAGGCAAAAAGTTTGACACATCTTCTGGCTGCTGCATGGTGAACCATCTCCTTTTGTTTGATTTCAATCTAGCTCTTACTGGCTTCAGTGGAGAACCTCTAGCTCTTAAATCAGAAGTGAGCAGCAGATTCCTATTTACCCTTTCCATCCCATTCAAGATTTTGCAGACCTTTATTGTACTCCCTTTATGCCGTCTCTCTAAAAAGGCTGGAGATCATCCATTCCACTCCTTTGTAGTGAAGGATGCCACAGAAGATCCCATTAATATATCAAATGTTTCCTCAGAGTAAGCTTCAAAAAATACACAGAAAAAGAAAGTGTAAGTGTGCCTGTGAGATATCTAAGGAAAAAGACTGAAGAATCGATCATTTCATAAACTTTATCCATCCTGAATGAGGAAGCAGATGAGTGGAGAAAGGAGCAGAGGAAACAATGTGATTGTGTAATAAAATATTGCATCAGGATGCACACGCACAAGGGTTCTGAAGTAAAACTACAGAGATGGTCTTCATTTTGGTATTTCTGACTTTGAAACTCCAGCAGATTTACTGGGAGAAAGAGGAGAAAGGATTTGGGAGGTCGTAGCCTATTTTCCTCCTCTTTGTCAGGCACCACCAGGCTGTAATGGCCCTGACCGCCCACCCAGGGCCTCCCACCACCCTGCCCATGGCCCAGGACCCCATTTCAGCCCCCCCCCAGCTGTCAGTCCCCAACACTGCCGCAGTGCCGAACTCTAGCTCCCGAAAGCCCTGCCCTGCCCAACCATGGGACCTGACTTCTGGGCTGACGTTGGCTTGACCTTGGGCCTGCCCCATCACCATGGAGCTGCCTGGCAGTCACTGGACCTGTCCTTGACCTGTGGAGTGACTTCCCATCTTGACCCTGGACCTGTCTCACCCTCACTACCTTGCCTGATGATTTGGACTCTGGTTGAACCTGGCTGCCCCCCAGCCTGCCCTGCTCCTTGGCTGGGGTCGTGGGACAGGGCCCGGCTGAGAGGCCCTGCCCTGCTGTCCCCCTGGGGATCCCCCATGGCTCCTGGACTCCAAGGAGCCCCCTCCACCCACTGTCCTGAAACACTTCCCATTAGCATGGGCTGGTGCAGAGCATGTGCTCTGTCACCTGACGTAGTAGAAGCTCTGTGGGTTTATCATTCCCTTGGTACACATTGTGACTGGATTCACCCACCCTTGATATTTTCCCCCTTAACTTAGCTTGGTAGAAAGAGAAGAACAAAATCTTTGTCTCTGTTTCACGGATAGGATCAAATAGAAAGAAAATGACATAAAAGGCTGGAAGGGAAATAGTGTTGGTAAAATGCACCATTAGACTGTGAAACACATTGCCATGGGCATCAGCAAGTTTAGCAGGATTAAAAAGCAAAGTTGTTACATGGATAACAAGAATATCCAGAGTTTTAACAGCCAAAACTAAACTAAAAATATTCTGCAAGGAAATCAAAACTTATGCTTCAGAGCTTAAGGAATTGTCTCACTGTTAGAGACTCACATGAGACTTTACCTAGAGCTACAACTGCTCATCCTAGGACCTACCTACCTCTTGCTTTTAGGTGTCAAGTGCTAGTCAGTATTGGAGACTCTTGGCCTGAGCCAGTGTGGAAATGCTGGGGGAATTTTATTATTGGTTTCCCGCTAGAAAGCTGAAGAAGATACTACTACAATGGGCTGCAGTAAGGAACTCTATGGGTATGCTTGAACTGGAAGGCATGTTAAAAAGAAATTAATCTCCTTTAGCTTCAAAAGTTAACAATGAAGATGCACTAAATACCTGATCTAGTTGTCGTGCTTTTAATGATTAGCCGAGAGAAGGAGAAACCTGTCCATGGACAATTCATCTCATCCTACAATAAACAGCTCAGATGAACTAGGCTCTAAAAGTGCTGAATTCTCTCTTTGGAAGGAGTCTAGATGATAATTTCATGTACATTCATTCATACTAAATGAGTGAAGTTAGGTAAGATTAATGCAGCTCCTTTAAATATATCTGAGTTAGCTGTAAACTAGTTAACTTAAGTATTACTAGCTGCGAAATTTAGCCTCTCTGTCAAGGTCTATTCATATATTTATTCTCCCCCTTCCCTTTCTAGTAATCTTTTAGTATTTATTTTGCCCAGCTATTCCATGTGACTACAAACCAGGAGGTAGCAATAATTTAAGGTGCACAATCTCTCTTCTTTCTTGTTTCCCTCAAAATCTTAAAAGCTGTTTTCTCTCTTCTAATGGTAAGCATAAATGGTAGGTTTAAGTGGTAGTCTTTGTACCATACTGGGCAAAATTTTTACTGCACATCTTGTAGATCTGCATCTGTAAGATGCATTTCTCACTGTTAAGCAACTGGTGTGTTATTCTGGCATGTTCATTACTATCTGGTACTTTAGAAAACCCTTGCAATAAGTTCCTTTGCATAATATTTGCATTGGTCATGATGTCTCTGTGCAAACTTCTTTTGGTGCTCCTTCAAATGCCTTCCTGTGCGGCTCTCATCCATGCCTGGAGTGCTGGGGTGTTTACCTGTCTGTCCACTATTGCTCTTTGCTCTCTGATAATGGGATGGCCCAAGTCTTCTTTAATTGTTTGCATATGATCTGGTTTGTTGCTGCACTCTTTGAAAGTCATCATACCTAAACTTTTGTCTATCATGACATTAGGCCTTCTGGTCATGTGAGCTACTGGAGTCATGCTGTGGTCTTGAACCTCTCCACTCTTTGAGGATACCTAAAAACTCAAGAAACTTTGGAGCCCAGATGTCAAAACACAGATATTTTTGTTTAAACTTTGAGTTAAATCTTTATTGTTAGTTTAAAAGGCATACTATAGCACTGCTTTAAAACTGAGGATTTAGCAGCTGCCTCACAGGGAAGCAGGAGACAAAACATGGACCTCTGTACAGCTGGGCAGGACTTTGGTAGAGTATTATGGTATTGATCTACACATCATTGTGAATGTGACTGGTGTGCCCAATGTCAACAGGAGTGGCAGGACCAAAAAACCACAGCATGAAGAGGTATCTGACGGAGTTCTGCTCTCCAGCCCCCAGTTAAAATCTCCCCAAAACATGCTCAAAGTGTCTGCCAGCAACCCATAGCCCACCTTGCAAGCTGGTCGGCCAGACAGAGAGCCCATGGCTCCCCTGCCTCCTGGTTTCTCTTCTCCTAACCAAGCCTTATTCAAATACTGTCCCTGTGGTTTTCAGCTATTTTGCTGGTCCCTCCATCCGCCTTCAAGACAACAATACCAACTGCAAGAAAGAATATTTTATGGTAGGTCTGTATTACACTCCACTGTTTAGAGTTACTTTTGGTGGTGCAATGGAATTATCATCCCCAAAATCTCTCAAAACTGGGAAAAAGCTCTGGAGAAAGGAAAAGCAGCACATTTGCTGATATGGAAACCAGACAATGAAGAATGACAGTAATTTTTCTCTTATTCACAAAGTTCCCTCTTGAGAGTAGGAAAAACTCTTGTTTGTCATTTCTGCCCACAGCAGGTGAGGGAAGAGAAATAAACAGAGGAAATGATCAGTGACTGAATTCACAGAAGCCTCTGAGAAATGAAGAAGGGCTGAACAGGGTAAAGAGGGTTTGACAGGCATGAAAAGGAAAAAGAGGAAGAGCGTCTCTGTGACCAAGGGACCAGCAGAGATGCTTCCCTCTGACCAGAAAGATTGCAGAGAAGGGGCTTTTTGGACTCAAGAGCTCACCCAAAAGAACAACACTGGCTCCAAAGAGAGAACGGACATGGACCATGAAATGATGAAGCATAAATAGGTGAATAACTGCTGGAAAAGATGGTCTATCAAAGTTGCTGTCCAACTTGTGTATTTTTCTTTCTCTCTTTGGTACTTCACATGTGGGCCTGAAATTTCATAAGCCTCAGTCTTCTCCGAAGTGGAGACTTCCTCCTAGAGAGGGGCGGTTTGCTGCAAGAACTCTTCACCGCTGTTCCTTCCTTTGCAATAGAGCAAAATCAACGGCTCTGGGAGCTGAGAGCCTTTAATCCAAACCGGAGCAAGATCACTATGACATTTCAGTTCACTGAGTCCCCAGGGGCTTACCGGAAAAAAGGCTCAGTCAACAAGTGCTCCGATCCCTGCAGCCAAGAGGTGGGATTGATGCTACGCCACCCCAGTCCACAGGGGTCCTGAACTTCTAAGAGGAAGGAGAGAAAAGATGGAAACAGCAAATAACACTGAGCTTTTCTGGAAATAGAACTGAAGCCCTGAAACGTCCCTTCCTTTTTGCATTCCTCACGTTTGCATAACATTTCTGCATGTGAAATTTTAGGGAAATGAAATCATTTCTGTTTCCAACTTGCTGCTTTTTCTGCAAAGTGGACTTTTTTTTAATCCTGAAGCCAAAACATACTCCTGAATGGAAAGCTCAGCCCCCTCCTGGCTGTAAAATTTATACAGATGTATAAAAGAAGCTTAACATCTGAAAAGTACGTTGGCTCTTTAAATACGTTAGATCAGGATGTACTAGTAGCCCTGGTGATGGGCACTTGTAGATATTTATGAAGTACAGAAGGAAAACAAAAACCGCCTTGCAAAATGAAAACTTCCCCCAGTAATTCTGCAAACCCTGGCACTGTGCAGGGATTGGCATCTCTCTCAAATTGAAATCACACCGCTTGCTCTGTTTAACAAGAGTGAAGGCATGCAGGCCATGAGAAACCAAAACTGTGCAGCAGCAGTCCAAATGGACGGTGCTACCCTGCTCACCAAGCCATGAGAAGCCACACAGAATGATGGGCAATGCTTTTTCCCAAGGCTGTTGGAAAGCTTTCCCAAAGCTTTTGAGAGCATTTGAACCTTTCCTCAATGCATGTGCTCAGCGTGCATTTAAGAGAGAATTTCCCAAAGGCTGCTAAGCACATCCTCATATCCTTCGCCACCCAGCCTTTGCAGAGCTCTTTTCCTTGCTCTCACAGCTGCCATCCAGCCCAGAGCAGTTATAATTCAAGGCAAGCACAGCTAGTCAGAGCCCAGCCTTCAGGCAGTGAACAATCCTCTTCAGTCCCTCAGAGGCACATCCCTGTCCTCAGAAGCAGTGTCATCTTGTAGTTGCTTTGATCCCACTGTCCTGCTGATGTCTTTGTCTGCCATTGTGGTAGAAGAAGGTGGGAGGGGAAGAGAGAGCATTTTTAGGACTGAGAACTGGCGAGCTTCATAAAGCTTGCAAAAAAACCTGTGATCCACACCTCCACCTCAAACCCTCTGTTAGTTGACCAATCAACATCAAAGTGGTTAACTCCTGATCAGTAGTTGTAAGAAGGACACCTTCAGCATGGCAATAGCCACACGCTTTGGACCACGGAGACGTGCTCTGCTGTTCCTTTGCTGCTGCTGCTGCAGCTCTCAGGTGAAGTCTCAGGAGTAATGTAGCTGCTGCTGGTCAAGTCACATTGTAGCATAACCACTCTCTGCCAGATGACACTTCTTTCTGGAGCTCAGAAGTGGCACCTTATGGGCTAAAGCTATTCCAAGTCCCTCCTTAAGCAACTGTTCAGTTTTATTGTCCTTTCCTTCTGCCACAGCAGCAGCAGATGGGATGGGGAAAGCTGTAGCTGCTGTTGCTTGAAAAATGAAGCAAAAGTTGCCTGCTTTGCAGAACTGACCACATGTCCTGGTTTCGGCTGGGATAGAGTTAATTTTCCTCTTAGTAGCTGGTATAGTGCTGTGTTTTGGATTTAGTGTGAGAATAATGTTGATAACACACTGATGTTTTAGTTGTTGCTGAGTAGCGCTTATCTTAAGTCAAGGACTTTTCAGTTTCCCATGCTCTGCCAGCAAGCAGGCGTGCAAGAAGCTGGGAGGGAGCACAGCCAGGACAGCTGACCCAAACTAGCCAAAGGGGTATTCCATACCATAGAACGTCATGCCCAGTATATAAACTGGGGGAAGTTGGCCGGGAGGGGCGGATTGCTGCTCGGGCATTGGTCAGTGGGTGGTGAGCAATTACATTGTGCATCACTTGTCTTTTCTTGGGGGTTATTTCTTTTTTTTTGTTGTATTCCTTTTCATTACAATTATATTATTATTATTATTATTATTCTTTGTTAGTAGTGTATTTTATTTTACTTTAGTTATTAAACTGTTCTTATCTCAACCCACGAGTTTTATTTTTTTTCCTCCTCCCTACCCCACTAGGAGGGGTGAGGGTGAAGCGGCTGCATGGTGCTTAGTTGCTGGCTGGGGTTAAACCACAACACCACATCAGTGGCAGTGGGAGGTCTGCATGGACACCTGAGTGTGTGCTACTAGAAACATGTGGGGACAGAGTGGAGGGAGGGTGGTGAGAGCGGGCTGGTGGGACTGGTCACCATGAAGTGGCCACACAGTCTGCCCACATGTTTATACCAGAGATGCCCCATGCACTAGGGATGCAGCCCTGTGACTCCCTGGGCTCAGCAGTGGTGTAATGGGCACGGGAGACATGGCCACAGCGCCAAAAGCGTAATTTGGAGGAAATCGCCCAAGTGAAAACAAAGACTCTGCAGTCATTTCCTCCGAGCTGAACAGAAAGACATCTGTGTTGATCCAGCTATTACACACTAGTCACAACAAAACAATTCGCTTGCAAGCAGCATAGACTCTGCTTGCTTTCCTCTAGACTGACGCTTAGAAACATGAGATGTATTTCAACTGAACTTTACAAGCTCTTTTTCTCTCAATGAGGTTTTGCAGACGAACAGTTTCTATAGGTAAGTGGGCTAAGAGAAGGAGGTAAAGAAGAGAGCCTGCATGACATCTCACTATAGACCCTGAAGTCTGAAGTTCAACACAGACTCCTGATGGGTGCAAAAAGCCACCTTCAGTTATTCTGGCTGTAGATGAGTGTCTGAGCTTTGGGGTGGCTGGATGAGACCGCTACACATGGTTAAGTATGCCCCAGGGGCCACCTGGGCATGAGCAGGTCTGTGACGGGCACTACACAGGAGCAGCCTCAGGGTGCAGAGCCTGCTCGGGAGAGGGGAGCACTGTGCCCACCGCTTCCTTGTAGCCCAGCCTGCAGCCCTGTGAGCGCTCACTCTTCACCGCGGTTTGGAACGAGAAACACCTAGTCCAAAGCACCGGTTACACACATTTTAAAGCCGGCTGGTGCCAAGCACACGGGTGCGCCTAGATTTTGGGGGGGAGTTTGCGTCCTGCTCCGAGTTGCATGATTTGCCTTTTTCTTTTACTTCACCGACACGTTTCCGGGCAGCTCCTGCCGGCTCTCTTTGATGTGGGCCACCTTCTTACTTCAGCTTCTCGCCGTCCCGCACCGGCCCCGAGCGCAGAGGGCGCCCAGGACAGAGCCGCTGCCCCGGCGGCGGGGCGGGGAGCGGGCTTCGGCGCAGGGGCCGCCCCCGCCGCTTCCTCCGCCGCTGCCCCGCGGGCAGCCGCGCTCGGCGGGAGGAGGAGGCGCCGCGGCCGCCACCGCCTTCCCGGGCCGGAGCGGGGCAGTGCGGTGCCTCCCTCCCTCCCTCTTTCCACCTCCCTCCGCGCCGCCGGCGCCAGGGCTCCTTCCGCGGAGGCGGCGGCGGTGGTGGTGGCCGTGGCCGGGACACCCAGGTAAGGTAGAGCCGAGGCTGGCGAGCAGCGGGGCCGTCCCCGCAAAGAGACCGGGGGGAGTTTGTTTCACCGCGCTGCCAGCCGGGGCTGCCCCGAGCGCAGGTAGCCGGCTCCGCGCCCGCAGCAGCGCCGGTCTGCGGCGGCCGGGAGGCGCAGCGGCTGCCGGTGTGCTGTGGAAGGCTGTCCCGGGAGGGGGGGTGGCGGCTCATGGGGCGCACTCTCTGTTTGCAACTTCAAACGTGTGCGACACCGCAAGAGGAGAGGTATTCCTTCCTCGGCGTCCAAGTGTCACGCGGATCTGTAAGCGGGAGCTATGACGAAAGCTGCATTTTAAATCTTTGCTTAAAATTGCTGTAATTTGTGTAATGTAAGGGGTTGTAGCCCAGGCTGCCAAATCCATTTTAAAGCTAACCGTTCCTCAGTATTTCCTTGTTTATGTGACTTTCTTCTCTGAGTCTTTCCTTATATCCGTGTAACTGCTGTGCTTCACTAAGACTGTTCCACCTCGTCTCAAGGCACAATTAGTTTTGTGTGTGAGTTCAGTCGTCTTAATAATTCCCCCTGCTTTCTGTCCCACAGCGTGGTTACCCTTTCTCGGCGGTGAATGCTCTTCTGTAGCCTCGTGCTGGGATACAGCGTACCAGCAGCTCATGCAGTAGGTGACTAGATTTGCACGCTGCTTTTCCACAGGCTTCCTTTCCGCGTCCCTATAAGTTGGAACCGGTAATTGTTTGAACTGTAAACTGAGCTTTTAGTGTAGACACGAGCTCTCTGCTTGGAATGACAGATGTGTACCTTACTGGGACAAATGCTGATCTGAAACACTTAGTATTGTTTTATGAGTCAAATAAATGAGACTGTAGCTTTTATAGATGGAAAAACTGACTGTAGCAGAAATGCAGATAAAAAGGTGTCTTGTGAGTACTTACTTCTGAAGCATTTGTTTTCATTTTAGAGTAAATGTTGCCGATGCTTTATCTGACTGTCTCACCTTTGATATAGCGTGGCTACAGGGTGAAGCATCACTGTTTAATTTCTCAGAACTCTCCAGTGACTGGAAGATGGGTTGTTACTTACAGTTGCTATATAAATGTTTAGGGTATTTTGGGCTATGAGAAAGCAGCACCCATACAAATAGGCTCCCAGTTACACTTGAGGGAGTACCCAGATTGATTCTGCACATGCTCCTCTCTCCTTTCAGCACACCAGCTGTGCTGCTCGGATCACACCACCTGGGCCCAAGAGGCCCTTTAGGCGTCCTGGTCTTGTTTCACGGGCACTGCTCTTGTAGGTGGGGAGGTAGCTCCCGGGCAGGGTGCTACTCATAGCCTTTTGATGGTTATGGTTTGTAAGGGGACTACAGCAGGAAAGAGCCCATTTGCTATCAGCCTCTTCTCTGATAGTCTTCATATTTCTCTAGGTTTTATTTTATGTGTTTTATTTACTGCGAAAGTACACCTTATGGTGAAATAATCACATTTGTTGCTGCATTTAGTCCTCAAAGAAAGGGTGCTTTACATGTTCTGCTGAATTTCTAAATGAATATTATGAGTGTTTTGAACCAAATGATTTCTATGTGACCTGAAACCACTGAAAACAGAGCAATGTGGTTGTATTTGGCACCTGGTTACTCCCTCCTTTTTTTTTTAATGAGATAATCTCACAGGTGTGAAAATCAAAAACAAGGCTTTGGAGTTCACATAGTTGAAACATACTGCCAGTTAGACCTCTGTCATGAAATAACTCTAGTTCTCAGCTGCCAGACCTGATTTTATTAGCCCTTCAAAATTTATAGGAGTACCACTTTTTTTTTATGTTAATGTAGAATTTTAAAAATCTTTTAAAACCATTGATTGTGAGGCAGCTGGAATTATGGCCTCAGTTAAGTTACATTTTAATTCTTAGCTGTAGGCTCAGAATTGTGGATTTGGCATTGCAATGTACCCAGTAACCTGGCTGACTGCCTACAACGGTTAAAAATGGAGAAAAATAAAACAGAGCTGATAAAACAATATCAGCTCCATATTGTTTCATCTTGCCCTGAAACAACATTGTATTCAGAAATGCCGTGATAGTGTGGTATCCTGTAATTAAAATTAAAATAACTGGGAAGTGGTTACTTTCACAGAATTGCTTGGAAGCATCAAGAAAAGTCTTCCCCTCCACCAAACATAGGTGCAACCTGTTGTAGATTTAATTCCCTCCGTGTTGTGTTAGCTTATAAACTGGATACACAAGATAAGGTGCAGAATGGTGTAAGTTTCATACAAATATTTATATATCAAATACGCAAAACATTTTCTGTTTCTTAGACAATGGAAGTCTGTGCTTCCTGCTGTCAATGCAAAGATCATGGAAAAAGTGTCTTTAGCCCCTGTTAACCATTGACCTCTAAGATGTTTTTCTACTTTTGCTTGTTTTGACTTTTTTCAGTAACCTATTACCTTTTCACTGCTGAACTTGGAACTGTGCTTTAAAAAAAGGCAAGTTTGTGTGTGCCAAGGAATCAGTTGTAGCATTCTACAATGGCTTTCCTGCAGAAATAGGATAAGAAAATACCAGTATAAAAATCAAAAGATATGGAAAGCAGTACTCGGACAGAGTGGAGTAAAGGTTGGCATGGAGAAGAAGGACTGAGGTAGTGGGTTTTTTATATTTCAAAGAACATACATGCTTCTGAAGGACATCTATCATATATTTTTGGATTTGTGCTATAGATATTTTTATTATTATGTAGATGCATCTATGTGTACAGAATTACCAATACCTTGGCTAAAAAGTGACAGCAATGGTCAGTCAGTTGTTGCACCATGGAAATTAGAGTGATGATGTTCATTAAATGACCTGCTGATACCTATAGCTTCCTCCGTTATGCAAAACACAAGGGAAGGGCTCTCCTTACGTGGCTTGCAGCCTGACAGACCTCCTGTTCACTGCAGAGAGATCAGCCCGATTTACCCTAATTGTCGTGGCCAGGGCCTCATGCTAGCACTAGGCATTGGAGATATTACTGATATAATGGGGCACAACTCTCCAGAAACCAGTGAAGTTGCACCTGCATTTTAACAAATGGTCAATCAGGTCTCAAGAAACATATTTTTGTTAGTGGAGGATGTTACTTCTAAAGGCAAATCCCCAGTTTGCTCTGTTGGCCCTCAGGCAGAGGAGCATTCTGCTCTCCTGCTTCTGGTCTGGTTTTCTAAGTGTATTTTCTAAAGGAAAAAGCATTAGGAAAGAAAGCAGTGCGTAGGTGAGGGAAGCCAGTGTTCGGGTGGACACGTATGTCCTTTGTTTGCCGTGGCAGAAGAGGAACTGGGGAGCAGAGGCTTGTGATTGACCACTGCCCCGTGGCCGTTACAGCTCTGGCAGTTCTCAGTCATCCCCTGCCCCAGCTCAGCCACACGGGCCGTGATTCAGAGTCAGGGAAAATAGCATGTGAGATAAACCCTTGAAAAACAGATAGACTTCTTTTTATACGTGGGGAGACGAGTCTCATTGTAGGAGATGCTTTGCGGGGAGGGGACTGGGTTTTTACAATTTCCTAGACACGGAGGTGGGATGGAGTAAGGAGAGGTCCCTTCCTTGCAAGCACTGTGAAGTGGCTGCTGTGTTCAAATGGGATCATGAAATCTCTGGAAGAGTAGCAGAAGCCTCCTGGGAGTAGGTCTGTCCATCACAGGCAGGATTTACCTTTCTTAGGAAGAATGACATCACCTAGGAGAAGTCTTTTGTTTTGACAATACCCAAACGTTTAGGAGGAAAATGACATTGCTGAAAAGACGCATCTTGGTTGGATGATGGTCCTGTATTCTGAGTGGTTCAGTAAAGCTCATGCCTATCTTGGAGTGGTCCAGCCTTGGTAGTGTGGGCAGGAAAGATGGTTTTTGGCAGCCTGCCGCAGTGAGACGGGTTGCTCTGGGAGAGCCCGAGTCTGGCCAACGGCTGACGTGCGAGAGCTATTCCCCATTTGCCGAGGGCAGCTGCAGGACTCAGCTCTTGGTGATGGGAAGAAGTGTTTGGCTGTGTTTGCAGTCACAGCCCCTCTTCCGAGGCAAAGCAACAGGCTGCCGACTGGGCCACCCCGTTTCAGCTCTGAAGGTAAAAATCCTATGCGACATTAAACAAATGCAGGAAAAAGGAAAAAAAAAAAAAAGATTGCAGTGTGCTGAGGTATGTGGGACCTGGGCGAATGCTTTCTTGGCACTCCTGCTTTTCCTCATTCACATTTCTCTTATCAGCGGATGTATGAATGGGTACCGCTTTGCCACATGTAGGGTATAACTTCATGTATGCTCAAGTAGGTCACAGCTGAGTTTCCTGTCTGGAGGGGTTTTGTTCAGCCCTGTGCCTATTATGAGCTGTGTGGTCTGATTAAACTGTAACAACGCTTTAGATCTAGGCCTTGTTTCCACTTGAATGTAGGGCAGAAAAAACTGGCTTTGGGTGGTACAGGAAGCGGAGTTCTTCCTTCTGAACCAGGGTCTGGGCAGGACACCGGGACCCTGCCCCACTGGAGAGCGCACTGTCCCCCGTCACGTTAGACTGGGACCAATTCCTGATCTTTTATGCTTATTAAACAAAAAAAATGCCTTTTTTTTTTTTTCCCTCCACAGGATAGCCACATAACTTGCCATCAGACCCAGATGGTAACTGCCCTTCAGTTTTAGCTGAATGTAGTATCCGTTGTAACTCTGTCCTAGGCAGCCCTGTGCACAAATCTTCTTGTCAGGTTCCCTGTGCTAGCCTACAGGGTTGGCGAGATAACCACAATATGTCAAATTCTTAATGTGTTCAGGGTTGCTGCTTGTCCTGTGAGTTACAGGATGTCCTATATCACAGGCTCAAGCTCCATATCCTGGTGGAAAGAATAATTGTGTGTTCCCTCCCTAATTATGAGCATCTCTTCCCAGCTGAAGTTGCAAACCATGGCCATTCCCAGTGCCACAGTGGGAGAAGAAGAGAGGGGGTCTGTCCTGTCTCGGGTTGTGTGACCCAATTTGAAGGATGCGTTCTTAACATGTAAACTGAGTTGAGCTGAATGGATCGCTTTTTCTGTCCCACAGGAGATTCTTTAAACTGGTAATCTTAAACATACTTTGGGATCTTTTGGAAGTAAAATTGCTACCTAAATTGTATCCAGCAAAGATGCTTAAAAGAACATTTTTTAACATGAAGAAATCTAGCACTCAGGCGTTAAGAGTGGCTGGTTCAAAACTGCCAGTGCAACTTCAATTCAGCTCGTTTATGTGTAATGCATTATGAGATATGTTTAGTTATGTAAGCACATGTAGTTTTCTTTTCCTGTTAGGCCACTGTTTCTTTTGGACCATGGCTGGTCGGGCTGTTTCAGTTTGCTTTTGTTGTTGCAGGCCGTGAGGATCAGCTTGTCTTCAGAGCTGAAGGCTGGTGCCAGGCTTGCAGCTTAGGTGACCTCCCATTCATCCTCAGTGGTGTTTCAATGGAGTGGGTTTGGTTGTTGGGAGGAGGCATATTTACAGCTCTGGTGTGTCAGATGAACTGTGAGAGTCAGTTTTATGGGACGGGAGTTTGGGAGAATGACACAGTGAAAGGCTGTGTGGTGTGAGAGCAGTGAGAGATCGGCCGGAGGGCTGTGGTTCTGTGTCAGGGGCTGCAGGCGGCTCCTCCGCCATAGCAGTGGCTGTCTATTCCCACCAAGACACTCTCTCAAAGCATGAAGGGGATTACAGCTGTCTGATTAAAAAAGAAAGTCATGGGCAAGCAGCAAAATTCCCTCAATTTTGTTTAGTTAGTTTCAGTTCAAGAGATCCAGAAAAGTAACTCTGAAAGTCAGTGCGAAGCAGGCACTCCTTGTGAAAACCTGAGACCTAGCCATAAAGGACTATCTTATCTTACCTTTGCAGTGTCTTAACTTTACTCCTTGTAATTTTGACCTCAATGGGACTGGATTGTGGTAGCCCAGCTTCTGGTGATGCCCCTTCTGTAATGTCCTTATGCCTCACCAGAAGTCATCAGAGCAGAGTAAGATACTATGAAGCGTTAATGACCGTCTTGCATGATGTCTCAAAGAGAGTTTAAGCTGAATGCTGTTCCTTAAGATGATAAATGTCTTGTGACGCCTGACAAGTGCTCTCATCCCCTGTTTAGCTCACAACAGTTGAAACACCCCGACATCTGAGAACTGACATCAAGGGGAGCACAGATAACAAGCCACTTTGCTAGAGGTGCTCACTACCTTGCAGGAGTAAGAGGAAAGGGAAAACACAAGACCACAGCACTGCCTCAGTTGTGTTTATTTTCAGATTCAGTGAGAAATTTTTTCCCTGAATTAATACTTATATTTTGACATGAGTGAAACTAAGGTCCTTTGGTATTCCTTGTTGCTTAGGCTGTACTGTATATGAAGAAGAAATTCTTCAAGGTCACAGGCTGGATTTTCAGTCCTGTATGTGGAGACTTTCTTAGTAAGCTGCTGAAATGCAAATAGAAGTTTAACAATTTAACAGAACTCTACGAATAATTTTAGGGTAGAACTCTGTGGTATCTGCCTCAGTAACTTCAGGAAAATAGGTCTCACTCTTCCAAGTATCTGTCCAGAAAGTAGCCAGTAGTGTGGATTCTACTTAGAGGTCTTTGTCTATTTTTTAATTTTTAATCCATATCATAACATACATGTGGTTCAAGCAGAGCAACGCAGAAACTGAAAGGCTTTGTTAGCTGATAAAGAAAATGAAAGCTGCTGTAAGTACAGTCCTTCAAGTAGTATGTCAGCTAGACATGCACAAAGCATGAGAACATGAAATTTGTTCTGGTGGCGTTACTTCTACAATTTTGAGTGAGTGCAATCAAGTGGTAATTCTCGCAGAGTCATGTTGTCCCGTCTCAGTGAAGTGAGGGTGTGGTATGATGGTGAGGGAATTTTGAGTTTCATTTATGTGAAATTTTCCTTGTAACCTATCCAACATAACAGGGTAAGAGAGTCTGGAATCAGAAGATAAGAACACTGACCTTGCCAATGCCACTGCTTTGGTATGTGTAGCCCTGAATTGCCAGATGTGGGAACAGTAGTACAAGATCTTGGCCAAAATGTAAATGGTCATTCATTTCAGGTTCAATCTCTTGTGCTTGTTTTGTAGCGGAGGGGATGTATCCTGGTGAAAACGATGCAGGGGAAACTTGACAAACAGGAACTTGCAGTATTTCCTGTCCCCCACTTGCCGCCTTGGGTTTTTCCTCATGCACAGAAGGCAGTTCTGACCTGTAACTTTAGATGTAGCAGCTCTGTCTGCGTGAGAGAGGTTTGGGGCTAGTCAGTCACTCAGTAGGTGCAAAAAAGCAACAGTTATCAAGTGGCCTTATAATACTACCTCAGAATAAAGATTTTGAGGGGAGATATACCCATTAGTTAACATGGATGCCAACATGTGTGTTGTGGACAGTAGTTCAGCATCTGAGTCAACTTCACAGCCTTGTCTTCAGCTGAAATTCTCCTGTTTATTACTGAAGTATTTCTTACTGTGTAGCTTCCACATACTCTAGCGGGTGCTTGTTTCTGTGTCTATTTAAAACCAGTTATTAATATAAGTGTTTTTTTTTTTTTTTTTTTGTTAATGACCCTATTAGTGAATGTGTTTAAACATAGTGTAGTTTCTGGTATATTTGGTTTGAATTAAACAGTCATTATAATGACATAAAAAAAGCACGTTATGTATATTTTTAGTATCTATTGCTAGCATCTTACTGCATAGCATATGGTTACCTGGGCTATGTCTTTTGCAAGCCTAATTTTGTTAAAAGCATAATACTGGTGTGCAGATGTTGGAATTGCTCCTGGTGGAGGGTACAGGGCATGCAGGAGCCGTGCTTAATCTCTTGCTCACAAACCTGTTTAACTCTTGCCTCAGATAACCTAACTAGTCAGTGAAACTTCAATATTGGACTTCAATATTACAGCTTGCTGCTAAGATGTTCTTCATAGACCATCTGAAAAGCAACTAAAAGGCTAACTACAAAGAGGATATGATTTTATTAAGCTTATTCTCTTTTTAGAGAATGGTTGGTTTTGTGCCTACAATGGGGCTGTTAACAGCTATTCCTATGGAGTAGACATAAACTTGGCTCACATCTACTCTACATGAATGACCTAGAAGGGTGGATGCTTGATAAAAGATATAAAGAAGATCGTGATTTTAGCGATATGGAGAGTAGACTGTGTTCTTCAACAACCTAGGAAAAAGTAACAGCACATCCCTGGAGGTGGTTCAAGGCCATCTCATCCGGTTCTGTTAAATTGGTGTTAATACGAAAGAAGAACAATGCAACAGCCATGACTTCTGTCTAACCTAGTGCTTATCCAGAGGCAGATTTCTCTTCTGCAAGTGGCATGCCTAAGAGTCCACCCAAATTCCCCGAAAGCCAACTACTTTTCTGTAAATCTTCCCTGACCTCAGGACTTTCTTGCCGCTCTTCCCAGACATATGCTTATTTTACGATCATGCGGTCCTTAGCTGGGAATTAGCCAATTTATTAGAGATGGGTCTGGACTGGTTTTCCCACAAGCCATCCCTTTGCACTGAGGCTCAAGGATGCTTGTATAGTTGTCATTCTGTAGATACTAAAGCACTCAGCTGGCTTTTATGTTGCAAGTGCTACAAGTTTTTATCCATTTTGGGAAGTAATATAGTTTCTATATAGCTGCAAAGGAGGGAAAAAAAAGAATATCTTGAGGAGCACTGCAGAAGTGATAAAAGGATTTGTACCTGAATTCTGATGATACAGTTCAATCTGACTAAAAAAAATCTGATGGTTGAAATAATAGAAATAATCTTAGAAGACAAACAGGTAAGAAGCTACAGCCTGCTGTCAATATGGGAAATGGTAGTTTCCCTGAAGAAGTAAAAAGCTGCTTTACCTTTCCCGTGAATAAAATATAAGTGCAAAAAGTGAGTGACAAGTTGCTAGGTAAATAGGTTGCTTCCCTAGCAATAAACAGCACATATATAGTTGATGTTTGCAGGGTCTTAAAACCAAATGCTGTTCTGATTCAGTTCAATTTTGAGGAACTTCTCCAAATAAACTCATCTCACTAATTGTACTTCTGGCTGGCACATTATGAGGGTGAATTGCTACCTTTTTGAGTACTGTCGGATCATTATACCTGGTCTAGCAGGACTCCAATGGACTGCGTAGTCTGAGCTTTTGTAACTAAAGGCTGTCTTTTGAAGATGGATTTCAAAACCTCTGTATCCATATCACTGGATTTCCTGCAGGCATTGAGGAAATTATGGGTGCTCCATGACCTACTGTGCTTCTACATATGCAAGGCATATCAGGTCATTTAAGGGTAGCCTGGGATAGAGAGTGGTTGAGGTGAAGTCATAATTGATGCCTGCTTCTACTTTGTGTGGGATATACCTACAGACCACTTCTACATACCTCTTGTGAGACATGGAAAATACATTTTTAATTCATAAAGCCTTTATCAAACTTAAAACCCATCCAGTTCAGAGCATTCTTTGAGAATTGTATGTCAACCCAGGAATGAGTGACTCAAGATACTAATCCTTGGGCTCATCTGTGTTTTTTCCATGGAGTTCAAGTGAGAGAAGCTGGCAACAAGCTGGCTAGGATCACAAGCAGGTGCAGCAGAATCTGCACTCAAATGAGTAACTCCAGAGTGATGTTTAGTAGTGCAAGTGCAGAGTAGGGCTGGTACTGCTTTTCTGCCATCAGGAGCCAAGCCAGGATTTCTACAGCTTCAGCTGTGCCGTATAGATGTACCAGTGGCACTTTGCCATGGCAGTCCTTTGGTGCAGAGAACAGACAGCCTCCTTAGGAGTATTTCAGGTTTGCTTATTGCTGGCAAAGTACGTTCAAGCCAGAAAAGCTTTCCTTCAGCCCCTGATGGAGTTTTCTTGGTAGCTTTTAAGATGATCACAGGTAATTGTCTAGAAGGCTGGGGGTTGCTTTTATGTGTTGAAATATTATTGCAGGAGATTGGTTCTAGCTCCAGAATGAATGGGCTTGGGACCAGAGGAGAGGTGGTGCTAGATGGCTAATAAGTGGCTTATTTCTACCATTCTCCACTTTAAGAGGTATGTCAGCCCAATGGTACAAAACAAGACTGTGATCATGTTCAAGTTAGTGCAAAGTTAGGTTCATTGTATTGGTATCAGCTACTTGACATGTATGCTGGCAGAGCAGAAAGATTTAACTTTAGTAGTTGGAGAACAAGTAGTTGTTTAGGGGAAAAAGTTCATCTTAAAGTGTTTGGAAAGAGAAGTAACGGAGGAAGTATTAGTCATTCCCTGTGCATAAAGCAAGTCATAATTTGTATGCATTACAGTCTTTTAGTTAGACCATGTCAGAATAGTGTCCTGAATACTGAAATAAACTGAGCTTATTTTTGGTGTCATACATCACGTGCTCACCTGAGGTTGTATAACATTTGGAAAAACAAACTGAAATTGTGAAGAAAGTGAATTAAACAGGCTCCTTTACTATAATTAAAAAGAAGGACAGCCTCAGGCACTGTTGACTTCTTTTTCTTTTTTTCTTTCTTCTCTTCCTCATAGATTTGACTTGCTTTTCTTAGATTTGCGGGTTTGTGTACAATAGCAATTGACCTCCTACTTAATGGTGAGCTTTAGGATTCCTAAACAGAATTAGGTTCAACCTCTGATTTAACAGAACATTTATTTTTCCAGCCCTCTCTATCTCCAGCTTCCTGGAGAAGTAGAAAAAGCTTTTGCACAAGCATCACCCACTTCCTTTGCCAATCTCATCTTTGCCTGTTTCTTTAGTAAGCGAGCGTTACTGTTTCTGTTCCCTTCTTATCGGCAGGGGATTTTAGGAAAAAGGCTGAGGCAGCAGTTCTGCTTTACCAAATGTCCACCCGGCGCTGCAGGGCCAGCGGAAGACTGGTGCAGTAGCCTTGGTCTATGTAGAAGTGAAGTAAATAGACTCTGCTCTCTCTGAGCTTCTGCTCTTCCAAACTGATGTCATGCCGATTTGGAGGTAGTTCTTCCATTTTCCTCTCTAATCTTACTTTGAAAATACTTGCCAGAACAAAGAGGACCATTTCCTTTCGAAGAGACATACACATGTAAGAAGGACCAGTATACCACATACCTCCTCCCAGTTCAGACCCTGACCTTCCCTTTCTATTCGTGCTTTATCTTTTACCTCTTCTCTGTCAGCTGAGGGCCAGTTACATTTGTGCAAGTAAACCAAAGTAATATTCTTCACCAGACCTTTATGCTGCACAAGTGAAGAAGCAAATCTCTTCATAGTCTGCCTCATCTGGCCAGCTGCAGTCAAACTCCTCGCAGCATCCTGAAGTCCTGGTGATGGCACTGCGGTGGGTAAGAGCTGTTGTATGTCAGCAGAAAATTAAGTTTACCATTTTCACTGCACTTTATACATGGTATTTAGAAATAAAAATAAACCTGAGCAACAAAGTTCGGACTCGGGAAAATCTGCTGTCTGCCTTCTAAGGGTTAATATCAAATATCAGTGCATAAAAATATTAGTCAGGCTTGGATTTGGTCCTTGTCTGAACAGCATGGATTAGGCATCATGGAAATGGCAACGAGTGCCATACCAGGCAGTGTGTGTAGTTAGTGACAGCATCCTCAGTTAGCTGTTTAAATTCATTAAACACTGCTTCCCTCATTCAAAAATCAGAAATCTATCCTCGAAAAGAGGTCTTTAAAAAGAAAGTGAAATTGCTTTTTTTTAATTACCTTCTCTAATTTTAATCTTCCTTTGCTTGAATCAAATATGTGATAATTAAAATACAGCTAATTTTCTCGCACGTGATTTTGCTGGCTGTTGCAGGAGGTTTTCTCAGAAGGCCCAGCTGGGGATAAGTTTATCTTGTAAAAGTTTGGTCTGCATGTGCCCTAAGACCACCAAATATGCAAAGCTCTCACCTGGAAGCTGTGTGAATACAGTAAACCCTGCTGACAGACAGGATATTTTAGTTTATGTCAGACTGCATATGGCTTCTGGTGAGCCCAAAACCACAGGTTCTCAGTAGAAGAGGCCAGTTCTGCCTGCAGAATTCTTGAGATTGCATTTCTTCTGTGGGAAGCACTGTTCAATTGTGATAGGCCACCTTGAAAGCTTTTCATAGTCTACAGCAAAAATAAGGTGGTAATTTTGGATGCTGGAGTGGAATTTAACAGTAGTAGCTAATGCTAATAGCATTATTATGGAAATAATAGCAACCATTAAACTGCTGTATATGGGTTGAGCAGAGGGTGATGCAAAGCCACGTCATGTATGTGGTTACAGGACTATCTAATATTCTCAAGTCTAAAAAACTAGACTGGCAAAGTACTTGAGATTCTCTTACTGTTAAAGGTTTTCTGTGTATGGTTTTGTATACATTTTAAATTACCTTTTCCATGAATATGATGAATTACAACTACCCCCTATATGGGTATATATGTATAAAGACCTCTTCTCCCTCAACGACATAAACCATCAGCTTTTCATGTCATATTATTATTACTCTGTCTGAGAAAAAGGGGGTGGATGATGGTAGGGGTTAAACTTTAATCTATATAGATGATGGTGAAGAACAAGAAAGACTTTTCACAAGCATTGAAAGAGCGGCAAAAACACAGGCTTGAAGATGTTACAACCATACCAATGTCACTTTGCAGGCAATAAATACAGCAGGGGAACAAGTTCATGTTCAGAAAGATTTGCAACTCTTGGGCAGTGGGTTTTGCTTGTCTTTAGCACAGAAATGAAGATGACTTTCTAGTCTTCGATGAAATTGCAAGATGAACTTGTAATACCTTTTGACTAACAAAACAAACATGGGAAGTTGGGGATAGCATACAATGCAAGAGCTGAATACCTGCTCTATCGCCAATACTATTTCTTGAGGCAGTGACAGATTCAAAAGCTTTTTATCTTTAGAAAGGACAGGTGGCTGAACGTGCAGAAGGTCAGTAGGCTGAGAAAACTTGTGGATTTTGCTGCTTTAACTGATGTTTTAAAGTCTTTTTTTGTGCCTTGCTTTCCTATGTCCCAAACTAAGTTTCAGCTTGATTTTCTTCCAGCAAAGAACATTACAAATGCTAAAGAGGTTTTTGATCTGAGTAAACTGAAAGCAAAATAGTCAATGCAAGTTTATAGGTGTTGCAGAGCTTTTATGTGGAAGAAATAAGAAAAGCTACAAATACTCAGCTCTACAGGAATGAATAAAAGTACAAGAAGTTGTTGAGGATAGTGAAAATTGATCAGTCCATCCTTTGTATGGTATCCCATAGTGTTGCTAACTCAAAGTTAGCAGTAAATAATTTAAGTAAAAAAAAATGCCCATGTCAACATTTTTCTACATCACGGATGGTAATATTGTAATTCTTGTTTCATACAGCAGAAGTTCCTTTCCTAAGTAATTTATTCATGAGGGAATTGAAGAAGCTGCACTGTAAAGCTGTGAAAGGATGACTTAGTCATTGGAGTGTACTTCTTACAGGAGATCACAATAAACAGCAATAGCTGAGTTTACAAATGATTTGGAGACGTGTACATGTCATTCTGCTAAATCTGAACTCAGGGGGAGTAAGGGGAAAGAAACCCTTTTGCTACTCTTACCATTTTTCTCAAGCTGTTCTGTGCACTTTGGCTCTACTTCTCTTTTGTGATGGTTAATGAGTTGATGGTCCAGTTTGGTGTGATGAACCACCTCGATGCCAGCTGACCGTTTCTTAGAGGGACCGTCACTTCTTCAGCTTTGTTTTCTTCACTTACCCCAGCTACCTAAGTTATAACGCTAAAAGGAAACAAATGCTTGTGTTTTGTAAAATGTAGTGAGCCTGTTTCTGAGGAATTTTGGAACACCTGTACTGGTTGCAATGAAATACTCCTCCTGCCTGCATACATGAGTAGCTTTCAGTTGAACAAGGAATATTTTGCAACATCAGATGGTTATCTCGGAATCTCCAAAGAGCTGTCACTGAGTTACCCCTTAGCCTGTTTACTTTTTAACCTAAATTTAGTGCAGGCAAATATGAATTTTATTTTCACGGGGTCTGATTGTATATAAAATTAGCCAGTTATTCTTTGGCTGATTTTCAAACAGAGACTAGGGTTTTGCAAACCTGTGGGTATAATTTTGAAATCTATTCAAAAGTAGACCCCCAAAATTGCATTTCTCTCAGTTAAAAAAAAACAACAGTCTGCATATGATAGAAGTGGTTTCTGAGAGTCTACTGTGTTTAAAAAAAAAAAAAAAAGAGAGAGAGGAGAAAAAAAGCAAATCCAAGTATTTTTTACTTTGTTTTCTGGCATATGATACATTTCAGATATCATTACAGTATTTTTCCCCTCAATTCCAATTTTAAAATTATGACAGTTTATGCTAAAGCGTATTTTTCTGTATTTGTATTTCTGTGTAATTTACCATTTGAACAGGGATTAATAACAGTTGTCTTTTATTCAGTTGTTTGGGTTGGTTTTTTTTTTTTTTGAGTTTGAATCTGTAACCTTAAATGTGGGGCAAAAAGACTTTTCTATCATATGAAGCACAAGAGCAGATTTTGCAATCCTTGCTTACACTGAGTAGTAATTATTCAAATAAGCTTGTGCTGGATACTCATGTAAGTAACTATTCACATGTAAGTTGGTTTGTAGTTTCTTGATAAAGCAACGGCTGCTTCAGCAGAAAAACCAGGGTAAGGAGTTCTCCTTTTCTTCTTCCTTCTGCACTGCTGTTGCTCTCTACCCAGAGCTGCAGCTCCCTGTTCACTTACCCCACTGCAGCTGTTTGCAGGGACGCATTATGAACATGATCAACAAATTGATCTGAATTAATTAAAAAAAAAAAGAAAAAAAAATTCTGGAAGAGTTACAGGTTTGAGTCAGAATTACAAAGTACCACCTATGTACTTAAAATTGGCATTTTGATTTTTCTTTTTAAAATTGAATTAGTGAATATTACATCATTTTAATTAATGTACTGCACTAGGTGATATGTTTTCAATGTTAAATACACAGACCTGGAATTGCTACCAGTTTGGATTGATGGGCCAAAAATCTGAAAAAGAGCAGTTTTGCAGGATACATGAAACCCAAGTTAGAAAGCTGAGGCTGCTGATTTCTTAGAGGGATTCTCTGTCTTGAATGGCAGCCCATCAGCTTAGCATTAAGACTTTGCACTGAAGAACCCAAATTCCTAGGTAAATGTTACCATCACTAAGGAGGGGTAGAAACTCAGAAAACAGAGTTCCAGCTTGATTTCATTTTTGTTTTCAGCCACAGACAAATGTTTTCTGTTGGTGTTCATTTTATGACTGTTGTCATAAGTGTGTTTTTCAGAATGCCTTTTTTTCTTCTGAACCACTCCATGACTATGTGTGATACAAAACTTTGTGCCATAAATAGTGGCAATTACTTAATGCATTTGGATCAGAGAAGCCCTGATCAGATTGGGATGCACTTTCTCTTTTCTACTCACTAGAACTTCCACTGGGACTTTCATACATTTATTCAACTGTTTGAATGTTACATGTGCTTACCGACCGGCTTACGGTGACTAATTGTTTCAATAAACAAACACAATCTGGGAGCTGGGAGTGGGAATCAGGAGATACGTGGGTAGTGTTGCAACTGCTGGGGTTACCTCATCACTTAGTACCTCAGTTTTCCCCAGTGAAAACCAGGAAAGGTGGCATGCATAAGAAGCTCTGTCTACAAGTAAAAACTTACTTTGTACATCTGGACCAATATTGACTTAGCAGATTTATCTTAACAGTTGTTTTCGTTTGTTTTGGGGAAGGTGTATGGTGACTTCATGGCCATACAGGTGAATATTTGTATAATATGAAGATGGATAGTGCAAGTTGATGCAGACTTTTTGATACTTAAAGTTGGGAATGTTTTCCCGCCCTAAAAAAAGCTGAGAATCTGTAACTCTTTCTGATTTCAGTTGTAATTCGGAGTACTCGCTATCTCTGCAAATTAGATCACATTTGTTATCATGTAACTAAGACTGGCAGGGAACAGGGCAAGTCCTGGGCAGGAGGGATACTGTGAAAAGTTCAGATGGGTGGCAGCACAAAACTCCCACAGCTGTTTGTAACAAGATAACAATGTGTCATGTAAACAGCTTCATGTCCTGGGGGATGGTCTGGGAATAATAGAATATTCGGGGGGGAAGGTGCAGAAAATTTCTAAAACTGTACTGAAGAAAAAGTAGTGATGTATGGGTTTGATAAGAGGTAAGGGTGGCTGTTTCAGGTGCTTCTCAATGAAGTATTGCAATTTTGGAAAGGAACTTTCAGAATAATAGGTGAGAGTTCAGTTGTCCTGAGCCTTATTTATGGAAACAGAAATGTGGCTAGAGCCATTGGCTTGGAAAAACCCCCAAACAACATCTGTGACCAAATGCAGATTCAAAGGCTGATCTTCTGACCTGGGAAACTGGTTCTAATCTGCAGAGATCTCCATAGCAGAGATAATTCAGTGTAGCAACCAGGTGCAGACATTGACTAATTACATTATTGATGTTTTTATTTTTTTAATGCTGATTTTGTCAAAAGGATTTTTGTTTTGTTTCTGGTATAATGTTAATGTGACCAAAGAGGGCTCGTAGGGAAATGAAATACTTTAGCATTATCAATATTGAGATTTGGAATCATCATTAATTTTGAATCCTTCTTGTGCTCTCTAGTGGGATCTCTGAGATCACAATTTCTAAGGTGGGTAATAATTATGTTTTTCTTAAGTGCCAACAGAGAATTTGTCCTTTAGAGAACAGAAGGATTGTTTTGAGTGGGAGAGCCTGTGATGGGAACCCTTATAGTTTCGTGTGCATTAAGCTGATCTGAAAGTTAATACTTTTAATTCTTTGAACAATGTTTGTATTTTAAGTTCATGGTAGTATCCTTCCTCCTGCAATTACCTTTAAGATTGTCAATTTATTTTTGGAAGGGCAATAAAACAGAACTGGGCACCTTTAGTAATTAAAGAATGCACTCGAGACAATTACTAATTAAAAAAGATCTGTCTTCTTCCCAGGAATGCAATGTGACAGATGACCAACAAAATGTACGCGTGTATGTGCATCAGAGGAAGAGGAAAAACAAAAATAAATTATTCCTAATAATCACTATTTCCAATCCTATTATAGTCTTTTACTTATGCATCTTAACCTGGTCTTATTTTGTAGTTCCATGTAAACCACAGACGAATTTTTTAGCATATGCGGAGATATACCTTCAAAAGAAAAGGATATTTTAAAGCAGTGAACAACTACATCCAGCTGTGTGAAATGGCATGGGTGTGGGATATGAGAGCTTAGTTGGCCAAAACAGGGAGTGAAACACTGTATCGGGACTAGACTGGAAGGCAAAGGGTGTCATTTCAGGTACTGTCACAACAAATAATGACAACGTTTAGGCACTAAAGTGAATTTGTTTACATTTAATTTTATTTAAACTTTACTTTTGTAAGGTAATGTTGTGAGGAGGCCTGTGGCTTTTCAAGCTTCTCTACACAATACTGTGAAATGCACTGTTTTGTCCGTGCTGAAGTTATGTTGCCTGCAGAGAAAAATGTACATACATTTCCCAGGTGACTTTTTAAATACTCTAAGTAGTAAATAGGTGCATAAATTAAGCCCTGTGAGAAATGAAAAAAGTGTTTGGGGTTTTTTTTATAGGTTGGAGGGAAATTTGCTACTGGTACAGAGATCTGCAGTGATTATCTAGGGCTTCAGCTTGGGTTATCCCTCCGCCCCCTCCACACGTACACACACTTGAGAAGATATTCGTAGTCACTGGTGCTTCAGCAGATGCTGCTGTTCCTTCTTCAAACCATGGCTTTAGTCTGCAGCCGTGCTGCTCTAGCCTGAGCTGCGGTCGAGGTCTGCACTTGCAGCGTGCCCTGGCTTCGGAGCACGGCTTGAGGCAGGGGCCAGGCGTTGCAGCGGGCAGGTCTGGCAGAAAGCTAGCAGAGGGAAAGGTAATGGCGGGGAAAAAGCGTTTCTGGAACAGCTTCTCCACAACCTCTCCCACACCTTTCGTTCCTGCCTCCGTGCCGCCTCATGTGTTAAGTCTGTGCAGGCAGCAGTCTGTGCCGCATGATGAAATGTCTGGTTGGATCCCTTCCCTAGCCCGCTTCCCAGCCCAGCGGGAGGAACACTCGCACCCACACAAGGCAGAGCGGCACGGCAGGGCGGCAGCGAGCAGATGAGGGAGGAGGTCAGCTGTGCTTAAGCTGGCATCATGGCAAAGAACAGAGAGACTGCCTGCCACTTTCTGTCTGGCAGGGCTCTGGAGCCAGACTTGCAAACCAAGTCACTGTGGGTGTGTTTGTTTTTATGCGCTCCTAAGTCTGTCCTACAGGTATCAATCATGGTGTAAAACTTTAAAGCAGCTTGATGTCACTGAGCAACCAGAACTGTCAAAAGTGAATGATTTAGATTGTTGATGGTCAGCATGAAGTCTTTCTAAATAGAAGATGGAGGGCATATATGTAGCAATTTCTGAAAAATAAGCTCTAATTCTCTGTTCTCAAATTGACATCTTCTAAATGACCATTTGCATCTGAAAATTTTCATTAATATAATTGGAATGAATTTTCAAGATGACTTTTACTGATCCATGTTCAATTTTGTATATCAAACGTTTTTGCAAATGGCATTTATATATGCACAGGCCTTAGCAATTAAAACTTGGCTACATATTAGGACTTTGTGGTGAAGAGCAGTTGTACGCTGCTGTTTGCCTGGGGCACGTTTTGGACTTCTCACTCGTATTGTCTGTGACGTAGGCTGCAGCGTCCCTTATTTGATCCCAGTCAGGTACAGCTTTTGGCTTCCTGGGAAAGTGCCAGTGCAGCCCTCAGCTGAGCAAAGCCTGAACTTTCTTGTCTAATAATTAACTTTTGTGAACTTCCAGATGCTTAGGGTGAGCTCTAGCTTTCTGTATATTCAGGTAGTTTCATTTATAAGTAGAAACTCTTTACTACAGAAATCTCCAGCTCTGTGATCCTCCAAAGATATCTTAACGATTTATTCCTCTCGTCTTCACAGGAACTGATATTCAATGGCTAGAAACAGAGCTGACAAGTGGCTGAAATGAATACGACTACTATCCTACAAGAGATTTTGATTAAAAGATCACAGCAGAAGAAGAGGACTTCTCCCTTAAACTACAAAGAGAGGCTTTTTGTACTTACAAAGTCTATGCTAACATATTACGAAGGTCGAGCAGAGGTAGGAGACACAGATTTATATTATAGAGTGCCTTTGTTCCTTTTTGCTTTTGTATACTATTGGCTTTTTTCCTACCATATATCATGCTGTCAGGAGTGGATGGGGGCAATGGCCATAGGTGGCAATGAACATGAGCTGCCATTTCTCTTTTATTTATAATGCAGACTGACAGAGGCGTAAATAACTTATCTGGTAGTCAATGTGAACTGGTTCTTAATCAGAGCAGTAGTACATAGCCAGGATGCCAGAAATAAGATAAAACAGCTTTTATAGCTGATCATCAAAGCTGATTGCTTTCTCTCTCCAGAGAGATGAAAGATCACTGTTATCACAAAGTGGGGAAAAGGTAGAAAAACTTAGTCGTAGTTGCTTGTGGCCATATTTACTGTGAAGGCCATTACTTTCACATCTAGGAATTAACTGAATTCAAACAGGAGAAAGAGCATTTGGTAGGAGCAGTGCATTGCAGACCAAGCTCACTAGAGATGAGATCCATTAGACTGGATGTAACCTAGTGATTGAAATGAAGCTGGAAGCAGTTTATCTTTGACAGCACGAGCAGCTCATCCCTGTTACCACTTTGTGTGTAAATTCAGTTACACCAGAAGTCAATAGTGTAAACTAGGCAAATCCTCAGACCAGCATTTTTTCAAATGAGCTCCAGACTTGGTTTCATCAAGATTACCTGCCCCCAGAGTGCCCTGTCATATCTTTAGTGCTGGGGGTGAGATTTTCCACTTAACTGAGGCTACTTTCCGGATTTGTCACAATGCTGAAGGGGATTAAAATGGCTGCAGTAGCTAGTGGAGCATGCTCTACAACCTGGGAAGCCATTCAACAAATAAAACTTAATGGAGACAATTCTGCATCCTCTTGTGTCGGCTGTCTTACCTCTGATGAAAGAAAAGGGTACAGGAGAGCTGAAGCTTACGAAGCACGTTTCTCTGCCAGAGCTTCCACTTGCAGCAGAATTGAGCTCACTTACTGTGCTCCAAGACCACAGCAGTCTGTTGTAGCTGCTGTTCTCTGAATGTAGCTTGGGCACAGTCAAGGATTAAGAACAAGATCACAGACAGGCTGAGGTTGGAAGGGACCTCGGGAAGCCATCTGGTCCAAGCCCCCTGCTCAAGCAGGGCCACCTAGAGCCGGTTGCCCAGGACCTTGTCCAGATGGCTTTTGAATATCTCCGTGGATGGAGACTCCACAACCTCCCTGGGCAACCTGTGCCAGTGGTCAGTCACCCTCACAGTAAAAAAAAAAATTGTTCCCTGACGTTCAGACAGAGTCTCCTGTGTTTCAGTTTGTGCCCACTGCCTCTGGTCCTGTCACTGGGCACCACTGGAAATAGCCTGGCTCTGTCCTTTTTGCACCCTCCCTTCAGGCATTTATATGCATTAATAAGATCCCCCCTGTACCTTCTCTTCTCCAGTCTAAACAGTCCCAGCTCTCTCAGCCTCTCCTCACAGGAAAGATGCTCCAGTCCCTTTATTACCTTTGCAGCCCTTTGCTGGACTCTCTCCAGTACGTCCAGATCTCTCTTGTACTGGGGAGCCCAGGACTGGATACAGGACTCCAGGTGTGGCCTCACCAGTGCTGAGTAGGAGGGAAGGATCACCACTCTCAGCCTGCTGGCAATGCTTTCTCTAATGCAGTCCAGGGTACCATTAGCCTTCTTTGTGGCAAGGGCACGTTGCTGGCTCGTCTTCAACTTGGCGTCCACCAGGAACCCCAGTCCCTTTTCTGCCATGCTGCTTTCCAGCTGGGTGGCCCCCAGCGTATACTGGTGCATGGGGTTGTTCCTTCCCAGGTGCAGGACTTTGCACTTCTGGTTGAAGTTCATGAGGCTCCTGTCAGCCCATTTCTCCAGCCTGTTGAGGTCCCTCTGGATGGCAGCATGACCCTCTGGTGTGACAGCCACTCCTCCTAGTTTGGTGTCATCAGCAAACTTGCTGAGGGTGTCCTCTGTCCCATGATCCAGGTCATTAATGAAGATGTTGAACAGGACTGGACCCAGTATTGACCCCTGGTGTACAGCACTCGTTAGTGGCCTCCAACTAGACTTTGTGCTGCTGACCACCACCCTCTGGGTCCAGCTGTTCAACCAGTTTTCAGTCCTCCTTGGAATATGATTTGTGTATTTTTACTGACTGTGGAGTTAAAATATGTACTTATTTTAGAATACTTTTTTTTTAGAATGCTTTTTTCCCCCCAGAGAATAAATAGGTGGGGGCTAAGAAGCCCTCCGAAACATGTCTTGCATGCTTATCCTGTGTCAGCTTACATTCAGGTCAAATAGAAATGTAACTAACAGGTTTTGCAGGTCTAGTTGTCACCCTTTAAGAAGTTACTTCTTCCAGCTTTCCCCTTCCAGCTTTACCTTTCCCCTGCAGGTTAATGTCCTCTGGCTAAAATACCCTTCCAGCAGACTGACTGGTGTATCTGTCTGAGAGGGGGTTTAAACTATCAGTTTTATTTGCAGTGAGATGGAGCAGGGCTGCCCATAGTGCCCTCAGCTGTGGAGGCAGTAACTTCTTAAAACGTTCCAGTCTAAGATAAGGACAGTTGGGGTGAAAATATACCTTACACCTACGGTAGCCCAGCAGTTTGCTGCTGAAGCAGGCAGGTCCATGTCATCCCTGTCCTAGCCTTGCAGGTCTCCCCCATCCATTTGAATTGGTCCTACCACTTCTTGGAATCCATACTGCTCTGAAAAAACTTGCTAATCAGCAGAAAAATATTTGATCGGGTTTTATTTTTGCTGGATTAGTGTTCTGCTGGGTTAGCAAGCTGCGTTAGCTCAGTGCAGGATCTAACCCAGTGCCAGACGCAGTGCCAGGTGGTGGAGGAGGACAGGATGCTCTGACTGTTGACACCAGCATGTTGCTAGACTGGCTCAGCCATGACACATAGCTTTCCGACCTCAAACTCTTTTCATTTTCACTGTTCCTCCCACTTTAGATTCTTTTAAACATTAATCAGCATTTTATTTTATTAACAATGTTGTCTGAAAATAATGAGCTCTGATTTTCGAGGGGCACACTGAATATTTTTGTCAGCAATACTTGGCCTCTATTTGAAAAAAAAAAACCTGTGTGACTAAGATCTCTGTGACACAGAGGTAGTTATTCCTTTGTGTCACTGGGCAACTGAAATGGAAGAAGTTTGGGGGTTTTATCAGTTGTTTGGTCTTTGTTTTTTTAAGCCAATGATGGTGGCTGCAAATTTGTATTTACAGTAAGACAGTTGTATATTCTGGCTGAAGTAATTTATATAAAAAGAAAAAAAATATTAGAGATTAAAATAATTCTGTCCCCTCTGAATAGTTAGAGTTTTATTGCTGAATAATGAATAATAATAAAAAAATAAATGTGACTACTGTGTATGCTGGTTGAAGTTAAAGATATGACACATGAAAGGATAGGTACGGACTGATCTCATTTCAGGCTTGGCAATATTGAAAGTCCAGATTGGTAAGATAAGCATAGAAATCCCAAGCCAAGAGGATCCCACACCCTCATTTTAATCACATAACTGCAGTGGTAGCAGTCTGCCAAGGGTGGCTGAGTTCTGCTCCTCTGGGCAAGTACATGATTCCCAGTGTTTTTGTTGGCCAAACTGAAGTCTTTTCTTGTTTTTTTCCATTTTAACTTCTATGGGAATTCAGTAGAGAGAATTCAAAAAGAACCCAGGGTTCATGATCACGTGAATAGTCATACCACTTCTCTTTAAAAACAAGATTAAATTAAATCTCGTTAACCAGATTAGTGAATACTCAAAAGTGTGGGCAAGTTGGGATTGTAAATAAGGCGACAGAATTAGATACTTGGTATGTCTGGTGACAGAAGTGGAACATTTTTGACAACAGAAAGCAGTCAACCATAGCAAATGTTGTTCTTGTAAATGCTGCTGAGAGATTTAATTGACCCTGTTCTGTGCAGCCGGTGGTGGGGGATCACTTGCTCTTTGACCAGAAACTGCACATTATAGAAGTGCTCTATTTTTTCTGTCCTATATCTTGACAAAGTGCCATATACCTACTTGGAGCGATAAACGATTATCTCATAAGCATGACTACTAGCAACAGGGTAAAATCTTGTTTAAACTTGCTCATAACCTATTTAAATCTTTTTATATGTGCTTTCAAGTAGCTCAGGCACCCTGTCATGGCACAAAGTGCCTACAGTGAAGCTGGAGCTGCACTGCTGCCATGAGAAGGAGAAATGTAGCTTCTGCACTTAGAAATATTGCTGGACTGTAGGTCATGGAGGAGGTGTGTGAACTATCTATGAAGCATAACTACGGAATCAATAAAGAGGCTGAATTTCAAGACTGGTTTCAAAGCACAGAAACCTGAGGAAGGAGAGTCCTGGTTTAGGTCACCTGTGCAAAGCTCTACAATTATGAGTAACGTCATGGGAAACTTATTTTGTGTAGGAAGCCAATAGAACCTTGGCTTTTATGGCTTAACTTCTTCTGGGCATTATGCTGTTTGGTAAAAAAATGGGAGATATACCACCTTAAGGTTGGTTAAAAAGATGGACACTAAAAAGCTTGAAAATAAACATACATCAGGAACTGACTTGCCTTGAGCATCATGGAGATGAATTTTTAATGTTGTCAGAAAAGCACAATATTCTGTTTAAGCTGGAGATGGTTTCTGGTTTTGACTTTTTTTGGCATAAATTCTGTGAATTAGTAAGTGTCAATGTTGGGGAAATGCCATTATTGCACTATTACGCAATATTGGGCTAACAATAATTACAAGCATATAAAAGGCTGAGTTAATAAGTTTCATGAAGCCTTTAACGATTTATCAGCTGTCATTGTTGGAAAGAGCATTTTCTTTTTTCCCTTGATGTTGCAAAAGTGGCTACTGAGATCTGAATATGATGGATTCCATTTGTAATGAAGACAAAAATTCATCGTAGTAAGAAATAACTGAATCAGTCTCCAAGTACAGAGTACTGATTGTATATGTATAAAAATAGGGAAGAAGTAAAATATCTTCCTCTTCTGAGTATGGAGATGTACTATAAAACTGAATATGCTACAATCAGAAAGACTTAAGATATGTACAGCGTTCTCAAATACGCATTGTAGACTTACTGACCCAGCTTTAAACAGATTTATATAGACAGTAGTAACTACAGTGGTTTGGAAGTGGGAGGTAGTAGGCATTTTTGCACAAACTGGCCCTTGCTCTGGAGGACTCCTGCACTATGCTTACTGGTATCAGCTGGAGTCATTGATTGCAGTGTAACTTCTCCAGGTAATCTGGTTGTATAGCAAAGGCATGTAGTGTTCTAGTGAGGAAACACTAGCGTGAAATATTTTATTAGGGAATCTCTTTCCAATTTTGTGTGGTTTGAAAGTGCAGCATACTACTTCAGGTATGCTGCTGTTCATTTTCCTGAACTATTTTCTTCTAAGAAATCAAAAAATACTAATCTGTAGGAAATTAATAAGCAAAGTTAAGCAATTTTGAAATAAACCTGCTTGTCTGAAAATCAAATATTTAATGCAGTAATAAAAAAAAAAAAAATCTCATTTTGAATGTTTTTTTGTATTTTTCACCAGCAAAAATTTAGCTAAAGTTTTAGTATGACTTTTCCCAAATCGCTAATTTCGTCTTGAAGGGAGTGCACGTTTGAAATCCAAGGAGGCATTTGTGGAAATAACTTCACATATGCATGGCCCTAGGTACGTTTGGCCATTTTCTGTGGAAAGTGGCCTCATATCTTCCACATTCAACTTGAAATACTCTGGAGTTTATTTTCAAAGGTGTGGTGCATTCACACTTTCAGCTGACTGTGTGGAAAATCAAACCTTAGTGTTTATGTAGGAGTCCACCTTATCACTGAAATTGGAAATACTTCAGTAAATATCAGCTGAACAGTTGTAATGGAAAGGAATACTCACTTTACAGCTCTACCAGTATGCCTGCTGGCTGGTGTCCCGCAGCGCAAGTGCCCCACACGCTCCTTTGCAGAGTGGCTTAGCTGCTGCAAGGAACAGCATCTTTTATTCCTCTTGAGTTAGCCAACAGGACAGACCACACAGAAATAGCATTCAAGATACTGCATCCACCAGAGTGGTCCACCAAGTACTCTTGGTTTATCCTCTTCCTGTGTGGCAATAAGTTTTACTGTTGTGAATTCTTTCTCAATGAATGGTCAGAAAATGTCTCTGAACTGCAAGAAGATGTTAGGGCAGTCTGATGGCCCTGACTGGAGCAGGCTTACTGCTACATTACAGAATAGTCATGATAGCAGGTAACATGTACTTCACACAAGTTTTAGTTAGCTTAGACTGACAGAGCAGCTAACTTGAGCTAAAAGTGCCACCAGACTAGAGGTTTTGCTCTAGATGGTATTTTAGGTAAGGGAAATTCTTTGAGATGAAGGCAAGATAATAAACGTAGGTGTTAAAGTACTTCTCGTCACTGGAGTAGTTGAAAGGAGCTGGTTTGCGCAAGTGAGATGTCCTGCTAGTTTGTTGGTTTCAAAAATTTCACATTGATGTTTCTCATGAGCGCAGTGCTTCCACAGAGCTGGCACAGATCCAGTCACCATTTTATAAATTGTTATCGGTGTGGACTGTTGGTATCCTCATATCTATTGGAGCTGTGGAGTGGTCCCTTTCACTGTGGTATTTTTCTCTCAGCTTGCTTAGCAGTGACACTTTAGTTTGAGTGTGTTGATGTGTGTGGTTTGGTTACTGTTCTCTCACACACAGCATGGCAGGCTCGCATTAACCTTTCCAGCCCCGAGCAACTTGCACTGACCTTGAGTATGAAGCTGATGAACATGAGCTCATGAATATGAAATTGCTTTAAGCTTTAGCATCCTTATTGTTTGCTCGAGTCCGCTGTATGGATTACAGTTTACAGCAACAAAAGGTTTATACTGGATTTTGTGTTTTCAAAGGTATAGGCTAAATCCCGGTCCACGTGGTTACCCTGCATGTGTTTGAGTGAATGGGGGTCTGCGGTGTTATAGGGAGGACAAAATGGGGGAGAGTCTCTGCTGCAATACCCCATTAGCTCTGGAGGGACTGCACAGAGGATGTTGGGGTAGGGACAGCACTTACCTATTTATTAGTATGCAGAAGCCATTTGCTTCCACAGAGAAGGCAAATAATAGCCCCAGAGGGGAAGTGTTTAAAAGTCTTATTTAGAAGGTTGCTTCTGTGGGGGCAGGTAGAAGGCAGCTTTCTGATGAGCTGATCTTGGGAGGTGCAGAGTGCTCTTATCTTCACGGGCAGTAGTGGTATTTGCCATCAGGATCAGACTTGTGTGAAAACTGTCTTGCATAAACAGAACAACTGTTACAACTAACAAAAAACCAACCAGGATTTATATGAAAAAAGCAGAAAAAAACCTTGAACATTCTTGGAGTTGCTAATTTTGAAATTCTCTTCCTAAGGAAAAAAGGTTCTTCTGCAAGAGTGGTATTTGGTTCTTGTAATTTGAATAGAGAGGAGACAGAAGATACTGAAATTACCGTGGTGATATTTTAAGGAAGGGAAAATAACTTTAAAAGCTCTGGGGCCCACTCTAAAGCTGCAGGTTTCAGGGTAAAGTTCTGTAGCTTCATTGCAACACTAATCTTGTGCAAATACTTCCTTTGGAGCATAACAGCATTATAGAGTTCCAAAAAGCTATGCTAGTTACTTTTCTTACTTTTTTTAAACAGAAGATTAATGTGTATCGATTCTACTGTTGCTTATTCCTATAGTGCTTATCCTTTATTATTTTTAACTTATTTAATTACCCTAATTTATATGGTTCCCTTACTCATTGTATAGGTGATTTAATTCTTTGTATAAATGAAAGGACATTTCAGTATTAAAATGCTTCTGATTACTTCACTGATTACTCTTATTTTCTAATGTAAGATAAATAGCTTCTGAAATGAGTAGATTGGCACAGCCTTTTTCTGTTCCAAGTCACAGCTAGTGACAATCAAGCTTTCTTAAAATTCTTGCAAGTTTGTACAATAACTTTATTCCAGCTAGACCTGGAAGAGGACTGTGAGTTGGCTGCTGTTTCCCCTCTAGGAAACAGAAGTAGAGATACAATTCTTACATGAATCACGTAGAAGTCCTTAGCTGTACTTACTGGAGACATGCCTTCACAACTGTCTCTAAGAAAGATTGCGGCTTTAGGTCAGTTCAGCTCTTACTGTTTAGCAATTGTTAATGTAATTAAACACAGTTTTCCCCAGCATTGTCAGAAAAAGAATGAATCAAAATTTTTAAAGTGCAGTCAAGCTAGATGGATTGTTTAAAACACACACACATGTGCTTTTATATGTATTTTTTTTATATATATATAAAATTAAAGATGTAATGATTAACTTGTAACAGTGATTTTCAGCACAAATTATATCGCTGAGCAAGTCCAACAATGTATTTACAAGTTATCCCACCTAGAATGATGCCTGTCACATCCATCCTGATAGAGAATAACGTGTTTGTAGCTCTTAAGAAAAGCTAAAGAGTAAAAATACATGACGGAATAGAGGGCTTTTCAAACTTCTTCAAGATCTATATTTAAATGCTAACTCAGAATATAAGTAGCCACCTTTTCTAATTTTATAATACCTCTATAATGGGTACAACCATTGCTTCTACAGATTAGCAGCATTAGGAAAATAGTTAATTTTAACTTCTTTTCTTTGCACTTGATTACATAGAAATCAAGACAGAAACTAGCAAGTGACTTGTAATCTGTAGATGATTGACCAATGGGTACTCTTCAGGTTATAGTTTGTCAAGCAAACTTACAGACATCTTTGTTGATATAACAATACCTGCATTGTTATTCCTATAGCAATAACTGCATTGTTATTCCTCTATACAGATCTCTGCTCAGCTAGAGTAATGGGATTGTGAGATATCCATCTCTGATGAGACAGAGCAAAGTAGGAAGCTGAGTTTTGCTTCAAGTAAATACACAGATGTAAAAATTATATAACCCATGTTATATTTATATTGATTTAATTATTTTGTGATTGCTGCTAGTCCCCCACAACAGCAGTGAACACTTAGAGCAAAAACCAAGTCCTTCTGAGCAGCTGCTTATCAAACCATAAGATGTGCCAACAAGTGAGTAGAGATATGGTGCAAAGCATTGATGAGACATTACAGTAACCAGGGAAAGTTTTACTGCAGATTAGTTGCCTACACCTCTTTTGTATGGTAGCCTGTGGAACTGGAGAGTTGATCTAGGTCTGTAGCTAGCCACTGCTCAGAGCAAATATAGTAAGGAATCAGTTTTCTTTTAGGTAGGTCAAACAGTAGGAATTAATTGTCCAAAATATAGCTGCACATAAAGCTGGTCAGCATTTTGAGCTATCGAGGTGATCGAAAGAGAAGACTCTGTTCTGCAGCAAAGGCCCCAGAAACCTCATGGGAGGGGCTAAAAGAAGTCAGGAGGACAGCAGCTGAGAGAATCTGAGAAGAAAAATTTCACAGAGAGGGTCTGGATAGAACGTCTACTGGAAAGCAGTAGATGTTGGCATTGGGAACCATGAAGCTCCATGTATCCTAGTTTGTTTGTGTGTCCCCCTCACCCCAGATTCAGGAAAATAATTTTTTAAAATAAATTTTTTGCTCATAGGCGGAACTACTGTATTGATGATGATCCAGAAGACGCCAAATATTGGCCGAGAACCCAAGAGAAGACAGATAACAGTAGGCACAGCTGGGGAAATTTTAAGCAGGAGCAAGTGAAAGCTGTTCAAATTGGAGAAATAACTTAAAGCTATTCATGTGAATGGAGGCAGCTTAACAGATGCATGGGAATGCTCACTTGAAAAGAGCAAGTCATAAAGAAACTTAAGTTGTAAAAGAAGTTGGTTATGTTGCAGTAATGATTCCCTGGTCTCTATAACATCTACCAAAACAAAAGTCTGATATAAAATGAGGATCTGCAGTAATTATCTTTCTAGAAGAATTTTGATGTTTATGAGATGGAACAAATTAAACATAGTTCAAGTTGAAAAGTGTAGGTTGTAGTTCTTGAGACACTGACAAGGCATGGATGAGAATATTTACCTTATGACTAGACAAGAGTGGGTGAGTCTTAAAGGTGCAAAAAAGGAAGAGCTGGAAGATAAATGAGATTCTGGAAGGCTAGAGAAGGCCTAGTTTTAAAAGAGTGCAGAGCAGAAGCTGAGAAACTGTAAGCTATGAACATAATTTCCAGAAAAGTGCTAGAAAAAACAGGCTTGTTGAAAGTACCTGGAAGATACCAAAATTGCGCATCAGCCAACAAAAGTTTGACAAGAACCAAAAAAAAAAAAAAAATCTCAGATTTACCTATGTTCTTTCTGCCACAGGATAACAAGTGTCATGGGTAGCAGAGAAGCAGTGTTTTCATTCTAGTAAGGGTTTTTAGACACTGCTGTTTGAGACATTTTCAGATGTCAGCATTAGAAATGCTGTATAAACCTGTATAAACCTCTTGTAAATCTGATTGCAGAACGCATGGGAAACTGGTACAGTGTTCAGTAGGCATTGGTGGCTTGTTTTCAGATTGAAAGACTGTCTTGAACGGGGTGCCCTGTCTTGCATTTCAGTATTTTCACTAGTGATATTGTTGCTGAAATTGTTGCTGAAATAGAAGCTTGTTGAGTTCTCAGGTAACGTAAAACTTGAAGGAGCTGCAAGCATTTGGAAAACAAGTCTAGAAATCAAAGTATTATATTGGGATTAGGTGTGTGGTGGGTTTGTTTGTTTGGGTTTTTATTTTGTAGAATGTGATTCAGTGTGGACAAGTGCAAAAGGTAACAGTTTAGGTAGGAGTGCTGAAATATTCAAATACGAAATGGGAATAAGTAGCTAAGTGTCAGGATGTCCCCAGCAGGACCTGGGTGACAAGACAGTGAATCATAAGCTGGATATGCATCAATAATACCCTGTTGCTGTGAAAAAGGCAAACGTTACATTAGGATGAATAAACGGGACTGTGAATCTTTACAATCTGATGATAAGGCATCAGCTGCAGTGCTGCATCTGGATTGGGCCAATACATTTCAAGGAAGATGTGGACCTGCCTGAGAGATCCAGGGCAGGAACAGCGGGAAGGATGAGGTTCCCAAAAGCCTGGACTGTGATGAAGGGTTGGTGGAGCAGCAAGGGTTTAAAGTGGAGAGATGGACTGGTGATGGACAGGAATCTTCAAAGACAAAAAAACCCCTCAGCTCTGTAGTCGTGGACTCCACCATCTGAAGCTTGAAAGAGTAGGTAAAGCAGCTGGTGCCTTGGCTAGGTGACCTCTCGTGTCCTGTGCTGGGACTCTGGTCGCTCGCCTGTGATGCCCGTGGACTTCTTGGCTCAAGTTGTCCAAGCCTAGTGTTTAGACAGCATGAAGGCTGTGTTAGAGGAGCGACTGAATGAAAGGTGTCACTCACCCTACGGACAGAGTGATGGCCTTGAGAAGGGAGAAAACAGGGCAGAAATGCTACAATTGGGCTGGCCAGACTCAGAGCTGTGTGAGGACTTCACAGAAAACTGGGAAGAGAAGATTTGCCTCAAAGAACTAGAAGCTATGTGCTAGTTATTTTGAAAGCTGAAAAGTGGTAGGTGATTTAGGGCCTGATATGGGTGGAGGCCTGGCTGATTTATTTTGTGTCCTTTACTCTTATTTACATTGCTGCCTTATGTGATTGCAGGAATGTATCATAACTGTAATTGTGTACATTTGACTGCCTCTCAATTGCAGGAGAAGAGTAAATTACAGATAATGCATTGTAGTCGTGGTTAGGAAGTTGCATCAGTGTCACTATGGAGAATTTCTTTTCATGCTTTTCGGTCTCTCCAGTGCTGGTGGTTGGCATCTGCTGAGCAGCCAGGCCATGGTAAAGGATTCTCGGTTTTCCTATTTTGCAGGACAGGGTTTAAGACTGTCTCCTTCTCGTTTATGTTTGTATTTTTTTCCCCCTTGAAATTCTTCCCAAGAGTCAGATCTTGGATCAGGTCAGACTAGATCAGAATAATAATAACCTCCTCGCTTTTTATCTTGATTCTAGCCATTTTGGAAAGACTTGATATTGCTTTTCTTAGAACAATCATTAAAAAATGAATTGAAAGGAAGCAGGGCATTCTTCAACATATCTGACATACTGGAAAATAAAGGGATGGAAAATGTGGCCATCTAACACCTAGGTACAGTAATTATATTTCCATAATGAGTAATTGCTTGGGTGAAAATGCCTTTCAAGAGGGAACTGCAGCAGTATCCAGTGCTTCTTACTGTGAAATGGCAATGCTATTTAATTTAAAAAAAAAAAAAAAAAAAAGTACAAAACCACCCTTACATTTGGCTTTGGAGCATATTCTACCAGAGAAGTTCTCTACAGGGGATGTTGGGTTAGCCAGGCTTTTCTGAGGTTTTGTACAGTTGCAGAGCAGCTCCATAAAAGGAGATGTCAGTAATGCTGAGACCTTCTATACTTGTGAGAACACAAGTTCCATGGGTCACATGCTGATGACCTCAGGATTTCCTACACGGGGATAAGCATGAGAGAAAGAAATAAGATGAACAACAAAGAGAGAGAGAGAGACAGCATGGGCAAGACAAAATCTAGCTATTTCTTGACAGCCGGGCTGACTTCTCTGTGTTTTCATTGAGTTTTTTTTACAAATGGAATGTCCTTTGTATTTTTTAACCCCCCCAACTGCACTTTTCTGAGGATAAGCAGCACAATGTCTTCATCAGCAAAGAGGAAATACACTGAAGAAACATTTTATTTGATAGTGGGAATATGGGCTTCTTAAGCTCTAAAGCTACTCTATTCAACAGAAGAGTAATTCCAAGTGTACAGAAGATGAGCTGTTTGTTTGTATACTTATCTAACACTTAGCTATTTCTTGTCTTCCTGTATTCTAAGATTTTTTTTTAATCATATATTTGTTCCATATCTGACAATGTAGTTCTAGTGTTATAACTTCTTGATATTACTGTCTTATATGTTAAATAATAGGAATAGCTTATACTTTTTGTATTGCATGGAAACAAGACTTATTGCCTGGACTGGCCATTCTCATTGTGAGCAAGGAGCAGGGCTTCTAAAACTGTAAATAAAGTTTTGAAGCATAGGCAAATATGACGTACATATGGCATTTTGCATTTTGAGAAGCTTTGTATAGTAGTTTCTGTATAGTCACTTCCCTTTTGTTATTTTCAGCAAGCAGATACATTTTTTTAAAAAAACCAACGCAACCTTTAGTGTGACTTTGAAGCACATATTTTTATCTATTTGTTATCCTTATTGGGATATAGTATTTTTATACCTTTATTACTGTTCTAGCCATGTTTCCTTCTATAGGCCTCCCTCTAGAGGCATATATCTATCTTCAGAAAAGAGGTGAACCAGCTTTGATAGGTACCTTGGGTTCACTGGCCTGTGATGTTGCCAAATCCTCCGTGAATACTTATGTCCAGTTCAGACAGCATGCATGAATGTGCGGATGAAATACTACTATTTCTGCAGTGAATCTAACCTTTTTCTGCTCTGTTAGCCATCTTCTACCTCCAAAAACAACCGTGAAAAATGTCCCTCTGCCTCCTATGGTTTGACATTGAATACTTAGCCATTGTACTAATTTTGTCTCTTTGTAGCAGAGGTCATTTTTTGGAAGGAGTGGTTGTGCGTGGATTTCTCATGGCTGGCTCATGCCTGCACCTCTACTTCCCAACTACTTCAGGGCTTGAGCTCTCTGTTGATTCTGCATTTCACGTCTGCCGTATGCCTGGGTCTAGAGCAAGCCGTTTGGCATGCAGAATAAATGCAACACAGTGATGGTATGCAAGATGTCCCATTGTAAAGGGAAATCATTAAAGTAGGGAGGGGAGAAGAATTGCAGTGGTCTTTTTAGCATTTCTCTTGAGTCATTCCTTCCTGCTCCTGTGCCCCTTGGTTTAATAGTGAGAAATGCTGAGCTAAAACACAGCTGCACACCTGATAATTTGAAGGCTGCCGGCCATTAATAACTGTTGCTTCTGATGCAATCTGAAACATGTCTGGAGCAGTACATTTGAATTTAATTTCACACATGTAAGGTTTTTTTAATCTATAAAGTATGCAAAGACAGAAAAATCTTCTCTGATGTTAGGCTTAATTTGCTGGATTGGATTGCAAGGCGGGTCAACTTTGAGTTGGCTTAACTTAGCATCTCATGGTGAAGCAAACTGAGCCACCTGAAATCATGAAAGGGAATGACTTAGGAAATACAATTACTGGAACAATGTGCTGTGTATCAGGAGGTTTGCTTTGTTTTTTTCCCAAATGTTAGTTGATTATCTTGTTGGATTCCTGTCCTTTGTCCTACTGGCACATGTATACTCCTTTTGAGCGCTCACTTAATGCCAGAATTGGTGTGAAAATCTCTGAGTCTTGGAGAGGGAGATTCAGAGAAACTAATAAAGCCTGTTCCTCTAAGGAATTTCTGTCATTCCGGATAAAAAGAACCCAATGCATATCGTCTCTCTCTGCCTCACAGCCTCAGTTAACCAGCAGATGGGATCCAAGCAATATATGAGTACCCCACTGGACACAGAAAGCTGGGTAGATACGTTACAGAAGTGGCAAGCGTTTTTTCTTCTTTGTTGTTGTGCAGGAAAAAAGACCTGGAGAGGTGTCTTCAACACAATTATGTGGAGTGTTGAATTCTGTGCTTTGTGAAAAAGCACGTCTCATTTGGATCCTTCTGTTCTGCATCGGCTAATCTGGCAGCCCTGAAGCTGCTAGGCCTGCCACGCAATGACAAAGAGAAGGAGAAGCAATACTTGCTGCTGTACCAAGTGTTGTAGACTTCAGTAACTCAATTTTTGGCATTTGCATGAATGTATGTTTTACTTTAGGGAATCAAAGTTCAAGTAAGGGGATACCATGAAATAAACAGAAGACTTAAAATGATTTTTTGATCAAAAATCCAAGGTTGCATACTTGGTGCAAATTATTTTTCAACATAACATGATATAGCTTTGTAGTACAGCTCATGGTAATGTTTATGATTTGACTTTTTTTTAATGGTTCACTAAAATGCCTAATTTTTTTTCTTTTTTTCCCCCCAATTTTAAAAAGCCCCTTATTGGGGCTTCTTTTGGGGGTGGGGTGGGTGTGTTTTTTCTGATGTTAAATAACAGTTAAAGCTTTATCTGAACTTAGTTCCTGTCATTCTTCCTGATGCTGACTATGACGTGCATGAAGAAATTCATGCATGTTTTATCTGCCTGCTTTATTCATAACAATACACGTAAGAGACAGAGTACTAAATGTGTTTTAAATGCTGACAAAACTTCCATGTTTTCCATGGGTAGTAACTATTGTGTTTGTAGGGTGGTGGAACTGTGGCAGCTGTATTTGAAGTTGCTCTTTGCTTCTGTTTATAAGACTGTGTTTTCAGTTGCTTATGGTTGTACCAGACTTGTACTATTTGGGCTGAAATTTCCATCCTCAGGAGAGAAAAGGGCAGCCGAGTAAGGATTGGAGTATCTCAAATAATTCAGTAATTACTGATTATTTCCATGTTGTGTGAACTGTGTCCATCTTTCATAAGCTGCACTCTGGACTGGATGTGCTCGGCAAGTCAAAATTTTTGACGTGGATTAATTCAGGACCAGCCATGAGCTACTGCCATTTTTGTTTTGTTCCAGATTCCAGTAGAAACTTCCTTTCCTATTAGAGACTCAGTTTTCCCAAAAGTGAGAGGTGGCCCTGTACAGTCTCCGTGGATTCATTGTCATTTTGCTCTCAGAAGTGTATCGTTCATGTGTTTCCCTTTGCCACGTAGTAGAGCACGTTGTAAATTTCTGTGCTGGGCTTTCATTTTTAGCCTCTTCTGCTTCAGGTAAAGGAAAATGGTTTCGAACAATTCCTTCAGAAACAGCTACTTTAAAAAGGTCCGCTGGTGTGCAGACTTCACTGTTACTACCTACTGCTTTTACACGTAGACTAAAGCCCAGTACACGCCACCTCCAGTTATGGGCTGTTCTTCCTCTCTGGAGTGTTGAACTACGGCGTATTTCCATGCATTGTTACTTTGGGCAGCACCTGCTGAGCATCGTGGGCACTCCTTTCCCTCTTTAAAATCTTCATAATTATCAGTTTAGGCGAGCCAGATCTTCTCAGATGTCTGTGCTTTTGACCTTGCTTCTTCAGCGCTTCTGCTAGCCTTGGTCAAGGAAGTTCCTTCAACACAGACCCCAGCTTGATCCAGGGATGGGTTTCACCTCTATCTTTTGCTTCCTGCCTCAGCATGAACTTGTGTTGCCTGTGCAGCATCCCAGTTTCTCTGGAAACTTGGTGAAACATGGCGGTAGCCACAAAATGGTGAGAGCACTTCAGCAACAGAGTGAGGGAGCAGATGAGATGATGCATTGGCACCTATTTCTGTCACCAGTTTTAATCGTAATTTAAAATCAGCGAGGGGGAAGCCTTCCTTCATCTGTACTCAAATTTTTTGTAAAGAAGAGTAGATTACACCTATGACTACAACTGATTGGAAACTTTATATAGAAAGAAGTGGTACTTGTTGATAAGCAATTTTACTGTACTCTGTGCACTTTCACCAGTGTAGATCTTTATACCCTCTCTCTCTTTCTCACTCTCTCTCTTTCTCTCTCATATTTCAAATGACTTCTGCAGTTAAAGCAACATCAGTATCATAAGTGGAAAGCAAGAAGTCTCTGCTGAAAAAAAGAGAATTAGATAAATCAGTTACATTTTACATAATGTTTTTTGCTTTTCTCTTGTAGAAAAAGTACAGAAAAGGATCTGTGGATATTTCAAGGATTAAATGTGTAGAAGTTGTAAAAAGTGATGGTATTATTCCCTGTCAAAATAAATATCCATTTCAGGTATGTTCCTTTTATATAAAATGTATAAATTACAGTGTTCTTTTCAACACTGCCAAGCCATTTGGATGTAACTTGCTTGAAATTACCGTCACTTCTAAATACTGAGCCCAATCTCTGTCTCTCTGGGGCTGGGTGGGAGGTGGTTCAGGATCAGTGATTAGAGCTTGCTGGGGACAAGTTTTACTCCCCCTGCAGTCCCTTCCCTTGGGAGTTGTGCCTCATACACTTGGTCTTTTCCTTTTCCCTGCCCTCTCTGCTTGGGTTTTGACTGGAAAGTGCCTTGTCCTGGTCTTCCTCCAAAACGGGTTACCTGGCAGCCCATTTTCCCTGTCTTCATTCTTTCACATTAAATTAAATATAATTAACATTAAATTATATAGGAATAAGAAAATCAAGATAAAACTTGTTGCATTTTCTTCCATTGTGAACTGAATGGAAATAAACACAAACCCCAAAGTGCTTAGAGGGGAAAAAGAAAAATATGGGGGGTTGGATGCTGTGTCTGCTTACGATAGAGGGAATGGTTGGAGTGAGGATGAATTCCACTGCCGGACAGGGAACTCTGGCCCCTTTCTCCCAGGGCAATACTTGCTTTCCACCAATACAAGCAGTGAAGAAAAGGAAGGCAAGAATCGCCCCACAGCAGTACAGAATCACAAGGAGTTATGAAATAGCTGGCAACAAAGGATATCTGATTATGAAATAGCTTTAGCAATTAAATTGAACTGGTTTTAGAAAACACACGGTGAATAATTAACAAAGAAAAGCGTGAAGCAGACGTTTTAAGGAATGCTCTCAAGATAATATACTGTTACAAAATCTTTCCTTATTCTACTGAAAGCATCATATATGAATAGTAAACCCTAATAACCTTTTCCCAGTTTCTGCATTTTGTGTCGGAGTATGCTAATTTTGCCAAATGTAACAGTCATTTGTCTTGTTCTGTTTCCTCTGTTTCCTGAGGAATAAATAAATGAATATTAACCAGGTGAATGTATTTCTATTATTTCTTTTCTCCCCTCCAGGTTGTATATGATGCTAATACGCTTTATATTTTTGCACCAAGTGCACAAAGCCGGGATCAGTGGGTGAGGAATCTGAAAGAAGGTAATGGAAATTGCTCATACTTAACATCTGACATACATAGATATCTTTACTTGAGCTGTCTGGCTGTGTTGGAGTTAACTTGGTGCTGTGTTTTGGATTTGTGGCTAAAACTGTGTTGAAAACACACCAGTGTTTTAGTTGCTGCTGAGCAGTGCTTGCACGGCGTGGAGGCTTTGCCTTTTTCCGCCTCTGCCCCTGCAGCGAATAGGCTGGGGGTGGGCAAGAGGCTGGGAGGTGACCCAGCCGGGACAGCGGACCTGGACTGACCAAAGGGATATTCCAGGCCACGTAACGTTGTGCTTAGCAATAAAAACTGGGGCAGAGGAAGGGGGTTGGGGTTTTTTTGGCTTCTATATTGGCCGTTGCTCAGAGACTGGCTGGGCATTGGTCTGCTTATGGGAGATGGTGAGCGACTGCCTTTACATTACTTTTCTTTCTTTTGGTTATTAAACTGTCTTTATCTCAAGCCACAAGTTTTCTCCTCTTGCCTTTTCCATTCTCTCCCCTGTCCCACTGGGTGGGGGGAGCAGGCAAGTGGCTGCGTGGGTGCTTAGCTGCTGGCCAGCATCAACCCACAACAAGCTAGAAAAATAAAATGGTAGAGCTTCTGTTGCATATATCCACCCATTTTTATTTTTTATTGGGCCAGTTCATTGTTTGCATACACAGTGTGTGATAACAGGTACGGGGAATATCAAACACCCAGAATGATTTAATTTGATTTGTGAAGTCCAGCTGCAATCAGAATTTGACTCTATGCTTTTGCACAATGTGTAAATCATCAAAAAGCTTATCCAAGCTAGTTAATGGCATCACTCAAAAGACAGGAGGCATCTCCACTGAGATGTGATCTGATTAATGTTATCACAGTGAGTAAAGATTTTTTCCCAAGAGCCTCTTAATGCTTTCTGCCACCATCAAATGCTCACGCTAATTACAGGTGCTCTGTGAAGTAATAAGAAATAATTTCTGGGCTGAGGACCACAGGGCAAGAAATAACCTCTGAAACTCAACAAGCCCTTAGGATGGGGGTAAGGAGCCTTTCAGACCAAACACAGGCATTGTGCCATGGAATAACGATAAATGTCAGCTATCTTTCCCTCCAGAATGCTATTTGTAGAGCAAATTGAGTCACTTGCAGCAGTAATAAAAAGAAAAGGGGCAGGCAGAGCCCCCAGGGCCTTCATAGCTGCCTGACTGATTCGCAGGGTGCAAGTGGGCACCTGGGTCTCCTTTCGTGGGTGCACCAAACCCCTGCTGTGGTGGCCGGTTTAGGCAGGGAGTATAGCACTCTCTTCTGGCATAAAGTCATGTATTATCCTAAAAACATCCTCTACTATCATTGTATCACCTCCATGTAAACTTACAAGAAGGTCCTTAAGAGAAGAAATGCTAAAGTAAGGACAAGTGAAGATTATGCCTCATGTCAAAGATACTGTAATATTTATTAAAAATGGCCCTCTTGCAGATTTTTTTTTTTGTATTTTTCAATATATGCTCTTTTTCTTCTTGTAGAAATAAAGAACAACAGCAATATAATGGTAAAATATCATCCTAAATTCTGGACAGAGGGAATCTATCAGTGCTGCAGACAGACAGAAAAATTAGCCCCTGGCTGTGAAAAATATAATCTTTTTGAAAACAGTAAGTACATATGTTTTCATATGAAGTTGTTTCGGCATATTTTTCTGCTTTTTATATGATGCTGTCATCACACCTGAATGCCCTAGGTATTAGGCAAATTTATAGAGCAGAGTGAATCATTGATACTGTGCCTAAAGTAAATAAAAACGTTTGTTTCATTTCTAAGCATTTTGTAAAAAATATAAAAGCCAGTAAATGGTCCTCACAAAAAATGTTTAGAGAAAGCTGAAAGGAATCATGGAGGTTGTTGAATTTCACTTGGTTTGTTTTTCCCATCTGAAACTTATTTGACCAAATGTTTACCTCAGACTGAGGATAAAACCTGATGGTGAAAAAGATTCAGCTAGAAATCCTTGCCAGCTCTTCAGTCTTAATAAATAACTTCTATGTACCCATGTAAAAGAATAATAACTGTGTTGTATTCAGTGTTACTACACCAGTGTAAAAATCATGCAAGAAGGCTTAATGTATTTACAGACACAGGACTGAATTTTCTTAGAGGTTTGTAAACATCCGTACGCTGAACCTGGATGAACCATGACTTCCGTAGGCACGTGCATCTTCCAGCATCCAAATCACAGGTTCTGCTTGTTCAGCAGCAGATGCTGTAGCATGCAAAGATGTGCAAGTGCGACCCTCACTGCAATATTGTCCTATGTAAGGATACAGTAATTATTTAGTCCTCAATTTAAGGAACACTCCATAGTAGGAAAAGAAATTGAGCCATTGCTTACCTCCCAGTGAAATCAGTGGTGCCCGGATGATTTCCTATGTCAGCACCTTAAATGGCAATGGTGGAGACCTGTAGATTTAGTTGCATTAAAAAACTTGAAGAATAAACAGTGGCTTGTGGCCGGCCTTGTTCGGCAAGACGTAAAACATGACATATAGCTCAACTTTTAAGTGCGGAAAAAAGCAGTGCAGGAGAAAAAATACTTTTGGATCTGAGATAAGTAATAAAAAATACATACAACTTTTATGCCTTATTTAGTGAAGCAAGGGTCAGGGGGAGTATTATTTTTTTAGAAGAGCAGATGTTAATAGGAAGAGACCTTTAGATTACCATGGTGACAAGAACACTGCTTCCTTTTTATATACCGTTTTTTATCTCTATCCCTTTTTTATTTCTCATATTTCTGCATCTGAGGGCTGGTTCAGGGATCTCTGTGTGGCACACTCTGGTGTGGTGCAGACGTTGCCAAATCTGTGGTGAATGTAGCCTGCTGGCTGATTTAGGATGTTTTTGCAAGAATATTTAATTGATATTTTCCTAATGCTTAATTGAAGCTGTTTGTTTTCTGACTTGCTAAGCTATCCTGAAGGCTAGTTAAGATATTAAAACCTTATCTGAAATTTAAACCTTTTATTTAATTTTTAAATTTATAGCTAAATGGATAGACACAAATCCTTTCCTGTGCTTTGTTTCTAGGTGTAATGAGATTGCCCTCTCCAATGCCAGAAACAAGTGCGGTAGGTAGAGTCTTTAAAATATTGAATAGATAATTGCTACGTTTTGAGATGGCATTTAAATTTCCTGAGATTTTTTCCGTATCCTGGAGCAAAGGTCTCTTTCTGTAGGCGTCAATGGGCATCACGCTCTATCTCAGGGTGGAAAAAATCCCATTGAAATTTAGCTGCACCTATTAGCTGTGTCTGTACTGCTGGTGAGGGAGGCAGTCAAAAAGCAAATGCCAGCTGGCGTTGCCCTTTACTGGCAGCTGTGGGGCTGGCAGCATGAGCACGAGCCAGCCCCATGGGTAGTACCCGGGTGATCGTCTGCCGCGCACCCCAGCTGCCTCCCCGGGCCACCGCAGCTCACTCCTGGGGCAAGCCAGAACTAGCCCAGCTTTTGCCTCTGGGATGCTCGGCTGGTTTGCACTGGTGTGATGGTAAGGGGTGGGTGGGGTGGAATAATGGTGCAGAGTGGAATGGTAATAATGTTGGGTCGTTTTCAGCGAAGGCCTCCGCCGCCTGTTCCTCCAGCTGAAGAAAATGGCAACGAAGAGGAGGAGATAGTGGTAGCAATGTATGACTTCGAGCCTACAGAACATCATGATTTAAGATTAGAGAAAGGTGAAGAATATACAGTGATTGAGAAGAACGACATTCACTGGTGGAAGGCGAGAGACAAATATGGGTAAACAGGAGTTCCTTATTTTTTGTTATGAAGTTCATAAGGCTATTTCCATGTTGTAGTAGTTTATATTGACTATGTGTCAACAAATGACTGTATTAGATCCCACTTTGGACCCCAGCCTGCAATCTCATCCCTATCTTTATTCTCACATAGAAACCAATTTTTAAAAGTGCGGTTCTCGATAGATTGTGGGGCCTGAGTGCAAAGACTATTGCAGAACTGGAAGCTTTTCCAATTATGTTTCCTGTCAGACTTTATGGTTTCCCAATTAAAGCATCAGCCAGCCTGCAAAACCTCGCTAGATTGGTACAGTACTCCCGCTTCCCTGGGGAACGGCTCATTAGGAAGCAATATGGTTAACACTCAGCTCAGCAGGCTCCAACTTCCAGACTTGAATAATCATCATCTTATTTAATAGCTGGATCATTAGGGGCAATCTTTGAGTGAGTGAGAGAGAGTTGCAGTGAGATGCCTTAATGACTACAACTTTACATTCCCTGGACTAAAATTTTTCCCCGCGGTTTTAAAGGTGAAAGTTTCCATACTTCAATATTTGTCAGGTCCCTGTTGCAGTATGTTCGGGGTAATTGCAAGTTATCAAGCCGTGGCAGGCTCCAAATGTATTTCCAGTGACTGACTGAGACCTCTGAGCGCAGAAGTGACAGAGCAGCAGAGGGTTACTCTTCTTCACCCCTTCTGCTGGTTTTCTTGGACATTTTTGCTGGCTGTGTCACTGCTCTAGGTGCAGTGAAAGTTAATGTGGAAATGTTGACGCAGAAAATTAGTTTCTGTATAATCAGCAGTAGAGTGGGTAGATCAGTAATAAATAAATGACTGTAAGGGACCTCTGGTAATTAGCAGAATGAAACACAGTCTTCTAGGCATGCAATTTTACATGTTTTCACTCAGATAAGATATTATATATTTTTTTAGAAAACAAGGATATATTCCAAGCAACTATGTAACAGGAAAGAAGTCCAACAACCTTGATCAATATGAGTAAGTGAATATTTGAATTAAAATCTGGAAATCATAAAACGAAACCTATGCTTTAAGAATGGCAATGTCTTTTTAAAGTTTTGAAAGCAGTTATTTACATATGATAGCATTGACCTCGGAGATAAAACTTAAATATTTGAAATAGGCATATATTTATTCTGATTCTCCTCATTGATTTTGCTGTGATTTATAATGTAGAGTCAAGTCAGTGAGATGGCCATCAGGCATGTATTTTTTAGGCTATCACTATTAAAGCAAAAAAACCCCTCCCAATTTTCTGATAGACAAAGGGAAACTTTAAAGGAAATTTACCCATTATAAGTGTACTGAATGTTTTGGGTTTTTTTTTTTAATATTAAAGTGATATGTCTATCCAAAGTGTGTGGCAGTGAGATAGTAGAGTAGAAAACAGTGGAAATCATTCAAAGTAAACAACAGATCAGAGATTTTGGAAGGCAGCTCTAATTTTCAAGAAAATATATCACTCAGTGCATTTCAAATCTCAGGGTATGCATGTAACTTATCAGCTATAAAAGCATAGCTTTTTATTTAAAAAAAAAAAAAAAGCTTTTTCCAGTTGATGTTTAGTTATGGGGTACTTATTTAAGAACATCAGGATAAAATTTAACACTGTAGTCTCCAAGCCTGTTGTTCTTGATATTCAAATTTCAGTACAGCATAAACTGTTGTGTCTGAGAACTTAAGACATATTTCATGACTTGTAGATAAAATGGAGCTGTAAGGAAATAATAATTAAAACCAGTTTACAAAACCACATTAGTAGCTCCAAAACTCTACTCTCAGCCACATATGGCTCCTACTGCTCTATTTTGACAGAAGGTAAAATTTCTTCTGGGATTTTGCCCTCAGCTTTACTAGAGGGAATTGTTCTTTGTTGCTTTCTCATCTTTGAGGCTCTTAAGAGCCCTGCCCTGCTCTGGGCTGGGCTGCAGGGCCAGCAGAAAGGGAAGGAAGGAACTGGGCTGCCTTATCTGGTCCAGCCACTTTGTGCCTTCATGCCTTGGGGCCGTAATTCTGAGTCACCTCGCAGTCCAGGGAGGATTACTCCAGGTCATCTACCAACTGCAAGAAACCACTATCTCCAGAACAGCAGAACTTGACTAGAGGCTGCTGTGCCACTTCCCTGCTCGGTTATCACTGTGATAGTATAGCTCAAAACGATTGCACCATGCCATTTGCGAGCTGTGTGTTTTTCCTTTTTATATTACTCGCTGCAGCTGGCTGAAATGTCAGTGCTTCTATGGCTGCTTTAACCTGCCCATGCAGCACCGAGCTCGGGGGTGTGCAACCGTGACATTTAATTCACTTTCAACCTCCTCTTTGGTCGGTGGGTCCTCCCTGGAAAATCAGAACCGTGACATTACTGAATGAAATAGCAGTGTAGCAGCGAGCTGCGCAGGTGGCTCAACCGGTGTGCAGGCAGCTGCTTCCCCGGGGCTGCCAGCCTGCCCTCGGGCTGCCGTTCAGAGCAACTACCGCCATCGGCCTGCATGCGTTTTAAGAAGTGTTTTTGCCGCAAAATTAGTTCAGTTATCTAGACTTTATTGGCTTCTGTGGGGTCTCACTGGATTTGTTTCAGGGCATTTTTATGGGGTAACTGAACAATATAATAGAGACTGATTTTTGCACACTAACAAAGGTTCAGTTTTTGACCTTCACTTATCATAAAATTATTTAAGCTGTAGCTTTGTAATACTTTGCTTCAAGCATTTTAGGTCAATCATGCACCTTGGAGAAGTTTTGGTTACTGATGTTGTGTTGCAGGTGGTACAGCAGAAACCTGAACAGAAGCAAGGCGGAGCAGCTCCTCAGAAATGAGGTGAGCACAGCAGTCTTGCAGTATTAACCGTGAAATTTGCGTAAAGTAGCTTCTTTTATTAAAGCAAATGCTTATTTTGGCATGCGTAAATCACAGAATGAATAGAAGAGACACGCAGCTTAAAACCGCTTGTACAAAACTGTTCATGTACTTGCATTTTAGGATAAAGAAGGTGGTTTTGTGGTGAGAGACTCAAGTCAGCCTGGCCTGTATACAGTTTCCCTTTATACAAAATTTGGAGGGTGAGTTTCTGTGGCTGCTCTGCACGCCTTGTCTTGTCCAAATCCATTTGTGTCTGTATCTAAACCCATGGGCTGGGGGAAAGCCCAGGAGAGAGCTCAACAAAGAAACGAGGGCTGCTGTGGTAGGAAAGACAGGTAACTAAAATGAGCTTCTTGACTCCATGGTTAGGTCATGTTTGGTTTAATCCACTGTAGTCCTGAACCTCCACACAAAGAAGGAGGTCTTGCTCCCCCACCCTGTTTGGTCTCTTTCCTCCAGCCAGCCCAAGTGTTTGCATCTGCGTGCGGGCAGCTGGACTGTGGAGCTTGCCAGGCTGAAAATTAACCTTTTATGGGTTAATCTTCAACTTGGTCTGAGGCGAGTCACCAGTGCTTGGGATCTTTGATATTCAAGCTGTTCCTGAAGCGTGTGACATTGAGCACCTGCACTGGCCCTTTCGTTTTCCTTTTCCTAGTCAATGTGCTCCTCTTAAAAAATTCACAACAAATGATATTGTATTATTACTAATTGTTATTATTTCTATTGTTATTATTGTTATTCTTTTTCCAGAGAAGGTTCATCAGGAATAAGACACTACCATATAAAAGAAACAGTGACATCACCGAAGCAGTACTACCTCGCAGAAAAGCATCTCTTTAACTCCATTCCAGAAATAATTGAGTATCATAAACATAACGCAGCAGGTAGATGAATTGGATTTTTTCTGTCACGGAGGGTTGATTTGAAAAGGAGTGTGACGTGTTTTAGGGTTTTAATGAAAGTTTTTAGGTTTTTATAGATCCTTCTTTTTCAGGGAAGTCATGAGACACTGCATTTTTATGTTTTTTCAATATAGGCAATAATTTGAAAGGTTTTATGCAAAAAAAATATATATATATATAAAAATATGTTACTGTCCCCAGAGTAACAGAAGACTAGCTGTATTGAGTCAGGAAAAATCATTCATTTAGCTCCACATAGTGTCTCCATCAGATGCCTGTAACCCACAGCAGATGGATAGGGATGCTACTTCCCCAGAATACTCTCCAGGCGCTAGCTTTTTACCTGCGGTCACCACTGCTTAAAATGATCTAACCTTCCCATATAGCAAACAGATGAGGAGAACAGTAATGTGTTTTTCAGGAAATCCCTGAAGATGAGTCTTTGTAAAGGTTAGACACTTCAGATCTATAGCTGATGCTGATGTCCGCCCACTGTATGATGGGATGGGGAGAGTTTAGGAATCAGGTTCAAGGCACAGATACTAATATAGCATTTTTTTTTTTCAAGTCGAGTCTGTGCATAAATTTCCCTCATGAGCTATAGTTTCCAGATGTTTATATCAAACTCAGATGACCCAGCATTTCCTGATGATATTCTGCAAAATGCCTTTCTGGAAAATATGCTCCAAAAACATAACCCTGCTTTTCATTTATTATAACTGATTTTACTACTTATTTTTAATTGCATCATTCCTTTTGTCATATCAAGTTCTGGCAAGACTTTAGGAGAATATTCAGCTAGCATGCAGCATTTATTTTGTATATATAAAATCCCCATGTGAAACTGGTGGGGTTTATATTTGTGAAACAGAAATGATCAAAAGTAATGTGAGTTTTAGATAATCTTTCTGATCTGATTTATGAAAGGGGTCCTCAGCCTTTATTGGTGCCAGCATAACTGTAAAGCACAAATATGTGTGCATATATCTATATCCATCTCTCACCAGTAAAGAAGATGCAACAAGTTAGATGCAGTGAGTGCTCCTGTGTACCTCTTATAGCCACTTTGAATAGTCCACACAATGTAATAGCAGAAAATATGGTTAAAGCTGTATATAATAAGCTTAATTAAGTTAAGTTAAGTTAATCAGCATTGAAGTTTGCAGTGAACAAGTGGTTTATTTGCTGCCTGGTGCTATTTCAGAAGTAAACTGTGTCTCTTGAATTATCATTGAACCTCAGGTCTCGTTACCAGGCTGCGTTACCCAGTGACCCCAAAGAAGACGACAGCACCAACAACGGCAGGATTCAGCTATGGTAATTGCGTGTTATATTTGTCTACATGTACCTTTTCTAATGATTTTATGTATGATAAGATGCTACAATATTTTCTAAAAATTTTGAAGAGACCTAATTTTGTACTGTGTTTGGCTATATTAATTTACGTGGGTCCAAGTCATACCTTCGAGACCCTTGCACAGAGAATTGGCATGCAAAGGCATCATGGCTGGTGGTAGGCATGTGGTGCCAAGGGCAGCAGTGAGGAGAGGCAGAACGTGTTGCCGGTGCTCCAGGGGAATTCGGCATCTTCCTCTACACTTTTGTGGACACCTTGAGCTCTGCCTGATTAAAGAGCTGTGCCTTTGGCTCCTTCATAAGCCTCCAGACTTCTGAGTCAACCTTGACCCTTTGATCTTTGTGGAGGGGTTACTTTTTTAATATAGATTTGGAACAACCTGTTTTAAGCATGGCACATGAGGTGATGTGAGCAGCTGCTACACATTGGCACAACTTTCTATGACGGCAGCTTGTTGAAATCAAGTCTGATAATATCAGTATCTAATTACTGGCCTCAGGAAAGTTTGAGTTTTGCCTTCTGTGTTGGTCAGGAGCTGCTTAAAGGTCATGTCTACCTAAAAGTTTGTTTGTTTTGTGAGGTATAGAAGTGTTCAGTTTTCAAGTTAATTCTAAGACGTTTTCTCCCTAAATTCCCTAATTTGCTAGTAATCCAGTTTTCCTTTCCTCCTCCTTATCACCTACCAGTTAAGTAGGCTCCTTAATACAGATGTCGTGGGCTCTCGTTTGTTTTGTTTTATAGAGAAATGGGAAATTAATCCCTCGGAACTGACGTTCATGAGAGAACTGGGGAGCGGTCTGTTTGGCGTAGTGCGCCTTGGGAAATGGAGGGCGCAGTATAAAGTGGCCATCAAGGCAATTCGGGAAGGTGCGATGTATGAAGAGGATTTCATTGAAGAAGCTAAAGTAATGATGTGAGTTGTGTGCTTGGCACTTCTATTGCCACTTCTAGGCCTCTGATGCTGTATACTGATAAAAAAAACACTTGGGGCAGGTGGTATTTTTGCAGTTTTGTGGGGTAGAGAGCTAGCACTGCGTGGAGGAAGTAATAACGACATGATCTCAATCTTTTCAGGAAGCTAACACATCCTAAATTAGTTCAGCTCTATGGTGTGTGCACACAACAGAGACCTATTTACATTGTGACGGAGTTCGTGGAGCACGGCTGCCTTCTTAATTACCTGAGACAAAAACGGGGAGTTTTGAGTAAAGACGTCCTGCTCACTATGTGCCAAGATGTATGTGAGGGAATGGAGTACCTGGAGAGAAACAGCTTTATCCACAGAGACTTGGTAACATCCCATTAGGCAATACATTATTTTTTAAAATTTCTATTTTTGAATTTACCTATTCCTTTTTGAAACAGCCTGTTTGTAAATGACTGCTTTTGTTCTTGCAGAAAATTATAAGTAGTTTAAGTTGGCTCTTTAGGCTCTAAGCAAGTCTCTAAAGCTGCCCCATACAGAAAAACATGAGAGGTTTCTCTTTCCTGAGAAAACGGGATAAAATCTCTCTGAAATTTTTATAGAGCTGATAGCTATTTGCACTGAAATAATAGAGTATCTCTGTTCTGTACTGGTGCCGTTTTCACCACTTATGAATCCCTTGAGATGATAATTTTTTCTGGTGATTTTTTACAAAATAGTTCAGTTGTCAAAACAATACTATCAAGAGCAAATGCACATGTACCTTTTATTCCAGAGCATAATGAGTATACACAACTGAACTTGGTAAATTGGTGAACTTGCTAAGCAATGAGGACAAAGTCCTCATTAGACCGTTGTAATTTGTCTGCAAGCGACTGCAAGTTTTTCATCCAACTCTAACCATTCCCTTTGCAGGCTGCCAGGAACTGCTTGGTGAGTGACTCAGGAGTGGTCAAAGTGTCGGATTTTGGAATGACAAGGTATGGCTGAGTGTGCAAACTTGTGGGGATTTGGGAAAATTCACCTAACCCTTGTACTTAACCATAAGGCAACATATGCCCAGCAAAATTACAGGCAAACCCAGTATTTTTTTTGATCTCTCTAGGGAACATCCTTTGATTCACTTGTTTCCAGTGCCTTTAAAGCTTGTTCATTAGGTGGTCATGTGTCAATTTCCTTACTCATTTTAATTCTGGAAAATCAAAACTAGGCAGTTTATTCTCTAGAGAAGTAAGTGTGTCTGGCGCTTACTATGAGAGGCCTGGCTTTGAACTGACTCGGTGGTCTGACCGGCCTTCTATTAGCAACTTTCTGTAGCATCTGTGAAAATCTTACAAATTTTAATCTTGCAGTGATGCAGGAGGCATATTAGAGCTTGTGTCTTGGACAGCAGAGCTCATGCTGCAGAGATAATAGTTGTTAATCTGTAGTTTGGTAAATAAATGATAGAAAGAGGCTGTTCAGTGAGTTTGGGATCCTCTTGGGGTAGATGGTTCAGAGTTACATCTCGCTAGCCGAAGTGCTGGGAGGTGCTGAGACCTGGAGAGGGGTTAATTTCCTACCCTTGTTAGCACCCTCCAGTGCTACATCAGGTGGGTGATGTGTGGGCGAGGTAGGGGGTGGGGAGCAGCACTTACAAGGAAGATGTTAAAGCACCATGGTTTGACCATGCTCTTCTTAGCTTTTGCTACCTTTCTGTGCTACTGAGCGTGCATGTCCCCTGACATCTGAATTCATACTGGCCAGTGAGAAACAGAGCAAGAAATTTATGCTTTTGCCTCATTTTCTCTTGTAATACAGACATTAACTTGCAGGTGGCCTAAACCTGTGTTGTGTAGCTAATAATCACAAGAGAAGACTTCAAGGTCATAAGAAAAATGAACTGAGTCTTGACTGAAACTTAGTACTGTCCCAGAGAAGCTATTTTTATCATGTGATGCTAACAGTCATGGCCATTAGGTGGCAATATGAGCTTCTAATATTCAAATCCAAATCTAAATTATAATTTGCAGGCTTGGAGGCTGACTGAAGGATATAATGGTTTTCTTTTTTTGCTTGTTTTTTGTTTTTTGTTTTTTAGGTATGTCCTTGATGATCAATACACAAGCTCCTCAGGGGCTAAATTTCCTGTGAAATGGTGCCCCCCAGAAGTTTTTAATTATAGCCGATTCAGCAGCAAGTCAGATGTCTGGTCGTTCGGTAAGATGTTCATCATTGAAAGAAAGTACTGTTTTTACATTTTATCAATAGCAGTTAAGCTCCAGTTATTGGGAAGGATTCAACATCTGAGAAGAAGCTCTAAGAACCTCAGAAACCATTTGCCATGGTTTTATGCTTGCATAAAGTTCCCCAGAGGCCTTTAGAACTGTTATTTATTAAAACCCGTGCTACTAGAATAAGATGTTTTCAGCAATGACACATGTGAACACTTTCTAGGATATGGATCTCAAACTATTTATCTATCAGAAATCCTGAGCCCAGAGCTCAAAATAAACATATATTTTTAAGAAGTTATTTGCTTATTTTCTTAATGTTTTTTTCTTTTCTTTCTTTTTTTTTTTTAGGTGTTTTAATGTGGGAAGTATTTACAGAAGGAAAAATGCCCTTTGAAAAAAGCTCCAACTATGAAGTGGTAACAATGGTTAGCCAAGGACATCGTTTGTATCGGCCTAAATTAGCCTGTAAGCAGGTGTATGAAATGATGATGATGTGCTGGCAGGAGGTATGTACTTTTTTATTTTTTTGTCTTTGAATTGAAAAAAAGGTCAGTCTAGCAACAGCAATTAATCTCTATTGCAGCATTCTGACTGTATCCAGCGCTCTCAGCTATTCATGTGTTTATTGCTAAGGCAAAGATCTCCCCCGGTTTACAACTGAACTAGAGCTGTGATAAGAAAAACCACTGAGGAAATATCTATGAAATAAACAGACTGTCGGATTAAGTATGCAAAGGCATTTAGTAACAAAATGAAATAATTGCTAAATCTGTGCTGGTCACGATAATATCTGCGTACAAATACTGCTAGCAAAAAAAAATTCAGTCAGAACAGCCCAAAGGTGGAGAATCTGATTTTATGTTGCCTCAGTTTATTAATTGTTACAGAAACATGCCAGAATGACCAAAAATATTTTTAAAGGAATACTTCATTACCTGATTATACATTATATAGGAAATATAGATTAACTTGCAGTTGAATCTAAATACAAATCCCAAGGTTTATAAAGAAAGATAAAAATACACTGTACTATTAATCCTCCTAACCCAGAAAGATACTGACTGTACGATTTTCACAGAGGTCAAAGGGGCAGCAAATCCAAATCTAATACTTTATCAACTAAATCAGTATAAAACAGTTTTTGTAGTATTAAAGCAGAAAGTCTCTAAGAGGATAGGTGCATTTAATGAAGTGCCTCTAATTTCGAGAGAGCAATCGAGGAAACCAAGAATGGAAAGAGCTACATGATGTATTTCTAGTTAGTCTTTACCACAGGGGGTGCTGGGGAAAAACTGCTCTTTTCCAGTAATAAAGATGACACACTGTCTGATGGTTGCCTTGCAGGAGAAGGTGCTGGAACAGAGAGCAATTAGTCATCAAACCAACTGGTGGAGATCTAAAACTTACAAACCAGTTGGTTTACGCAGCAAAAAATACATTAAAAACAACAGTGCCCTGGAGGGCCACGGAATGATAAATAAGTCTGTAGTTCAAAAAGCTATTCATAGGAGCCAGGAAACTACAGATCATTAAATTTTGTTTGTACTTGGTAACTTGCTTGAAATGGTCATTAAAATGGAATAATAAATTACCTGGAAGATAATAAGTTATTTGTTAATGCTCTTTTAATATTAATATGTATTTATAGGATTTATATGAACATCAATGAATTGATTAAAAATGTATGGATTTCATCAGAGGTTATTAACAATAAAATCTAAGCAATCGTCACATGGGAGAGAAAGAATCTTTGCGAATCACAAACAGGACACAAGTAATGGCAACATACTGTCAATCTTTGTCATAAAATATGATTAACTGTAGGTACCTCAGTCCTTGTTTAATGAATTTATTAATGATTTGTAGAGGGAAGTGAATACTGAGGCTTCAAAATTCAGCAGGTGATACAAATCTAAAGAGGCTGATAAATGGAGGAAAAGTGCAAGTCACCCAGACATTCAAAAGATGCTAAACTAACTGTGTCAGCAAGGTCAGCGAAAAGACTACCTCAGTGTATTGCCGTAATTAAACAAAACAAACAGGATGTTATGACATAAGGAACTGTATGGAAAATAGAGTAGATGAAGGATGCCGTTGTGTAAGTCTATGGCGCAGTCTCATTTTGGAGTCCAAAAAATAACGTTGAAGTAAAAGAGGCTTCAGAGAATGACACTCAAAATTCTTAGAAGTGTAAACAACTTGCATAAAGTAAGATTGGAGCAATTCATTGGGGGAGGTGAGGATGGGGAAGAAAAATGAAAAAATGTAGCACTATGCAAAATAATGAATTATATGAAAAGTGTAGTCCAGCAACACCTATTTATGCTTTTTCAAAGTGTAAAAAAAAAAAGTGACACTTACTGAGATTAAGCGACACATCCAAAATCCACACAAGGAAATATTTTTGCATGTCACATCTAATGAAATGGTAAATTCATTGCTACAGAATGATATCAAGACCAATAATTTATCAAAATCAACACAACTTTATTGCTTTCTGATCACAGCTGTGCATGTCTTATTTTTAGAAACCAGAGGGACGCCCGACTTTTGAAGACTTGCTTCACACAATCATTGACATTGCAGAAGGTGAAGATACTTTCTGAAAAAAGACAACAGCAGCACAAGTACAGGAAAGAAGCCACTTTCCAGAGATGTGGCTTCGCCATTTCTTTTTAAAAGCTTGATCCTGTAAGCTGCTGGATGCTACTAAACAGTGTGGGGAACCTGTAACATCTGATCCACTCTAAAACAAGGAGAGTTTTTAATGATGTTCGGAAATGAGCACAATATCTTCAGCAATACTAGCAGTCTCCATATTTTCTCTGAAAAGTCAGCATTACATAGCTGGCAAGTTGAGCTCTTTATGGAGGGAGAGAGAGAATGTGGCCAAAGCCCAGGAGCCTAACTTACATTTAGCGGGTTGGGTTCATGTACATACAGTACACGTTTCTGAGTTTCTCTTTACACAGGCAGTAGTATTAGTAGTGATTTGCATGCTTAAAAATTGAAGGTATCTATAAATGGCTATTTACTGACATTGAAATGTTTCCAGAGATTCTCCAGAAACATTATTTTTCTCGGTTGATGGGTGTTTTATGACACATCAAGAACACAAAACCTGCCTCTCATTTGCACATAGTAGGTTGTTAACAGCACTGTCTTCAGTTTAGTGTAACACTCGAAAAGCTTTGCTTCAGAACTGAGCCGTGATATGCCCCAAGCCATTCTAGGCTGTTTGGTTAACCAGAGACCTCCCACGGTTAGTCTTGATGTTACTCGTGAAAAATAAGTCCAAGATTCAGCACAGCTGGCTGTCATTGTACCATAGCACCTTGTTTTGGATTAATTATAAAATAATTTATATGCTGTATGTATTGTAAATATATAAATTTCATGCATTTATTTATATAAAGTGTGTTTTCCTCTTGAAATTTTCAAGCACACGTTTGTCCTACCTTCACTTACATACACAACTTGATACATGGGGTTGTAAATGAAAGAAAGTAAGCTCTCAAGTGTGTTTAAGGAGGGCTCCTCTTTCTGTCTGGTATCTGTACGTGCAGTGATCTAACCTTTCTGTTCTTAACAGAAAATGTCATACTACATGTGCATGTAAATAAACTGAATGTTAACTATTGTTTGGAACCAACTAATGTGTTGTCAATAATTTACTGTCAGTGCATCATAAGCCAAACTCATTGTTCATGTGAGTATGGTGTTATGATACTCTATGTGTATATATCTGCATGCATACACACTCTATACTAAATATATATAGTAGTATGAATATATATTTAAATGAGTTTGGCCATGATGCAATGTTTAGTGCAGAAATGCCTGAACTCTCTTTAGAAGTTACATGCCCTGTCCTCTCTGCTAGAGGCTAATGTCTCCACAGCCTTGCTGAAGCCTGTTTCAATTAACCTAACTTTGTACCAGTAGATATGAGGAGTATTTGCACTTCAGTTTTGCTGTAGCCACCTTCTGAGTAACTCTATTACATGCTTTCTTTTTTTTTTGTTACTTGTGCTCTTCTGCCATGTGTAATAGAAAATAGATTACACAAACCCTTTTTAAAAATTTTTTTGCAAGTAGGCAGAGAGGAGTATGGTGAAGTTTATTTCCAATCAAATTATTAATGATAACTATAGTTAGCTTAATACATTCTATCATTGTTGCATTTGAGTATTTCTGTTATCGGTTTTGGAGATGCTTAGATCACCATATTGCTTTGCCTAAACCCTTATGTTCAAAAGGAGGAAGCCTCTTGTTTCTTGGAAGAAGTGCTTTCCTTTTCTCATGCTATTCCATTGAAAAGTTACAGGCTATCAGAAAAGGTTTAAATGGCTATTTCCTTTTTCTTAATGACAAAGTCTCAGAAAATTATCACAACTATGCAAAGCAACTTGTCAAAGTGTTGAGTCCAAACCACTACCCAATCAATACCAACAGCATATATTGTTAAAAGGGAAAATCTAGGGGTTTCTACCTGTAGTAGAAAAAGGAATGTGGAAGATCTAAGGTAAGCCAATCTCATCTTTCCTTCCCTAACTGCTCTTTTGCACCCCAGTTTCTCAGTGGAGACCCTGCAAAGCATGGCCAAAGTATGGCGTTGCCAACATTTTCAACAATACACCATGAGGAATTCTACAGTAATAATTAACGTTTCCCTTAAAACACAAATGAAGCATAGGAAAAACAGGAGATTAATAGTTTCCAATGAACCTTAAGCCTGTTTCTTTACAATAATTATATATTTATCACTAATTTGTATAATAAAACACACCCTAACTGTGCAGACTTTTGGCAGCAGTTTCCTCAGTGGGGTGAGTGCTTTGAATCCGACCCCTTCACCTGCCTCTTCCCAATACCTGAGGATAATTTCTGCATACCTGCCATTAGGTTTGATACTTACTTAGGATGTCAGGAACTGTGAGGCACCTAGTTTCTAGAAGAATGCATTTTTTTTGTTGAATGTAGCGTTAGATGGTTAATTTTGGAAAGGATCAGAACACCTCTGGAGGCAGCTGTCTTGCTGACTCTCCTGATGTCTTCAAAGGCAGGTTGAAATGCTGCACCATCATTTCTTCTGGATGAGCTCACTCATCCTTAAGCAACTTCAGTCCTTCTTCCCCCTCTTTATTATAACCGAATTTTTTCAAATGTTGGGGTCAACAATTCATCTGAACAGAACCAAATGCTGTGATTTACATCTGCTGTATTTTTTTCCTTTTTTTTAAAGAAATACTTACCCCTACTGATTACAGTTGAATAATTTTTTTCTGTAAAATGTGTTTGATATTAGAAAGCAGACACTTTTTTCCCTTTTTTTTTTTTTTTTTTTTAATAGAAGTGAGATTAGTATCTAGTCTGTTTGGGTTTGGTGGTGTTTTTTTTTTTTAAAGGTAAGTAGGCGGGGTCAAGCAGTATTTGTGGTTTAGCATGTTTCATATCAGAGCGAAGAGCTCAGCTAGGGCTGTTTTACTGGCACAACTGATGAAGAGAGGTTGGCATTTTCATTTGAGTATAAGTGGACAACCAGACATGATTCTTTCTACCTGTAAGTAAACTGGGCCATATATTTTGATCTTGCAGTTTTGTTTTGTGCAGCAGCAGTGTACTTAGCAAATGAGCTATTTAAATATCGCCATAAAAATACCAACCAGCTTTCTCTTGCGCTGCTCAGGTGATCTCTGTTCAGACTGCTTGTCTTGACTTTCAAAATTACTGCACAAATATGAATCCATTGTATGATGGATTCAGCAAAGCAACTACTTTTACATACAGATAGGGCAATATTCCCACATACTGTCCTTAAAATCATGTACAGCATAGACCTGAATAAAAAGTTTGGTAGAACTAGAGCTGTCTTTCCTCCAGAGTCAATTAACTCACAGGAAAGACAGAAAGCCTCAGCTTGCACATGTGAAAAGCTGAAAGCTTGTCTTTTAAAGTATTTTTCGAAGCAAACTACACTGTGGCTTTCTACTAGATTATTGATTTTTCTAGTACTGTTGAAAACTGACAGACATACCAGATCAGGAGGCATACCATGTGTTACAGTAAAGATCTGGGTTTGATGGGTGAAGCTGAGTTTGTAGTGCTGAACACAGTTAACCTGCTGCCCCACTGCAAGAGCAAGAACTTGCAAAACATGCTAGAAGGGTGCAAGTCTTAGACATGGACTACAGTGCTTTCAAAATTAGTAGTGCTTTGAGAAACAGTGAATCAGATACTCAAGCCAAGAAACCTATGAAATAATAAAATTATAAAATGCAAATTATAAAAATTAATCTCTAACTTGCTGCCTTTATCTTTGATACTACTTCCCCAAGACTGCAAATTAGAGTTATAATTGAAGACAGGAGGAAGATTGCAGATATAAAGGTGTGTGAATTGGCCACCTATACAGACAATGTTATCAACCCAAGGCATACTGCTGGGTGTTGTGGGACTTTATCAGGCCAGTTATTGGCAGCAATGGACCATCTCAAAGGACTTGTGTGTTTCCACTATGCCTTCTCTGTTTTCATGGGACTATCTTTCAGCTTCTCAAGCAAATGGCTGTTCCTGACAGCCGACCAACCTTTTTCTTCTTCTTCTAGCATCCCATCTGCTCTGTTGGGCACAGATAAATTTGTTTTCAGGCCTCTAAGTTTGTTATCGAAATGTCAGCTGCAAATTTTTAGGTTGTCAGGCTAGCTTCAACACCAGTTTCCTAGTATTTCCACTTTATCCACATGCTTCTCTTGCCATGATATCTTTTCTTGTTCCAAAACTGTGCATGCTAAAAGGTCTGATTTTGGGCATCATAATTCGATAGGCTATCATGGCTCTGTGCTAGTGTTGGCATTCATATTTGTTAACCTGTCACCAGGGAGATAACATGACACTGTTTTAAAAACAAGTGCCTTCTTCCTAATATAGTCATTTCCAGAAAGAAAAAGACATGAGCAGTGAAATGGCCTATGGTTTTTGTTCCTGTGTTAAATTATTTGTGGAATTGGCTGAACATTGTCTGAAGTTGCAAGCTTTCATCAGAAATTGGAGAAATTAAATTCTGCACGCAATTGAAGAAGGAAGATTTGGCATATTCTAGATTCAACAGCTCAAATACTCATCTTGTTTGATTTAAACCTAGGTTTTAAGCTACTGACTTTAATTGCTCCATGATGACCTACCCTGAGGATCAAAGCGAAATGTGTTTTGGTAGCTTATATTTTGATAGAACTCAGGGAAATGTGGGCTGAAAGGTCTAGTGGGGCTGTGGATCCTGGAGAAACCTTCCTTCCTGTGGATTTAAAAGCAGCAAGATTTGACCAGTTTTTCTGGAATCTTTAGGAAAATTTTTGGTTAGGTAGGAAACAGAGAAGCGGGACATGAAAATAATGATAGGTCCCTAAGTACTTTATTTTAACAGACTTCAAAAATAACTTGCTGTTGAAAGTTATGGAATAGTTCTTTCTGTTAGCCTATATTTCTTTCCTGTGTCCTGTCCAAGCAGTCTGTCATTCATAACATGGTATATCTTATTAGTGTCTCTGTTCTCTTCAAAATATGGAATCCAAAATATGATTTCCTTGCAGAAGCACAACTCTCACTGATACCATCACTGACGAATTTTTAATTTATGAACCCTTCAATGTGGTTACTTGAGTTAGGGACTGGGGGGTCAAGGCCTGCTAATACGTATGGGACTCTAACACCCTTTGACAAATCCAGAGTGTTTTGCTTAAGAAAAGGTCCTTGGTCCAAAACTGAAGGAAATCAGATAGACTAGTTCCACTGATTTCAGTGATTTGAGTTAGGGCGTAGCAGAAAGGAAAATCAAGAAGAAATATTTAAAACGATGAGTAAATTCTAAGAATCTATTTTCAATTTCTTATTTGTGTTTAGCTTTTTTAAGACAGCTTTTTCTTTTGCAATAAAATGCAGAGGTTTAAAAATTATTATTACTATTATTTCTTAGTTTGTCTGATGGCTGTTGAATAGAAGAAAAGAGAAAGGAAGGAAGAGCCCGAGTCACAGGAGGGTGTGTGTAGCTGTGAGAAGCTTCAGGCAGGAAATGCAGGCTTCCTGTAGCACTGCAGTGAGCATTACTGTGGCACCTGGAGGCAGCCCGCAGTGTAAACATCTTCCTCGGCCGCTAGCAGAAGGTCAAGATGCGAGCCAGTTTAATCAAATTATTCATTCAGTGTATCAAAGCTTTCACCATTGGCAGTGTTGGCCAAGTCTTTCTGAAACAGCTTCACAGAGCAGCTTTGGGCCTTTCTTAGTGAGTTAGGAACAGAAAAAATATGATTTTAATCAAGGGCAGAAAAAGTGTTGTGCAAGAAGCTTACCAATGACTAGGGAGAATGTAAAGTGCATAGATCAATACATAGGTCTTTGCTTGAGATGCTGAAATTCCAATCCATCAGGTCAAAACTTCCTGATTTAATTCAATTTAACAAAAGCAGGACTTAGCTCCACAGAACTGAAGGCTTTTCTCTGTCTACGTTCCTTGATAATGTTTCCTGGTAGACTTGACAAATTTCCAAACAGAAATTAATAGTTTGCACTGCATTAATTTATGCTTGTATTAGTTTCTACTGAATTCATTCCAAAAGTGCTCTAGGACTAATGCACGGACAAAAGAATTTCAAAAGTGATGAGGTTGCCAAGAACAGATGTGTAAAGACAGATTCAGTTTTCAAAGATCTGGAAATGCTCTTCTTTAGGATGATAAATATCTGCTGGATTGATAGGCCATGATTTGACACTTAAAATACTCCAATAAGGAGAATGAGGAGAAGCAAACTTTGCAGAATGGTGCAAAGTTTGTGCTGCTCCTCAGAACCCAACAATTCAGTTCAGCATGGGCTTATCTGGCCCATGGCCTTAGTCTAATCTGAGCCTTAACTTTTAGCCTGCAGAACTTGGTCATATTTTGTGATCTTTAGTAGGTTAGACACACTACCCTGGGAAAAATCACTCACCAAATGAAGCACATGTCCCAGGAAGCATCATAATCACAGCTTTAACCTATAACTTTTCTGTGGTTTAATGAACAGGCCAAGAGACTAAATATTTAATGTTGTATATGCTTGGGATATTTTTAAAAACATCACACACATTCATTTATTGCTAATTGCTTTTAGCACAGTAAAGGCGGGGGGGGGGGGGGGGGGGGTGTCAAACACAAAAAGCATCCATTAATGGAGCAAGTCTGAAATTCACCGAAGGGAAAAAAGATTCCTGAGCTTACCTGTACATTTATTCAAATCGCTGGGCTCATAAAGAAAAGCAAGACAGAATTACATGTCCATAACATAGGTCTGAACCCCTCACTTTCGTGGTAACAGCCAAATCTTTAAAATCTTATTAGAAGATCATTCTAGTGTTACATTGAAACACCGCAGTGCTTCTTCCAGGAGCTCCTGGACAAACTCAAACACAAAAAGGAAGCCTACAGAGGGTGGAAGCAAGGACAGGTAGCCTGGGAGGAATACAGAGAAATTGTCCGAGCAGCCGGGGATCAGGTTAGGAAAGCCAAAGCCCTGATAGAATTACATCTGGTCAGGGACGTCAAGGGCAACAAGAAAAGCTTCTGTAGGTACGTCGGTGATAAAAGGAAGACTAGGGAAAATGTGGGCCCCCTCTGGAAGGAAACGGGAGACCTGGTTACCTGGGGTATGGAGAAGGCTGAGGCACTCAATGACTTTTTTGCCTCAGTCTTCACCAGCAAGTGCTCCAGCCACACCACCCAAGTTGCAGAAGGCAAAGGCAGGGACTGGGAGAATGAAGAACTGCCCACCATAGGAGAAGATCAGGTTTGAGACCATCTAAGGAACCTGAAGGTGCACAAGTCCATGGGACTTGATGACATGCATCCGTGGGTCCTGAGGGAACTGGCAGATGAAGTGGCTAAGCCACTATCCATCATATTTGAGAAGTCGTGGCAGTCCAGGGAAGTTCCCACTGACTGGAAAAGGGGAAACATAGCCCCTATTTTTAAAAAGGGAAGAAAGAAAGACCTGGGGAACTACAGGCCCGTCAGTCTCACCTCTGTACCCAGCAAGATCATGGAGCGGATCCTCCCGAAAACTATGCTAAGGCACGTGGAAAATAAGGAGGTGATTGGTGACAGCCTGCATGGCTTCACTAAGGTCAAATCATGCCTGACAAATTTGGTGGCCTTCTACGACGGAGTTACAGCATTGGTGGATAAGGGAAGAGCAACGGACATCATCGACCTGGACTTGTGCAAAGCATTTGACACTGTCCCACACGACATCCTTGTCTCTAAATTGGAGAGACATGGATTTGACGGATGGACCACTCAGTGGATAAGGAATTGGCTGGATGGTCACACTCAAAGAGTTGCGGTCAACAGCTCGATGTCCGAGTGGAGAGCAGTGACGAGTGGCATTCCTCAGGGGTCGGTATTGGGACTGGCGCAGTTTAACATCTTTGTTGGTGACATGGACAGTGGGATTGAGTGCACTCTCTCCAAGTTTGCCGATGACACCAAGCTGTGCGGTGTGGTTGACATGCTGGAGGGAAGGGATGCCATCCAGAGGGACCTTGACAGGCTTGAGAGGTGGGCCCATGTGAACCTCATGAAGTTCAACAAGGCCAAGTGCAAGGTCCTGCACACGGGTCGGGGCAATCCCAAGCACAAATACAGGCTGGGTGATGAGTGGATTGAGAGCAGCCCTGAGAAGAAGGACTTGGGGGTGTTGGTTGACAAGCAGCTCAACATGACCCGGCAATGTGCGTTTGCAGCTCAGAAAGCCAACCATATCCTGGGCTGCATCAAAAGAAGCGTGACCAGCAGGTCGAGGGGGGTGATTCTCCCCCCTCTACTCTGCTCTCATGAGACCCCACCTGGAGTACTGCATTCAGCTCTGGGGCCCCCAGTATAAGAAGGACATGGACCTGTTGGATCGAGTCCAGAGGAGGGCCACAAAGATGGTCAGAGGGATGGAACACCTCTCCTATGAGGAAAGGCTGAGAGAGTTGGGGTTGTTCAGCCTGGAGGAGGCTCTGGGGAGACCTTCTAGCAGCCTTCCAGTACCTAAAGGGGGCCTACAAGAAAGCTGGAGAGGGACTTTTTTACAAGGGCATGTAGCGATAGGACAAGGGGTAATGGCTTTAAGCTGAAAGAAGGTAGATTTAGATTAGATATAAGGAAGAAGTTCTTCACTGTGAGGGTGGTGAGGCACTGGAACAGGTTGCCCAGAGAGGTTGTGGATGCACCATCCCTGGAAGTGTTCAAGGCCAGGTAGGATGGGGCTTTGAGCAACCTGGTGTAGTGGAAGGTGTCCCTGCCCATGGCAGGGGGGTTGGACTAGATGATCTTTAAGGTCCCTTCCAGCCCAAACCATTCTATGATTCTATGATTCTTCTAAATATTTCTGGTAAGTGTTCTATAAGGAGAGCAAATTATCTAATGAGAAATAATATATTTAATTAGACTCGATGGTTTAACCAGATGAAACAGACAAACTTTCAAATGTAATATTCCTTTCTGCACATCACTAAATACTTTATAAACATCGATTAAGCTTCATGGCACTGCCTGAAGTAAAAGAAACCCAAGAATTTTTTCACCCATGGTGGTTGCTGTTTATGAAACACAGTTTTAAACAGCTGAGGGACAGTTTAATGTACACTGGAAAATCATGCAACAAATAAATTGCATTGCCCATATCTTTTTAGCCTGGTTTCTTTAAAGAAAATTGTCAGTGTCAGCTGGCTTGGGTATTTGTAATCGCTGCATTTTGCATAGCCGTCAGTGGAAACTTTTATCAAACAGTTGATAGTGTCTTCTGATTAATGTAGGCTCACCAGCTTCCCACACGATAGGTTCTTCACAGGATGCAACAGTCTAAGGGAAATTGCCCCACGACTTTCAAGATAAATAGTCTAACCAAAACACTTATGAGACAGGTCTCTTCCTCTTCCTACTAAGAACTAGTTTTGGTCTGATCATTCTGACATCTGACATTTTCCCTTCTTTTATTAGTGCAAGATTTGCTAAATTATGTACCTTCATAGAGAAAAGAATTACATTTTCATCATGTAGTACGGCTGCTTAATGTTTTGAGTGCTAGGATGCATACTCTCAGCACACTTGGCTGAAATGCTGGTAACAGGCATTGGCAAAAAGTCTCACAGGACACCAGAAAGGATATCCTATTTATTCCAGGCTGGATTAGGTCATTAGGATGAACAAGCCAAAAACACCAAGAGGGAAAAATAAGTAAAGTGGAAGGGACTGGTGGGACTGTACAAAGAAATACCATGTGAAATATAAAGCAGCAAAATACCAACACCTCGGGAAGCCTATTTCAAAGAACTTTGAGGCCTTTTTTCATACTATGACATCCGTGGCAGAGAAAAATAGGACACGTTGGAATGGGATATAAAGTTTATTTTCTGCCAGTGCAGCTGAATGTGAGGGGAGCCTTGCCTCTACATGCCTGCCTCTCATGCTTCCTAAGAGACTGTACATTGCACCCAAGAGCCTAAGCCCTTCCCACTGGTGCTGCTACCCTCCCACCTGCCCACCGGCAATGCATGACTGTGAGATGGTTCAGGGAGCCGACCCAGCAGAGAGTGATTCCCTGCCGATTTAGCATCCCGTCTTGCTCAGTTGGAGATAAGATGAACAACAGTGCAGAGGGAAAGGGGACGGGACCATAGCTGCCCCAGCTTTGCTCAAACTGCCATGGGAACACAAATTGGGGAAAGTAGGTCTCAGCCTGAGTAGAAGTGGACCAGGGCGGATGTCAACCATTTATTTACTTTGTTCAAATCTTCTTAATGCCTTCCAACCTATTTAATACCATATCCTCTCTGCTGCTCATACAAGATATATTGGATTGACTTCTCTCTAAATGTATGATGTATGTGATGATGTGTCCAAAGTATTTTTCTCAGGACTATCAACCACTTGGCCCATAAGTGTAAAGCACATCGTTTGTTAGCACTTTAAACCTGGGCTAATGCATATATTATATTAACGGCTGCAACAGAAACAGGAAAATCAGTATTAATTCAAAGAACTGAATGTAGTGTGTCTCCTTTAATAAACCTCACAATAAGAAAAAGCTTGTCATGCAAGTGTGGTTTTGTATTTGGCTTGAATGATCTAAAAATTATGTCAGTGCTGAAGGGGACAGTTCTCCACCTCCGGTCCCTGATGATGTTCTCATCCCCTTCATTGCACTGGTTAGAGCTTGTATGGGGTGGTGTGATCAGTCAGATCAGTACTGATCTGGCTGACAAGGTCTCTTTTTTTATTTTTTGCTGATTTAGTGAGCTGATTTAACTCATCACATGGCCTCATAATTGCTAAGACATTGTAAGGGAGACAGTGGCAACAAATAGCTAGGGTGGTAGGAAAGCTCTGCTGTCTTTGGTGGCTGCAAATTCAGCTGTAATGATTTGCTAGATATCTCACAGCAAGACAGAGCTAATAATGGGGCTAAGCACCTACGGTAGTCCTTAATTCTGTAAGTTTTGTGAACAAACGCACAGGAATACTGCAAATAAGGAAAATGTTCTTGTTCACAGATCACACCATCCAGTCTGTTTTCTGCTGCTGCTGCTGCTGCTGCACAGTGCAAAAAAGGTATGTGAAATGCTTAAGCTTTTCAGCAATTAGGATGATCAAAATATCTACACATAAAGGACTTCTTAAAACCCCTTTATTTTCAGTAGAACTGCTAATTATACAGAAGTTTAAAGACACTCTGCCCCGCATATCCCTAATGAAGGAAGGCATATATATCCGTGAATGTTTTTATGTGAATATTTATAGATGTGTATTCACACAAATACTTCATGTTTTTCAAAATCAGAGCAATGAGAACAAAAATGAACCTGGACCCTGATACTGGCCTGGTGACCCAGTACTCAGCCTCACAACCAGACACTTCCTATGCATCTACTTGGAAGTGCAGGGTAAGTAATGTTTTGGCAGGTGAAAAGAGAGAATTAAGGTGATATGCCATACGGTGGCTCAGTACCAGAACAAGCAGAGGAGTAACTAACTTTTGAGCATGTAAGGTTCTTTGTTGCATAAAAATTATAGAGTAAAGGTATCTGAAGATTCATACTGATGTAAATACAGAGTCACAGTGAGGTTTCCCAAGCTCACTGTCATGGACAAGGTGGTTCCTTCTCCCACTTTTGGGTTTAGGTGATGGAGATGGGAAGGGTAGGACTGCCCTGTTGGGCAGATGCAAACCCACCTTGCGCAGCTGGCATGTGAAACGTCCACCTCAGTTTTACTAGATCTAAGTTGAATTAATCTGAGTTTTCAGAGCGTAACTAAGTGCAAAGCTAGCACCTAACCTGATGCAAAAGAAAATAATTATATTCCTGCTGATTTGCTAAGAAAGTCTGCAGCGCCCTCCATGTTAATTCTGCAGATAAATGACCGAATTTCCAGACATTGTAACTCCACTGATTTCAATGCTGCTCTGCTTTTACACCAGCTGAGGAGTTGTCCCAGCATTCATACCATGTAGAAGTCACCCTGATTAGGTAGATGGCTTGTATATTAATCACTGTACTTTCCATTGTCATTTTGGCTTCTACACCAAACTACTCATATGTAGGTCTCGCTGTTTTACAAATGATGAGGTGATAGTGCTTTACAAGGGGAAGTAATGACCACGATGAGTTCCTTTTAGTTACTGAGATGGTATAATAGTAGGGAAATTAAGCAAGCAGTAGTAGGGAGAAAAGACTAATTATGAAACATACTTTTTTTTCACTAGCATAAGAGGCAATTGCAGTTAAAGAACAAGCCGTTACCTCCTCTACCTGCCGAGGCCTTGGAAGACTACACAAAAAAACCCAGAGTTATTGCACTCTATGACTTTTTTGCTAGAGGACCCTCGGATTTACCGCTCAAGAAGTCAGAAGAATACATTATCCTCGAACAGTATGATCCCCACTGGTGGAAAGCAAGAGACCAACATGGGTAAGAGAGTGGGCATCTATTTCAATCTCCCTACACACAAAGAAAAAAACCTAAAACAACCCCTGCGAAAGGGGGCAGATAGAACGAGACACGTGTGACAATTTAGGGGCAGGTTTGAAAGCGTTCGGCTATGTATGAGGCAGACGGATTGACCGGGCAGACTTTCAGCAGTTTGGCACTCCAGCAATGGGTGGGGAATCTAGAATCTGTTGTGAATTCAGAGTTAAGTCCTAGACTCAGTAATTTCCTGAGCAACATAAGGGCATTTGAGGACCATGTGAATCACTGGGCTCTGAGCCATGTGCAAATCTAGCTTTCTATACTTCAAGTGCTTTACAATGCAGTGTATATGTGTAAACACTTCATAAAGACCATAGAAATTATTAGGACATGTGCCTGAAACAAAATCCCTGATCCAAAATTCCTAGACGTTTTAGAGAGCTAGATAACTTCACTTAAGATTCTTTCCACGTTTATGTTTGTTTCATGTCGTTCTCCTGTCTCCTTTGCATTTTCTGCAGTGTATCCTGTACTCCGATGTTGGGAATGGTTATATGTTATATAATAACTGTCTCCTTTTCATTCAGATTTCACCTTTAAATACTTCAAAATGCTTTTTCTCAACTCACATTTGCAGTGAGAGTACACTGATTATTATTTTGTATATACATGCAAGCACACACTTTATACTTCTTCACATAAAAGCTTTGTATAGGTCAGAAATGAAGAGGGTGGCTTCTGATTCAGAAGAAATATATTTTTTTCCTGAATTTTCTTTTGATTTGACTTGAAAATTTTCATTAACGTGCTGCTCTCAGGACTCTATAAATACCTATCCCAGCTGACTTTTTCATTTCAGTAGCCATCCACAGTTGTGGGGCAGAAAGATTGTGCCTGGGATGAAAGGACTCAGACTTCCGTTCAATTCCCACGTTGGGATTCAGTATCTAACAGCATAGCCAATAGTATAAGGAACCTTTGTAATTCAACAAAAGGAAGACATATATCTTAATCCTATTAATACTTTGCTCCATACTATAACATTATCCCCAATATGTTGTTTCAGGAATGAAGGTCTAATTCCCAGCAACTACGTTACTGAAAACAAGAAAAGTAATTTAGAAATGTATGGGTAAGTACCCTTGAAAATTATAACTGTGCTTTCTTTTCTAAAAATGGATTGCAGCGATACCTTTTAGTGCTTGATCCTTCAATCTTTGTTAGACATGAACAGGTGTTTATCGAAAGCTCTTCTTTTTGTTACAAAACACTACTCTTAGAATGAATTAACCATTTTGATTTGGAACTATTTGCTCAGAGAGTGTAACCTGAAGTTACAAACACTTCAACAACGTTCATTTGCATAAATCATGTCAAAATCCACGTTTCCTATTTCTGTAAGCTTACTACATAATGTTTCTATATTCTGATCTCTTCCTGTTGTGAACATGTAATTAATTGACTAGAAACTAATTCCAATTACTTCAACCTAATTTACTGGAGAGAAGAGTAAAATTCTGCAAAATTCTAAAGAGAGGCTTGATGCAGCATCCAGGACTAAATTTCATCACAGTTTGGTGTAACTGTTTCCTGGGCTTTCTTTTGTTTGAGCTCATATTTAATCACAGTGAATGGGGAAAAAAGTTGTCACATTTACAATGGTCTAATAAAGTCATTCCAAATTAAGAAATGTTTATATACAACGGTAGTTCTATTCAGGTTTTTGGACTGGGAATAGTGCAACTATTAAGATGGATTACTTTCATGAAACAGAGCAAACATTAATTTTTACTGGCTGAAATTAAAGGATAGGTTATCTCCTTGTTGCAGGTGGTACTGCAAAAACATAAACAGAAGCCAGGCAGAACTTCTCTTGCGCCAGAAGGTAACTCAGCTTATACATAGAGCTAACGTTATCTAGAAAGATCTGTCAGTAAAGGCATCAAGAGCATTACCACAGCCAGATCCAAATCTGTTTGGTATGCAGTAAGAGAGAAAATACTTTAAAATAAAGAGGCTTCCTGGGGTAAGTATACAGTGCAGACTATCCAGACTTCACAGAGTTTTAAGTCGTAGCCCCAGCAAATTCTATGTAGATTTTCCATACTAGATAAATCAAATTACATGCAGTTTACTGTGCTTGTCTTTTGTATGAAACATTGAAGACTGAAATCCATGTAGTAAGTAAATTAGCGACGTTAGCAGAGCTTAACAAAATCCTTGCGTCTTCCTTATATATGGAGCAAACAATCCATATTGCGTTCTACCTCCTATCAGTTACCAAAGTGCCTAACTCAGTTAAACTCATTAGGTCTTTGCTCAAGGACTAACACAGGGCTTGGACAAGACACACCAGAGAAGAACATCTCAGATAGAACTGTTTTACAGTATTTTTTTCTAGGGATTTGTACAATTTGATTTTTTAAGGAATCAAAGCATTTTCACTACTTCACACTGAAGAGTATAATTCACCTAAATTATTTAACTCCAAGAAATTGCCTGGCACTTAGTATTTTCCCGTGGTTAATTTTGCTCTGCTATGGACCTGGCTATCAATTCCCTTTCTCCACTCCTTTATCCCCCTCCCAAATAGCCATAGGTATTCCACAGAATTTGGTAATCAGCTGCAAGTCCTATCTCAAGGGAGGATTATTCAAGCTCAAAAGCAAAAAATAACTCTACTTGGATTTCTTTTCAGTCCAAAGAAGGTGCATTTGTTGTCAGAGATTCAAGCCAACAGGGACTTCTTACGCTGTCCATGTATTCGCGGGCTAAGGGGTGAGTTGCTCTGAATGGTTAGGGTTTGTATCAAGAGGTCATGGAAGAGCTTCCCCCAGACTCCTCAGGATAAGTTGGTAGGTTGGACATGTGGTGCACAAGAGCAGGGAACCACTGTGGTGCTGTTCATGCAGAGTTAATTACCCTGCGTGCAGAAAAGATGAGTGGATCTGGGAGTCAGGGTGCAAATGTCCTGCCAAGACAAGATTAACTGCACCCACTGAAATCCTCAAATAATCTGCTGTGAAAGCCATGCATCCCACCCACATAATGCAGGCAATAAGACCTTACATTCACATCTTCTTGCCTCTCTTTCTACATGAAGTGCCATAGCTATCACACCACGCCACCACAGCCTTCTGCCACCGCACCAAACTGCTTCCCTTCTCCGCAGGCTCTGCGCACTGTAAATTCATCCCGCACTCTGCTGTCCGCAAACTTCTGTTTTTCTCCTAAAATCACCTCACCTCCTCACTGTGCAGTCTTCCTTCTTTTGCCAGAGGACTGCCACAGGACTCACTTTTCCTCCACATCAGTAGCAATCACCTACAGCACTGACTTATCCCATCTGAAGCTGCCTTATACGCCCCTCCCTCAGCCCTCCTACATTCTCCCGCATCAGCGGTGTCTGCTTTCCTTCTCTCCCTCTTAGAGAAAGCCAGAGGTAAGAGGAGCAAGCCAAAGGCATCACTGCTACCACCACCCTCTTCCTCCCTCCATCCCCTCCTCAGAAAGGTGGGGTGAGCCCTCCCCACAACCCCTGTGCTGGGCACAGGCTCATGATTGTGGTAGGGTGCCAACCTTCACCAACGACCTCCAGCCTGAAATGCAAACTTAACTTCTTCATTTTGAGTCTCATAGAAAGCAGAGGTAGATGGGCAGCAAAATATACAGAAAGCAAGAAAGACAGACAATGTGGAGAAATACAGAAAAGCAAATGTATCAAATAAAACCGCCAATGACGAGCCTTTGGAGAAGCAGAACAGAAAATTTAATATCTCACACTATACATGAATATGTTTTTAACTTTTGGGGGGAAACTCAGGTAATGAAGAGTATTTTAATTTTAAAAGCTGAGATTCAAATAAGTGCTGAATTAGGATGAATATCTGTTAAACACTACGGCTATTTCTTATGGATGCAACGATACAGGGGTAAATACTTGTGCAATAAAAACCATTGTGTAATATCTCCCAAAGTTGGGACAGAGATCCATTCAAGGAGTCTTTTTTTTTTTTTCCTGAAACAGTATCCCAGCTACACACAGCCATTTTAAGTTGAGAATTGTACCCCAAATTTTCATTTTTTTCTGTGCTTTCTTTCAAAGTGAAATTTAATCAGATTTATAGTATAAAATATTTTTACTGAAAATGATAATCCTTTGTTGATTTCAGAAGTCATAGTGGAGATATTCGACATTATCAAATTAAGAAAACCCAGTTGGGACAATATTACGTAGCAGAAAAATATCTCTTTTCATCTGTTCCTGAACTCATTGAGTATCATCAACACAATGCTGCAGGTAATGCATGCAAGTTGATAAGGTTTTACAATTGATGATTTGAAGCTCCTCAGGACTTTGAGAGATTGGAAATCACTCTTCCTCTAATACTTTTGAGTCTCTGAATGAGTGGAGATGGGAAAACACACAGAGATCTCTCTCACTAGTGAGGAAGAAAGATATGGGAATGGACAGAGCCTTTTGCTGGAGAGGGAGGAGGATTGTAGGAAACACATGAAGCAGAAAAGGGCCTGAAAGTAACAGTGGGAAGAATGAATGAACGCAGGGAGTCATTGGTGTGGGATGTACTCACTGGTACTGTCGGCTCATGCATTCAAAGAAAATGAATGACAGACACAAAAGTATTTCTTGCAATGGGAAACAATCCTGAGAAATCATGCTGGAAGAAACCGCCTAGGTGGGTGATATAGTATTGTAGTACTCATTTATTTAAGATCACTAACATCGTACAAACAAGCAAGAGTATCACTTTTGGTTGTATGAAAGTATAGATACTTCTGTAGTCAGGGCCCTGTTGAATAGTCTTCCTCCATTTCTTCTCACTTTAGGGTTTTATGTGAACAAGCTGTAAGCAAAAGTAACCTCAAGAAATAAGAAATGTACATCAGATTCCAAATATTTTTGTTTGAGAAGAGGTACAATATAGCATACTTCAAAATGGAGTAACTGGTTAACATAATATTGTTGCTTTGTCCCCTACAGGTCTTATCACTCGTCTCCGACATCCAGTTGGATCACCTGGATGTTCTTCACCAGCAACAGCAGGATTGAGTTATGGTAAATTTTTTATCTTCTTTTGGTGGAGATTTAGGTATCTGCCTAGGCAAGAATTGAGATCGCATTCACCCAGCTAATAATTAAGTTGTATCTGTGAAATTTCCCGGTGATAAGAAACACATAAACAGCTGCATATTCATCAGAAACAGACACTCATTTCCTCGTAAGGTGTTAGTACCAAATGAGACACCTGACTCGAGTCCTTCTCTTCAGCGACTCTTATGCTTCCGTTACAACCACCAGTGCATTTCAGAGCTATCTGGACTTTTCTAAGGGGGCCTAAGACTTTAAATATACGTTTAATAGCTTTTCAAAGGCTATTTGATGTATTTAAATGCTTAGGAAATTGAAATTAATATTATTTATGGGGAAGATTTTCTTTGTCAGTTCTACAAGTTTTAGAAATAAGAATGAAATCTTATATAGTATTACAGAAAACAAGCAATAAATGCCAGTTTTGTGTATATAGATCAGGAATTTCATACCATCTGGCTGACAATAGGAACCTCCAAAATTTAGTATCTTTCATGTTCCCATGAATCTCAAGGCTTAATATTTCTGAAGGGTAGAACTATTGTGGTTATTACAATAGAGGCAACCAGTAACTATTTCTGTAGCTATACTATTCATCCGTAACTGGTTCAGTGTTAAAAACATCACACATGATAGTGCCAAAAAAGTTCTCATATGTAATCAAAGCTAAGCACTTACCTTATCTTCAAGCCTCAGACATTCCTATATTAAGCAATTTAAACACTAATCACATTCTACAAGCTGTAAAATAACATTCACATATAAACATATATAAGCACGTGGAAATTTTCAGATATTTAAAAATGCTATAGCTGATGAACAATTGTGATGTTTCGCTGCATGCATTAACTGCAAATAGCAAGGCATGTCTCCTGGAGCACGATTCAGGAAAGCTGGCCTGACTATTGTAACATATTGGGTTGCTTTTATAGAGGAGTGGGAATTAAAGCCATCTGAACTGACGTTCATGAAAGAACTTGGGCGTGGGCAGTTTGGAGTTGTTCAGCTCGGTAAATGGAAAGCAACCATCAAGGTTGCCATCAAAACAATCAATGAAGGTGCAATGTCTGAAGATGATTTCATTGAGGAGGCCAAAGTGATGATGTAAGTACAAAAGCTACTATATCTGGCAGTTGACGTTGAGATGACCAAGAAATAAATATAACCTAATTCCATTTAAAACAAACAGACAAAGCAGGTTGATGGGAATGGTGGATGTGCAGGACAGCAAGGCTGATATAAAGGTCTGAATCGGACTGACGCAGATGCTCGCTGCGCCCATTGCCAGACTCTTTCTTTAGAGCATGCACTGCTTGGTGCTATGGAGCTCAATGGGGAGTAAATGTGCTGGTAAATAAATATGCTCCTACAAGTATTCTTTCATCCATAATTCAGTGCCTCTAGGACCACTGGCAGAGCTCATACTTAACTAAAGTTTTTGAGAATCTATAATACCATTTCTGCTAATTTTGCAAATCAGGGAAGTATCCAGACCAGGTCTTGGCACAGCCCAAAAGAGAAGAACCCTTGCAGGGTCATGTCCCCTGCCTGAAAGCCAGGCATAACCAGACCTCTCCATTTCACATCATCCAAATCAAGCTTTGCATTCACTGCATTTATATAACTGCTGAACAATTATGAATTCAAAGAGTGAACTTTTTGGAGGAAATTGTAGGCAGAAATGTGTTAGATAGTAGGACAACTCTAAGGCCAGTTGAACTGAATGCTATTTATCAAGTACTGAAAGTATTTTTCAAAACCATCATGAGAATCAAAGGTCTAGTTACCTGCCAAGGACAAATGCTAGCCTGTCTAAAATGCGATTTTAAACAGGAAACTCTCCCACCCGAAGCTGGTCCAGCTTTACGGAGTGTGCACACATCACAAGCCTCTCTACGTTGTGACTGAATTCATGGAAAATGGCTGCCTGCTCAATTACCTTCAGCAAAGGCGAGGTAAACTTGGCAGAGACGTGCTGCTGAACATGTGCCAGGATGTATGCGAAGGGATGGAATACTTGGCAAGAAATAGCTTTATTCACCGTGATTTAGTAAGTACAATAGGTTTTCTGAGGTTTTTGACAAATATTGGCAGTATAGAATGTGCCACTGCATTTTATGGGACACTAATGTGTCCTGTAAGACTTCAGCCCTGCAGGATCTAATAAGCCAATAGTGTTTTCCAGGCTGTAAAACAAAACTTTTCAGCTGTTCTTTTGTCCATGGACAGCTGGAAAAACTATTTGAGAGAAGTTTTTCCAGCTGGAAAAACCACTTGAGAGGTCAGAGAGAATTGGGATTTTAGCATGGCCCAGCCTGGTGTTAGGACATCCAGCAATACAAAAGGTCAGCAACAATGAGGACTTTTTTTTAAGAAAATCTTCTTCTATCTACATTTTTCTGCTCCCTACTGCCTTATCTTGATGCTGGGATATATGAGTGGCTTTTCTGCCCTACCCCTCATAGACAGGGATTCATAGGAGAGGAGCTTGTTTCTTTATTCTCTGCTTTTTTTTCAGTGCTCACGTTTGGATGCAGAGAGAAAATCTTCCTGCTCTCCTCCCTAGCTGCCTGAAGAAAAGTAAAATCTTGAAAATTTCCAAGGAGTTCCTGATTTCTGTAATGAAAAAGTCACAAAACATTTTTAAAAATTCACTTTGAGTGTCCTAATGCTAGTGTTCAGGAAAACACCTGCTTGGATAACTAGACTCTGCAGCCTAAAATTTCTTTCACCATGCAGGAATATGTAAAAATATTGCAACTCATACTACAAGCATTTAAGCTGATATATGCTATGTATGTGTAACTACACAGTAGCAAAATAGGTTCACTGACTCAGAGCCAGAAATTCACTTATATTTTTGAGCAAGACACTCATCTCCTTTTAGAATATAAACAGTATGAGCTGAAACAAAAATAATCAGCTGTTGTGTTTTTCTTAAAATTCTTTAGCACAGATTTCAGATATGTTTGCACAGATTTCAGATATGTTTCTCTCATTTTCCCCAGGCTGCAAGAAACTGTTTAGTCAACGCAGAGCACATCGTTAAAGTATCCGATTTCGGCATGGCGAGGTACGAGGCCACTGATGCAGGTTTCTGAGCACCTATTCTCAGTCAGCTGCAGCATGACCTTGAGTTAACCTCATTGCTTGCTTCGCTGGTTTGGGGAATCCCACTGTGGTCAATCTTTGAATTCTGATGAAAATTGTAACGTTGTTCAACTGTTGTACCATGCACCATGCCCAGGGTGCACAGGGCTGCCAGAAGCTTGAAGAAACAAGTTCCCCAACTTTTCTGAGCAGCAAGGACAGAAAGCCCCTAGGGACAGATCCAGGCGCTGGTGCTGACCTTCAGAGGCGGCAGCGGCTGAGTAGGTCAGGCAGGAGGCAGGGAGGGCTGGCAGGGTGGGCAGGAAGTGTGATGGGCGCTGCTCGAGCAGGGAAGTGGTTTTTCTGCTTAATGAGAGGACCAGCCAAAGATGGGGAAAGAGAGCACAACGCACTCTGACAAGCACAGGCCAGAGAAACATAGCTCTGCCCTCACGGACTTCCCCAGAGGACGTGCTACATTTTACAGCTAAGCTGACTGAATGACCGACTGCTACCCAAAGGGGTTGTCTCACTCCTTCCTTCTTTCCCCTCGCAAGCCCAGCACAAAGCTCTCCACTTCTGTGTTTTACTGGCTGGTTATTCTGCTGGATTAGTAGGCCGAATCGGCTCACTTTGGAGGCAGACGAGCTTGAAAGGCAGTGCGTGGCTCTGAGCAGGAGATGGCGGTGACATTCACCTTGCGGCTGCAAGTCATTAGAGCAGCACAGCCATGCTGCTTACCTTTCCCTTTGGTTTTGCCTCCTGTTTCTAACCTAAGGATTACAACACCCCAGCAGTTCATAACTAAATACTTGTTTTTCAAAAGGCTGTCCTATACCATGGCAGTGCCCACGGGTTGCCCTGCTCCCCAAAAGGGTAAGGTCAGTATCAGGGGTCTGGACTCATCCAAATGCACCAGAAAACACAGTAAGAGACCAAGGGGCTGTCAGGGTCCAGTCTGAGAATAATGGACATGAATGGCTTACTGTTGCCAAAAAGTAGAGACCAGTGGTGTGGCTTTAGAACAGGCACTCACTCTCCTGGGGAGACCATGGAGAGGTGATGGGAACGCAATCTAATTATTCAGAGCTCACACAACTGCCACTACTGGTTATTTTGTACTGTTACTTCATATGTTCCTTATCCAATAACCTCTCCTCTTTCTGTGCCCACACCAAAATAAGAAAGGGAGACAAAGAGATGACTTCTCTCAATGTGCCCTCCTTTAAAAGGTGCTTTACAAGGTGCTAGTGCATTATGCCTTCCATGAGAACAAATGTTGGGTAGTGCACGTCTGTCATTTGCTCAGGAACATTAATACTGGGAAAATGTGCACAGAGCTTGTATGTATGTAGTCATAGTAGCCTTTTAAACTGTTGCCCTATAAATGCCTGCATTGGGCACGTAATTTCATCTTATCTGGGAGGTCAGCTCCTATAAACTTGGGCAAAGAAAATTACTTTTCCAGTGCACCTGCAAGAGCTGTTGCCTTGTATGTGATGAACATTTCTTTCTGTGTTGCTTCTGTAACAATGTGCCAAATATTGCATCTGTGAAATTGGGCAGTTACGAAGTGTAGCCCTCTACCAGTACTGTTTGGGTACAACAAGTGGTTGAAAAGGTGGACTCTTAAAAAGAGAAAATAATTATTTATTGCTGCTGGTTTTCCTGCCCATGGTGAAGGGATGTGTCCTATCAATATATACACAGAAGATGACAATAACATCCATCCTGTCAGTCTTATGGATGGTATTGAAATGTTTTATTCCAACATATTTCTCATGAACAATTCAAATCATTCATTTAAACAGAAATCTCTTTAAGTGCATAGCTTCCAGTGTGGGTGCCTGTGTGCATTTTATACTAAATTAGTGATACCATTTCCTTGTTTCTAAATTGGCACTGTATTTTTATGGAATTATAAACCATTTGTGGAAATGTTGCCAGAACTGCTTGCCCTTTAACTATCATTCAAATACATACTGTTTCCTGTAATTCTTTAGGTATGTTATCGACGACGAATATATCAGCTCTTCAGGTGCCAAGTTTCCAGTCAAATGGTCATCTCCTGAAGTCTTTCATTTCAAAAAATACAGCAGCAAATCAGATGTCTGGTCATTTGGTGAGTTGATTAGGTGAATGTGCAACACACCATGCTTCCCTAAAACTACTGACGTGATTTAGGAAAGCGTAACTTTTTACTCATGCTACCTATCTTAAACTTTAGTCCTTCCCATTTTTCAAATCTTGCCTATATTGGACAAGTATGTTTTTCAATAGAAAGGCTCTGTGCCTAAAAATTAGATTTTGAGTGAAATGTGCATTCTTGGTAAGTCCCCATTAGCCAAATGTATATTCGTCTCAATTTCATGGACTACCACTTTAGCTGACTTAAAAGAGAGCAGAATTATATTAGTTGAAAATGTTTTTGGTTGTATCTCTTCATTCAGCTCAGGTTGCCCACATTTTCATGCATTTTTCAACACACAAAAAATCAAGCATGGTTTTTGTCTTCTAATGTTGTTAAATAGCTTGTGGGTTTGGGGTTTTTGTTTTGTCCTAAATATTTTGGTTCGATTCTAGGTGTACTGATGTGGGAAGTTTTCACAGAAGGCAAAATGCCTTTTGAAAGTAAGTCAAATTCTGAAGTTGTCCGTGAGATTTCTCAGGGTAACCGACTTTATCGACCACATTTGGCATCACATACTGTGTACAAAGTCATGTACAGCTGCTGGCACGAGGTTTGTTGCCCTTTTCTCCCTGTGATATTACTTTACTTTATTATTAATTTGTGACGTGGATCTAACAGCAATCTTTTAAAAAATAATTTTTTTAAAATTGAAGCATTAAATCCTTATTTCACATCTGTGGCATCCTCAGTATCTCTCACTATGCTTTTCACAAACCACACCTAGATTTAGAAGCCTCTGTTTCTTTTGACTGTGGCATCTAATAAATATAAAGCACATCATCAGTACAATAGGTCTAGACCATCCCTGGTTTTGAATATGCCACTATTGTCTTGCTTCATTATTGCGTCAAATGTAATACCTTTTTCACACCTCTGTATCGGGTAGCTTTCTCTAGCTCTGCTCTGAATGATAACCTTAACATATTCATATACAAAGTGAGTATGCCCACTAAATGTGGATTTTAAACCCAATTTTTCAGGTGTTCATCAGTACCTCTGTACATCACTACAGCTCCTAGGCTGCACCCCTTTCACCCTCTCCACTCTGATTTAGTACTTGATGTACTTGATGTTCTTTCTCCATTTCTCCAGCACCTATTTCTTTCTGTATTGGTATCAAAACATTGATTTCATCAACTTCTCCATCTGAGTAATCCCTTAAGGTCCCTCCTTCCCTAGCGTCTACAGGAAATTAATTTAATTTTAGATAAAAAGTACTTTTAAAAGAGCTTTGTGTGCAATGCTTTCATGTAAATAGGCAGGCATACACTGAAAGTAGCTGGGGAACCTTCGTCTCCTTTATCCTACCTCTCCTTTCTTGCCCATCTTTTAACTCTAGATGAAATTTTTAGACCCTGAGTAAAAAAAGCTTAAGAGACTGAAATCTAAACTGCATCTAGCTTGCTTGCTTACTGTAAACATCCATTGGGATGCCAGCCAGCAGAGAAAGGATGGGGAAGAAGTTCTGTCTTCTGTCTGTCATCAGCCAGGAGTTTGTTCCATACTGAGCTGCAGTACATCAAATGATACAGCAGGGAAGATCCTTTTTCCACAACCCAGGAAACATTCCTGAGTATCACAGTGTCCTGAGAGGTAGGACTTTCCAGTGACCCGCTGCAGGGGAGAAATCCTATAGGAATTCTGGTCCAGAATTGAAACAAATACAAAGAAATTTTAGGAATGCTTGGAAAAGTGGCTGTGCTCATGCTGGTGGTGTCACGAAGAACCGACGATTTTTTTCCCTCAAATGATAAACTTGATCTTTTCTTCTGTATTAAAAAAAATGTAATTTTTAAGTGGTAGCTCATATGTACTTGTAACCATCTTCTGAAGTCTGGTACTGTAATCGGCCAATCTGCTAATATAAATTTATCTTCTGCTTTTCTTTTCAGAAACCTGAAGGACGTCCTACTTTTGCAGAGCTAATAGAGACCCTTGCAGATATAACAGAGATGGGATAATCAGAGATTTTACACCAATATATTTACTGAAAGGTTAGCATTAAGCATGTCAATAATGTAGCTGGTACAGAAAAGCTCAGCCTTTTACAGCAGTCTCTGCTTAAATCGCAGTACCAACATCCTACATATTGAAGCAGCTGTTTGGGCTTGGCCTAATTTTTACTCATTTGAGAAACATACCTCAGGAGACTGGTTTGGGACTTTCAAGGCTTTGTTTTCATGATTAGGGAGAAAAATCTCCTGTCTGGAAAGAACTAACCCAGCTTACTCACCTTACAGGCCTTTTTATTTATTCTTTTGGTCAGAGCTACACTAATTCCTGTAACAATATTATTAAATTATTTGGTACTTAATATGACTCATGCACTGGGGAATACTGATTGGCAGCAGCAAAAATGATGGAAGAACCTCTGATAAAGCTCTAGCTAGGTCATGCTTAAAGGCAAGCCCTTTTGCACTGCAAAGCATCCAGCACTGAAGAAATGGAGCGGTGTTTCAGAAGGGGCACCAAGCTAACTGACCAACAGCCGGAGCAGCGCCCGCACGTGTGCCCATACCTGCTGCTGTGGATAAAGGCAGGCAAAGGGAGCAAAGGGAGCAGTCACCATTTAGCAGCTCTCAAGTCACATCTGAGCAGCTGGAAAGACTGAGCATCCCTGAAGCATTTTAAACCTGCATCGCAGGTCAAGGCGTCTTTTCTGCCAATTCTGTCTAAAAGGAGATTAAGGATTATTTTATCCAAACCTCTCCCACAATTTTCTAGTATTATCTCCCATTCCTCGCCTGCTGCTGCCTACTCAAATGCCCATGCTTGCCTTAGTCCTCCTCTTGCAGGTGCCCAGAATGGTTAATGGGCAAACTAAAGCTGGAACCTGACAGTAAAACAAAGTGCTTTGAATTAGTCTAGCTCAGATGGATCCTGTGATACCTGACATGGACAATGTCTGTAACCCTACTTCTTATGTTATTATTCACTTGTAATTTTAAATCTTAATTGTGGTTGATATATATATATATATATATCATAGAGAAGAAAAGGCAGATGAAGTTCATCATTGTTTAATATAAAATAGTCAGGCCATTACAAATAAATAGGTTCTTTAAAATATGTGATTGCATTGTGAATTATTTATAGGTAAATACATCATAATATTTAGTTTTATAGCATTTTGTAGACAAAATATGGAAAACACACTAGCTAAAGAATGATTGAGTTCTGCATAATTTAATTTTTCATTTCCAAATTTAAAAAATAACTGTAACAATGAAATGGAATATATAAAACATCCTAAGTTTTGAATTTCCAGAAGATGGTGGCATCTCTGGGTCAAATTCACTCCTAGGATTAATCATTCATCTTTACTGCAATAGTATTTTGATAGTTATCATCCCTTGGGAAAGGAAGTTGTTAGTCCTATGGTTTGAACATTTGGGATTACCTTCAAACACACTTCTAAGGCATTTCTGCTTCAAGTCAAGCATGATATCCTTATTGTTTCACATAATCTGCTAGAAGAATTGCCACCAACTGATGTCACTGTTTACTTTTATAATCAACTTATTTATAAGTATTCAATTCCATATCAGACCTGTGACTAAATACAGATCTATACAACACAGTACACACATCGAGCTCACAATTTATTCCCAGGCCACAGAAGTACGAGGCTTTTCAGCAGATGATGTGCTACAAATGTGAAATTCAAGCTGTCTCTGCAATATAAAAGTACATGGGGACTTTAAATAATGCATGAGGCATCTTTTTTACTAGCTCTTGTAAAACTGGTTTTGCCACACTTATTACTGCAAGTTAATATGTAATACATTACAGTACCGTGCAGTAAAAAGCAGCTCCATTAGGTTTATGTACTCAAAGCACCCTGCTCATGCCCGTTTCACTGAGTTGTCCCATGGTGAATATGCAGCCATCCTTGAAACATGTTGGTCTAACACACGGAGCCAATAATGCTTGCCTACCAGGCTTCAACTTCTCAATATAATCTTTCTGTAGGCTGTTTTGGGAAAATTATGAGTAGGCTGTTATTAACGCTCTGACGCAGATAAATTTAACAGCTGCTATCATCAGGCTGACAGTAAATAAATGAAAAAGCACTAGAACATGTGTTAGAGTCAGTGAAACCAGTGCTTAATCAGCAACAGGAAAGTTCTACAGGACAAAGGTCAGGTACTCACAGTGTATTTACTTACCAGAACAGCTACACCCATAAATAAAGACTAAGTAGGCCACCTTAGTCCTCACGGCGTCTCTGAGCTTAGCTCAAACTCTAACCATATTCAAACAGGCAAAAATGAAAGTACTTACATGGGTGAACAGTGAATGCCACCCATGACACTGACCATAAAGAGGCACGTGTGGGCAAACAGATGTCTGTTAGCTGTTTATTTTAAAACCTTTGTGTGATAAAAGAGAGACCTGGAAGAGCAGTAAAGGTTAGAAGGAGACATGATAACACCTCCATACAGGGAATGCCTGGTCAAAGGCTGTGTGAGTGCTCAGCACTTGTAAAAATTCAGCTCATGTTTCCTGATCAAACATCAGAAAAATTGGAGCAAGTCAGTATTATGGATGGGAGGAAAAAAGGCAGAATTCCCAGCTTCTGTGCCACAGCCGCTTAGGATATATCTCTTTTCTATAAAAAAGCCGCATAGCTGACAAACTGGAATGTATTTTCAGAAAGTGAAATGACTTCCCTCATCAAAAGTACTCCCGACAAGCAATGCAGATCAATTACTGGTATGTACAGGTCTGCTGACATTTATCTCCAGTGCCATTTGGTTTTCAGACCAACTTTCCCCCCCACCCTCTATAAAGTTTCACAAACAGGGAGGCCCTGCAGACACACTAATGCACATCACCAACACCACTCCTCCCTCATGCACCATCAGCCTGGCTCCCACTCAGCCTCCCCATCCTGTTCTGAACCTCGGCACCATTTTAAAACCTGCCAGAAAGGAGTCGGCTACAGGAAACCTGCTGTGCTAAAAGAGTATTTTCTAACACGCTTGCCAGTTTTGTTTTGCTGGAATTTAAACAGCAAGAGAATGGCGGTTGCTAGAAGTATATAATTCCCCATATAGCTCCAGGATGCAACCATGATGAGTAAAGAGGTTGAAGTTTTGAATCAGTACTCTTTGGGATGAAAATTTTTTATAGCATGGCTGTTTTAGGCGTGGGTGGCAAGGCAGGTAAAGGAAGATGGTAGAACAGGTTTCTATAGAAATGAATAACTTATGTACTTCCTTCCAAACTCCCTGCAGATTATTTAACCTATTCAAGTCTTCCTGACCTACCTACATTTAGTCAGTGCAGCTATGTAATGAATTTAATTGTCCATTAATTTGTCCTGAGGTATGGTAGCAATGAGTAGCTGCCAAGATTTGTTTTGTATCAGCATTTAAAAGCCATAATTTGGTTAGCAATGTATTGCCTCTGAGATTTTCTTTGTTCTAGTTCTTAACCATTCGCCCTACTTTTCCAAAACACTTCAAATTACTTCAGATAATATCCTTCATTTCACTGCCTGGAAAACCTGACAACTCACTGAAATACTCTCCATTGAGACTGGCCATGAGAAAGAGACCCCTAATACATCAGCTCTGGGTTTTCTTCCCTAGTTCAGAAGGGAAGGCATTTCCACTTGCCCATTATTTTCATCTCTCAAAATCCATGTCTTTTGACTACTAATCGTCAGCATTAAATGTTCCTTGCCGATGCTTTCTACAGAACACCAGGGTAAAAATAACACATCTGAACAAATTGGGTAATTCTGTAAGAGAAGCTAAAACCTCTTGATCTCCCCATACTCTTCCCTCCAGTTCCACCATAACATTACAGACTTTTTAGCTCAAGGTGAATATACAGTAGTTTCACACATGGCTTTTCTAGGGGAGTAAAAAATTTTCTTTCCTATCATAAAAACTAGTAAAAGTCAAAGCTACTAAAAGAAGGTCATGATCAAGTCAGATGCACATGAACTGCAAGGACATCAGCCAGACCTTCTTCATCTAGAATCCACTTATGTGTGCATAGGACCAGCTGCTAAAACCAAGATTATTCTCTTTGGATTTATCAGATAGATAGTGTTTAAATGCTTACCAGAAATATGAATTACACTCCTTTTTATCCCTTGTTTAAAAAACACAGATCATTTAGTACGAGTAATTTATTACAAGAGAAACATTAGCATAATTTCACTAAAAATTAAAATTATTCCAAATTAATAACTAAATAGTGACACTTTCAAAAATAACATCTCTTACAGCAAATGTTTTTTATACAAAAAGATAACCAATAATTTACTTCTTAACATGATGGATTTCCTATACACCATGAAAATAAGCATTAACTTGGTTGTATTGGGTTTGTGTGGCAAGGTTTTGGTATTGGGGGGGCTTTAAAGCTTTAAAAAGGACTGTGGTGGGTTGACCCTGGCTGGACACCAGGTGCCCACCAAAGCCACTCTATCACTCCCCTCCTCAGCTGGACAGAGGAGAGAAAAATATAACGAAAGGCTCGCGGGTCGAGACAAGGACAGGGAGATCACTCACCAATTACCATCACAGGCAAAACAGACTCAACGGGATGGGGGGTGTGGGGGGGTGGGGTGGGATTATTACCAGTCAAATCAGAGTAGGATAATGAGAAATAAAAACTAAATCTTAAAAACACCTTCCCCCCACCCCTCCCTTCTTCCTGGGCTTCACTTTACTCTCGAGTTCTCTACCTCTTCCCCCACAGCGGCACAGGGGGATGGGGAATGGGGGTTTCGGTCAGTTCATCACATGTTGTTTCTGCCGCTCCTTCCTCCTCAGGGGGAGGACTCCTCACACTCTTCCCCTGCTCCAGGGTGGGGTCCCTCCCACGGGAGACAGTCCTTCACAAACTTCTCCAACGTGAGTCCTTCCCACGGGCTACAGTTCTTCATGAACTGCTCCAGTGTGGGTCCTTTCCACAGGGTGCAGTCCTTCAGGAACAGATTGCTCCAGCATGGGTCCCCCATGAGGTCACAAGTCCTGCCAGCAAACCTGCTCCAGCGTGGGCTCCTCTCTCCATGGGTCCACAGGTCCTGCCAGGAGCCTGCTCTAGCACAGGCTTCCCATGGGGTCACAGCCTCCTTCGGGCATCCGCCTCCTCCAGCGTGGGGTCCTCCACGGGCTGCAGGTGGATATCTGCTCCACTGTGGACCTCCATGGGCTGCAGGGGGACAGCCTGCCTCACCATGGTCTTCACCACGGGCTGCAGGGCAATCTCTGCTCCGGCGCCTGGAGCACCTCCTCCCCCTCCTTCTTCACTGACCTTGGTGTCTGCAGAGTTGTTTCTCTCATATTCTCACTCCTCTCCACAGCTGCAATTGCTGCTGCGCAGTTGTTTTTTTCCCCCCTTCTTAAATGTGTTATCACAGAGGCGCTACCACTGTGGCTGATGGGCTCGGCCTTGGCCAGCGGCGGGTCTGTCTTGGAGCCGGCTGGCATTGGCTCTATCGGACATAGGGGAAGCTTCTAGCAGCTTCTCACAGAAGCAACCCCTATAGCCCCCGCACTACCAAAACCTTGCCACGCAAACCCAATACATTGGTTTTCTGACATTGTAAGAAAATAATACTATTTTCCTAGTAGATGTTACTTATGTATAAAAGCAGATGCGCAGGTCCAGTAGAAAATACAGAATTTTTGCTTAGTACAAGTTAATTGACTGCCAGGAGTTGGTATAAAAAGAGCCCGGACCCCTCTCAAAGAAAATATTACTACATATCTTTAAAAAATGCCAAGACACATCCATTCAAGAATTGGACTGGTTGCTTTTTTGTACAAATAACCCATTTGGTCACACCACGGTGATGACTGTATAAGTAAATAGTGGGGCCACGAGCTAAGCAAAAGGATTTCTTTTTTTAGGGTCAATCAATATTGTTTTCAGTTATTCTTTAAATTGTGTGAGTAATTCACAGTGAAAAGCAATGCAAGTTTTTGTTAAAAGGCAAACTGTAAAGAAAACTCCATCTTTAGTCTTTTTATTATTTGTATTACCTGTTTTTAACTATAAAGATTTTGTAGCTTGAATTTGGCCGATAAAGCTGAAGTATTCTCTACATTAACTAAGTAATGAAACCCTGTTTATATATTTTCTTCTCTGAAGCTTTTTTAACACATGCATTTTAACAGCAAAGAATTGCTGCAAGTCTCATCACTTGGGAAACTGAAAAGTATTCCAAAGCTGTATATAGGGTCATTATACTTTCAAGGCAAGTACGTTTTTTGTGAAAATGTCTCTTTTGATGGGGTAACATTGCTGCCACTTCCTGCACTACTGAATGTACTTCTTAAATTAGGTAATCACAGGTGATAACCTGAATACCCATTGCCTAATGACATCTTCTGGGCTTCTCTTCACATCAGCAAGATTACCTGCAATATTTTATAAAGTACTGGGAGCAGAAGAACCGGACACACTTTTCAGTATCACATTTTTCAGATATGCTCTTCATTGTAAAAATGAGGTTTAGAAATAAGGTGCAGGTGATTGAGACAATTTCTACCTCTTCCTGTAGGTATGTAAACTACAAACCTAGCCAACTGAAAAACGTGCTTGGAATTTAGAAACAACTTTAAGCTAGTATCCCTAGTGTTGTTTTCTAGTTTTTGATAGCTTCTAAAGCATCATTAAAAATAATTAACAAGTGAGATGTTTCATGAAGGTCTTTCAAAAAGGAAGTACTGAAACTTTGCACAAGACAAACATATATGAAATATCAACAGCAACCCTTTTGTTCTTACAGCCAAATTATGAGCTTTCTTTTGTGGAACAATTTGCTATCCGTCCAAAGTGTCCACCTTTACTACACTCTTTGAACGTTAGAGAATATACAGCCTGCTTCATGAGGAGGTTCTGCTTGGCATATAAATCTCAGCTGATTAAAATCAGTTTTTAATTGCTGAAATGCTAGCATCCTCTGGCAAAGGTTCTGGACTCACACTTAAAAACCTAAGAATTGGAAATACTACCTTTCTGATGAGCTCGTCATGACCCACACATCTGATTGCTGAAGCTACTTTCTTGCTCACAAAGTGGCAACAAAGGGGATTGTAATGAGTAAACCATGGACTGTGCAAGCTGTTTGTGTGAAACAAAGATCAGTGACCACAACTGAGGAGCCTACTGTGGTACAGATTCTAATCTCCAAGGCCTACGGTAGATTAATAGCTAAAACATCTAATAGAGGTGAATACTCATTTTTAGAAAAGATGAAAAGGCCAAATGAAAACAAAAGATGCTTTGATGTTTCTCAACCCTTGTTTACAGCCCTTCCTTTACATAGTATTTTTAGAAATAGCGCACGGATTGGAAAATGTATTTTGCTTTTATAACGGAATATAAAATAACAGGACTGTTTTGCTATTAAGAAACAATGATACCTTTCCAGAAAATGAGAAAAAAATTTTGAAAAGCTTAAATGGGTTTTGATGAACAGATGGCAATATTAGGAAGAAGTATGGAAATAAGTGAAGTCCACTCTTAAGCCTCAAAGTAGTATAAAACAGAGTGGGAATTCTTAATTGCACATTCTAGTTTTCTGCCTTTGAATACTTTATTCTTTCATCTTATATAATTTTTTAAGCCAATAGCAACTGTTTTCAGGCCTCTAATGAATGTGCTTTTTCTTAAAATGTAACTTGGTCATAGTTTTGAAATAAAAAGGTACATGCACATTGAGAGATTTGGAATCCAGTCAGGATTCCTTGAGTAGAAGAGCTAAGACTTTGCTGTTAAAAAATGGATTTTGAAGGAGACTGGTTACCAAGAACTGTATTTCATAAATTTTTTTGGTGACGTCTATTCAAGGTTCATTGGTAGGTGATCAAAAGTGAAAAAATCTTGCATAAAATTTTATATTAAAAGCTAAAAGGGTTAAACACTCTTTTCTTCATATTGTACCTCCAATGAATATCCTTCATGTAGAATATCTACAAGTTTGCTTGGCAATAAGCTATAAAAATATAAAGAAAGCCCAAAATATTAAGGCCATCACTAAGATAATAGCAGAGTGTTTGTCACTTCAGCAAGGATTATCTTTTATCATGATGGGAAAGTTGCACTTTGTAAACATAGCTTACAAAGACCATTCTTTTCTGCTAAAACTCTCTAATAGGAGATGCTGCATTAAAAAAGGACAAGGTTTTTCATTGCCTAACATACAATCACCATCAGGTTTCTGTCTGTCATGTTGGTTATTGAACGTTTTCATTCATTACTACCAACAGCTGGCACACAGAGGAGTGGCCCACGCTTACCTGGCCTTACAGACAGTTTTCCAGAGGATTGCAGAGAAGAGCATTCTGGTAGACACAGGTGGGCTGAGTCTGCAATTCATGGTACTTCAATGATGAACACTGCTTGAGAGTTTCATTGACTGAATAAAACGTTGTCCTCCTCACATGCCAAAGCTGGGTCTTCCATGCTCTCCAGTAAAGTGTGACAGGTTTCATATTCATGGTGCGGTAATGATGGTTCTTTGGCAACAGTGGACATCAGCTGACTCCAGGTGATATTAGTATTTTTGAAAGCGTGCAATAGAAAAATGCCTATGATGATACTGCAGAATCCGCTCAGGGTTCCGATGATATCACCCGGGTCCATACTACTCCACTCCTTGAACAAGATGATGGAGCATGTCACAACGGTGGTGGTGAAACACACGTAATAAATAGGTGTCACTAGAGAGGTATTGAATACATCCAACGCTTTGTTGAGATAGTTGATCTGAGTGCTGACTGAGAGCACTAAGATGCCCACCAAAATGTAAACCAACGGATGTCGATAAACCGGCTTCTGCTCCAGCATTTGTTTAATAGCAATGCCTAGGCCTTTCACAGATGAGACGGAGAAGGCACCAATGAGTGAGCAAATTAAAATGTAGATCAGTATATTTGTCTGACCTCTCCTTGGAGCCACAATAAAAATCAGCATGAGGGCAACAACTGTTAGGAGAACAGCAAACGTAATAAACGCTGTAAGAAAGAGGAAAGGGAAGACGAGTAACACGCATGAAAGAAAATATCAGACTGCGTCCAAGTACCTGCTAAAAGTTACTCAGTGTCCTGAACACTTCTCTATGAACTGTGAAGTTCATTGCAATTGCATACAGACCTGGATCTTGCAGCTTTCTTTCCATCTCATCTAGTGAGGTGACCTCCTCCTCCTCAGGGGCGTGAATAACCATGACTGTTGACCCCAAAATGCTCAGTACACAGCCCAGCTTTCCATGAATATTCAGCTTCTCATTTAAAAAATAGGATGACAATATAGCACTGTTTGGCAAAATATAAATAAAAAGTTCAGCTCCTCCAGCCATGCGAGACATTCAAAACCTGTCTGTGTGACATGATAGTAATTCAAAACCTCTTTTGAATTTGGATATATTGGAAACCAGCCTGAAACAATCAAATTTTAAGCAGTTTTGCAAGAAGGTTGGTCAGGACCAAGAAGGTCAGGTCAGGTTTCAGGGCGGGTTTACAACCTGGAGGGGAAGGATCAGGGTTGCTAAGGGTCTGAATTGCTCGAGGAACTTCTCATTACTGATTGCCTGGGTCAGGGGTATGCAGTCTCACACCCTTGTAGATCGACCACATGAGCTGTTATTTTCTTCCAAAAATGGTTTAAAGCACTTCATTTACCGTTAGAACCAATGCACGCAAGTTTTAGAAGCTGTTCCTTATCCCTCCCTGGGCTCTCCAACCCAGGCACAGTTTCTGCCTGGCTTGTGGGACTCCCCCAAAAACACAGAGAAGGCACATCTGCCTCTTCGAAGAGGACTGACTCCAGGCTCTCCAAGGGGTTCAAGATTCAACCTAAGGATAATAACATGGCCCAAATGAGGCCATCGCACAGGGCACACGATTAGCCAGCTAGAGCACAACCTTAGGCACAGACACAGGCTTAATAGTGTGTGGAGGTGCTCACAAATAGTTTTTCAACCCACTGATCAAATTATAGCTATTTTTTTGCACAAGGCGAACAAGCTCACTGACATGAAGTTCTCATGACCCCTCCGTTTCATGAAAATTGGAAAGACTGCTATCCACATCAAAGGAGAGGGCGTTAAAACTCAGGCTGTTTTACGAAGAAGCAGCCAGGCAGCCAGTTAGTCTGCATCTACCTACACACTGATCCCAGCACATCTGTAGGTAACAGAGTTACACACTGGTTTTGCTATGACAGAACGGCTGCATTTTTAGTAGTTAGATTACTGCAAGCATCTTTAAAAAAAAAAAAAAAAATACATGGCCTAGGTTGGTTTTAAACACAATGTTTCATATAGTATACTCAGGTCTTACGAGTTTTACATTTAAAATACAGTCATTCCATTTTGCTAATAAATTACTTCCCAGAACATTTGTTGTAAGTGTAATCCATGTCTTTTCTGCTTCTGCGATACCATATTAACGTATGTGCTTAAGTACTTGGAAATTATTTGTTTCTTCATACATTGGAAACAATGAGTGTTTGAAGGGCATTCATATTTCAAAACAACCACAAATTTTAACTGTGGATATTAAAAAAGCTAAAATTTTCTTTGCCTTCTTTCCAGAAGGACTTGGAAAAGACCAAACAAACCCAAAATGCTTACTATGTGCCTTAATATGAAATTATGCTCCTATAAAAAAGTAATGTTTTTGAGAAGATTTTAATGGGGAAATACTGTATTTTCTTTTGAAGTTTTTTCACAACTGAAGAACAGAATAAGACTTTTTAAGAGAGCTTCAGTTCTCTAGGAAGAGATAAATTACAGCCTTCTTCCACTGTGCATCAGCAGTATATGTGGTATACGCTGATAAGAAATACTTTATAATATAGGTGGAAAGCTGTTGGGAAAGCATATATTATTCTTTGGAACAAGACTTCTCATTCCCTCTACCCAGAAAATTCAGTTCTAAATAAGAAAGGGATCTTTCCACCAAGGAACAGAAAGCATTTTTTGTCCATATATTGCTTTGCAGTTTTCTTATTAAAATTCTCTACTTTCAGCCAAAGACAGTATTTTTCTTTCACACAGTGAATGTTTCATTTGTCAAGGTTTGCTTCCAGTTTGTACTAACCTTATAAGAACACTCAGTGCACCCAAGGGGGTAACTAAGGTTGCAGGTGCAAAGGCATAGGCAGCAAAGTTTGCAGCTTCTCCTAATCCCACTGCAGAAGAAAGAATATTTGGATCATGTTGAGGTGGGGGGGAGGAATAAAAGGAATATCAATATAAATATTTTGTATGATAGCTAATATAAACCAAAATATTTTTTTCTACACTATTTATGCAAATTTTCCTTTCAAAATTATCTAACCTCCTCTGGCCATAATAAAGGCTGAAGAAAGTTAAAATACTTTTCCCTCCAAGTACTCCTAGAAGCTGGACAGAATTGCTTTTGACTGGATATTAAAGAAAAGGTTGTCATTCTGCAAAGAGCAAACACAATATTTGAGAGATGGGATATCAGAACGGCTTCTGTCATAAAGGTGATTGATTGCAAAGACATTTCTTTTAAGTGAGGGGAGTGAAAAATCAGGGAATAAATCTATTTAAAACAATCATCTGCTTTATGTAGCATTTACATATAGGTTGAGAGGAAAGAGGTGACTTACTTGAAAGCAATCCAGCCCACCAAAGCCATTCCTTCAAATAAGAATATCCACCCTGTCCTGAAAGACAAAAAAAATAACCTTATCTTAGAAGAAAGAGATCACCTTATAATAAACTAAACTACAGCTTCACATTTGCCTCTAGTCATATAAAGTACTGAAAGAGCTTGTTATCTGGATGTGACATGAAGAATATTTCATTTGATTTTGACTGACATTTTTACTAATCACTCTACTGCCTCGTGGCTTGGACTTCTGAAAAATTATATTTGACTAAAGGGAAAAGTTCCAAGCAAAAGTAAAATGTTCATGAAGATTGTTGGTGAGCTTAAGAAACGCTTCAAAGTGCTTTCCCAAGTCAGAGCCAATATATTCATACACAGTCAGCTGCATTTTGACTCTGCTTATACTTTAAATTGAGAGAAATTAGAAAGAAAAATACCACTGCATGCATTTTTTGGACATAAAATATAAATATATTGAACATTCAGTAACACATTTGTTTCAAATAACCAAATTCTCTGGAACAGTAAATTGCAATAAACACAACAAACAAAAGAAAAACTGCTAATGCTATATATTTAAACCCATGCAAAGGGAATGATGAGATTAGTCCAATGGGTCTTTTTCTAGCTCTTCATCTGTTGACTTTGATGAAAGAATAGTTGTACTAACTGTAGAAACTTTGGTAATAAGTATCCTTTCTACAGCTCATTGCACTTCCTTTTTTTTTAAAAAGAAAAAAACACCCCTAGACCTAGTTACCATCTTAAGACTTTCCATCTCAAATGAGGGGGAAAAAAGATGAAAAAAAGAGAGGGAAAGGCATTTTGAAGGGTAAGATGAATGGAGAATTTTATTTGGTATCTAACTGCTGTCAGGGAGGAAATATCACCAACTTACTAGATTTAATACCCACTGCTGCCCCCATAGCCCTAGGAATTCTGAAATCCCAGTCCCTCTAACCACACACAGAGAAATAATACTGTATTTCCATCCCTAGCCAAGACAGGACTTCTGATCACTGTTAACGTACAACAGTTTTCAACTACGACGGTTTTAAACATGTGATCTGTGACTCGAACCTTAATTTTGCCAAGTTATAAGAGGTGTTTGTGTCCCCAGCAGGAGCAAGGCAGGCATCATCACTTACCAGCTCGTGGGACTCCTTTGTCTGCCAGTTTCAAAAGTCCTTTCTTCTTCAGTATGAAACTAGAACCAATAAAGATACTGGAACCTATCGCCAAAGCCAAGCCAACGTAGAGCCGGTATTTGCTTCCGGCAGGCATGGAAATGCTCTGGTTTGTTTCATTGAGAGTCCCGTCCATAGAGGCGAGGAGAGAAGAGCGCGATTCAGACACATTGATGATCTGGCACCATGCTTGGCAGGAGTCATGGCAAGGAAAAGAAAGCACAGCACCTGGGAGGAGAAAAAGGAGGACAAGTGATTCACAAACCAGGCACAGCTCTGAAGGAGCCCTGTCCTCACTCTGCTCACGCATTTCTACGTCCTCCCAGAGCACTTACCATTTCTGACCCTGCAAATAACTCACAAAATCCACATAACATACACAATGCTGCCCCAGGTCATTACCCACCCCTTTAATTCACAGGTGCATGCCCCTTTTTTTTTTTTTTTTGCACTACATTGGCTCAGTCAAGCAATTAGGGCAATACCAAGGAATGCAACAATAAAATATTATCTTTGATGTAAAATTTAACTTGAAATCATAAAAGCTAACCTGAAACCTCAAGAAGAGAGGGTTCTTTTGTATTGTGCAGAGACCACATCCCCAAAACACAAACATCTAGCCAAATCCATGATTTCAGACTTTGCCTGCTAGAGTAAGCCTGCTACTATTCCAGGCTTCTACTTTTATATTTGTAGCTGAGATATGGAAACAATAAATAAAAAATAGAAGGAAAAAAAATCTATAGAGGGAGCAAACTATTGCTGCATCTGGGCACGAATATGTTTTATTAAAATTGTTCAGTGACTGCTGTGTGAGCCAGATCTTCTTTAACCACTCATAAAATTTTGAGGTGGAGGCCTCATGACACGTCACAGCAATCGTCATCTAACCGCAACAACCCCTAGCTGGAGGAAGACCACAGCCTGCAAGGGACAGTCCCCCTGGCTATCCCTCCAACGCAGCTGCAGAGCCGGGTGATCCTGAGCTAATACTGAAGCTTCACGCCCTCAGCCAGCCAAGCCTTATCAGCATCACTATGATGACAGCCTGTGGGAATGACGTCATTGCCATCAGCCTAGACGTGTTTTTTAAAGGAAGAAGAGGTATTGCATTTCCAAGAACAAAAGGGGGCGTTATTTTGCATGCGGAAGCAGGGGACAGGCAGCAATGCTGCAACAGGGCTTACAGTAGTCTAGGCAGGCGTTCCACAGTTTCTCATGGTAGACTGCAGCACGCAAACAGCATGGATCAGAGAATCTAGGCTGGAATAGCTTTTAAGGACAACCTTTTTGGAAAGAAAGGTTTTATTGTGAAGACATGTTAAAATATGAAACAGTTGATGCAGAAGTACAAAAGCTCAGTCCATTGTGATTCATATAAAGCGTTGGATGCAACAAATAATTTTGCTTTCCATGTTTCCCCTGTAATTAAAATGACACATGAAGGATTCATCCTGCTCAGTGGCACCATCAGTAATACACTCACTCTTTTTTTCCAACTGAAAAAAACACTTGGAGACTTGGTAGAAAAGGATATGCCTCTGTTTCTGTTCATACCTACGCTCTGGAAATATTAATGTTCTGTCAAAAGTACTTCACTACACAATTAACAATAAGCAGCCTTGGGTAATTCACCTAATACTGTTTCGGAAGGAATATTTAAAATATAAAAAGTATTAAAAATGGTATGAAATTTGACAGCATATCTTCATTTGCAGCTGACAATGCTGACACTAACACTGAGAGATAACGCCCTTTACAAGTAAGGAACTAGAATGAGTATCTGCTGCCAGTTTTCTTGTGCCATACTGTACAACAAACACACTACAGGAAGTTATCATTTGATTTTCAAGCTGTGCAATCACATTTCCTTGTTTGCTAAGGGAGTTTCCATATAACAGGAGTTGTTTTGTATTGCTAAGCCAGACTTCGTAAAAATGGTCCCACAAGATGGGTATGTCCATATCCTGCAGCTGAAGATTAAAATCTTAAAGAACTTACATCTACATGAAATTACTTTCGCATAGTATGTAGGATAGATAGTATTCTGCCATCTTATCATTACTAGAAGTTGCAATTGGATAATGTAAAAGAAATGGAATTTGTATCTGTATCTGAAAGTATTTTAAAATCCTAAAGTATTAGCGTAGTCTTAGAAGACAATTTTGCATATACTTAAGTTTTGACATAATTATTAAATTACAAAAGAAAATTACAGAGAACTCCTTTAAGCATAAATGTTTCTCTTAGCTAACACATATCAGGGCAAGGCAAAAAAGTGGAGAGGTTGCCAGTGAATGAAATCCCTTAGTTCTCAATACCTTACAATGACGCTAAACCAGACTGGTGACGGTTGTACCACTACCACTCAGCTACTACAGGCTTTATGTGAGAAGCAGCAACATTTCTTGCCTTTAATTAAAAGAAAGCACGAAGATAAAAACTCCTGATAAGTATGGTCTTTTAGCTACCTGCAATGGTAAAGGTAGCTTTCTATGAACGTTGTCGTGGTTTAACCCCAGCCAGCAACTAAGCACCACGCAGCCGCTCACTCACTCCTCCCCCACTCCCAGTGGGATAGGGAGGAGAATCGGAAAAAAAAAGTAAAACTCATGGGTTGAGATAAGAACAGTTTAATAACTAAACTAAAATATAATACTAACAATAATAATAACAAAATATAATAATTGTAATGAAAAGGAATATAACAAAAAGAGAGAGAAATAAAACCCAAGAAAAGACAAGTGATGCACAATGTAATTGTTCACCACCTGCTGACTGATGCCCGAGCAGCAATCCGCCCCTCCTGGCCAACTCCCCCTGTTTATATACTGGGCATGATGTTCTATGGTATGGAATACCCCTTTGGCTAGTTTGAGTCAACCAGCCTGGCTGTGCTCCCTCCCAGCTTCTTGTGCACCTGCTTGCTGGCAGAGCATGGGAAGCTGAAAAAATCCTTAAGATAAGCGCTACTTGGCAACAACTAAAACATCAGCATGTTATCAACATTGTTCTCACACTAAATCCAAAACACAGCACTGCACCAGCTACTACAAAGAAAATTAACTCTATCCCAGCCGAAACCAGGACAAGCATGTTGGGTTTCTATAGTGAAGGAAATAACACTCTTCTCCCCCTTTTTGTGAATAGTGTACTTTCATTTAGCTGGAGATGAATGGCAGGCTTATTCCCTTCCATATGACACTACTACTTTTTCTACTGATTCTTAAGTTTTCCATTCCCCAGCAGACTTTACAACATCGAATAATGAAAATTTAATCATGTCATCTGTAGTAAGTCACTCAGTGACTGCCACAGGATGTTTCTCTCCTTTCTGAGATACAATCTTCGCTCACATTTACAAAGACACGTCGGATTTTTCGCCTGTTCCATCTGCCAGCTGAGAAGAGTAATTTTGAACGGTTGTGATCTGTTTATTGTGCTGAGAAGCTTTTTCTAGTTTTAAAAAACGTGTCATTTGTTCCACTTGCATGTGAAGTGGTATGTCACTCCACTGATCAAAGAACCACCTGAGAGCTGGGAAGAAGAGGCTGATCCAGGAATTACTATTACTTCATTGCCCACTGTGAACAGTCTGAAGATTACCTGGAAGGACTGAGGAAGGTGACAAATCTCTGAGGCCGCCTGGCTTGCTCAGCACCCAGCTTCTGTAGCTAAGCTAGTTTCACCTCCCACTTCCAAACGTCCACAAACATGAACCTGTCAGCAGAACCCCTCCTTGCAGAAATAAACTCTCCAAGCTCTGACTCAAGGCTCATAGCAACAGGAAACCAGTCTGAGTTCAGGCAGCCACTGTTGTAACTTCTAAAGTGCTTTTATGATTCAGCTAAATCCAAAAACGTTTTCTCAAACACCTAAATACTCGCTATCCTAGTCAGGTAGATCTGCCAGCCTGGTACTACACGCTCTTTGCAGCAAGCTTCACTTGCTGTCATTTTGCAGTCCTGCAAAAGCCTAGGACTAAAGTACCCGGCGGTACATCAGTGACAGCCAGCTTAGCTTTTATCCTGCTACTGAAGATACTGGTCCTAAGTCATCTAGAAAACTGTTTGCTTTGATTAGACACGTAATTTGACCATTTTTATTGTGCTCACGAGTCAGCTCACACCTGGCAGGGACATGAAATGCCCTTCTCTGTCACCTGGGAAATACCAAGCCCACTTTTGCCAAGACCTGGCTACTGGGGCCAAAAGTGGATGTACCAAGAAGCAGGAAGGGATCGTTCCCTGGCACACCCCCATTCATAAAAATGCACAAAAGATGCTGAAAAGAGGGTTTAGAGACGAGCCAGCCACGGGAGACTCCCCGGCGCCGGCAGCGCCACACTCCTCGGAAAACAACTGCCTGACGTCACGGCGGAGAAAAGTCTTACGTATGCAAGGAGTCATGACAGCCGCTCCCGCGGTTCGGGCGCAAGGGGCAGCGAGGGGGGCTCCAGCAGCGGCGCCCGGCGCCCCGCACATCCCGCGCCCTCACCTCCGCCCATTGCCGCGCCCCCCCCGCGCAGCGCCGCGTCCCCAGCGCGCCCTCCCCCCCAGCGCCGCGCCCCCACCGCACACTGCGCGCAGCGCAGCGCCGCGCCCCCGGCCGCCCCTCCGCGCCCGCGCAGGCACTGACCCGTGCGGCAGGGCGGGCGGGCGGGGACCGCCTCGCGGTGCCCCATGGCTGCGGGGCGACCCCTCCGCGGGCTCCGCAGCGGCGCGGGCGGCGGCGGCGGCTCCGCCCGCCCGGGCGCGGCGCGGCCCGGCGCACCTGGGCGCGGCCCGCTCTCCCGCCCCGCGGCCCCCGGCGCGGCAGCTGGAGGTGGCATCCCTGACGGGGAGCGGGCCCGCAGGGCTTCAGGAGCGACCCCGAATGGGTTTTATTTCGTATAAATCGTTACAAAGAAGTCCCAGTTCTCACCTGGGGACTTCTGCGACCCCACCTGAACGCTGCATCCAAAAGAAAGGGCTCTCTCCTGGGGTACCTAGGCAGTATTTGTGGCTGCTGGAAGTTTCTGTAGATTTAATTTTCCTCCCCTTCACGCCTGAGAGAAGAGGTGAGCAGTTTTGATGTGCAACCACGTAAAGTGTGTGATGGGCTGCCTGCGCGAGCTTTGAGCACTGGCTCCACGGGCAGGCGGGGCGATCCCCCGGCCAGGCTCCCAGCTTCGCAGAACTAGGGCAGCGCCTGGTGATACCTACCCTGAGATGACTCCCTGTGGTTGAACAGGCTCCAGGGTGTCATGAGAAACAATTATCTTTATTACCCAATCAGTAGTTTCAAGGTAGAAGCCTAAGCACCTTGGTTTTAACATGAGTAAGTGAAATACATTTACAAAATGTATGCCTTAATAAACCATTACACGCTAACCCAGGGTTCCCCAGCAAACTTCCTGGGATAGTCTGAGGACTTTTAGCATGCACAAGAACTTCCCAAACTGGAGCCAAACTGAGCTGTGAATTTAACACACCTCCACAGAGCACCACAGGGACATGCTGGCTTGAGACTAGCAGAGTTGTAACCATGCTTTGGAGCTCAGCACCTAAATTAATCATCTTTGGTTTTGAAAAGTTTTAGCTCTGGTGCAGACTGGTGAAATACGGTGACAATGTCAGCAAAATAACTTGGTTTCCCCTGCCTTAGGCATCCTTGACTTTGCAGTCCTGGGGTTAAACCGAGAGATCAGTTTCAATGTCTTAGTCTCATTTTTTATTTCTGTATTTATTTTTTAGCATAAACAGCACTCTGCATGTTAGGAGAAAAGGAGCATTGCATTTGGTTTTGTGCGTTTAATTACCTATCCACTTTATCTTTACAATGTCTACATCATAAGAACTTCTATGGAAGGTGGCCTGCCTTATAAAAAGAGTTTGACTTCTCTGCTTTAATGTTTCTAAAACACAGGTTACTGCTACAAAAGAGCAATAATTTTAAATAGTATTTAGAACAGTTAAATTAAAATCTTAAAGCACAATCTGAAAATTTGGGAGCAAAATTCCATCTTCTTGTACAACATAAGCATGCCCATAGGATAAAACCATGCATATGGACAGATACACGTCTGCAGTCTGCTCCCCACTTCTATTTTTATTCTGTGCCCCCTCACATCTGTCAACTTTGCATGTTCACACCCCTGTTTATGTCAAAATGTGTCAATTTTTCCAGCTTCCTGCAATTTGACTGAAGCACATGAAGTGTCAATCTTGCAAGCAACTCAGCAGATCTGCAGAGAAGGGAGGTGGTAACATTCACAAGGGCCTGCTGAAGCAGTGGAGAGGGTGGGAGAGGGCGAGCTGCCAAAGACCACCTCTTCCCCTGGCACAGCTCTTGTTGACTGGCTGGTCAGGGCTTCACTGCGGTGCGGTACCCAGAACAAGAATACTGAGAAACAATGTGGTTAACACTTCTGCAGATCTGCCTCTACAGGCCAACTCCTTCAGCAGACCATGGACATCAAAGTCTTTTTCATTAATGAATAAAATACTTAATCTGAGATACAGATTGGTTGACAGCTGGCTGAATATGAGCCGGCCATGTGCCCAGGTGGCCAAGAAGGCCAACAGCATCCTGGCTTGTATCAGAAATGATCTGACCAGCAGGACTAGGGAAGGGATCGTCCCCCTGTACTCGGCACTGGTGAGGCTGCACCTCAAATATTGTGTTCGGTTTTGGGCCCCTCACTACAAGAAAGACATTGAGGTGCTGGAGCGTGTCCAAAGAAGGGCAACAAAGCTGGTGAAGGGTCTAGAGAACAAGTCTTATGAGGAGCAGCTGAGGGAACTGGGGTTGTTTAGCCTGGAGAAAAGGAGGCTCAGGGGAGACCTTATTGCTCTCTACAACTACCTGAAAGGAGGTTGTAGCGAGGTGGGTGTCGGTCTCTTTTCCCAAGTAACAAGCAATAGGACAAGAGGAAATGGCCTCAAGTTGCACCAGGGGAGGTTTAGATTGGCTATTAGGAAAAATTTCTTCACTGAAAGGATTGTCAAGCATTGGAACAGGCTGCCCAGGGAAGTGGTGGAGTCACCACCCCTGGAGGTATTTAAAAGACGTGTAGACGTGGTGCTTAGGGACATGGTTTAGTGGTGGATTTGGTAGTGTCAGGTTTATGGTTGGACTTGATGATCTTAAGAGTCTTTTCCAACCTAAATGATTCTATACACTTACTTGTTTCTTGGTTGAAAATCTTTATATAGCTCATGCTTCATGTTTTTAAATCTGCAATAAACTGCAAAAACACTATGAAACTCTTTTTTTCTGAGAAAAAATATGAAGTCACAAAAAACTTGTAGCTAACAATCCAAGTCGATGGACAGATGTAAAGAACGTGCAATCTATAATATAATTACAGAATGGAGTGGGTATACTTCATGTGTGTATACTTCATTGATGATTAGTACTTTGCATACTCAACTCGTTTCAAAGAACTTTGAGACAATGCCAAGAATAAAGAAACTACATAAAAGTTATTTATCAATATTGATACATTTTTCTTTATTTCGGATGACATGTAAAGGTCAAACAGGAAAGAAAATAAAGTCTTGATATACAATATTATCTTCTGACATAAAGAGGAAAAAGATGCTAGTTTACCATTCAAAACGGCACCTATGACTGATTTAGAGCAAGGCCTGGATCATCAGCTAATGCAAATCAGCACAGCTCCACTTACTTCAGTGGAGCTATGCCAGCTATGGCTAAGCACAGATCAGCCTTTTTGTGTATGAAGTAACAATATGCATATACTAACACTTAAAGCAATTTTGTGGCAGTTCCCATTTCTCCAAAAGAGAAGTAAGGATGTTATGAAACCCTGCTATACCTTTCTGGGTTATTGTACTGATTTTTTCCATTAAATGTATGGAAAATGCAAGACAGAAGTTATGTTAAAATTCTGTTACTTATGCAATGAATGAAAGATTTGCTGAAACTGACTGTTAAGCAAGCACTGACTTCAATTTTTGGTGTTCAATAAAAATGGAAGCACTGAATAGCTAGCCAACTTTATACTTTTACATTTATAAATAAAATAGTCATTGGAAATGGCATTTTTGTGCCGTAATAAAACCCATCTTGCCTCTGTGTTAGCCATGAATGACTTAATTAAACAAAGTTTGTGTGACTTCTTGGCTTTGTCATAAATTCTTTAATTTTGTTGAGGATTTTTTTTCTCATACACATACAGATGGAGTTCCTTATATGTGTTATTATGCAGTATTTAATTATATTATTGTAAATACTGAAGATGATGACAATGGGTTTCACCACAGTGAGAAAAACTGTTCACTGTGCACCTAGTCCAGGTGCAGACGTGAAGCAAGATCTATGGGGTTTTTTATTATTATTTAGGAAAGCTCCCTATGCCATTTTGAAGTCCTGTCATCATTGCTTAGCTTCCCTGTTCGGCATCACTCTTCTCCGCCTGCAGTCGCTGCTATCCGGCAGGGTCCAAACATGAGCTCCGTTCAATACGGCAGCTACAGACAGGTTTATTACCTGTCCTGGCATGCAGCCACACAAAAATCACTGAGCTAGATTTGAGAGTGGAGCTCTGACCATGGGAACTCCACCTGCCCCAAATACTGGTGATTCAGTGTAGACCTGCAGGAGCAACACGTAAAGGAATTAACTTCAACTGAGACAAAAAATGGTGCCTTTAGATTGCAGTTCAATATGATTAGATTGCTGTACTTGCTGTGAAGAGACTAATCCTACACATGTTGCCTTAAAAACGCCCAGATAGTGCCACCTTAACTCCTACTTTACTACAATGAATGAAAGACAAGCAAGGCTAGATATATCAAACCTATTTTAACTAAAGTGTGTTTTCTACCACTCTTATCAGTGACAACATCATATATTGATGATTTTCTTTTAATTAGAATTAATCTCAGTTGAATCACCTTTGTATGTGTAAACATTTTAGCATCGCTATTCTGTGCAACCAACCCAGATTTCCTATGTTATTTCAGCTTGAAATAAAATTCTGCTAAACAGAAATCCTAACTGACTGTTCAGAGGTACTGGCACTCCTGCAGGGTCACCACACTTATTCTTTATCCCAATGACATTATTGAATGAAGTTCTGTTTTTTTCCAGAGAGTTTTCTGGTGGGCCAGTCCCTCTTTTCCTTGCAGGTTCCAGGTTGGGAGGAGAAGAGACATCTCAAGCCACCCCAACCTGGGTGGCACAAGGTTAGCCTCATTGCAGGTTCAGCTCAGGGCACACAAATAACTGCTGGGCATGGCCAGACACAGCGCTTGTCGTGCCCATGGACATTTCAGAGGTGCTAATCCCTGCTCAGGGTAGTCATGCAAAAACTAGGGTCTGGACCTGGAAGATGCTAGCAAAAGGCTTTGACATAGTCTTTTAGCACGCTGTGCGGTGCTGTACTGGGTGCCTGATAGCACTCATGTCCACAGAAGGCTGGCAGTCTGTGCAGTGCTTTCTGATTCCATCCTTATCTGCATATGGGAATCTAACACACCAACACAGATCTTAAATTGCTTCTACTTCTTCCCTCTCCATCAAGCACCCATTTAACGCTTAAGTAAAAATACAGTACCACCTACTGGTGGAGATACTGTTTGCACTGATGGTTTTCCAGTCCCCAGCCTCTTTGGGGCTGATTGTGCTTCATGACACTGAATTCCCTGTAACACCAGTCTACACAAAAGGCTGTTAAAGAAGCCAGAAGCCCTGGAGCCTTCTCAGCTACAGCACTTCCAACATGACATTCATTGCTGAAATCGCATCAGCACTAGAAAAGACAGAATAGTATTTGCAGAAAATAAGCCTGCCAAAACTGTGGTCCCAATCCAAACACCCATCTGTCTACACAGCTACAACACAGTAAGCTGAAAGGCAATGTTGTGCCATTAAAACCTGCTTATTTATAAATAAATATGTATGTATAATGTATCTAGTGTTTTGGTTATGGGTGTCTGAATCTAGAGGTAACTTTAATAGGATTGAGAAGAATTACAGATTATGACAAAGCAAGATACAAAAATAGATTAAAGTTGGCCTACTAAAACAATAATCCATTAGTGCGGTCATTCTCCCATCAGTCAAGGTTACTTCACTGGAATACGGAACGACAGGAAAAATATCCGTGAAAAAATATTGATGCTAAACTAATGTAATTGTCAGTGAAGTCAATGACAACTATGTAATTGGCTTTTAAAGGAGGGCAGAATTGAGATCACTGTGTTGAGCTCACCCAGAACTTGTCCTGCAAACCTCTTTGCACGTAAGTGAGGTCCTGGCCACTGTCAGACAAGGAACTGGTCTGGCCCAGTAGGACTCATCTTCCTCTGTTTGAGAACTTCTTTGAAAAACTCCACGGTAGAACAGACATAAGAAAAAATAAGTTAGAGTTGCTTTACAGGACTGCTTATTTTACAAGGAAACTGTCTGTTCTCCACCAGAGTAAAAAGGTGTATCTCCTTTGTAGTTCATACTGGCTTGAGAGATACAACATAGACTTGCCTGGCTTGGTAGGTCATCTAAAACTTATGGACACAGGTATGCACCAAATGCAGGAGTTCACAATTAGTTTGATGTTCATGTGACACACAACAAGGCATATGTCCCAGACACTCAGTGCCACCACATATTCACAAAATCATGGCTCAGCATTGAACACTGAGATCTTTCAGACTGCAAACCAGGCAAAAACCCATGAGAATGACAGAGGTAAAACTGATCCTGATTCAATATTAGCTGGATGCAGTGACCTTCCGAGATTCCTTTCGCATCTATGATTTTAGGATAGGAGTTGTATTTCAGCCCGTCAAAAACAACAGTGAAACATGTGCCAGAACTTAGAAGATTATTCCCTTCTTTGTCCATTTGTTATGTTGGATACCTTACTGTAGATTTGTATATCTGGCTTCTACTGGGCATAATGTTATGCATTTCCTTGTTGCCCATTACTGTTTTATTTAAAATTTTTTATTCTTTAAATTTCAAATGTGTACACTGTTTCCTAGAAAACAGACTGACTGTCTTCAGGGTTGGAAAGTCGTAGCAGCAGATGTGTCTAATTTGTTTCTCTGGTCAGGAGGCTGACCTGTGATATTGAGCATCATTCTGGGTTTGTGATTAAATCTACAATGTGTCAATGCACTTATGAATGACCACTCAGTCACCTGGGCTGCAAGACTTCAGTTGGTTCATACGAATGCCAGTGGCATTGCTTCCTCCTGCTCTTGGTTAAGGAAACAAATGTGTCTTAGTCCTGGGGTCCCAGGGGCTGGACTGCTTTCCTGGATTCTGCTTGTCGTGAAGCAAAGTTAAAAAGTAATTCAGTAACTTAACTATGTCTCAGTTGTGACCCAGATACCATTTCAAATTTGAACATTCACTCTTTTTGCTGCTTGAAAGATTTTCTGCACTGGATTTCATGCTTAGCAATGCCTTTTTTTTTTCTTTTTTCCAAAATGGGCCATGTAAAACATGCCAGATTAAAAAATCAATCACCCAAACTCCTAAGAACTTAATTTTCCTCATTCTCTTGGAACCCAGCAATGAAACGAGAAAGCTGAGGTATGCAAATACCTCAACATCTTCTCTTTCAAAGTATACTAGGATGCTCTTGGGGCTTTCTTGATTATGTGGCCACTACAGATGAACCCTTGCACATTTCTGATGGAGGAGGACTGCAGCTACTTTACAAACCATTTTGCAAAGTCATAATCCATACCAAACTTGAAGATTAGTTCAGTGTCTTAAAACTTCATCATCATGGCATTTTCCACTAATTATATATTCACAATTCATGGGCTTTTTAAAGCATCAAAATAGGAATGTAAAAGTTACGTTAGATTAGTTAAGAACTTTCAGTAGTTTAAAATGGTATTTCCTATTACTCAGCAATATGATAAACACATTAAAATAAAATTTCCATTTATGGTGTTTTATCTATTCTAGTAAAGACCTGTTACTACAGTAACAGCAACAGCATCTGCAATATTAAGAATACAGGCCAGCAAACAATACTGAATTTACAATAATATTTTTTTTAGTTTCAAGACAGAGTATGCTCCAATATTTGTCTCTTCTTGTGCGTGTTGATAGGGCTAGTAAGCTTCTGCTCAGGTGAGGGATAATAGTGACTGCCACTGTCACTTTCATCTCTCTCTAAATCTCAAAATCCATCACTAGGTCAAGGAAATCCTCCTCTAATATCCATGTCATTCCCTGGGAATAATTCAGAGAACTGCACATGGGACTGGCTGGTTGAGAAATCGATCACTAAGGGATTTATGTATGAAATGTTGATCATATTTAGCTTTTCATGGTGGGTCTGCTTATGTAGTAAGGAAACGTTGCTGATTTAAAGGACTGAAATCGCTATTAGAAGCAGCAGATTACATTCCCAAGGTAAGCATGCACACTGATGAAACTGCTTATTGCAGAACTGCTAAGGACTCTTTTTACGTCTTAGAAAAGAGAGATTTTGTGGTAACACACTGCAGATTTTAATGTTAATGAAGATTTTTTGCTGCCTTTTTTAAAGAAAAAAAGTAGATCTTTATATGACGACAAATTCTGTTCCAGGATATCCTTACTCGAAGCATTTTCTCTCCAAAAATAATGACTAGAGAAGTGAATATGGTGGCCCAGTAAGAAAGTAGAGAAATAGGTAAAATAAAAGAGCAAAAGAGATAGAAGCTGATCTTCCATTCACTACAATTCTGTAAAAGAATAATACTGCCTTCATTTTCTTGCAGCCCTAAAGATTTTGATGTATAGTAATTAATGTAATTAGTTTTTAGGTCATAATGTTTGAAAACTCAGTTGTTTATAATAGTAGTCGCATTTAAAAATCCCAGATAGTAAAAGCAAACTGTTTGTGATGATACAGTAACAACAATATGGTAAAAATCTAGAATACCTCTAAAGCATTTATCTGTATTACCTTTCAAACTTACTACCTAAATACGATAATGTGAAAATGAGCATTGGACTATTAAAATAACAGCAGTGTAACAATTTGTGACAACGTATCAGTTTAAGAAAAGTATGTATGACTACAGAATAGGAAACATGGTAGTGATACAATTTTGTAAAAACCATCTGAAATATTGTTTGAAAAACCTCTATAATACAATTAAAAAATGCATTAAGGTGAGTTCTGGACACACTGAGTTTAATGGAACATTTTCTACTATTCTCAATATCAGGGTTTTGTCACACAAATGCTGTATCGAGGTAACTACAGTCCCCAAACCAGGAGCAATTGATCTGTCTGTTCAACTTGCACTGGGCACATGCTGCATTAGTATTTCTGTGTCTTAGACTCAAGAATTTCAAAATTCCCCACAATTTGCTTTGAGACTAATGGAATTTGAAGATATTCTTGCACTATACATCCTGACTAAATGACAAAGGAAACAACCTGGTGTAGCAGTCACCTGAGCCCAACATTCAGATTTAGTATTTTGAGGCTACAGGGTAGTAAATACTTCCAGTTTCCACGTGCAGATGATTTTGAGGCATACTTAATGCCCACTTAATGCTTCCAGTGCCTCAGTAAAATGGAATCTTCAGTCCTGTCCCAAACGGCAACTCCTCTTTCCCAGCAAGTCCTACACACCGCTGCCAGAGCTCCTTTGGCAGAACACAGAGCACGCCACAATAGATACTAATGGAGCCAGGGGAATCTGTTTATTTGCAAAAATACACAGAAAATCCTCTTTACCTGAAGAACAGGGGAATGAACAGGATACAGATTTTTGCCCAAAATCCAGGCTAACTACTCTGGATGGGTGCAGATTTTTCTACATGTCCTATTTCACCACACTTATCATCATCTTTAACCTCTAGTATATCTGCAAATCAGTATGTCTCGATAGCACAAAGTTAAAGATGGGGTTTTTTTTGCTCTTGAAACTAAAGAAGACTCAAAGAGCAAAAATAAACAGGAAAAATGAGTTCCTATGTAGAAATGCTGGTACTGGGAGTCCTAATGTGAACTGACTGATTTAGAGCCCACTCTGTTGGAGGAATGATTTCTCTTGAGATGAATACATTTGCATTTGTCTGGTGTCAAGTGATTCGAAGTGGTTGGACACAGCTTTATTTTGCACCATTATTTGTGTGCTGTGTGGACTCCAGTGTGGCTTTGTGGAGGATATAGGTTAAATCAGGATGGAATTTCGTGTGCCAGCATTAGCAGAGCTTTCAGAGCACCTGCAAGCAGACATAAAGCTGCTTAATTTAACCTGGCGTACTTTCAATCTCCACACTTTCAAACACAATTTATCCTTGGAGTAAGTCAGTGGAAACCCTGTTACAGCTTTTAGGCTCCTGGTGAATCTAACCTAATGTTTACTATGTCTTAGAAACTTACAATCTTTTTATGTGACATCTTAGACCTGATCCTTGCTCTTAAGCATTTCAAGACTGACCAGCAATGTTGGACTACATTTAGGACTATTCGTGGAAGAACACACCTTAATATTCAATCTTCATCTTTCTGTTTTGTAGAATGTTGTATATTGCTGTATTATTTTTTGCACTGTGTGTCATTCATGTTTGATGACTGCTGGAAACATGGGTCTCCTCTCCTATTTCCTGTATAGGAATATTTTTAGTTTCATTGGCTAATAAGGAAAGTCAGGTAAATCTGGCAGTAACGTGGCAGCTGTATCATCCTGCTTCTCTTTTGCAGTGTGCTTGACTCCAGGACAGAAGTACTTTCTTTAAGATTGATTCATTCTATGGCATTTGACTTCATTTATCAGTGGTACAGCCGCTCATTTGTCAGTTTGTGGCTTACAGACATTTCTATACTCTGATTTCACACGCACAGGGATATTGTTACTGCAGTGGATAGCATCTGGTTTATAGTCCTATCTAAATGGCCCTGCTAAGAGCAGATCACACTTGTAGACACAATTCATGCCCAATGAGTTGCCAGTCTCATTGATGCCAAGATATAACTGACAAAATTGTAAGAATAGTGGCAAAAAGGGAGAGCAGAAGTTAATTACGCCAGCGCTGGAAAGCTTGTGCACTAGAATGCGCTATATTAGTTACGTACTCTACAATGTTTTCAGTTTCTTAATAATGAGATGGACAAAACAGACATGAACAGCCACTAACATTTCTATTTAGGTGTTTATATACTACCTGCTATATGAGTAAGGAGAGTCTACTACATCAGTCTTAACTTCCTAGTTACTGAACCTACTCTTTGCTTTCAACAGAATATAACTCTCAGGTATCAGACATACTGAGATTTCTTTGGACACACAACCAGTGGATGCTTCCTAGTCTGGTTTTCAGGATGTCACCTGTGCATGAATCTGTTTATCCATCTTGATACAATAAGTTTTGAGCCTTTGGTTCAAAACCAAATGAAACAGTGGTAGAAGTTTCAAACACAACATCTAAATATTTTCAAAATATGTGATTAGGCTCAGGAGAAAGACCTAAATTAATGCTTCCTCTAAGAGAAAGATGTGTTGAACATTCTCTTTAGCAGCAGTTGCCTGGTCATTCAGCACACTGAGGCACCCACAGTGCCCTTTCTTGTCTGGTGGGAATGTCATGGGAGAGAGGAAACTGAAAATACTGTTGTTGGTTTGGGGGGAAGCAAGGATATAAAGGATTCATCTTTAGAAAAAAAAATTGCTTCTTACTTCTGCTAGTTGTGAAATGACTTGATTCTTTTTTAAATCAGTCTTCTTCAATTACCCAAGGTAAGACAAACTTGACCATGAAGGTAGGAGTAATTGAGACCCATCACTCCCATACAATTGTTCCCAGTGTGGTAGTGCAAGACATCAGTGAGGACCCTGGACCGATGTACAAAGGGGAAAACAGGTATGCCAAATTTACCATTTTGTGTCTGTTTGGCTTTTTTTCTTCAATAATTTGTTTAGGATTAACTAAGCACAGATACTTGCCATCATCTAATTTTCTTCACCCTCTATTAATAAATTAAGTTTTTAAGATTGTGAAATCTTGCTTACTGTAAGTATTTACGAGATTAAAATCTGTGCTCTTTCAATTTTCTTAGATAACTTAGGCCATGATTAAAATGGTGAGAAACAGTCCATGACAATTTAGATTAAATGTTTTTTTATATTTCAGCAGATATCATATAACTGTGTTGTTTTGCTGTTCCCCAGGCAACAGTATCTACCCAGTGCACTTGCATGCTACAATATTAACAACAATAGTAATAAAGACGAGTAAGTATCTTTGCCATTTCATTAAATGAGAGTACTGCAATACTGGTTGTTTAAGCAGCAATGAAGAAGAATTATATATATGTAATAATTTCTTTATAAACAGTTACGTCATTCAAGGAATCCCAAAAGAGACATCACATACATGTTAACTTCATGCACATCAATTATGATAGTCATTCTCAATACTAAAGTTATTGGTATTATATCTATTAATTTAAAATAAAGGTAGTTCTATGTGAATACAATAAGCAAAACAGTTTTTGAAGGCCAAACACCTAAGTATAATGTTATCCTTACTGAATTCAGATTATTCTAATAAATAAATGTGGAAGCAAGGCCTACGTGCATCCCATGAGCCTATCATATTTTTCTTTTCCTTAGAGAGGAGAAGAAAAAGAAAAAAGAAAAGAAGAGGTAAGACAAAGAGTAATAATACTACTATTTCTAAGACATTTAATTTCTTTCCAAATATGTTTTAATTTAGTCTGTAACAACTGAAAATGTAACTCTATTTCTTAGCAAGTCAGAAAAAAAAAAGGATGGAGAAACACAAAAGAACAAGGAAAAAAAGGAGAAAAACAAAAATAAAGATAAGTCCAAGAAGAAAGAAAATAAAGAAGAGTAAGTATTTTTCATTTAGGTCTTGCTATGTTAGTCTAATAGAATTGCTTTTGATGTAAAACTGAATCCATTCATGGACATCCTGTAAACAAGATGCTTATACTCTACTGAATGAGTGTACAGACTGCTGTTGTTTTGATTTAACTTCATATGTGGACAACAGAAATATGCATGCATGGAATTGATCTGAAAAAATTAATCAAGAAAAATCTCCTTTGGATTCTGATTATCCAATATTTTTTGGATAACACCCTGCAGCAAAAGATGTGCCAGTGTAAAGCAACCTCTTCTGCACATAAGGGCACCTACAAGCAAGTAAACTCTTTCATAATCTAAAAGTTCTTGCTTTACCTTTTGCTTGGTAAATTCATAATTTTCTGGCCAAGGAAGAGAAACTTAAAATAGTGTAGTAGGAACTTGTGTTGTACGATTTCACGTTCTTTGGTTTCTTTATGTAAACTATGCCAATGTTTCATCTTTCTCAGAGCTAGCCTTCTCCCAGTGAGAAAGACATGATTTAATTCACTTATTTAAACATTAGTAGCCACATGATCATTTTATTTTTTGAAAGATGATCAAATCCATTATCAGACAAGACGGTTAATTGGGTAGGAAACAAATTAATTTAAAAAGGTTGAAATTACATGTGCCACTATAAACTGAAGTGGGACTGCCAAGCTGATTTTTCTCAGCAAAATTTAGATTCTAGAATTTGCGTCCCAAGTCACACCTACCAAGCGGCTTCATGTTCTCCATGCATTCAAGCAAGGAAGCTTAACTTTAATAAAGACCACTTATTTTACAATAACAATTTCTGGAATGCTTCATTCCTTAAAAATTGTTATGTGTATTTTAAGTCTCTCATTAAATCTCCTTTTTTTCCCTGCCTATCACTTAGGAAGAAGAAAGATATTTTCATTATTGATCCAGCAGGAAATACGTATTACAACTGGTTGTTTTGCATCACAATGCCTGTCATGTACAACTGGACCATGATTATTGCTAGGTGATGTACTCTTTTAATGACTATATAAAACTTCTGGCAAATCGTAATATCCCTAAGTAGATAAAAAAATTATTTTATTCATCACTGATTTCATGCAAGTATTTAATTTTCATTTCATGGTAATTTACATTTGTCTTTTCCTATTCAGAGCCTGTTTTGATGAGCTTCAGCATGACTACTTAGCGGTATGGTTTATTATTGATTACATTTCTGATGCCATTTATGTTGCTGACATGTTTGTACGGACAAGAACAGGTAAGTATACTCAATGATTAATTATTCCTTTTCATGTATTTGTGTCAGGTGGTTTAAAATATTCAGAATACTACTACTCTTATTATCTGGGTACCCTTGATGAGGTGCAATAGTGAAAAAGACATTGAGATAGATCTCTGAAAGACTGTAGTCTGTGAGCTGTAAAAATAGGAGAAACTCTGATGTATTACTCAAAGAATACATAAAGCCTGAGGTAAGCTAGGCATGAGGTAAGCTAGATACAAGCTGTTCTGCCTGCAGCTGACTCAACAAGACAAAATAAACATGCAATGCAGCCAAGTGAGGACCAAGGGTTCTGAAAAATTAGCACCTAAATCTGGATTTTGTATTTAAGGAGATTCAAGTATTTGCTTGATTTTCAAGACCATTGAGCAAGAATGACATCCAATTAACTTCAGCTGCAGCTGTTTCTTTTAAAATCTTATCCTACATCCAGAGCTATTGAGTAGATGATACACTCAATATGGAACTGAAATTCCCAAGTTCAAATACTTTCCCTCATTAACCACCCTTCCTATAGCCTGTGGAGTTTTGGGGGGGGTTCAGGGTTTTTTTCAGATGTTCACCATAGTGGAAAAGCGGAGGGAAAGAATCAGAGCTAGTAATGTTTGATTTTCAAAGCTGTATAGTTTAGCTCAAGCTGAACCATATAGCACTAAGTTGAATATTTGGAAACAAGAAATTGCATATTAAAAAGTAAGAGAAGTTATGTATCATCTGGAATTTGCACCCAAAATATTTTTCCAAGTAGATTTGGATTGATATTAAACACCACACAGTTGAAGTCGTAACATTTTTTTATTATTTACAATTTGATTTTAGGTTACCTGGAGCAAGGTCTTCTCGTGAAAGAAGAAGAAAAGCTTCAAGAGAAATATAAGACATCTTTTCAATTCAAATTAGATTTTCTGTCAATCATACCAACTGATCTCTTATACTTTAAGTTAGGACTGAATTACCCAGAATTAAGAATAAACAGACTACTCAGAGTAGCTCGGATGTTTGAATTCTTCCAGCGCACAGAAACAAGGACAAACTACCCAAATATCTTCAGGATCTCTAACCTTGTCATGTACATTGTGATTATTATTCACTGGAACGCCTGTGTGTACTACTCGATCTCGAAAGCCATTGGATTTGGGGCTGACACATGGGTCTATCCCAACACCTCCGATCCTGAATTTGCCCGTCTGACTAGAAAGTATGTCTACAGTCTCTACTGGTCAACACTGACCCTGACTACTATCGGTGAAACACCCCCTCCTGTAAGAGATTCTGAGTATTTCTTCGTGGTCATTGACTTCTTGGTTGGAGTATTGATTTTTGCTACCATTGTTGGTAATGTGGGCTCTATGATCTCCAACATGAATGCTGCCAGGGCCGAGTTTCAAGCAAGGATTGATGCTATCAAGCAGTATATGCACTTTCGGAATGTGAGTAAAGACATGGAAAAAAGAGTTATAAAGTGGTTTGACTACCTGTGGACAAACAAAAAGGCTGTGGATGAAAGGGAAGTCCTGAAGTATCTGCCAGATAAACTAAGAGCAGAGATTGCAATCAATGTTCACCTGGAAACGCTAAAAAAAGTTCGGATTTTTGCAGACTGTGAAGCTGGTTTGTTGGTTGAACTGGTTTTGAAACTCCAGCCGCAAGTATACAGTCCTGGAGATTATATTTGCAGAAAAGGAGACATTGGACGAGAGATGTACATTATCAAAGAAGGCAAGCTGGCAGTAGTCGCTGATGATGGAATTACCCAATTTGTGGTCCTAAGTGATGGCAGCTATTTTGGAGAAATCAGCATTCTTAATATCAAAGGTAGCAAAGCTGGCAATCGAAGAACAGCCAATATTAGAAGTATTGGATACTCAGACTTGTTTTGTCTATCTAAAGATGATCTCATGGAGGCTTTAACAGAGTATCCAGATGCAAAGGCTATGCTGGAAGAAAAAGGCAAGCAAATCCTAATGAAGGATGGGCTGCTGGACATTGAAGTTGCAAATTTAGGAAGTGATCCTAAAGATCTGGAAGAGAAGGTCACCTACATGGAAAGAGCAATGGACAGATTACAAACAAAGTTTGCCAGGTTGTTGGCTGAGTATGAAGCTGCACAACAGAAACTGAAAAAAAGACTTACACAAATCGAGAAAATATTGAAGCCAGTTATAGAGCAAGAATTTGCAGACTTAGAAGAAGCAGATCCATCCACAGATAAACCTGGAGTGTCAAAAGCGGAATAATACACTGGAGGTTGCCAATAAGACTTAAGGTCAAATCCTGCATGGGGCTGAATACATTCATTTCTAATCTTTGTAGGACCTGACTATTAATTATGAAAAATTATTTGTTGAGGTAATGTCACTAATTTCCTACAAGCAGCACATATTCAGCAGGTTTCAGGAAGAAAAAGAAGAATCGAGAATGAGGATGAAGATAACACCTTGCTCTCCCACAAACAGGTGGTATTATCTGCTAATGCGTTAGGTACTCTTTATGTAACACCGCTTTACAGCAAATGCATTCAATCCATGTACAGTCATATACTGGCAAATATTGAAAGTTTTGCTGACTATTTTAAAATAATTTCTTCGTGTCTACTTATGGAAAGAAGGAAAGGTTTGGTAACAATTATATTATTTGAAGTCAATATAGGCATGAACCATGATATTAAATTTGTGTATAAACAAACACATTTTAATATCTATTGATTAACATAAGATTAATTAAGTATGGGATATTATATAAAGAATTAGGTATATCTACAATGCAGATGCGAGTACTGAAGGCTGTAAGATTTGGAAAATATTATTACTTCATTGGGTCCACCTTGGCTGATTTCTTGGAATGTAAATGGGCAGTTTTAAATGGTCCTTTTTTTGGGATATTACATGCAAAGGCTGGAATAAAGAGGGGAGAAAATACAACTTTTTGCAAGCATTGGTATGACAAATATGGATGGCTCAAAATCTAGCTGTTCTTGCCACAATAATAACAAATATATAATATTGAAGATTGTTCTGCTCCATGTAATCATATGGCTGCTGAACATGGACTGTCAAGTTTTTAAGATCTGTGCTTAAAAATTTTTCTGTCCCTAATGTAACAGTTATGGATACTGGCAGAGTGCAAGGGGCAGACACGACAGAAAGAGGCCAAACTCTCCCTACAGCGTCTTCTGTAGCTGCTGTTGGAGAAAGAATACAACGACTAAATAGGTTATTTTTTTCATGGATAGGGTATTTCTTTCTTCTGTTCATAACTACTACTAAGATAGTAAAATCTACTGTTTCATATGTCAGATATGTTTTCAACTGCTTTAAGAAGCATTACCTCCTTGGATTTTTTCCCTAATTTATGTCTTTTTCCATTGGCAAAAATTGTTTTTATTAGTAGTGGTCTCAGCTGGGTATTTTCAGTAGACTTTGATCATAGCCACTTAACATTGGAAAAGTTTGATGATAGGGAGTGAAGAAAGGGACTGCAAGGAGAGAATGGCTAATTCTGTATTTAGGGCAATTTGATTATCCTGGGCAATTGGACTGCCACTCTTAAAAAATACATATGTAAATGTTACTATCACTTGATAATATCTCTATACTTTAATTCTTCTCCTTAATATGATGGAGATATTATAAATTGGATCTTTTGTAAAGTGCATTCATTTCTGGTTGTTTTATTTTTTGTAATGTTGATAGGTTTCCAGAATGCCAGAGATCTATAAATAACTTGTGATTTCACTGCAAGGATTAAATGTTAGGAAGTAATTAATGCATAGGATATATATGGAACAACAAGGATAAATATAAATATGAAACGGCTGTTCATTCACTGTTGATCCTCTGCTTTGAATGACAAATGGCATAATGTGCTGGTGAGGGGAAAGAATATGGCATCATTTCATTAAAGACTCTATCCGTGCACACAAGAACAAGTGTTATTCTGGCATTTAACTATATTGTGAATGTTGGACTTGGCAATCAGCATTCTTCCATTTCAGGTCTTGAATATAATTTGCAATCTGTATGGCAGCAGCATCCTATAGGGCTGTGTCGTATTTCACTAGGCACTTAGGAAGCACATTTCTCCTTTGTTGAAGAGTTTAAGACTTTGTATTAGAGAAATGTGTGATACGATAATGAGTTTCAGTTAATAAAGGCAGAGACCTACTGTTCACATTTTTTTTATTGAACCTTCAGTCTACGTCATAAGTTGTAGTCGCTAGCTACCTCTTTCTTGAAAATGAAAATTCTGTGATTTAAAACACTTCAAAATAAAACAGAAAACAAGAATTGACTTCCAGTAGTTTACTTACTATCTTCAGACACTTTATTATTGGAAATCATGTATTATTTAACTTTTATAAGCACGTATTTGCTGAAAAAAGCCCGCTAAATGCAGAATTTCCTCCTGGCACGGGACAGAACATAAGTGCTGTAAGGAGATGTCAATAAAATCAGAACTATTTCAAGTCGCACTTCTTTGTCAGAACTTTTCAGGAGGCACACAGGTTCCTCAATATGTATTTCTGTGCAGTAAAACCTTCTGGATATACTTCAGTAAAGTTTCTAAACACGCTTCGTGGCCGATTTTTAACTCTCATACTCTGAAAAGGAGCTGTGAAGAAAACGCACGCAAGAGCCACACGCTGCAGAAACGGCTGCCAGAAATTTATTCTGGAGAAAAGGAGGCTGAGGGGAGACCTCATCGCTCTCTACAACTACCTGAAAGGAGGTTGTAGTGAGGTGGGTGTCGGTCTCTTTTCCCAAGTAACAAGCGATAGGAGAAGAGGAAATGGCCTCAAGTTGCACCAGGAGAGGTTTAGGTTGGATAGTAGGAAAAATTTCTTCACCGAAAGGGTTGTCAAGCACTGGAACAGGCTGCCCAGGGAAGTGGTGGAGTCACCACCCCTGGAGGTATTTAAAAGATGTGTAGATGTGGCACTTAGGGACGTGGTTTAGTGGTGGACTTGGTAGTGTTAGGTTAACAGTTGGACTCGATGATCTTAACGATCTTTTCCAACCTAAATGGTTCTGTGACTCCGTGAAAGACAGCTGAAGCCATTGCTTCTGCAGCCCGAGCAGCAGGCAAAAAGAAATTCAAGCATTAAGTAATAAAAAGACGCCAGCCTGGGTATTGGCAAACATTTTTGTGATTATCAAGCGCGGAACGGTCTTCCCGCGGCCACCGCGGACCCTCTCCACAGAGGACATCAAGCCCCGGCCGGGCGGCCGCGTGGCGCCCCGGTGCCTGCTGGGTGTTGGAGTCCCCCAGCCGCCACTTCCGCCCCGCCCACGCGGGGAGCGCTGGGAGCTGTAGTCGCGCTGCCGCGGGAGCTCACCGGTGTGCCTGCCTCCTCCACCGCCGCTTCCGGACGGAGGGGCCGGGCCGGGCCGGGCCGGGCCGGGCCGGGGGGGAGAGCTCGCCTCGGGGCGGCTTCAGCTGGAGGTGTGAGGAGGGGTCGGTCTCCCTCCGGCGTCCTTCGGTCGCTGGCGGGGGAGGAATGGAGGCGCCTTGGCGCCAGGGCGGCCGGGGCCGGGGCCGCGCCAGGCCCGGGGACGGGGTCGCCGCCCGCGCTGGGGTGGCTGCCCGGCCCCCGGCCCCGAAGGCCCGTGGCGGTGCCTGCGTTTCGGCCGCGGAGACCTGCGGCGAGAGGGCCAGCGGTGAGTGTCGTGTCCTCCCCCCGCTACCCCGGCCCGGCCGGGCGCTGGGGGCTCCCGGGCTGGAGGGCCGGCTGTGGCCCGGAGCCCAGCGGGGCCTTGGGGAGCCCCTGCAAATGCCCAGGTCGGGGCTTTCGCCGGCGTTCTGGGGAAGGGGGGCGGGCTCGTGGGGCCGGCGGGCCCCGGCTCCGCTCCCGTCGCGGCTCGGCTCGGCGGTAGCGAGCCGATGTTTCGCCATGTGCCGTCTCCTGCCGGCAGGTACCTTCTGGGGGGAAACGCGGAGGCCTCGGGCAGTGGCCGGGGGCTCGGGGGCTGTGTCCTGCCCAGGGTGCACAGTCGGTGCCCTTCGAGCAGAAGAGTAACTCTCAAGTAATGGATGAAGCAGCTGTTTTTCAGTACGGTTAGAAATAGTCAGGAGAGTGCTGCCCGCTAGGGACAAACATTAGGTACTCCGGTGAGTGTGCCACATTGCCCCGGTCTGGGAAGGTGCGGGCTTTCCAATGCACGGGGTTGCTGTGAGTGCAAGTTAATACTCATGAAGTACTTCGCAGGTATTTCGCCAAATACTGAGCTCTTTTAAGTGGCAGCATAGTTTCTTAAGGAAAGCCTTAAAACTAAACTTGACCAAACCCCAGGAAATATATTGTGTGCAATAGTCTGCTGTGGAAAACTAGGAGGTACTTTAAGACTTGTGATCTGTTGAAGACTTTTATATCTCCGTGGTATGTTATCTTAAAGGCACTTTGGTTTATTATGAACTCGATTAAGTTATATAATTTTTTTTGTCCATGTGAGAATCTTCCTCTATTTCACATGCAATAACTTTTTTTAAAAGCTTATGTTAAAACACCCTGTCACTTTTAATGTTGCCAGCTGTAGAAACAGCATGAACCCACTATTGCAATAAAGACTTGTTGGATGGAGGGAGTTTAATAAAAGTCGTAATTTAAAAAATACCAGATGCTGGGAGAGGTACCTGTAGGGTATCAGCAAATTATAACAATTATTCTTGTCAAGAATTGCCTGATTTTTGTTTTTTTTTTTCTTCCTCATGCTATGAATGTTGTGTTTGTGTGTGGGGTGTGCGTGTGTTTGGTTTTTTTAAATATTGTTTTAGTAAAGTTGCATTGTAGATGTATATATTCTAGTATTTTTGGTTGGATTTGTCACCAGTAATTGACAGATAATAATTTCTGCTCTGAATTTTATGGATAATGCGCAGATAAGAAGAAAATGCAATTTATATCTTCTTGTGTGGCATTGAAAATGTAGCGACATGCTGCCCTTAAAAACATAAAATCAGCAAGCTCTTTAAAGAAAAGGACAGTTGAAAGTAAGTAGAACTGCATGTGGTGTTACGATTAACTGTCATGGTATTAATCATCATTAATCTGTTCTCAATAGAATTATCTTCACAGAGGAAATTTGATGAAATTAAGAAGGCTAATCAGGCTGCAGCAAAAAAGCTAGTTGAAGACCAATTTAGCTCCTCGTCTGAAGATGATGATGAAAATGCTGAAGTAAAACAAGGAAAGATTTTGGCCAAAACATTTACCATTTACACCAGCCAAACTGGTAAATTTTTTTCATTTGTTGACTTTTATTTCAGTATGAAAGCATAAACAAGGTTGTAGTATTGTCTGTATATTATAGTTTTTCCATAATTGGAGGGAAAACACTTTCTTCTGATATCTTGTATTAAAAATATTTGTTCCCAGCAATGCATGCTGGTAGTACTTCTTGCCTTTTTATGCAGAATCAATGGTATAGTTTTGAAACTGTCTTAAGTACTTCTAATAATGTGGTTGTGTAATAATATATGACTGGCCTCTCTTCAGAGAAAAAAAAAAAACTTTTGCAGCAGTCTCAACATGTACAGAATAGATCAAACATTACTGATTGCTTTAAAAATCTTTATACATTAAAGATGGAGATGCAAGTGAACTGGAACGTACAAGACAGTACATGAATGAAGCTTTTCAGTCAGGGGCTATGACATGTCTGATCTGCATTGCTTCAGTTAAAAGGAACCAAGCTGTAAGTATTTTACAGTAGTCTTTCAGAATAAAGCAAATATAACTGTCTGAATAACTTGTGTTTAATTATATTACTAGGGTAATTCTTGGGATTGATAGTTTTAAAATGAGAGGGTACTAAATGCAACATTCGGCATCTTTGGATTTTTCAAACACCAGAGGAAATAAGTGCTTATATATACATAGCTTGTAATCAGAATATGTATTTTTTGACATAAGTTTGTTATTGTAATGTAAATAGTTATTTTTAAATTTTAGAGAGTAGCAGATGAAAAAAAGAAGTGCAGGAAGGCCAGTGCTTGCAGTGATGTATTCAATAAGCCTTGGAACTATGTTGTAGCAATCACCAAAGCAAGAAATACTAGGAAGTTAGGAAATATTGTTAGATTTATAGCAAGGGAGCTAAGATAAACTTTGCTACTACAAATGCTGATCAGGGGAAAGAGAAGGGTGGCATGTCTGAGAAGATTGTCTTATTTCATATAGGTATATTTTTCATGGGAGAGATTTCAGGACAAATCTTTTTCACTTTTATTGTCATGTATCAACTTCCCTTTGACATTGACAGGCACAACCCTGTTTCTGTTACAGTTACTTCAATCAAATACATTTGCAACTTAACTACTTATGCTGAATGTATATGGACTACAAGTATCCAATGAAACTGTAGTCATTAACATTTTTTTTAGACAGAAATGCAGTGTGTTTTGTATGAATTCTTAACATATTTCATCCATAGTTTTTCAAACCTTAACATAGATGTTTAGCTAGATTTTAAAGTTCTGTGTCTCTTGATAGAGTTAATCTCATCTCAGCAGAAGTGAGATGATTTGGCAACTTGGAAGTCGTCTTTTATAACTCAGTGGTTTGTTATCTTGAATCTGTAACATTTTGGTCAAGTGTATTTGTTTACTTAAGGTCTCCTGTTTAGCTTTAGTTTTGGGAAGTTAGTTACTGTACTTCTAGAAACTTGTGTCATTGACTTTGTCCTCTGTAAGTTAATGGGGAAATTCTCCTTGTTTTCACATTATAATTTTATAACAATGTCATAAGTTATTAAAAAATAAAGAAATTAAAACTTAAATTTTCTACTGCATTTCTCTTTCCAAATTGTTATAATCATTCTAAGCTGAAAATGTAAGACATCAATATGTGGAAAGTACCAAAGTCATAAAACTGCATTTCTGTTATTTAAATTGCTTTTCAGCAGTAGGCTGATATTCTAAGCAAAGGATTGTGATTTCATTCCAGAAATGGCAAAGAGAAGTACACTGGGAACAAGAACATAAAGGTTTAGGAGACAGGATACTGGCAAAATCAACTCTCTTAAACACGTTTGCTTTTAATTCTGTTCAGTTTTATACCTCTCTTACTCTTTGAACAAAAGACGCTATGTTGAAAGCCACACTTCTAATCAAATCTTTTTCTTACTAGCATTGTATGTAAATCCTGAAGTTTAAAAGGGAAAAAAATCTTTTTAGTACTTGTAGTACCAAGACGTCTAGAGACCTGGAGTATGTGACAGGGAGAGCTGTGCTTGTTTAGTCTGGCAGAGAGGAGGCTAAGGGATGATATGGTTGCAGCCTGTCTACTTGGAGTTGTGAAGGTGGCTAAAGCCAAAGTTGTCTTTGTGGTGACAGACGGTGTAATACGGGGCAATGGCACAAACTGGGGCTTGGAAGGTGCAGGTTGGATACTAGGAAGGTAGTATGACACTTGGAGCAGGTTGCCCAGCGTGGTTGTGGAGTCCCCATCCTTCAGAGTTTTCCAACTTTGCTAGACAAAGCTGTGACTGAACTGAGCTAAGTTGGCAGTAGTCCTACTTTGGGCACAAGGTTGTGCTACGTGACCTGCAAAGGTGTGTTTAAATGAACATTTCTACGATTATATGAGTATTTTGGGCTCCATAAGCCTTGGCAAAAAACTTACCACAGCAGCAGGAAAAAAGATTATAGGTATGAATCTGTAACAGCAAGACTGTCTGTATTAATCTAACAATAGGTATAATCTGTCTTTGGAAACCCATTTTTAAATGGAAAAATAGCAAACCTGTATTTCTTTAGATATTTCAGATTTTCATCAATGGACACAGAAAGAAACCTAATATAAAGCAATTGGCACTTATATCTGCTCTTTAGGTCTGGAGCTGTTGTGGATGCTTTTGTATATTTCACCTGGTGTGTATCCAAAAGTGGGCCAAGGACAGCCTTTTCCTTGTGTCTTCTCCTTTGACAGATGATGATTTTGGGAAGAAAGATTATCCCTGGCCATGGTGAGCTCTTCATGGTACATTTATAAAGATACTTTTATTGTGAAACATATGTGAACTGGAGTTACTTTAGAACGGACTGGTACTTGTAAATGTCATGTACACCAAAAAAAGAAGTTTAGAAGACTGACTTTTCTATTGCTTTTCTGAATTATTTTTAAGTTTTCATTAATATAATTCAGGAATATTTCACAGTGATATTAAAAACCTGCTGCATCAAATTTGTTTTAACCTGTGAGAAGGTAACTTATCTATCGTGTCTCAGCTTCTAATATTTATTTCTACATAGCTTTACATATTTATCTGTCACTTTTAAAATTGGCACCGTGAAATAAATAAATAGTTGTAAAATAGTAGGATTTAGGGATTTTTTTAATTACATTTTTTTTGTCTCTGTATAAGTCAAGCATTAAAGCCAATCTTGCAGTTTTACATGAGATTGTATAAAGAAGAAGGTAATACTGTGGCTGCATGAATAATGAAGCTTACTTTTTCAGTAGGTTTGTGTCTGAAAGTTCATTTGAGATTTTTCTGTGCATGTTTGTTCTATGCTTTATTTGCCCATGTACTTTTACGTGGGAACTTGTAGTAATATCTTTGAGACGCAATCCTCTGTCACATTCGGTTGAAAGTGCCTGGTGGATTCAAAAGCTCTATTAATGTGGGATCTCAGAGAGCAGGTTTGCTTAGGAAAGAAGGTATAAAATTGTTGGCTGGCAGCGTCTCAAGTTGATAATGCCTATTCTACTATAAACTAGTTTTGTGTTTAAGAACAATGTTTATAAAGAAAAAATTTCATGGCTAATGGTATTTTATTTAACACTTAAGCACATCATAAAACTGTGCGGTCACAATGGAGAAATGGTTTATGGCCTGTAATGTATTATTTAGGGGCAAATTGACATTTTATTTGATAAAAATGAGTACATAGATCTTTCAAAGCCTCTATTCTTCTCTGAGGAGGAGCTCCTTGTCTGTTGTCTTTTCCTAGTGTAGCCAGAAATGGGAGCTGCTTTGTTTCTCCTTCCTTGTGTTGCCTCTCTTGTCCATGGCTTGCACCTGAAAGCCTTTAGGGCCTGTGGCACTAACAAGCTCCAGACTGTTGTTGCCTGTCTACCTTTAGGAATAATGTATTTTTTAATATCTGCCACCATCAAGGATAACAAATAAAGGTGTGCATCTTATAATATCTAAGATGCTGAACTGATACAATCTAAAATCTTTCAGATAAAATTTTAATTATTATGCATCATTTTAATAGCATTGCTAAATCTTGTTTTACGTAGCTTATAAATTGCTACTGGTAAAAAAACTTGCTTTTAGTCTCTTTTTTTTTGATTCGTTCTGTTTAAGTAGGTTAACTCTTTGTTGCATACATTCCTTTGGTATTACTTGACATAAAAATTGTTCTGTATGCTTGCTACACTGAATTTTTTTGTATATATTCTTATGTAAAAAAAGATTGCAGTGATAGGACAATTGCTTAGACATTCTAATGAATGTATTGTAAAATCTGACATATAGCAACACCTTTATTGTATATTATAAATTTAATTATGTTGTTATTGGTTACAGTAGTTGTAAAAATGTTAATTGGTAGCCTGGTAACAATCTTGGGAAACTGAAAGGATAAAAACTGCTTTTTTTAAAAAAAAAAAAAATCTTTAAAAAGTTGCTTTTCTTTTCACTCCCTTTTTCCCTTATTGTAGTCCAAAATGTAGGTTTGAATACAAACGGTCTGAAACTCCCAGCAGGTATTACTGTTACTGTGGAAAAGTGGAGAATCCAACACTGGACCCATGGCTGGTACCTCACTCCTGTGGGCAGATATGTGAGAAGGAATTCAAACCTTCTTGTGGTCATAAATGTTTGCTGCTTTGTCATCCAGGTAAATCCATTGTGTCTCTTGGTTGTGTGACCTGTATTTATGTAGCTGTTACACAGTTTTACTTAAAATCTGTTAACTATATTTAAAATTCTGAGAATAAACCAGAAGTAATGAAGGCTACATTTGCTAAACAGCCATTAGCGAGGTATTCTTTTTCCTGTACTTAGGACCCTGTCCACCTTGCCCAAAGATGGTCACAACAACCTGTCACTGTAAGAAAGCTAAACCAGTGCCCCGAAGGTGCAGTGCCAAGGAATGGTCGTGTTGCCTGCCGTGTGGACGAACATTGCTGTGTGGACAACACACTTGTGAGAATTCCTGTCACGCAGGTAGACTGCCGCCTTAAACTTGAGGAGCGGTTGCTTTAATTGTTAAGATACACCATTCTTTTGCAATTCCCGCTCTCAACATCACTTCGCAATTACGTACAGGAGATTGTCAGCCTTGTCCCCGAGTCAGTAAACAACAGTGCATCTGTGGAAGACAGACAGCAGAAAGACTTTGTGCAAGTCCTCGGTGGCAGTGTGATCAGGTATGTTGAAGCTGTCCTCTTTAGCTTATTTCTCATCTTTATAAAATGTGATTATTCAGTGTATTAAGGATTGGAAAAACTCATTCAGTAAGAAAATAATTTTATTTTTTAGGTTTTGAAAGTGCAATCAAAAATGTAAGCAGTAGTGTTTGAGAATGGATCTACGTGGTGGTCCAGTTCATTTCTGACAGTAGTTAAAATGTCACTGTTCTGGAATTGTGCTAGGGTTAAGCTAGCAGTGAATTTGACCTTGTATATTCTGTTTTCTTGTACTCGAGATTGAAATTTCAGCTGCTGTCTTCAAAAACAAGCATGAAACCACAGCTTAGTAGATAAGATTTTCATACTTATTTACTTCTAGTGACTGTAACAGAAGGAAAGCTTTGTGATTCATTCTTTGAAGTGTATTTGCAGCTCATTCTTAGGACCAAGGCTATGGATTGACAGACTGTAAAAAATAAGAATAATTAAAAAATTAAGTGGCAGGGGGAGGTTGCACCAGGAGGTACTTGGTCATTACGATCCCAGTAAGAAAGGCACTCAGCCTCTGTAAAATATCAATTAAAATGCAATTTATTTCAGCTAACATTATAGAGAAAGGGAGTATAATATCAATAATAGTATGGCCCTTTAGATGCTGGGAACCCCAAGCTGTGCAGCATTGAATGGGCCTCTGATCCATGTGCAGCATGCAGTGCCGACCCCATCTGTAGAAAGGGTTACCCCATTTTGGTCATTGAAGCTATTGTAGGATTTTGTTACAAGAAGGCAACTCTGTTCATCCTTTCTACTGTCAAACAGAAAGGATGTTCAGATGAGAACTTCTTGCTGCACTTTTAGATAAAGGCAAGGACGTGCAGGTGGCATAATCACTGCTACCAAGTGGGAGCTGCTTTCAATCTCCTCTGCTACAACAAGTTTATCTTGTGACCAAGGGATATGTGCAGCACAACACAGGCCTGAAGACCAAGCTGTACGTGCAGCACAGCACAGGCCTGGGACTACTCAGGTTAACTGTTATGTGAACCACTAACTCCTCAGTATACAGTGGTCTTCCTGTCAGGATCGCTGCAGGGGTGATCAGTTTTATTTGGTGAACTCAGCGAATATAAGATTTGTTAACAATATTCAGAAAAAAGTTAAATTCCATCCAGATGTCTCTCACCCCTAGTTTTTCCCCTTGGGTTGCTTTGTCTTGGTATGTAGTTCCGTTACATTGCATTCACTTGGTTTCTCTGAGTTTTCCAGGTGTGTGGGAAACCTTTGCCTTGTGGTAATCACACATGTGAACAAGTTTGTCATGCTGGTCCCTGTGGAGACTGTCCTCGTTCTGGGAAGAGGTCCTGTCCATGTGAAAAATCAAGTAAGCTGCTTTTTTTTTTTTGGTTAAGAAAAAAAGATAAATTAAAAAAAAAAGTCATCCAGTCTTTGAAAGTCAGTAGTTTAGGTTAATTCTGCAGGGTCTATAAAAAGTTCTTACAAACGGTGAACTATGACAGCTTATATTAACTTTTTTGCTTAATTCTTTCAAAGCTTTATTTAGTACCAGGGGTTTAATTGGCAGTGTGAATAAGTGAGTAATTCTAGAGAAGCCTTTAAAAAAATGAGAGAGAATTGGCATTTGAACTCATATTACACAGTGCATTTTTTTCTAAATATTTTGGCGCCTTTTCCTAAATGTTTGCTTGTACTTCTCTCTCTTCATCTAGAGTTCACATTGCCTTGTACAGAAGATGTGCCCACCTGTGGCGATAGCTGTGACAAAGTTCTGGAATGTGGCATCCATAAATGTTCACAGCGCTGTCATCGAGGTCCCTGTGAAATATGCAGACAGGTTAATCTTACTGTAGCAGGTTCACATTTTGTTAGGGTTTTTAAACAGTGTACACCTGGAACAGTGCAAGTCTCCTAAGGAAAATGAAGTCATATCCATCACAAAATCTATGACTTGCTGTTCATTGAAAAGCAACACATTTTTTCCCTATTCCCCCTCCCCAACACAATTCTGAATTAATAGTTGAGCATTACGTATCTGAATTGAGGCATGGATGAGGGTTTTATTGGTTTGGGTTGGTTTTGGGTTTGGTTTGTTTTTAATTAGTTATGCCCTAAAAGACACTTAACTTTTCCCCAGCTCTTCTAGCTTCCTTGCTGCTTTGTCTTATTACGCTGTTTCTTCATCAGTGAAATGGAAGATACTGTAACATAACATTATTTCCTTGTTAGTAAGAAAATAATATTTTGTTCTGCTCTAAATATCTATGGAGCTTCTGTGATCTGGCCTATAAAGCTGTTCCTCTGCTCCCAGTTGTCTCTTCCTGAACCAGCTTTGACTACAAAGTCTATGGTGAAAGTAATTAGCGCGTGATAGCTGCGATGAAGGTCAGATAAACCTGCTCGCCTACTTCTTAAATTATCTGTATACATGATGGATGAATCTAGTTTAGTATGCAGGAGAGGTACTTTTTTGTATGCATTTGTTTTGCACTTATGCTTGACATCTTGCACTACATGCTTGAGTGGTTCCCTTGAAGTGGCTTCCCCCTTGGTGAGACCAAAGCTACAGTGAGGTGCCATCTAGAGCACAGTGTTTGCGATACCGACCCAAGGTCCCCAAGTAGTTATTGCACAGATAGGTAATCTGCTCAGAGTATGTGATGTACTTCCTGTTGTGATAGAGCATTGTAATGTTACGCTCCTGTGAACTTTTCGTTACAGCTAGTAGTAGAACATTTTATTTTCCACTTTTTTAAATTAAAAATACTCTGCTTTTTTTTCCTGTCTTGCTGCCCAGGAAGTTGAAAAGCAGTGTCGCTGTGGAAAGCACACTAAACGCATGCCATGTCATAAGCCATATCTGTGTGAAACAAAGTGTACTAAAATTCGTGATTGCCAAAAGCACCAATGTAGGAGAAAGGCAAGTGTCCAGAGATGATCTTTCTCAAATATATTGTTTAGATAACATTTTTTTATTTACATATAATATTTTATATTATTTATAAATCACATCAATCTGTTGTTCCACATCATGTTATTGTATAGAAAGAGGAGTTTTCTTCAATGTCTTTCAAATTAGTTTGCAGTGTACCAGAATTCTCTGAACAGCGTGTCACCAAGAAAAACTCAGTGGCCTTAAAAACTGGGAGGGGATTTTGACAACTCTCCAGTTGCAGAAGGCAGTTTTGCTTTCAGCTACTTGAGTAGTTACTGATGCTTTATGCATTCTGGAGTAGTTAAATCCATTTATTTCCTTACTTTGTAGGAAGAGCTGGGAATCTCTAATAACTTTGTAAGGGACATACTCTTATTTTTGACAACACAGCATTCTAATGTTGTGTTGTCACCTTCTAATATGCATCACTGCAAACAGCAGTGGTCTGACAATTGGGAATTTGAGTTTTGTTTCCCTTCTCATTTGAAGTCAAAGGAATGATCGATAGCTCAGACCTATCTTTTCAGTTTGATTCAGGAAGGCCTGGAAGTTGTCTGCTATGTGTGAATTAAGACATCACGAAAGTTGGACTTCTTACCACAAAGAGGCATAAAAAATACAGTTTTATTCTTAGGTATTTTTGAGTATTATTATTACAGTGAATTTACTTTATGTGAAAAGATGGCAAGACAAGTAAATGCACTCTTGACATCTTTAATTTATGCTAAAAAATCCAGGTTTCTCATCCTAATTGCCATCCTTCGTTATACAGTTTGGAAGGAGGGTATCTTTCAAGTTAATAGAAAAGATGGGGTTCTCTCCTGACCTGGCATCCACCTATGTGGTGGTGTTGTGATGTGTTCTGATTCTTCTACATTACTACTTTATATAAGAACAGAAGTTATCTGACCTTTACTACAAAGGTAAAAGGTATTTAAAAAAAAAAAAAAAGTGGTTAGCAACTTTTTTGTGCCAGGGACAATACAGTATAAAGGTGGAAGAAATTGCAGAGTAATAGGGAAAACTGTTGGATATCCTACATGTAATCTTCTGAAATTATTTCAGATTAAAATACTGTAAGAATTTGAACTTTTAAAATGTTCTTATGCTTTTTGGAAGCCCTCTGCCTTTTTAGTGTGTTGAAATGATGCTTTCAAATGTGTGTTTTCCTGTTATTTTATAATTTGAATTTTTAAAACAACTTTACAGGTGACAACCTTTCTGTACCTGGCATGAATTTGAGGAAATTTGACTAAATTGCATGAAAAATTTTTTAAGAAGTATTGAAAAAATGAGGTAGTAGAAGAGGGCAAGTTTATGCCAGAAATGTCTAAGTTTTCAGTTATATAGAGTATACTTTTTTTTTAATAGTGCTGTTCTGGAAACTGTCCACCTTGTGATCAAGTCTGTGGGCGGACTCTAGGCTGCAGAAACCACAAATGTCCTTCAGGCTGCCACAGAGGTAAGAATAGGTGAAGGATCCCTGTAGCAATGAAATATTGTTTATTTTTGCCAAACTTTGTGCTTGCATGACTCTGTGTGGTGCTTAATGAATTCTCTCCCTTGTTGCATGTGGGCTTTTTGCTGGGGGCAGTGTGTTTGAAAGGTTTTTAGTGCTGGTTAGAGCTGAAGGATTTACATAATGACAACCTGAGTTTTTACCTGGTAATTTTGCTTAGCATTGTTCCACTGAAAATGTTCTGTCCCCTTTCCAGCTGCTTCGTTCAAAATCCATAGCTTGACGACTATTCCCAAATTATTCTGTTCACTGAATATGCATAACAAAGTCCAACTACATATAGAAATTACTGTGCTGGTTGAGTCTGGATGGTTTCTAAAAATCCTAGAATACAGTGTGTGGTATGAGTGGGCTTAGAATAAAAAAAAAAAGTGATGGAATTTGAATGTATGTTGGTATCTTACTGATAAAAGAGAAAATAAGAAATTGTTACTGACTATATGAAGGATAACAAAGTTTACTTCTGCATCCAGTGACCTTGCTTAAAAAGATGCTGAAAACAGCCAAAGTTACTTGGCAGCTTTTATCCTGGCCAATTGCTTTGACATTCACTTGGTAGGGGATTAAGTTGGCATGATGGAAAAAGTGGCTGCCCTCTCAGCAGTTTTCCCCACAGAAGCTGCTGCCCTGCTGAAACAGCAGCTGAGTAGCCTATATAATTTCCCTTGGTATTCTGGACTATAAATTACAACAACTCAGGAAATAATTCACAACTTGTTCAGCCAATCTTGCTTTTGAGGCAGTGATTCTTAAGAGGATAGGACAGGTAAATGTGGTAGTAGTGCCAGTTAACCTGCTATTAAATCTGTCACCACAAACTAGTGGTTTGTTTTTTGCTCTGTTAACTGTGCCCCTTCTTCCCCTTCCTTTCTTCTCCCTCCCTCGTACCCCTCCAAAATCCTGGAAATACTTTTTTTTTTTTTTTTTTTTTTTGTACTGTCAGAACAACACTGGTAACATTGTTTTTCTGCATTAGTTTGGTTGGTAACTAAACCATAGAATAAAATTCTGGTTGGAAAACTAAGGAGCTAATGCTGCATTATAGGATAAACTTTTACATTGAATAGCTGTTTATATGTGATACTGCTTGCATCTTACAGCCTGGCTAAAAGTGACAATGTTTTCTGATAACTAACAGCAGTATAAAAATAATAAAACAGTGCCTATAACAAAAGTGAACTTTGAGAATGTAAATATCAAATATATACACTTTGAAGTGTATGTAATTTATCAAAACAGTATAATTGTTGTTATTTAAGTGCTAACTCTTGCCAAAAGTTGCATCTAATGAAGCTAATAACTATGATATCAGATGATAAATTTAGAAAAGAAAATAACTTCTGTGTGCTTTAACAAATTACAGTCTAGTACAATTTGTTGTATCTTGTCAGAATGTTTGAAAGTGTTCCTAATAATAAAGGCAATGATTTTGATTTCAAAATATTTATATTCATGTGTTTCTCCTTATACACCAATATTTTAATAGCTGCTGAAAAGTTATGATTATTTATTTTATCTTTAGTATGTAATACCAGGTCAAGTTAATTTTGCAATGAGCTGCCAGATCTCAGTGACCACTGATTTTAAAGGAAATAGTATGCCTCCTAGAAAATAACTTGGCAGATGAGGTCCTTTAAAAGGTACCTGATCTCAGAATTATTAGAGGTTGCTGATAATAAGCACTTGGCCTTTAGCAGGGGTCCCTGAAAAAAGGTAGTTTAATCTATTCTGTTTGTGGTTTGATTTTTACATATCTTTTTTTCTTAAGTACTTAATCATGCTTGCTGAAATTTAGAATGTGTTGCCAGGGAATACAATATTTTGTTTCCTACTGTAGTACATTATAACACTTGATTTGAGAACAGTGTGCTCTCACCTTAACTTCAAGCTTGTATGCGATCTCTGCCCTCCATCTTTTTGAGAATGTAGGCAGTTGTCTTCGTTAATAGAATGTTTAAGTACATTGTACACATATTAGCCGCTCTGGGCAGCATAGCTTTAGACTTTCAGTTTATTTTGTAAAAGTAGCTGTTTATGTGTGCTGATAATATATTATAATTTAATTTACTTTGCAATATAAAGACTGTATACTTCCATCCTTTTTTCTTCAGCAGCCTTTTGTCAGAGATCTGCTTCTTGAAGTGTTGCTTCTCAGATCCTGCTAACAAGTTAGAATTGCTTAAAAAGTTGTGCTGTCTGTCGATAAAGCTTTCAAAGCATTGATTTCTTTAAAGTTTCAGAATGCAACATAATTAGTAAGCCAAAATCCCACATCTGAATTTGTTTTTTTAGAAGATGCATGTTCTTACTGTTAATTACTTAATAATAAAACTTACCAGTTGGCACTTGATGAAGAAATAGTGTGGGAGAGCTATAAATTAAAACATAGATATTTTATGGATCTCTTTTTTTTAAATATATCAGGTTAGTAGCATGAGTAACTTTATAATAGTGGAGGATCTTTTCATAAAAACGTTACTTATACATAGGCTGAACACTTCTTTAATATTGTACAAAATCTGCAAAACTTTATTGTACCAGTTTTTCAATGTCTCTTATCTTTTGAATATAGATGAAAGATGACATGTCTTCATGTGTATGTAAGACTGAAATATAAATAGCAAATATTTAAGTGTTGTGTGATCCAAATGACTGGGCTTTAATAATGCTGACTTCTTTTTAAAATGTGAGAGGGATTGTTTCTAACTTGATACCAGTTAACAACTGTAGAATAATCAAGATTATTATTACTATTCTTTAAGAATGGTGAAATTCTCTTTCCCAAGAGGGATTTGAAACTAAGCAGAAATAAAAAAATTAACAGCTATCTATTGTTTAGATCAAACAGAATAGGACAATTATACCATGTGCATATTCAGAGTTATGTTAGTTACCATTTCTTATAATCAGTAGCTTATTCAGATTATCATATTGTTAATATACTTATTTTTAGGTAGTTGTAATCCGTGTCCAGAGACTGTAGATGTGAAATGCAATTGTGGAAAAACTGTCATTAAAGTGCCCTGTGGCAGAGAGCGCACCATCAAACCTCCCAAATGCAAACAGCTGTGCAGGTCAGTATGGAAAGTGTGTGCGTTTCTAGTTCTTCAGTGGAGTTTAAGATGTCCTTAAAGAAAGTGGTAAAATATAACTTTAAAAGGCAAGAATTATTCCTTTAACATGATTACAGATATTACTTCTCAGTCTTCTGTATTCTTGACTATGCAGATGGAGATTAGCAATAATCCTTCCTATCAGACACCTCTTTGATGCTGTGATTTCATGAGCAGCTTGCTGCTGTCAAGGTGGAGGTTCTGTCCCACCGAGCACTTCTAGTTCTGTAGTCCCACTCACTTCAAGTCATCTCTGGTATGTTTTGAAGTACCTCCACGAGGCAGTTTACCTAAAAAACCTGACTAGCAAAAGGAAAAAGGAGAATGTTTTCTGCTGGGGTGTAGCAAGATTACTTAGTACAGAGTAGAATTAGGATTGAAATAGCTGTTTGAATATGCAAACCCAATTTTGATTTTAATTTAATTTAGAACTCCTGTATAATTTGACTGTAATATTAACCACTGCTGAAGGTGAGAAGTAAACTCATTTAAAAAAAAAACAACTTATCTCAATTCTTTGTATTTTGAGCATAATTGTCTGGTGACTGTAACTTCATATTTCTTGCTGTCATATTGATTCATTCTTGGATTTTACTTCAGTCGACCACCTACCTGTCACCACTCTACCCAGGAGAAACACTATTGTCACTTTGGTCGGTGTCCTCCGTGTCGTCAGTCCTGCCAGAAAACATTAATGTGTGGTCATTTGTGCCCTGTTCCCTGCCACGATGAAGCACTTGTGAAGCAAACTGGCTTAGTAAGTAAATAGTGAAAAATGGTGTGTTATTTGTGTTCTGAAGAATGAGCAACAGTTGTTTGACCTTAATCTTATGTTGGAGGCTTTTGGAGTTCAGAATGAATACATAATCAAGCACAGAGGTCGGCATACTGCTTAACCGAGAAACTAAGTGGTTCTAGCTCCTTTGTTACAATCTAATTAATTTTGTAATATGTACAATTGAATGTCAGTTTTCAGCAGTTATAATTACTCAAGAAATTACAAGATTTTTGTTAGTGTTGCATTACAAATGTTTAATTTCAAATGTAAGCAATTACTTTTAACATAAGAGCAAAAAATAAATTTTAACTCTGATATTTACTAAACCATCAAAATTTGCACTAGTTAGAAGTGAGAAATTGTTTGGCATCTTTAAACATGACACATGTATGCACTCCATGATGATAACTGAACTTGTTTAGTAATTGAAATATTTTTATATTTTTACCTCTATTAAATGCTTAGAAATGTTCTGCTGCTTTTTTGTTTGGCTTTGTGCTTGATTTTTAGCAGTAGGACCACAGGCCTTCATTTTCCTATCCCTAACCATGCTAAGGATGAAATTGTAATTTTTTGCATGTAGAGGGTGTTGAGATTTCCATTAGTAAATAGTTAATTACTAGAAAGTGGATTTGTTAGAACTGGGATCTCTTTAGATGATATGTTTGTTTATGGTCAAGCAGATAGTTCCAATTGTGTTTTGTATTCAGCTAGTGTTGTCTTTTGCTCTGCTCTCAGCATCAGTCTGCAGGTCCTTGGGAACAGCCATCTGAGCCAGCTTTTATTCAAACTGCATTACCATGCCCTCCCTGTGAGGTTCCTATACCAGTGTAAGTATTAAAAAAGCAAACAAATAAAATAAAGTTTTGGTATGGAAAGAGGGTTTTTTTTTTTTTTCTTTTTATACTGTTGTAGAGATGGACATGAAAATAACTGTATTTTCTTCTTCAGATGCAAAGAGCCTATGTGAACACCATTCTCATAAAAATGGGAGCATTGGTGGTTGTTTAATAAACATTTTTGTAGTGCGTGCTCACTGTATGAAAGGACTGATAGTGTTATTAAAGATTGGTTGCTTCTAATACATGTTGCGCGCAATGCTACCATGAAAGAAAAATATGAAAATTGCAGACAGCCATTGCAATTTGATAGTCTTCAGTAACATACAACTTTTTCTATATAGTGTCTCTCTTGTTTGGTTTATGGGATCGTAATTTTCTGTGTAATGAATTGCTATTTTGTTTCTCAGTTGTTCAGTAATTATATGCTAATGAATGGCAGGTGGATGCCCTTCATCCCATCTGCTTGTCTCCTTTCTATTTTTGACTTGTCCAGAAGGTTCTGCTCCTTGAGTTAGAGCCCAAACAACTCTTTCTGTGACGATGTTGAGGATATAAGGGAAGATAGGATGATGACTTTTTTTCACCATTCTTTTTCAATTTGGTAGAACTTCTGTTTACATTGTGGAATAAGGACTCAGAATTCAACATTTATCTGAAAAAGGAAATACTAGGTTTTTTGGTCTGTTTTTGTGTTGTAGTCTCTTACTGTTTCAAACCCTGCATACCTCATAGGCATTAGTGCCTATTTGTTTTTTAAAATCCCTCCTTAATGAGGGAATATTATGTCCTCATTTTATGAAGTGAGAAGCAGACAGAGGAAGATGATCAAGAATATCCATATAACTGCCTATGTAGATATGCTTAGAACTTAATTTCTCAAAGATTGTACTATGATTGGTTGTACTTTTGTTCAAAACTGTGACCACTCAGTACTTCTGATACTTGGGCTCAAAGTTCAAAGCCAGACTCCCAAAAGGTGAAAAATGTGTAGTTATGAACAGTCTGGTTTCAGTGTTTGGGTAGCTGCCTGTAGAAACTGTCTCATGTAGGTATTCAGCAGAGGTCATTGTGTAACATCATGCATTATGTAGAGCACACCTCCTAGTTCCTCTGAATTCCAACCTCAAAATTACCTCCCTTAGTCTGAAGACTCCTCCCCAGAGGAGGTAAGCCTGCTAAGTGAGAAGGAAACCATACTGGAAAAGTTGTACTTCATTTTCTAACTAGAGGAAGCATTGTTATATTTCACAGTGCTTGGGGCAAATTAAGGTTCTGGTAGCATTAAATCACATTAATTCTGGAATATCCTAACTCTCTTGATCGATCCTTGCAACAGTAATGTTCTTTTTTCTTTTTTTTTTTTAAATGTAAGTGATATGAGAGGAGTTTCCTGAATTAACAAAATAATAATAGTAAACAAAACCATAGATATAAAGTAATGTGTTGCTACAAAGCAAAATATCTGACACCTTCTGAGATCATTAGCAGGGCTTTTAGAATCATTGCTAGAACAGTAGCATTTGAACGAATATGATAAAGGAGAATAGTTCAAATAATCCTATTCTGTATGGATGGATGTTAGTGGGGATTCCATCTTTCACTGCTGAGGTTTTGCAATACTTTTTGATGTTTTTTCTAATAATTTAGCGTCTTTGAACATGAACAATCAGAGATTTGGAATGGAATGTATTCGGTATCTGTTTCTGTAAATAGTTAAAATGGAGTTTCTGGAAAATTATTTGCTCTATTAATTTCACAGAACCATTGAGGCTGGAAGGTACGTTGGGGTGGGGTCGTCTAGTCCAGCCTCCTGCTAAAAGCAGATCAACACTGAATTAGGACCAATTTGCTCCAGCTTTGTCCAGCGGGACCTTGAAAACCCCCAAGTACATTGATTCTGCAGCCTCTCTGGACAACCTCTTTCAGTGCTTGATTATACTTATACTGATTTTTTTTTTTAAATATTTTTTAAAATTTTTTCCTCCACTATGTATCCAGTCAGAACCTTCCTTGTTTAAGAATATGATTATTGTCTCTTGCGTCCCTGCTATGAAACTCAGTAAGGAGCCTGGCTTCATCTTCTCAGTAACTTGCCCTTATTGCTGAAAGACTACTATTATATCCCCAGCTCATCAGTCCCCAGCCTGCAGTGTTGCTGGGATTTAGTGAGTCCCAGATGCAGGACCTTCTTTGTCTCTGCATTTCCTGAATTTCCTCTCAGCCTGTTCCTCCAATCTGTCTAGATCCTTCTGAATGGCATCCCTGCCCTCAAATGTATTGACTGCACCGTCCTTTAGCATTGTCTGCAAAATTGGTGCATTTTGTCTCTTCCAAGTTACTGGGGAGAAAAAAATATTAAACAAGATAGGACCCAGGCTGAAGAATTCCACCTGTAACTGGTGTCCAAGTAGGATACAAATAACTAGCCACTACCCTTTGAGCCCAGTTATCCTGCCAGTCTTTCACGCATCTAGTAGTTCATCTGACATCATTACATCTCAACTTGAATGCAAGGTTGCTGTGGGGAAGCTCTCATCCGCAGATTTAGTAGTTACACGGCAGAAGGCAATCAGGCTGGTTAAGCAGTTTCCCCTTGCAGTGGAACAGAAGCAGGCTACAATGGAATGCAGAGGTCCTAGAAGCCAAATTAACTGCTTATAGGAAGATTATCTTGGATATAAGATAATTGAGCTGTGTAGAGTGAAGAACAGGCTCCTGTGCTACGTCTGCTTCTTATTATACTAGGTGAAAGACTGATTGTTCTTGTTAATATCCTGCTGTCCCAAAGACCATCCATAGCTATTGGTAGTTGCTTTGTGTTAGAGAAGTTATCAGGGATACTTGTTTTTTTAAATACTCTTCCAGAAATTTTTAGGAACTGATTTACAGGTATTTTAGCTTGAATATTAATGATGTTTTCAGTACTCTCCCTTATAAGGTTTCAGTAGAGAAATCAAAATAATACTTGGGAAGGAGATCACAGATATGAAATCAGAGGTCAAAAGAAAAAGATACTTTTCAATATAAATTGAGCAAAAGAATGATTTAATTTTTAGGAGATCAGTGTTTGAATGAGTCACCATTTAATACCTTCACAATTCTGATCAGTGTGCAGTTTTTCTTTCTTAGGAATGGTAGACCATTCTAAAAGGGATAGAATTGTAAACATAAGAGTAGACAGATCATTCCTGAAATAACTGAAAAGTATGAAGTGATATATTAGTAGAGCCAAAGGAGAAGATATTTGGAAGCAATTCAGGTAATTTTCTAAAATAAAAATTATTAATTTCGTATACAACTATAATCTGTACGTGAAAATGATTTTGGGATTGCCGTCATAAAATACAGCAATCCAAACAACTGTTGAAAAAGAGAAGGCATTGATCTGCATAGATAGATGATTTTCTCTTAGTTTGCACTTTTTAAAAATAGATTGCATTATTTTTGTGTCAAAAGCACTGTCACGGTTTCTTTATTAAAGAAATACATGTTTTCTAAATCTCTGATTTTTCTCTCTTTAACAGGGAGTGTCTTGGGCAGCATGAGGTGAGTCATGGAAACTGCCTTTTTAAGTGGAATATGAAGTATATCTCACTTTGTCAGTCTGCAAAATAAAGTATTAAAGAGAAATATTATATGACTTTCTTATATTTTAAAACCAAGGCAGTACCTTATCATAAGGGCTTACGTATCAGAAGGTATTTTAGTTCGTTTTTGAAGAATATATAACTACTTGACTTTTTAGAATTCTTGGACAGAAATTTAAACTCATGATTTATGAAGCTATTTGTGTATTCTTGTAGTTGTTTAAATAGTGTTTAAATTTTTTTTGCGGGGGGTCTTTTTTCATTATATACTTCTGGGATTTTTTTTCCCTCATTCTATAGTTATTATTCTCTCCCTGTCACACACTTTCCTCAGTTCTCCTAGAAACTGCTGCCTTTATTTTAAAAGGATAAGGAACGTAGTGTTGTACAGGAAAATTCTCATGTGACTTGGATCTAAGCATGCGTGGATGAAATCAGACAATATAGTGGAAACTTCTTTAGTGTTACTTATTAGCCTGTCTTTTTGGTGTACAGCCTTCTCCAGTTTTGGATGAAGTCATTGTCTGTTTTGGCTTACATAAGAAGAAAATCTAATTGACGCTTGAAGCTAAATAACTATCATCATTATTCACAGTCATTTCTAAAAGTCATGAAATTTAAGGTCAACTCATTTTTCTTGATTTTTAAAAGATGATTGCTAAACTGATATTTAAAAAAACCTATTGCTATTATAGCTTTGTCTACTGCTAAGTCTGGCATAAATTCACTATCAAAGTGCAGCTAACAATACTATAACAACCTAGTTTCATTTTAGGCTAGTAAAAAATTCTAGAAAACAGTAAACACTTAAAAATATTTAAAGACACACACCCCCCCCCCCCCCCTTTTTTTCTTTGACCTTCTTTAATAATCTTTTGGTATGTGTTCTAATGGTGGGTCGACTATGTGGTGGCAACATCTCCAAATGTTGTTAACAAAGTTTATATATCCGCAGTCTGTTTGTGCAGCACATTTATTAATCCAACCAAGCTGTGATACAGCTTCCATAGAGCTACTTTGCAGCTTGTCGGTTGCTGAAGAAAAATGTGCTGTGAAAATGGATGAAAAGAACAACTGTGCCTATTTGTTTGTTGTTGAAACAGCTAGGTTTTGGTTTTGTTTTCCACAGTAAAACTTGCAGATGTATCAGCCAGTGTTTTATTGAGTCAGTGACATGTTTTGTGATAGGTCATATCAAATCTCACCCTAACTTTCATGAATTTATGTATAAACAAAATATAAGCTGTGGTCAATTGACCCAATATATAACTTGCTCTAGACAATGTTACTGGTTTTGGTACTGTTCAGGTGTACATGGTTGTGAAGTTTATGTCCCTCCCCATAACAGAGGACACTATGGCTCCTCTTATTAGAGAAGACGGTTCCAATTACTATTATAACTACTAATTTCAGAATAATTTAAAAAAATAATCCCTTCTCTGTTGCATACTAGTCTTAGCAGAATCAGTCAATGGCTTTGGGTCATGTTTTCTTTATGGGTTAGTACAGAAAATAAGGAAAAATCCCAGGGAGTCTATACCTAACTTTAATTATTTAGATTTATTGATGCTATATGATATTCTAGATTAAACGTTCCTTCTCTCAGCCAGCAGAGCGCAGTGCTTCCTTCCTGCTGAAGTTTAGCAGTTTCTGGAGTGGAATGAAGTGTGCTAATCTTTGAGATTTTGATAGCAGTCAAGGAAAAGAATGATTTGTTAATGTGTGTGTGAGGGGGTGTTCACAGTGTATTTTATGTGCATTGTACATAGTTACGTTGTTCTAAGATCTCTAAAAAGAAAAAAAAAAAACACGTAATCTATGTTCAGTGTTTTACAGCCACATTGGCTCTGAACAAGTAATCTCACCTCAAACTACTTTTGTTAACAAGAGAAAACACTTGTATGTATTTATGAACACTGCCCTCCTATAGCAGTTTCCAGCCCCTGAGGGGATTTTCACTGGGAAATGTGAACTTTCACAAGTGATGACATTAGCAATTTTCTCAAACAAAGTTTTGCTATGAAGAGGGGCTCATTGCTGTACTATGTTACTACTTAGGTTGGACTGTTGTTATACCTCCTATAATGGACGAGGTATAAAAGAAACAAACTAGGAATGAAACAAGTTATAAAGTCTTCTTGTGTTTTACCAGGATACCTGCAGACAATGAGTAGAAGAGAGAATGAAAGCAAACAGTTTAGGAGTTGTATAATAAGGAAATCTACTGTCTTTACATTTTTACTTGGACAATAATTTTGATTTGTGTGGGTATTAGAGTTGGTTGTTTTTGTTGGAGTTTTTTGTGGTTTGTGTTTTTTTTTTTTTTTATTTCACTTTGGCATTTAGTTTAAAAAGTATTTTTAATGGATTGATTTAGTTCGAGGTCTTACATGTCTTTGGGTATTTAGAACAAGGTATTTATCACTTGAAACAACAGACTTAAAACTACTTTTCAGATGATATAATTGTATAAAATCTGTGTTCGTGGAAGTATGATTCTACATGATGTTTAACCTAAAATAGGATATCTTTTAGCTACAGTGTGCAGCCTTCTTTTAAATAATTTTACTGTGTAAGTTTTGGATGTTTTTACATATATTTAGAAAAATTAATAACTATTCATTTTTTTATTTGTAAGTGCTTAAAAGTAGCTCTCAATTTTGTTTCAGGTTGTAGGTCAGAAAAATCACCTATCATCAACAGTTGCTGCCACTCCAAAATGAAAACTTGATGTTTTACTTTTTCTTTGAACTGCTATAAGCATTAGCATTTCATAGCAGTAGCATACATGTGCTCTTTTAAAATCAAATTATGAGAACTAATGTTTATAGTCAAAATGTTTTTATGGGAAAACATTAATTAAAGCCCATACAAGGTAAATAAGGGCAAACAAGGAAATCTTAACTGGATATGGTATTAATTTATCTGCTGTATTTAATTCTCTTGTAGTTGCTTCATTTCATTAAATGTTCTAGGGGAAGGGAAACATTCTGTTTTTGTTTCCTTGATGAGTATTTTGAATATCCTGTAATACCAGTCTTGCTGTTCTCAGGCGGATAGAACTCTCTTCTCTCTCTCTTTTTTCTTTTTTTTTTTTTTGGTAGGAATTTAATGCTATGTTTTATTATTCTAAGGGGTTTTTTTAGTTGTGATTCCTTTATAGCAGGAAGACTGTTACTCTGCCTCTAGGTAAAATTTTATGTAAAACTTGATGAGATTCATCTTTATGGCTAAATACTTCATGAATGTTTCCAAAATTTCCCTGCCCTATTGTACTTGATTTTTATTTTCATATTCCAATTGATGTATCTGTTAGTTGCTTTTATGCATTTGGGAGATGTGCTGGAAAGCTTCTGAAAGTTGTCTTGTCCTTTTTTCCTTGCCTTCCTTTCCTTATCCTGTGGAACACTTGTGGTCTGAAAATGATGCCTCCTTATTTTCTTTCTTTTTCCAATCAGCTTTCATAAAATACTTCTGGTTCTCATCTGTGTTCTTTATTCTTCAACTCATCAGCCTCCTGGAGTTCGTGGCTTCTTTGATATTCGTCTTTGTAGCGAGAGTAGTGACCCCCATTTAGCCATTTCAGAAATGCGTTCCAACTATAGAAAGTAAAACTTTTCTCTACTTTGTCCTTTGGTTTTACTACTAATACCCACAACAGACTGACTTGTCAAGAAATGGAAGCAAAATTTGAAAATATAATGTAGGTTTAAATTAATTGAAATTCTTGTATTTTTGGCTACAATGTCAGTTGATTCCAGAAGACTCTCTTATCTTTTATTGGACTCGAGACTTACAGAAGTCAATGAGAGGGGCAAGCTGAAGCTATGCTGCATGCAGCCAGAGGGCTGAGATGCTCTCCACAGTCGACCATCTGAAAGCTGCCACTGTTGTCTTGCTGGCTTGCGTACTTCTCTGTCCCTGGCTTTGTTCAACATTGCATCTCATCCAGTGTACTTGAGAGATGCTACCAGAAGGGATGCTCCACTTCTGCCTATGTGCGTCTGCTGATTCACTTTAACTGGAGCTAGTGGTTGTGTCCTTATCTGATGGAAGACTAACTCCTGGTAAAAAGAAGTCTCATCAGTATTATTGAACTGTGCAGCCATAGAGCTAATCTGCTATTATTGCCCTGATCTGCTGTCACTGCCTGAGCTGCAGCACAACAAGTAGTCATAAAAAATTGAGTGGCAATGGGGGAGCACGGAAAGGTAGAGAAGTGGGCAGGCAGATCTTAATGTTTAGTACACCTTTTCTTTCATTCTTTTACTTTCCAGCATCCTTTGACTACATATGTTGCTACTGAAAGGAAGCTGTGACTCTGAGGAAGGAGGAGGGAGATGGAGGAGGAGGAGAAGGGGTAGGATATTAGGAACAATAAAAGCTTTGGTAATTGGTGTGTGTTTGCTGGGTACAGTAGTATTCTGTGCTTCAGACCCTCTTTTTATTAGGCCTTTTGCTGACTTTTGCTCCTTTGGTCACCCGAAGCATAAGCCGTCAGAGACTGAGTTGTAGGGTGTTTGCAGGGGGTAGTATGAACCAGACATTCAGACTACTTGCTATGGTTGTATTAGTGCTTTAGCCAGCATAATGAGCTTCAGCTCTGACATAGGGATGTGACAGTAGTTGGACATGATAGCCTCAAGGTTTTCTCCTGTGTATTCTATGCTTGATGTTCAGCCTGCCATGCAGACCCCTGTTCACAAAGTCTCGGTGGGTCAGGAGAAGAGTTCAGAAGTCTTGTGAATGACTTGCATTTTGCAATGACTTGATGTGGAGTACAGTCTTTTTGGGGGTGAAGCCCAGAAAATGTTTCTATAGGCAAGTGGATTCAAATCCTACTTTGTGTATTTTTGCTTTAGGATTGAGGGAAGTCAACGTGGACAGTGCTGAATGGAGAATGTCCCTCGCTCTGCCCTGTGGGGGACCATCCTCTCTTCCCTTGTTTCAGTTCCAGTGCTCACCTGGGTGTATGGCCAATCCACTTGCAAACCTAGCAAAAGACAAGGAACTTTCTTCTATTAATTCCTTTTCTTCCATTTTTGATTAGTTGAATTGTCTTGCTCTAAAGACAGATCTGTGGTAGGACTTGTTCAAAATGGTAGGAGTGTGCAATTAGGATTGTAGATATGGAAGAGAGAAAATAAGGAGTACAGTGCAAAGCTGTTTAGTCAACTTAAGCCATAACACAAAATCATACCCTTAGTCTAGTCAAAGTGAGTTATGTCACATTAGCCTATTGTGTAATAACATCACAAATAGTTTCTGTTTTTCTCTGCAAAATGATCGTGATATTAAGAAAAAAATGGATTTTTTTGACAGCATCAGAGAAACCAATTTTTTTTCATGTGAATATTATATAATGGGTGGAAAATGGGAACAGCAAGTTTCCTCTAATACTTGTGATATGGAGGGACTTGTACTATTCAACTTTAGGAAAGTAACCTAGTTAACCAAGTTAGGAGTTTACACTCCCTTTCAGTACCAATGAAGATTAAAGGCTTCTAAATAGATGCTCTGAATGGTACTACAAAGCTCTGTTAACTGGAGTGTTAACCTCAAATTAGAAAGTACAAATATATCGTAAGACATTAAAATCCTAGTCCTGTCATAGAGCCATTTCTTCTTCCCCTTCCCACTCCTGGGAGTTATATTTGATATAGTCAGTATTTAGGTTTTAGAATTTCTGGCTTGCAGGTTGTTTTCTGTTTGTAGAATTGTAGAATGTTTTGGATTTATGATGACCATAACACAATAAGCCCTGTGAAAGCAAACTGTAATTGTCTTCTGCAATAACTGTAAAGCAGTTTAGGAACCTTTAATGGAAGGCACGAGTGTAATTCGGAAAGAAGGAATAAATCACACTAAAAGATTTGAGAATGTAATATTCTGTTTAAAAAAAAAAAAACAAACTGTTGCAAAAGTTAGACAGCTTGTTTAATTAATAAAGCGGGTTTTTTTTACCTGGTATAATCAGTGTAAAACAAATGTGTGTGGTTATGTTGGGATGGGAACCTAAAGTCTATTTAAAAAAAAAGGTCAAATAGGCATTGCACTGGTTTTCTTCTTTTAACAAAGATACTCAAGAACCAAAATTTCTCTGTAATGAAACTGTGCCTCTGTGTGTGTGTGTGTATATATGTATCACACACAGCACACATGTGCAATGTGTGTATATATACACTATCTGTATATATATTTATTTATTCATTTTTAACCTTTAGGTTAGTCCATTACCATGTCACTCTGCAAATCCCTACTCATGTAAAAGATTTTGTGGGCGGCTTCTTGATTGTCAGAATCACACCTGTATGAAAGAATGTCATCACGTTACTAAATTGAACAGTAGTGCAGATGGAAAGAAGGTAGGTTGATTTCCTTTTGCTTTTATTTTTGTGTATTTTATACATTGTCTTCAGTTTTAACTGGAAAATGAAGAATTTGCAGCTGGAAGGCACAGGATCTATTCCAGATTCCACTGGGAGACCTGCATGTGTTCTGTTCCCATTGATGCTGTGACATTTAGCTAATCTATACTTATTTAGACTATAAAACTGTGTATTGGGTTTGTGTGGCAAGGTTTTGGTAATGGGGAGGGTACAGGGGTGGCTTCTGAGAGAAGCTGCTAGAAGCTTCCCCTGTGTCCGATAGAGCCAATGCCAGCCGGCTCCAAGACGGACCCGTCGCTGGCCAAGGCCAAGCCCATCAGTGATGGTGGTGGCGCCTCTAGGGTAACATATTTAAGAAGGGGAAAAACAACTGTGCAGCAGCAACTGCAGCTGGAGAGGGGAGTGAGAATGTGGGAGAGAAACAACTCCGCAGACACCAAGGTCAGTGAAGAAGGAGGGGGAGGAGGTGCTCCAGGCGCTGGAGCAGAGATTCCCCTGCAGCCCGTGGTGAAGACCATGGTGAGGCAGGCTGTCCCTCTGCAGCCCATGGAGGTCCACGGTGAAGGAGATATCCACCTGCAGCCCGTGGAGGACCCCACGCCGGAGCAGGTGGATGCCGAAGGAGGCTGTGACCCCGTGGGAAGCCTGTGCTGGAGCAGGCTCCTGGCAGGACCTGTGGACCTGTGGAGAGACAGGAGCCCATGCTGGAGCAGGTTTGCTGGCAGGACTTGTGACCCCATTGGGGACCCACGCTGGAGCAGGGGAAGAGTGTGAGGAGTCCTCCCCTTGAGGAGGAAGGAGCAGCAGAGACAATGTGTGATGAACTGACCGCAACCCCCATTCCCTGTCCCCCTGTGCCGCTGGGGGGAGGTGGTTTAGGATTTAGTTTTTATTTCTCATTATCCTACTCTGATTTGATTGGTAATAAGTTAAACTAATTTCCCCAAGTGAAGTCTGTTTTGCCCATGACGGTAATTGGTGAGTGATCTCCCTGTCCTTATCTTGACCCATGAGCCTTTCATTTTATTTTCTCTCCCCTATTGAGTTGAGGAGGGGGAGTGATAGAGCGGCTTTGGTGGGCACCTGGCATCCAGCCAGGGTCAGCCCACCACAAACTGAGATAATATTATATGTTTTGCAAATGCTACACCTTTTTGTTTTATTTTGAGCTACATTACTTTGTGTTCATCAAAACCTTATTTAACACTCTTGACAAGTCTCTTCTAAAGTCAGTTTTTGTAACTGTCAAAATCACGTGAACTGCTGCTAATCCCTATATACAAATGCACTTGCAATCTACTGGGGAAAGTATTTACTGAGGAGAGCTGTAAATGGGTTGAGGAGGCTAGCAAATCTTTAGGAGACAGCACTGGAAATGTTGCAGAATAGATGAAGACTTCTTAAAGCACTGGGATAATATATTCATGTTTATCAGTGTCTACTAGAAATTGTCATTTATGCAATTAAGAAGCTGTAGGTGTTAGTTGCTGAAGATAATATGAAACAAAAATAAAAGTAAGTACAAAGCTGAAAACTGTTCTAGTTTCAAGTAGTCAGAAGCACATAGCTTGTGGTTTGAGAGAGTCATGATTTGGAGGAAAACAGCTTTTTAAGTTTTTAAAGCATTACTTTAGAAAAAGCTGCAACATGGTCTCTCTGGGCATTTAGAAAACTAACCAAGCATTCAGTTGGGTACAAAACATAAATGTTATATTTTAACTTACTGTTATATTTTAACTTCAGTAGGATGATATCCTTGTGGATTCCAATCCTAGAAGTGGTGTTGTCATCTAATAACTGTATATATTGCAGTTACTGTGTTATTCTATTAATGATTGTGGAACTTTTGTCTGAGGAGTATGAGCTGTTAGTGCAACTTGTGGAACAGTAACCTGCAGCAATAGAGTGACATCAGTAAATACTGAGAGTGACAGTTGTTTAAGCATCTCCACTTATAAGAGGCTGTCTGCCTACTCCTTCAGTTAAACCTATTGAAATGTGAATGAGTCAGGATTATTCCTAGCTCCATTTTGAATGAGATGATACATTCTAAGAAAGTGGGAGTCTATGTACATGTGAAGTATGGGTAAATCTCATTTCTCAATTGTCTTTGAATTTTTATAAACTCAAGTTGGTTTTGACCTTTAGAGCTTTTGTTTTGTTGTTTTGATAGACTAAATTGCAGGTGTAATCTAAAAAGGGCTGATTAAATTTCGTGCTTATATGTCTGAGTAGTGATTTTTCTGTCTGGAATTTAGGTTTGTTCTGTATGTTGTGTTAGAAAATGTTGCAGAAAGGCCAGCTGTTTGCTTTTAGCTACTGTTAAATTTTATATCACAGTTTTCTACATGCTTTCAGTTGCTGTTGTCTTTTGGATGTGAATTTTTGGGGGTTAGGTTTAGTAAACAATCATTGTACAAAGGTTCCTTTTTAAACTTCAGCAAAAATTCTTCAACTGTAGAAGCAGAAGAAAAGGGGACTGGAACAAAATGGGGGAAAACTGTACTAAAAACTTAAATTCTCATGGCCTTATTTTGAACAGCATAAAGTGAAATGTTGGCATGGAATTAGTCCTTTTGGGGAAGCATTACGTAGCTTCGTTCTTGGATAAATCAGCTTTACTTTGACTGACTTCTGTGAAACTGAGCATTTGAATGTGATGGTGGGCCTTAAATACTGTGCTGTATAGGTTCAGTTGATAAATCATGTCAGTCTGTCTGTGTGTATTTGATTGCAAACTGGGCTTCTGGATGGGTTATTACGATAAGAATATGAATAGAAATGGAGCTTAATTTACTGTGCTGATGTTGATCGCATCACCTGGAATGAGAATGACACCACAGCTCTTGTAGACTTTGTGTAGTATATGGAGCAGAAGCAACACCTTAGCAGCTCCCAGCATATACCTAAGCTAATGCTTTTTGGGAGAATTATACAAACTATCGTACACGTATGGAAATGGAATGACTTAAAGTTTGCTTCTTAAAATCGAGCAAACAAATCTCCCCGCCACTCTATTACAGAGCAGTATGTCATGACCAAAGTATTACAATAACATGGTGGGTGGGAGAAGTTAGTTCTGAATATGAAATTACTTCTTTTTCTAACAATTTTCCATAGAGAAGTAATAGGCTTAATGGCAATTTTCCAAAGCACTAATATTAAGAGGTTCTTTTATGCCTAGGAAGCAAAATAGAACTCTGTCTCTTTGACCAACAAACACTGGCATTTCTGCTTTTCTTCTTTTAAAAGCATATTTTAGTAATTATTTTTGCTTGAGGGATATCTTACTGAATAGCTACATTTCCTTAGCAAAACCACCCTAACTCTTTCTTCTATATAAAAGCTTGTTAATGGCATCTAACAAACGTTTGGCACTTTCTTTAGTACTTTGTTTTTATTTTGTTAGGCAGGTCCAGAATGTTCGCAGTGTGAAGAGGAGTGTACGAAGCCCCGGCCATCTGGCTGTCCTCACCGTTGTGTTTTGCCCTGTCATCCTGGGGATTGCCCATCATGTCTCCAGATGCTTAAAATAAAGTGTCACTGCAAACTATCAATACTGTATATTGAATGCTTGTAAGTGTCAGAACTGAACCCAACTTTTCATTTAAATGCTAGTAACTGGAAACCATTTGAAATGTCTGGGGATACGAGCTACTCTTACAGCAAGTTATAAAATTTCTTTTGAAGGTTATAATTTGTAATATAATGCTTTTTTTTCTATTTAAAATTTGCCAGTATTTTATTTGGTATTACTGTTAAAATTATTATAAATGCGTGGAGTCTTGTGAACAGAACTGCTTTTTATAATACAGTAATATTTTGAATTATGCAAATACATAGTAATCTGCATAATGTTTGATCTCTATGTGGTTCTTTTACATTACGTAAAGAAGAATTTTATTACAAGAATTAGAATTAATGTAGTTAGTGTAAAAGGTCTTTACAACTAATGTCCTTCAAATTTTAGCTGTTTAAATTGGAAGACTTAGTAATCATTTGTATTCCTTTTTAATCATTTGTGTGTGTGTGGATAGAGGGTAAGCTAAACTTTACTAAATATAAGATGGGACTTGTGGATTTAAGCGTTATCCTCTGTGTATCGCTCTGAAAATATTCATCCCGTGCATGTATGCTCTTTGTGCGTTTTCTTTAAAGTACCTCAAATCCTCTAAATTTATGTCGTTTTGTCTGTAAAATAGTGTAGTTTATATTAGTCCCACAGGATGTGGACAAATAAGCCCACTTTACAGTGAGATATACTTAAAATATACCCCTAATTGCATTGACTTTTGTTGGTTTTAATTTGGAATTTATCACAAATACATCTTTTCTTTTACAGAAAACTGACATGTGCTGATTTAAAAGCAAAGGAACTGCTTATTTCCTGCAAAAATCAGTGTCCAAAAGAGGTAAGCCATATTAACAAAGAAATACTTGATTTGGTTTAGTGTTAGGTAGTCCTGCGAGGAGCAGGGAGTTGGACGCGATGATCCTTATGGGTCCCTTCCAACTCGAGATCTTCTATGAGTCTATGATTTGATGAATGTGTGGAATTTTGTGGATTTTACTCTTTTGTAAGGTTTTTGATACAGTTTCATAGGCCAAGCAAACTAGAGAAGCTTAGTCTAAATGAATATGCTAAATGATAGATGTGAAGGTGGTTCGTGAACTGTGCTCAGAGGACAGTTATTAATGTCTTGCTGTCAAATTGGAAGGTTATATTGAAGGATCAGAAATTTGTCTCCAAGGCATTAATGGCTTGAATGTTTAAGCATGCAGATGAGGTTGAATGTGGAAGAGTATGTTCTCTAATGTGGTTAAAAACTGGTCTTCAATTTCTATCTCCAAAATAATGGGTTGCTGTTTGATTAGGAAAAATACTGAGAATTGTCCTTGCGATTGTTCTCATCTAAGTGCAGGTCTAGTAATCCCTGTCTGTGCAACAATTCTGGGGGAGGAAGAAAAGGATTTTATACTTAGCAAGTGAGATAAGTTAATAATGCCCTGCTGCGTTAGTGAAATATATGTTAAGTAGTGTGAAACAGAAGACAAGCCAATTAATCTTTCTACTGTATCTGGGTATATATAACCCTTTGGTTGCTGTAAAGAAGAGAAGAGTAATATCCTTATTGCATGATGCTTAGACTATGAACCAGTGTATATAGGCATCAGTAAGGAAGATTCATGTTAAATACTACTTTTGAGTAGTAAAGCTTGTGGAGCAAGGGAAGAACTGGTTGGAGAAGCTACCAAATTTTCATCAGTAACAGCTTAGACATGTATCGGGATTTGTCCAGTTGTGGATAATACTGCTGTAAGACATAAGGGATGGGCCAAATAACTTCTTCCTTGTCCCTCTCAGTGCTGCTGCTACGTGCTGCTTGTGTGCTTTCAGAAATCCATGCACTGCTTGTTATTGTATGTTTGTTCTTTAGTTGTCATTAGTTGTGGTGAGAGTGACAGCCCTTTTTTCAATCCATTACCCACTGTAGGGTTAGAAAATTTATGAAGTGGAAAAACAGGAATAGTCAGGAATATTTTGGAAAGTGTTTCCACTGCTCAGCTCTCCAGAATTTCTGAGAAATTCTCCTTCCCCGCCATAAAAATGCTTGTACTAAAGAAAATATTTTATCCCATAATCACGTATTATTTTGTTGTTCTGGTTTGGCCCTTTACTGTGTAGCTGAGTCTCTTTGTCTCATGTAATATTTAGCTGCCACTCATAAATAATTTGGTTCAACCCATTCTCCTTCCCTGATTCCACTCAGTTCCCTTATGCTGGTTTACCTATGATGTCCTCTAGTCTGAGATTTCTGTCTTTTTACCTCATCTCTTGTAGTTCTGAATTCTGCCTCGACCTAATAAATGTAGGTTCAAAGCTCTTCTTTTGTTTCATTATTTTCCAGTGTCAGAAGCATCAAATTTGAATCCTTGCCTTTATTAGAAAACTTTTTTTGGTTTTGAGTAAATGCAAAAATTCACAGTATTCCTGCTTGTTTCCCAAGAGTCTCTGTTCCTCTGTGTTTCAGACAAGATTGTGTTAACCCCAACAGGAAGGCTGTGCTCTGTGCTGGGTGCCTGCGTGTATCTTCTGCTTTTTGTCCTTGTAGATGCCTTTCTAATGTCTTTTTTCTGTAAATGAATGTGCCTGTCACAATTTTCTCATCTGGATGTCTGAAAGCTCTCTTCCTGGCGGGGGAACACTTTTGCATATTATTTCGTTGTCCATTTACCTCTTAATTTTGTCCTTTCATTTCCCTCTCTGTTACTTTGGTTTTATTTGCTCCAAGACTTCCTCCTCTTTATTTTCAAGAGTGCTTATAGTCTCTTAACATGAACTGTGTGTTCCTGTACTTCAGCTTCTATTCAAACATTTTTTTTTTTTTTCCATATCTCATCTTTGACTTTGATTAACTGTTGTGATTTTTCTGGACATATTCCCAAGGCTCAGTCTGGGATTTAAAATCTGTCTGGTAGTGGTCTTGAATTCTAGCTTGCAGTTCAGAATTGCCCTGTTGCAAAGATGATGTCTTTTTTACTTAACTCAGTGGGATGTGAAAGAAAGCTTAGGACAACAGAATCCACTTCAGTTTTATAAAGCTTTTGTTTAACGCTAAAATTCTCATTACTATAGATGCCTTGAAAAACAAGGTTTTATGCATCTTCTGCTATCCAGAGAATCTTTTTAGTGTAATTGATGATGTAAAAATGCATGCTCTTCCCTTCCTGTGATTCTAGCTCTTACGTGCTTTCATGAAACATAAAAGTATTAGTACAGTCCTGCTTCAGGTAGTTCATATCTTTGTGTTACAGTTCATCCTACTTTCCTCAGATCCTATTTTGGTAACTTCATATGTACTGTATGGGGTTTTTTACCATTTTTTTGTCTAAAAAATTTGTTCCCGTTTCTCTGAATATTGAACAGTGCTAGTGATATTTTCTGTGTTTTATAAATATACAATATTTGTCTGCAACTTTGGGAAAATTAGCTAGCTGTATTGTAATAGAAATTGTACTGATAGTTCTCTTTTAAAGAAATCATTGATTAACACAATTTGAAGGAGCAGCCTTAACAGACATCACCCTGCCACTACCACCACCACCCCTCCCCAGCAAATATAGATCAAGCCCATTGAGGGGACCTCATGACAAGAACTTACAAACAACTTGGCCAAAAGAGAAGATGGATAAGACTACCGAATTTAGAACATTTAAATGTTCTAAATCAAATATGTCTGCCCAGAACTAAATTGGAAATGTTTTGTGTGTGGTCTTGACAGCCTCAAGTAAATTTCAAATTAGTGTTTTATGAGAATTTCCTTATTTGATGTCAGAAGCTGACCTTGGGTCATTAGCAGAGCTCAGTGAAGTTGCTGTTTGCTAAAAATCGGTGTGCACTGTCACTCCACCAAGCTTAGCATAATGCAACTTAGATTCAATAGAATACGGTATTTTACTGAAGTCTTAGTTTTGAGATGTTTTTCTTTTTGGTTAATGGAAATTGTGGTAGACAGTATACTACCATATTTGAATGACAGGTAGCATGGTACATTTGGGGATTATGAAAATCAGTTATGTTGTCTGGTGCATTGAAAAAATGCAACAGGAACTTGAAAGTCTTGAAAGGTTTCATGCTTTTGTTTTGGCTATGGCAGTATAAAACTATAAAAATGACTTCTAGTATTATACAGTACAGCTCACATTTCCTTTCTGCTTTAGGGAGAAGCAAAGTCTTTATTGCCACAGCTGTTAGATGAAATGCTTTAATTAAAAAGCTCTTTCTCTTGTTTGGTAGCAATAACAAAATATCCTGTTGAAGGAAATTTGACTTTTTTTTTAATCAGGCATGATTAAATTCTTATGATCATGTTTGCAGATGTTTTGGGACAATTCTTACATAGAAGTTTTAACAGTCTATCAGTTTTCGTTGTTTGTGTATTGGTATCGTATTTGTGGATCTGTGTTTAACAGTATTCTGTGTAATTAGTATTTTTTGACAAAATAACCATACTTCGTGCTTTTACTGTGCACTCTGTTACTGTCTTGATGTGAAATATGGACCCCATTGTGATAAATTTATTTTAACATGATAGTGCAGTAGAGACAATATCATAAATTTTAAGAGTATGCATATCTTTTTTTTTTTTTAAATAAAGGAAATAAATTTTATTTTCATAATGCCTAATTAAATTCTGTAAACACATCTTGAAAATGTACGTGAGTTGCAAAAATTTAATTTTAAAAGGCAAATGCACAGCTTTGGTCCATAATGAGAGGATTTTCCTCAATGTCTGGCTTAAGCAGTGGAGGTTTTCGTAAGGTCTCTGGAAGCAGGGCCACCCTTTAAAGTGAAGAGTCTGCCTCTGTTTGGAAGTGATAAACTTATCTTTTGTACTTGGCTTTTGGGATTGCTGCTCAGAAGTGCTGTTTTCTTTATTAACAGGTTATTTTCTTTATTATCAGGTGTGTATTAACAGGTTGTGTTTATTACCTTCTGGTGGAGATCAGTTAAGCCTCCATAAATGTTGATGGGTTTTATCATCATCAGACATAATGTTAAGATTTAAATGCATTGCCTACAGGGAAAATACTTGCAGGATTTTTTTTGGTTTTGTTTTCAGAGCTGTGGATTAAATCCCTTTCTTCTAAAGGCCTTGCCATGTCAGACATAAAGCCTGTTCATTTTGGCTTTTAGTCCACGAGCTATTGACAAGAGATCTTGAATGGTGAAAAAGATCTAAAGGAGCACATGCTTTCTATTTTAGCGCCAAGTAGCTCAGCATGGACACTTAAAACAAGCAAAAAAAAATCCTTTCCCACTACATTATTTATCCAGCAGAAGCAGCAGTAGGATTGCATTTGTTTTCTGAGATCATGGGGAAATGTTGTTTTGCCACTCATTTCACTGCTCCTCTTGATTTTTTTTTTTTTCCCTAATGTTGGTTTTGCATTGGAGGGAGTAAAAAGAAAGTTACACTGCCAGCTTCATTCTTGTCCTGCATCCCTGTGGATGTGAGCTGTGTAGGTCTATGCAGAGAACTAAATGTGTGAATTTGGGTTTCAGTATTGGATTAAACATATTTCTGTGCTGTGCAAATTTTGCTCTAATGGTGTGTAATGTAAGAATTCTATTGCAGTAGCACCTGGAGGTTGAGGGAGGGCTACTGTCTTGAATTTGCAGCTCTGACATGTCAGTTATAAGACTGTTTGGGCTTTGACACTGTTAATGGAAATGTGCCTAATTAGTATGGAAGAGTAAGCTGGAAGTAATATTTCTAGCCATGGATTGTTCTGGCCAGCATGGGGTGACTTGCAGGTGAGACTAGATTGTGTTATTGTGTATGATGCTCTTGGGTAGGGAACCAGGTGAAGGGCCCTCTTGCTGCGCAGAGGTCATGCAGTAGCAAATTGGTTTTGCAAAGATTGTGGTCACTAGCGAGCAGACTCAGCCGTTCAACGCCGTGTGTTCTGGCTGGTAGTCTGACCTCAGTAGCGTACAAGGCTTAAAGACAAGTTTCTCCCCTCATCTTGTCAAAATGAAGCAAAATGCAAGATAGATTTGCTGATGATCAGTTGTGCCTGAGCAAACCTAAATTCCTTCTTTGATAAGATGACCAATTTATACTTTTTCCCCTCCGGATAAAGCGAATAGGTTAGATCTGCTACATAAGGCTTCAGCAGAGCAATTGAGTCAATGCCACTTAGTGAATATCTAGTTCAGATACAGAAGAGGGTTACTACAATGATGAAGGTGGGCTAAAGGAGACAACTGCTTGTATTTTATTATTTTAAAAAACCCAAACACCTCCCAAAAAAACCCCAAAACAACAACAAAACTAAATGAAAAGTTGGAGCAAGAGATGTTAACAATAAGGAAATTTTCCCAAGGGCTGGACTGACGCCTGACCTTGTGTTGTTTTCAGTAATGACCTTGGCACCAAAAAACATTGGAATTTTCTGATTAAAATTTGTGGAGTGTTGTCAGTATGTGACAATTGAGGAAACGCATCTGCAGAACACATGTATTTGGGGCATGTTATCAGATACAGAAAAAACAGTAAGATTATGCATATCAAGGCTAATAATAAGCTCCCGGGAAACAGCAGAAATTCTTATTGTCACAGCATGATTAGCTGGAGAGAAATGCAAATGAGAGCTGAAGATGTATTGAGGAAGATATTCTATTAAGAATAAAGTGCAATTAAGGCATTGTACAAAGTCCTTCCTGCTGAGATGTCATTTGGAATATTACATGCAGTTCTGGCTACTGTATTCAAGAAACATTGATTTAAGCTGGTTGAAATTCAATGAAGGGAATACTATGGGAATAAAGAGCCTTTTATGAAAGGACAGTAGAGAAATATTTCAATATGAGGATAAGAACTAAGGGGTTTAGACTGGCTAGAATAAATGGGGGGGGGGGGGGGGGGGGAAGCTCTTGCATCTTGTAGTGAGCTCCTGGAACAGCCTCCTTAGTGAAACAGTAGAAAGGGGGCAGAACAGGGGACTCTTTTCATGGTAAGACTTAATCCAGTCCTAGAGGGATCATAGGAGGTACCTGCCTGTAGGAGGACTGGACTTTAGGACTGAACATGGTTACTTAGAGATTCCTTCTAGTCCTGTGTGAAATGTGCTGAAACGGTGACTAAAAAAACGAGCCTAAACCGCAAAGTATCTATCGGTGTAATAATAGTTTGTGACTGGCATGGACATGAAAATATGTATGTCTGTTCCGTAATTTTTAGTCGGAAAGTTTTGCATTCTGATTAGGTATGCGTTTCACAATACTAGCTCAGACATTGAGCCAGTTCCAATGGACTTCTGAGAACCCAAATTTACTAATCAACAAGAAGTGTATACACCTGAGTTTTATAATTATCTTATGTAGTATTCTCATTCTTGTGGATGAAGTGATGTAGTATGTATACATTTTCAATTTTTAATAAATGTGGAAAAAATGTGTCTTAAAATTGTATGTCTTACAGCATTTTCCAAGTTGTGTTAATTCCTTGATGACAGTGAAGAGGTGAAATTTCACTTTTAATAAAGAACATTATCCAATGCCTTTTTAAATAGTTTGGGGATTTAAAGCTACCTTTATAAATAAATTGATTAGATGTCTTATGTGAGATTTCACCTTCAGTTATTAACAGTATTGGGTTATGTAATTGAAAATGAAAAATCATTATTGTGAAGATTTCTTATGGGGATGTGTATGAGCAAGGTATATTTTCAGTAAAGTTCTTAACAGTAAGTGAAAAAATCTGTTTGCTCTCTTGTCATTTTTTATCTAATATAATGCTGGGAGCACTGCTACATTCCTAACAGTCAGCATATTTAAATTAGTATCTCAGTTCTTAACACAGTAATTCAATCATAATATTTTCATTATAAATGTTAAAAATTGCACTGGCAGTAAAAAAAGTCTCTCTCTTACAGATGTCAGAAGTGGGATAATCTGCCAAATGCAGAAAATTAAGATTTTGTGAAATTATTTCAGACGTGATAAGAATATTGGTGACCTGTATTTGACTTCTGCATAGTTCAGAAGAGTATTGCATGCAAAATTTTCTTTTGTGGTATTTTTGCTTCTGATTCTTCCCTCTTTCTTTTGTTGAGACTGTCTGATCTACAAGTTGCTACAGTACACTTAATTTCAGTTTTCAGTTTCTTTTTACATTATCTACTCATATTCCGCCAACATACAGATAGCTAGGGTAAATAAATTACTGTGGAGATGACTATTCTTGAAACATTTTTAATCAAGCTGTGCCAATAAAAGATAAATCATTCTACAGGAACTGAAATACGGTAAATAACAAGCAAACATTTGCCAAAAAAAAGAAAAATCAACTATTTCACAAGTGAAAAAACTTATAAGCTGAATGAGTTTTCTGTTAAGCTGCTATGTCTGAAATAAAACCAGTTCGCAGATTCTTTGTAATTTACAATCATTTATTGGTGTGGGTGTTTTGTTTGTGGTTTTTGTTCTTTATAGTTGCCCTGTGGTCACCGATGTAAAGAGATTTGCCATTCAGGCAGCTGTCCTCTGAACTGCAGTCAGAAGGTTAAACTCCGATGTCTCTGTAAGAGACTGAAAAAGGTAAATTTCTAAGTTACAATTCTGAGAAAAATGTATTTTCTTTGCATGTTCCTAGGTGTGTATGAATTTATTGTCTCTGATGCAGATTAGAATAGGTCCAGTTACCCTAGTAGAGCTATAACAGTTAGCATCAGCTAAAGATCTGGGGTGCAATATCAGAAGATTCCCTGGAGAATATAAAATCCTGTTAGTTCTAAAATATGGTAGCTGCCTGACTTACAATAGCTTTATCTTTAAGCACACTTGAATTTTTGTAGCTGCATTGGGAGAATAGTCAGATGACCTGGAGTGATTTGAGAAGAAAAAATACATTTTTCTGATGATATTGGGAAAGTTTATAATTACATAAGTTGGAACAAGCACAAATATTGTGAATCCCTGACTAATGTAATCAGTTACACTTCTCTGCAAACCTAAAAGCAAGTACAAGCATCAGCATCCTTAGCTTCTAACAAAGATAAGGGACAAAGTAATGTAACAAGTTTATTATAGCTATATAGTATTATGACAGGAAGAACAGAAATTGATGTGAAGTCTTGGTAAATAATGATGACTTAATGAAAAAAAAATCATTATCTGGCTTAATTAAAAGGTGCTTAAATTATTTTTCTGGACCCAGTTAACTTCTGAGCCTTCCAGACAGGCTGCAGTTCCCCAGAGTTCTCAGCTTCTCCAAGAAATGTCTTGTGCAACCAGAATTCTTGCAGGTAGGGTGTTCAGCAGGAGAAAGGATGACATGTACAGAACAAGTGCTTCAAATTGAACAGTCTCTGCTTACAGATAACCACCTTTTTTTTTTTTTTTTCCCTTCAATATTAGGGGGAGGAGAGGAAGTGTGAGTGAGAATTTTTTTTTTTTCCCCATGACCAGACCTTACCCTGTAATCTCAGCCAGTTAAGAGAATGTATATGAAATTACTGAGACTCTGAATGCTAGCTCTTTCTGCCAGAGTTCAGAAGGTTATCTTACTTTGTCTTAGGCAAATAAGTGAGAAAAGAGAAGAGAGAAGAAATTAAACTAGACTACTTGATTTATTCTTGCTTTCAGCTTAGCTTATCAGAAAGAAGGAAAAGAGAAAAGGACAATTTAATGCAGAATTATGGGTTCAAGTAACATTTAATCATTAGCTTTATTTTCTGTGTAACCAATGTTATACTAAATAAGAATGTTTTATAATTATTTTCATAAAGAAATGGACATTATAACTAAAATTTTATATAGGGAAATGATTATAAAAGACTCAAATTGTACTTAACAGGAAATACAGTGCAGCAAGATACAAGAAGGCCAAGTTTCACTGGAATGCGATGCATTATGCAAGGAAATGAAACAGAAAGCATCTGAGGTAATGTATCTGTTGTAGCTATAATTTCTTCTCCGTGCTTCAAGAAAAGTAGGAAAAAATGAACACAGAATTATTTTTCAAGGCAATACCAGCAAAAAATACAACATAAGTAGATGTGCTGTTTAATAGCAGCTACTGTTTCAGACTTGCATTTGGCTTTGTGGGGAGAAGTACAGTGTTTGTAGACAGTGTTAATTAACTCAGTGAAATACTATGTTAAAACAACATTCTGTTATTTTCCTTTTTTTTTTTTTTTAATTTGTTAGGACTGGTTCTTCCTCTTCTGCTGAGAACAAGTGATGATCAGTGATGATAAAATCATCATTGCTGATGATTAGTGCTGTAGGATTAGGGCCAGGCCACTTCACAGGGCATTGTTAGATCTGCTCTTTCCTGTGAAAGTTTTGCAGCCGTTGGATGCTCAGCTTGTCCAGCATGAAGAGTGTAATCCTGTCACACTGTATTAGTTACCCTATACCAGAAGAAAGGAGTTTTCAGCAACTGCAGTGTACTTTTTAGCATGCTGTCAACGTGACTTCTCCCTAGTTCTGGTATTTTATGAAGAAATCGCTGCATGCTGTCACCCAGAGAGACAGAATATCAACCTTGCTCTTATAAGCCTTTTATAAAAACATAAACAAAAAGAATTGGTGCATAACTTGCTTGGTTTTTATCAGGTGTTAGATGTAATAAATGTACAACCCAAAAACTCAATGGGTAAAGCTGACTTTTGTCAGCTTCTGCTCAGACTTTCAGGATTGATTGGCAAGTTCTAACAAGTACCACATAGACCAAATCCTGCAAGTTTGCAAGCAGGTCAAATGCTAAGACTCTTGGGATATGCCTTTAGAAATCCCAACCATAACAAATGGTTCCAGTAAGATTGTGAAGATAAGTTCATAGGATGTGGAGTGCACTAAAGCAAGGTGAATTCACAAGAGACTGCATGAGCTGGGACACAGCAGCATGTCTCAGTGTGGTGCAGTGCAGCGTCAGCTGCTGTTTTACTTCAGCAGTTACTAGTTCCTATTTCTCGCCCCTGACATTGTAATCCATGGGGAGGAATGGTCTAATGCAATGAGAAAGTGACTACGGGTTTCTACTATAAGCAATGCCACAGACATACTGCGTGGCATAACCTAGCTATGTGTACCTTCCTCACAGAAGAACATGGATTTATTTGTTTCAGGTTTTCTATATGAAGTTATAAAGTTCTATTTAAATTCTTACTAGGCACCTTTTTGTAGCCTGTGTTGACTTGTAAATGACGTACTAGAATGATCTCCTATTATATGCACTGGACAAAAGTAGTTTGTTATGTCAATTACTGTTTAATGTGTCAAGACTGGAAAAAGTCTGTTAAAAACTGCAGTTTACAAAGATGATTTAGTTTGCACAGTTGCAAAACCACCATCAGTTTCTGAAAACAAAGTGTGTTAACTCTTAATAGAACTCTTCATGTATAGCACCTAGTGAATATGCACTTCTGAGGAACTGAATGCGTCTTTTACTGTACTTTTTATTAAAGAAATCGTTCTGGAAATGTTTTTGCATACTGTGATTACAACGGTTAAACTTCCTTCTACCTATGTATGTTATACCTATGTATCTTATACAAATATGACCGCATCAATGTAAAAAGAAGCTCTTCTGTTGCTTTTTTCTGCATTTGTGGGTCACTTTTTCTTTTGGAGCTGAAGTTCTGCCGTTAGATGGCAGTGAAATACCAGGAGGCTAGTTGTGCAGTTCTTTCCACACCAGACTTCCCAATTTCAGATGTGCATGGCTGAAAAGGTCTTTTATACACTTTTCTAAAGAGAGACTCTGCCATTGTGTCTAGATTAATGAAATTCTCAATAATGCTTTTATTTGATATATGGTTTAGCAATTTAAAAAATTGTCTGAAAACCTACAAATAGGAGTGTTCTGTTGACCCTGTCCTCAGTGCACACTGTTTGAGCTACAGTGTGCTAAAGCATGGGCTGGTGTGCTTTCTCCTTGGTTGTCAAGAGCCCTTGAATTGCAAATTGTTTGGAAGAAATTCCACCTGCGCAAACCATATTTAGTAAATTATTGTCACTGTTAGTATGCAAATCATCCAATTATTAGGATCAAGACTGCTTTTAATTTCAAGTTATTAATCAGATTTTTACATCTAACTTTTCTAAGGTAGTGATTCAGTGGCCATAATGCTAATGGTCCAAGAAATGTATACAAGGCGGCAGACACATACTTCCCCAGTATACTCTTCCTGTTACTACTATTACTGTAGTGATCTCTGACTATGGGAATCTTAGAGATCGAGCTGGTGTCTTTCTGTTTAATGGTCTTTGTTGGATTTATCTCCTGTTAGCATGCCTAATTGTTTTTCAGTTGACATAAACTTTTGGCATCTATAAACATCCTGTAGCACTGAATTTCTAGATTTAGCCAAATACTATGTGGGAGTAGAGTACTTCCCTCTGTTACGAACCAGCCTCCTGGTAATTTCATTTTATGCCTTTACTTTTGTATTACGAAAAATAATTATTGATGTTTTGTCCCTATTTGGTATCTTCACACTCTTCAGGATTTTGTGCCCTGTTAGTCACCTGATGAATCCTAGTCATGCATCTCTTTAGATGGAAGCTACTCCATCCTGTTGTCTTTTGCATATGTTCAGGCTTTACATTCTTTCGTTATTGCAGGACCAAAACTGAATGCAGGAGCTAAGATTCAAGTGCATCATGTGTTTACATATTGACATTTTTTCTCTAGCATTCTTTTCTTAATAATTCCTAGCATTTAATTTGCTTTCTTGAACACTACAAAACACTTCTACAGAATTACCAATTGTAACTCCCATGACTTCTTTTCATAGGACTTTCTGATGGTAGAGCATTTTTAATTACATTTGGTTTATATTACACCAAGGGCTTTAAAGCAGTTTGGCTATGCATTATCCAATATATGTCGTATTCGGTACAAATATAGAGGTTTCCTTTTGCTCTAGTAGTCAGGGAATATTTAAAGTACTTGGAATGAAGTATGTATATGTAAATTATATACATATATAGGAATTATCTGTATGTGTAAAGTGTACTGAATTGAGAATAAAGTAGCTGAAAACCTAGAATAACTGTCTTTAGGAATTTTCCTGCTTGTTAATGAACAAACTGTTCTTTTTAGGTTTTGTATTTGTTGGTTGAGCTTGTCAAGTTGAAGTCAGAAGTTCAATTTATAACCTTGTAGCATCCATTGTAAGTTCCATGTTTTCCAAATGTGAGATGATGCAGCTTTTTCTGAGAGTATTTTGTAATCTGAATAAGTTGAGAGCTCACTTGACAGAGGTTTTTCGCACTTCTGCTGAGAACCATTCTATAGGAATAATTATGACTCTATAAGAAAATAGGTTTAGCTGCTGTTTACAACAGTTGCTTATTACTTTGTATGTCTGGACAGATAAAAGAGGCAGAAGCCAAAGCTGCTATTGAAGAAGAGAAACGAAGACAACAGGTATCAACCTTTCTTCTTCCTCACCCGCTTCCTCCCCCACCTTGTTCTTGTTAGTAAATAATTTCATTTGTGTGCAACTAAAGATGTATAGTTTGTAATGTGATATGCACAGTCATTCCTGTCAGCTGTTATCTTACTCTAAGATGTGTGCTGTGAATGATTTACAATCGTTAAGAGACCACGTTTTCCCAATTTTCATAATTTTATGCAAAATGATAATCAGTTTAATCTTGTATTATTATAACTGTGTGTAGTATAGTTTATTTTTAAAATACTAAGTACTCTTGATTTTAATCGAAAACTTTATAATGCGTAAACCCCAGAGAATTGCTGAATAGCCTCCATAGAGATTTAAATATTGGATGAAGCATCCCTCCTCCCTCCCATTATGAAAGAATGAGGAAGCCTAAATGAGCCTTTGTCCTTCAAGGTCTCAGAGGGGGGGAAAAACGTGTATTTACTATAATTGGTGGTGGTGGTGAGCGTATGTTGTCGGCATTGTAATCCGTGAAGCTTCTGTGCCAGCTGCCTGGAGACACTAATACTAATTGTATTTCAGGCAAAAACCATAAGCTTGGTTTGTGGTGATGGCTAGGTCAGGTTTGTCATCTGGAGGCTACAGCCTTAACGCGCTCCCGCCAGCCAGTTTGTGCGTGTATGCTTGTGCCTGAGCATTTGACACCAAATCATGTTCTAAGTCCAGTGTGTGCTTTCTGACTCTCCTTTTACTCAATTGTCACAACAGTTATGTATTAGGTTATACTTGTGTTTACACCTGCATGTCACACTCTGTTTTTATTGCAGCGCACTGGCTCACTCCCTGCTTGAAAGGGAACGCAGGAGGCTTATTCACAGAGCTGATCCTCTTGTACCATTCTCCCAATCTCATTAGGATAGACAGTTTCTCTGTGGGTCGCAACTTCTGTTATGCATATGTTGATTAATTGCCTAGAGACTTTGTTTATTAAAGCATTATGTCTACCAACCAATGCTTTAGCAAGGCCTGCTTTTGTTTTTCAATGGTGAGTGTGTCTACTAATCGTGCAGGAAAAGCATGGAGTTATGTACCTGTTGTCCAGGGGACCAGGTACTGTTTTGTGATCATCTTGTAATGTTTATTGTTACATTCATGCCTCAACTGTCTACAATATTGATCACATATTCCCTCATACAACTCATAGACAGTTCATCTAATTGTTCTTGTTCTCGAAGTTGACCTTGGAAATGTTAGTTCTGGGACATAGGTCAGGAAGTGTAGCTTGCATACAGATATCTGAAACATTTTGTTAGCCAGAGATAATCTATAACTGATGGTTCTGCAAGCTAAGTACTGAAGTGTACTAATAGACACTTACACATGTAGAGAACAGGCTTACAATTCTAGAGCTAGAAATTCAAAGTTGCTGGTGTTTGTATTGCACCGATTGTGTTTTCATGCGTTCCAGGAGGCATCCCAGTTACTAATGATTTCTGACTCAAAATCACTTAACTTAGAGTCCCTCTAGTAAAGTCTCAGTCATGAGGCTTCTCTGAAGCTGTAACAGATTCACTCCACCAGCATAGTGTGCAACATTATTTTTGTCTTGATCCTTCAGCAGTGATTGTTTCTCTCTGCAGTCATACCACCATTGCTTTCTACTTGTACATTCACTGAAGTCTTACAGTTACAGTCCAGCAGTACCCTGGGCAATATATGACAACTCTTTCTGCATACGTGTTTTGTGATGGATGCAGCTTCAGGGAGAGACAACTTCACCTATACATAATCAAGCCTATTAAAAGGTTAATTAAGAGTGGCCAGTTATACAGCACAATAGCAAACAGTAGGACAACAGTAAAAAAAAAAAAAAGAACAAAACCAATAACAAAAATAGGACAACAGTAACTAATAAATAGGCTCTAGAATTGCACACAAGTACTAACCGCAGCTACTGCAGCCTTTTATCTAAAATTGATTCCCTTCCAGTTTGATCTCATCTGCCATCTGGTGATGCAAACTGGAGGACATGACTATCATAGGGTGTTGGGTCACATGAAGAGTATATATTTATTGAGTATACTCCCTTCTGACAAAAGTTTGCATCTTGTACCACCTTCCTGATCTCATTAGCACGTTTTTATATAGACAGTTCATCTGTTAGTCACAGCTTCTTGAGACCTGTTTTAATTAATACTTCATGAAATCCGTTATATACAAACTAGTTAATGCTCTGGTAAGTCTGCACATTTATATTTCGGTATTTGCTATATTTGGTAGCAGCTTCTGCTAATATCATTTACAGATGGAATCACTTGTTTCTTAGTGGAAGGGAGATGGCTCGGTTAGGCTTCTCATCATGGCGCTAGCAGCCAAACTTTCCCTCTGCTTCACTGTGTGAGGCCATGGTTTTCACAATGGCTAGAGGTGGAAGAAAGATCGGTGCTTTGATTATTTAACAATTCAGACCAAGCGCGCTCTCTGTCCTGCTCTAGTGCAAAAAATTTGGTTAAATTTTCGAGCTAACTGGTAGTAGTCAAGAGTTTCAGTAGTGAAAGTCGAGGTCTCAAACCTGAATTCTAATTTAATGAGTTGCATGAAAGATTTTGTTTCCAATTTTCTTGGAAAGAAAAATGTTTTAACAGCTCCTTAGAAGTTACGAAAGTCAAGCGCCTCCCCCGCCCCCCTGTAAATTACAAGACCTGCAATTTCAGGATATACGCTTTGTGTCTGTATAGTCACTGTTATTTGCATTCATTTAGCTACATTTTCCCATGGGGCTGCTACTCCTTCCAGTGCAGGAAGAATATAGAGAATAACACATGAAGGAGCAAAATCCAGTGCCTGAGCAACACTAAACTAGACATTATCTGACATCAAACTGTTTTGAGTATACAGTTTAAATAAATGCATTTCATTTTACTTTTAGTATGTCTATACACAAAGAAGTTAGTTTCTTACTCTAAATAAAAAGCTTGAGCTTGTTTAGCTTGAAAAATTAAAGTAGTTTGAAGACTGGGCACAACCATTACTTTATTGTTCAGAGATCGTTGAGGTGACACTTTGGGAATGGTGACAGTTATATAAAATCTGTAGGTAGCTTTTCAAGGATAGTGATGGCTTCTTGTATTCTGTGCCCACGAACCTTTTTTCATTCTGTGTTTTGTTTTTTATGATGTATTTATTTTCAGCTGGGTTTTTATAAAGATCACTAGGAAAGCAATTCAGTACCTGTTACGTAATTGTTCGAGCCCTATATTTTAATTCAGATTACTGCAATTCATGAAGCAGTCTGCTTTTAAAACTTACAGATCACGAGTATATAATAACTATAGAAGCCCCAAATTTTATTTAGCGTCTGTGTAAAATGAAATACTGCCATATTACCTATAAAACCTTAAGAACTCTGCACTTGCCTCCAGATTTTGCATTTTGAATAACTGTTTTCTAAAGGAGGATTAGCTAGTTGAAAGTAATCTTGCTTCAAATAGCAGGCTGTGGAACTTGTAACTTTTCTCCCATATTGTCAGAGAAGTGCCAACAATTTCTGCCTTTATTAGGTACAAAGGAATAGACATCGAAATGGGTCCCTTTGTCCTGCTACCAGTGGTATCTGGCACAAGAAGGGAAGTAAGAGCCGCTTTGTGAAACTGACAAATATTTACTGTCAGTAGAGGAAGACCAGACATCAGGCAATCTTCAGTTCCAAAGGAAAATTATATTTACTGGACGACTTCTCTGCCCGTTTCCCAAAACAGTCTTATTCTTGTTTCTTTAATGCACCTACCTTATTGTCTTAGTCCCTCTCTTCCTGGCAGCACTGCAGTAGTAGTCATGTAGATTTATTTCCTCTCATGGCCAGGCTTTGTCTCTGTTCACTGTCCGCATTTCCTCTGCTTCAGCTCAGTCTTGCGCCTTTTGCCCAGCTGGTCCCGGCTTGCTGCACTCCACTGCTCCCATCTCTCTTCTCTCTTTCAGTTCATCTAGTCTGTCTGTTGCCTAGCTCCTTGTCCCATGCTTTCTCTAGTGGCTGACAACTCTACCCAAAAATCCAGATAATCGTCGGACCTTTTCTGCTTTTAGTCTGTTGCAACTCTCCTTTAGAGCATCTTTTCTGATTTTCCTAGCAATTAGATGGCTCCTCACTGGAGTCTCATCCCAGTCTTACAGTCTTTGTTCCAGGCTGCCTGATTCCCGTTTTATTTCAGCTTTGTACCCTAAAATGAGTTTTGTCTGTATTCTCTTGATACCCTTTTAAAAGGATGAGGAACAGGGATCAGAGGATCCTACTGTTCATTCCAGGCATCACCCTGAAACTGCTGTTCTGGGTGGAAGCTTGGCGTTCTTATTTTTCCAGTTGCTTTGCTTCGTTTTTGGGCCTAAGGGCATGTGCTTTCTTTTGAAGGATGCTATGTACCTACTACACTCATATATGAGTGACTAAATGTTAAGTTGTAACACTTAACAAATGGAATCTTTTTGTGCATGTCTAAGATTATAGCTGTTAATCTAAAATTTAGCTGAGCATGCAAAATGTAAAGAATCAGGGAAAAGATGATAGATTTTTATTTATTTATATTTTTATTAATTTATTTTTAGCAGAGAGCACTTCCTTATTATGGGGGGGAGGGCTTTGAAGATTTCAGCCTATGCTTTTATATATGTTATTGTAATAGCTTAAATACTTACAAGTGCTTTTCTTTAATAGTAAAAATAATGTATTTTTAACATATTTTGTGGAAATAACAATCTCATTTTGGCTTAACATATTCAGCCTGAGTTAAAAATCTAATGTAAAACTTCAGTTGGTTGCGTTTTTGGCAATGTTTTTTATAGGAAACTAAACAATGGTTTAATACTTGGAAGCAAAGTGCTTTGTAACCATGGGATATAGTGCTGCCACCTCATGTGTAAGAGAAGTTTAACTTCCATTGGCTGCCAGTTATTTTTATAAAATGCTTTTTGGGAATGTTATTTAAAATCTGCACATTTCCTTGTTTTTAATTCTGACACAAATGTCAACTACTTCTGGTTTTCTTCATCTAGGCTGAACTGGAAGCTTTTGAAAACAGATTAAAAGGGCGAAGAAAGAATAAGAGAAGAAAGGATGAAGTAGAAGTTGAACAATCATCATGGCAAAAATACAAGAACCTCATAATGCTGCCAGTGTTCGGAGTTGCTGTTGTGATGGTTGCATGGCTCATGGTCTACAATGACTGAAACAGCTCAATATTTAACATACCTCAGTTGGGCTTTAGGTAGCTATTATTCCTAGAATGTTAGTCTGTGTGTAACAGAACTTAATATGCATAGATTATGTATGTATACTATTTGCCAAGAAAAGTGCAGAGGAGGGAAGAAATGTCACCTTTTGTGTTATTACGTTCACAGCACAAAACTGAATTCAGACACTGAAAGTAATAGTAGGTTGTAGTCTACACTGAAGTACTGATGTAATTCGTCTGACTGAGATCCGTTAACATCTCTTCTGTTAATGTATTGTGTTACTTTTCCTTGTCTCCATTTCGTAATATTAAAAATAGCTTAGTATAAAATGGTTTATTGAATATCTCTTTCCTGTAAAATCAATTTAGTGGTTTATTGAAGATTAGTACTCTTATGCTTGTCTTTATGTTGTATCACACAATAATTCATGTCAGTTTTAATTATAACAACTAACGGGGAACTTCAGATCACTTAGGCTTGAATATTCTGGGGCCTCATGTCAGAACTCTGTTCAGAGAAGGGAAATGTGAACTGTCTTTTCAAGTCAACTGTATCACAAAAAATAAAATGGGCCCCCTTACAGACTGTGGGGTTTGGTTTTTTTGGTTGTCATCCCCCCCCTGCCCCCCCCCCCCCCCGTTTCCTGAAAATCAAACCAATTGAAAACTTCATTTAGTGGTCTGTCGTGGTTTAACCCAGCCAAGATACCCATTTATGAGCATGCTGATTCCAAAGAGGCATTTCACAGCCTCAGCAATGGTGGGTATTCTTAAAAAAAAAAAAAAAAAAAAAAGTATTTTACAACTGTCTTTTTCTTCAACCTATCAGCAAGGACTAAAAGTGGTGAGTTCAAACTGTTGGGAGAGGTGATGAGAAGGGGGCAGAACTGGTAAGGAGAATCAGAGTCTGTGTAGTAAATCAAATGCATGTGAGATGTAATTCATTCTCAATTATCCTTTAAGCTTTTTGAGATTGCATATGGCCATGTCCTTTAGTGCCCCTGTTTTACCTGAAAGCTACTGGCTCTAGAACTGAGATACCCGGCATGAAGGATACGGTGTCAGACTTATCTACAGCAGAGCATCTGTTGACGTACGATTTCTTGGTCTCTGTTTCATCATTATCAAGTATTGTTGTTTCCAGGGCAAAAGGATTGACTATGTTGACTTTAGGGGTGACATCCATCTGCTGCAGCTCCTTTTTAGAGAGCTTCTCCATTATCCCTGTACCAAAGGCATCTCCCAAGAGAAGAAATCTCTACAGAGCTATAAAAATGAACTGCACTTGAGTTACATGTTTGATGTAGTTCTTAGTGTTCTTTTATGCATATTTTGCAGTATTTGTGTGAAATATTGGAGAGGAAAAGACTTGCTTCTCATTGATCATCTTTATTATTATAAGAAAGCACACCAATCTTGAAAAATCCGTTCCATTCATACAAATGTGTGTATGAGTAGGCATGTTCCCTTAAAGGATTTGTATCTCTCCTGAACCTCGCATATGCAAGACATACCTATTTTTCAAATTTTATTCAAAATAGTTCTGTATATCTTATCCAACCATCTGAGTCATTTGCACTCTGTTGGTCTGCCTGGTGAACCAGATATTTGTTTCTTGGCATAAAAAAAGTGTGGGGGTTCAAGCAATCTGCAGTTTAATAAATCACTGGTTTCTATTTGGTTTTTAAAATTATTTTTACAGTTAATTTTTTGCCTTTTTTTGGTTGGAGCTGCGAGTTGCAAGCATGACAACCTTTGAAGTAAAAGGTACAGATAAAATCACCTGTTATTCAGTATACATGAAAGATGATAATTCTAGAAAGGAAATATTGGACTGAAGGTGGGGGGGTTCAGCAATTCAAATGTAAGGTACTGTTACATAATATAATGAGCAAATATTTTTAATGTTAACGGTTTGCCAAAAAATGCATATTGATAAGTATACATTAAAACAAATGATATAACCTGACCTGCTGTTGAAGGGAAATTGTATAGAGAGAAGCCTGATCATGAGGATACTTAGCATACAGAATATTAGCTATGTGTAAAATGAAAAAAAAAAAAAAAACAAACCCAAACTTGAGGGGGCTTTTCTTGACTCTGAATGCATTCTGGTGAGCATTCATCCTTCCACTGAACCAAGGTGCTTACAAGTTGTCAATATATTTTGGATTGGAAACTCCTTGGACAAGTTTGTTCCCTTACACACACAATGGCTTTGTTATTGTTATAATTTAATGTAAAAGCAAGTCAGACAATAAATGCATCAAAAACAACTTGAAAAATTGTTTGTTCTCAAGGACTGGTGTAGTAAAGCAGCAAACCTCCTGGGTAATGATGACTGACGTACTGCAGCGGGTTTTAGGCATGCTTTTTGTTCCCTTCTCTGGCAGTGATAGCTCTTGCTGCTCAGATTAATACTGGAATTTACGTAATCACGTTCCTTCATGTTACTGCTCTGACAAAATCGCAAGAATGGGTTGGGGAAGTAGATTAAGATGAAACAAATGGGAATGGACTTAGTAGATTATTTTTTTGGCCTCATAGGGGCAAATATAGCTGTTTTATTAGACATTTGTCCTGGCCTTAACTACTAGAGAAGGAAATGTAACTATGCAGATAGCACCAATATTTGTTCATAAAAGCTTCTGTGCTTGATTGTGGCTGTAAAGCACTGAACTCTGAGTTACTCAGTTCTGGCTCCAAAGCATATCTGCTATATGCCAGCTTTTCTGAGAGCAATGTGCCTGTGTGTTGTGGGGTTAGACCACAGAGATGCTTGGTCTGAAGGACGTTCCTGTGCCCGGCAGCGGAAGCTTGATGTGTGTGGTAGCCGCTCGCTGGTGCGTGCTTTAGGGTGGAGTACTCTTGTGTGGACAGTCCGTGGGTGACCCTGTCCTCAGTTTCATTTAGTTCAGGTATCCCTCATCTGCTTTGATTTCATCTCATTGCCAGTTGTTATCTATGGGCATTTCAGTCGCTCCCTTCTCGTGCTTCGTGAATGTAAATTTGTATTCATGTCTGCCCTTATCATTCCATTAAATCAATCAGTCGCTCTAAAGATGATAAAATGAAGATACTGTAGTGGTCTGTATTTACTAGGAAGGGAAACGCAAGGTAAAAACTAGAGAAAAATCAGATGAAGTCAAATTAGTTATAAGATAATGAGACATGCTTGCTTCTTTCCACTAATGGTTACATGTTAATGAATTATTTGGACTCTGCACTAAAATGTTTATATGCCATGCTACCAGAAAACAAGTTTCTGGTATGGATAGTGTATCAGTATGAGCTCTGTGATACATTAAAGTCAGTCATAAGGTAGGCTAAATGGCAGCTGTCTAGAAGTAAGTCATACTCTGAGGGAACTGTGTCTTAATTCAACCAAGTATTGTTTAATGTAAATAATCGTTTCTCATGCAGTGGTTTCCGTAAAATTGCTAACACAACCAGAACTCGGCTTAGGCTTTCTCTGTGCGCTGTACGCTGTGGCTGAATCTTGTAGTTGTGAAACTGCAATTTGAATGGCTTCCCCCGCTTGAGGAAACTAGTATGAGATTAGGAGTCAAGATTGGTTTGGGGTTTGGAATTCACAGTTCTACTGCTGAAGAGAAGACATCCTCCACCCGAGGCCAAGCTGGCTTTGCTGTCTGAGCCATGTACTGCACCTCTTAGATTTCAGGTTTCAGTTGTTCTTACTGTAATTTTTGACAGGGCTAACTAATCTCTGTAAAAATACTGTAATAAGTAATGAATTATGGTTTGATTCCTCCTTTTATCAGCATTACAGCACAAAATATTTGTTGTTTTACATTAAGCAATTTGAAGATTTTGCAGAAATGCTCTTGCTTCTGTCTCTTTCCATGCTTTTCCTATTATTTGTGCGATTGTTTTAAAAACAAAAGCACTGCTTTCCTCCAGAGAGGACTTTGCTTGGTTGGGTAAAAAAATGCAGGACTGAATTACCATGAGCAGGAGTTACTTACGTACAGTGGCACTCCAGAAGCACAGAGCACCTAGTCTCTGCCCCATAAAATTTGCACACAAACAGAAAGTGACAGGGCCTAAATCCAAAGGTATGGAAATAAAGATATCTGGAAAAGAAGCTGGAAAAAAGCTAGGAAGAAGTGTTCATCTTAGACATATACAAACAAACTCTGTGTACGAGGGGCGTCATTCTCACTGACAGCCGAGAGTGGTGACCAGGGATAGAAGCCATATTCATGTCGAGGTGGTTGTTCAGTTTTTGGGTGTTTTCTGACTCACATTTTGAATGGTAGCATTTCAGAAGCACTAAAACATGCACAGTAAAAACTGGAAGCTTTTCTGTTTTACAAATGTCATCTCAGAACCCAGTCTTGGTGCCCGTGACAGCTCTCTGTGGCTCCTGGAAGGGTCCTGAACTGCTTCTGTTCTGGTAGCGCCCACTTCTCCCCATCAACCATGCTTTTTGTCCTGTTGACTTTATCATTCTTGGATAGCGCTTGCGAGGTCCGTTATGTACACAGACCCAGGCTTCAGTCAGACTTGACATGTTTGGATGCAGATACAGGGAAGAGCGGACAAACGCATCAAAATGCAAGTCTTAAAAGCCGATGTCTCATGCGGGTGGGGCATTTGCTCTGTCATTTGCAGCTTCAGGCGGCACTCGGCTCTTGGCGTGAGAGCTTTGCTTCAAGAGGTTCGCAACAAACAACGCGCCCCTCCAGCCCTCAGGTCGTTGGGGTCGGGCACGGCCGGGACCGGCGGGGGGGGGACAGGTGCAGCACTTCCTCGCACGGGAGGGACGGGGCACGACAGGCTTGCGTGGCCCCCGGAGGGGCTGGGACCGGAGCCTCGCTGCGGGGAAGGAGCTGGAGAAACCTGTCGCCGGCTCCGGGAGAGCTTCCTCCCGCCGCAGCCCCTTCCCCTCCGCTTCTGCTGTGCCGGCGGCAGCGCCCGGCGCCGCTTTCAGCCCTCTTTTTGGAGATAAGGAGGATCGGCTGGGGAAAGGCAAGCCACTGTGCTACGGAGGAAAGCGTTGCAGTCCCTGTGGGCGCGAAACTTCCCATCCCTGGGGTGAAACGAAAGCCTTTGCATGCCCGTATCGTCAAATAAAGAGCACCCAGAAGGCAGGCGGGTCCTCTGGCGCCCGGAGGAGTCCTGCACCCGGGAACTGCGGATGGATGGACTCGGGAGTCCGGGTCGGGCTCGCCATCCCCCGCTCTGAACTCCGCGCTCCAACTCGGCGGGCCGGGAGCGCCGGTAGCTCCGTGCGCTGGGGTGGCTTCGGACCGCTTCAGCCGCAAGTGCGCATCCGGGCGGCCCCGGGGCTCGCCGGCAGCCGGCAGCGCCAGGGCGCTGTGGGGCCAGCCCCGGCCCCTCGCCCGCGGCAGAGCCCCAGCGAGCCCAGGTAAGGGGTGCGAGGGGCGAGCTTCGCGGGTTTCTGCCCCGCACATCGTCCCTGGCTCAGGCTTGTCCTGCCACCTGAAGCCCTTCGCGGCGTGACGAGACGTCCTTTATCGGAGCGGGGGGGGGGAGCAAAGGCTGTGCCCACCTCATCCACCCTCCCTGGGGGATGGTTTTAGGGCGAAATTAGCAAGTGGGCTGTCTCTCAGCTTGTCCCCAAGGGGTAGAGCCTGGTGTGCAAAAGGGGTGGGGATGTGGCGGCTTTCTCGCGGAGGTTTATTATTATTGGGTGGAGGAGGGGGGAGGGGGAGTCTGCCGAGCAGACAAAATGTAGAGCCCCCCGCCCCGCAAGTGTGTATGTGCGGGAGGCGGGCGGCCGCGGCTCGTCAGAGACCGAGGTAGAGAAGGGTGGGGGCGGCCAAAGTGGAGAGGGTTCAGCAGCAGCCAGAGCATGCTCTCCATGCAACAGTTCCCTGCCCTGCCTGCGGAGGAGGAGCGCTACCGGCAGGTCCTCTCCGCCAGCCGGGTAAGGCGAGCCCGAAGGCGCTCCCCTCCGCGCGTGGGGGCGCCTGGGGGCCACGGGGCCGGGGGCTTGCGAGGGCGGCTGGCTCCGCCGCTCGGCGACCCCCGAGGTGCGGGCGGGGGGCAGCGTGCTCACGGGGACACCCCCCCCGCCGCCGCCGGGTGCCGGGGGTGGCGGACGGGAGAAGGGGAGCGCGGCCGCCGGTCCGGCGGGGAATCCCCGTGCGCCGCGCGCAGCCTGCGCTGCCGCCGCGGGGCCGAGCGGCAGGTTGCTCGGCAAGCGGAGAAGGGGCGAGCCCGGCGGCGACGGTGCCGTGCCCCCGGGAGGCGCGGCCTGGGCGGCGGCCGGGGGCAAGTGACCGCCCGCGGCCAGCCTGCCGCGGTGGAGCCGTGCCGGAGCGCTCCCGTGTCGAAACTTGCGCGGCTGTGCGGGCGAAGTGCGGGGGCCGGCCGAGTTCAGAGGCGCGGGACGTAGGTGAGTCGCGGTTAACAACCGGTCGTTATTAGCGTTTCACGAAAGGCTTAGCGGCGCCCTCTCCGCAGTTCCCTCACGAAGTCAGGAGGGAAGATCAACGGGGCTGATGTGCCTGTTAACTGCTCTGGCGCTGGAAGGAGCGGGGACGAGTTGCGGCGAGCCCGACGGCAACAGGTCCGGCCAGGATTTGCAAAAGCAAAGTTTGGGCTTGACCTCCGGCAGGACCGCCGTGGCAGCTCCACCGGCGGCCGGGCTCCCGGGGAGCCGATGCACCGTGACCTCGTCCCCGGCGCGGTAGCCGCCTCTCGGCAGCGGCGAGGGCTGGCTTCACCCTCGCGTCGGATGCAGCCTGGGGTCGGGTGGAGGGACCCCTTCCCCCTCCTCTCGGGGGGGAGAGGCTGTCTGGCGGGATGGTACCGCTGGCCGCCACCACCCACGGGAGGCGGTCATCCCGTGGAGAGTCACGGAGGGGGGCAGCTAATCCTTGCAGGGCGAAACAGCATACCTGGGTGCTTGCAGGTGTCCGAAGGGGACAGCGCGGGTGTTCCCCGTCTGGCAGCACACCCCCGGGAGGCGGGATGAGGGGGGCGGAGGAGCATGCTTTGCTGCCCTTACGGGAGAGGCCGCACGAGGTGTGAGGGGGCTTGCAGGAGGCGGCTGACGCGCCAGTGCGAACCGGCAGGGTCAGCGCCCCTCGCCCGCCCTTCCCTCCTCGAGCCGGGGAGCCGGTGTCTCCTCGGCGTCCCCGGTGCGGGTGGCGCCGTCAGAGGGGGAGGCACGGCGGGGGCCGCAGGTGCAGAACGGGGCCGGGGGGCGGCCCGGGGGGCAGCGCTCCCTGTGTCTCGGTGCCGGTGCGGAGCCCCGCGGCGAGCGAGCGGGAGCGCCGGCCGGGAGGGCTGGCTCCTCTCTCCGCCCGCCGGGCCGGCGAGGGGCCGCGCAGGAGTGCCGAGCTTGGTGCCGGGGCCCTTGGGGAGAGGGCGGCGGAGCTTCCCGCGCTGTCACACCGACCCGCACAGCGGAGGGGTTTACAAGTGTGTAAATACGGCAGTATACTTCAGTAGTATCGTTGCTCCACTTGGCTTAAAATGCAGAATCCTTGGACGCATTTCATGGCAGACGATTAATTAATTAACCTTTATTTTAAATTATTAGCAGTCTGGCTGAGATGGCGGAACTCTTAAGTGAAATCAAATATCTAGAGCTTTTAATGCATTCACGGGGTCTCTGGGGAAGGTTTAGCTTTCAGCAGTAAAAATATGGGAATGGATTTTTCCATATGGCCACTTACACCGTTCCTGTGTTCCTAAAAGGTGGACCAGTCAGCAGGACTAAACTGTAATTCTTTAGTTTTGTTTTTGTAATGGATGCCTTAGTTGGAGACCCCTGTTATAAGCTTCTCAGGTGCTGTGACACAGACAGCGTTGAATTAGCGTATCACCGAGGTAATCCAAACAACGGTAGAGGAATAATACAAGGAATTACAGAACCGCTCTGCTTATGTGTCTATCTAAAAGCTGGTGACATCTCCTGAGTGTCTTGGACATCAAGGTTCTGTAGGAAGCTGGGGGCTCCTCCGGGGGACAGAGGAATCCCAAACAATGTCCAAACCTCCTTCAGAAAGCAAATGCTCGTGACTTTTTTTCCCTCCTCCATCAGCCATTTATGGGGTACCCCGACAGCCGGGTTTTTCTGCCCGTGGGGAAGCCCGGCCCTTCAACCTTGCTTATAATCGTCATTCAGCACGCATTTTTAAGGAAACCATTTCCCTGAGAAGGCTCTCGGGGTGGTGAGGCAGGCAGCACAGCTCACTTGCCCATATTAGAGGAATCTGCATGTGCTCTGTTAGTATCTGATGGGACCATGAGGACAAAACATTGTTTTTCCTCAGTCTTTTGGAGCTGGGACTATAAAATACTGGAGAGAGCATTCACTTCCTCTCCAGAAATCTTTGCTGGCACTTCACTATGTGTCTGTGGTAGATAACTTGAGTGTGCAGTGAATCAAAAGATGGTTTGAAATGTGTCACGATTGGAGGTGTTCTATAAAATGTGCAATGCACACAGGGCAATTTAATATATCTGTATTATTGTTCAGCTGTTAATGATGTATTAGATGATGTCTGCAGATACAAATGAAAGCCAGGACTGTTAACAGTGCCAGTAATTACTTAAAAATGCAGGCTTACTTGAAGGTAAGAGCTTGCCTTTTTTTTTTTTTTTTTTTCTTTTTTTGCTAAGCTGATATACCTGTTTAGGTCTTAGCACTCTGCTCCCTCGAGGAACATTAGTGTCCTGCCGTTATGCTAAGTCCATGTATTGCCAGACACATAATTTCTTGTCATTACTTGCATGGCCAAGCGAGGAGTGCGTGCAGAGGCTGAGGTGGATAAGCACCCAGACAGAAATCTCATTTACCAGAAAGGGAACAGTCCTTCCAAGAGAAGGCAGAACCGGCAAGGGAATGTTGGGATGGTTACACCTGGCGAAGAAACCCAGCGGCTCCTGCTCTCACCGCTACTCAACTGCTCAACCAACAAGTGCTGAACTCTAAATAAGCCCTTTGTACACAAGCAGAAAGACAGTGCTTCCACTGGTGTGGCCTAGTGGCTGTTTGGGCTCTGTGAGTCTTTGCCACACCAGGGCCCAGCAGATTCAGGCCATCCCAATACAGCAGGCACAATATAAGCGCTACAGGCACTTTCTTAACAGATGGGAGCTGTGGCTTTGACCCCACCTGGACCAGGAGGCCATGGATACCAGGTCATCTGCTTTCAGGCTGAACAGCACGCACTGTGAGGTAGTTACAACGGCACTATCTCCTGGTGTGGTCAGGTTTTAAAAGATGGCGGCCACTGCTACATTGTGTGGGAAGAGTCAAATCCTGTCAGCGTGTCAGGTATCCTCGGTGGCAAGCGCTACCAGTTGTTTCTGAATGCCAGCCAGGGTTTGGCAGGGGCAGGTGTCAGGCTGCTTGCAGCACGGCAGTTCTAGGCTTGTACATGCAGCCTAGGCCCTTCCAGATGTGGCAGCCAGACGCCTCCCGATTCTTAAATGCCTTCAGGACGAAGCAGCTAAGCAGCAGGGCTTGAGGCGGGCAGTCTGATTACAGTTTGAAATACTTATGTTTCTACTCTGTGCCAGTTTTTTTCCCTACCAAAAAGAAACAGACCTCATAAATGGCGGGCTGGGTAAGTACAGCTCTCCAGCGCCAGGGGAGAAAGGTGGATGATAACCCCTTGTGAAGTGACAGATTGTCACAGCAGGACAAGGAAAGCCGAAATCCTCCTGGAAAAAGTCTTCACACACAGAACAACTTCTGAAGAGTGGCCAGACAGGCTCCAGCTTGACTACCCTCATTGCCTCTGTTTTTTTAATTCTAGTGACCCTTTGCAGTCAATTTTTGTCGTGTGAGGGTGTGCAGTTTCATCTGGAACTGCCCTGAGCCTCAGTCTGGGTGCTAGGGCATAAGCGTCCCCCTCCACTTGCTGGGATCTGTAACTGGGGGAGTTAATACGTGTGTGAGGTGGGTCCTCACTTCCTGAGGGGCTGCATGAGGGAAAATGGGGGGAAAAGAGGGAAGGAAGAGTGCCTGGGCCTTGCTTGGGTGGCTTGTCTCCTTGGCTCGCGTCGCAGCCCCTGCACCCTCCGGCCCGTCCGGACTGCGCCCTCTCCCCGGGCCGTGAGCGGCGGCGCAGCGGGCGGCGGCGCTTGGGGTTTCCCCGCCACAGCCGCCTCTCCCGGCTGTGCTGCAGGACGGGGACGGGGACGGGGACGGGGACGGTACGGGGGCTCGTTCGTGGGTGCCTCTCCCGGTCCGCAGCCCCTTGACAGAAGAATATGATGGCGATCGCATCCCTTCCCTCTGTCCCCCGCCCCTCTATAAATAACTCTTGCTGGGCTGACCTGTCAGATTCCCCCGGCAGAGCGGATCCCCTGGCCCGGGCCGCCTGCAGTGGAAAGTCTGAATGCAAAAAATACCGTAGTAAAAATAGAGCAAGCCGGGCAGCCCCGCCCGGCGGGTCCTAGCGCCGGGGCCCCGTGCCTCTCCGTGCCGCACCGGCCCTGGCGCTGGCCGCTCCCCTCACGCTAACGGCTCCCCTCGCGCGACGGGCGCCCGCGCGCCTGGCTGCGCCTCCCGCCGGCGCTCAGGCCCGGCCCGGCCGGCCTGCGCCGCCTCGGCACTGCGCGGCGCTCGGAGCTTCCCCCCCCCGCATCCACATCGGTGCGCGCTTTAATACCCTAATGGCGAATTCTTTTCTCCTGCTTTAACTGTCAGGTGGAAGCATAATTCATTTCTGCTGTTCTGCTGCGGAACAGATAGTTCCCTTCCAAGTAGTGTTTTTAATTTCGGCCTGTCTTTCTCGTCGGCAAACATGAAAGAAATAAGGATAATGGTTTAATATCCTGAGTGTAAAAATAATAATGAGACAACAGTCAAGCAAGAGCTTGCCGTTTCAAAAAGAGATGAAAATCTTGCTGCCTCTGAAGTCCAAATGAGATTTCACCCCGTGCCTACCTCGTGCAGAAGACTGCTATCCCCCGAAGGGATAGATTCTCCTCGGCTGTGGTTTCAAGCCACTACAATTTAAAGCAATGCTTGTAATTATTTATTTATGCGTGTGCTGTTATTTCTGGTGGTTTTATCTGCGAAATCTGAATATTTCTGGAGGTTAAAGCCAGCGATGGATACTAGAAAGTGTTGCCTGACTGCTGCTATGCCTTCTTCTGGTGCTTCCACGTTGCAGGTCCTGGCCCTCAGTGCCCACTGGAGCACGGCCTACTCTGCGTGCGGTGGTGGGGCGGCCTCAGCTTGCAGCCAAGCACCCGCACAGCCGCTCGCTCACCCCGCCGCCGTCCTGCGGGACGGGGGAGAAAATAGGAAGAACGAGAGTGAGAAAGCTCGTGGGTCAAGATAAAGGCTGGGAGATCGCTTACCGATTACTGTTGTGGGCAAAACAGACTCGACTGGAGGAAATGAGTTTATTACTGATTAATACAAATATTTAGTGACTGATTCAGGTATTGTGAAACAAAAACAAAAAAAGAAGCAAGCATTAAAACACTTGGGGAAAACACCTCTCCTCCCCCATTCCCAGGCTCAGCTTCACTCCAGACTCCTCTGCTCCCCCCTTGTTATCGCCGCAGGTGGCACTCGGTCCCTTCAGTGACGCAACGAGTGGTGCAGGGGAGGACTGGGGTTCTCTGCTGCTCCTTCTTTCTCTTCCTCTGCTCCAGTGTGGATCCTCCATGGGCTGCAGGCCTTTTGGGAATATCTGCTCCGCCATGGAGCACCTACTTCTCCTCTGACCAGTTTGCACTGGTGTTTCTCACTCTTTTTCCACTTCTCTGCCCGTGTGGTGTTTTTTGCCCTTTCTTAAATATGTTTTCACAGAGGCACCACCAACTTGGCTGATGGGCTCAGCTGTGTCCTGTGGTGCGGAGCCAGCTGGAACTGGCCATGTCCAGCATGGGACAGCCCCTGGTCTCTTCTCATGGAGGCCACCCCTGCAGTCCCCCCACTGCCAGCAGCTTGCCACCTACACCCAGTACAGATGTCCATGTAATCAGGGGCAGAATTATCTAGAAGTTGTGGCCACCTCATCATAGCATCAGCTTGGGAAGGTATGTTTGCTCACAACTGACCAAAGTGGCAGTGTTACCTCCGTGGTTGTCTTCTCCTGTCCCTCTTCCCTGATCCCCAAATCATGAAGGGATGAGATGAATCCAGCCGTCCTTCAGTTCCTTTTCACCATCTCTGTCATTACAGTGGAACCTCTGCAGCATCTGCTTCTTTGAGTGCCACACAGTTTATAATTCTCTGTTTTTGTTAGTGTTGTTGCCAGCATGAGGTAGTTTCTAGTGCGTTGCCCTGTAGAAAGTGAAAAGAGGCTGAAAATCAGATACTGCCAGAGCTACTTTGGAATGGTGAAGTTTATGCTTTGATGATTCAAACCCTGCCCCTCGTTGCAAAGCATGTTTCCCACAACAGTATGCATTCTGTGAGACCCCAGCATCTGCATATGTGCTAAATCAATACATATTGATTTTTTTTCAGAGAGGACACAGAAATTGAGGCAGTTTTAAAAACTTTTTCTCATAGAATAATCCATGGGGGACAGCTCCTGTAAACCTGTGGGAAAGAAGACTGTCAGGTTGCATCATTGCAGGTGCTCCTGTAAGCTGCTGCTCCTCCTGAATTCCAAGGCTTACTTTTTCTTGCAAAAGAAGCATTTTCTATATTGAACATTTAAGTCATCACCCAGTCCTTAGGGGAAAGGACGTGAAGGTAGACATGAGTTTCCTTCTTTGGGACTGCGTCGGACTGCATCTGTTCCAATTCATGTGTTGTAGTTCAGAGAGAGTTCAAGATCAATGCTCAGCGGATGATGCTTGTGCTTTGGGACCAGCTGGTCAGTGATTGTCAAAGTCTGTCTTTCCCTTCCTCTCTTCCTCAAACCTGTAACTCTCAGTTCTGCCATATACAGAACCTAGTGTTTTAAAAACTAATGTGCTAGAATCTTCCACGTCCGATCTGTTTGATACCAGAGGGATTTAACTTAACAGTGATTTAACAGTAATAGTAATTGCCCAGAGCAATTGCCATTGCCCGTCACCTCAAAGAGCTCCTAGTTTCAAAATAGCCTATACTGTCACTCCAGTATTACTGGAAGTTATTTGAGAGCATCTCGGACTCAGGAAGCATTTCCTAGGAAAAGAGACTCTCTTTTTTTCCTGTTGCTGCCTCTGAATGAAGCAGTAAGAAATCACTTACGTACTCCTTGCATTGTTCATCTCATTAGATTTCAGAAAGCAATCAGGGCATTCTCTTGGAAATAAAACCACTGGTAGCATTGAGGAGCTTTCCATCCCAGGTCTCTCAGACCGGCAGCTCTGCATTCATGTGAAAATACAGCATATATCTGTAATATACAATTATGTCTGCTCTGGACTCCCACGGGCCAGTGGTGCGACATGGAGATTTCTTCCATTGCTCCTGCTTCCAATGTCAAATCTTTTGCTGGGTGGATTATTTTGCCTATGTTAAAGTTGTCCCAGAACCAGTGGGACCTGGAGATTATAGAAACAGAACATGCTACAGTTGTCAGGCTTTCCCCAACCTCCTGCATTTTCACATCTTCAGGAAGAAACACAGACGGCTGAGCCCACCTTGCCTTAATAGCCTGTGCGTTTTTGCCATCACACAGTGTTGAGGGACAGACATTGCTGAGAGACAGCTTATTGTTTGAAAGATGCTAGTTCTGTGCATGTATGAATATTGTCCGAATAGATAATATATCTGAAAGAATATCAGGAACTGTAGAGTAAATACCTATCTTTTTTTTTTTCCCTTGCTATTTGATTTGTAGCAACCACGTAACAAAAGAATAAAGTAGTAAATGCCTTTTTTAAGCTTCAGTTTGTCCCTGCTCAGCCATTTTAAAGGTGTAAGTTTAAATAATTTGTAGTGCATGTAGACAAGGCTGGAAAGGAAGTCTGAAATGACGATTGAAGGTGTTTAGAAGTTATTAACAATTCTCCTTTTCCCTATAAAGCCAGAGTATATGGAATAGTGTTGGTAGTGGTCTGGAAGGGCTAAGAACCCAGATGGTTTCCATTTGCTTTTTCTTCATCATAGATAGGATTATTATGTGACTCTTGGTGATTTCCAAAGAAAATGTGAATGAGAGGAAAGCTGGCATCCGTTCTAGGGATGACAATTAAATTGAACAGTCCTAGCCACAAATACAGTAGGATTTTTCTTCTTTGACAAAATAATTCACCAGATTGTTATTGTTTCAGTGACTTAGATGGAAGTTTTTATCCTACAAATCCTTGTGTGATCCATAAACCTTTGATACTATATCAAAGTCATAGTCAAACACCTACACCAATGTAAGTGCCTTGTTAACCCACTTCATCTTGAGTTTTCTGTATCAGCTCATTGTTTCATAACTTCGACAATAATGAATAGGTTTAATCTCTAGTCACCTCTTCAGTTATTTCTGTCAAGATGTCCTGGTAGTTTCAAAAAATACCCTTCTCTTCCTTTATTTTCTCCTACTGAAGCAAAATGTTCAAAGATGACGTGTTTCTGAACAAAGTGGTATCCTATTGAAAAATGAATGAGTCACCTCTAAATTTTATAGGTAGTAGGTGATCGACCTCTGAGACATTGTGTAAGTCCATTTTCATCTTTGGGAAGAGGACAAATAAATACCCAGCTATGCTGAACAGATGAAGCTTTGCTTTGACTCTAAACCATGTCCTTTCCTTTGATTAATATTGCTGCTGCTTTTATCCTTGGTCCAAGGGTTAGTATCTGTTTACTCACAACTCAGAAAAAAGTCAGTAGTGTAAAGTTAACATTACACATTCAAATCCAAAATTTTAATTTCTTCTAGGCAGATGTTTATAGTGTAAGAATAATCTCTACATTTTAGAGAAAAAAGAATAAGAAATGCATTAAACATAAGGAGACAAATGCTTCTGAGAAGATTCCTGCCAATTGTTTAGCTTGCGTTCCAGTTTAGCATCCAGTTCATGTCATTGGAAGCTTCTGATTTTAAATAGGTTAAGTAATTGTATAATCAGCAACGTGCATGGCACATGTATGATGTACTGGTCACCTTCAAGTTCAGAAGGCTAAGCCTACTGATCAGGCATTAATAGGAAAAAAAAAAGGTATATCCAATTATGAGGTCTAGTTGCCTTGTGCGGGATGGGGCTTCTGGTGAGATTTCTACACAGGCGGTGACCGCTACACTGAATGGGAGCCACGGGGTAGGCAGGACTTCCTTTTGTCCCTTCTAGTTTTCCAGGCTTGAAAGCTGCTTTTAAGAGGAGGTTTTCCTCTAACTGTATCCCTCCACCCCCTCAAAATGTTTTTTCAAGATCTTTTTATTGTCACAAATTAGGCCACTAAGATTTTTTTTTTAGTTCTTTTATGGTTTCCAATTTTGCTTTCTGGTGCTAATGGCTCTTGTGCAGGCATTTGCTTATTGAATTCCCAGCAAAGCAGGAACCTGAAGCAAGCACTGTGTTCCTCCCCTGCCTGTTGAACTGTGATTCTCAGCAATGTATAGCCAGAGACTTGCCATGGCTGCTCTACTTGCTTAGCAAACCTCAATGCAGTGAACATCTGGGTAGTCAGGAAGGCATTACAGTGGTCTCTGGGTGTGTTCAGAAAAACAGTGTGGCACTGTTGAAACTTTCATGAGTAATTTTTACAAGCCCTAGAAACTTAAAGAAAACTAATAACCCCTAAAGCATAAATTCTGCATTAATTAATTTCCCCAAAACACTTTCTCACTGCCTGCTGAGGTAGGCTGAATGGGTGTTCATGTTCCAGTACTGAGAAATATCTGATAATGCTAACCATAGTCTAGTTCTTAAAACTTCGGTTTTTGAAAAATCTTTAATATCTTTCATATGTTTACTAAATCTTGCTGAGCTTATGAGGCACGGCAACATCACACATCTTTGCCACCAGCTGTTAGTAATAAAGAAGAGAGAGCTTAGAATTGTAGTAAGTTTGCCATCAGCTGAACTATTTCTTAATCTGAATGTTCTTGAAAATTCAACAAAGTTCCATTTTAAATATGGGAAGCATCCATTGTTGTAGTTGCAAGTTTACATCAGTGAAGTTATAAATAATTGTAAATATGTACAATATATAAGTATGTAAACAATTAACATGTATGCCAAAGTGGAATCATTATTCAGCAGCACTTCTTTTGAAAAAGAGATTCAAACATACTACTATTGAAGAGGTGATACTACTGTTCTCTAGTAGTGATAAATATCCTTTTTTCCCCTCTCTTTAATTCAGATTTTGAAGAGTGATCAGTGCTGATCCTATATGATGGCTAAATGGTGCATCTGATTCTCATTTTAAATGAGGTGGAGAGCAGTTATTGGTATCACACCAGATACATGGAATCCAAGAAAATCCTTTCTTTTCCACTTTCGCCCCTTTCCATGAGATGTTAAGCATAGACCACCTGTAAGGGAGAACCAAGGTCAATAGTTTGCATGTGAATAACTTTCTGATTTCTAAATCAAATCTTCTCAGTGAGACCAATTATTACACTATTTATTTAGATTTATTTCAGTATCAGATAGATGCTTTTCAAAGTGCCTTTATAATCCACTACATATTGCCAAGATAAAACACTGAAGCCTTTCCCAAAAGAACTAGATGAAATGAGAATAAACTCCTCAGAGCTCCAAATCTCCTGGCCATAGTGCTTATGTCTGAGTGACCAACTTACTTCCACCTCCCTCAAAGCCTTCAGAAAGGGAAGAATGAATTATGAAAGAGATGTTGCACCAGGAGCTAGCTCTCTTAAACTGAGCATATGCTGTAAGATAGTAACTTGGACACTGGTAACACCACTGCAGCACAGCATTCATCTGTCATCTCGGATAAAAACAGATTTGGAACTCAGTGTGTTGGTGGCTCTGATAGCTGCTCGTACCTCAGCTAGAAAGTTCAAAGCGAGGGTGGGTTATGTCTGAGGGGTCTGCAGTCATGCTGTTTGGACAGCACTTTAGGCATACTCCAGACGAGATCTAGCTTGGCAGGCAGCAGTGCAGGGTCTCAAACACACAGATAACTGGAACACCATAGTTGTGTTTGGATTTTGTCTCACCAAACTTACCGCTGGCTCTGTCTCAAACTGAAGCTGGAGCAGCATCAGAACTGCATTGTCACAGAGCTGGGTGAGACGTATCTGAATGTCACCTTGTCTCTTCTGAGCTTCTCATGCATATCTCCACAATGTCTCGGTTCCAAAGTTGTCTCAGTGGCTCACAAAACTGCTGAAATTATTTGTCAGGAGTTAAGAACCCCAAATTTGTGCAACAGAAATGAAGGAAAGCATATCACATCAACATTCATTAGTCTGAATTAGCGACTTCCGGTGATGTCGGGTTTGGATTTTTACTACGCTGTGTCTCATGCTGGATTAATAACAGCTTGAAAAGTCACCTGAACAGAAGTGGCCAATGGGTCTCTATGGTAGTCTGAAAGGCAAAAAATCACCTTACTTTACACATTGTGTCTTCGGTACACAGAAGAAATAGCACTGACACAGTTACACTCTACTTATTTACTTTAAGTGAAAATGTAAGTCAGGAAGGTTAAATGTGTGTCAGGTTTCTGCTTCAGCCGAAAGAATCTGGCTGGACATGGCATCTAGCACCAACCAAATATTTCTTTTGGAAAGATGTGCCCAACTTTATATGACGTCTCTCTTACTGGGATACTGTGTATTTCAGATCGGTATGATGACTCAATATGTTTATATTTCAGTGGTTAAAATAGGGGTAAATCAGAGTATTTCATTTCATGGATGGGAAAGGAGGTCTGGTCATCAAAATGAACTTTGAATGAATTATGTTAGCAATTTGTAATTTGTCTGAGGATATGGAATTTCCTGGGAGAAGTTACAGGATTACAGTGAACTTGAACTATCGGGAAAACTAGTGCATTTCATTGTACAAATAACAATTCATGTGATAATAACATGCTTCTCATGTTTGCTGCCTTGCTGTATGAAAAGTTTTTTTTTTCCCCTAAATTGCACTATTTCCTTTCAGAATAACTATGGCACTTTTGTTCTTAAATTCATGTACACTGGAATTTGAGTATTTCTTGTGTTTGCAGACAAAAGCTGCTTAGGAGCCAATTTCTTATGCTGCCTTAACATTCATTCTTCAGTTGGTCCATTTCAGTTTGGCTCTCTGATTCCTGTAACACTGAAAATGAAAGATTATGCAAAACCTTATTTCCAGTGACTTTTTGCCTGTTCCTGTTTTTAGCATGTGACTTTGCCTGTACCTTTGGAGGATTTATCTTACACTTTCTACTTGTTACAGTGACTATTAAAGCATGGTGTTATATTTTTTGGATGATAAAGTAGTCAAATAGAAGTGCATTGCTGACTCCCAAATTTTCATGTGAACAGGACAGAACTGATAAAAAATGTAGAACATTTGCAGCTTCTGTTACTCACTCCCAGGCATTTGGATATTGTGAGTTGGTCAAAAGAAGCTGTAAGAATGAGTATGTTTAAATTTCTTTATGTATGCTGTTGTGTGTTTAAACATTGACCCTTCACACGTTCAGTTTTTGCTCTGTAGACATGAGAACTGGGAACCATCTTCCCTTACAGGGAAAGGAAAGCTGTAATGGCTGGTATGGTCATGTGAATCCCGTATCTAGAGCTTTAAGACCAGCATCATGAGAGTTGATAAAATCACAGGAGCTGATAACAGAGCACTGCTTCAACATTAGAAGAGCAATAACATCAAGGATATGGAAAGAACTGCAGATAGTTTTCATAATCTAACGTATTTTCCATACATGAACTATTGCTTGGCTGGGTAGCAGATTCCTCAATGGCATTATGAGGACTTCTACAAGGCCAACTGTTTACTGCCCCCTAATGACATTCTTTCTGCATTTCATGGTAGTACTTGTCTTCTTTCCACTTCTTTCCAGCATAAACACTACATAGTCCTTTGGTGTATGGCTTGCTCAAGATATTTTGACGCTTCTGATCCAACAGTTGTCTTCTACATTTCTTTGTAGAGACCCATCATGCATAGAAGATACTGATAGTAGGCTGTTAGTCCTAATGATATTTCTTTATTGGGAGAACATCTGTTAGGTTTGTGGTGACAACAGCAGGAGATATTTTTGTCAAGTGCTTATACCATGATTCAGGCTGTTTTATAGACTAGTAACTTAGATACTTCTTGTGTCTAAAAGGAAAATTGCATGCTACCATAGGCTTTTCACCCATAAATCTTAATGTAATCTGTCATTTCTGTGCTTTAATATGACAGGCATGTTATTGAAATGACACCCATGAGATTAAATTCTCCTCACATCTTGCAGAAGATAAGCTGTGGATTTTGGTCCAATGAATTTTTAGTCTTTCTGTAGTCAGATGGGACTGTATTTTTTTTTCCATCTTACTTTTTTCTGCCTTGGTGGTTTCAGAAAATCAACTGTGAGCAGTCTGATCCAGCAGTCCTAGATAAGTGTATGATTTTTAAAAAATCTGCACTGAAATTAGCTCAAAGTTACTTCATGGTGTGTTTCCTTTATTGCAGTCATTACTGAAAGAATGGCACTCAGGTAAGCAGTGGTTAGTGGCATTTCGTTAGGGACAGAATTTTTTAGCTGTCGGAAGAAATTATCTGATGTTTTTAAGCAATCTGTATTCTGACTATATTCTTGTTTAATACAAAACCTGATTGTATTAAAAGCAAATGACTTGTTGCCTTAAAAACCAAACACTGACATTTCCTAACTATGGTGCACACAGTATTTAATTCAAACAAGTCTTTCTTGAATCAAGTTTTCTAACAACAGTGGTAGGAAGGGAACTTGCACCAGTATTTTTCAAGTCTTGAGAATATGTTTTGGTCCAGTGCTGTACTAAATCTATTTTATGCCAAAATCTCCAGCATTTAGGGTTGGTTTCTTTCAGTCTGCCCTCAAGGATTCTGCTTCTAAGTCTTCTTGCCCTTCCCTTGGAAAGGGAGATGAATGTGTATCTACAAGCTACCTCAGTCTTACAGACTTACAGAATGATTCAGAGAAAACTATTGACTACACAGAGAGTTGAGGGAGACTGGTTTCTTATCTTGGCCACTAACCTGGAAGCTTGAAGTGAGCCAAGTGAATAAGCATGTAGCACCCTTTTTTCCTTCTACAGGCCCATTTTTCTCTGAATATTCCATTATTTATGCCTTTAGTCCATTATTTATGCCTCTATTCCATTATTTATTAGAATTGAGAGGACAGAGCGTGTCTGAAGTTTATGCAGATACCATTGGCATACTTGAGCACTTAAAACTGGTGCATATATTCTCTGCATATTGCAATATTTGGTGGCAAGAGGAAAAGAAACAGTATCAGGGAATATATAAAGAGTAGGTATAATGTATTTATGTTTATCTATAGGACACTTTATTAAATTCTCATTGATGATTTAGGAACCATTAGCACTATCTCTAGTTTTATTTCATATTCACCAGAAAAATTGATGGAAAAAACTCATGTTCAAGTGATGGAAAACTGGCAAAACTGGAAAACTGGAAGAATTAAGTTTATGCTTGCTGAGTCACCGGTGATGATTTTAAATAGGTTTAGTGTTTTTCATGAGGTCTTTTCCTGTAGAAGGGGAAAATACAACGTGCTGTTTAGTTGCCTATAAATATTTACTTTGCTATTATACAAAACTAGCAATTCATGGTGTTTAGAGAAGCATGTCTTTCACAATCCAACATTCTTTTCTTGAGCAGTCACTGAAAGCAAATTTGGATACAACAGTCCCTTTTAAAATCTGTGGTAGTAAGTTGTCAATGCAAAGATTGAGGTTTATTGTTGCTTTCAGGAGTTGACAAGAAAGAAAATGAGGTTTTCCTTTAGTATGAACATTTGCCTAAAGTAGCTAGTATCCACAATGCCAATAAACTTTAGAAAAAATTTCTCACAGAAACAGAGGAACATAAGAAGCTCACTGTTTTCATTGGCACACGTTTAACGTTTATCCTAGGTTAACTCTGAGGCATCTGTACAACAGTGGTGGTAACTGCTCTCATACACTTGTGCTTGGGATGATTAAGACTCATGTACCTCCAAAATATTCAATATCACCTCCTCCTCACAAGAGTCATCAAAAAAATTGATGAATACTATTTCTGTGTGTTTTCTCAGTTCTTTGAGAATAAAATTTTGTTGTTTATTGATAACATAAGTTTTTTACTCCTAAGACAAACTCTTTGTGGAGTCATGGGTCAGCATTTACCTTGTATGGATAGAGTTGGACACTTTTGCCTGGGATTTGCAAGAAGTGCATCTTGATTGGGAGTCATTCCTTTAGAAAAACGAGCTGGATCTTACGTTTGTTTGTCTTGAAGAAACTTCAAGTTTTTTCTTTCTGACTACAAGTCAGCTCTCGAGTTCCCTAATCACTGGGCTGTGTAGTGATGGTCCTGCTCCCTATTATCTGGCCCAGCAGAACTGTCTTCTTTTTTACAGAATATCGTGACTCCAAGGGATAGTGTGCTGTGATTCAGGAGGAGTCTATGTTCAGGTGGTTGTGGTATTCTACTGAGATGTAGATCTAATTTTTAACTGCTTCAGACTGAAGAGGGAATTGAACTCAACAGCCCCATTTCCTGTGGGAGCACTGTAATCACTGCACTGTTAGAAAGGGCAATTTTATGCCATTTTTCTCTTTTTTTTTTTTTTTTTGGCTGTGCTTTCAAAGTAGTTATGGCAGCTGTGTTTTGGGAGACCTGTATTCATAATAGAGCTGTGTTATTCCTCTGTTACCTGTGCTCAGACCTCCCAAGGGGGCCTAATACAGGCTGTGCAAACCAAGGTTATGGAATTCAGGGAAGCCTGCCATGAGTAGCTGCTAAGCTGCTATATTCCAGCATGACCAGAAGCAAAACTTCAGGCAGACTTTGAAGACTTTAATGTGAAAATGGAGGCAAGTGTGGACTGCAGGAACTTACATAGTCAGGCAGGGATTGTCTAAATGTCGCTTGGATTTACGTTCCTAAAAGTCACCTAAATCCTTATCTTTATCTGTGCCTGGATATTCGAGGTGTTACTTGCGGGTAAGGGCAGTAATTTAGCTGAGATACCCCGAAATCTTAGATTGCAGCATTTGCAACTTCTGAATAAGCTGCTGATTAAGAAAAACACTTCTGACAACCAATTAACTCTCTCCAACATTCTTTATATTTCTCTCATTGTGGGAAATGGTGATGATCAGATTACAGACCTTGTCAACTCACCCAGGCTGTACCTTTTCAATAGACAGAGCTACCACTCTGATTATTCTCACCCTGAGCTGGCTGTTTCAGATGTTCAGATAATTCCACTGTATTAAAGTTGACCATCAACTTACATCCTGCTTGCTAGATAAGCCCAGTAGTAGGACGGTGTTGGGAGTGAATCACTGGAATAGGAAGAAGGTTATCAAGTGAGATACTGCTAGCACCTCACACCGTACTGGTACCGTATGCATTTCCAATGTTACCTGGTCTTTGAACAGTGGAAGTAGCAAAAAAAGTCAAATGGGACACTGCACTGGATGGATCTCAAGGAGGTCAGATAACATGTGATGCTTAGCAGTATCAGAAGAGGGACATACAACTGCACAAATGCAGTTTTCTTAATTTCTGCTGTCTGTACAGTGTCTGCAGTGTCTAGTAACCAGAGGTATCAGAAATAAATAGATGATAATTCTAACATTATCAGCAAGGAAACTTTCCTTACAAATAGTTTTTTTGCCATGCTGGAACAAGAGACATTGCAGAATGATGGACAATTATGCTGTACATCCTACTTATGCCTACAGTCTTCTCAGTCAAGGCAGTAAAATGGTCAGTGAGGTTGGGGGGGGGGGGGGGATAAATCTAGTCTCTGTGCAGCAATTCCTTAAGAAATAGCTCAATTTCCATTTGTACCAGTCAGTCTGGTAACCTGTTCTTCACAGAAAGGCACTTACAGCAGAGCCAGCCAAAGGGATAACCCACAGAGACAGCATTTACAAGACTAATAATATATATGTTGTAGACCTCAGTCTCTTGAGGTTCTTTGGGGAGAGGCTGTCAGGGTAATGGATGCATTTACACTCTTGTGTCCTGTCACAACGAACTTCAATGTAATTGATCTTCCTGACAAAGAGGATAAACTATTAGTCATCCTTTGGGAAGACATTGTCTGGAATTAATAACCCTATCATCCAATTTCACCTTATCATAGGGAAAATTGTAATTATTTTTAGTCAATTGTGAATAAAGATGTATTAACTTCATAACAAGAGTTTCAATCTTGCTATTAAATATTCATTTGGAATTTTGTTTTTGTTTCTGTTTAAAAAGTATGACATTTTTCCAGTATATGAGATCATAGTCTTAGTGGAGTTATGTTTAAAAAAATATATGTATATATTAAATACATGTTTAGGCTTTTGCAAAGGCTTGAATTTTTGTGCTTCATGCAGCTCAATTGAATTCAGAAAATTATTTTTCTCTATTCTTCTATATTCCGTTTATAGAACAGAAAATATTAGTTGCAAACCCTACAGAATACTGTGATAAGTTGTAATTTTGTAAAGTACTTAAAAATGAGACAGCATTATTGTGCATAATAAGTGGAACAGTCCTTATCACTTCTATTGTCACTTAAAACAAAGATTATAATAGTTGCTTGATTCCTTAATAAAAGAAATTTAAGAACATGGAGATCTTGAGTAATTAGTAATGGATTATTTTTAATTATAAAATAAGCTGTATTTACCCTTATTGCTTAAATTTGTTATGTATTTTACATTTTTTCAAATGAAATGCCTATCCAACTTCTGGTTCATCAGAAATGTTTAGAAATTTCAATGAAGCTGTAAGTCTGTGGATATTGGGTGAACTAAACTAAATTATATGGACTACACTAGGCTGTCCACCAAAAAGAAAGTTTACATACAACAAGAATCTAAAAGCCATTTATAGCATATATTTAAATCATATAGCTGTTCTGTGTAATGGGGAGGACTGCTACTGAAAACATAGAAGTTACTAATTGACACCAGAATGATAAAACTGTGCTCTTTTGTTTTTCAGGTCTTAGGAACAGATGAGGATAATATGGGGGATGGTTGCTCTCAGAAACTGGCTTCTGCCAAGTTTCTTCGACTTTTGCTCCTAATACTGATTCCGTGCATCTGTGCCCTTATCCTTTTGTTGGTGATCCTGCTTACCTTTGTAGGTGAGTGCTAATGGAGTAAATTGACACATTTTTAATTAAGGAGACTAAAACTGAGACTGCGTTCTCAAGTGCTAATGTAATTGTGGACATTAAAGATATATCTTAGTACATCTACTTAACAAACTAATCTACCTCGTGACTTAATAATGTCTGTTGCAGGGAAATAAATATGCTATTTAGATTTATGTATTTAAAACATATTTAAGGTACTGAAGAAGAAACCTTTTCTGAATTTCTCAAAGTAGATTTTTGAGGAGCACACTACCTTGAGCATGCAGTATGTAGATGGTTTTCAGCAGTCATTTTACAAGTACAAAAAGGTATTTATGTTAGAACTTTAGATCACTGTCAGTGGAATGGAATATTTATCCCTTTATGTCACACATCATTGATGTGCAAATCTGATTTTTATTTTCAGGTGAAAGTTAACTTATAAATAGCCACAAATCTTTCTGAACAGCCTACAAAATATTACTGTTTAACTAAGGAAAAATATGTTCATTTCTTCTAAATATGAAATATGTATCAATGCAGAACCCCAAGTATGTTTTGTGGAATCTTGTTCCAGGTATATTAGATTTCATAATGGCTTAGTCTGTTAACTAACTCTGTCTCTGTTACAGAATTAAAAGGTAATAATTTATTACAAAAAAAATTTTAAAAAGCCTTCCCTTTGTTACCTTTAGAGAAGCTGACATATCCTATCATTAAATTCCTTCAACTACAACATGAGAAAAGACAGTAATGCTAGGTTAAAGTATTACTTTTTCAGGGGAAAAAAAAGTAAGTCATCTGCTTTCAGTGCTGAGGGTTTCTGGGATTTTTACTTCTTTTTTTTGTTAATGAAAATATTTTCTAGTTGAGCTTCTTTAAGTACTTCAGAAGCACATCTGTAACAAGTGGGGTAATGTGTCAGCAATATAGATATAAATCTATTTTCCTATTTTAAACCCCCAACTTCAATACATATCATACAATCAAACAGTTAGCAAGCACGGGAAGAAACTAAACACATCTCAATAGCACCTTCAGCACAGTCGAAATCAAGACAACTTAAATCTGTTTTCTCAATTCAGTCTGCAAAGGATTTGCAACAAGACATTGTAGGCCTGTTCTTTTCATTTAGCTTAAGTTAGGGAAGTAAAAAAACCCCAAAGCTAGTGAATGTTATGATTGACAAGTAAGTCTTGCGATGTATCTTTAAACTAAGAACAGTCTGAAGTGGATTAAGATCAAGTAAGTCTGGCAATTAGGAAATATGACGCCATTCAATTTACTTTCCTTATGTTTAGCATTCCATTTGTATCCTTCATATCCTCTGCCCTAGATTTTAATTCTTTGGTGAGAAAGCAGATAAAAAAGCAGGTGTATTTACGTCAGCTCTACTCAATCTCCTCCTCTGAGGCATGTATCGACATAACCCTCATTAAAATGTATGAAATCTTCTGGGGAAATGGGACATGTTCAGATCCTACTTACATAGCAAAAATCAGGACTATCTCCTCGTAAGTCAATGTAATTACTGTAGGGTGAAGAATAAGGCTTGGTGTTATTACCCATGATACTATGGTTATTACCATGATACTATGGTTATTACCATGATGAATTAGCATGATTATAATGTAGTATTCTTCTCTCTCAGTTAGCAGCTTTCATTTTATGTGCATTGATAGCCTAGAAACAAATATATCTGATGACTGGAATTAAATGAACAAATTCTGTGGGCATCTTTAAAGTGTGTGTAATGTAATATAGTCTTTTCTATTTATTGAGAATACACTATATCCAGAATAGTAGTTCATACTCATTTCAGATCAATAATAACTGAATTCTGTTGCAGTCTAATATTGGTATGATGACTTACAATGTAAGAAATGAGCTGATAGTCCTGACTGGCTAAAACAAATTATTCAATGTATAGGAAATTCTGTTCTTAGTTTTTCACAAAATGGAGGAGTTAAATTCTGTGGTTGTCCTTCTGGTATCTTTCACTGGTGCTTAAAACATAAATAGAGAGCTCCAGTATGTCGTTTAGAACTTTATGAACATTTTTGATTTGACTTTGGTAACAAACTCATCAGAAAATTAGGCCTTGTATATTTTGCAAGAAAGTATTTTGTTTCCTGTGGTAAATTTGTAGGTAATTATTCTTCTCCTTCTGTACTATTTTTTAATTAAATGAGGCATATACACATGAAAAAGTGTGCATGCACTTTAGAACTTTATTATTCACTTTCCTTACATCAGTTTTGTTGCCTGCATATCATTGCAAGCTCTGATGCTGAAGAAACTGAAAGGTTGGTATGGGCGGAAGGAGACAGGAGAGCAGTACAGTTATATTGTAGTAATAGAGAATATCCTGCTCGAGGTGTGTCATGGGGGCCTGCTTTCAGAATATGTCATTAATCAACCTTTCAAAAATTATTTACTATCAAAGTATTCAAGATGCAAAGCCCTTGAAAAAGTTATTTTGTTAGAACTGTGTACAAAGAAAGGACAAAGCAAATTATCAGTAGAGATACACATTATTTTGACTAAAGATACTAGAGGCTTTTATGGTCCATAGGAGAAAATATCAAGGTGAGTTGTTTAGCTTTGATTTCCCTTAAGTACTTACACTCTGTCTCTGCATACTTTTCTGTCTCTCACCAGGAGTATAGCGTGCTTGTCAACCTGTAGAAGAAAACTTTGTAATGAATAAATGTTGTTTCAGTCATTGAAATAGAGGCAGTACCAGTTGCTATGAAGGAAGTCTAGCCTTTAGACCATGACCATAATAATTTTTTGATTGCCTGTATTACATCAGAGGACAGGAGGGCTTAGGAATGGTGCTTGCTTTGGGCTGTTGAAGACCTAACATGCAAGACCTTGACCATGAAGACCTAACTCAGCAATATAAATTTGAAGGGGGGAGAAAAGGCTAGATTATACTTGACTAAAATTACTGATATCTTACAATTTCATCTGACCCCTATAGACATCAAGAGCCTTCTAATAAGACTGGTCCATAATTTTTTTTCTGGGGATTATAGTTAGTATAGTATAGTAAATTTTCATTACTTTCCAGAAAAACAAACAATAACTGAATCCATGGTTTGAATAGCTAAATCTTTCTTTAAAATGGAGAGACGTAAGATCACCTTCAACTTGTATTAGAATCTGTGGTCTATGTCCCAATTTGCTTACACTGAAAAAAAATCCTGAAATAATGAATAGTATGCAAACATTACAAAGGTGAAAATTAGCATGTTTGTAAGAATGAAAAACCTCTGGCATTTTTGGTTTTTTCCTTGCAGAGAGGAAGTGTTCTAAACCACTTGAAACAATGTTTTTAAAAAGTCCTTCATGGCTGGTGAGAATTATACCAAATAAAAAATTATTCTGATTGTACCATAATTGCTTACCACTGCAGTTATTTATCTGGGAAAACAAAATGCTTTATACTTGCAGTTTCATAAAGGAAAATCAGTTATATTTATTTTATAGTGATAAATGCATTCCATGGTAGATGTCCCATTCCTCCCACTCCTTCACATCAGTATCCTCAAGTCATACTTATGTGGTCTTCTACCTCCTCCTGTTAACAGCCATCTACAACTAATGCTTTGTCTGTTGTTTTCTGTAGAATTCAGGACAAGTCTTGTGATGTACACAAAGAATGGTTTCATGTATGTCAGACTTTTACAGTCCAGATGTAATTTTTGGGCATATGATCACACTGCAGGACCACATCAAATAACCCTGCCTTTCAGGCAAGCAGCATACCTTCTCATCTAGGCACAATGTTAGGCACTCATGCATCTTGCAAAATAATATTTTAAAAATCTGTTAGTCTGTCAACACTGATGGGAATGAGGATTACAATTAAAGTCTCTAAGATGCACTGTTGAATATGGATATGCAAATAATTGAGGTTTTGGTTCTCTCACCGGCCCTACATTATCAGCATGCAGTGTTTATATTTTCTCTCTGACATGTATTCTGAGATTAATTTTGGTTCTCAGTGAGAATTATTACAAGTGTTGTGTGCGATGGGTTGTATTTAGCATTTTCATCTCACTCTCCTTAAAAACAAAGCTCACTCTAATAATAGCTGCATTTTTATTGTCCTTGTATAAGTATGAACAAGCCTGGGCAGTTCTCAAGTCATTCTGTTGTTTGGGAAATCTGTAGCAAGATTCTGTCCACCTGAGAGATGCTGTCAGTGTTCTTGCATGTCACTGGTTGAACAATGATCATTACTATTATATCGTCTGTGAGACCTGTATTCTCCTTCCCCTTCCCCTCCTGAGAACACAGAAGGACCTGTGTCTCCTTCACAGAATAAACATCAGGAAAAGTACATTGTAGTAAAACTGCTAGGCTTAGCTTTGTGGCTGTTGGATCTTCCACATTCATAAGGTAACATGCATATATCAAGACTCCTGTATCGAATTTGGTAGCCCAACTGTGCTGGCCCATAAGGAACTTTTTGCCACACAGAGGAAGTTTAAGTTGCAGGGAATTATAGTTATACTCTAGAGTAAAAGGATCTTGATCTCTGAATCATTTGGAGATGCTGGTAGTTCTACAAGTGATGTCGAGCCTTGAGGCATATGACATGTCCTCAAAATCTAAAGTGACTAGCAGCATGGAGATCCAAAACCTATAATTGTGAAAGCAACATGAAATATAAACAATTCCTTTGTCAATCAATGGCAATATTTGCTGTAAGACAGGTGTCTAAATTTAGGAGTTTAACACTAACATATAAATAAACCATTTGGTCCTGGGGGTTTTTCTGATGGAAGATGGTAATCATCAGCTAAATGATCTGCTGGTTCTTTAATTTAATCTTGCCAACACAGCTATATTATGGGGAATGTCCAAAGGAGTGTATCCCAGAGCAGCCTGTATTTCACCCATCTATAAGAACTAATTTAGTTTAGCAAACCTTCTTTACTGATAAACCTGTAATGTTGAGGAAAAAAAAAAAAGATGCTGTGAATACAGCTCCAGGTCAGAATGTCTGCTGTGAGGCATCACTGAGGTGAGCGGGGAATTGTTTTTGTGATCTAGAGAATAATAATGAAAGTCTGGCAGTCCACCCAGTACAGATGGACAGAAGGTCACAGTGACTGAAGCATGGATTCTGGTGTGGCATAACTGATTCCCAAGGAGCCCATGGAGCTTTATTCATTAGCCAGTGCAAAGTGAGTGTTTAACACAGGCACAGAGTTCAGGATTGGTTTCTGAATTGCAATAGAGACATTATGTGTATGTCACATTTCATTTCTCAGGTTAAGAAAAGCTTTATAAATAAAAATTTCTAGTTACATGACACATTGTGCTCAAGAGACAGGAAAAAAGGAAGACATCAGATAAGATTTTTTTATTAGACCACAGTGTTATGACTGTAACTGGGAACTTTCAGGCAACAACAGCTGTTAATACGAAAAGTAGCTACTGTCTTCCCCTCCAGCCCTTTAGTATGACCCTGATATTTTTGCTGAGACTTTGTTGCCTGAAAGCCAGAAGTTGATGAAAGGGAAAATATCTCCTTTCTGCACAGGACCTTAGGAGCCCGGATTCATTCTGCAGCCTCTTTAAAAGATGCCTTCAACAAAGTCTGCTTTGAGTTCCATTTTATCTGGGAACTGATCCATTATTTGCATAAGTCACCTGTTAAGTTGCAAAAAAACCCCCAAAACCCAAAATTACAACTGACCTCCTTTTTGGCCCCTTGGGCAGCTGGTAAGCAGTTTAAGGTAATGTCTTTACTTGACAGGAGGAGCAGGATAAAGTCTATTACTGCAGCTCAACTGATGTGCAATTGTTTGGTATGCTATGGGACCTCCATATGATCAGTGATGTGCCCATTTCTTCAGAGTGCAGAGTCATAGGGACAGACTCTGCAAAAGAAATCTCAGTGGGTACGTGCTGGCTAGTTATAGTGGTGAACCAGTGTTTTATTCCCTGTGTAACTGCCTCATCCGTTACGCATACTTTGGTAGGCTGCTTTGCTCTGTTTCATTAGCTTTTTAAACAAACTTGGTCTTTCTGAGATTTACTGCTGTGAACTGCTAGAAATCACCCAGAGTATACACTGCCAAAATCTCAATTTAATAGCTTGAACAGTGTGACTATTTCCTAGATCTCACAGCTGTCCATTTCAGATCTTGAAATAAAACATTAATTCCCCAATAGTGAACAGCAACTGGAAAATGATTAGTAAAACTGTTGGCAAAGCATCGCTTTGAACCGAATGAGCCTGGTGCCATTTCCTCGTTTTTGTACCAAACACAATGAAGGCCAGCATGCTGCATATTTCTGTCATCTGGACATGTCCAGCTGTAGCTGGAGGCACAAATCCAAAATGGTTACAGCTATTTCCCAACTAATTAACTGTAGGACTTATGATTTACTGTCCACAGCTCTATGATTTACTGTCTACAGCTTTGTATGAACTCACATCTGAAGAATAGTTGGATGTAGTGCGCATGTGTACATGAATAAAATGCATGTTCTGTATGTGTTGTATGGCTGTTAGCAGACATTGATAGAGAGTAATTCAGTTCTCATTACTGAAGAGATTAAAAAAGAATTGATTGTTTTAAAGCATCACACTGTTTTCTTAGGTATCATCTTAAAATTTAAATAGCTCCTTCAGGGCTTTTGAGGCTATAAAAAATCTCCAGTAAGCTTAATTTAAGATTGAAGATATACAGTAGTATTTTTAGGGGGGGAAAGGATGAGAATCAAAGCAAATGGGAGCCTAACTCAGAGAGTGGACTCTAGCCTGGAATTAAGTGCTTGAATTCTCTACCATGCATTGGGAAGATGAGGGGATAGGACGAAAACGTGGGAGGAGAACAAGGTGACTCAGGAAGGTAATCCAAAACCCTCACATACTAAGTGGAAACAGAGTTGTCATCTAGAGGTAGCCAGTGGGGAATGCCAAACAGAGGTCCACGCCTACCTCTCTCAAGGGCATACGCACCAGAGCCCAGGCTCATTTCATTTTTGGGGAAAAAAAAACCAACCCTGTTAAAAAGAATTTTAATACTACTCATTGTTAGCTGAGATGATACAATTGGGAAGGCCTTTTGTGTAGAAGAGGTTCATGTTCATTGTGTGGTACACCTGTCAAGAAGAGAAGGGGAGTTGTTATCACTAGGAAACTGTGAAAATAGAACAAAAAATGCTATTGTTGGAAAGATGGGTTGAAGAAGCAAACAAGCATTTGGAGATCTCCGTGAAAGAAGTAAATGACCTTATGGGTAGTGATAGACATAGCTATTATTTGTAGTTCCAGAAAAAGAATGAAATAAGGCTGAGTGGGGAGAGGATAGAATCCAGTGGGTATCTTCAATATTTTCCTTAACAGTATTTATTGGTCCACTGTGTTAAACCAAAAAGGTTTTTTTAAACTTCTTTCAAGAGTTTACCTGTCTTGTAATGTATCGCCTACTATTCTGCTGAGTGATACATAAATAGCTAATAATTTTTACTTTAATTTTAAATCATTATTCATAGCTCTTTGGGACCAGCATTTTCCAGGCTTTTTCTATTTTTGTGTTGAGTGGAGGAGAAGAGATGAGCCTAGGGAGGAGGAGAGAGAATGTGAAAAAAAGCCCCCTAGCTATTCTTGAGTTATGGAAAAAAATTATGCAGTTTTCCAAAGGAGGAAAAAAGCTCATTTTAACTTTTTGAAAACTACAGAGAAACTACTGAAGTTTGAAACTTGAAACAAAGTAGGCTTCTGAATCATAGAGATTCAAAGCTTTATTTGGAATCAAAGCATCCAAGTAAAGCTACATATGAGTGAGCGCAATTTCTGAGCATGATCAGTCACAATTCCTCAGATTTTAGCAAATCATATTACTACTGGTCCCTGTTTGTGAAACCAGAGCACATTCATTCTTCCTGTTTGGCCTGACCAGAGGACTCAAGCAAAAAAACATCGCTGCTGAAATAATTTGCAGGTGGGAGATTTTTAGTTGCTTCTGTAAAATACACGCAGTAAATTCCTCCAAATCCCCATGAATTATGAACATTTACTAGTGGAAAAACAGAAACCTTAACATGTATATATGTAAAGTTCCCCTGGGTTCTTCCAGTAGAAGTTAGACACAAAGATTTACTTACAGTTAGTGACACTGGAGCCAAAACAACCCGGGCTGGATAAACGAGGATGTGGTAAATCTCAAATGGTAACCGTTTCATTAAACCCCATTATATTTCAGTAATCTTACAAGTTTTTCTTGCTGGTTCCAGTTGCTATAGTTAAAGGTTACTCAATGAAAAAGGAAATGCTAAGATAGCCCCTTCTCAGCTGTTCTAGTTCTCTTTTCTTCTTACCTATAAAGCTTTCCAACCCAAAGTCACTTCAGACTGTAACTGGAAGTTGGGTTCTTCTGGCATTGTTAGTTATTTGTAGCTGTGATTAATAAAGATTTCCTCCTGCCCAGTCCTTGAATTTCAGACCAGTCAACTGATTTAGTCTAGCTGCAGCGTGCATGAAGGGGTGAGAAGAGGGATTCAGTAACAGCAGTGGGAAGGGACTCAGGATATCCGAGTGGGTATGGGCTGCCTGTGGTGCCTGGAGTTGGCAGAGCGGTGGGTTTGGCTAGGTAGAGAGCCTGGAGTCGTGGCGGGTGAATGATGCCTGGCTGAGAGGTGATCATGCGACTAGCCATTTTGGTAAACGCAATAACCGAACTGAAAATGAAGTTCAGGAGAGATGGTGGTGGGTGTTCTGTGGACTCAAGAGTCATCTGTACCAAGCAGCTAATGAAGGATCAAATCAATATGAAAGCCTAGGAAAAAACGATTTACACACGAGAGTGGAAAGAAAAATCTGTGTGATTTGCCTTGAGTTCAGGAGGAATTCTTGCTAATGCGCTTCAGGTGTGAAAGCTGAACAGGCTTCAGGCTTCTTTTTGGCTTGAGGGCCTGTAGCTAACAGTAAGGGTGAGAGAGCAGAAAAGGAGCTGAACGAAAGGATAAGCAGAAAACTCTCTTCTTTCCACACAGAGCCCAGCTGGAAGAAGCCATGTTTTAGGCCTTTTCTTTGGATTTTGGCTAAGGAAAGGCTGTTGTATTTGTGCCCCATCATTGAAAGGACAAATATTCTTCACTCCCTTGTTTTTACTTTATTGTCTTGAAACAATGTGAGAGGAGTGCTTAAATATCACTGTTAGGAGTAAAGCTATTAAAATTATCAGTTGTTGCCAGGGTATTTAAAAACAGTTGGGAGATTTTATGTTTTGAGGGATTCCTTTTAATTATTTGTAATGAAGTCTAGCTAAACTGTGTTTATTATGATTGTTAAACTGTTTTACATGACTAGCTAGTGGCAAAAATTGCTTTTGCTATTTACCAAAAATCTATTATATTGTGATACAGTGATGCTTATCTTCTAGCATTAAATATGACTCTAATATATTTGGTTAAAAATTTTGAGTTAGTATTTGTAGTTTTTATTACAGATAACTAAGTTGTATGTCCTATATATGTTTGAGATGCCTTCTTTATTATTTGGATTAATTAAAAATTTCAGTAATAGTCACAGGTTAAAAACAGATTCTCTTACTATTTAGTTTGAATTTCCTGATGCTTATGGGATGCATCTCTTTAGTGTTATGCAGCTGTTTTGATTTGTGAACTATAATTACTTGCAACTGTTTAACACATACAATTCAGCAAAGTCTGTGTTTGTCTATGATATAATAAATGAATAAAAAACCCAAACACAGCAAGTGCCTAATATTTTGGATACAACTATATATTTAAAATCCAGTGTCAGAGAAGAATGACAAAGAACTCAGAGGCCTATATTTAGCAGTGGTAGTTAAATTACATAATCCTATATAGAGAAAAAAATACCTCTTTCCATTTTAAATGTTAGTGAATATAAAATATATTAAAAATGTGTTGGTTCCCTGAAGCTTCAGAATTAGCTTTCTGAAGATGGTGGTACTATGAAAACAAGAGGTGATGCAATTTAAAAAGAGGAAAAAAAATAGTATTGCCAATCTTGTTAATACTATGATAGAACGAATGCATGTTGGAGCTCCCCGAAATTACACTCTATAGTTAGAAACATGTAAGAGTTCAGTGACCTACTACAAGTAAGATTAAAACATTTTTAGTTCATGGAAATGTTTATTTGTTTATCTATTTATATGTTTCTCTATCCTACAGTAGTCATAGCTTTTGTTTTGATGTGCTACTGATATTTTGTTGCTACATGAAATTCTTAACTTTCGTTCTCTTTAATTTTAACTTTGAAATAAGTATTGCTTTTTTAATCTGTGCTATTATATTTATTACTAACCTTCCAAAACAAATTGGTAAAACTTGTCCTTCCAGGTGATGGTAATTTTGGTGCTGTTTTTCCTTTCTTCCAGGGGTGTTAGAAAAAACATGCTTTTATTCAAATGGAAGTGAGGTCCTCACAGTTAACAGTGACATTGAAACATCTGATGTTCTTTTGCCAAACATGGTTGAAAACAGTTCCAAGACTGATACCACAATGGATCTCAGCACATGGCCCTCTTCCTGGACCACCACGCCTTCATCCCGCATTGACCAAATGAACAAGAACTCAAATATATTTAGAGAGACTTTCCAGGAAAATTCATTTGCTCTCACAACTCAAGCCACAGTGCTCAATCCTCATCCTACATATGATGCTGCTTTGGCAGAGGGCTCTGAAGACAGCACCCAGCTGTTTGCCACTGCAGAGGAGGCGGCTTTGTGGTCTACAGATTCATCCTTTAACAACACAGAGAGGATGACCACTCTGCCAGTATTGAGTCCTACCCGTCCATCTGTGTCACAAAAAATGGATCAGAAAAAAAGTAAGTTTATATTTTATTTGGCTCCATAATTCTGACTCAAAAAGTACTGAACATACTGTTGGCATGCTTCCCAATGTGTTCCCATGAATTCTGAGGAATGTGTCCCTTTTGACAACTTATTTTGTCATGCACATTCCATGTTGCAAGCAATTGGTTGCTTATCAGAACATTTGATTGACCCTGTTGAGGATGATGCAGTAAATTCTTTGAGGTATGAATACTTAGAATACATTCTTCAACTGGTGATAATCATGCATGCTTACCAAGGCTGAAAATGAGTTATTGCAGACTGTATTCAGTTTGTAGATTGAATTTTCTATGTTTTGTTAAAATTATATATGTGGCAAGTACCTTCCTGAACTTGGGATGTAATTACAGTTACAACTTTTTCTATGTTAATGGATAAATTCTTCTCTAATTTGAAGCAGTTTGTCTACGTAGCAATAAAATTCCAGTGACATTTCTGAGGACTATAATCAAAATGTCTAGAGAGAATAATAACAATTAACTGTGATTGGTTTTTTTTTTTTGACTGTGAAAGCAGGTGCATTTCATCAGTGCCATGGTAATTTTATTGATTCATCATGTCAGTGGTAGTGAAAGGTTCCCTGATACTGTTTTGCTAACAACTGAAACACTAGGGTACCATATTAAAATTATTTTGTTTCTCTTGAACTGTATATCATTCCTTTGCTCTTGATCCGAGATAGTCAGTGACCTAAAAGTGGCAGTCTATTAAATGTATTTTTGAAATTTCTGTAAAATGAAAATGAAGAGATGGTATCTGACAGTGGTGATCACTTCTGAAAGGCCACTGAATTATAAATTATTTTGAGGAGCAGGTCTGTGTGTCATTCCTCTATTGGATTCTGTGCACAGTTAAGTTGCAAGACCTGATATTAGTTATCTGAAATTTTTTGCTCTGCTGGGTTTTTTTAAGTATTCTTCCTTCAGGAGTTTGTCCCCACTCCTCCCCCCATCATCAAACAGGCAGATAAAAGTTGGGAAACAGCTCTGTTATGTCTTTTTCTTGTTCTTTCTGGAGTGAAGTAGAAGTAGGGAAAACCATTGAATAAGACTTTCTTTTTTTAAAACCTAGTATATAGAACAGATTCCTTTTGAGGGCTTTTCAGTGATAACTTATTTTCTCACTCATAAATTAGTTTTCAAAAATAATAACTTACTGTGAATCAATGATTTGTCAATATTTTCTTCTGTCCCCTAGACTGTAGTGACTCCACAGGGCATTTGAATGGTGCAGGCTTTCTGTAGGTTCTGTTTGCTGAATGATTTTTCTTAAACAGATTTATCTCTTATTTTCCCCCCCTGCATCCCAAATTCAGAACAAATGTATATAAATGCAGACTTGTATCCTATTAGTGATTCATTTATTTACCTCTTTTGGTAACTTGGTTGATTATCACTGCGCCAAGGAACAGCATAAAAGCATAGCGTGCTACACTACAGATACTTCCAACCCATAGGATTTTCAATAACTACTGTAGCAAAGGACACCTCAAAGTTAGTGGCCTGATGATTAATGTTGAGCAAAACTGTAGGGCAATATACTGCCTGATTTTCTTAACTAGGTCATCTTTGATGTGTTGTGGGGCCTAACTGTTCCTATTCTTGAAGATTATATCTTTGCATTGCAGCCTTAGTAGCTGGGTAGATACAGTATAGATATATTGTGTCAGATTCTGTGTTTGTATTTGTATTCATCTGCCTAATAATCATATTTGAGATAGGTGGAATTCCAGGAAATATAGATGAAACAGTGTAAAACTTCTTTCCCTTTCCTTATCGTTGGAATGAACTCTTTCAAGATGGATATAATATGTGTGTGTGTGTGTAGGCGAGGTGATATCTTTCCCTCCCAGGACGTTGACACAGGGACTGTGCTACAGTGGCTCAGGACAACCTTAGGTCTGGATTTCTAAGCTTTCAAATGTTTGGGGTTGTTATTGTATAGAAACGCACTTGTAGCCTATGAAGAAATTTGTAAGTATGTGCTCTATTCCGGTAAGTGAATTCCAGCATTTCAACAGCAGTATGACTGCATGTATATTCAGTAGGCATGACTACTTGGGATTCTATTGTGAGGTAGTTTCTTGTGTGTAAACAGGAACGGACAAAAGATTTTCAAAGACAGATTTGAAATTCCACAGGTTTCTTTAAAAAAACAAAAACAACAACAAAAAACCCCATGCCAAACCGAGATACTTCAAGTTAGGTTTTTCTCCCCCTATCAGATACATCAGGAGCTAGTACGTTACTGTCCTAGTTTCAGCTGGGACAGAGTTAACTCTCTTCTTAGTAGCTGGTACAGTGCTGTGTTTTGGATTTAGTGTGAGAATAATGTTGACAACACACTGATGTTTTAGTTGTTGCTGAGTAGCGCTTATCTTAAGTCAAGGACTTTTCAGTTTCCCGTGCTCTGCCAGCAAGCAGGTGTGCAAGAAGCTGGGAGGGAGCACAGCCGGGGCAGCTGACCTGAACTAGCCAAAGGGGTATTCCATACCATGGAACATCACGCCCAGTATATAAACAGGGGGGAGTTGGCCGGGAGGGGTGGATCGCAGCTCTGGCATCGGTCAGCGGGTGGTGAGCAATTGCATTGTGCATCACTGGTTCCCCCCCCCCCCCTTTTTTTTGTTATATTCCTTTTCATTACTATTATTAGTAGAAGTATTATATTTCATTATTATTATTGTTAGTATTATATTTTACTTTAGTTATTAAACTGTTCTTATCTCAACCCACGAGTTCTGCCTTCTTTCCCCATTCTCTTCCCCATCCCACGGGGAGCAGGGGGAGGGGGACGGGGAGTGAGGGAGCGGCTGTGCGGTGCTTGGCTTCTGACTGGGGTTGAACCTCGACAGTTACTAATCAATAACCTCTCAGTCTTGAATTCCACTTTCAGGTGTTTTGCTTATCTGTATTCATGTGGATGTTGCCTTAATTCTGTGTGTAGATACATAAAAAAGGTATATATATTTTGGGATCCAGAAGAATTTGGTCTCAGAATAACTATGTGTTCCCATGGCTGTTCAAGGCATGGAGGACTAGAAAGCAGGGGATTTTGATGAGTACGCAGGGCTCCTCACTACCTTGCTTGTCCTGGCCTTTGCAAATTAACTCCTTACACTTGTCCTCGGTCTCTTTGATCTCTCCTTTCTCACTAAGCTTTGCTTCTTGGCGAGAACTGTAAGGTAACAGAGAACATGGTCTGACGTCCACAGGAAATTCTTATGTATTCTCCCTCTGTGGAGGGAGATGGGGAATAACTGGGAGATGAGATATAAATAAGTTTTGGAATAGTGAGACTGGAATAGCCTTTTGGAGTAAAAAGGGTTTTCTGGGACAAGTAAAACTTAATGACCATGTGGGAATGGTGGTAGTAGATCAAATTAAGTCTCTCTTGCTTAGTGTCTGGATCCAATTGCGACCATTAGCACATGCCTAAAGAAGAATAAACTAGGGCTAGCATACAGAGACATTTGAACATTATATGGCAGCAGATTCCAGTGATCTGCAGTGAGTCCTGAAGAGCGTTCTCCCGTGAATTTATGTAATCACTTTTGAACCCATGTAAAATGGAGCTTTGAGCTTTTTAGGCATATCTTATAAGGAAATTAATCTCCAAATGAAGCGTGAGGCTGATGTTCCATCATTATGGAAGCAGGCAGATCACTAGCAGATCATCCATCAGTGCAAGTTTCATCTGGTTCAAATGTGGGCAGGTGAATGCATTTCTGTTGATTTAGTAAGCGTGCATAACTTGGACTTTATGCTGGTTTTATGCAGGGTGTTAAAAGACAAATGATATGTCATACAACATAGAGACTGCCAGTGCAAAACCAACCAGACAAAATTCTCCAAACACATTTGAACTGGCGTTCATGTGGCTGTAATGTTTTTGGTCTGGTGTTAGTATCCCTAGCACTGGATTTGCTGTACTGGTGAACCACAGCTTCAATAAAATACATTAGAACACATTAATAAGAGAAATTATAAACATTGTGACCATATGGTATTCAGTCAAGACTTTAAAATAACACAAGTAATACATTGCTGAGTTACTAACTGGAGAAGAATGAAATTTGGCACATATGACATCAATTATTTAAAAAGTCCTTGAAGCAGAAGGAGGTTCTTTGGCAGAAATTCTAGTAAAGAATAGATTAGTGGGTAAATGGAAATGCATGATACAATATGGAAGAGATGAAGAAGTTTATTTTCATTTTACAAGGGGAAGCAATGCCTCACAAGTCTATTAGGAAGTTCTTTGAGGGAGTCAGTGAAAATGCTGGTTAATACAATATACTTGGCTTTTCAAAATGCTGTTAACAAGTCTTCACTGAGAAGTCTTAAAGAGGCTCTTCTCACAGACTAATTGCTCGTTAAAAGACAAAAGGAAAACTAAGAATGAATGGTTAGGCTCCACAGCGAAGAAGGTTATTGATGGAGTCTTACCGGGTTTTCTGATCTGGGAAAGCAGTGAATGGTCAAGTAACAACATTTCTGCTAATATGGCATTATCTGTCTAAAATGAATAGCTGGGAATCACATGAAGGTCTCATAGTGGAGAGAGTGACTGATAAAATGTTTAGATGACTTTGTGCCAATAGGTGCAAAAGAATGCTGGAGAGTGGGGAACTACCCTAACTGTATGTAATACAATGCTGGACTCTCAGCTAGCTTCGCCACCAAAAAAAAAGACCTGGCAGTTTGCTGCAGACAGCATTCTGGCTCCATGACTGTCAAGAAGGCAAACAGGGTGTTAGGTATCGTCGTGAAGTCTGCGAAGAACAAAACAGAAAATCTCATTACATCGGTGTATAAGTTCAGAAAGATAATAGTAGAATTGGAAAAGGTGAATAGCAGGCAGCCAGACCAGTAGAGAAATGGAATGGCTTAGATGTGAGGAGGCACTAAGTAGGAGGAAGGCACTGTTTTCCTCCTGGAAAACAGTTGGCTGAGGAGTAAGTGGTTGTGGCAGATATCCATACCACTTTGAGTGTCCTGCAGAAATAGAACAGGGATCAGTTACTCACTGTTTTTCATTCTATCAGTAGGTGCCCCCCCCCCCCTTTTTTTTTTGTTATCAGACAGTAGGTTAAAACAAAAAAAGGAGACATACATGGAACTCATTGTCACAGGATGATGAGAAAACCAGAAAGTATGAAAATGCTTGGAGAACTTCATGGGTTTGGTCTGTTGGGGGCTTTTAAACACAATAGTGCAGTTGCAACCTCTGACTTGTAAGGGCTCAAAATTTTAGGTTGCCAGAAGTTGTTGTTATACTCCTAGGTAGTTGTTCCTTATATTTGCCCAAAATTCTTAGAATTTTTCTTGAACATATAATGCTGGCACCTACCAAAGGCCAGCTTCTGAGTTAAATGTATCCTGTGTTACCTCTCTGTTGGAAAGCAAGTGAAGGAATACGTTTTTCCTGTGGAGGGATTTGAGTTTGTGTGAGTTCATGTTTAAATGTTTTCTGAAGGCATGGGCCATGGTCCTAAGTCACTAGGATGGCTCACTGGAGAGTTTTCTGATAGCAAAAGCGTCAGGAAGGGAGTCTCAGGTGAACCAATAGGTTCAGTAGTGTATATTAATGCAATTTAGAAGTATATGCAGTAATATTCTGTTCATCTGTCAATCAATGCTTAACAGAAAAAGAACCATATACTAAATAGTAATTATCTTAAAGAATAAAGGATGTTCTCCCAAGATAAATATGAGTACAATTTTATTGGTACTTTCTTCTCTTTGAAACAAAAGAAGGCTGCAGTTAGGCAGTAAGGTGGGAGACTGACCAAGAGAGATCTCAAGTGTATGAGATGGAGCGGGATGTTTTCATTTCAAATGAAGCAGACTCCCTGTTTTGTAATACTGCTGATTTGGGGAGACAGGAAGAAGGAGAGCGAGCGAGGGTTGACATTCTTCCTAGAAAAACATCCTGTAAACTAATGGAATATGCATTGGGACGAGAGCTATTAGTATCTGATTTTGTTTCTTCCACTCACTGATGTTTATGCATACGTATATTTAATACCCCTTTTTTTCTGTGCCAAGTCTGTCATACTTCTCTCCTAGCAGTCTAGTAACCCCTCTGCCATTTCACAAAAAAAGTTGCAGTGGAGAACTGCGACAGTGTTTAGATCCTAACATGCAAAGTAGCATGACCAAGCTTGCTCTTCTGCCATACCTTTCTGTGCTTGGCATCGCCCCCCCCACCCCAGCAGGCTCCAACGCCGTGAGGAGCTGAGAGACCAAGACCCGTTCCTCAGCACAGCCCCAGACGCCGCAGCGGGTCTCTCTGGTGCCCGAAACGGTTCGGGCGGCTGGTGGTTGCCGCTCAACAACATCGGCTTCAGCCCCGCTTTCCCAGCCGCGCCGCCGCCGCCGCCCCGGGTGCTGCGCTCCGGCCACGAGAGGGCACTGCTGCCGCCGGCGGCGGCACCGAGCCCCGCGGCGGGACGGGAGCGGGGCCCAGGGCGCTCACGGCGAGGGGAACGCAGGCACGGGCCTCATCTGCTTCGAGAGGGCGGGAAGCGGCAGCGAAGGAGAGGGAGGTACCCCCGTGTGTGAGTGGGTGGTGGCACTGGGGGTAGAAGAGGTGGCCTGGAGAGGCTTTCATCTGAGGGGCGGCCTGGCTGCACAGCTCCACGTCCCGGGGAGTCCAGGGAGAGCACTGAGCCTCTAGACCTTTCATTAGGAAAAGAACTGAGTAAAGAGCAGGGTGGATAGAAATAAGGGACATGGCTTTTCCAGCTGTAGGTTATTCTGAATGTACTTGACAGAATGCTAGGAAAAGGCACACATCCCAAATGAACGTGGATTTGGTTCCTCTTCAGCTCCTCCCTGTGCTTGCACAAGTGTGCAAGAGAGTGAAAAAACGCCCAAGCCCTAAACGGTGGCTTGGAAGAATGAAGTGGAAAAGTGCCTTTGCAAAAGAGGACTTGTTAAGCATTTCAAAAAGCATAGCGTTTATGTTTGCTTGTTTGCATCTTTTACTCTTTTCCTAAATAACAAATATTATTCTTATGCAGAGGACCCTTGGGTCTTTTCATGTTTCATGTACGTCTTTGAACTGAGCAATTTAATTTATTTGCAATCCTCTGCTCAGCCTAGAGGTTATCCTAATCCTCTCTATTATCATTTAACTATGTTTAATTTATACATGAAATAAGTCTCTTTGTCTCTACCCAGCATTTCTTAATTTGTATTTGGTGTTCTGCCACTACTAGAATCTACAGAGAACTAGTCTGGCCCAGCTTTCTGTTTGGTAGAAAAGAGCAATATGAGAACCACTGTGGGGATAGCTGGATGGGATATGTCACGTGTGGCACAGAAACAAGAAATTCCCTGCCTCTCTCCCCCTGCCTTGTGCTGCTCATGCTAAAGACTTTTTTTTTCCTGCTGAAGCTAAGGTGTCCAGTAACTGCACCCCAAGTTGGGCCACAGGCTTGCATCTCCCTAATCCCCAGTATCTCAAGCAGTGATCCAATAAATCACTTTGTCTTCTAGCTCAATTTATGTTTGATTACTCATACAAGTTGGAGTAGACCCAGTTATATAAGGAGTAATAGCAGCAATAGACCCATGGTAGATCTTCAGGGGTATTCTTGTCCTCAAAAAAAATTTCAAAACGTTGTTAAAACATGATTTTTCTCCTGAGGGGAAAATGGGTTTTTGTTTTTCAGGTTGGCATAGAAGAACATAAACAGTGGTCTCCTAAATCCCAGGCCAGGAGTTTAGCCACTCAGCTGTGGTTTTTTCATGCAAATGCAAGCATGAGTAGACTAATATGGTAACTTGATTTTGTTGGTGCTTGAGTTCATGCTTGAAAGTGTTTTCTCTTTAAGCAGTAGCTTCTGTTTCTTTATCTCACCTATACCTACATTATCACTCAGAGGAACAAAGTGAAAAAAGCTGCCCTAAAGTTTTGGCAGTGCGGTCCTCATTAAAAAATGCATTTTTTCCACTAGTCAAAATAATCACTAGAGCCATTCAGGTTTTCTTCTCTAGCAGAAATTTAAAATTAAATTTGCAGTTGACATGGCAAAATTAGTGACTTACAAGAGAAACATACGGCGAATTTTTACTAAACTCGATAGCAAGAACCTGGTTTTCAGCAGTTTGCCTATTCCACTGTTGCTGTTTCATATGGGTGCATGGGCATAGCTTGGCAAGGAAACCATTAAGTTTCTGACATATAAGATATTAGCTGGAATCTAAAAGATTCTTGAAAGTCATTACTCTCTATATAGAATATATAGAATATAGAGAGATTTTTCATTACAACTTAGGTGTATAAGGAAGAAAAAGCTTACTAGCTTTTATCACCTGGTGCATTGCTGCTCTCGGATAACTGTAAGTTTGCCAAAACCTTCAAACACTTGTGTGAGAATTGTAATGAGGTTCCTAACACTTTCATACATTTACCTCTAGCTAAGCTTGTGATTTCAATTCCCTTTAATAAATTCATGGCTCCTTATTGTAACTATTTTGTTTGTAGGTCATCATCGGTCCAAATGCAGTCTGATAAAACAATGTTCTGTATAAGATATCTAACAGACCTCAAGTATCTGTTGGGATGAATACTGTAATGAGTACTATGAATAACTATCACACCTCCCTTGCAATTCCATGTATGTTTACTCTTTGGCTTTTCAGCAGTGTGGTTGACTTTAGAGTGGGAGATTCCCTCCTTGGAAGTAACTACGAAGTCAGCTTTGTTCTAGTCTTTAAATGACGTGTGTGTGCTTCTGGAGTTACGGATGTGTTTACCTTTAAAACTTTAAAGAACAGAAGTTTTTTCAGCTTTATGCCTTTTATGCATTCATTATGGTTTTTTACAGTTTTTTGCTTGTAGTTTAAACAGATGTTCGTTGTCAAAATTGAACCATGAACTGACCAAGAGGCTAGGCAAGAAGTCATATGCTTAGCCTGGCATGAAGCTTTCAAGGATGGGAACAATGAAACAAGGCATATCTTAAGATAATTGGCTGAGAATTGCAGCCACTGACTTTCTTTTCAGACCCATCAGCTTCTCTGAAACTATTTTCAAAATTACTTGTGTGATTAATTCAACAAAAAGATGATGTTAATACATGTTTTGTTCTATATTGTGATTGATCACTCTGTTTCCAAAGGTATACCTTACATCTGGTAGCAGCATGTGATTTTATGTTTGATTAAAGTTGATCTGCTTTATGCTTCTGCATGGTCTGTTATGGGTTATAATAGATAGAGTGCAGCTGGGTGTGGTTATAGAGCCATCATTAATATAAAATGATAAGATCTAAACTCTTGTCCAAAAACTGGAAGGTCAAAGTATTGTTACAACAGAAAGTGATTTACAGTCACTGTCATCTTTCGCAATCATGTGAAATTCAAGAACAATGATTTGAAATCGTTATGGGGATGGGAATTTGAGAAAGTGTTAAATAGCCCAATACAGTGTAAGATTAATTTAGCTACTAATCCATACAGAACATCTGTCTTTCTCACCTTTAGTATGACTGATACTTTAAAAAATCCTGATGATACTCTCCAATGAAATAAAGTAGCAGAAGTTCAGACTAGAAATTAGGAAAAGCTTTTTCACCGGATGGGTAGTGCAGCAGTAGAACCCATCTCCCTACTGTAGTGCCCACAGAGGCTGTGGGATCCCTGTCCTTGGGTGTTTCTAAGACTCAGCCAAAGTCATGGATGATAACGTGCTGGTGGCAATCTCACTTGGAGCAGCAAGTTGGCTAGAGACCTCCAGAGGACTCTTTCGACCAGTATTTCTATGATTATAAGGTATAAAAAAAATTATTTGCACATAGGGAGTAGAACATGAGTATTTTGCATGGTTGAAAAAAGTTTAACGTTACAGCTTGCTTAACAGTAGTTGAGATCATTTTATCCTAATTTTCATGGGGAAACTTGTCATTTCTCTCTAACATAGGCAATTAAACAATGAGCTGTAAGAGACAGCATTGAAGGAAGCTGTCTGTATTTATTAGTGGAATTATGTGAAAGAAATAAATGGACTTTCCATTCTGGGAAGAGCAATTGAAGTACGAGGATTTAAAAATATCAGTTTGCACAAGCAACTTGCAAGCATCATGTTCATAAGATTTAAATGCAACCTGAACTGACATACAGTTATAGAAAACTTCATCATAGTTATGTTAAGCTCTTGAACACCTGTATATTAATCTAATCCTTTTAGACATTAGAAAACAGGGTGGTTTTTGACCTCTAATTGCTCAGGCTGTGAAAGTTTGTCAACATTCTTCTTTGTTCACACAACAATCAAATAGTGTAACTGGAACTCTAAAGAATAACTCCATTAATGTAGATAGCTAGGCTTGTCTGTGAACAGAAGCATTTGGACTCTAGTGTTAGAAACAGAATTAGGCCACCAGTGAATATTTTAAAAATATGATGCTGAAAAGAAGATTCCAGTGGTAGAGACAGGAGAGTCAGTAGCAGCCCCTCAGAATAATGAAAGGGCCCAGGAAGTTGTGTATCATGTTCTGCAACATATATTTTGCCAAATGTGCTATCAAATTCAGAAGATCTAGGCTGCAGTATTTCTGGCTAACGCAAATGATCTTTTACAGACAATGACTATCTATGCCATAATGAAACAAGCACATACATACCTCTGAAAAACATAGTTGGATCCTAATTTCTTACTGAACAGATCAGAAGACTAATTTGGCTATTCTAGAAAGGTTATTAACCAGAGATAACTGGGACAGCCCAGGCACATGTTTTGTTTTGAACATAACTGTATTGGTGCATAATTAAATGTTGTCAATCAAGCTAGCATTCATTTTCACTTATTGAAAACACATTTGTTAAAACCCCCCCCCCCAAAACAACCAACCAAAAACATCTGGATGCCTGCCTGGGTGCTGTGCAAGCTACCATTTTTTTGTCCCTTTTGTTTTTTTAACAAAGCCTATCAAGAGTAGTAAAGTCATGCGTGTGTTTCAAAACAATAGCAAAATCCTGTCCAACCTAATATGCCATGGAAAATGGTCTCTAATGATAGATGTAATCTTAAAATTAAGTTCATTTTGTGCCTTTTGTTTATTTAATGGTAGGTTCTTAGAAATATGTCTCCAATTTCACTGAAGAATCCTGTAATTAGGAAATGACTAATCAAAATACCAGATCTGGAATACAGGCCAGCTCACACCTCATGGGGGGTAGGTGTTCAGCCTCAGCTTTGGCTAACGAGCTTACCTGCTCTCAGCTGTGCCGGCCCAAGGGATTAAAGAAACAAGTATGTGCCTCAGCCAAGGCCAGCGTCTGGAAGCACCTTGGTGAAAGAAGTGGGGGTCCAAAAAATGAGGTGGCTTGATGAAGAGTCCAGCCTTCTTTGGTCAGGAGAATAACTGAGTTAGAATTTATGACTGCATTAAGCTCTGAGCAAGAAGTGTCTGGTGCAGACTGGATGTGGTGTTCCACTGTACAACAGCTGGTACAGATTGCCTTAAAAAAAATTTATGATAACACTTCAACTCTGATCTAAAATACGAGTTATGTTTCCCTCATGGCTAATCCCCTCTCTGTGACCTGGGAGATAATGAATTGTTTTTCTCTCTACTGCAGGTGGTCAGTAGCCTTATCACCTCTCCCTTTGGTACCTGTGGAGCACAAGGGGGAGTTGAGAATCACTCATTCCTTTCAAATTGTATAATTCGTTAGCTGAACGAAGTTAAATGCAGAGCAATTGTTTTCAGCTAGTCTTGGAGTCTCACTTCTATTTCAGATCTGTAGATGGGGTTTACTGTTCAAAAGCTTGTTTCCCTCTTCCCCACATAAGCTATTATGAGTCAGCTGGTCTTCATTTAGAGATTAGTGGTGCTGAGAAGGTGTCCCCGTTCCCTTTGCTCAGAGCCATACAGTGCTGTACGCTTCTTTCTGTGCGCTGGTATTTGCTGTCTCCTCAATGAGCTGACTCAGCTCTAACACTGGCTAAGTTAGCTCTTGGCTGGTTTGGCACCAAAGTTGTTTTAAAGGAAATGGCAAGTGCACGTGGTTGAGAGGAAGCAATATTGCGCCATTGCATCAGTTCAGTTGTCTTGTGAAATGTTTTTCTGACTGTGTCAGTTGACCTAAGAAAAGTCATGACCTTCTGTTAGAAACTTACTCTGACAGTACCTTGTTTATGTCTTTAGGCTACCATGGCTGTTACTGAAACATGAGTGTGAGCCCTCAGGAGACACGAATTTGTCAAATGTCTACCCACATGTAAATGTAACAAACTTAATACTACTCCTCTTGAGGTTATGTCTTTGTGCTGTATTGAAGCTATATAAAGGCACTCCTGTTAAGCCTTTCTTTAGGGATCAAGACATTATATTTCATGTGTAAAGTGCTTCTGATAAACCAGATTTCCCAAAATCTGCAGGATCATTTATGCCTATAATCATCTAAAATAAAAGCTATTAGTTCTTTTACTTAAGTGCTTCTTAATCCTTGTTTCCATTCTGCAGTGTACTGTAGAGGATATCAGTTCTAGCAAAGGAGAAATTTTTATTTTTCACAGATTGAAGGGAAGCTTCTTTTTGCATTGTTTTCCATCCCTTTGTCATTTTTGCATTTTGGTACTGGAGGTATTGCTGTTTGTACACACATTTTCTTTTGCATTGGCTACAGACACAGTGTTTACCAAAAATTTATTGACTGTGGTAGCAGTCTTGAGACAGAAATATTTGCCAGCTCCTCAATGACATTTTGGTCTTGTCAAGAGAGACTGTTACAAATGGGAACCCTGCTGTCGACAGTTGTTTGTAATATTGCACTTCTACAACAGAGTGTAGAGTTAAGTATTCCCATTGTCTTTTCCTTCACTTCCTGAGTGCTTAATGGATACTTTTACGTACGAGGTTTCTATGTCCATGGTACAACTAAATAGTTTGTCAGTTGCAAAGGAAATGAGAAATGTCATGGAAGTGATGATTCTATCACTGATGAACTTGTTCCTGTGCTAGCTGGGAATTAATCTATTTTGGTTTTGGCAGTTCTAGAAAGGCAAAAGGTTCCTTTAGATCAAATCAGTGTGGATGTTACAAAATTTGTGGAACTTTTTTTTTCTCTGAAATTTGGTTTTCAAAACACTTTAGATGACTCAAAGCAAATGCTCAAAGCAAAATGCTTTGAATGCAAAACTGGAATTAACCATAGGTTAGTTCTTATAGAAGCAAGCGTACAAAAGATGTGCTGAACAAGCTTATTTAGCTTGACTTTGATTTTAATTTTCAGAGGCATCAGGAACTTAAAGTGTATGTTATCAGTCTTGGTTGTGGCATTTTTTTTTAGCATTTTTAATGGAGTCCAGCCCAACACAATTATTTAACAACCCAAACTTACATGCACATAGGCAAATAGAGTCTGCTTTCAGCAGTTTAAAAAGGAGTTATCTCATTTTGAGCAAAAGATCTTACAAACCTAGTACCTTTAAAGACATCTTGAACTGTCCCAGCCCTTGAATGATGTACATACTTTCTAAATGTAAATAGGATGACCCGTCTTGTTCTGTCTTTTTCTGTGCTCTTATATTGTACACATTAAAGCTTTGGTACACTTCAGCACAGATATGGAGGACTTTCTTACCTACCAGTGACAAAAAAAATCTTCAAAACTAAGTTATCTAGTACTTTCTACTATCTTTACATAATTTCTGGATAATAACTAGTTTTACATATTAATTCTACTTAACATAGGGTCTATCATGACACAAACCCTTTTGTGCTCAAAGTAGATACGCAAGCTAACTGGACAGTGTTGTTGTGGATTGACCTTGGCTGGCTGCCAGATGCCCACCCAGCCACTCTCTCACTCCCCTTCCTCAAGAGGACAGAGGGAGAAAATAATATGGAAAAGCTCATGAGCTGAGGTAAAGACAGGGAGATCACTTACCAATTGCCGTCATGGGCGAAACAGACTTGACTTGGGGAAAATTAATTTAATGTATTGCCAATGAAAAATGGAGTTGGATGGTGAGAAACAAAGAGAAAAACTAAAACACCTTCCCCCTACCCTGCCCTTTTTCCCAGGCTCAACTTCACTCCATTCCCAACTCCTCTACCTCCTCCCTGCTGTGAGCGGCACAGGGGGGATGGGGAACGGGGGTTGTGGTCAGTCCATAACAGTTCCTCTCTGCTGCTGCTTCCTCCTCACACCTCTTCCCTGCCCCAGCCTGGGGTCCCTCCCACTGGCTGCAGTCCTTCCAGGACAGCTCCTGTGTGGGTCCTCTCTATGGGCTACAGTCCCTCAGGATAAGCCCGTTCCAGCATGAGTCCTCGCTGACAAGACCTTGTTTCAAAGTATTGAAAGAGTACTCTCTTTTTTGTGACATCTAATGTGTTTTATAGCAAAAACAGTTTGCTAAAATGAAATTTGTGAAATCTTTTGACAGATCTTCATGTTTTAGATGATAAATGAGCTAACCATTTTGCTATGGTGTAAAAGGGACAATTTAGCAATATAGCTACATCAGACTGGAATGTATGCAGTGTGGGAATAAGTTAGTGCATATTTGAGTTTCAGTGATCTAGTGAATAAAGAGTCAAAATGGATGGGTCATGAAGCATGATTAAGGTTCTAAGCAATCTCGTATGGCTCTAGAATATTTTCTTCATCCACGGTCACTTCTGTTGACTTGCTCATTAGAGTGACCAATATAATCAGCATAACAACGTAAGATGGGGACGATCTGTCCCTCTTATTTGATTGTGATAGAGCAACCTCCTATAGTTTTATCATTTCTTTAATGGAGAGCAGATGTAAGTGGGAGACAGCAACAAACTGAACACTGATCTTGTGACTTCTTTTGGCAAATAACCTATGTGGTAGTAGTTGGCATCAGGTTAGAGAAAGATAGCTGTAGAATAATTTACTCCTCAGTAAGTCTCCGTCTTTAAAAATTAGAGATTAATTTTAATCTTGAAACTATAGCTCTTTATGCTACTTTTTTAGAAAGTGAATATATAAGAAATCTCTGGCCTATTTGGTAGATAGCTGGGGTGAGATTGTAAAAGTAAACCATCACAGTGACGTAATCCCCCAGTACATTGTTTTACCAGGAAAAAAGCAAATACTGTAACTGCCTTAGGGATGTTATGAAATTGCGATATAGCATGAGAAATAACAGCTGGGGGGAAAGGAGGTGTGTGTGATAATCCATAAAGATGTGGCCTCTATTATGAAAATACTTGAGAACTTCTGCTCTAAGAAAGCATTTCTTAACTGTATTTGTATTATTTGTACTATTATTTACATACTTGGGTTGCTATACATCAGGATGGAAGCACCAAATGCATTGATTACACAGGAGTTGTTAATAAAACTTCTAAAGCCTGAAACTTAAGAAATAAATTTTTTTGAACCATGAGATTCTTATAAAATAAGCTTCTTATTGACTACAACTTCTTTTTTTGCATGGAATAGCTCTTAAAATTACTCCTATCCTGATATCATAAAATACTTACTTAATACAGTTGCAGAAGTGAATTGTGTCTATTTTCCTAACAGAAGTTTTGAGCTAATCAAAGGCAGATGACATGTATTATGTACATGATGTTCCTTTTTAAGCATCAGTTTGAGTGGAACTTTGAAATATTGTTTTGATTTTGTGCAAATGTACCTCATTAGATACAAAAGGAATACGTGGAATTGAAGAGAATCCTAGCAGGAACCAGAGATGAGTAAATGGCGTTCAGCTGTTGTTCATTCATTGTATTACTTTAATTTCTTTCATGCCACTTTCCTTGTCATGAAGAATTTGGAACCGGCTTCATTTACAGACATCTCTTTAGCAAGCTTTTTATTTTTCCAGTATTATAGTGACAATGTGTCTTGGCTCACATTAAATCTTAAGGAGCTACAGAGGTCAAGAGAGTGACACATTTAAAAAGGGAAGGCGACTATTTAGAACAACACTTGAGCATATGCTAAATTCATCCCTATTCAGAAAGCACTTCAGCACGTGCTTAAAAGATACTTTCAGTAGAGAAGCTGTCTAGCCTCAAGATTGAAATTCCAAATACACAAAAGTCAGTGCTTTTCAAAAAGTAGTTGGCATCTGCCATCCCTGTTCGTTTGAATGGGGTCTGCTGGTGCTCAGTAGTTCTGAAAAAATTGTCCATTTATTCTGTTTCTTATCAGAATTTTGAGCACAGCGCTAAACTTAAGAATTCCCTTAATTACCTGTGGTCTGCCAGAGAGGCTCTGCAACTTTTCCCAAACCTGTGACCTCTGATTTGAGGCATCCAACTAGTGCTTATTAGAGTAGTGCACCTCTAACTAGATGAAGCTTTAATTTAAGACTTTGTGCATTGTGAGTGTTCAATATCTGTCAGAACTGGATGTCTCATTTTGGATACCCAATGAAAGAGGTTAAATCTTGATATGGCAGTCTCAAATATTCAGTTTAGTTCTTCGAAATATATAGGCTAATGAAGTTAAGAACACACTTTTTATTTGTAATGTTTTCATTAACATATATAATTTTGAACTGCTTATAAAGCAAATGTTATCCTCTCATTTAGATAGATTTAATTTTGGAAGGATGACTAGGTACCCTGGTTACAACAACTGTTTAGTATGTTATTTAGATAAAAATGCATCTGCAGTATTTGTATTCTAAGTGTTTCAGCATTCCATGAGGGGAAAAAAAAGGAACTGAGGGGTGACATGAAAGTGTAATGGTTCTTTAGGCCTAAGATAACAATGCAACCCCCCCCCCCCCCCCCTTACTATAACTTTTAAAATAGGCACAAATGATTTGAATCTGAATAGCTTACACCCTCATAAGTATTTTTAAAATTCTTGTGTAAACAATTTTTAAAAATCTTGTCTAATCCATAAGCCTTTAAGTGCAGAAAAGTTGGATGAAATCCAAGTAACAAAGAAACACAAGCAAGGTGAGATGTGTTGAAATGTCATGTGCACTCATTATAAGTAATGATTGTTATGTCTTGGGTAGAGGAGAAAGTCTATAAATAGGGACATACAAACTTTATCTGAAAATAAGAGCTGTATTGACAATACAAGATTGTAGAAATTATAGAATGAAGCTGACATTGTAATACAGAAAGTTAAGGGAAGGTAAAGATGGAAAATGAAAAGAAATGTAATTACATGGGAGGTTAAATCATATAAAGAGTAATTTCCACTGCATCCAGAATAAGAGAGATTCTGGGGAGAAGACAGCAGGGGTCTCCAACAGATGGCAGGAATTATTCAGACACTGGAAAGCTTGAAATTGTTGAAGAAATGAAATGCATTCTTTGTCTCGCTATTTCCAATGGCAAATTTAGGACAGATGTCTGAAAGACAAGCATTTTCAGAAGTCTTGAAGGGGAAATACTAAGGAAAAGCACAAAAAGAAATAATAATAATAAAAAAAGATCTTTAACTGTCTGACTTAAAAACAAAGTCAAGTGAACTGGATCCAACCTGAAAGTATGAAGAAAATTGTGACTTAGTTTGACTGGTGTATTTTAAGTAGTGTGGCCAAACTGCCTGTGAAGTCTCTTTACTGATTTCAAACTGTGGTTCAAAATATGTCCTGACACAAACAGCTGCAGCATAGGCAACAGTACATTTTGGAAGAATTGAGAATTTTATACTGAAAGAAATAGTACAAATGATACAGAGATGTTGATCAGACTTGAAAAGAATTGAAGACTTGGGATTTTTTTAAAACTATTTCCTTCCACAGCTTGATTCTGGTTTTCTGACCATGTTATGTCTGCCTCCAATTTATACTCTTATAATCAATGTAGCCTGACACAGAGACTCATCAAGATTTTATCCTGTAGTAGGAACAATCCAGAGGACCTAATTCCGTTACTGCGTCTTTGATGTGTCCCTGTCTCTTCCTTGCTTCTCTCTAGCCTTCCATACAGAAAGATGACCTACAATTTCCCCTTCTCTCGGGCTTCCTCTCCCAACTTCACTGAAATTTTTCCACGTGACTTTGAGTCCAATGTCTCTATTTAAGGTCTGCTTCGTTGGCATGGGGTTTATCTTCCCTGTCGCAGGTACCTTCATGCAGTGAGAAGCACATAAAAATTATCCAAATCTGATGTGGCTAAGTAGGATCTGGGCTAGCTAAAGAAAAGATTTAAAAAGACAGTACAGCAATGCATGAGTCGAAACTAAATCTCCTTTGTAGAATTGTTTTAGTATTTTCAATTATTCTTTCATGTTACTTGAATTTGAAAAGAAAGAATATTTTTATTAGACTATGGTGGGTTGCCCCTGGTGGGCTGCCAGATACCCACCCAGCTGCTCTCTGACTCCCCCCCCTCAACAGGACAGCGCAGGGAGAAAACAAGATGAAAAGTCTCTTGGGTTGAGTGAAAGACAGGGAGATCACTTACTAATTGCCATCAGGTGCAAAACAGACTCGACTTGGGGAAAATTAATTGAATATATTGCCAATTAAAAATAGAGTTGGATGGCGAGAAACAGATACAAGACTAAAACACCTTGCCCCCACCCCTCCCTTCTTCCCAGGCTCAACTTCACTCCTTCGTTCCCATCTCCTCTACCTCCTCCCTGCTGTGAGTGGCACAGGGGGATGGGGAATGGGTTTGCAGTCAGTCCATAACATTTCCTCTCTGCTGCTTCTTCCTCCTCACGCTTTCCCCTGCTTCAGTGTTGAGTCCCTGCACGGGCTGCAGTCCTTCCAGAACGGCTCCCATGTGGGTCCTCTCTATGGGCTGCAGTCCCTCAGGATAAGCCTGCTCCAGCATGGGTCTTCCACAGGCTGCAGTTCCTTCAGGACATATCCACGTGCTCTGGCGTGGAGTCCTCCACAGGCTGCAGAGTGGATACCTGCTCCACCAGGGTCTCTTCCGTGGGCTGCAGGAGAATCTGTGCTCTGGCGCCCGAAGCACCTCCTCCCCTCTTTCTTCTCTCACCTCAGTGTTCACGGGATTATTTCTCACACTTCTTTTTTCCTCACTCTCACTCCCTTGTGCAGCATTTTGCCCTTTTTTAAACATGCTTTCCCTGAGGTGCTGCCGTCATGGCTGAGGGGCTCAGCTGTGCCCTGCGGTGAGTCTGTTGGTGCCGACTGGAACCGGCCATGTCCGGCATGGGGCAGCCCCAGCCTCTCCTCACAGAGTCCACCCTGCAGACCCCCCATTGCCACCTACACCTGATACTGAGAAAGCTGGGAAAACCAAGCAAGTTCTGATGGGCATAATCCTCTCACTAAATCATGTACGAGGAAGCAAAACTCAGGGAAATAAAGTGAGAGAAATTATATCTAAATTTAATTTTAATTATGAGAAATAAATTGTATCCATGAGAGACAAAACAGTAGTTAATACAGCGAAAGGTTTTGACTGGAGGATGGTGTGATATATTTTAGCCATTGGTGGAACCGTCAAGACCAGAAGACACTCATAAACCATTGTAATCTATCGGCTGAATTTTCCTCTGACAGAAATGCTAATAATACTTTATTCTATGTGTCAGGTGTTATAATTAAAAATATCTTTTCCTTCAGACCTTACTTTTCTTGTAGCGTTAAAGCTTATGAGTACGACACCACTACTACAATTTTATTAATCTTTTATCATATAATGAGTTTCTTAAATTTCTTAAGATCTGTTGTCCTGCATTTAACTGTACTTTTCCAAGGGGTTAAAAGAGCACCCAACTATTGCTCTTCCTAGTTGTAGAAATGTTGGTGTTTTGTCCTCCAGAATGTGTATGTATTCTTTTTATTTTCTTCAATAGTGTAATATGACTGTGTGCTGTTCTGTAAGGATTGGTTGGTGTTTTCTGTTATGGTATAATGTGTCCTGGAAGAGAACAACTATGCAACTTCTCTAGGAGTGTGGAAAAAATGCAAGGAAGGGCCTGAGAATGTGTTTAGAAGGGAACAGTCACCCGATGTACACACTCGGCAGCCAAGCTGTCCCTCGTGTCAGGAAACGGAGGCTGCCGTGAGTTGTGGAAATCGTGTTTTCAAGCTAGCATTCATGTGAAAAAATTGCAAAGAGTATGTTTTTGTTGTGAAAGAGTTGATTTTAACTCCTGGTGCTTGAACTAAGGAGAAAACAGTTTGTAGATTTCCCTGCTGGGCGGATTCCAAAGGATAGATCCTGGTTCCTGGCATCTATTGAAGTGTGTCAGAAGAAAATCACTTATTTGGGCGCTTTTCCTGAGTTACAGAGAAAACATCTGAAATGCAATATCAGATGTTCAGTCCCAAGTGGACTGTACGTGAGAAATTCATAGCTGGAGGGAGGCCAAGAAAATCTGTCCATCTTCTGTTTTAATTGAAATGAAAAATGTACCAAGATGTCATAGTAAATTAAAAGAGATATTAAAATTTTTGAAGACAGTAATGAGTTTTGGAAAGAAGTTTTGCTGAAAAGACCAGATGCTAAGTGGAATGCCATGCTCCTTTGATCTGGAGCAGAAGTCCATGACAATCCGGATATTCAATAGCAACAGGACAGAGGAGGTAAAAAAGGCATTCTATAGCTTCATATGTCTCACATATGAGATGATTGTGAAATCCGCAGAGTCACAAGATCCTTTTAAGGTCAGGAGAACATGGCAACTTGGGATTGGAAAAAAATTGATTTGCTGAAGGTCATTCCCATATCAAGAAGTCTGCAAATTGCTGCTGTAGGCAAATTAGACAAGTTTGTAAGTTAGAATGCATGAGTTTGGTTTGGTTTTGCTCTTTTTAATGGAATTCCTAGAAATTTTCAAGACATTTTAGGATTAAAGATGAAATTTCATTCCACGTTGGTAGAGCTTTTGCTATGAAAGAGCCAGGTGAATGTTGCCATTTTTCCTTGGGTTTACTGAGGCTTTGCCAGTGAATTTATGGACTGCAACTGTACAACTTAGTACTGAGAGTGTACTAAGCTAAGTTCTGTAATGAAGTGGGTGGTGATCGCTGCTGCAAATTGAACACTGTTTCATTTTCCATAAGCTACTTAAAGATGTTCTGTAAAAGTTGCTCTGATTAAAAAGATTATTTTCTAATTGAAATATCAGCAAACTTGACCTGGGATATGAAAATCAGGCTGCATACTTTCCTCTTCAAGCACTCTCATATACCATGTTATGCTTTGCATACCTAAGACAGAGGCTTGTTTTGCAGATCTGCTATGACAATCCTAGTAAAAATATACCCTAGCTAGGATCTAGGCCAGTTCACATTAGCTTTAACTGAAGGCATCATTTAACTGCATTATGTTTAAAATGGCTGACGCTAGGAGGAAAGATCCCAGATCTGTTTTTATAGTGCAAGTTAGAAAATGGATGCACTCAGAATGCAGAGTTGCACAAAATTTATTAATCCATTTTTAGCGTAAAGATGTTCTTTCATTTCTCATCAGACAGGAATTGACTCTGATGGTGCAATTCAAATATTCCTAACCCTTTAAAGTGCTTTATGGTGCTGGGCAGTGATGACACATTCTGCAAAAGCACTGCCTCAGCTGCTGTGAGCAGGCTCTGATCTTACACAGTGGTTCCTGCCACTGCACTGCCCCTTCTTTTGTCCTAGAACAGATGTGTTTGCTGTCAAAAAGCTGTTCAACCCAATGATCTGATCCAAGTGAAATAGTTTTTTTCCTCTTTCTTTTCTCCACCGTGTGCCCACCAAAAAATTAAAAAGTGCGGCAGGAGAGGAAAGGCTGTTTTTTTCAGGCAGGCTAATGTCCCGAGTTAGCTCATTGCACGGCCTCAAAAACATCCAGAAGCGACAACCACTGTTGGGTGAGGAATTGTGACCTTATTACAGGGATGGCTGAGTGTTTTAAAACTAAAATGATTAATCAAGCTTAAGCTGCAGTTCCGGTTGCATTTCTTTGGGGCTGCCATAAACATTGCCTTTTGGGAAAGAATGTAGGTGGTTATTTTCGGTCAGCTCAGTCCTCTAGTCCAGTTCACTTTGTGCAGATGCAGTCCATAGGTAGTGCAATCTGGGAACAATCTCAAGAGGAGAGAGGGAAAGGGAAAATGTGTTGTTTAAATTAGTTTCAGCGGCACTGAATATGAAACTGTAGACTTGCATTGCAATTGTTGGAGTGGAAGGAGGCCCTTTTTTACCAGTTCAGTCCATCTGGCAATAGCTGGTGATAAACAGAAAACTCTTCATTTAGGTGAATGTCAGAAATGACCCATATAATTAGGAGCCATGCTGTTCTGATCAACAGCTTTTTCACATGTTGTTATTCCCATTCACTGCTCTTTTTTCACCCCCCTAGGTATTGCCAAAACTAGTTTATGTGCCTTGTGTTCCCCATAATTAATGAATCTTTACTGGAGAAAAGAAAGAAATAGGTTGAGGCTTTTCTATGTGTATTCGGCATTTATCTTCTTCTCTGGTCTGTTTCCTGTTTGGTTTGTAACATGTAGTACTGTGTTATGTACTATGTTATGTAACATGTACTAGTATGTTATACCATCAATCAGATTAGCATTCTGGCACTGCAGGGCCACATAGTTTATAAAACACACTTAGCTTGTGCCTATGGAACAGAACCCAGCAATTTGGTAGGATAGTTATGCATTTTGAGGTTTACTGCATTCTTTTCTTATATCTGTGGCTGTTTGTCAGTGTAATTATTCAGATTTGCTGTTTATTTGGAAAAAAAAATACTGTTAGTCTTACTAAAATATATTTTACCTTATCTCTTTAATCTTTTTATTTAAATACCTACTCCTCATTAAATAAACAGTCCCTTTTGCTTGTATTTTAAATAGCTTTTCTCCTACTTTTAATGTCCTTTAAAATAAATTATTCCTTGCTCTGTAGAATGCTGTGTCTGTATCACCATTTGCCTACGTACAGAGCAATTTGGCACTGAGCAGACTTGCCTGTCTGAAAGATATGTTCTGTCTATCACAAGCTATTGGGCTTGATGCCAGAATTAATGGAGGGACTTGTTTTATGCAAATGATCGGAATAGAGAATCTTTGCGTTTTCTTCTGGTCTCAGTTTAGGTGAAACAACCTTGCTCTAAAATAATGTGTTTCTCAAAGTATGACCAACTTAGGCACTTGTGTGGAACTTGAGAGGTCCCCTGCAAAGCAATAAGGATCTGTCTGCCTGTTGCTGGGTTAGAGGTCTATGGGCTAGCTTGGAGAGGGCTGATGCATCTGTGCTCTGCAGCTCCGTGTAGTGTAAGTGAGCCAGTGGGGTGCTGTTCCTGAGCTCATTAGTCCTGTGCAGAACTAAATGTGTGCAAACACAAGGTAGCTTTCCTTAATTTACCGGAGAAGTTTTTTGAGACTGTAGCGCTTGTTACTACTGCAGTGAGAATCCAGGATGTATATAACACTGTGATACAGCAATTGCTATTACCCTGACATTATGCTTTTTGACTCAGAGGTGTGGAGGGTATGGGACACTCACCTGTTGCACTGCGATTTACTTGCTGGGTGAATGATGGAACAAAAAATAGAAGAGGTGGATTCAGGACCCGTGTTAAAAAGACGAGGTTCTAACCTAGGCATCTGCTTTCCAGAAGAGTGTTCCAGGATACAGATGTGCCTGGGATTAATACTGAACTGATGTCCTTTTACAGGAATGCAGGATTCATGGAACTGAAGATGGATCATGATTCTGTTGCAAGGACAGGTCCTGGGCTTAGTCTCTCCTTCCATCTCTCTTAGTTTTAAAAATTTGTGTATAATTGCTATAAAATTCCATCTTCTTGGCCATGAACGTTGAATTCAGTGCTGTGTTGTCCAGCCCCTGAGTACTCCTAAAAGATCAGATAGCTCCAAGGAGCTGTAGCCCATCTCTGTCAGGACTGTGTGAATTTTAAAAGGTCTAAAGCAGCCCATGCACATGATCTCAGCCAAAATGTCACTGCTTCTTGGCACATGCCATGGCAGGGACTATTTTGCAATTGTGCCTCAGGAGACACATGATGATTTTGTGAACCATTTTGTTGAAATTCCACTTGTGTAAGCCCTACGTGTCCCCCCTCCCCCCAATTTAGGATAACTTGATTTATTTAAATAACTTTAGTGTGAAATTTTTGTGGGTGGGGGAGACCCAGAATTTTGCGTGGGTATGTTATCCTGTTATCACAACAGTTACTGAAAATGTAGTCCCAGCATCAGCAAAAGAATGTAGGCAAGAGATAACTGTGGGGAGGTTAGCAGTTTAAAGAATTTCTACTGTAAAAGCTTCAATATTTTTAATCTTTAAATCAGAGCTTTTGTGTTTTCTTGTTAAGCTTTCCCAAGCAATAAAAATGTTATTAAAAAATCTTTGCAGTACAAATAAATGCCAATGAGTTTGTTCAAGTACAAAATATAATGCAAAAAATGGAGGGAGATTTTACATTTTTATAGCAGGTCAAGATACTGTGCAAAAGTCACAAAGTGAGTAGTCGTTAAAGAGATGGCATCTTTGAAAAGAAAACTTTGTGATTCTGAAGTGAATTTCCTTCCCTTCCATCCACCTTTTTTCCCTTACCTCTTTCCCCTGGAAAGCTATTTGAATGTCAGCAGATTTTAGTCTCACAGCCTAACAGGTAGATTTGATGATCATCCTGGTAGTATTTTTCAAAAATACTGGTACAACTTCAGAGCAGAAATTGCACTGAAAATCACTTGCATGTGGTACTAACTCATATAGTCACTTTTGAAAATTGCACTCTGCAGTTTTGAAAGTTCTCTTAATTTGGAGGCTCACCACTTTTTTGCTGATCTCCTAGCATTTACTTTTAATTCTGAATGGAGAATCTGTCCCTGAATTATGTGGAAAAATGTGATTCCTGGATGAACAGATCCATTAGTCACTGTACTGTGGGAGTGAGAAGAGATTGTAGCAGAAAATGAGTGTACACTGGTGCTAAGATTTCTTGTTGGCAGTACTGGGTGGGTGGATCTCAACATGGGGACTTGGGGACATAGTTTTAGCTTGATTGGAAAGAAGGGAGAGACTTGCTGTTATTTCAGCGGGGAAAGATTCAATTCCTTAGTTTTTGTTGAGATTTCTGGAGAGGGAGAAGACAAAGGGGGGAACTTTTAGAGCTGCATCCTGTGTCCTTTACATCCCCAGCTTTTATCAGGTCAGGAGGTCGGGTGTAAATGACCCACACAATTCTTGGAAGAAGCCAGTCCCAAAATGTCTGATGATGGAAAGGATCTATCATCCCATTTGGTGCTACCTATGTCCAGTTTGCTCAGATAATGAGAACAGGAGTGCTAAGTCTTGAATGTGCTCAAGAGTTTTCCCCCTTCAGAAGGCCAGAGTTGGGATGGCCATTTAGCATGAGTTTGATTTGTTTACAGCATGATTATGGGCAGAGTCTGGTCTTGAGAATGGGCTGAGGTCCCTGCTTATTGTTCAATGTGGATATGCTCTGAGTGTGAAAAAAATGCTGCCGGAGCCTGCCTAGATGGCCTAAGAAAGGCCTTCATCAAAGTAGGGAGTTGTCATAAATATTAGATTTTAATAGTTTGTTCTTGATGAGAATTCTGAATTTGGTGTATGGCTTGTGAAACTCACTCTTAAGAACTTCATGTAGTAAGTTGACCTGCTGATCATGCATAGCTGAGAGAGCCTACTGCACATGACAGGGCATTAGCAGAAAAAGGTTGCTCTGGTAGGTCAAGGGTGGAACAATAATTTAGGACAGGGTAGGTGTTCAACCTGTAAAATCAGATAATTCTTTGTTGGTAGATAGAGAAGAAAGACTGTGGAGGTAAAACCATCACCTTGGGAAAAATAGGTAAGCAAGTTGATGATAAATAGGAAAGCCAGCTGCAAAGTAGAATGGTAGCAAAAAGAGAAACTTTAGGGAAACACCAAAACCAGAGCAGCTTCAGAACCCAATTAGCCTTAATTTTTTTGTATTACTTCCATTCTTAGTTTCAGCCGAAGTTGGCTCTATCCAGGCTGTTCTTGTGGTGTGTTCATCCAACCTGCGTCAGAAAGAAATTTGTTTTGTGTTATTTCTAGTCCAGTTTTGTAGAGAGTCAGAGGATTGTGAAAATATCTAAGAGTTTATTTGGTTTTTCCAAACTAAGCTACCAAGCTTCTCCAGATTCCTTTTTTTCTTAGATACTTATTTTTTGACAGTATTACGATAGCATTATGGAATGTCATCTTATCTGTGAGGTACAGGCATTGTTTATGTATTATGTGTACTGACTAGTCAATTCAATATATGCTTTGAACCAACTATTAAATGGTGATACTTTCATTCTAAATATATTGTTTTGATTTCACAGGTGCCTGCATAAATATCACCAACAGCCAGTGCCAAATGCTGCCATATAACTACACCACTCTAACTTCAGTTCTTTCCATTGTCAAAAGTATTGAAATGGAAAAGTTCCTGAAGTTCTTCAGTTATCTCAATCGTCTCAGCTGCTATCAACACATCATGCTGTTTGGCTGTAGTCTTGCTCTTCCTGAATGCATCAGTGACGGTGATGACAGGTATTTGGGAACGAAAATCAGTCAGTGACTAGAGCCAATTGTGGTAAAATACTCTGTCTAATCAGACAAGGGAAGGTCCAAACTAAGCCTATGACCTTCTCATTGCAAAACTCCTGTCTGTCAAAGCTATTCACAACATTTCTGCCATGATAAGCCAACTGCGATAGAGTTCTCTTAGAAAAAATATTGCCACTGTATGGAATAAAACTGTGATATTAGGGCAGTCAGGCTTATTTTCTTAAAAAAGGCTGTCCAAAATTCTTGTACCTCATTTCTCCAATCTGGATGTGCCAAAATGGAATGCTTTGTAACAACATAAATGCATTGCATAATATAGTATTGGCATAAAGTGTGGTGGCTGTTAGTTAAATTAAAGTTCAAATTTTTTTAGTCTTTTCCTTCAGGAAAGTTAATATTTTAAGTATATTTTATGGTATTTGATTAGCAGGATGTATTCAGAGTGACATAAACTGTTTTGGAAGCTTAAGCAGCATGTCTTGTTTTCTGCATTTACATAATTACACAGCATTAGTATCATGTGCATGCACTTTTTTCATTGAGTTTGATTTGAAAAAGGATCAAGGAGTTTAACAGTGCTAAAATCAAAATAGAGCACAAAAAGGAAAAAAGGAAATTTTTTTTTTAAATATGTACACAATCTCTGATGTTTCTGGAGGGGGAAAGAGGGAGGGTAGATTTCTTTCTCCTTATTTTCATTTCTCCTTATTTCCAATTTCTCCACTGCGAAATTCAGTGGAAGAGAATATGGCAATTGAGTAAGTGATTCAATTAACATAACAAGAACCAAGAAGCCGAAAGCTGTGCAGTTTAGAAGGGATAGGATGCTTATGAAGAAAGACCTACGAGATGAGGCAAGCTGGTCTAAAATATAGTTGCCAATGAAAGGTACAGTCCCACTCCAGGCAATATATGCCTGCTGTTTCCATTGCACCAGAGTGATTCCTGGATTGGCTAATTAAGCTCACTAAACTGACAGAAAATTAACTCAGAAAAAAAGTGTACAGATGATTATATGGATAGGATTAGGGTGGAGGTAAGGCAGCATGGGTAATGGTGGAACAAGACTGACCATTAGACTGGCTGAGCTGTTTAATCCAAATACACCTGTGTGCATGTCTTTGTTAGACTACTGAAAGCTATTTTCAATTAACCCTATTTAATTCAGTGCATGATTAATTATAGCCCCTCCACTCCAATTCAGTATTACAATTGTTCCAGTTAAAGAATCTGATAACATACAGTCTTAAGCTACCTGCTGTCTCTCGAAATCATAGAACAAAATAAGAAAAGTGGATTCAGGTAATAAATTGATGCATTTAAATGTTCAACAACAGAAGAGGCCATTTCTCTGTTGCTTCACTTATTCTACCTTGTTTGGAATTTGACTTTCACAAACCTTTTGAGAATGAGTGGTGCTGTCAAAAGTGCAAAGCTCATAAATCAATCAAATAGAGTTGTGAAAGGATAAGATTTTTACCTTTCCTTTTCCATTTCTTTCCTGAAGACATCTTTCTTGCAGGGCTTACATTATGACAGCTGCCTTGCTAATTTGAAAAGAATAGAAGTTAAACTAATGTTTGGAACATGCAGGTTTTTGCTCTGGTTTTGGGTGACAACCAAAATACTTTGAGATTCAAGAGTCAGGGTTTTTCTTTGTGTGTGTGGTTTTTTTTCACAGCAGCAACCTTCTCCCATTAATTTTTGATGTCAAAGCTGGAACTGGATTTCCATGTCCTAGTTTATGTTCTGGAGGTCACAATGCCTCCCTCTATTCTTATTTTAAAATCTTTTTTGTGGAAACTGTTCTGGCCCCTGCAGGCTGATCGGGAAGGAAGTCCAATGTGAGACTGTAAATGATGCAGGATTACGTTAGAATCTGACTTCACTTTAAGTAATCATATGTCTCCAGAGTGTGTCATGGGTGACACTGAAAATGTAGGCTGAGTGGCAACCACAGGAAGGACCATAAGAGTGGATTGACAAAGTGCTGGTTTGTTAAATCTAGTTTGCTAAACCTGAGTTGTCCTAGTTTAACTTCTGCTTTCTTCTTTAAAGGGAATATTTTTTCTGTAGGCAGTTGAGTGATTTTTGTGATTACTGTTTTTCTTGTAGCACCCAATTATTGCAGGCAAACAGATGTATTTCAAAGCCAAGAATACTGATTTTAAGAAGCATCATATCTGCATAAAGTGGTTATTCAACACCTTCCCTTCCCCTCTCACCCCAGCCTCCCCCCCCCCCCAACTCCTCTCATATCTGGAGAAAGCTCTTCGTTGGTATGAAAAGCTCTTGGTGTGGTAGGGGGAAGTTACTTTGTATGTGTTGAGTGCAGATACAAAAATGGAAGAGACAGGCCTGTTTCAGGTCTGTTGAATACAGGAATGTGGGAAGTAGAAACATACTGAAGGAGAAGCAGAAGAGCGACTGTGGAAAGATTCTGATGATAATGAATGGGGATACGTCCATATGCTGTAGCCCTTTTTTGGGACTATGGTTGTTTTTAACACACAGTATCACAAAACATACACTAGTATGGAGAACAATTGTTACTGACTTTGTCACTAGTTTCTCCAGTCAATTACAGCTGTTTCATTCTAATTGCCAGTGCATCTCTGATCATAATTTTTCATCTGTTGATATTTCTTTGTGTTATAGAGCAATTGTTTCAAATTTATGTAAAGCATAATTTGACAAATGCTGCTTACACAGTAGAGAAGAAATGAAACTCATGGGATGCTCAGATGTCTATTCTTAGGTAGTGTTGAGAGAGTGTGTGTTGGCAGCTGCAGCCATGGGAGCAATAATTATAACAATGTGTTACAAGAAGCGACAAGAAGGAAAGTTACAAACACTGATCTTTGGCATCCAGTGTGCTGTCATTACATAGCTTTGCTCTGATATTTAAACTTATGTCTGTTTCACATTTATCTTTCATGTGTTTATAAACATTGTGTTCATTAACACTTGAAGGAAATTAAGTTTCTAGGTGGAGAGCATCTTCAGTGTTTGTGTAACATAGTGTAGTTAGGTCCTGGGATTTCTGAATACTACCACAATACTGTTGCTCTTAAAAATTGTTCTTCTGTATCTTACTACAATGAAAATCATGTGTGGCAGTAAAAAGATATTAATTTAAAAAGCTGTATTTAATTCCAGCAACTGGATGTACAATCAGCTAGCCCTGCTCTTATAAGAAAATATATAACAGTACCTTTAAAATACTACTTTCCAGTAAAGGTAAAGTTTGAAAGTACAACTAAAACTTCTGTTAGAATGGAACATGGAAAGCTGAAGTGCAATAAGACTTTTTGCTTGCTTATTACTTGCTCATAATTTGGATAGTAAGAGACCGTTTTTTTAAAGGCATTATGAAACTTCTTCCTCCTTGGGTGAATGGATGAGATCTTTCCAATACGACTTCAAAATCAGACTTAAAAAACCTGTCTTAAAACAGTTCAGCAGCACTGCTAAGAGAACATGACTCAATCCTGAAAAGTAACACCAGTGATTCTAGAACATCTTAAACTAGTCGATGTGCTTAAATAATGACTTCTAAAACATTCAAGGTAGTAACTTTGTCCTTTCGGGTAGTACTAGTCTGCAACCTATTAACACCAAATGCAACACTGGTACTTTATTTGTTGTAAGAAAGATCTGTCCTCAGAGCTGTTGGTCATGATTAATGGTTTAAACTAGTGAATTCTGCTTTACCATTGGGAGACACTAAGAGTGGGCCAAAGGTCAGTTACTGCAACGTAGTGGATGTTTATTTATAGCAACTCACTTGCATTGGATTCCACAAGTCCTACAGACTTCGGCTATTGCATTCAAGAAGACCAAAAAAAATCTGAAAAAAGTTAGCATTCAGTGTTTGCAGATTTTTAAAAGAAAAAAGGGTGTATTTTAAAGCCAAAATTAATGTAAAATTTAAAGATTCAAGATCAGTAGAGAAGTTCATAGTGGGTCAGCCTATAACTGTATAATGCAAACAGACTCCTTGAATGATGCTTTCTAGTATTTCTTGCACTCTGTGAATACTCATGTTTCATCAAATATTCGGTAAAATAGGCAAGCTATATAAGCTCCTGAAGGCCTCTGTACATGGCTTATTTCAGACTTTTTATGCTGGGAATAAATTTGAAGGTTATGGATTCTCACAATACCTGTTAGCTGTCATGCTGTCTTCTAAAGCAGAAACTAATAGCTTGAGTACTTCCACTAATACTCTGTGTAGAAGTGTATTCCAGAAAGCTTAGGAAATGCCTTCCATTGATAGGTCCCCAGAGTCTCAAGTCTTTGGAAGTCAAACTTAATGTAAGCTCTGCCTAGAAAATAGTATTAGGGCAGTGCAAATTAAAAAGTATAATGTGCTCTCAAGGTAAAATTCTAATGCACCTTGCATTTCTGTATCTGTTTACTCACAATGCTTTTTTTCATGTCAGACGTCTTTGAAAATAAAGTTGTGAAGTAGTTTGTCCTCAGTTAGGGCTCAAAGAGTCCATCTGAGATCATGGCTTTTTATGCTGGATGCTGTACAAACATGCACTGAGGGGCAGCCTCCTGCCTCTGAAAGTTTATAGCCCAGCTGAACAAAACAAGTAAAGGATAGGAAGAGAAAGTAATACTGTCACATTAATAGCTAGGGAAGCCAAGACTGAGCAAGCAATTTGCAGTAGAGCAGAGAACTGAACCTGTAACACTTATATCCTGTGTCTTTAGGTACAACATTATTTTTCCTCTTGATTAAAGTCTGCAAATTCATTTCACTCATTATCATTTATTCACTTTAGTTGTGGTCTAATACCTACTGAATATAAGAGGAAATAACTCTCTGCCGTAATTTAATAATACAATGAAGAGAAAATAATACAATGAAGAGAAAATGCTTTCTTTGATTTTCAGGCCCTTTCTTACAAAGGAGTTTGTTATGTTAATGTCTATACATAACAAATATTTTTGTTGTGCTGTAATATCTGTGCTTCACACAACAGTAGCCAGGTAAAAAGACTTGTAGAAAGCCAAGGAGGTCAGAATAGGGCTACATGGTATGTTAGGGGCAGGGGAAATTAACTAGTGAAAATTAGATTAATAGGAAAAAGGTTCTAAGAAGCTGTGAATAGTTTGTACGCAGTCAAATATCCTTTGAAGAGCTGCTCTGTTATGACTCGTAGTGGCAAATTCAATTTTGTGTTTTTTTCTTGTTCATTGTCTTAATCTATTTTCTGCAATTTATAAAAAGGAAGAAAATAAAATATCTCATTTTCATTATGGACATAAACTAGGACGAAATATTAGGTCCAAAAACCAAATCCAGAAATATGTGTGGTATCTTCTTATAAGCTGACAACAGTTTAAAACAAATTTAGGGTGAGGTACAAGGAAGGAGAGGGAGAAAATTTCTTTCAGGTCCTCTTAGAATATAGAAAAGAATCAAACTTCATAGAGTAAGGGATCTCTGTCTGTCATGATTTGTATAACCCATGAATGAGATCAGTGATGTGGCTATTTCCCTTCTCCTGCTTTTGTGAACTGCACTCTAAGCTTATCCATGTTATTTGTTTCTCCTGCTTACAGTGAAATTAATTTTTATTTGATTTTCTTTTATCACAGTGCACATTTAGACTTTTAAAAATAACAAGACATTATATAAAAAACATTTTTTAGAGTTAATTGAGACTTTTAAAATGTTTAGGAGAAAAAGTTGACTGAGTCACATAGATCTTGTTTACATAGCTAATGACAATTTTTATTTTATGACTTTGAACAGGAAGCTATCAGCATACCTTTAAGTCAATATCTATTATGCAAAGTCCATAATGGGTTTAATTGTGTATGAATGATGTATGACTATGTATGAGTTTGGATAGGCAATCCTCCACTGGTATGTTTCAGTCTTGTTTTAATCTACCTGATTTGGTAACAAAAGCAGGTAAGTATGCCAAGACAAAATAGCAGCTGGTAGGAACTCTGGGTAAGCAGTCTGATAGGTAGTCAGTGACACGGCTGGTATGCTACCTTTTTATAATGCACCTGCATGGAGATGTCAAATTATAGTTGCACAGACAACTTTGTCATTCTGCAGCTTTTAAGAAATGCTTAAATTTTACACACTTGTGAAGTTACAGTTTCAGAGTCATTTTTGAAGTAACTGTATTGAGAAACCCTCCTGGAAGGACATTTAAATCCCCTATCGTAATCCTGTCTGCGATGGTTTAATTAGAATTGGTGCTATAAGATTTAAAAAGTTAAGCTGCAGCATTGGTGACAATCACTTACCACTCCTCTGAGGAAGAAAGTGGGATGATTTTCTCCTACTCCCCACTGCCTTGTCTTTTTATGTTCTTCTCATGACTCCTTCCAGTGTATTTCTTGCCATGACGCAAGCACATGGGGTGGAGGCTGCTTTCAGATGCTTATAAAGTGGCTACTAGTTGCTTCCTGAGTTTGCAGTCTGGCTTTTCACACCCTGTGGGAGTTGCTTTGTCCTTTTAATATGCTTTCTTTTTGATGGTGCCTCTTTAGACCAAGCAAGTTAACATGACTCAAAGAGGCTATTACAGCTGGAGTTTTGGCAATGATTGTCTATGAAGGAGATCCATCTATTCCATTCATCAGCCTTGAAACAGAAGATTATAAACTTCAACTTTTTAATCATGAATAAAGCAGAGGTGATGTTCAGTGGATGAAGTGCTTTATATCTAGAATGTTTGAAATCACATGTGTTTTGTTTTAAATGTTGCCATGTCTGGGCTTTGAGCCTTTAGGAATCCAACAGACTGATAATGTACAAGAAAACACACTGTTGTAAAATCTGTCTTTGAATACATAACCGAGTCGTAATCCAGCCTTCAGTTTTTAAATCTAGTTGTGGTTCATGTAAGCACAACTGTGACTTGAACCGCACAACCTTGGAGATCCAGCTAATGAAAACCATGCATAGTCAAATCCTGTCGAAAGCGAACACAAAAATTCGAGAGGAGGAGCGTGTGATAAAGTTGTGAATGCTTGCCCACACAAATAGTGTGCTCCATCTGCCACTGTTAATAATTTTTGTGTCTTTCATTGTTGATTTAAAGCATTCTACAAAGGAAATTGATGTAATTAATTGTTACTGTTTAACAGAAAAACCGAGGCACACACAGGGTGTGTGTTACTTGAGAAAGCCCAGACCAACAGAACAAATTAATACTTTTTTCTTTCATTGTGCCCTTTGTACCAGTCAATATGCCTTCCAATAGCTGTGATTTCACCAACAGTTATAATAGTAACTGCATGGTCTAATTCTTTCAGAAGTAAAACGCTGAGGATAGAGTTGCTAATGGCAAATAGTCAACACGCCATGAGACACATTTAGTAAAGTGTTGCCTGCACAATGTAAATACTCAGTTTCAGCTCTAGTCTACCCTCAAACTGATAATGCACTAATTCAAGGTGAAATAGAACTGGTTTACAGCAACAAGAAAGTGAAATGGTTGGCAGGTGTAATGCACAGGGTGGAGATTCAAAGTAGCAAAAATGTCTGCTTAAGATATCTGTAAAATAGCACTAAACAGTTCCTGTGTACTTTTGGAAAGTGTATTTATGTACAGTAACAGATGTCATATGCAAGATCATGATTGAAACCATGTTTCAGTGAATGTGCTCAACATACCTGAATTCTTTTCCTAAATAAAAGGACAGTGAATCAAATCAGAGATAGTTCAAACAGAAAATTGAATAAGTAATAAATGGATACATATGAACAAAGAAAATCTACAGTATGCAGATTCAGATCAAACCCCAGCTCCCACTCTGAGGAAAGATAATTGTTCAAGAAACAAAATTTTATTCCTGCTATCCTATGAGTAGAACATGTTCTTCATAAGATGCAAGTGAGATGTTAAGAAACAGCTGGTTTACATCTGACTTCAAAGAAAGGAATGCTCACATACTTCTGAAAGCTTGGTGTTGACCATCTTGCCAAGAAACAAATGAAGAAACTTGAAGAAACAGCATTCAAGAAGTAGCATTTCTGAAGATACATCTTCTCAATGCAGCCTGTATTACTCATGAATAATTTCATACTTCATGAGTTATTTTATTAGTGTTGTGTAACTGTTACTTAGAAGGCAGAAAAAAATGTGCTAATGAGAAGATTACACTTTGCATTGTCCCTCAGAACTCAGACCTTGAAGTCAACATATACTCATCACCTTAGGAGCCATTACTACTTGGTCCCAAGCTGAGACAGTATAAAGGTGACAAATATAAAGTTTGTTTTTATAACAGTGCTAGGGAAGGTATAGGTAATGATGTGACATTGGCCAAAATGCTTATATTTAAACTTGATTAACATGTTTTCTTAGAGGACCCTTTCTCCAGATGTGTATAATTTGGGGGTGCGAGGAGGGGGGGGGGAAGCACCGTTTAAAATTTTTTATGCCTAATATCTGTCCTGGGCAAAAACAGAAAGAAAAAATGGGTTGCTTATGAAAAAGCATTCCTGTAATCATGAAGAGTTCCTAATATCTCCAAGTATTCGAGCAATGGAACTTGAAATTTGGCAGGGAGGTTGCTCTTATAAGTGGTAAGCTCTTTATCGTGGCTGTTGGAAGCTAGGAAGATAAGGGAAGTAGAAGAGAAAATGTGTTTACCTTAGGGGATCTTCTGTTTATAAAGTTTATGTACCTATGGATATACCTACAGAAGTTAATCCCCAAATTTTGGCTTACACGTCTCTGAAAAATTATTAGAGTCTCTGAAAGCTTCTCTATCAATGTCATGTCTCAGCTAGTGTGGGTGGGCCTAAGAAAGACCCTCCATGTGACTGACCCTCCCAATAGCTAGGGGTGGCACTGGAGCTAGGTACAGGCCCTTACATAAAAGGGGTCTGAAATTAAGTCTCTGATGCCAAACTCTTTTACAGTAATGTGCCAGTAGATGGCAGATGCACTGTAGAGGAAAGACAGACCAGGGACAAAATATAGGGAAAGCAGGACGGAGAAATTAGATGCTGGAGAGAATGTGTTTCCGCCGTTCAGAGAACTGTCCTTTCCCCACCCACAAATAGAGGCTGTTTACGATTACTGGTATGTATAATTTGTAAAGTCAATGTACAGAAGGAAAGGATTGCTTAAGAAATTAAAAGCTAGAAAAGTCATATGGAGAGATAGGCAATGGCATCCTACATTGGCCAGAATGATGTCTGTGGTCCAGTGGGTGTGAAGCCAGTGTTTGCCATAGCAGGCAGTATCAAACTTGCACGCAGTGTTTCACCCTCTCCACTGATCTAATGTACTGACCATGAAAACTTTTCCAAATCACAAAAGAATCTTCTTTCAAAGTGTGCGTGTTGGGAGGAATTATGGATAGACCAGAGTTAAAAGGTTATCAAGCAGAGAAACATTTTTGAGAACAATCTGGGCATGGGAATGTCCCTTTGAAAATGTATTTCACAATGCTGCTCAGAGGAGTTAAGGGAAGGAGGCAGAAAAGAAAATCAGGAGGACTGGTTATTTTATGAATGCATATTTTACTGATTGATTGCTTCCCGCCCTCTTGTAGTGATTTGTTGTGTGTATTATCTATTATAAGCTGTGGTTTCTGGTTTCTAAGTTGGTATGTTAACTAGGGATCACAGGTCATCCTCCTACACATGCAATATATTATTACTTATAAATAAATACCAATCATTTAAGTAATTGAAATAGTCATTTACAACAAATCATAAAATAAACATGGCTTTTTGTTAATGTTTGTTTGGCAATTAATATATCTGCTAGAAAAACGCACTTTGTTTTTACAAAATGAGATTTATTTCATTTAATAAATTGCAACAGTTGTAGGACAGGAGCTTTTAGTAAAACAATGCATTTTCATAAACATTGCGAGAGTATTAACACTGATAGTTTCCTATCAGACTTGTGTACCTGGACTCAAAACCAGAAACGTATAGATGCGGGAACATTTTATCTTACTATAGCAAAACTCCTCTAGTAGATATGAGTACGCCGTCTTGTGCAGAAGTTAATAAACAAAAGGGTTTTGGATGGAACAGTAGTTAAAGGATTCTCCAAGTATTCATATGCTTTTCAGCTCATGTTTAGCCTCTTTTAGTGTCCAGCTTAATAACTTTTAAACCATCTGCAGTTAGAAACTAATGAGAGTTCAGTCAGTGAGACATACTAAACTTTCATAAGCTTGTCTCTCTTGTGAGAAGTTTTTGTCGCCCTGCTGGAGATCATAGTGGTAAGCACCAGGTTACCACTCACAGGCTGAGCGGGACAGGCAAATTAGAATCACAGGATCACGCAGGTGGGAAGGGACCTCTGGAGCTCTTGGGGTCCACCCCCTTGCTCAGATCAGGGCCAACTTTAAAGATGGATGAGATTGCTCAGGGCCATTTCCAATTGAGTTTTGAGTATCTCTGCTCAGGGCCATTTCCAATTGAGTTTTGAGTATCTCTAAGGATGGAAGTTCCACAACCTCTCTGGAGAACATGTTCCAGAGCACTGTTTCAGGGCAGATTTTAAGTTGCTACAATTTGGTAGTGCTGCTGAAAGAATCAGTCTTATCCTATTTCCTGCTTGTTATTCCCCAGCTCAGCAGTGCCCTTTTCATGTCCTGGCAGGAGTATTTGTTCAGCTCCACGGCATATTGGATCAGGAAACTGATCTGAATTAAATTGGGAGTGACTGATCTGATTCATTGTGTAACAGCGTGAAGTGTCATGCTGGCACAAAGAGGGAGGGAAGAGAGGTGGGGAGAGGTTCAGAAGCCAGGCTGAGGAGGGGTAGGACAGCTTCTTTCTTTCGATGACATCTTCTCCTGCCAGCTTTAAGTGTTTGTGAAACAACTTTAATGTGAGGAAGCAGCATGATAATGGATTACAATGAATTTCTACTCAACAAAGAGGAACCTGGAGTGTAAATGAGTGATAGGTGTGTCTGTGATTGTTTAGGATTCCTGACAAGATGCAGCTTAAAAAGTTTTAACTTAAGCTGGTTCTCTGACGCTTGAGGTCTTCCTTTCGACAGTGCTCTGAAGTGCACAGGGAAGCATGAGTTCTGGAAAGCCACATGAAGTTAAGGGTACCTGTCACAGTGATCTGTGGAAATGGTAGGCTGTCCTTTAGGCACAAGGTTGTTTTGGGTGCCTTTATTGTCCTGGTCATACAAATAGTTAGAGCAGCCATGCAGTGTATGATTTACTCACTGTTATTCCAGAATTTCTGTAGCAATGCTGTGGTTGAAATAGCTTTATGTGGTTCAGAGGACTTCCATTTCACTGTGACAGCTTGTCTTTGCCAAGTGTGAATTTTGTTTGCCAACATCAAAAGATCTTGTAGCCTGGATTATCAGGCATATTAGGAGCTTCTTTTTTGCAGGAGACATTTCTATAGAGTAAACAAAATCAACAGTGTGTTCAGCATTTGCATGATAAATATCAGGTGAGAATTTTCAGAAATTTGACTTCATTTAGAAGTTTTGGCAGATGGTACAAGATTGTAAAAATAGCTCATAATTGTGGCAATATTCTTAATAATATTTATTTAAACTGATTCCTGGCTGAACTATAGCTCTAATGAATTTATTTACTACATCTCTCCCATTTTCACTGTCATGTTTGAATCAAGTGATGGGATCAGTAAGAGAAATCTGGAAGGGCTGGCTGCTTTAGTCAGGACAGATCCTCTCAGCTGATTATGGTCGTCATACAAAAGACATTAAATGATTTTGCTAGCTTTTTTGTGGTAATAATTTCAATGCTATATGGCAAAATCTATGTAGCACTTTGCTAAGTATGGTAGAACAGAAAAAGTGCTTCTGCTGTACAGGGTATACATTAGGTGGGTTTGATTGTTATGGTATTATAAGCTCAGCTGTGACATATGGTGCTGTCATATCCAGAAAGTGACTGAAGGGTCAGAGTGGATTTCTGAATTTCTGTTTGTTGCTGATTCCAGATAGAAATGATTTCTTATTTTGGTCAAAATAATTTATCTGGGTTTTGTCTACAAAATAAATGATTACACTGACTAGAAATTCTAACCTGCGTTGTAGAGACTGTATGTGTCCGTCCTTATGGATATCAGCTGAATTTGGCCACATTGTCCGAAGAGTGTTGCTGGGCCTGAAAGGGGTGTTAAATTCAACAGCAGCTGATGTAGAAGATGTGAAATTCAACAGCAGCTGCTGCCTCCTTTGTTCATTTCTGGATGGATAAGAGGAGTCTTTTTAATCTAATGGTATCTTTGGATTTGTTCCCAGTTCCACTTTCACTGGAACCAGGAATTTATATTTCCTTCCTCTGTCTGAACAGCCTTCAGAGTTCTGTGTGAGCTCTTTGTTAAGTATGGTACTCTTGGATATCAGTGGTCTGTTCTAAGACTTTTGCAAGTGTAACTCTTTAGCTTTCTCTTTTCTGTTACCACCAGATATGGCAACTATTAAGGAATAATTAATTGGACCTGTAATTTTTAGAGGAAAGTATGCAAGGCATCTGTATGGACCCCCAGAACAGATTCCAGTCCAATTTTTTCATCTTATTTGGTTCTGAGACTTCCATGTTCTCATAGCCTATAAACAGATTGCATGCTTTTCCATGCTGCAGGCAGTCCATTCAGTATCTCCATCTTTTTCATTCTCATTGTATAAACCAGGCTTTTTTCAGTCTCTTAGAAAGGGCATTCCTCTTGTGGCTCATCTGTAATTGCCAACCTCATGACAACAGATCAAATATTCATGAGTGTATGAGTGAGAATTGGCTTTCTGCACTAGCTGTAAATCCTTATACTCAGTCCCTGCAGGGCAGATGAGTGGGCATCTACCAGCAATTCAGCCAATTAATAGTAGGCCTTAATCTCGTGTAAACAGCCGGAGCCATTCTTCAGTCTCCCACCTTGGAGGAACTGAGTTGCTGCTGCCTTTTGCCAGGATCACCTCTGAGGCCTTTTTTCTCCTTTAAGATGTTAGATGTTTCTCAGACTGTGGGTCTTATGAAGTCCTTTTACAGGTTAATTATGCATCTTTGTACTTATACACAGGAACCTACTTCAAGAAAACAGTACATGCATTTGAGCTAAAAACAAGGTGGGAAGTCAGAAACATATGTGCAGCTAGCTCTGTATTCAGTACTACAAAGCATTGCATGGAGTTCAGGTGCCTTCCCTAAATGTTGCTATATGGATTCAATATAATTTTGTCAAGTGAAATAACCACAAAAATCTAAAATAATCTTGCTTTCTTTTCAGATTTAAACCCATCTCTGGAGACAAAAGAGAAAAAATGCAATCTTTCCAATTAACTTGCAAGATAAGGATGAAAACTGAACAATGAAAGACAAAAATACATTATTTTCTTGATTATGTGAAATTGAAACCTTAAACAGCCCATTTATTTACAAATCCACGAATCAAAAAGTAATATTGAGTTTTTTATGAGCTTGCCTCATATAGTTCTATTCAGTGACTCTGAATATGCTGCTCTGCATGTTGGAGTACTGTGAGAGGGTACAGAGAAAGATTTCACAAGAACTATCACTCTAAAAAACTGTAATGCTGGGTGTGGGTGTTTGCTCTACTGTAGAAACTTCCTTCTGTGACATTTATATTCTGTGGAAGTCTTTATTGTTAGAAAATCCCAAAAGGTATTAATGACAATTAGAACTAACAATGGCTGGTGTGTCAGCTTGTCACTTGAACCTGTTTGATTTCAGGACTGTAGAAACACAAAGGATAATCTCAGTTTTCTTCTTCCCATAATTTTTGCATGTTTCCTGGGTTTTTCAGTTTGTACCCCACCCTGCCTCGCCCCAGCAGTCTCTCACAATTGTACTAATGGTTCCTTTATTCTGTCTCAGACCTTGGATCTATCATCATTCTTAGCCTGTGTGCCTATGAATGATACAGTGGATTACCCCACAGTGCTCTATAGCAAGGTTGTAGTATGATTAATATTTCCTCTGGTAGCCATGCCAGTTTAAATTTTTCCTTAAACCGATTTGGCTGAAAAGATAATCCAGCAACATACCCTACAGTTGTTTTTAACTTGGCTCAATACCTGAGTATGGCTTACTGTGTGGCCAAAGAAACAGTTATCCTGGAACAACTGAAGGGATGGAGTTGGGGAAAGAACAATAATGAGGACCAGCAGTAGCTGAAAGTGTTCGTCAGTCTGCCTTCAGTCAGGTTGTGTACAGAACTGCAAGTGTGACCTGTAGCCAGAACAGGTGCAGCCAACAGTTGTGTGTTCTAAGGGTGATCTTCGTGCTGTATTTTCAGCTCTGGCATACCAACTGCGTTTATAACCTTTTGCAAGTCATTTACCCTCTGTTGTTTTAATCTGTAAAATGGCAATAATGAATTTCTCAATAGGGCATGACTGTGGCAGTGCTCTTACCAGTGGAGGTACTAATGTGAAGACACAAAGAAATGCCACAGAAAATAATAAGCACTAGATATATTATAGAATTTACCAGGTTGCATGGAGAGTCCCTGCAGGATGGTTCGTTGTATATTTTATTTAATGCTTTTGTCAGCTTTAGCAATTTCTTACCTCTCCCTCTCCTGACAGCTTATTCCTGCTTTGCCTGTATCCCTTTGGAGAGGCCAGTTCAGCCGTCAGATGAGAAAAAAGAATACTTTTTTTTTTTTGTCGCATTACTTTTCAGCTGAATCGGTTACTTGACCTGGCTTACTATACAGCCTACAAACAGCTGTTATTGCAAAACTGAAAGCAGCACAGAAACAGACACAGACATTTGGGAACAAGAGCTGCATATGCTGCTGCTGCTTCCAGAAAAGACATATCAAGAGCCATGCCCTCAGTGGCTGCTGAGTTTGAAAGCCAGCCCTTGAGCTACCTTGAACAATTGTTCCTTAAAAAAATCTGTTAAATTCTGCAGCAAGAGGAAAATAGTTCCCTAAAGGATCTTCTCTCTCCTTACTGCTTCTTGTAGCATACTTCTTTGATAATTTCTAGTACTCAAAACAACCACTTAAGTGACTTACAGAGTCTACTGATGAGCCCTGTGCATGGTAATGTGATTGCAAAGAAGAGAAGTCAGTATTACAGGAGTAATTTCTGAAAAGAATTAGTCTAAAAATGTAAAATGTCTCTAAGTGAGTGATAAGGACGAGATCCATGTAGGTTTATAATCAGGCAATTTGAATTCCAATTTAAGTGAACTCTAGGTGATTGGCATGAAGAGGAAGTCAGATCATCTGCTCTGAAGCAGTGTGTAGCCTCTTTGGAAGTTTAAAATCAGTTAACATAATAGTTTTAGAGCATATACTGTATTGTATATATCTGCTTCAATGAGTATTTGATATAAAACTCTTTTGATAAATAGCTTCTCTGAAGATACCTTATGCAAATTAAACCCCCTTATTTATTCTCTTTACCCTTAATATACTTTTTAATAAACTCTAAAGAACATTTTTATTTCTTTTGATGCCATATGATTCTTAATGTTGGTATTTCTATGCAGCTGAAATAACTGAAGTATGAACTTTTAAGTGTGGGGAAACCAACCACTGAGTTAAAAATATGTCACATATCTGTTTTTTCATCAAACTCCATCTTCAGCAGGGGTTTTTTCCTTGAATATCCTGAAGAGCAGAATCGCACCCTAATATGTTATAACTTGCTTCTGTGCCTGCCATTGGTGCCAAATAAATTATGGTAAGATTGCCATAGACCTGCCAGTTTATTTTTAAAATGATTGGTCTCTAAGTAGCTGTAAATAAGACTAATCAAGATGGAGATTTTTAATCATCTTTTCATCCTTCAGTAGATTAAGTGATATGCCCATACTAAACATGATCATTATCCAGAAATATTTGATTTATGGAGCACACGTGACTGAACATTGAAACTGAGCCAAATATTGCAGTAATTGCTGGATAATCCTATGTTTTCTGGTTTGTCAGAGCTTCTCTAGAGACTGCAAATTCTGCTTGGCTTATTTAATCACTATGTAGTTGTTTTTTAGAAGCCTAATAATTTCTGAATTATTATTGTGCTGTGTACTATGGTGGGTTGACCCTGGCTGGATGCCAGGTGCCCACCAAAGCTGCTCTATTACTCCCCTCCTCAGCTGGACAGGGGAGAGAAAATATAATGAAAGACTCGTGGGTCGAGGTAAGGACAGGGAGATCACTCACCAATTACCGTCACGGGCAAAACAGACTCAACTTGGGAAAAAAAAAATTAATTTATTACCAGTCAAATCAGAGTAAGATAATGAGAAAACAAAAGCTAAATCTTAAAACACCTTCCTCCACCCCTCCCTTCTTCCCAGGCTTCAGTTTACTCCCGAACTCTCTACCCCCTACCCCTGGGTGGTACAGGGGGATGGGGAATGGGGGTTGCAGTCAGTTCATCACACGTTGTCTCTGCTGCTCCTTCCTCCTCAAGGGGAGGACTCCTCACACTCTTCCCCTGCTCCAGTGTGGGGTCCCTTCCACGGGGTGCAGTCCTTCAGGAACAGATTGCTCCAGCGTGGGTCCCCCACGAGGTCACAAGTCCTACCAGCAAACCTGCTCCAGCATGGACTCCTCTCTCCATGGGTCCACAGGTCCTGCCAGGAATCTGCTCCAGCATGGGCTTCCCACGGGGTCACAGCCTCCTTTGGGCATCCACCTGCTCTGGCGTGGGGTCCTCCATGGGCTGCAGGTGGATATCTGCTCCACCGTGGACCTCCATGGGCTGCAGGGAGACAGCCTGCCTCACCATGGTCTTCCCCACGGGCTGCAGGGGAATCTCTGCTCCGGCGCCTGGAGCACCTCCTCCCCCTCCTTCTTCACTGACCTTGGTGTCTGCAGAGTTGTTTCTCTCACATCTTCTCACTCCTCTCTCAGGCTGCAATTGCTGCTGCACAGTAACTTTTCCCCCCCCTTCTTAAATATGTTATCCCAGAGGTACTACCACCATTGCTGATGGGCTTGGTCTTGGCCAGCGGCGGGTCCATCTTGGAGCCAGCTGGCATTGGCTCCATCGGACATAGGGGAAGCTTCTAGCAGCTTCTCACAGAAGCCACCCCTGTAGCTCCTCCACTATCAAAACCTTGCCACGCAAATTCAATACAATATCCAAACATTTACACTGCACTGTAATATTCAAATGGTGGACTGCATAAGCTAAACAAATGAGGTGAACTTTTTATATTTGTGATTTTTTCTTATAGATATAAAGAATTTCATATGCAGATGAGTCTTCTGAAAAAAATTACTCATCTCCTAACATTTTTAGAAACTTTTAAACTATTATGTGTAAATATAACTGTGCATAGTTATATTTTAATATAACTTTTTACTATTATTTGTAAAATTTCCATTGAAATGAATGATCGGTATGTTGAAAGACCTTTAGAAACAATGAACCATATATTGAACTTTGCTATAGTTACATTTGAAGAAATTAGCATACTTGATACTACTATTACCTGATGGCTATATGTCAGGCTATAGCTGGAGTGTGGTGCTTTGGAAGTTAATGATTTAGGTGCAGGTCGAGGACAACAGAGATCATATCAAATACTTCACGCTTGTATAACACTTCATCTGAGAGTCCTCAAGAACTCTGTGGTTTTTTTCAAAAAGCAGTCACGTTTGTACAAATCATAAGAGCAATATAAATTTGGTTAGCCATGGTAAACTCAAGTACGTTTCATTCACAGACTTGCTAAATTCAAGTAATGTCCCTGCTATCACTTCTTTGGAAAAAAAAAGTCAGCAGAATATACTGCCTTCAAATTACTGTTTGTGATCATCAGGTATACTCCATTGGACCAGTAGGAACCATTTACAGTTAATGAGGTAGAATCACTGCTTACATTTCTTTTCACAGTAATGTAATTTTGTAGTGTATTGTGTGTTTTCCTAAAAAATAAACAAAAAGTTAACTCTAAGCATATCAGTCTGAATAAATTACATGGCTAGCATCCACAAATAGATCAAATCAATACTCCGTTTTAGTTATGTGGCATCTTATTTCTTACAGATATTGTGGAACTCAAGTGCCTTCCATAGTAAGTAGTGGCTTTTCTTCTGGCATTTTCTGTATTAAGGAGCCTCTGTTAAACCAGTGGGTCTGCTCATGTGAATACCTCTGCCCACACATGATTATGCTAATATAACTTTTTCGAAGTAGTAGATTAGTTAAAAATGAAAAGCTAAAAAATGTCCAAAACCCTAAATGAACGTGACTGGAGACAGTTACTTGCCTTGCCAAATCCCCTTTATTTAGGGAGTTTCTCAGGCTCCAGTCAGGAGGCAGTGATGGCTCCTACAGAGCTCTTGCTGTGCCCTTTCTTTCTCTCCATATCAAATAGGTTCTGTAAAAAACAGAGGAGTGTTTTAGGACATCTTTATCTGAAGAGCCATTACAGGTCAGATGATAGTAAACTTTTAATTTGCCAGTGTAATGTGCAGAACTAGTAAGTGGCAGCTCTTCCTGTCATCAGGAGGGACCATTTGTTCTTGGTTTTGTACACAGCCAGATATGTGCTTTATGGTGCTGAAATTTTCTGCCTTTCAACACGTCGCAATCTAGTGGTGAAAAGTACTGTTTTAGAATATATCTGCTTCTTTCCAGACAACAAGTAAGCTGCCAACTAGGAAGCTGCAAGAGGCAATTCTAGAGATAAAGGTCCTTGGCTTGTTTCTGAGATAAATTCAATACTGCAGCATGTAAAGTGCATTGTGTAAAAGCCCTTAGCATTACCTGGAGAATGTATCTCTAAAGATACCTATTTTGAAACAGTGGTTCCAACTAGAGTATGTAATGAACTCAGTAACAACACTGGCGACACACTCCTCTTGTTGGATACTGAGCAGAGAAAGGCAACTGACTGACTTCAAAATACTTATGCAAGTGAATATTTTGCTTTGCACCAATTTCTTCATGTTACCACTAGTAGTCAGGCAGCTCTGGCAGCTTTTTATTCCTTGCTTGCAGCGTTTGCTGCCGTATCACACAGTTGCTAATAGTACTGTGTTTTTCTCCGTTACTGTAAGATGAAGTTCTACGTAAGGGAACTGTTGGGTACTGTGATTTTTTCAGTTCAGGCCACTTACTTGTGCCTGAACATGGAGTTCTGGCCACATTTTTGGGGTGGGCAGGTACAACCAAGAGTCAGACACAAAAAGAAAGGTGATGATATAAGTGGTGTACTAGGAAAAAGGTATTTTCTGTGGCATTATGAATGGTTATGAATGAAGCAAAATTGCATTTGCTAAAGCCCAAAAGGTTCCACAGTAATTTAGATATGAACTGCAAAAAGTTGTGTTGAAAATTTAATCAGTGTAAGGGTATGGGATAAAACATGTTAGATGCGGTATGTGGGATCTAATTGTGGCCTTGATGTGAAGACACAGAATGAAGTGCAGGTTAACAATGATCCCCAAGATGCAAACCTGAGTGACAGATTGACTTATTTCTTGACATAGCCCTTTGTTTCCTCTCAAACACTAAGGACATTGTGTATCCTTACAGTAAAGAATATGGTAAGGATTCAGCCATGCATTTATATTTTTGCAATAAGTCAGCTATTTCAAATATGACAACTTTCATTAATGACTAGACTTACTATAATCTAAGTAAGATGATATTTAGAAGTGTCTGTGTATGTGTTTGTGTATTTATATGTATTTATTTCAGAAACTTCAAACAAAAAATCAGAATAGTGAATTGTTCTTGGTTAGGCAATTTATTTTCTTTTGGGTAACTACCTCTGTAATAGTTCTTCAACTTGTTTCCAAATTCCTTTAACATCAAGAATTTGCAGTTTGCCCAACATTATGAAAAATTTCAGTATATTCAGTTCAACTTCCTTATTTTGTGTTAGTTTGTGATATTTCTTTCAGTTTTGGTCTGATTTTCTATGTGAATTTCCCTCAGCAGACCAAATTTAAATAGCTCAGACAGTAAATAATTTCATTTTACTGAAACTGTTCATTGTTACGATATTCCTTGTCTCTTCAGTGGAGCAGAAGTACATTGATTGTGTATTCAGGGCTTTATGTAGTTATGTCTTGAAAACATGCAAGAATGGAGACCACACAACCTCTCTGGATAACCTGTTTCACTCCCTGACTAATTTCATGCTGAAAAAGTTCTTTATACATCTCTTGTTTCAGCTTATGTCAGTTGTCTCTCATCCTCCCACCATACACCACTGTGAATAGCTAGACTCCATAACTTCCCCATGGGTCCTGAAGGGTGTAGTGATTGATGTTACCCCCAAGCTGTCTCTTATTCTGGCTGAAGGAGCCCAGTTCCCTCAGCCTGTCCCTCAGGTGAGTGTTCCAGCCTCTGACCAGCTTGGTGGCTCTCCCGTGGATTCGCTGCTATTTATCAGCGTCTCCTGTATTGGAGCAGCCAAAACTGGACACAGTATTCACATGCAGTCTAGCAAGTGCTGAGCAGAGGGGGACAATCCTTTCCCATTAAACACTGACTGTGTGCTCGTGTGATACAGGCCAGGATACTGTTGGCCTGCTTTGCTGCCAGGACACACTGCTGGCTTATGCCCAGCTTGCTGTCTACCAAGACCCCCAGGTTGTTTTCAGCAGAGCTGCTCCCCAATCAGTCAGTGTCTAGCCTGTATTATTACAGTGGGTTCTTTCTTCCCAAGTGCAGAACTCATCCTTGTTAAATTTCATAAAGTTCCTCTTGGCCCATTCTTCCAGCCTGTCTAGGTCCCTCTGAATGGCAGCTCTACCATCAGGTACATTGATTGCCTCCCACAGTTTGGTGTCATCTGCAAACTTGACAAGAGCACACTTGGTCACCTCCTCCAGGTCCTTGATAAAGATATCAAATGGGACAGGTCCCAGTACTACATATCTAGTTATTTTATCATAACAGGCAATCAGGCTGGTCAGCCATGATTTACCCTTAATAAATCTATGCTGACTGTTCCCGACCATCATCTTCCTGTGCCCAGAAATGTATTCAAGGAGGACTTGCTCTGTGATTTTCCTCGGGACGAAATCAGGCTGACCAGCTTGAAGTTGCCCAGCTTGACCTTTTTGGCCTTTTTTTGAAGATAGGTGCAACATTTGCCTTTTTCTAGTTGTGAGCAACCTCCCCTGATGTCCATGACTTTTCAGAGATGACAGAGATAGGCCTTGCAAGAGCACTGGACAGTTTGCTCAGCACCCTTAGATGCAGCCTTTTGGGTCCCATGGACTTGTATGGGTTAAGTTCTCTCAGGCATTTCTGAATGTGTCAGCTGTTTCTGTAAGAAAGCCATACTTAACAATTACATGTATTTCTAGGTCTCTGTACATGTTGTTCCTTCCATTGAGAGTTGGTTGACATTTTCCACTTTAAGCAGTTTTGTTTCCTTTCAAAATATTGTGCCAAATCACCTTCCAGGTCAATGTAATGTTTGTTTAGCTGAAATTCACTTCGAGTACATCACTTCCTCTATGGAATCTTTCTGGAATTTAATGGTCGTGATAAGAAAATCATGTATGGTAATGGTGGTGGCAGCTCACGATTATGATAAAGGATATAATTGTTTAGGTACAAGTAACTCTCTGATTATCTTTATTTACAGTGCTGTTGATAATCTCAGCAGATGGCCCTGAAGTTATAGACAGTGAAGACAGTGGACATTCACAACTGTATTTCTAAATTAGATAAGAAAATTAGTAAAAAACAAGGCATGCCTTCCCAGTTGTGGTGTTCACTGTTTAAAAAAAAAATATATAGTGTAGAGTAAAATATTGTATTATAAAGTCAGAGATATCATTAAGAATGCAATAAATACACATTAAGTTAACATGCTAATCATATTTTAAACATTGCATATTTTAGAAATTCATCATTCTTTTTTCCTGAATGACAAAACATTGATTTCAAGCTAAGTAAAAAAATTACAATTTATGTCATATTTTATAATAAAGCAAAGCCAGCACTGCATAATAATGCTTTCAAAAAAGTAATGTTTTACTTGCAAGTCAGAGCCAGAGTTATATTTTTTCATTATATTCTTAGGAATAAGTGCCCCAGTTTTAATTATGCTTGAGAAAACTTGAACTGTTTTAAATGTGAGCGAGATCTTTCCTGCTTAGACCGTGTATGCAACTTCTGCTTTTTGGTTGTTGATTCATAAGTTACGAATGTACATTAGCTTCCCAGTCTTCTGCTGGTAAATTTTTATAATATTTTAAGAAATGCTAAAAGCACTACAGTAAATTTGAGGAAGGAATCCACACATTGAGAAAATGTAGTGATGGGTCATTGAGTACTTATGAGAGAGATTTTTTGCCATTTATATGTCTTCTTTCTGTTACTTCATCCAGAAGGCTGACATAGTCTTCTGGCGAAGACCACTCAGATGTCTTGTCTTTCCTACTGTATATCCAGGCCTCTCTTCTTTCTAATTTTTGATAGTTATGACACACTATCTAGCTCTAGAGGTTATGGAAGGCTATCATGCTGTCAGGTTGGAGTTTCAATATTTATTCAGTGTGAACAGGTTGGTGTTAGTAGATACCACCATCTAGCTGCGCTAGCGCTTCTGCTTTCCAGCAAGAAGAGTTGGGTCTTTTCGACTCACCAGTCATACAGATGAGAAAGGTGTTTGTATAGGCAGGCAGTGTGTCTCATTTGGGCTGTGTTATTTGCTTGTGTGTGTGGACTTTCAGATGCAATTGCACCTGCTTACTAAGAGGCTTTCCCCCATTGTGCTTCAGTGATAGCTCATGTTAATCTGTTTGACAGCTCTCTCAGGTAACTAAGTGCTCCCACAGATGGTGCCGATCCTTGCTGGGAAAGGCATTGAACAGTTCTTCTTTATTGCTAAGACTAATGTTGACTGTGCTAGAGCTTTTCCTCTACTCCACCAAAATAGTTTTCAGATAAAAGGTTAGTGGAAGCTGACAGTAAAGCAGAGAACTGTATGTGTGGACGTTCAGTTATTCCTTCCTGTGTGCATTATGCTGCAGTAGTCTATCCTAAATTACAGCTACCACATATCAACTAACTTGGCTGAGGCTTCTTTGAAATTTCTTGTCTTTTCAAATCTTGACTAACTTGGCTAGCATTGTGTTACCCTTTTCCAGATCTACAGTAAACATGTTAATAGATTTTCTGGATTTTTTGCTTGACTTTGTTGACTCTAATTATGTAGACCTGGAGACAGTTCATAGCTATCTATTTTAATTGGTTTTCCTATGTACATGTAAAAGAAGAATAGAGAAAAAATACATATGCAGGTATGTATCTCAGAATGAGAAATAGACAAGTATGCTGCATTTAAACTTGTTATACTTTTAAAAGTTTTAATTTATAGTGCTTTTCTTAAAAAAAAAAACAATTCAAGTCATGTTGATATTTATTGCATTTGATCTGACACTCAGTGTGTTTTTACTGCTCATGGGAAATAGTGTAAGAGCTCATAAATGCTAAAAAGGGGTGATATAGTGCTCTCCACTGTGGATTCCTACAGTTTATGTCTGGCAGTTGTTGGTTCTCTCCATGAGCAGATTCAGCACACTTAAGTTGTCAGAAGGTTTACCCAGTCAAAAACATGAGAAGTTTTTTTCCAAGTTAATGTTTTTTTTATAAGCTCATGAAAGTGTTTGCCAAAGTCAGAGAGGGGTAGGTCTGCACAATTGTGGGGAAGAAGGAGAGGATGAAGAAGCAAGCTTTCTCCTGTGTGGTGCCACTACATCATTATATTGGTTCAAATGTTGATGAAATCTCAGCTTCAGCTTGCACAGAGTTGAACTTAGAAACTGTTCTGAGCTTGATTTGGGCTTAAATTTAGGCTGAAAGCCAGAGCTGATGTCACCTTCAATGAATAATGAAGATTTGGCACCTTTTTGGTGTAGCTCTGTAGAACGTAAAATTCTTCAAAAGTGTTTATTATTACTTTTTTCTCTTTTTTAAAAAAGTTTTCACAATCTACTAGAGTAATAATCCTTTGTATTTTTGTTTTCTGTCTCTTTTCTCCAGTCGAGGCCTCTTGCCCTGCAAGACATTTTGTGAGGCAGCAAAAGAAGGCTGTGAACCAGTCCTGGGTATGGTAAATGCTTCTTGGCCAGAATTCCTGAAGTGCTCTCAATTCCAAAATGAAACTGAAAATGACACCACTACAAGGGTATGCTTCTCACCACACCAAGAAAAAGGAAAGCAGTGTATGTTTCCATTCTTAACTGTTACACTATGTTAATGAGTTCCTATTTAATAATGTATTTTTTATTGTGTAGGAAAAGCTCTGGTATGAAATTATTATTGCAGGTTCTGTTATTATGTTCCTTCACATTACTGTGATAAAGTCTGGTTGTCAGTTGGTTATAGTTTTGCTGTGCTTTAATTGTTTAGGCTGAATTTTTTTCAGACTTGGATTGATTTGAGGCTTTTTTGTTTTGCATCAAAAATTCTGAGCTATTTCAAGGAAAGAAGGTAGGAGAAAAGTAATATGCCCTTTAAAAATGTTCTGCTGACTTTTTCTTTGCTAAGTTCTAGTAAATACAGGATTGTTATTTGGAGCAGGAACCTGACCTGATAGGCCAAATTTCAAGTGTATCTCCTTTTTCCTTGCTATAAAAATGAGCCCAGAACTGATTGAGAGGTAAACTTGTCAAAAATTGTGGTTTGTATACATCCACTCATAGAATCATAGAATCATTTAGGTTCGAAAAGATCCTTAAGATCATCCAGTCCGGCCATTAACCTAGCACTGCCAAGTCCACCACCAAACCATGTCCCTAAGCGCCGCATCTACATGTCTTTTAAATACCTCCAGGGATGACGACTCAACCGCTTCCGTGGGCAGCCTGTTCCAGTGCTTGACCACCCTTTCAGTGAAGAAATTTTTCCTAATACCCAATCTAAACCTCCCCTGGTGCAATTTGAGGCCATTTCCTCTTGTCCTGTCGCTTGTTACTTGGGAAAAGAGACCGACCCCCACCTCGCTACAACCTCCTTTCAGGTAGTTGTAGAGAGCGATGAGGTCTCCCCTCAGCCTTCTTTTCTCCAGGCTAAACAACCCCAGTTCCCTCAGCTGCTCCTCATAGGAGTTGTGCTCTAGAACCTTCACCAGCTTTGTTGCCCTTCTTTAGACGCACTCCAGCACCTCAATGTCTTTCTTGTAGTGAGGGGCCCAAAACTGAACACAGTATTCGAGGTGTGGTCTCACCAGTGCCGAGTACAGGGGGACGATCCCTTCCCTAGTCCTGCTGGTCAGATCATTTCTGATACAAGCCAGGATGCTATTGGCCTTCTTGGCCACCTGGGCACACTGCTGGCTCATATTCAGCTGGATGTCAGCCAACACCCCCAGGTCCTTTTCCACCAGGCGGCTTTCCAGCCACTCTCTAAATACAAGGCATTTCGATCTCGTCAGAGTTGCTGCTCTGTTCTCTAGATCCAAATCTAGGTGAGATCAGACCTGAGAGCAGCAAGCCTGGCTGTTTTTTCTCATTGATCACATTGCTGGAGTTCTCTTGCTGGCATCTGAGACTTTACTGTCCTGTGAGCCTAAGTGACCGAGGCTTGTATGGTCCATGTGTGGGTTCTAACTTTGTTAATGACTTCTGGGTAACAATAAACAAGAAGAAATGATACGATGAAAATTGTTTTTCAGTTTTGTTGAAAAAACCTAATAAGTTATACACTCAAAACTATCTTAAAAGATCAGGAGGTTATACAATGTATCTTTGAATGTTAGCTACTGCTACTGTTTATATATCCTGGGTTATCTCCTTGCACTTTCTGAATATGCATAATGATATAGCCTTAAATTATTGGACCAAGTATTTTTACCAGTTGGATTCTCTCCATCTGTTACGGCATGTTTTGAGGGGTCATGAAGTAAAGGAAGCTGTTGTTCATACCTACCTTCACCTGTGGGAACATTTGTAATGGCTGAGGTGGGGAAATATACAAAGAGGGATTGTGTCTTGTTGAAGACAGTTGAATGCTTTCCAGGAAAATTGAACACTATCCATGAGTCTGTAGGGTTCCTACGGGATTTTGAGCAAGTTGCTGTAGTGAAAGCCACTGGGAGCTGTATTTCAACCATAGGATATAAATATATGCTAAATATGCTGAAAAATTAGGTCTAATGGATCTCTCCAAAGGGGAACCATAAGCAAGTAATTATAAAAACACGTATTTTTTTTCCATGCCTCAACTTCCCTTTGTAAAATGGGAATAAAACTGTCCTTTTAGCTCACAGAGATGTTGTAACCATATGTGCGTTGATGCCTTTGGTATCATAGTGATGAACATCATAGGAATTAGGAGTACAATAATTTTATCTTCGTGGCAGGTTCAAATAACAAATAAGGCAAGAGGCTGTAGCATAAATACATAAGTATGGTAAGGGGTTGTACATTGAACAATGAGAGCAACTAGCAATGAGCAATGAGTGACTAGCATATCATTAATTGAGCACACTCATACTGGGCACAGAATGAGGTATAATTCTGAAAAAGCAACAGGATATTGGAGACCTGAGTTTCGTGCATGTGTGCTACACAGACTGAATACAAGGTATGATATAAATATGCCTATTTTGACAAATTATACCTGGCTGAAGTGTTCAAAAGCCCCACCAAATCTAGATAGCTGAACTTTTAGATCAAGCCAGAAGAGATTGCTGACTTCTGAAACCTTCAAGTTTCAGAATATCTTCTGGCTAAAATCATATATTTAATACTGCTAGAGAAGAAGTTGGTTAGAATAGTGCCTGGTTGATGATTCTTCGATAATCTGTATGGCAGGATTTGTATCTATCTGGTAGTGAACTGCATAAATTACAGAGAAGTACACAGTGGAAGCTTGCTATTTCTCACTAGGGGAAAATATCTAGAGCCAGTTGTGAGATTCACTGCTCCTACCTGGCAGACTGTGGAGAGCCAGGCTGCTTATTGGCAGTTCTGACATCCTGTTGTATAAAACAAAAGGCATTTTTAATTCATTTTTTCATGAAGTTTTTTGCATGATGCTTGGATATGAATAGTTTTCATTTGGAATGGTAGACTATAGAGAATATTTTGACTTTATTTAAAAGAATGGTTCTAATGTGGTTCCTCTATGACTGAAAAAGGTGACAGTCCAGGTTCACCAGGTTATTTCTCCTACAGAAATAAATTATGCTGTAGTTGAATATTTCTTTCTGCAATTTATATATTTGAAAGAGTTTACTTCTCTGAACACAGGAGAACCAAATATCAGCGGTCAATTCACTGTTCCAATCCCTTTTTATCTAGTGCTCAGCCCAAAGCGCTCTTCACGCTCTTCTCAGGGCTCAGTTCCTGGAATTTCCAAAAGCATGTCCTTGGCACATGGCTGCTTATGTCTCAACTTTGTGGCTTCTTTTGGGGACTAATGCCTCCAGATTATGTGCAGTGAAACCCTCCCTGCCCACATATGCCTTGCATATAATTTGTTTTGTGTGATGATGTAATTCTCTTTTGGGGCTTTAGTTATTTCTTGTATTTATCAAAAATAAGGTCTGGCTGCTATACGTGCTTGTTTTAGCACAGTATCACCCAATCCAAAACAAATTTTTCTTTTGATTATTTTTGTCTGATTGTGACTAAATACTCTATATCCTCCACATTTTCTGAATTGAAAATTATCACTCCTCCAAAAAATCCTTGAACCTCACATGCCTTTCCAAGCTCTGTTGGAGAATGTATGCTTGACTGATCTTCTAGTTAGAATCCAGAGCATTTATCCTGGGGCAATTACCAGCTTTCCTGAAAAATGTTTATTAGTTAGAATTTGGATTATCTAGTGGATGTATACTTGTTCATGTGTCACTGCTGATATTTATCTCTTTGTCTAGATTTTTCCTCCACAGGCATTGCAAATTGAGTGCACACTACCACTATGGAGAAAGTATTATGACATACATTCCTGATGGGACCGCAGATGTACTGAATGTACTGGAAAATCTGAGCCATGTGCCATTATAGTAAAACCATCCAAGTGTACAAAATGAGTCACAAAGTTGCAGTTCTGTAGGCAGGGCTGCATCAGTCAGGTTGATATCCTTTCACACAAGTGACATGTGAATACTCAGTAGGTGAGAAGATCAGCTACTCTGAAAATAGTTTTAGGAATTCAGCTGTTGAGATTTAAGATAGATGGTTGAACTGGTTTCATAGTTCTAATGAGTTGTGAGCGTGTTAGGGAGTGAGGGGGAAGCATCATCAGCCATTCATTCCACATGAATCCAATAATGCATTCTGCGGGGGAGAAATCTCAGAAACCTTCCTGGGGGCTGCTATACATATCCCTACTCACAGAAATATTCCAGCTCTGTTTTAATTCCTTTCAACTGTCACTGTGTTTTTCTGTTATTTTATTTGCTTTGACCAGCCAACATAGCTGATGCTATTAAAACTGTGGAGAAAAAAACCACAGTAGCTTGAATGAGAAGTAAAGCAACACAATGAGCTGACTTACATTAACATGGAGCTTTCACAAGAGCCCTAAAATTATTTTTCAGTTAATTTGAATGGTAAAATGCTTTCAAACACAGCAGTGAATATGATGCTTCTCCTCTTTATACAGTGAAACTGTGTAAGCGACAGTATGGTACTGTCAGACAATGTTCACTTTTGTATTATTACTAAAGAGGCATTATGAATGTCTGTTTCTGTTAAAAAATGATGCACAAGAGGCCTGAACTGCACTTCATAGCCATGAGATTTGTGATAAATAATACTATTTAAGTTCTATAGAAGACATAGTACATTAAAATTTAAATATAGAATATAAATTCTATTGCATTGTTATGTTGCATATTATTTATACTGTTTGTTCTTAAAGGTACAAAAAAGTATATGACAAAAGCCAATGAGACCTTTTTTCCAGTGAGAAACTGTTTTTAAATAGGTATCAGTTGTGCCAAATTATGAAAATATTTTTCATATCGTTTTTTCCAAGAACAAGTTTACAGTTTTGTCTTAGGAGATTTTATCTCTCCACAGAATTTTTTTACAATGTTTCAAGTAGTGAAAGTTAAATATATGAAAGTACATTTTTTTCAGGTACCTTTTATTGCAAATCCTCCTGTGATCACAATTTCATTCCTATTGGAGTGAATGTTACGGATTTTAGTCCTGACTCAGATTTAATGGAGAGGTTAGCTTACTTTCTTTTTCTTTTTGTTAGTTTCTTAAAAAATATTGCTCTTTTCTTTGTTTGTTTTTTTCTGAACAGTGTAAGAAAAGGACGTTCAAGGGCATGAAAGGGTGAAATGCATATATAATTGGAGTGAGCTCTTTCAGCTGTTTGAAGATGCTACCACAGGAGCACTTAGCCTGTTTTAAGCTGGCTAAGAAGCATTTAATTGGAGCACCACATTAAGAATATTAGCAATAGTCATTAACAGTTAATGTATAATATTTTAAGATACTGTAAAAACAAATAGTTAATAGATGTATTAACACCACACCTATGGACTTCAGCAGTACTTCTCTCTTAAAATAGCATTGCCTTTACCCAAGTTTAGCTTTGAGTTTTGCAGTAACTCAGCTGAACAGTTCAAACTTTCTTCTAGTGGCTGTCATCACACATTATCTTGTCCTGCATAAGCTGCAATAGTGCAACCAATACAGAAGATACTCAAGGGAATTAATTAATATAATGTATACTGTTATATTAAGGAAACTATTAATTTTCTTAACCAAATATGTTTGACTAATGCAGATCTTGTCTTGTTTTGTTTTGTTCCAAGAATAAAACACCAATAAAAATTGTTCAGATACTCTTTTTTTCCATGGTGCCCAGTTTATCTTCCAGGATTTTTCACACTGATATTAATTTAGAGAATTGTCTTTGAGGAATACCTTTGAGCAGAGATTCAAAGGCAGTATCTGGTTACAACGAGGTATTTATTTTTCTGTTGGCAATGTGAAGCTAATTATACACATCCAATGCAGAATTTCTTTGAGAAAAAGCTTTTAAAATCAGGAAGACATTATCTTTCTTTTGTGCCCTTGCATTCACTTAATGCAGTGAAAAGGAGAGATGATCTGTGTATGCGTAATGTTGATACTGACCAGCTGCAAAAACAGCAATAGTGGAATAATTTTTTGAGGGAGACAAAATGTTTTTCAGGATTGTGGTGGTGTTTCATGTGAGGAAACATTCACAGTTGAAAAAACTATTTCCCCCAAGCACTCATTCTTTACTGCTGTTGACTCTGCATTATATTTTATTATGTCCTTTGGTTTTGTTTTTTCTCCCATTCTGCCTCCCCCACCATTTATCTCTGCCTGCCTCCGTGTTCTTTGCCTGTTTCTTTTCCAGCTTGGAGTTTCCTATGTGGCCTTTTTAGGCCACTTCACTTGAGTGGAAGAGAAGGGTCTTTTGTGTTCTTTCTCCCACAGGGTTTTGCATCGTAAAGAATTAGAGAAATGGACAGTTTCCTGGGGGGAAGGAGTTCCCAGCTTTCCTAATTCTGTGATTGTGATCCTAGGATCAAAACTTTCTAGAATTGACAGCTACAAGATGCATACACTGTACCACAGGGTCCATAGGGTATAGGGAGCAGGTGATGAAAATTTGCAGGCAAGAGAATACAGGAATTCCTCTGTGTCCTGCTGTGCTCTTGTGACTGTATTGAGTCAGGCGAAAAGTCCATCTATCTTATAATGCTGACTCCAAAAGCTGCCAAAATCAGATGTCCAGAGAAGGAGAACAGGGCAAGACTATGTGGCAATCCTTTTCTAAAAAACTCCTGCATTTTCCATCTGTTTGAGATTCAAGGACTTTTCTGTAATTTGTGACCCACTACAGATTTTTCTTCTATTGATGTGTCCCTTTGTTTCATGGGCCTATGTACATTTTAGCATCCATAGTTTCCTGTTGCAAAGTGTTACAGCTTATCTATCCATTGTATGAAGAGTACCACCTTTTGGTTGTTTTAAAGGCAATTTTATTTGATACCTCCTAGTTCTTTCATAGCATGAGACAGTGAATGTTGTCTCCTCTTCACTTTGAAAAAAAATTAGCAGCACTTTTCATGGTCATTTTCACAGATGTACAGTGCTTTATCTGTTGCTATACCTTGAAATGCAAGCAGATGTCAATCTTGAGGATGGTAGAATAATATGTTAATTTCAGCCTGTGCTATCTGCAGCTTTCCAGGGACCTGCCTGCATAATCTTCTATAGATGGCATTCCAGTAATCTAGCTGGGAGGTACAGCACATAAATGGTCTTGGCTCCTCAGAGACACTTTTGATAGTACACCAGACGCAGGTAAAATAAAGCACTTTTTGCCACCAATGGTGTTTAGTCAGGGATTTTGGAAGCTTTTCCAGATTGTAAACCTTTCTGGGGAAGGTCTAAAACAAGTAAGTTTCTCTGTCAGCAAGGATTGCTTCCACTTTCTTTGCGTTCCTTTTACCTAACGTTGTTTTTTCTTCAGGAGTTTGGATGTGTGAATATTTGCACGATTATATTAATAATGTGCGAATTATTGACAGAGGTAGCAATAATTAATGTTTTCCAGCACATTCCTTTATAATAACACCTTTACAATTTTTAATAATTTTGGCAAATTTGAGTGGAATGGTCTGTAATTTTTTTACTTCACACATCTATTTCAGGCTTTATTTCTTCTTCTTCTGCTTTGTTTCAAACAGTCCCAGCATTTCTGAGTATGCAGCTGTTTGCCTGTGTTCAAGAAAGTCTTATAAATTGTTGCATATCTAAATCCTCTAGGTTTCAGATCAAATATTGAAATTCAACATTCAACAAAAAGTGTTTGTTTTACAGCATAAGACAAGGCTTTTATAATTTCCATTAAAATCTGATCTTTGGAGGTGTGATCAAATTGTCAACCTTCTGAAAACTTCTTCTTGCACAAGCTTGGTAGAAAGCAGAAATTACATTCATTGGAGGTACTGTTCATAGTGTGTGTGCTCTCCTTGCCCTGAACACTACACTGACTGGACCACACATATCCAGTCATCACCTATTAGAAGACTGCAAGAGGTGAGATTAATTTTTCTTAGAATTCCTTCTGATTGCTGCTGGGTGCTAAAACTGAGAGAAGGAAAACTGATTTCATTCTTCCTCTTGCTTGCATATAACATACAAGATAAATAGGAAGATGCTCACTTTAAGTAAGAAGAAATGGAGAAGTGAATTGGGATGGAAATCAGAATGGATAGGAGCAGAATAGGATAGAGATGTATTAGGAAGGGAGAGTCAGAATGATTTATAAGTGTTTGAACATACTTTTGTTCACAGCCCAGAAATGAATATGGGACTCCAGAATCTTTGCTCTTCTGATCTGTAGGAAAAATGGTCAGAGAAATATCCTTCCTGTTTTTTGCCTTTGTTTCTCCCAGGCCAAATTGGCATATTCACACAAAAGGTAGAAGTTTGTTATTGTTGCTTTCTTAGCACCAGTGAAGATCTGTACCGATGGAGATCTGTAAGCAAATCAAGATGGTTCCTTTAATGGTTCTTTTTGATCTGTTTATGCTGTTTTCTTTTTTGAACATGCAGGAAATTGCATAAAAGCGCAAGTTAGAAGAATGTAAGATTTCCAAGTCAGTTAAAGTTGCCTTTCCAACCTCAAACAGCCTTTCTTGTATGATGAATGACAATCTTTTGATTATGTTATCATATTCTGTTTTCACCTGACATCATCATCTGTGGGATAAACACTGATCTACAGGGAACTAGAGCCCATGCTGAGGAAGGCTATTGTTTCTAGGGCCCCCTGTAAAGCTTACTGATTGTAGCAATTGGAAAGTGCAATGCGTAAGGCAGGGAACTGGAGAAACAAAAAGATCGGCTCATAATAAAGAAAATGTGATGTTATAATATAGAATGAGATTCTTTCCCTGTCAGTGTTGCAGAGACCATGTGTAATGTTGAGCAAGGCACTGGAATAAAAATTTTCTCAACTGTTCTTTGCACACTTCCATTTAACTGGACTCTTCACATGTATAGCTGGAGTTTATTTGCAATTGGAACATGCTCTTGCAGCTACAAGTAAAGGTAACAAGAGCTATTCTTTGAACATGTAAAATAACATCAGAGCCTTTACTCTCCAGAAAAAAAAAAATCACATACTGACGTGTCTTAGATTGGACAATTGAAGTTATTATTCATTATTTCTTATAACTTTCACCTCAATATCTCAGTGCCTCATTTTTTTCCCCTGTAAAATGAGAATGTGAATGCTATCTAATCTTATGTTGCTGTTAAGACTATCATATTTTGCAGTTTGTAATACCCTTCCAAAAATGGTGGAATAGAGGTGAGGCTGTAATTCTTCAGTTAGAAGTTAGGAAACATGTCCAACCACACAGTGGGTAGTGAGGGAATGTACCGAGGAGCACATTATAAGGGTGTGCAAAAGGATGGTGCTGGTGGTTTTGCTGTACCTTGCTTCTGATTAAGAGGCACAAACATTAAATGGCACAAACAGGTTGAAAAATTTTGTTTTAAAGTCTCTTAGGTATTTTGGGCACCTTTCTGTAAAGTTAGAAACCTTCTTTAAAATATATTGCATAAGTAGCTTTCACTGCAATAACTATGGCCCCATTGCACAACTGGAAAATAATGTTTTTATTGCAAAATCAAGATCATGTGCTGCCCAAGTGGAGAGTCCACCTGGGAATGTAATAGAAAAGATTTTGAAATTATTCACAGAAGTTTTTATTAAAAACACGTTTTTCATACAGGGGTGTGTGTGTCAGTTGACTAAGTCTAAGATTGCCCTGTTTCTTGGGGATGATAAAATAATATTTCAGGCTTAGAAAAGCACGTAAATATGTTGGAAAAAAAAAATCCCCTGATGCCAAAAGTTAAGAGTAAAAATGAAGGTGCTGAGAGTGTGTGCGTGTATATCCATCGCCATAGTGCAATAGAACGGACTGCTATGCTAGGACCACAAATAAAATTGGAAATCTGGATAATTAATTGCGCTTGCAGTCAGTGCAAGCTGGAGCTATTTGTCATTTTTTAAAAACAGACTCTGCATGTTTAGGCATGTCCAGTGCTCAGTGGTACGTCACAGCATCCACTGTGCACCTAGTGGTTCAGCAAATTGTGAAGAATATCATGTTGCTATACAGAAAGGCTGATCGTGAGCAGAAATTATTGTATTTTTTTGTAGGCACATTAAAGGCTCCTTCTTTAGTCCCAAGGGCAGATTTAACAGGTGTAATAGTCTTTTCATGACTGCCTGTTGAGGTCTTTTAAAATGGGTCATTCACTGATGGCAGTTTTAAATGGCTTTGTTCCATCTCAAAAATTGTATTGTTTCCATTGAGATTTATTTTTCAGGTTTCCCTCTTGACCTTCTTGCATTCAGTGATGTTCCTCTGAGAGCTATCCTGATGTTTCCCGAAATGGAAATATATTTCAATCCCTGTGGGAAATCTTGAATATCAATTCATCAGTGTGAAAATAAGTTCATAAGACTCCTGCAGCATTAACTTTGTAGTACTGAGGCTAATGATTTTTCTCCTCAAAGAGCCCAAGAAAACAGAGAAGTTTTTTCATCTTTTTATACGTATAGAGCTAAGACACAGATTGCCTGAATTGTCCAAGGTGATGCAAAAAGTTTGCAGCAGAGCTGGGAAGAGAACCTTTATCTCTGGAACACATAAAAGATTCCTTATTCCGTAAGAACCTCTTGCCTTGCCTAGGCTTTTTTTTATGGCGTTGCTTCATGGTGCCTTTATAAATCAGCTAATCTTTAACAAATAAGATCACGTATGGTTTTTTTGTGAGTAGCTGGTTTTTTTCAATATTAAAAATCAAGTCAAGCTTATGGTATTTAATAAGGCAAGGCATGAAATTCAGTTTTACTAGAGGAAGTAATGAGTTTTTCAAAGAAATTTTCTGTCTGCTCGTCAACCACAAAATAATGGGGGATGTTTTATAAATCAGAAAATAGAAAAGAAAGAATTTTAAGGAAAAGGACGATGGAGACTTGTACCGTGTAAGGGAATATTAGATGTATTTGCAGGTGGGATTTTCCTTAAAATCACGCAGTGGTATTTCCATCAGATTTAAGAGCAGTTATCATGAGATAGATAATACTTTGCAACTGTGAAAATCATAATATACTGACAACAGAAGGTGATTTTGCACCCTACTGAAAATCGAAATCAGCCCTTCTAGATGTCAAAACACGACTGTTCACTTTTAATGAAGGGAACAAACCAGTTATTAATATTCTAATGTCTACGCGTTGGGTTATTTGGAGGGTGCTCAGAAAAGCATAGTTTTAAAGACAGTGAATGCTCACTTTGCAAATGGTGGCATACCTAATACACTGCGGAGGGACAATGGGCGAACTACTTTTGCAGTGAAAGATGTCTTCCATGTGTACTGTGAAGTCACGGAAAGGCAGAGGTGGCATCTGGGATAACTGAAAGAATAATGGAGAACTGAGGACAAGGGATACCTTCCTGTCAATATCACATTATTTTTCTAATACAGCTGGCCAGAGGCATCAAACAGCTGTTGGAACTTGAGATATGTCTTTGACTGCCAGGTAGCATCAGACTAACAGAAACAAGGCACCACGAGGAGCCCAGCTGAGCAATCAGCCTGCTGTAACCCAACAGCCAAGGACCCGAGGTCACCATCAGGGAGCAGCAGGAGCAGAGCTGCTCCCTCCAGGCAGACAAGCTGGGAGCTGAGATCAGGCTGTGCTAGGATGCAGAGCCTGAATGCAGCAGGCAGAGCTGGCCCCAGACATGGCAAAGTCATGAACAAGGTCCAGGGTCCACTCAGAGAGCCCAGTCCGGAGGCGGGACCAGAGACAGGACTGGTGACAGCTGTGGCTCCAAGCCCACCTAGGAACCAGGGCCAAAGTTAGCTCTGCAGACCTGCTACGGTGTACATATGAGGGATCCATCCAGGAGCTGGAGCTGGATATAAGGCTGTGCCTACAGCAGTGCTCAGGTGGGGCTTGAGCCCATGGGCAGGGCGTGGGCGGAGGCCCCAGATGAGGCTGGTCAGGGTCATTCAAGGCCATTCAGGGCTTATTGGTGCACTCATGGCTCTGACAGTCACTATGGGTAGGTTGTCCTGGTGGATTCAGGAGTGCGAAAGAAAGGCAAAAAGCTGTATTCTAGGCTGTAGATTGTACCTGGTGGCTGCAGACTAAGGATAGCAGTGAAAGGAAAACCAATGCAACTGAGGAATAGTACAAAACCATGGAGACCTCAGGCCTAGGTCTAGAAAGGGTCCTGGTCATCATTGGAAGTGCTTTGAGAGAGTGAGAAGAGAGAAAGGTATTAGAGTAACACGAAGACTGACAAACTGTCCCTTGCCAAAGTGAAGGCAACAGCAGGGCTGAAGGATACTGGTCTCCCACCAACAGCCAAAATTCCCAATAAGAGACCGTTGTGAAGACTAGCATGCTTCAAGAAGTAAGAGGCTTACTTTGTCAGAACAGGGAGATAACTTTTTTGTCTGATTTACGTTTAGATTTTTAGGAATACACTTCTATAAACCACTTTTGAATTGTTTACCTGATTCCTTGTTTGTCATTGGACAAATCATTTGGGCCTCCTATCCTCAGCTTTTCACATGTGGGAAAAAAAAGAGGCATAACACTTGCTACCCTGCAGTCTAAAGCACTGTAAGGTAAAAGCCATGTGTTTGACATTTTAAGAAAAAAGTTTCCATCAAGTTTTCTTTTATGATACGTTTATTAAAATCAAAAGATACATCACTAAATAATGAATTCCTGAAATTCTATGAAACAGTATGGCTTAACAACCAAATAAAGCAGATAAAAATTGATGTAACAGCATGGAGAGTCAATATTTATTAATTCATGTTTCTCATCTCTTTCTACCTTTCATCTTTTATATCCTTAAATTGTATCTGCATGCTTTGTGAAACACTGCCAGATTTCATCAGAACCACTTTGCTTTCCATTTTGTTTCATTTTTATATTTCTATTCTTCTGAAGACATATAAAATGAGATTACTTGTGTGCTCTGAGTTACTTCACGACAGACTGTTTTGTTGGAAGAGATTAAAAAGAACTTTCCCTTCTTTTGTAAGTGAAATGTTGGCTCCAGAAAGAGGATTTTGAATGGGACATTAGCAGTGTGTGAGTTTAGGACTGATCTTTCACTTAAGCTCGGTTTTTGTTTGCCCAAGAATGTGCTTAGTCAACACATTATTGTGGCTAATACTTCACTGTTAAGGATAATTCCTTATACTAGGAATTCTACTGAGTGCAGCACCAAGTAAAATGTTGACACAAACATCATCATAGTCATTGATTTATTAATGGCTTAATCTGAAATTTATGTAGTGTGTTACCTTTGTGCTATCATTTACTGCAGTGCTAAACTGAGGTCATAAAAGCTCATGCTACTAAAAATTATATCATTAGATATTTGGTTATTTTTCCTTAATGTAATTTTAAACTGTATTCTGCATGAATATACTTGTTGGTAGACATGTTATGAGGAATACAAAATTATGATGAGAATACTCAATATGCATTTTTTTGCTTTCGAGATGTAGATTATAAATATACTTTCCAGACTTTGTTAAGCATCAGGTTCAGAGAATAAAGGGAGAAGAAATAGGAACCGAATTCTCCTATAGGAATAGGAAAAATGCAAATTTAGGCATTTTAAAATGAGAAATACAGAGCTGTGTTGTGACTAGGTGCAAAATTACTTTAATGGAGGAAGAGATTCTATAGGTGCTGCTGCTGCAACTGATGTTTTTTCATACCTGTGACTTGCACTGTGGTAAATGAAAGCTACAATTAGAGATCTTTATTGTTCTTGGCAAATTTGGATACAAAGTTTGAATTACAATGGAATTTCTATGAGTAGAATTTTGAACTTTCATGAGATTTTATTGTTTGAACTTGCTGTTCTCACACATGGATACACTTAATAACTTTACACTGGCAAAGTGAGAGGATTTTTTTCCTCCATCTCTAAAAGCTATTTCTCATTTCAGATATCTATGCTTAAAGTAAAGTTATTGGGGTTTTTTTGCTGATCTTTTACTGGAGGTGAAACTTTCTGTTTTGTTTAGCTTTGTTGAGGAGCCTGACTGTTAGCTGTGGCTTTTGAAAAAAAAACAAACCACAAACCAAAAAACCAACAACCAGGTTCTGTACTGAAGATTTGCTTTTCTACTTGACATCTTTACTTTCCATCCCCATGTAATTTTCTCTTGATATCTTTCCCCATTTGTATGCTTTACAGGGATTTTTCTCAGCCAATGTTTTTTAAAGCAAAGGCTTGGAAGTTTGGTCTCTATTGAGTGGACTAAGGTGTAAACAAATTAATAGTGATCTGCATCTCTGTATTTTAAGTGCCTTGAAGGACTTGAATGGGAAGGTGTTAAGAGTTCCCTCCCTCTGAACATAATGGCCCTGCAAGGTATCTCCAGTGGGATACCTAAAGCTCTAGGGGTTTTTTTGTCTCTTTAGGTATCTCAATTCCCCATATATCGAATAGCAATGATGACTGTCTTCTAGTGTTCAGGGAGTTATAAGAATATTTGAGGAATCCTTCCCCTCTAGAAAGGTGTCTGTGCTATGACACTGTTAAGTCTCAACCTGGTAATCTTTTGCCTGAACACCTAGGCTGGGAATATCCATCTGTTGTAACTTTCGTTGGATATTTAATCCGATGCATCTATTTAATGGAAAAAAAGAGAGCTTGTTTAACCCCATCCTAAGGTCAGTTTTTAACAGTTACTCTGTACAGCTGCTTTTTAGAGGTAAGGGTAGGTTGAACCTCACTGATTAACTCAGCCTAGATACCTATTTTTGAAATAACAAATGTTAGATGAAAATGACAGTTTGTACTTGCTTGAATTTGATTAATTCGGGGTTTGTTGCTTAAGTGCATCAATTAAGACTCATTGTTCTAACTGTCTTTCATTTCTGCTTATTTCTTCTTACTCTGAAAAGTTTAACATGCATTCTTTCTTTTCTTCTCTTTTCCAGCACTGTGTGGACGAGAGGAGAGTTTCTTGTGTGCCAGTGGGATCTGCATCCCAGGGAAACTGGAGTGTAATGGCTACAATGACTGTGATGACTGGAGTGATGAGGTCCATTGCAGTAAGTTTCTTAAGCCTTGCAGTGTTCAATTGAAGCACTGAATCCATTCAGGGAAACCTAAAAACTAAAGAAGGCTATTGGTACAGAATAGGAGCTTTGCATAGTATTTGCATATATTGACATTTGGACTCTCTCAGTTGCCATTGAATGTGTTTACCTTTGCTCACTCTGGCCACAGCATGTGTTTTTGATCTATCAAATTTTATACCTGGAAGCAGATTCTAAGATTTCTGCAAGGAGCCATGTGGAAATTAGGAGTATTTTGGGGCTTTTTTTTTTTTTTTTTAATGGATCAATAACATCCATCAGAAGGGTACTTCTGATAATAAACAGAGGACTGTTAGTTGTATCTTTTTCCTAGTCCTTGGCATTGATTTTACAGCAGATGCATAAGCATCTGTTTAGAAAGTTCTCTTGGCTTCAACCCTGGATGTGGTTTATTTAAATAAATCCCAGTACATGGTGCAGTAGAAAAGAAAAATTAATATACATGCTTAATATCTTAATTTCTTATTTATTTCTCTGTGGTAGTGTGTATCTTTAGAGCTCCTATATTTTTTTTTGTGTTGACAAAAACATCCTTGGACTACTAATACCTTTAGAAAAGCTGAGCAAATGTATAGTAGGAAAACAATGACAGAAAAAAGGAAAATGTGGAACAATGACTAAATAGGGACATGATGCCACAAAACAGTGCTGTGCATTCATTCAGACTTTGGAAAATGTCAGACCTGGGGTTGAGTTCCAGACTGTGCTGTTTAGACTCACCTCAGAAGATTTGTTCTTGTTAGTGATTTAAGAGCCTGGGCATTCCAAGACTCACAAAGCTGCTTTTAAGGAAGTTGCTGATAGATTTTATCTGGGATACTCCAAGGAATAAATGATGTCTGCAGTTTCCTCCTGGTCTCAATATCAATGAGGCTAGAGCTTGCTTTTCCTTTAATAGCCTACAGTTTATTTAATGGAGATTGATATAATTTCTGTTGCATAAAAAGTATTGTATGTTTTTATCTTTGAATTTTTCCTGTCAGTGTTAACTTCCGTTTTTAATGTAAGCTAAAAAATTTAAAAATGCCTATGAGGCTATGGCTCTCAAGTTCCATTAGAAATGGGAAAAGAAGAAATTAGTAATATAAGAATAAAAATATTACATGTCTTGAAAAAACAGGCATTATAAATTTCATGAGTTAAGATTACCTTTAAAAGAAAGCCTGTCTGTTAAATGATACAGGATTTATAGGCAGAGGATGTCTTTTATTAGGATAGCTGGTAAGAGTTGGGGAGAGCGGGTGGAGGTCAAAAAAGACCTTCTTGAATTACACAGCAGAAACAGCAAAACCGAAAGAGGACTTATTTGCCTGAAAGATTGTCTGATAAAAGATGCTGTTTCCTGCAGTCCTTGCCTCTCTCAAATTCTTAAGTCACCTGATAGAATCATAGAATAGTTTGGATTGGAAGGGACCTTTAAAGGTCATCTAAGCCAACCCCCCTGCAATAAGCAGGGACATCTTCAACTAGATCAGGTTGCTCAGAGTCCCGTCCAACCTGACCTTGAATCTTTCTGGGGATGAGGCATCTACCACCTCTCTGGGCAACCTGTTCCAGTGTTTCACCACCCTCATTGTAAAAAATTTCTTCCTTATATCTAGTCTGAATCTACCCTCTTTTAGTTTAAAACCGTTACCCCTTGTCCTATCACTACAGGGCCTACTAAAAAGTCTGTCCCCATCTTTCTTATAAGCTCCCTTCAAGTATTGAAAGGCTGCTCCTTCTCCAGGCTGAACAACTGCAACTCTCTCAGCCTTTCCTCATAGGAGAGGTGTTCCATCTCTCTCATCATTTTTGTGGCCCTCCTCTGGACCCACTCCAACAGGTCCATGTCTTTCCTGTGCTGAGGACTCCAGAGCTGGACGCAGTACTCCAGGTGGGGTCTCACCAGAGTGGAGTAGAGGGGCAGAATCACCTCCCTCGACCTGCTGGCCACGCTTCTTTTGATGCAGCCTAGGATACAGTTGGCTTTCTGGGCTGCAAGCGCACGTTGCTGGCTCATGTCCAGCTTTTCATCCACCAGTACCCCCAAGTCCTTCTCCTCAGGGTTGCTCTCAATCCTTTTATCTCCCAGCCTGTATTGATACTGGGGGTTGCCCCAACCCAGGTGCAGGACCTTGCACTTGGCCTTGTTGAACCTTGTGAGGTTCACATGGGCCCGCTTCTTGAGCTTGTCCAGGTCCCTCTGGATGGCATCCCATCCCTCAGGAGTGTCAACCGCACCACTCAGCTTGGTGTTGTCTGCAAACTTGCTGAGGGTGCACTTGATCCCACTGTCTATGTCATTGATGAAGATATTAAACAGCACTGGTCCCAATACAGACCCCTGAAGGACACCCCTTGTCACTGATCTCTATCAGGACGTTGAGCTGTTGACCACTACCCTTTGGATACGACCATCCAACCAATTCCTAATCCACCAAACAGTCCACCCATCAAATCCCTATCTCTCCAATTTAGAGAGAAGGATGTTGCGGGGGACTGTGTCAAAGGCCTTACAGAAGTCTGGATAGATGACATTCGTAGCTCTTCCCTTGTCCACTGACGTAGTCACTCCATCACAGAAGGCCACTAGGTTGGTCAGGCAGGGCTTGCCCTTGGTGAAGCCATGCTAGCTGTCTCGAATCACCTCCCTGTTCTCCATATGCCTTAGCATAGCTTCTAGGAGGATCTGTTCCATGATCTTTCCAGGCACAGAGGTGAGGCTGACAGGTCGGTAGTTCCCAGGGTCCTCCTTTCTACTCTTTTTAAAAATGGGTGCAATGTTTCCCTTTTTCCAGTCACCGGGGACTTCACCTGACTGCCATGACTTTTCAAATATCATGGAGAGTGGCTTGGCAAGTATATCAGCCAATTCCCTCAGAACTCTGGGATGCATCTCGTCAGGTCCCATAGACTTATGTATGTTCAGGTTCCTCAGGTGGTCATGAACCTGATCTTCTCTTACAGTGGGAGGGACTTTGCTCCCCCAGTCCCTGTCTTGTGGTCCATCCACTCGAGAGGTGTGGGAAGAGAGGTTGCCAGTGAAGACTGAGGCAAAAAAGTTGTTGAGTACGTCAGCCTTCTCCTCATCTGTTGTTACCAGTTTGTCAGCTGTGTTCATTGGGGGGTACGCTTTCTTTGACCTTCCTTTTCTGGCTGACATACCTATAGAAGCCCTTCTTATTATTCTTTGCATCCCTTGCCAAGTTCAGCTCCAGCTGCGCCTTGGCCTTTCTGACCCCGTTCCTATACAACTAGGCAGCATCCCTATACTCTTCCCAGGACACCTGTACCTGCTTCCACTGCCTGTGCATTTCCTTCTTGCCCTTTAGTTTGACCAGCAGGTCTCGACTCATCCATGCTGGTCTCTTGCTGTCCTTTCCTGATTTCTTACACCTGGGGATCGAGAGCTCTTGCGCTCTATGGAAAGCATCCTTAAAGATCTGCCAGCTCTGTTCTGCTCCCTTGTCCCTGAGGGCAGTTTCCCAGGGGGTCCTATTGACTAACTCCTTGAACAGCTGGAATTTTGCTTTCCTAAAATTCAGGGTCCTGACTTTACTCTTTCCCTGCCCCATATCCCTCAGGACTGCAAATTCCACCAGTGCATGATCACTGCAGCCCAGGCTGCCTCCAGACTTGACATCACTGATTAGCTCACTTGTGTTGATGACCATTAGGTCCAGTATTGCATCCTCTCTGGTAGGGCTGTCTATCACCTGGCTTAAGAAGTTGTCCTCAATGCACTCCAGGAGTCTCCTGGATTGCCTATAGCTCACTGTGCTACTTTTCCAGCAGATGTTGGAGTGGTTGAAGTCCCCCAGCAGGATGAGTGCCTGTGAGCATGGTGCCTCCTATATCTGGAGTAAGAAGGCTGTGTCAATAGGCTCCCCTTGATCAGGCAGCCTGTAGTAGACACCAACCACAAGGTTCCCTTTGTTGCCTTGGTCTCTAATTCTTACCCATAAGCTTTCAATCTGCTCTTGGCTATTCTTCAGAGACAGCTCTTCACAATCTATCCATTTCTTGACATAGAGGGCAGCCCCTCCGCCCCTCCTTCCTCCCCTGTCCCTTCTGAACAGCCTGTAGCCATCGATAGCCGCACTCCAGTCATGGGATTCGTCCCACCAAGTGTTAGTAATGGCAACTAAGTCACAGCTTTCTAGCAGCATGGTGGCTTCCAATTCCTCCTGTTTGTTGGCCATTCTGCATGCGTTGGTGTAGAGGCACTTCAGCTGGGCCGTCGGCCGTGTCACCTTCTTAGAGGAACAGACCTTAATTCCTTTGAGGTATTTCACTGGTGTTCCCCTGTTGGCTCCTATTACCTGAGGAGCCCCTGGCTCATCTCTGTAAGACTTCAAGTGTGCTCCAGTGTACCCAGCACGTCTCAGAGCAACAGGCTGAGGGCCCTCGCTAGCACCCCATCACTCTAATCTTGGTGTGTTGTCCGACAGCTTGTCATGGGCAAGCCTGATATTATCCCCCTCCCCCTTCAAGTCTAGTTTAAAGCTCTGTCAATGAGCCCCGCTAGCTTGTGAACAAAGACTCTCTTCCCCCTTTGAGAAAGGGGAATCCCATCTGACGCCAGCAGGCCTGGTGCTGTGTAGACCATCCCATTATTGAAAAACCCAAAATTGTGGCGGTGACACCAGACATGGAGCCATGTATTAATAGACTGGGTCTGTCTGTTTCTTCCAGTGTCGCTGCCCACAACAGGAAAGATAGAGGAAAAAATTACCTGTGCTCCAGATTCCCTTACCAACCCTCCCAAGGCCCTGAAGTCTCTTTTGATTGCCCTTAGAGTACACATTGCGTCTTCATTGCCACCCACATGGAAGAGCAATAATGGGTAATAGTCTGAGGATCATACCAGGAAGTTTCCTAGTGACGTCCTTAACCTGGGCCCCAGGGAGGCAGCAGACTTCCCTAAGAGGAGGGTCTGTCCAGCATATTGGACCCTCTGTTCCCCTCAGAAAGGAGTCACCTACAACTATAACCTGTCTTTTCTGCCTGGTGGAGGTCGTCATGATACAGAGGGTAGGCCTTTCTGACCTTGGCAACACCTCTGATGTAGATGGCCATCATCCACATCATCCATTGACTGGCCCTCCACATCCAGAGCCTCATACTTGTTGTACAGAGGCACCTGGGAAGGTGAGGTGGGCAAGGAGGGGGTTCACCTGCTGCCCCAAGCATGGACTTGCCTCCATTCACTCCTTTCCTTTAAGCTACTGCCTTCTGCCTGGCGAGGGGAGGATACGAGATCCCTTTGATCTTGTTTTTTTTCTGGTGGCTGTTCCTGTTTCTGTCTCAGGGAGGGCAGAGCATGATTCCACCAGTCTATCTCTTTCTCAGACTCCCTGATGCTCCTTAACCTTTCTACTTCCTCTCGTAGCTCTGCCACCAAGCTGAGCAGATCATCCACTTGGTCACGCCTCACACAGCTGTTCTCACTACTGCCGTCCGTTACCGGTGAAAGGCTCTGGCACACCCTGCAGCCTGAGACCTGGGTGGCTTCGTGTTTTTGTTGGAGGTCTGTCTGGGTTGCCACATCCATTCTGGCAAGTGCAGAGGAAATAGCTTTCTGCTGGGTGGATACCGTAGGCGTACGGTAGGGTGGAAACCCCTGGTGTTTCCATGCCTCAGGAGACCCCACTGTGCGCCAAGATCTGCTGCTCCGCTGCAGATCGGGCCAGCTCCGGAGCAGGCCAGAGCAGCTCACCTCAGTGACTGACCACAATTAGAAGAACGTTTTTACCAAAACTTATTAAGGCATGGAAATACACCATTAACACACTCAGGACAACCTTACTGTTACCTTGTACTAGTCATTTTTGTTGCCAAGTAATAACCCTAAAATTATGAGTTTTGCACAGTAGTGTTTTGTTCCTGGTTTAAGTTAAACACACCTTTAAAGGTGCATTAATTTGGGATATTTGGTTTGGTTTTCATTATCTTCCCTCTTCAGAGTGCTACAAAGAAGAGACCTTTAGGCGTCCTGACAGTTCATGTCCCCTTTTCTGACAAAGGCCACAGCCATGTGTGAGGGCAGCTATTTTCTTAATCTCATTGGAATGAAGAGGTTTCTTCTGTTGAGAAAAAAGCAAAACTACTAAACTTCCATCAATGAAAAATAAATGGCAAAAAATGACTATTAACCCTAAAAATATATTTTCCTCAAGTCCAGCCAAAGTATGCGAGTTTTAAGTGCGTGAGTAGTTTGAAGAAACTGCCTTATTCCTGTAGGGATCATTATAGATAACTGAAGGTTATAATTTTATGATGAATTCATAATTAAATTTATGAAATGATTGATTTTTTAATTCTTAAAACACTTCTCCTTCGATCAAAGTACATGCTATCAAATTTAAGTCTTATCCTAGGCTCATTCATAAGGTGTTTCAGTTCAGCTTCAAGATAGTTCAGTAGTAACTTTCCCAGTGACTGACATTTCCGTAATAATGAAAATATTCAGTAGTCCGCAAAATTGAGTTGCTATTCACCATTTAATGATTAAATATTTGGCAATATTTAGCAATATTTGAGAAAGAAAATAAAAATTTTAATTTTTATGCTTTGTTCTATTTTGTATAAACTGACTTCTGACCGCTAGTGCTTATACATAGCTTTCCAGTGTTTAATGGGACCCAGAACAACACATGGAAAAGCTGTTCCCTTCTTATTAAGTCCAAACTATATTTGCTCATAGGAAAGTTTTATCTAGTGCGAAATTTATTTTCAAATTTTTGTTGTTAACCTTGAGGATGGGGGTAATGGAGTATATGAAACAATAGCAGCAGATTTAGCTTAGAGTAAACAGCATTAATGCATTGAAGAGGATAACTAGGTATAACCATATGGCTCACTTCTAGTCTAATTTCTGCTCCATTGATTGCTGGGGAGCTATTTTGTCTGCATGAGAATCGTAAACAAAGAGTGTGGGCAATATAGATGGAGAAAAATATTTGGACTCTGTTCTAGCAAACAAATTTATATAGCAGTAGATTGTTTAGGAGCAAAAATTACACAGAAAGGCAAGTATTTCTACTGCTGGAGTCTTGTGAAAAGACTATATGAGACTCTTCACAATCTCCGTGAGTCGGTCAGAGCTGTGAGGAGAATCTTTTCATTACAGTTACTTCCCAAATGAGATTAAAAGGCTTTTAAACTCAAAAGGTCAAGCTTTATTAGAATGTAAAAGAAAAAATTAACCCTTTAAAAGAAAAAAAAAAAACCCTTTAAAAGAGAAACTGAAAGAAACTTGATGACGCAGAATAGAAATGAAAGGATCTACAAACAAAACTGCCTTTGCTGACTGTGGCCTTGAAGGTTGGGTCTTTGGGCTTGGTTTCAGTCAACCCAGGAACTTTCTTTTTTTTCAGCGAATTCTGTTCTGTGTTCTTTTGCCCTTGGGAAGTTTCTTTATCACACTGGAGCCCTGTCCATGTGTTTGTTTCCTGCCTTTTCCAGCTTTGTTTCAGTCTCTGATGTGCTTTAGGTTCGCTCTTTGTTGAATTCTTGCTCTGCCTCCTCTACTCTGTAAAAGCTGTAACATAACATAGAACTGCATGCAAACAGATAGGTGTCTCAGGGATGACAATAACGGTGCTGATAATTAATTTTGGGGGGGGAGAAATAGATTTCTCTCAGCTGTACACTGTATTGGAGTCACAGTAATTCATTTCATTCTGATATATGTTAATGAGATAGATTGAAAATTGAGGTGGATTGAAAACTGAATGAATGGTTGGGCCCAGAGGGTGGCGATCAGAGGCATGAAGTCTGTTTGAAGGCCAGTAACTAGCAATGTATCCCAGGGTCAATACTGGGTCCAAATGCATTCAGCATCTTTATTAATGACCTGGATGATGGGGCAGAGTGTACCCTCAGCAAGTTTGCTGATGACACCAAACTGGGATGAGTGGCTGTCACACCAGAGGGTCATGCTGCCACCCAGAGGGACCTCAACAGGCGGGAGAAATGGGCTGACAGGAGCCTCATGAACTGCAACCAGGAGAAGTGCAGAGTCCTGCACCTGGGAAGGAACAACCCCCTGCACCGATATACACTGGGGACTGCCCAGCTGGAAAGCAGCTTGGCAGAAAAAGACCTGGGAGTCCTGGTGGACACCAAGTTGAAGACGAGCCAGCAACGTGCCCTTGCCTCAAAGAAGGCTAATAGTATCTTGGGCTGTGTTAGAAAAAGTATCCTTCCCCTCCACTCAGCACTGGTGAGGCCACACCTGGATTACTATGACCAGCTCTGGGCTCTTCAGTACCAGAGAGACCTGAACATAATGGAGAGAGTGAAGGATCCTGATGAGCAAGTTTTACACGTAATGCGCCAAATGCAACAGGCTCTCTTACATCCCTCTGGCTGCACTTACACACACACTTCCCTAATACGTACACTCACTTCCTCTTCCTCCTCATGTGCCTTTCTCAGTCATACTTGTTCACAAAGGGTGAACAAGACGAAGACCATTTTAGTAATAAAATACAAAAGAAAATGTTTACACGCATGTGCCACTGCATGCCACACTCCAAAACAGAGCGTCTTGTTGAATTAGGGTCTTATTTGCTCCTAGAAGTGGCAGAATTTGTACATTGAGTCTGCACATATATTTTTAAACATAGACCTTTAAAATGCAGGGCTCCTAAAACCGCCTCTGAGTGTTGGGCTGAGGTGATTCATGGTTAGAAGGACACATGATGCAATAGTGAAGTGGTGAAAACAGGGTATGCATGAACAGAGATCAAAGGGTTGCTGAATGCAGAAGATTGACCAGGCTTTATTTGTGCTTAGTGGAGTATAGAATAGGAATTTGTATTTAATTTTATGAGAACTGGGCTTGTCCCATCGTTAACAAAATTTAAGCTGAGCCTTTTACAAATGGCAGCTGCAAAGTGCTCATCTTATTCTGATGGAAGTAACTAGCTACCCTATACTATATATTATTGCCAGTATCTTGAAGAAAATGTATGTTAAGACTGTTAGATTTTCATCAAATGACTCTTATTTCCTTGCAAGGAAGTTTGTATTCTTTTTGTTTACCCTGTCTGTGGGGGCCTGAGAGCTGCCATACCCTAAAGGACACTGCTACAGCTACAGAGGTATGAATGTAAACAGGAATGGGGGTATGGATGGACATTAAACAGTAAACTCATCCAGAGGAAACAGCATAGAAAAAGACAGCTTTGTTTCATTTCCATGAGGACCAATGGAAGCACAGAGACTGTCAGTTACAAACTAATCAGTAAGGATAAAGGTTGCCAGAGTACTTCACGCTGTTGCATACTCAAAACAAGTAATGTTTAGAATTTTACTCTCAGCTGGCTATTGTTCTGCTTACATGAAACTAGAACTTAAATATTTTCATTTAGTTTAGGGTTTTTGGTATTTACTGTTTCATGCCTTTTGTTCTTTTAAAGCTAAATTAACTATTGACTACAAAGCTCATGGCTCAGCCATATTATTTAACTTTATGTCCTGAAGCGTTGTCCTTCGCATTGTGCTATAAATTCCGTTTAGACTTCTTAAGATGATGTGAAACTTGTAGAAAGCATGAATGCTTCTGTGGGGGAAGGGGAAGAAGTGATTCATGTTCAAGTTCTAGAGCTGAGGTTGGTAAAGCCTTGAGAAACTTAAAGTTAGAGCAGTCACCTAGGAGGTTGAACACTTGGCTGACATTGATCTGGAGGGTTAGAAACCCCAGTGCACCTTCTGGGAGAGTGTTGCACCCTTCAGTGTGTAATATACTTAGAAGGACACCCTTCTTTCTAAGTGGGACCACTGTGCAATCATGAACACAGGAGTCACATGCCAAGAGGAGAGAAGCAAGCGGTAGCATGATTCTGTTGTTTAGTGGCTGAGCATCTCTGAGCAATCTGTACGTTGTCCAGGAAAGAGCTCATTTAAAATGCCCACATATCCCAGTAAGAAAGGGCACAAAGAACTTCCTTGGTTCCAGTGGCATAGCTTCAACAGGAAGGAAGGATTGTCCATCCAGCTATTCTATGTCCTGGCATTCTCCCTGGAAAAGCCAGATGTGAAGGAAAAGCCTAGAGGAAGGTAGTGGAACTAGGTCACCCACTTCCCAACTGTGTGTTTGCAATCAAAAGTTATTACTAATGGGACCAGACACCACCAACCCTATTTTCTTTCCTACCCCCTTTCCTATCTACAACGTAGATTCCATGTTTTTATTGAACCTGATATTATTCCAGCATTTTGGATATTCTCGGAGAACATTTATCAGGGCTTTGCTGAAGGCCTCAGCCGTGGAAAGAAAAGCTAAACCCACTTAGTGCTGACAGTGCTAAGAATTCCTTGATGAGACGGCATCAGGCCAAATTCTGAGCTCAAAACTGTGTAAAGCATAAAGCTCATTTGAAACCATTGTAAGATCAAAGGCAGGCTCAAAAGCAGGGTCTGGGGATCTTGATTTTGCTGTTAGAAGCTTCAGCTCCACCTAATAGCCACATCAGGTGCTCAAGACTGTCCTAGTAATCTAGCCGATGAAACCCATAACCGTTCGCAAGAACTTTATGTGTATAAATTAATTAAACATTTTGGTCCATATGTGTAACCAGAGCACTTTCTCCTCATGGTATTGATCAAAAAAGCAATTGGTAGGAACAGAATAAAAATGTCTAAAAATTGCTTTTGATTTTTCTTGTTCTTCCATATTAGATTCTAATAAACTGGTACACATTGAATATTAATGCAGACGTGTAAATTGTAGGGTATCTTTAATCTCGTTTTAGTCAATACATTCCAGTGTTCATAGTTTATATGAATGTTCCAATGTCACGTTAACATTTTACAAAAATTTGTTTTGTAGACTGCAGTGAAGATGTATTTCGTTGCAACACAGGAAAATGCCTAAATTATACCTTTGTTTGTGATGGATATGATGACTGTGGAGACCTTAGCGATGAACAAAACTGTGGTAAATGAAAGTTTTATGCTTTTCTGAAGTCTTTAAGATAGCAGTATTGCCTAAGCCAGCAATCTTTTTCCTTAAACTACTAAAAGACTAATATATCCTGCTGTTATTCTTTTTGGGTAAAGTAAAAACAGCTCACAAATTCTATATGCAATTTGAAAAGGTTTAAAGGAGAGTTGTGGGTTAATCCAAATTTTGAAGGTAGTGGTATTTTGAAGAAATATTCTGATTTGCAATTTGTTTTAAACTAATTCAAGATGTTATGGTTGCTTTCTTGCTAACTTGGCTGAATTTGACTGAGATTAAAGCAAACCATAAGAGGCTACACACTGGTGATGCCAACTGTTTTACAGCTGAGCTGTTTTTACATAAGCTTCATAGTGAACTTGTATGTTTTGATGATCAAATTCTGTTTTCAATCAGCTTTGTATGTTCTGCCTCCTTATATTTGTCTTTCTACCTACACTTAACTTTCATAGGAAAAAAATGAAGTTTTGACATAAAAAAGAATAATCTTCAGATGTAAATATCAGAAAACTTTGAAGGCCTTGTTTTTTCTAACTTTTGCTCCTGGTACTACACCTGACAAATATTAAGTGCTCTAAAATAATTCTTTAAAAGTTAAAATATTATTTCTCACTTTTTTTCTTTTGCTTTTCTAAGGAAAAGCACAGAAAATTTCAAGACTAAAAATCAAGGCACAGTTTTTTCTGAGATTTGTTTTATGTTTCTTCTCCAAATTAAACATAGTCTAAGATCTTTCACTACTTTTTGTCAGTTTTGGTTGTTTTGTGTTTTTTTTCATAAACTGTCTTTGATTAAAGACTTTTCTAAACATTAATCTGACTCCTACAATTCCTATCTTGAGATAGTTTTTTCTAGATAAAATTTAAGACCTAACTTTTTGTATAGGCTATAAATGGGTTTCATAGGAGATTTGGCAGACTGGACTGTGTCTGTGCTCCCTGTTTATTTTGGTGTAAAGTCAACCTGCTCGACAGAATGCTTTTCTTTATTTGTGGAAGCATTTGGATAGAAAGAATAAGATGAAGACTGGAATAGTTGTAGATCGTTCTTATGGAAAATTCTGAGTGTATGCAAAAAACATAGTTTCTGATTAAGTGCCAAATATGGCAGCTGAGAAACTTTTTTTTTTTTTTAACTTCTTAGTAAAAAGATAAATGTAGGGAATTATTTTCTCTGATGGCAACTGAAAATGTTGGCTAACTGAAAATCATTCCATGAGGTGGGAAGCCAGAAGATCTTTTAATTTGCTTAACAAATCTTAGAAACTTGTTTATTTGCAAATGGAAACAACTGTGCACCTGAGAGAAGGAATGAGCGCATCACTGTCTATATAGGCAATAGAATTCAGAACATATGTAACTACCATCTGCAAAAAAATCTGCAGGTACAGCAGATTTCTTACTGTAATTTACTAATGCAAAATGGCTCATTAGTAAGAATGATTAGCTTATAGGCATAGAACAGTTGATCAATAATATAAATTATACAAATGTTAAATTATCATCTTTTTTTTTGTCCTCAAATTTGCATTTTATTTAGATTGTAATCCAGTGACGCATCATCAGTGTGGAGATGGGAGATGTATAACAGCTGATTGGGTATGTGATGGTGACCATGACTGTATAGACAAATCAGATGAAATCAATTGCTGTAAGTTCCCTTAATCTCTAAATTAGTTTTTTCTTTCTTTAAACATAAAACCCAAACTTTAAGATAAGTAGTATACTTACTTATTACTTGTAAGGCAAAACTATAAGCTTACTTGATTTCAGAAGTTCGCACTTGACAAATGTCCCTTCTGGTAGACAGCTGCAGCAAATTAAACATTTGTTGCCATTGTTGAGAAGTACCAGCATTGCCTTGTGTTTCAGCTTCTTGTTAATTACAGAATTAGCTTTTTGTTAATTGTAATCTTCCCATTAAAGAGTAATGTATGAATGTATATAATCTCTTAAACTGTAGGCTTTCTGAGTTTGTGACAGTTTTCTGATGTGTCTGTATGTGACCTATCACACCTTGTCAGAGTTTGGACTTCTGTCTGCTCCAATGATGATGGTGTATATCTGCAAAACAACTATACTAGAATATTGCTGAGGTTGCAAAATCAAGTCTTTGGGAACTAGCACATGTTTTAATGTGATTAAGGTTCTCATAAGACATATGCTTATGCTGCTTTGATTCTTGCTGCCAGTCCATGCTGGACCTTGCAACCACTATCCTACAATTTTCCCTGAAATCTAAGAACCTAATCTCAATAAAGGAGTGTAAGTAAGTGGGCAAAGAAAAGGTGGCAATTTTTATATGAGTAAAAATGATGTGGGGTTTTTTTCTTGGAAAAGCTGAACCTTCGTCTCAGCCTGTTGCTAATACCTGACGTACATAGTTTCAGTCCCTGTAGTTAAAGATCAGCACAGCTGTAGGCTATTGAAAACATAGCCTACATATAATGAAAAATGTTTAGTGATCTTCAGTGCTAAGCAGAGTTATCAGTTCCTCCTAAAAGAACTTCAAGATGATGTTAAAAAATAATTAAGACCTTCATTAACCTAAGTTGATCAGAATATCATCTTTTTTTTCTCTCTAGCATGTCATAGTCAGGGTCTGGTGGAGTGCAGAAATGGGCAGTGCATTCCTAGTGCATTCCAGTGTGATGGAGATAATGACTGTAAAGATGGAAGTGATGAAGAAAACTGCAGCGAAAGTAAGGCTATCCCTCATTTTATTCTTCTTACTGAAGCTACTATTGACTGCTTTGTTCTGAATTGCCTTTAGCTAAACCTGTCTGACAAATTTACTTTCTTTGCCTTTCAAATAACACTTGCTAAGCCTGGTTGGTGTCTGCTTTCACACAGGAAGTTGTAACCAGAGTTTTATTAGTCCTTAAAAATATAAAAAGTTAAAGAAATGGAGGTGATATTTAGCATAGTATTTGGTTATCTGCAATGATCAGCTGTTACTTGAAATAAATTAATAAATATTCACATTGTCTGCAGCAATTAGAAGCTACTATCACAGGAATTGGTGTCGTATGAGGAGGAATTTTCTCATGAAAATCCTTTTTTCATCAGAACTTGGGAATCAGAGAAAGGATGTTTTCATAAGTAAACTAATGATTTAGTGTGTCTAAGGGAAAATATATGAGAAAGTAAGTTTTCACAGCTATGTAGTAGCTGTGTCATGATGGGTTGTATGAAAGAAAAGGAAACCAGGCAGTTTATTGAGCCCTGGAACTTGGTTTCCCAGAGACTTGTGTCCTGTGGTACATTTTGACACTCAGAAAGTGATGTTGTCATGTTGTGATCGTTTCAGCATTTGAAGGTATTTTTCATGTGTAATTCTCTTGTTTCTGGTAAGGTATAGGTTCAGATTGCAGCCTTTCCTTCAATGTGAGAATTATTAATGTCTTTCTTTCTCTTATGAATCTTATTTTTAAGAAATTGAAGTAATTCACTTTATTTAGAAAACTCTAGTGCTGTCAGATATAGTGGTAATAGGGCAACCTATTCAAAAGTTATTAGAGTAGAACAGATCTGTTATCATAAGATAAACACACAGTGTGATTACATAAGCCTCATTTCTTTAGGAAACCAGTCTAGAAGAAATCCTTTCATAAGCGTGTCTACTCAGTCCCTTCTGTTCATATTAAGTTCTCGGGATCTTCCTACTCCAATTTAAATATCTCCATTCCAAAAAATAACTGAGAAGTTGAAACACAGAAATTACCGTTATTCTTCTTCAAAATTAATGTTGACGTTGCAAAAAGGTCTTGCACGAAATTTCTTCCAGTACTGACTGTGGCAATCTAAAAACCGAGGACCAAGTTATGTCCTTAGTTCTGACTGTGCAATCTCACAAAATGCTCAGTTTTTATTCTTCGTCTTTCCTGATGTCCAGCCTCAATCTTATTCTATGAATTCCGTGATCCTCTGTTTCTCTTGCTAATAATGAAACTATAATTTTTAATATAAAAGAGATGAGGCAGGAGAAGGGATAATTGAAAAGTACAAAACTGTTTAGAGCATTCTATAAGCAACCATTTCAACTTTTAAAATTCACCCAACTGAAGCCTCTTAAATTTGTTTATCACTAGTAAAAGAGAATTTCACTGAAAACGTGGATGCAGGATCTGGGCTAGAAGTCAGTGATGTGTTTTGTTTTCCCTGCTTTTTGCCTCTGTGGATGTTGAAGAAATGGTTAAAAATCTTTTTTTGGTAAGATGAACAGATATAGATTCAAGGATACTAAATGCAGAGGAGTAGGATGAGGTGATAATTATGTAGTCAATGATCTCACTATATGCTAAAAGATTTTTCTGCTTAGCATTAAACTGCAAAGCTTTTAAATATGAAAGTTTTCCTTGTTCTTATTATGCATTCTTCAGTGTGCAAAAACCTCTGTCTAATATTTTGCGATATTGTGTAGAGCAAAATTCTTCTTTTATGCAACCATATCCTAACCGTCCTAAATTTGCATGAGAATGTGTAGGCAGAATTTGGATATCATTTGGATTATTCCTCTTTAGTTCCTTGCAAAGTCCATGTAAAAGCAAGGCAGAATTCTTGTTTGTAACTTTCTTTTGTATTTCTTATGTATGTTGTTCATTTCAGCAACTACAGAAAAAGTAATAGGACATACACTTAATACAAAGACTTCTCTGCTCTATAAATCAAACAGTTTGGATATGCCTAGCAGAGGCAGTGAAGTTAGGGCTGAAGTGATCTGGAGTGTTGGTTTTGTTACAAACACAGTAAATATGTGAAATCAGCATAGAAATTTGAGGTCAAGATGTAGTGACTTGCCACTTGCCTATATAAGAATACAGGGACCTTGTGTAATAGTACAAGTATATACATATAGGGATTACAAATGACCATTGCTTCATCCATATCCGAATGAGAAAAATAGTCTCCTTCGCTACATACCTTAAGGAAATTTAAGATATGGCATCTATTAACATTACTGCTCTCTGTAAAAATAGAAATCTGATATAGATGTACTCACAGCTGGTTCTGTGATCCCTTCAAAAGACAGGGTAGAGTGTGTTTATAGAAATTCAGCATTGACTGTGCTAGGATCAAAAGAATCTACACTGTAGCACAGGGATTTTTAAAGAGTTGAGAAACTCTTCCACTACGGGATAAGAAGGAGTTGGAGCAAACTTTAAAAATGAATTTTAATGTAAAGATTGTGATAGCTTTAAAAGTCAAAAGGTTTCCCCTACCTTTCAAGTTCCATTTTGCAATCAGATGCACCTGTAAAATAAGACAGTCAATTGCTGCAGCAAAGGAAAGTACCTCCATTGCTTCAATATATAACATGTATGAAGGGAAGTAAATCCACGTAATTATGAACAGATGTGACTACATCGTCAGTTCTTTGGGACAAGATTGTTGTCAAGGTCATTGAAACAAGATGTTTCTTCAGCATCTTCTGTATGCCCAACATAAGGATGCCATGACTAAATGATTAATGTTTGTGGACAGTAGTGCAATACAAACACTAAGCAATAGCTGCAATAAACTGTTTTAAACAGGATGAGATGATAAAATCCAAACTGTTCAGTCTCTGTGTACAGAATAGTAAATTAAATGACTGATTTTTTAAAAGTCATATGGAAGAGAGAATTTAATGGTTTGGAAAGGAGCTATCACAACTATGAGACAGAGAGAAGTCCAGGGATTTGTCAGAGAAACTAACTACCCAGGTAATGTGCTCAGAAACTTTTTGATGAAGTGCTAGTTTTAGTTATTCTGAATTCCATCTTTAGGACCATAGCCTTTTTGAGTTTCTTTTTGTTGTTGTTGTTTGTTTTTAACGAGCCAAAGAAGGACAATAAAGCTTCAGCTCTGATGACCTTTCTTCAGGATGGTTTTTATTGTCCACCAAAACAATCATAAAATGAGAAGCAGATCAACTGAATGGCACTGAAGAATAATTGCCAGAGGGTATTCTCTTTCAGCTAGGACCTATTGTTCCCTTTGAAATATGATTTACATGACTTTCCATACTCTGCCAGAGGATCATGGTAAATGGCTTTCAGAGATCCATACCTCTCATTCAGAAACTGGGATATAAATTCTTATGTTAAACACAGAGGTAAAGAAAAGTGACATCTGGACAGTGCTGCACACTTTTCTTCCTTAACAACACTTCCTTACTGCACTTGAAATGCTGTAGGGTACTTATTCAACTACGTGAAGGAAATACTTAATTGTAATGTAAACTCTGTATTTTCTCATCACTACACTCCAGTAATTTTTATTAGTCAGGTAAATAATTAGAATAGTAAATTTCTGTTTTCCTCAGGCCAAACCCTCTGTCAGGAGGGAGACCAGAGATGTACTTCCTGTCCTGATCCCTGTGGACCTTCTCTCTGTGAGATGAGAAACAGCCAGCCAAACTGCAGTAAGTAGGTCACATGCTTCATACTGTCACTGTTTTAGGGTGTTTCAGAGTATAATGAGGATGCAGGGTAGAACACAGTAAGTAATACTTTAATTTACTATCTAATGCGTATGTGTAATGATTAAGTATTGAAAAGGGCAAAGTTGAAACAAAAGTTTCATCATAACTCTTGATTATTGATGTACTAAGAGATACTCATAACATTTGACATTGAGATATTTTCCCTTCTGTGAATTTTTGATATGTTCTTAATGAGTGTTTACAGTTGCACTTTTTCTTAACATTTAATGACATTCAGTGTTTACATAAAGTAAACAACACAATGTAAAGCAGAAGTTACTGGTTTATTTTCAAAATATAAGAAAACATGGTACTGTGTTTAGCAGTCTGGAGAACTTTTAGCCATTTTATGAAGGAATAATTTTGATATTCAAACTGGCAAAACTAGTTATTCTTCTGACCAATATATATTGTAGAGGATGGGGGTCTTCAACACTGCGTATCTTCATTTCTGTGTCCTGTACTATACCACTCCATGCAAGCCTCCTATACCCACTGTACACTTGCTTCTGAGTAGCTCTTTCTCACTTGTGCAATGCAGCACTGTGAACAGATACTCAAAAGAAGTATATTTGGCTAGATTTTGAAACTGGGGCAGAACTGTATTCAGAGTTATTCAGAATTAATTAAAACTTGGTGATGTGTTAATACAGTCACATCAATTCAGGTCACCTCGGCACATGGGAAGGCTTGCCTTCACTTACTTCTGAATGTGTAGACATATTCTATAATTGCTTTGTGCTGAGCAGTTATCTCTGCAGGGTATGGTTTGGTACTATATGGTAGCTTGTTTGGATAATGTTATTCCGTTTAGGTTGGAATGGATATGGGAAGGTCAACTAGTCCAAACTCCACAGTCCCTCTAAAGTTGTGACTGTCACCCTGTCCTGGTTTCAGCTGGGACAGTTAACTCTCTTCTTAGTAGCTGGTACAGTGCTGTGTTTTGGATTTAGTGTGAGAATAATGTTGATAACACTCTGATGTTTTAGTTGTTGCTGAGTAGCGCTTATCTTAAGCCAAGGACTTTTCAGTTTCCCATGCTCTGCCAGCAAGCAGGTGTGCAAGAAGCTGGGAGGGAGCACAGCCAGGACAGCTGACCGAAACTAGCCAAAGGGATATTCCATAGCATGGAACATCATGCCCAGTATATAAACAGGGGGGAGTTGGCCAGGAGGGGCGGTTTGCGGCTCTGGCATCGGTCAGCGGGTGGTGAGCAATTGCATTGTGCATCACTGTTGGTTTTTTTCTTCCCCCCTCCCCCCGCTTTTTTTGGTGTGTTATATTCCTTTTCATTACTATTATTATTAGTATTATTATATTTCATTATTACTATTGTTAGTATTATATTTTACTTTAGTTATTAAACTGTTCTTATCTCAACCCACGAGTTCTGCCTTCTTTCCCAATTCTCCTCCCCATCCCACTGGGAGCAGGGGGAGCGGGACAGGGAGTGAGGGAGCGGCTGTGTGGTGCTTGGCTTCTGACTGGGATTAAACCACGACACACCCACAAGTGTTTGTTTGAGACAGGCACCATTCATGCTCAGGCCTTTAGATGCTGCTAAAGTAAAGATATAAGATACTTGGACATATGTGCTTTACATGTGCTTCTATCAGTGCTTCTCCTAACTTTTTGAAAAGGGACAAACGTAAGTACTATGTTTAGCATGAGAAGGAAGTTAGTTCACACCTTTGGTCAACTAATCCAAACTCCTGATCAAAGCAGTACCAATTAAGTCATGTGGTCCATGATCTTGTGCAGCTGAGTTTTGAGTATCTCCGAGGACAGATTCCACAGTCTTTCTAGGAGACCTGTTCCAGCGGTCACTGACCAGAGAGGCCACTCTCATGGTAAAAACCTTTTTTCCATTTATGTAACTGGAATTCCTTGTGTTACAACTTGTGTCTTTTGCCTCTCATCCTATCCCTGTGCACTTCTAAGTCTGGCTCCATCTGCTTTCCACCTTCCCATTAGGTAATTGTTAACAGCAATAAGATCACCCCTTAGCCTTCCTTTTTGATGGCTGAACAAACCCTTTTTTCCCAACTTTTGCCTGTAGATGATGTAATCCAGTCCCCGAACCTGCTTGGTGGTGCTCCACTGACCTCATTCCAGTATGTCGATGTCTTTCAGGAATTGGGGAGCCAAAAACCAGGACACAATACTCCGGATATGCACCAGTGCTGAATAAAAGAGAATGACAGCCAGTCATCTTGTCAGAGACAGCAATCAGATTAATCAGGCATGATTTTCCCATGATAAATCCATGCTGGCTGTTCCCAGTCACCTTTTTTTCTTCATGTGTGGACAAGTCTTCCAGAAGGAACTGGTCCATAATCTTCCTGGGGACTGAGGATAGACTGACTGGACTGTATCCCCTGGATCCTCCTTCTTGCCCTTCCTAAAGATGGATGTGATGTTTGGCTTTTTCCAGTCATCAGGTGCCAGGGTTACCATGACCTTTGAAGATGATATAAAGCAGCCTTCCAATGACATTCCTCAGTGGAAATGGAGGCAGAAAAGACATTGAGTACCTTGATCTTTTCCATGTCCCTGGTCACTAGTTCCCCTGCCCCAGTGAACAACAGACCCACATTTTTCTTACATTTCCTTTTGCTGGCAAGGTACTTACAAGAGCCTCCTTCTTGCCCTTTACATTGCTCAGTAGTTTCAACTCTATCTGAGCTTTGGCTTTTCTAACTCCATTCTTATATGCTCAGGAAATGTCTCTATGTTCCACTTAAGTGCTCTGTCCCCTCTTCTGTATCTTTCTTTTTTGTATTTGAGCTTGGTCAGGAGATCTGTGTTCAGCCAAGCTGGCCTTATGCCACACTTGCTTGACTTGCTTTGCATTGGAATGGACTTTTCCTGTCCTCTGAGGAGGCTCTCCTTTGATTAAAACTCTCACAAGTACCAGGGCCTGCAATCACGAGGCATCTTCCAGCTCTCTGAAGAAGGGTTCATCTACCTCCTCTTCTTGCTAAGGTGGTCTGCAGCAGATGCCTACTATGTACATCACCTGTGTAGGTCTCTCCTCTAATCCATATCCATAACCAAACTATTCAGGTGAGAAGGAGCCTTCTAAGGTGATTGGAGTAGTAGATGTTGGGTTTTTTTACTTGCCTGTTGTGAACCAAACCATCGTTCTCCCCCAAGAAATATTTAGAAAGGGTTATGAAATAGGAAGGAAGGTATCCATATAACACAAAACTAACAACAATCCACTTAATTTTTAAAAAACTTTTAATAAAATTTAAATCTTTAAAATTATTTAAATTTTTTTTGGTTGAAATCTCAGATATCTTCATTGATTTATCTTGGTCATTTTCTCCTCTCTGTCTTGTAATTCATGGTCAGATATTATCTCCCATGAGAGGCTGTCCCCCTCCTGGTGAAAAGGAAGCAATATATCTTGGGATACATACACTAATCAAGGAGAAATCAAACATGAGATACCACAACAGATCAAATTACTTTGGTGGTTGACCACATCTGCAGTTCCTGCTGAAATCCCTTGGAACTGTAGGTACCTGGCATCTCCAAAGAAAACAGTTCTTCAAGTAATCTTTTCTTGTCTTTGGTGAGATTTGAAGGTCATATTTTCCTGATGTTTTAGGGTCAGAATACATGAGTATTCATTGACATATAATTACTGACTTGAATAACTCCACTCTAGCTAGTCACAAGTTTAAATGTGTATGATAAGATTGATTCTCTGTGGGCTGAAGGCTCATGGGAGTGAAGGAGGTTTAGTCCCAGATATCTCTGCCTGCAGGAGAAGCAGCAGCTTTAGCAGCCTGTGCCTCTGAGAACTGGGGTTGCCTCTCAGTTTCTCCATTGGAAGATTCAGCTTTTTTATTTGAGTGTTACTGACTTTGCCACAAAACTGCGGTTTACCCAGGAACGGGGGCTTCCATATTTCTATCTGCTGTTTCAAAGCTTCTTTACTCATAAAGCTTCCAAAACTTAACAGGTGTTACACTAAATCCTGTTTTATATGTTTAGAACTGTAGTAACTTTATATTTACTCAGGTCAAAAAAAGACAATGGTTTGTAATTTTATTTATTTTTAAATACTTAAACTGCTTAGTAAAGAACACATAAAATGTATCTGATATATCGTGACAGGATCAACATTGGACTCACAGCTGATGGCTGTGCAGTCATCAGTTATGCATAAGACAGGTGCTCTATTTGGCTGGCAAATAAGGCACCAGCAGCAGTCTTATCCACAAGCAGGAAAATACATAAATTCCCGCAGTAGCATCTGGTTCTTATATCCTCAGGGAGCAGTTCTCTCTTAAGCAAATTGCCTTTCATAAACAGCAACTACAGTCCTGTAAAAGGCAACAGTCTTTCAAGCAGTGTGACTGCAATTCAGTCTTTCTCACAATAAGGGAGAGCTGAAAGCATACTTTCTTTCTTGGACTCATCTTCCCTGTGGATAAATCAGTATGAGACTTACTGTGGTCCAAAGCAGTTTGTCCTGTGGTCCAAAATCTTTTCCTGATCAATGCAGATTTTTGTATCCCATTGTATGTATGGACAGCAATTTTGGAAAACATTTGAGTGGCTAGGACTATGTTACAAGATAGTGAAAAACATTTTTTGACATATGATATTTGAGTTCTAAAACAATGTTCCTATTCCGTGTCATGAGAAACCCAAGAGCTTTTTAGTGAAGATGTTTCCTCATCACATTATGGGCAACAGTCCGTAATTCTCAACAGGAGTAACACATAATCTAAATTAGACTTCTGGATCATCTCTCTTTCTCTCTGTCTGGTCCAGTGAATATTTAATTGTTTATACACAATGGAACAGCAAGAGAATTTGGGAGAGATTTTTCTTGCATAACATCTGGAAGTACTATTGTCTTTTTTCATGTTATTTTTGCTGGTCATATTTTGACCAGAGTTATTTCATCTTTGGTAAGAGATGAGAATTCTCGTGGAAAATTTCAGTTTTGACAAAACAGTATTTTCTGGCCCAAATAACTCTTTGGTTGGAAAATTCCAAAGCATAGGCCACATTTCACAATATTGAATATGGTGCATGTTCTCCATGTGCAATAACGTCTGATCAGTTTAGGCTGGCATTATAATACAGTTACAACGTATTTAGGATAACAGAACAAATATTTGAAGAGAGAGGGTAAAGAAGACAGAGTCAGGCTATTTTGGCGCTCAGCGACAGGACCAGAGGCAATGGGCACAAACTGAAACACAGGAGCATAAGGAAACTCTGAACATAAGGAAACACTGTTTTTACTGCGAGAGTGACTGAACGTAGGTTGCCCACAGAGGTTGTGGAGACTCCATCCTTAGAGATCGTCAAAAGCTGTCTGGCCATGGTTCTGCACAACCTGCTCTAGGTGGCTGTGCTTGAGCAGGGGGGTTGAACCAGATGACCTCTAGAGGTCCCTTCCAACCTCAGCCATTCTATGATTCTGTGAAATATCCCATTCACTTCTGTTACTAGGTTTGGAACTAATTCCTATATAGTAGGTAGAGCAAGTTAATAATAGATACATGAAGATATTAAACCCAGGCATAAAGTGTTTGGGGCTTTTTTTTTTTTTTTTTTAGGATAAAAGATGCAATGAATTTTATTCCTTGTTCCCCACTCATTAGGTTGTACTTACATATACTATAAATAAGGGAGTAGCAAGATCTCTTAAACTGTAGAACAGACATCAGAAGGAAAGATTAACATTTGCGTTACTTAAATTCGGTCAGATGTTCCCCTGGAGCATATGTTCTGTTTGTTACTCTGCTTGTGGATTGTAGGGAAGTGGGTGTGAGAGTCAAAGTTATTCTTTTCAAACCTACAACGGCACTTTTGCACATAATGTGATAGAAACTTGCTAAATACAGTGTGAAAATTGTAAACATATTGAAAACATGTAAAGAGCTGTCTTACAGGGGCATTTCAGTGGACTAGATTTTTCTTCTAGAATTCACCTAAACCCCTATAAATATGAGGCATAACAAAAGAGAGAATGATATATGTGCTTTTCTACCCTTTAGTCTTGAATAATGTTATGTTATACAATCTCTTAGAACATTGCATGTACTTTTGTGTTCATTTACTCGGGTTTCATCATGAAATACTGATGAACAACTAATATTCTGTACACATCAAGAAAAGATGCTTACTGGGGAAAAATCAGAAGACGAAACCAGACTGATCGGGGCATCTGGGGCTGAAGTGTGGGAGGACAAGGGAGTTCATCATGAAGAAAAGGAAATGGCAGTAATGTGAGGAGGATTGTTGAAATCTTTGAACCTCATATACCCCAAAGCTGGGACTAAGTGGTTTGAGACAACAGAAATAGTTCAGTATTGGCAGTATGCAAGGATTTAACAGAGAGGAAAAGCTGTATATAAAATGAGCTTCATGGTCCTCAGATTAGAGGTAAATACTAAAAGAGGTTATAACAAGGAATACCAGTCCAAGAAAGACTGGCCAGTTCTGCTGATCAGCTGAATAATTGACTGTTGGATCTTCTTTCAACTTCCTCTCAAAGATCCAGCTATAGGATCATACAGTTGCCACAATGTGCTGGCAACTTACACTAGCAACTGGCTGGCGAAGAATATTAATTATGTTAAGATACGTTTGCTTCCAGAATAGACAAACATATGCAGTCTTTTAATAAATTACTTTTGAATAGTACACTTTTTCATGGAAAATTTTCTCATATTTCAAAAGTAAATAAAATTAAATAATTTCACATTGGTCAGTGCTAAATAAAAAGCTGAATTTCAATCTGAATTGAAGTGAAATTCTGTCTATTTTTTTCTGTTGTGGTGGAAAATTGAAAAATAAATATTTCTGACTACCAATTTGGGAAGAAATACAAAAAGTGTACAATTTTTTTAAATCCAAAATACTCGGTCAGTTCAATATATGTTGTGATAAACCCCCTAAAAGCTGGATGATTTTTGCATATAGCTATAGTCTGTGTAATCATATGGACTTGTAGCTGTTGCATTTATTTTGCTGGTGCTTATCATTCTCTTTATTATCAATTATGTCTTATCTGAATTAAATTATTAGCATGTAGACTGTCTCTTACTCAGTGTTTGTGTGCTACATAACCTAATTGTCCCCATTCTTCCTTCAGATCTTGGGATGCAAAAAATAAAATAAAAAGAAAATCCTGCCGTTTTCTATACAGAGAAATTGTGCAGTCTCTGTCATTACAGATTTTTCAAGACCCGACTGAATAAAGCCTTGAGAAACCTGATCAGTCCTCAGAGCTGACCAAGCTTTGAGCAGGACATTGGACTAGAGACCTCCTGAGATCCTTTCCAACCCAAAGTATCCTATGATCCCAGTCATCTTAATTTTGACAGTTGCCCTGCCAGTATGAGGTGTGTTATGGTAGCATAGTACACCAGTAGGAATTGTGTTGCTGTATGGTACAGGAGCTCTTGAAAATCATCAGAAACTTGATTTGAAAAGAATAAATCTGTTTTTAGAGAGTGGTTTATTGTACCCTGTTAAAGTTAAGATGTTACTCAGGAAGTTAATGCATATTGGTAAGGGAATGTAAGTCTCTGAATAGGTTATTAGGTAGGCAGAGGTCAAACCCACCTTTCTTTACAGGTATGAATAGGCTCATAAGCGTCTTGAGCTCTGAAACCTGTAGTTTCTCAAGCCTGAGAGGAAAACCCCTGACTGATAAATTTGTTAAATACTTACGTAATTATTTCTTCTGTATTTCATTTAATCTCACACCATTTATGTTTCTTTTTTTGTTTTCTTTCTGTGAAAGGTCAGTGTGAACCAATTACTCTGGAACTCTGTATGAACCTGCCTTACAACTATACTTATTACCCAAACTACCTGGGCCACAGGACGCAGAAGGAAGCCTCTATCAGCTGGGAGTCTTCGCTTTTCCCGGCCTTGGTTCAGACCAACTGCTACAAGTACCTTATGTTTTTTGCCTGTACAATCTTAGTACCAAAATGTGACCCCCATACAAATCAGCGGATCCCACCTTGCAGGTACTATACTATACGTCATTTAATTCTTGACTGACATTGTCTATTGTATTAGTCTTTCCCAGTTTTCTGTTTCCATTGAAAATACCAGAAATTTTGCTTTGGAATTCCATAGCAAAAGGTAGAGAACCGTATTTTATAAGATCATTAAATACAATTCATTACATACGTGTGATTAGTATCTGAAGTATTCAAAACAAGGAGAGGAATAGCAGTTCAATAATTTTCAGAATGTATATATTGAGTAGAATAGAATAGACTATTTCAGTTGGAAGGGACCTACAATGATCATCTAGTCCAACTGCCTGACCAATTCAGGGCTGACCAAGTTAAAACATGATATTAAGGGCATTGTCCCAATGCCTTTTAAACACTGACAGGCTTGGGGCATTGACCACCTCTCTAGGAAGCCTGTTGCAGTGTTTTACCATCCTCTCTGTAAAGAAATGCTTCCTAATGTCCAGTCCAAACCTCCCTGGCGTGGCTTTGAACCATTCCCACGAGTCCTATCTCTGGATACCAGGGAGAAGAGATCAGCACCTCCCTCTCCACTTCCCCTCCTCAGGAAGCTGTAGACAGCAATGAGGTTGCCCCTCAGCACCCTTTTCTCCAAACTAGACAAGCCCAAAGTCCTTAGCCGCTCCTCATAGGATATTCCTTCCAGCCCTTTCACCAGCTTTGTTGCCCTCCTCTGGACACATTCAAGGACCTTCACATCCTTCTTAAATTGTGAGGCCCAGAACTGCACACAGTACTCAAGGTGAGGCCGCACCAACACTGAATACAGCGGGATAGTTGCCTCTTTTGACTGGCTGGTTATGCTGTGTTTGATGCACCCCAGGACACGGTTTGCTCTCTTGGCTGCCAGGGTGCACTGCTGACTCATATTGAGCCTGCTGTCGGCCAGCACCCCCAGATCCCTTTCTTCAGGGCTGGTCTCCAGCCACTCCTCTCCCAGTTTATACTTGTGCCTAATGTTACTCCGTCCTAGGTGCAGGATCCGGCATTTGGACTTGTTAAATTTCATCCCATTAATCATAGCCCAATGCTCCAATCTATCTAGATCCTTCTGCAAGGCATCTTGTCCCTCAAGAGAGTCAATAGCACCTCCCAGTTTCGTATCATCAGCAAACTTGCTAATGGTGCATTCAACTCCTGCATCCAGACCATTGATAAATACATTGAACAGAACTGGCCCTAGAATCGAACCCTGAGGAACACTGCTGGTGACCGGTTGCCAGCCAGATGTAGCTGCATTCACTACAACCCTTTGAGCTCTGCCCTTCAGCCAGTTCTTCACCCAGCACACCGTGAACCTGCTCAGCCCATAGTTGTCCAGATCCTGCTGTGAGCTTTGTGTGAAGCATTTTCCATTTCTGTGTGTTTGATTAGAATTGCACCACTCTACAGGCTATTTAAACATAGAATCAACTAATTTAATTTGGAACATCAGCATTTGTAATAGTTCCTTGCATTAGTATATCAATTTATCTATGCAAAGCCCTATCCAAATACTATTAACAAAACCTGAGATTTTAATGCATGCTTACCTTTCTAAAGTAGAGGAGTGCCACGTCATTCTGAATTATAGACTAACTTAGGCTTTCTACTTGCCAGATTAACTTTTCTACCATCCTCATCAATTAACATCACTGTACTTTTCAGGGTTATGTCTGTATCTGTTCAAAAGAGACTATGTTCTGTAAATTGTATGGCTTTGGTAGCAGCAGTTGTTGCAGGTTAGGAGAGCTAATAAACCTGATCAGCAGGCAGAGCTCTTTGAGCTACTGGCTGCTAGAGCCTTCTCATATTGTATTTCTGTCTCTTTTATTGGGCCTGCCCTGACAGTATTGATTGATTAACATCTACTGTATTGAAAGAAAAGTGCATTGAAAATTGCAATACATGTCCTAAGATTTCCTACCACGTGACATTGTTGACAAATAGATAACATTTTCTTGTCTAGCGATGTGCTGCTTAGTGCAAGTTAAGAGTCAGTCACAGGGAAATTTACTCAAATATTGCTTAATTCTCACATAGGGACCTAACAGAAAAGTTAGAATATTGCATATGGGATAGCTGCAAAGTGGTTTGTGCAAGCTCTGTTTCAGGCTTGCTTGTTTGAAAATCAAGTCTTTTTTTTTTTTTTTTTTTTTTTTTTTTTTTTAAGAAAACAGTATAAATAAAAATTGGGCTAACTTATTCTAATGTAGAGGGATAAAAGTTAAATTATAGGCTCTTTGCTTCAGCAACTACATACCTAACTAACAGATTTTAGGAAGTATCACGATACAGTTGAATAGTCTTCAAATTTAAGGTATTAAACAGATGAAGAGGAACTCATAGAAACTGTAGAATAATTTAGTTTGAACGGGACCTCTGGAAGTCATCTGGTCCAGCTTCCTGCTCAAAGCAGGGTAACATCACTTTTAGATCAGATTGAATATACAACATAAAATTTTAAGTCCTAGGACTCAAAGCTCTACTTTTATAACTGTTTTCAGGTTTCATTTTTATGTTAGATCACAAGTAGAGAGTGATTTTATCAGCAAGGGATACCTTGGAGGGTCCCACTGAGATCTGTAGTATTTGTTTTATAATAACATTTTAGGAAGAATTTCAGACATAGATATAATGTAAAAATGTTTTAGAAATGAAAACATATATAGCCTCATACCAATAAACTCTTAAGTTAATTGATAAATGTAAGGCAGAAAAAAATTAAATATATTTGATATATCAATATAAATGTAAATCTACTTAACTACAGTTTGAAGCTCCTAGAAGGCAGAATGTTATATTCTGAGCACAGAAACTATATTCTGAGAATCTGCTGCTGCCTTTGCAAAATAACTGCCCTCTTGTTCAAAGATATCAGTGGTTAGTTGAGCTTTACAGGACATATGTATTGCTTTACCTGTCTTTTTCTGTAAATATGAAATGAAGTTCAGCTAATGCAGTTTTTCAGTGTTAAGCTTTTCAAGTCAAAGTGCACTTTCACTTTCCAACCATGAATTGCAAATTCATGTTATAATTCTGCATCTGTTATAAAATACACTTATCAGAGACATATTAGATTTTTTAATACTGGCACACTGATCTGTTCTTTTCATTCTAGGTAGTATAACTAAACTATTTTAATTCTACTCCCTCTGTATAAAACATCTGTCCCTGCTTTGCAAGGCTTTTCATGGTCTTTGTGTTATTAGTTTGACTGTCATGCTTTATTTTTTAACAGTCTTCATGAAGTTTTGTTCAAAGTAAGGAACACAGGTGAAGAGGTTTTTTTTGAAAGAACTGAACTTGCTGTTATTGAGGCCATTCATTGATCTATCAAGTATATTTTCAAATTCTGAACAGTATTCTTCATCTCTGATAAGGCATTGGTAATGTTAGTCCAGGTCTGGTGAAATAATGTTTGAAGCTAAGTGTGTGCTGGGTTCCCACTGAGGACAAACAGAGTTTCATAGGTGAAGAACATACGGAATAAGCTCAGAAATTCCTCTTTCCTTATAATTACAAACTATCTTTGCTATGAATTGATTCTGCAAGGTGCTGAGCAGCTTCTGGAGATTCTGGGTCTCACAACATTCCAATAAGTCTATCAGTGTCCCTTATTTTGGGACCAGTAAATGCCTTCCTAGTTACGTTAGCCTATAATGACATGGAGATTACACTATCTGTGTGTTTAAGTAGTCTCCAGCTGACGTTGGTGGTGTTTCAAAACTGTGACAGATGTGTTTGAAGAATAATCCTGGTCAAATTTCATGCTCTTTATGTGTTGGCATCAATTTAGGCATCCCATTACTGTACTTGAATTGGAGAGTAAAGAGATATTTTAGTTAACTGCTAAATATGCTTCATGTTCTTAAAAAAGTGCTAGATTGAATTCCATTGCAGAAAATTACACATTTCTATGCTACATCTTTTTTTTTTTTAACCTTGTATTTCTTTCTCCTACCAAGAAGGAGATTTCTCTGCTTTGTGATATGTACTCTTGTTAACTTGTTAGATTGATTCAAAGACAGTACCACAGATGAGATTTGACTGAGAAGTAAATAAAGAAGTCTGTTACCAAGGTATTCTGATAACCCAGCTATGAGACTCGGTATGGGAACGTGGGAAGTATTAAAAAGAAAATAAAAGTACCAATTGCTCTTCCAATTTTCCTAGCAGTATTGCAATAAGCTTCCTTATGCGCTGTGATGGGCACTACTTTGAAGATTACCTACGTTTTAGTTCTTTTGCCACAGACTGACAACTAAATGGCTTGCGATAGCTTTTGGAAAGGGTCAGCTTTGGCCAAAGATTTGAGTGTGCAGAGAACACAGGACAGAAATGGCTTAGATGTCTCAGCTAATAAAATCAATTTTTTAAAATGTATTAATCATATTATAGCTGTTGGTTTTGGGTTTTTGTCATTGGTAAATAAAAATTCTGACATTCAGAAAGCTGAGGTTATAAAGTGGTGTGAGTCAACCTTTTTGATACTGAGGAGGATCTAAAAGGAAAGAGAGAGTCTGTAACTGTAGCATGGTTAACTGATGTCAATCCATTCATCCATTCCTTCCAGCTGCTCAACTCAATGGTGAATTATTTGGTGAAGAAAAACAGACTTTTCTTCATGCAATCCCCCAAAACAAAATTAAATTTGAGAAGATTAATAATGTATTGTTTTCTCAAAAGAGCACAAAATAATTGATCCTAAATGGATCTGTTTGCTCAGTTTGGTCACTACATTTCATGAAGCTTATTGCAGGAAAAAAAATGGTCCATTGGTCAAAAGATCAAAGGAAAATGAGTGGAAAAAAATGCCTTCCATGAAAAGAGTGTCTGTTTCTAGAAGAAAGAGCTGGAAAAATTAATCAAATTAAATAAAAGGCAAGTTTAAAGTGACATGAAGGAAACTGAAAAGAATAGAAATGGGTGGGATCCTACTGTTGAATATTTTTCAACCTATAAGAACAAAGGAGAATTTTCTTTGAAACGGTAGGAGAAAGTCCAAATGATTATACGTTTAGAAAATATGATCTAAAAGGTGCAATTAAATGAGTTGCTGAGTCTAGAAACAAGAGAAGACTTGGGGAGACATCATAGCCTTCAAATAAGTAAAAGTGAGCTTCTGTGAGAAAATAAATAAATTGTTCACCGTGTTCACTGAGGTTAAACCAGGAAGCAATGGATTTAAAGTACATTAGGAGAGCTATAGGTCAGATATAAGGAAAATAATAGATATCTGTGTATAAGAATGAGTGATAAGGAAGTATATGAAATCTTGCTAACTGAAGAGTTTTTAAGAACAGCTTAGACAAATACCTGTTAAGCATGATACACATTTCTGTTTGGAGGAAGAGATGAAAAGGATGTTGAGGTTCCTAATCCCATACTGCCTAGTAAATATTCCACAAAAAATAAAAAAAAAAAAGAGGCAGTTGAAACAAACAGGGATTCAAAATACCACAGATACAAGACCATTGTATTGAACAGCACACCAGCTATGATTCCAGGCAAAAGTAGGTGCTCAATGTTTAAAATAAAGCTTAAAATAATAGGAGATTTTTCTATTATGCATTTTCTCTTTGTACTTTTGAAGCATTTGATATTGGGTATTTTGAGAGACAGGATATTAATCTAGATGGACTGAACTAATTTTCTGTGGTGAGTCCTGTCTTTCTGTGGTATAAAAAAAAAAAATGCAGCAGGAGGACTATATTTATGCCTTTTTCCAGGTGTGATACAAGCTTCTGTTGCTCTAACTGACAACACCCTCAAGACTAGATTGATCTGTGCTTCAATTTTCCCCAACCTTTTAATTTTATTGGATTCCCTGGGGAGTTCTTTGCTCTTTTGTTTGCAGGTTTAAATATTTTGTCCTTCTGAAACCACAAGATTTCTGAGGTAGCATCATCAGAAGAGGTAGCATTTCACTGGTGCAAAATGTATTTGGCTTTTTTTCCTGAAGGAGGGCAGTTAGAGCTTCTTAAAAAAGGTTCTCTGCCATCCCTTACAGAGGAGAGGATGTTTGTAATTAGTTGTGTTTAGCTATTATAACTCAGGTAATAGTCTGCATACAATAACTTAATGTTTCAACAGTAGCAACATATCTTTTGATACATATTTTTTTTCATGTAAGGAAATCTGATTAACAGATTTTTCCTTGATCTTTGTCTTTAACTTTGGCTAGGATTATTAACTTCCAATAACTGGGAATTTCTAAGACTTTCACTGAGTTACTTTGTGCAATTCCACTTTGTCTCCTCAGGACATTATGTGTACAGTCAAAGGAACGCTGTGAGTCTGTGCTTGGGATTGTAGGTCTGCAGTGGCCAGAAGATACTGACTGCACTCAGTTTCCAGATGAGAACTCAGACAACCAAACTTGTCTAACACCAGATGAAGATGTAGAAGGTAACTCCTATAAATACATGTAACAGGAAATTAAAGATTTAATTAGGTTCCCAAAGTCACTGATTTTTTTTTCCATACCTCCTCTTTAAATTATAATATTTAAATGGTGGAAATTATTCCAAACTGGGTTTCAGGGAATTTGGATACCTGCAGTTTGCAGATAAGAGGAAGTTCTCATAAGAAATCTATTTGAAGGAAGGATCAATTAGCCTTAATCTGTGCAAGTCAGTGTTTGAGATTTGTTGCTAACACCACACCTACTGCTTGCTTGTGTTTATACTTCAATTTTTTACCTATTTAGATGATATAATAATGCTTTTCTAACCAGGAGGCAGACTCTTGGCAATCTTAAAAAAGCTGAGCCCCACGACTGAGAAAAATATTCTAATGTTAGTATCTTTGCCAGCTATTGTTTACTCTTGGTTTTTGTTTGGGGAAAATTTTGTAGAGAGTTGTGCCAAACCAGCTTCAGTAGCAACTGACTGTCCTGGTTTCGGCTGGGATAGAGTTAATTTTCTTCCTAGTAGCTGGTATAGTGCTGTGTTTTGGATTTAGTAGGAAAATAATGTTGATAACACACTGATGTTTTTATTTGTTGCTAAGTAGTGTTTATACTAAGTAAGTCAAGGATTTTTCAGCTTCTCATGCCCAGCCAGCAAGAAGGCTGGAGGGGCACAAGAAGCTGGGAGGGGACACAGCCAGGACAGCTGACCCAAACTGGCCAAAGGGATGTTCCATACCATATGACATCATGCCCAGTATATAAACTGGGGGGAGCTGGCTGGGAGGGGCAGGGTGGATCACTGCTCAGGAACTAACTGGGCATCAGTCAGCGCGTGGTGAGCAATTGCATTGTGCATCACTTGTTTTGTATAGTCTAATTCTTCTAGTATTGTTATTGTAATTTTTAAATTATTATTATTATTATCATTATCATCATTATTTTTCCTTCCTTTCTGTCCTATTAAACAGTCTTTATCTCAACCCACGAGGTTTTATTTTTTCCTCAATTCTCTCCCCCATCCCACTGGGTGGGGGCAGTGAGCGAGCGGCTGCGTGGTGCTTAGTTACTGGCTGGGGTTAAACCACAAGACTGACAAATTTCAGTTTTTCAGTTCAGCCATAATACATTCACAACATTGTGGGTGTGAACATGGAACAGAAGAACAAAATTGCCTTATATGCTTCTAGATATTCTTTGTATGTATGAACAGAGAAGCTGTGCAGCTTTTCCTTCTGCAGTGGTCATCGGATGTGAGATCTGTGGGGATTCTGAGATGCCTTTTCTTTTTCTTGTCAAAATGGCAGTAAAGTAGCTGGGAAAATAGTGAGATGGCATGTGCTACAGTGCCTGCAATATGCTGATCATGTTCAGTTCTCACTCTTCTCCTCCTACTCACCTACACGGTGATGACGGTCTTTCCACAGCCTTGATCTTGCTCAGAGAAAGCAATGGCTGAAAGCTAGTTAGTCTATAGTTATTTTAGTGAAGATGTGACTATAGTGAAGGAATCATGAAAAACCAGTAAAGCATATATAGCAGTTAGTACTGTTTCTTCAAGCAAAGTCCCTGTGCACATATATCACTGTGAGGATTTTATAAAGACTTGTAATACCATAGTAATGAAATCCTCTGTAGTGGGACTCTTGAGAGACAAGGAGATAATTTCCCTCTACAGCAGTGGGCTGATGGAAAGGAATTATCCATTTACACAGCAGTGTGTAGGAAAGGAAAAGTAAGATTTTGGCACAACAAGGTGAGTTAAAGAAAAATAACGTGATTTAATTTTTCAGGTATCAAATGTCTTTTAACCTTCCCCCCTGTGTTATTAGATCATTTGGCTTTGAAATCTAACATAGAATGTTACAAATACTGCATACAGGACTAGTGTGTTCCATTTCTAGAGATAAATTCTGTTCATTTATAAAAACTATAATTTAAAAAAATTCTCACTTTAATTAGAGGAACTCTGCGTAGTAAGCTGATTCACCGCTTATTGATCATCTTAGCACTGAAATAGATATTCCTGGAAAACCAATGAAAAAGGAGGGGGGTTTAGTATTCTTTTAGAAACAGTAAGTAATTAAGGGGTCTTATCAGAGTTGGTTTGGGTTCACTTACTGCTAGAATTTTGTGTTGATTCAATGCCAGATTTCCAATGTTGGTTAGAAAGTCTTCTCTGGGAACTTTAAAATCTTACATAAATATTTTGGAAAAAAATGCATATAACAAAAGAAATAAAGCTTCTGAGAGCATTTAAAATGTTTGTGATTACAAAATATAGGTGATTTTCCAACTTAAGCTATAATTGACAGAGTTGTTACAATGATGTGCTGAATTGCTTCACTTCTCTTCCAGTCAGTGCTGAATCCAAGAATACTGCTGGCCAAGACAGTATGCATTGTAAACTTAGTTATTTTCATAATGAGTTATTCTTAAATGTCAGCAGTATAGTTCACATACCTTTTATCACTAAAATGTTATTTTCTAAGGCTCCCGAGTTCATTGATGATATTTTTGGTACAACTGTTTATTGAATCCTAAAATTTACCCAAGGAACTGCATGGTATTAAATATCTGAGAGATTTTGCAGGAAGGAAAAAAAAGAGGCAACATATGATGGAGGTTGTACATCAAAGTCAGTGACACATACAGTGTGAAAAAATGGGTGGGTTTTTTAAAACCATCTAAATACAGCTTTCTCAAAATGGTACTCTGTAAGATGAGGCAGAAGCAATGTAAGGGTTAATTAGTGGACATATATAGGTGGTTTTATTAATTCAAATAGCCACACAATTGCCTATATATAAAAATATATATATTTCTTTTTTATCCTGGGGATCTCTTATACTCACTTCAACACATGGGATGATCTATTTCTGCTTCACACAACACCACAACAGTGAGAAAAGTAGCTAGAAAATCCATGCCCGCAATCTAAACATTGTATGCCAGTTATTTGGCAAAGCTTTGAAATTTGACAGAGGGTAGTAGCACATGAGGGAGAGCTCTGGAAAATATTGCTCCACTCCATTCACAGTGCAATCGTTAAGAGTCTTGCCTACTACATAGTTCCAGTTTAGTATTGCACAAGCTTTCTATTGCTGTCATTTACCCTTCTGAAACAGTCACAGTGATAAATAAGTAAGTACCCACGTGATGATTAAGCTTGCAGCTTATGGAGTCTTGTTTCTCCCTGTTCCTTGTCATTGACAGAATGCTCACCCAGTCACTTCAAGTGCCGTTCTGGGAGGTGTGTTCTGGCATCCAGAAGATGTGATGGTCAAGCTGACTGTGAGGATGATAGTGATGAGGACAGCTGTGGTAAATAAATTCAATGAGTTGGATCTTTTAAACGGAGAGTAGTTGAAGCATTAGAAAATGAGTTTGGTTTTTCCTTCAGTTATTTGAACCATAGCATGACAGTTCAGAGGATACGCCGATTTTTCTGTAAGAAAAGTATGTTTGAAAGTGTTTTTTTTTTTAAGACTAGTGGCAGTAAAAATACTTTAGCAAGCATCCTTCTTGATTAGTGTCAACACAATTTATGATATTTGATCATTTAGATTCTGCTAACTGTATTCCAGGATGTTTGAGTATTCCTTTAGTAATCAAGATAAAAAATGCCGCAGATTTAATTCTTTTGATATTGCTGGACGTTCTACTGAGCTAAAACGTGACTTCCTGGCAGTTTAAATCTTGAATTCATAAATATAGTTTTAAATTTATACACGGTAATGTTCTCATTACGATGTATTGACAAAAGATCTGTGTTGGTGGATTCTGTACTGCGAGGGTCAAGAATAACATCTTTTTTCAGATTGGTCAACCTCAAGCTGTAGGTACAAGGATAAAGTGGTAACCACAAAGTGTATTCTCCGGTATATTTCTGAGTTTACTTACAATAGAGATGCTCTTCACTTTTAACTTAAGGGGATGTATTGAGCTTGAGAATACCTAACAAATCTCTTGGTCGTTATTTATCCTTGTATGTGCTGGCAGGAGAATTTTGAGAAGAAGGGAGTTTATACTATTTCTTTATGTGACTAAGGTGTAGCCTTCATGGAGTTCTGCATGCTGGCCTGGCATCCCTAGGGGCAAAGAGAATAATTATAAATCGCTAAGGATTTAGAGAAGAGGTGTGAATATCAGTAAAGGATTGGAAAACATTCCAGCAGAGTAGGGCTAAGGTGCACAACCTGCTTTTTTTAACAGAGAGACGGTTAAGGTGGAAGCACAGTTTATGTGAGCAACAAAACTGTGGCAATAAAAGACTTTCTACTCAGCTGCACAAAAATAAAATAAGATCCAACACCTGAAAGTTGAAGCTAGGCTAAAATTCAAGCTTGACAGCTCTATAAAATGCTCCTTTTTTAAGAGCAGGTTGTTTTAATGATTGGAGTAACCAAGGGGTTATTTATCACTAAGGCGCAATGTATTTTCAGTCTCTGGGAGTTTTCAAATCATGCTTGTATTCTCTCTCCTCTTTCTGCCCCATTCCCCTCCCTCTGTAAAAAGAAAGCAAAAAGAAAAAATCCTGCTCACTGAAACAGGATTTAATACTAGGTCATTCTCTTGTTTGGATTATAAAGGAAAGGCAGAGCTGCTGATCACAGTGACTCTTTCAGAGTTTGTCATCTCTTTACCTTTGAATCAATTGTCTCGATTGTCCTCCCTGCCAAATATTGTTTGTTGCCACCTCTTCGTAACTCCTTAGAACACTAATTGCTATGCGTCTTTTAAGATAATTTTATTCTCCTAGACATTAACATATGAAATATTGCTCTAATAGATAACATTCATTTCTCGAGTGGATCTCTCTCTGTCTCTATAGTCTAGACAGAATGTCACTAGCAATCAGCAGAATTCTTATCAGTTTCTATAAATATGGAAGACTGTATCTGCTAGGAAATTACCGCTGTCAGAGTGACATTACATTGACCAGGGGTAATACTGTTAATGAAGAACAGAAAGTCCTTGTAGAGCTCCAGAAGTAAATGTCGCTGACTCATTCATATTCCATGTGTGCAGGACAAAATGAAAACTTGATCATCTTTCCATGTGTAAATGGCTAGCTCACATTTTATTAGATTTATCCTTTGAAATTCGTTTTATACCATTAAATCACAGTCAGCATTTAAATTAAAAATCTTGTATTTGAAGTGGCTTAAATGACAGGCATGGAACAACTTCACAGTGCAGGGAGGAGGAGGCTGGAAAAGAGTAGCTACAGCTTTTGGATGCTCAAGCTACTCTGGCCAAAAATGTAAGGTAGAACAGTCCGCAGGGACTAAGGTATACTCTGCCCATGCAGAGTAGAGCTGTATTCAGCACCCACCGTCTCCTCCTGTTAGGAATCCCTGTCATACTTTCACGTGATCTTTGTGAGAGGAAATCTCACCCATGCGATTGCAGCAAAATCCTAATACTTTAGTGCTGTTTAGACTAGGATTTGGGGAGAAAATTTGACCCAGATTTCTGAATGTGAGACTTCTGAGTGCATTTCAGTAAAGTGTGAGGAAGGTAATTTCTGAAAATTATTATTATGATAGACGTCAAGAGAGCTTGTGGTATTAAATATGCTTGATTGTAGTTGATCATATTAGTTTACTGGCTGCTGAACAATGCCTCTGGCAGAGAGCAGAAGAGGTCCTAGAAGAGTACTAAAGAAGTTGAGGACACAACATTCGAAACCAGTATTGTCCTTCACTACTTTCTGCAGTCTGAGTTCTGACTGGTGTATTTTGGTTGAGAGAAAAATGTGGTGGTCTTAATGTTAATGACTTAAAAATAATTGCATGGGGAATATACGTGTGAATAACAAAGGGTAACTTGCTTCATATTTTGAAGAAGAATGAAGGTAGGATCATATGTGAATCCCCATCTCTTGCCAAAACATATGTTTGAGGTGGGGGTAATGTAAATATGGACAAGTTTTCCTACTTCCATTTTCACTTCCATTTCATTTTCATTAAAAATGTATGTCACACAAATATTTAGAGAAGAAATATAAATACATCAAATGGTAGATGGCTTCTACCAACAAGGCAGTGTATTTGAACACTGAATTCAGTAAGTAGTGAATTTTTCCTAGGGAATTGTCTCTATATTTGTCTATGTTGTACTCAAAGATAAATTTTGGACAGTCATGGTACATGTAATAGTGTAACACTATAATGTGTGATGAAGGGGAAAAGCAAACATGTATTTAATTAATTGTAAACACTCTGCTAAAAAATTGCAAGGTTCATAAATTATATTTTTTTTAAGCTTTTTTATTTTATTTTCATATCAAGTTCCTAACATGACTGACATTCTTTGTTCTATATTAGAGGAAAGGTTTTGTTTGGTTTCAATTAATTTTTCATTAATAGTTATCACAAATATTGTCAAGAAGGAGACCTGGAAAATGGTGATACCCAAGCAAGTTCTTTGATCATGTGGAATTAGTTTCACAGGTTCAAGGCTGTTTATTTCTCTGTGCTGTAACATTTATTTACATGACTTTTTGAATCTAAACAAAATCAAGCACTCCACGCATCCAGTTACAGTTAAAATGTAAGTAGATTTTTCCAGTAATCATATGAGCCAGTAGTGATTCTCTGGGTCATGTTTGTAAAATACTCACTTCTGAAAGGGGGGAAGAGGGGCCCAAGAAAGCTGGTTAATATTCAAGGATCGCCTCCTCCAAGCTCAGGAGCAATGCATCCCAACAAAGAGGAAGTCAGGCAAAAACGCCAGGAGGCCTGCGTGGATGAACAAGGTGCTCCTGGACAAACTCAAACACAAAAAGGAAGCCTACAGAGGGTGGAAGCAAGGACAGGTAGCCTGGGAGGAATACAGAGAATTGTCCAAGCAGCCAGGGATCAGGTTAGGAAAGCTAAAGCCCTGACAGAATTACATCTGGCCAGGGACATCAATGGCAACAAGAAAAGCTTCTATAGGTACGTCGGTCATAAAAAGAAGACTAAGGAAAATGCAGGCCCCCTCTGGAAGGAAACGGGAGACCTGGTTACCTGGGATATGGAGAAGGCTGAGGTACTCAATCACTTTTTTGCCTCAGTCTTCACCAGCAAGTGCTCCAGCCACACCACCCAAGTCGCAGAAGGCAAAGGTAGGGACTGGGAGAATGAAGAACCACCCACCGTAGGAGAAGATCAGGTTTGAGACCATCTAAGGAACCTGAAGGTGCACAAATCCATGGGACCTGATGAGGTGCATCCGTGGGTCCTGAGGGAACTGGCGGAGGAAGTGGCTAAGCCACTATCCATCATATTTGAGAAGTCGTGGCAGTCCAGGGAAGTTCCCACTGACTGGAAAAGGGGAAACATAGCCCCTATTTTTAAAAAGGGAAGAAAGGAAGACCTGGGGAACTACAGGCCCGTCAGTCTCACCTCTGTGCCCAGCAAGATCATGGAGCAGATCCTCCTGGAAACTACGCTAAGGCACATGGAAAATAAGGAGGTGATTGGTGACAGCCAACATGGCTTCACTAAGGTCAAATCATGCCTGACAAATTTGGTGGCCTTCTACGATGGAGTTACAGTGTTGGTGGATAAGGGAAGAGCAACAGACGTCATCGACCTGGACTTGTGCAAAGCATTTGACACTGTCCCACATGACATCCTTGTCTCTAAATTGGAGAGACATGGATTTGATGGATGGACCACTCAGTGGATGAGGAATTGGCTGGATGGTCACACTCAAAGAGTTGCGGTCAACAGCTCGATGTCCGAGTGGAAAGCAGTGACGAGTGGCATTCCTCAGGGGTCAGTATTGGGACCAGCACTGTTTAACATCTTTGTTGGTGACATGGACAGTGGGATTGAGCGCACCCTCTCCAAGTTTGCTGACGACACCAAGCTGTGGCGGGGAGGGATGCCATCCAGAGGAACCTTGACAGGCTTGAGAGGTGGGCCCATGCGAACCTCCTGAAGTTCAACAAGGCCAAGTGCAAGGTCCTGCACACAGGTTGGGGCAATCCCAAGTACAAATACAGGCTGGGCAATGAGTGGATTGAGAGCAGCCCTGCAGAGCAGGACTTGGGGGTGTTGGTTGACGAGAAGCTCAACATGACCTGGCAGTGTGCATTTGCAGCTCAGAAAGCCAACTGTATCGTGGGCTGCATCAAAAGAAGCGTGACCAGCAGGTTGAGGGAGGTGATTCTGCCCCTCTGCTTTGCTCTCGTGAGACCCCACCTGGAGTACTGCGTTCAGCTCTGGGGCCCCCAGTATAAGAATGACATGGACCTGTTGGATCGAGTCCAGAGGAGGGCCACAACAATGATCAGAGGGATGGAACACCTCTCTTATGAGGAAAGGCTGAGAGAGTTGGGGTTGTTCAGCCTGGAGAAGAGAAGGCGCCAGGGAGACCTTCTAGCAGCCTTCCAGTGCCTACAGGGGGCCTACAAGAAAGCTGGAGAGGGACTTTTTTACAAGGGCATGTAGCGATAGGACAAGGGGTAATGGCTTTAAACTGAAAGAGGGTGGATTTAGATTAAAGGAAGAAGTTCTTCACTGTGAAGGTGGTGAGGCACTGGAACAGGTTGCCCAGAGAGGCTGTGGATACCCCATCCCTGGAAGTGTTCAAGGCCAGGTAGGATGGGTCTTTGAGCAACTTGGTCTAGTGGAAGGTGTCCCTGCCCATGGCAGGGGGGTTGGACTAGATGACTTTTAAGGTCCCTTCCAACCCAAACCATTCTATGATTCTAAGAAATAACACTTCTTGGAAACAACGTATCTTGTTTAGTAACTTACTGCTGATATGCTGCTGTAGTTCCGGGTCCAGGCAAACAGAGGTGCTGCTTCAAATGCAGTTTGTGAGCTTATACCTCACCTATTTGCGTTTGGGGATATCAGGGCTGTCACCTGAATTTGAGCTTGGATTAAAATGAAAACTAGTATTGTCATCTCTAGAACAGGCCAAACAAGGCAATCAAACCATCTGTTTTAGTCAGGAGAACACATTGTTTTTACGGCTTCCTATAAAACCAGGATATCAGACGTGCAGGACATTAGTACGTCAAAGTATTTAAACTGGTATCACAGTGAAGTGCTTTATTAGTTGATGGAAATAAATAGTGATATAAACCAAGAGAAAACACTTTTCTAAAATGTACCTTGGGCCTTTGTTAATTTCCTCTGGCTGACTAACAGGAATTTTACTGTCAAAGCACTTTGACACAGTTTTATAAGTATTCCGCTTGAAATCAGAGAGGCTGGTTAGGAGGACTTTGAAGAGACAATAATGCAGTGTGTTCCCTGCATAATAATGAACACTCTTGAAGATTCATACAGCCATTGGGTCTTTCTAATCTTTTCAAACTGGTTTGGTCTCAGATTATGGGACCAGGAAAACTGTTTGTGGTCAGTACTTAACAGCATCTCTCTACCTTTCATTGGGACCTGCATTAGATTCTGTATCAGCACTGCCGGAAAAAATTACATATTTCTACACTGTTTTATGGAGATTCCATGCTGTCATAGGATTTCCTTTTGAAAGATCAAAGGTCTGTGTGGTATGCTTTTAAAGGAAACTCTACAGACTTCAGGATTCAAAAAGTTTATGTATTACTAGTAAATGTATTTCAAGAGTAGTGGTGTGTGGGTTTTGAGCTAATTGAGCTAATGCCTAAACCATTACTTATAGATATGTGTAGCATAATATAGATTATTATTCTAAAAGCACTGAAGTATTATGAAGCATTATATATTTTATACCCATTTATCAAGTGTGCACTGCAACAATCTTATTTCCATTTCTTCATTAGTAACTATTCTTGGTACCTTTTAGAATTTGTATTGCAAGTGAAAATATTTTGGGTGTTTCAGGATTATTAAGGAAGAAGAAAACAGTTGATTTGATATTGCATGCAAGTGTTTCAAAACTGTGCTTCTCTGCCTCCAGGTTGTAGAGAAAGGGGTCTTTGGGAGTGTCCTTTGAAGAAGCTGTGCATCAAACACACTATGATCTGTGATGGTTTCCCAGACTGCCCTGACATGATGGATGAAAAGAACTGCTGTAAGGGCTTATGCAGTTTGTTAGTCCCATAAAGGGCTAATCACATTTTTGGGCTCTTGGGGTGCAAAATAAATGAAAGTAAAAAGGTTTTCTACAGACAGAAAGGCTTAGTCATTCCCTCAGTTTCCTTTTCAGTTTTTCTATGGCATCAATTTATCCTCATTTTGTGTCCTCTGTTGTTCACATCCTTGGATCCTTGCCATCTCCTTGGTCACTCCAGTCCTCTCTCTTTTTTTTTTTTTTCCTCTCCCTCCTCATTCTTGTGTCTTCATGGTTCTTTTCTTTATTCCTTGTAGCTTCTTGACTCCTTTTCCCAACTTTTCTCAACTTTATTCCACATAGGTATAGCTGTTCACTGCTCTTTTTTTCATGATTTCCACTTGATTTTCCTTCTGATCAGAAGGAAAATTCCTTCAGTAAATTTCATATGTCTTCCTGCTTTATTTGATTTCTCTTCTGCTTGACATTTCTTAGATTCTGTCTCCCCACTTGGCTCCGCAGGCTTCTTCTATAAGCCAAACTGTGATAAGTATCAGAGATACAAAACTTAGTATGGTACACTGATGATGTGGGCGTACTGTCCATGTGTACAGTGTAAGTCAGCTCAAAGTGCTGACAGTGTGCAATAGGCCCCCTGGTCCCCTGCGGGAGCTGCCCTGTGTTCTGCTTCCACTATGCAGCTGACTAGTGGGATGGGAAGAGGTGGAAGACCTGCAAACGGCGGCTGCTTTGCAGGCTCCCACCCTGCACGTGAAGGTGGGAGTGGGTGCTGTGAGATCTTAGCTTCACTTTCATGAATATATTCGTGGTACTCTGAATTCTCTTCTTTTGAGAAAACCTGCTGTGTGGGCATGTCCCCAAGACAAGGAACTAGAAAAGACATACTGGGTGACACCCAACCTGCACAAGAAGGAAGAGATGCTTGGTAAACTTGGTTGAAAGCTGAAATTTTAGTTCTCTAGGCAATCCCAGTATTTCAGCATTTTTGCTGGGACTGTAGGATATAATTTTACAATTTAAAAAAAAGTTGTTCCTGAGTCTCTGGAGTTCTGTTGGCAGGGACAGGATGGTAGGCACATTTTATGTGCCATGTGGAGCATATGAATATATTTGCCAAAATGATTAGCAGCCTACATATATCACTAGATCTTTGTTTCTTCTTGGGAAGAGGCAGCTCACAGAACGTTTCTTAATCTGCTTTTCGTTGTAAAGATTATACCATTTGACTTCCAAGCAGTCTGTGTGCTGTAATCTAAAAAAAGTAAGGTGGTATTAAAGTGATTTGCTCATGAGCACACATTAAGATCATGGCAGAGAAAAGATTCTCCGAGGGCTTAGGTTAAGCTAGTCTGTAATTACCAGACTATATTTCCTCTCTGCTTTTGTGTTGGAGCTTGAATATTCCAAAATGGCAGCAAAGTTTCCTCAGCTGAGGGCTTACAGCGTTTGAAATATGCTCTCTCTGGAAGGCAGTTAGAGAGCTTTTTCTAGTTTTGCTCGCTTTATTCCAGAGCCGGAAAGATCACTTATGTCGGAGTTGGCAGCGCTGCCTGCTCTGTCTGTATGGTTTTCACCGTGGAGTACATTTTTTTGCACTAGTGTTGCAAATAAATGCTTAGTTTGTATGGCAGTATAGATGCTATACAACAGCCAGACATAGGCACAACCGAATGCAGCTTCCTTCCACGCATTCTCTCCCTCTCTGCCCTCCCCCAGCTCTCAAAATTCCCTAATGATGGGGTTTATAGAAGCTGGAAGAGAAGTGTGTTAGTGAGGAGGGTACTGTAATGCTACACACCTGCCTTTTGGGAGGGGGTTTGTTATGGTTGGGGGAAAGCTAAAAGTCACTTGCAAGTGGAAGCTTTTGTGGTTCCTGCACTGGACAGATTCTGGAAATCCCTATCTAACGCTGCCGGCTGGCAACCAACTGTGAACTGGAGCATGTCTATCTGTACATCAGTTCCCCATCTCTAAAGTGGAGATAAAAATAATTCCATGATTTTAAATAGCAAAGGAGGATCCAAAAGTGAATATAGAATTGCTGTGGATGAAAGGAAATACATATGCATTACAGTAAAATAATTTTTTCAAAGAACATGAAGAAATAAACAGATTTGGAGCAGTCTCCTAAAAAGCATGGAACACAATATTTTCACTTAAAACTTCTGAGAGGCTTAGACAGGTTTCATATGACAAGACCACAAATGATACTAAGTAATCACAGATCTTGCCATTTCCAGACACCCTTCCTTCCCTTTGAGTTGCGATGCCCTCTGCCACTGCGTGGCAGCAACCACCTTCTGCCTCAGTGACATCCATCCTGAATTTTGTTGCGAATCTGTCTCACTTTCTTGCTCCATAAGTCAGATCTGTGCCTACCTTCACCCTCCTTCTCATTTTTTCAGTCTCAATGTGAACTTCACATTGATCATTTCTTTCTCTGAGTGAAACATGTTTTTGTCCTTGCAGCATTTTGTGAAGAGAGTGAACTTGAATGTGCCAACCATGAATGTGTGCCACGTGAGCTCTGGTGTGATGGGCAAGCAGACTGCAGTGACAGCTCAGATGAATGGGACTGTGGTGAGTTTCTGCCGTGGTGCACTTTGCCTGGAAGCAATATTTGGGTGATGATAGTAATCGCTGGTGATTTCATTTAGAATACAGTTGCAGTGGTGGAGAGATGCTCCCTTTATTACCAAAGGGAGACTGGGTTGAGGTTGGGAAAGCATGCAAGAAAGTGGGGAAGAGAGAAAGGGAAAGGAGAAAGGAAAAAGGAAAAGGGAAAGGAAAGGCTCAGTGTGAAGTGTCACAGTGCAAAGATATAAGAAAAGTGACATGGCGGGGAACTTCTAAAATGTGTAGATGTGTAGATGTAAAATCTGGAAAGTGTTGTGGATAGAAGAGCGAGTAGGAAGACGTTCAGATGTAGAATTCGTTTGGGCAAAACTTCTAAGCCCTGATTCTGAACTTGTGAAAATCAGTGTGAAATTCCCAGTGACTGCAATAGTGCAGGTTCAGAGCTTATGAGAAGAAGATAGTCCTACTAGGTCCCCTTTGCACTGGCTAAAGATCTGCAGAATGATCTTAGCGTGCTATTGCTATCTATATTCAGATTAGGCTTCATGCTTTTATGCATTGTTAAAGTAGAACTCTCCAAGTATTATTCCTTAAATAAAAATGAAGGTGGATTTCAAAAAAATTGCACTGAAAAGAAGCAGATTGGAAAGTGATTTCACTGAGTTAACATGTATTTCTGTACATGACAGTAGTTCATATTACTGTTTTGAGATGATTTATATGTAATTTTAAATACAGAAAAAAGGTGTAGCATAGCTTACAGAAGCAAATATTTTGTGTTCATATTGAAGTAGACTGTATAAATATTTTAAAACATTTAACATTGTATGAACATTAATAAACAACAGCATTTAATAAAACCTATGCAACAGGGAAGAACTGTTCTAGAAATGCATATTTGAAAAAGAGTAATCTAGGATTAATACATACCTTTCTCACGGACAGAGAAGCAAAAGCACCTTCAGCATATAGAAAAAATGCATAATGACTGGCTATGTTAAGATTAGTACTATCAAAGCAAAAGTCAGAGGAACAGTTTAACTAAAACCAGTATGTATTTGGGGAAGAAATGCACACAACCAAACATCTTTTAAGGGATCGTAGAAAGGGAGGGATGTAAATTTTCCATTTTGGACCATTTTGAGAAGCTTTTTGTGTGTGATAAAAGCAGTTCACACACTTTTTTATAGATGCATTAAGAGAGAAGCAATGGTCATGATCTTTCTTGTAAACAGTAGTTGTTTTTTCTTTCTCTAATTACACCCACATATTGTTATGACAGGAACAGTGCATATTACCGAGAGTCAAATGATGGTATCATTCTTATGTCAAGCAGCATTCATCCCACTAATTACTTTAGTGATTTCAGTTTGACTATTTGTGGGGTAAAACGTCATTTAACAAGATTAAGGCTATCAGAAACCTATGTGAACCTGTGCTGGTGAGTCAAGAGTATTGTGGTTTATTCTAATCCTCAAGACGCCTTTGTTGTTTAGCGTCTCATGCTGTTCAATGTTAGCGAGGTTCTGATAGCCATGGTTGCCTTGGTTTTAAATTACATAGCTATTGAGCATATAAAATCAGCAAAAGTGCCAGCATCTTGGAAAACTCTTTTGAATGTAGTTGTATGTTTTCAGTATGCCATTTATAAAACTAACTATGTGAAATAATAGTGAAGTTGTTCTTCTTTTTCTTTGCAGTTACCCTGTCTAAAAACATGAATTCCTTGATGTTCCTGACCATTCACAGGTCAGCTGCTGATAACTATGTTTGTGCTGATGAGTGGCAAGAAAATTTAAGCCAACTGGCCTGCAATCAGATGGGTTTAGGGTAAGGTCAGTAGTTTGTAGCATTGATGAATTTCTTAGGACAATTGGAGTGCTGGCGTTAGATGTGAATGATCATTGATCACTGCAGTGTTAGACCTAGTGTGGAAATGGTTCATAGAGAAAAGAGGTAATGAAATTTTGTGAACTATGGCAGGAACAAAAGCTCACTAAAATCTAGGCACTTTCACTACTTTATAAGCATTTGTCGTGGTGGCTAAGCACCATGCAGCCGCTCACTCACTCCCCCCACCCAGTGGGATGGGGGAGAGAATCGAGGAAAAAATAAAACCTCGTGGGTTGAGATAAAGACAGTTTAATAGGACAGAAAGGAAGGAAAAATAATGATGATAATGATAATAATAATAATTAAAAAATGACAATAACAATACTAGAAGAATTAGACTATACAAACCAAGTGAAGCACAATGCAATTGCTCACCACGCGCTGACTGATGCCCAGTTAGTTCCTGAGCAGTGATCCACCCCTCCCAGCCAGCTCCCTCCAGTTTATATACTGGGCATGATGTCATATGGTATGGAACATCCCTTTGGCCAGTTTGGGTCAGCTGTCCTGGCTGTGTCCCCTCCCAGCTTCTTGTGCCCCTCCAGCCTTCTTGCTGGCTGGGCATGAGAAGCTGAAAAATCCTTGACTTACTTAGTATAAACACTACTTAGCAACAACTAAAAACATCAGTGTGTTATCAACATTATTTTCCTACTGAATCCAAAACACAGCACTATACCAGCTACTAGGAAGAAAATTAACTCTATCCCAGCCAAAACCAGGACAACATTACATGATTGTTATTAAAGGAGTGTGTTGAAAAGATAATGATGTCTTGCCAAGCCTCAATATTTGAACTTGCAGTATTGCTGAGGCTTAGAATTGTTTGGCAATGTGATACTGTGTGTCTTCCTAAAGAATTAAAGCAGACTTGTCTTAGGAAACAGGAAAATTTCTCTGCATTCATTTGCATTCTGCAATAAGTACTGTGAGCTAGGCAAGCAGGTATGTTTAGCTTGGGTATCTCTGAACAATGAATTGTTAAAGATAGAGCTTTCTGTGTGGAGCTCAGAAAAAAAAAATAGCCTCTATGCATCTTTCTTATTGCACGCATACTAAAGTAATAGCTGCTTTATGGAATAGTTGATGCAAAATATAACGGTTGGATAAAAACCAAGTTCATCTGCTCTGATATCCAAAGCTGTCTTCTACTAGGAAAAGACAAGCCTGATGGTATAGAAGGATGTCTTCTGTCAGTGTCTGATCCCCAAACTGGGTTAAGGAGTGTCTTGTCTGTCTGCCTTTTACGACTACATATACTGACATGCAATCTTGTTCTTCGTACCTTTCTCAAAAAACACAGGAGGATAAAGACCCTGGGTTACAGTGTCTGCACTTAACCTACTCTCTATTGCCTTGCACTGCATGGATGCTTGACATCATTTCTAACACGTGCCCTGAATCCAAGACCACCTGTACTGAATGGACTGCCTGCCGTTCTAACACACAGCAATTCTGTACTCCTCTAGCTAGTTTAGTGTATCTAAATAATATTGACATTATCTTTATGCTTTAACTTTATATAACATCCTAATAAGCTTGAACTCCTTTGATACCTTCAAAAACAGTTATTGCTTTTACAACTACTTTGTTGTCTAAGAACAAACTGATGGTCTTAACATTAAGAATGTTTTTCTTCTTAATATTTCAGTCTCACACTCCTAACATAGGATTTGCTTAACTTTCCTGTGATGCTTGCTGCTAGGAAAATGAAAAAGGTATTAAATTATCACAAGACCTCTGATTCCTTCCTTTTTTCAGAGGTGTGCCTAGGCTGAAATTAACATGAGTAGAAACTTACACCTTCCTGTTTCTTCACTGAGGCTTGCTAACAGATACTATCAATCCTATGACTCTTAAGAAATGTATAATTTGTGTATAAGACACAAATAATTCTTAAATGTCACAAATCCGTTTTCTAACAGAGGAAGATATTCTACAAATCAAATTTTCTACAAATTCTTTTTTGTAGTGGCAGGTGGTTGTGGTGAAGGGCTCTGGGAAATTCCAGTTCAGATCTGAATTCTACAGCTTCAGTCTGACTTTAATACTAATTTCTAATTCTTCCTGGCAGTACTTCAGAAAAGCAAAGTAGTGTTCATCTTTCCTTTCTTAATGCCTGATTTTGTCAATCACCTGAAGCTTGATTTTCTTAGCTATTCTTCAAGTTTTTGTGAAGTGGTGCTGCCAAAAATACAGTAAATTAGCTTTGAAGAAGATCTATAAGAAAAACAAAGATTATAATGCATTCACCAGAACTAATTTCAAGGAGTAATACAAATTAATATAATTATTTAATTCTTTTGTTAACATTGCATAGGTGTCATGGTTTAACCCCAGTCAGCAATTAAGCACCACGCAACCGCTTCCCTCTCCCACCTCCCAGTGGGGTGGGGAGGAGAAAAGGCAAAAAAAAAGTAAAACTCGTGGGCTGAGATAAAAACAGTTTAATAACTCAAGTAAAATATAATACTAACAATAGTAATAATGAAATATAATAACAATAATAGTAATGAAAAAGACTATAACAAAAAAAAGGGGGGGGGGGGAACCCAGTGATGCACAATGCAATTGCTCACCACCCGCTGACCGATGCCCAGTTAGTTCCCGAGCCGCGATCTGCCCCTCCTGGCCAACTCCCCCCAGTTTATATACTGGGCATGACGTTCCATGGTATGGAATACCCCTTTGGCTAGTTCGGGTCAGCTGCCCCGGCTATGCTCCCTCCCAGCTTCTTGCACACCTGCTTGCTGGCAGAGCATGGGAAACTGAAAAGTCCTTGGCTTAAGATAAGCGCTACTCAGCAACAACTAAAACATCAGTGTGTTATCAACACTATTCTCACACTAAATCCAAAACACAGCACTGTACCAGCTACTAAGAAGAGAGTTAACTCTGTCCCAGCTGAAACCAGGACAATAGGGGTTCAGTGAAAATGTTACAGAGGGTAACATTTTCTATATGGTGAAATGGAAGACTGAATGATAAATTGGAGTTTCATGCCACTGGAATCTGATCTAAAGCCATAAACTTCATCTGTTGGCCATTATGTCCTGCATATGTTATTTATTTGACTTATGATAACAAGAAAGTCTGAATGTGAGGTTGATAACATTGGTGTATTTAATAAGCTATTTCCAGTCACCATTGAAGGTACAGGTAAATTAGACTGTATATTGCACAGAGCTCAGATAAAGATGAAAAAAATTCCTCTGTATCCTTTTTTTTTTTTTTTTAAGAGTAAATATAATATGTTTTAAGCAGTGCGTTTTCTTCAGGTATTCCCAATGGGAAATATTTCATTTTACTCCTTCAGAAAATTAAAGTTATGAATGTAGAAATTCTGTCCCTATTATAGCACACTGCAGACACCTCCAGTTTTGTGGCTATGCAGATTTCTTTAATAATGACTTATGATGATACTTGATTTTGATTTAATAGTTCTCTTGTTTATTCTTAGAGAAAAATAGTGCACATGAGATATCAAAGTTGGCATTTGTTAATACCTTAGACCAGGAATTACAATGAATGGTAGCATATGGTATTTTTATTTTCTGTAAAGCTCTGCAAACTGTTTTTCATAACTGTGTTCAGTGCTTTCCCAAATGACAACTCTCAATTACTATATAATGTGGTAATGTTTAAAATACGAAAGCAATGTCTTTCTAACAGCTTGTAGATGTTTTTAATTCTTCAGCCTAAAATAATCTGAAAAAAATGAAGAGAATTTCAATGACAGTGGTTAAAGTTAGGTTAATTTAGCTGATAGTGGTAACACATTTTACAGAATATCAGTCTGTCTATTTGGGAGGTATAAGCATTGTGTCTGCAGCAACATTAAAGGTAATTTTATTCTGCCTATTGCACAAAATTCAAGCTATTTTCCTGGCTGTTGGCCAATTCTAATCCCACAGATGATGTGTTTCTCCAGTTTTTCACAGCACAACACATGCAATGTATTGTGTGATGCATGATGCAACATCACAGAAAACTGTGCAAGTTCCAAGCATTACCTGAAAGGCTTTGGACTAATGGTGGCTGTTGCTAAAATTATGCAATGTGTGTTCTTAGCAGGTCTTATGTTTTCCTCTAGTGCAAAAAGAATGTTAGATACAAAGTAAACTTTTGTTTATAATGCTAAAAGAGCCTAATGAGAACTGTTTGTTCAAGTCTTAGGTTTTGTAGTTTACAGCCAGAGAGGACTATCAGATCACCTGATATGACTGCCTGTTCATCTCAGGACAGATAATTTTGTTCAGAGACCTCTGACTGAGTCCCAAATTTAAATACAGTAAAGCATGTCTCTGGCAATTAGGTTTCCTGCTAACACAGGTAGAGAATGGAACAGCAATTGCCATCAGTTTCTCAGATCAAGGATTAGATATCTCCTGGTGTGTGCTGCAGAGGCTATGCTGCTGAAGATAGGCATACTGTGCAGGTTCAGAACACTATGTCAGAAGACTCTAGATTTGTCTTGATGTTTAATTGAAGAAAACCATTTTCGTGTACTCTGAAGTCCACATTTTTTGTTGATGGAACGGTGATCATAAAGCCATGGTCTGCTCAGATCTGAAATTTGACAAAACCAGAAGTTAGTGGAGTTGTTCTGTTACCTTATGGCAACGTAGTGGAATAGTTTGTCTTTCTTTCCTGCACTAGGATGAGATAAGAAATGTAATAGGGGTAAACTTCAGCAGCTGGTACCCAGCAGAGTGCAGGGGAATTCTAGCAGATCTGCTTGTTCTGATCTAGCAGTATCAGCATAAAATCACAGCTGTTTACCAAGTTACTTGTTTATAAAAAATCTACAGTGAGCTCTGCTACCTCCTGCTGCTGCTGCTGCTCCCTTTCTTGGAGGCTGCGCCACTGGTGATCCACTGAAACAGGTAGCTCCTTTGCCTTCTTTCCTTTGCCATAGCATCTACTGTGTGTATATCTGTGGAAGGGAAAGGCCAATCTCTTGTTACTGCCTGGCCTTTTGTCTTTCCTAGTACTTTCTCACTCTCTGTGGTACAAAGTTCTTTAATAATATTTGCCAACCGAGCAGTCAAGCTGCTGGACCAATAATCTTTTGTTCTCACATGAATCATTATGCTTTCTAATTACTTTCTAACTATTTCTGCAACAGAAATAATGGAAGTTTAGTTTAATGTCTTATTTGCTTAAAAACACCACAGAAACAAAAAATGGAATACTTCTGTCCTACACACATTAGAAATTTGAACTTCTGAATTTAACCTACTTTTATTTTCTCCAAGAATAAAGATGACATTTAGTAAATTAAATTCCATGCCAAAGATGAAATATTTGAACTCATTAATTCAATCTGGATTTCTAGACCCACTCAACATAATGTAAAATATGCTTGACCTATCTTGAATATATTCACATTGTCCATGGCCGCAGTGTGTTCTATTAAATCTTTAGAGGATTTAGCGAAACAGTGAATTCTTCAGATTACATTTATTTTTTTAAGAATGGCAGCAAATACATATCAAACAAAATTTACTGAAAATAACATTACGAGCTGTGGTAGATGTGGAAGACTGTTTTAGTAATTTAGAGCAACCATAAAACAATGTTAAAATATGTAGACTTTAATCAGTGTATTAGAGTTGTATTAGATTCAATCTGATAGGTTATGTCTCATCTTTCATGTATATATGTAGTTTAAAATATAATTATTTGGATAAGACTTTTTTTGAAGAAATTTCAGCCTAATAATTCCTTGCAAATTGTGACAATTGCTTCAAAGAGTCATTAAGCATATGGTCATTTACCTCATATAAAACTTTTTAGCTTCATGATTGGATAGTTTTCTTTCTTTAAGTAAAAAGATAATTGTTATTAGTGATTTAATATCTCCAACAACCTTGGAGCTGTCTGAATGTGCTCCTGGGCAACTGGCTGTAGGTGGCCCTGCTTGACCAGGAGGGGTTGGACCAGATGACCTCCAGAGGTCCCTTCCAACCTCAACCATTCTGTGATTCTGTGATTGACTGAAAGAAATAGAAAGATACATGAATACTGCCAACCAAAGAAACGTTCTTATTCTAATGATTGACCACAAGTCCTTTTTCAAACTATTTTATGTCACAGCTTGTACAAATGGCATTATAAAACCCCTTTTTTTTTTTCCCTAGGGGCTTCTAAATCAAATTTACTCAGTTTAACACAAAACAGATATTAAATCTGTCAGTCCTGAAAATTCATTCTGAAATCTGCAAGTTGAAGTGTTTTTTCTGGCTAATGTGTTATTACCAGTAGAACTATGGGAACATTTCTTACTGAATAATAATTCTGTAAAGGACAATGTTGAATGAAAATAACAGTGAATTTTGTTCAAATTCAGTGAATAGTTTCAGCAGGGGAAAAAAGGTTGAAAAGTAAAGTTATTTTGTTTCAACTTTTTAAAATGAAACACTTAAAATTTTATTTCAAAACAATATTTTTCTCTGAAATGCGTCCTTCTTCTTTTTAAAATTAAAAGCTAATTAACCTGAAATTAAGGGCTTTACATTTAATTTGAAGTTGAATTAAGACTTCCAGCTAAGAAAATCTATATTTTATTTGAAGTTTTATATTTAGATGGCCCAAAATTGTCTTTTTTAAGTTTAGCTACAAAATCATACTTTATGAATCCTATAACTTGCAGAGACTCAAATGACAGAGAAAAAGCAAGCATATAAAATTTTTTCAGCATAATTATGTGTTAACTCATTCTTGATAGGCTTGAGTAGTCTATCAGTTAGGACATAAGACTGTAGGCATTTTGAAACCTGGAAATATCACAGTGATTACCTACTTTCCACCAAAAATTTTAAGAACTATTTAATCATACATGTTTTAGTTTTCTGTCAATGCTGTGAATCTTTTTAATTTCCATTTTCTATGTCTCCATAAGTTTTCACATTAAAATTTCAGATTTCTCTGATTTCAATGCTGTTAAAATCAAGGGTTTGATCTTTTACTCCATATTCTATGGTACAGCCATGGCTTTATAGAACTCTGCTCAAGACCAAGAAACATCTTAACCAGTGAGTAAGTACAGACAGGAAACAGATGCTGTTCCAGCTCTGAAATAGGCCTAATTTGTTTTATATTAGTGCCCATACACACATTATTCCTTACCTTCTGGCATAACACAAGGCTTCCTTTTCCAAGCCTGCTGTCACATAAGGCTTAAAACAATGGAATTGTAGAAGCTGAACAGGGGAATGTTATTGTTACTTTGAAGGGAGAAGGAATCCAGTTTATGGTTTATACTTTATTCTAAACTTGCAATTTAATACGTTTGAGAGAGTTTTCCACAATGGAATGGGGAGAATGAGTTATTAAAACGCTGCACAGAGGTATCCCAAATTATGTTACTTTTAATGATGAACAGAATATTAACTTCATAACCTAAAATTAGTCCCTGCCTTCTGTTTTGCTTTTGTTTTTCATTATGATTTAGTATGCGAGTCATAATGTTCCTTGTGTTTCACTATAAACTATCCTATAAACTTTGACTGTTGTGCACAGTGATCAGCAGGTAGCAGGCTAAAATGCTTTGAAAACTATTTCTTTAATATTTCCATTGTACAACTTATGTAATGAAATTACCCTAACCATTACTTTTCTCCATTGTGAGCACATTTATAATGTAGAAGACAGACTGGGTTTTATTTTTCTTTTTCAATTCTAAAAATCCCTCTCTTAAACACACATAAGGGAATCCATAGCTTGAAATTAGATGTATTAAAGGAATATTCTAATTTTTAAATTGAAATCCGAAAAATTAGTAAATTCTAAGTTAGAATTTCCCACTCGGGTAGACATAAGTGCTACTGCAAATTAAAATGTCTTGCCTTTCTGATTTTATGAGTCACTGATTTTGTAGAATCATTGAATAACTTTTTTTGAAATTGTCTTAGATTAAAGGAAACTTCTTAGATTAAAGAAATAAGATATGTTAGAATTATATGTGCCCTTTGATGTTCATTAGATCTAGCAGACATCTTTCTGTGAAGCAGCAAGATTAACTTGGCTGAGGCACAAGCTGTACAGTGACCCGAAACTGGAAGTGGAATTCTAGAGAGAGTGGAGATGTAGTTCAAACTTACAAAAACGGGTATAGAACAACAGCATAAGTATCTGGAGAAAGAATCAGAAAAGCCAGGGATATTAAACAAAAAAAGCGAAGCAAACAAAGAAAAACCCCAAAACAAAACCACAAAGAAACCTCAGCAAAACATATTCTGTTTCTAAGATGGCAAAGACTTAAGAATTAGGACTAGAGTAAGAAAATACCATATTATACACTGATCTTCAAAGTAGCTAGTTTTGCTGAAATTCATCCAAGAGCATTTCAGATTTATGGCTATGGCAGATCTCCATTATGGCTGCTAATAATGGTAGCCAGTAGTTTTAAGAAGTTGTGAAGAATGGCTACATAAGGCTGAAAACTGTTACGTATGCCATCTTTCATTAAAAAGGGAAAAAGAGGAAGATGCAGAGATTTACAAACTAGTTGCCTAGCTTCAATTATCAACAAATAATTACAGAAGTATAAGGTCTTAATGACAGACTGAATACATTTATCAATAACAAATCATATCAGATTACCTTAATTTATTCCTTGAAAAGGCAGAGACACTGTGGATAGGGAAGAAACAGTAGTTGTGATATATTTTTAACTTTCATACTATGTGAAATGACTTTTGAAATAAGTAAGGAGATAGGGACAAACATGAAATGATACGAGACTGTTGATTCATTGTCAAACCATAAAGATGTATTGGTGGGGGGCTAGACACATCCCAGTGTGTCTGGAGTGATATTCAGTGTTGTCATGAGTTATTCAGATAACGGAGTGGAGAGCATGCTTAATAATTTCTCCTTCACCATCACGCTGGGAGGATCTGAAGAGGTTTTGGAGAACAGGATTAGAATTAAAAAATTTTTTGACAGACTGGAGAAATGGCCTGAATTAACCAGGAGTGTTTATGTGTAATCCCTCTGGTGTATTCAGCTTGTGTTAGATTTTGACTAGATGGGGAGAGTTCAGAATAGGTCAGCAGGAATGACCAGAGACCAACAAAACATGATCGTGAAGAAAGGTTGAAAAGTCTGGATGGTCAGTCAGGGAGAGGGAGTTACAGGAGCCTTCAAATATGTAAAAGGCTGCTGCAAAGAGGCAGGGAATAAACTGTTCTCCATTTCCAGTGGAAATAAGACAGAAGTAATGAATTTAAATGACAGGTAGGAAGATTTAGAACAAACCTTAGAAAAAAATTGCTAACTGTAAATCCTGGAATATATTGCCTGGAAATGCTGAGGATTCTCCATCATTAGAGATTTTTACAAACAGGGCAGACAAAAATCTGTCAGAGAGAATTTAGATACCATTGATCTTATTTTGGATTAGGGGAATGGATCAGATGGCCTCATAAGATTCCTTTCGGCTGAATTTTCTGGTAGTTAACTGTTTTGGTTAACTAGTGAAAGAGAGTCTTGTGGAAGGATTTTTTTCATAGGTCCTAATCCCATTTCATTCTTGAAAACAGTGCAGAGGACCTAATGAAAATCTAGGTGAAAGACATACTTGTCTTTTACCACTAAGCTTGGTATTTCTATCCCTTCAAATGTAGACAGGAAAAAAATAAAACAGTGTTGTTTGTTGTGCGTCTATTGTAAATTTACTTAACTATGGCACTTTTGATATGGTCTTGGAGAAGTCCATAGACTGAGACTACAGGCACCCTAAAGTGTATTCATTGAGTGTTATGTTTGAGCAGTTTGAGCTCAGAAGCTTTAGGATTTTTATATCCAAAAGAAGTTCTTTTGGAGATAAAGATTTATTGCAGATATTTAATGAGACACGAGACGGTTAAATTTTTGTGGTCTATTCAGTAACAGATTCTTAGAACCCCATGGGTTTTAAAATAATATTTCAGTACTCAAATGGTTCCATCCAGATAGCACCATGAGATGTTATAAAGTCATGTGGGTTCAGGTAGGATTTGTAAGTTATCTTGAAAGCCTGGTGGAAGATCTGGTCCAAAGATCACCACTCAAAAGGCATGCATTATTGTTACTGTGGTATGAATGTCTTATGTTTGCAGATATCACTAACAAACTTACTTAAGTGATGTAGATATTTCAATGACTGTACTGTAATCTTAAAAGATGCTCTTAATGTGTGAAAAATCTGTTCTAGTAACTGTTAGCCTTTTTCAAGATTAAGGCCTTCAGCATAGGTACTGGTACACTACAGTGTATTTGTACTGTGCAACAGAATCATAAAATCGCCATTGTAACAGACATCTAGAGAACATCTAGTCCATCTCCCACTTGAAGCAGGACTATCACCAAAACGAGATCAGCTCAACCACTGCTCTGTTTAGCCAAGTCTTGAAAACCTTGATGGATTGAGATTCCACAGTCTCTCTGTTCCAGGGCTGCCCACCTTCCTAGTGAAAAAGCATTTCCTTTTCATCCGCTATGACTCTCCAAAGCTGCAACTCTAGGCCATTTCCCCTTGTTTTACCATGCAGCACTATTGAGAAAAGTTTGATTCCATCACCTTTTAACTCCAAGTAGTTGCAGGTTGCTATTGAATTGTCCCTTAGCTTCCTCTTCACAAGAGTAAACAAGTCCAATTCCCTCAACCTCTCCTTGTGTGTCAGTGCCGTAAGCCCTTAGAAAATTTGAAAGCCATCTGCATGACCCTCTCCAGTTTCTGAATATACTCTTAAACTGAGGTGCCTCAAAACTGCACATTGTGTTCCAGGTATATATGGTTTCAGTCAACAAATACGGTTTCAATTTTGCTTATTGTTGCAATACAGGTAATAATTAAAAGCATTAGTCTAAAATCAACACCGAGTTTCTGAACAAAGCTGTTCTGTTATATGCAAACCAAAGGGAGGAAAAAAGAAAAAGAAAACTGCAAAGAAGTGAAAGAGCCTTCTGAAAGTGTTTCATAAAAAAGGTTCTTTATTTGGCTTGCCTGAAATCTTGAAGGATATTACATATGGCCACACACATGACTTTTGTGCAGATTGAGTTAATTTAGGTTAAATTTGGCAGGCCACTAAAATAAAAAATTGGCAAGAGAGCTAATTTTGAACTCAAAGATGTAGGTTGATGTCTTAAAGTAATTAGCAGCTACAGCCTTGTTGTTGGAGTCTGTAAGAAACTCAATAAAGCAAAATATTCTTATGAAGAAATTATATACCAGGAGTTGACGTGGCTCTGTCCATCGAAAGATCCTTCTTCCCTTTTCTTTAGAGTGCGTCCACAGAAGAAATTGTGTGCTACAGCTCCAAGAGGGGCTGAGTAGAACCTGCTGCCTGCCGTATTTCTGGAGCACAGGATGGGTCTGGCTAAAATGAGTCCCCATTGCTCTACCTCCCTCCTTTTCTCTAAGTGCTTCACAGTGCCTGCTGTAATGTATACTCCTGGCATAGCAGCCCCTCCCTGGATGCTGAAAGTCTCAGACCCAGAAGCTCACACCAGCCCGAGTCCTTACTCCTCCTCTAACATTTTTAGCTCGTGTTCTCTCATTCTCTGGCAATTCCCAGTATGCTCTGGTCTCTACACAAATACAAACCATTGTCTCCAGCTTTCTTCAGCTAGAAATGAGGCTCTTAGGTCCCCTTTATTCTGGCGATTTCTAATTAAAATAGATGAAAGGAGACAAGTGGTGGCCCTTGCCTATCTGAAAGAAAACCTTGTATAAACATCATCAAGGGGGGAACGCTCTATAAATGTTTATAGAAAGCATTCTAAAGACATAAACTACGGCATACTGGTTTTGAGTGTATTATATCAAGCTGTGACCACCAAGGAAAAAAGGCTTAGCCATAATTTTACATTTACTGAGAATAATACCTTGTATTAATAATTATAAAATTTCATACAGACTTAAGTGTCTTGTAGGTTTTTGCCCTGGTTTAGAAGTATCTGCTTAATGATGATTATAGCATCACAAGTTGTAATTCAGAACTGCAGGTTTCAGCAAAATAATCTGGTATTTGGGATAATATAGGTTTGGATCCATCAGATGGTATGATATTTGCATCTTTTTGCACATTTTTGAGTTACATATTTTATAGATCAGACACTGTTTACAGCTACATAAAATATCACTGTACACAGTTATGAAATGGTGAACATAATTGGTCACAAAAGATCATAAGGCAGAATGTCATTTTAAGAGAAAAAAGTTTGTGTATGTTTGGTAGGAAAAAGAGTGGGAAATAATCGAATGATGGAAATGGAGAGGAGAGTTTTATGTGTTTGCTATAAGCAGGCACTGAGGAAGAAAGCTCTTTTTGCAGCAGCTTTCTCTAAATGAGGAAAAAACACAGTCTTTAAAAATGCTTGTTATTATCTGCCTGCACATTCTGGGTAGTAGATCATGGAATGATATTTGCTTAATATGCCCAGAGAAGGTTCTGAAAAATAAGTCATGTAACAGGCAGGATCCAGGGCCGTGACCTCAGAGCCTAGTTAATTCTGCCAGCCCTGTTGAAAACATTTCCATATGGTTGCACTGACAACTTTACCATAAAACAGAATTCTTTGATCTTTGTTAATTTATGCAATCAAGTGGGTAAAGGATGCTGCACTTTTGTAAATATTTAAAAAGAAATATAGGTAATACTGAAAATTGGACTTAAAGTAATAACCTGGCTGGCATTCCTAGGTACTGCCATGAGAGACTGGGTTCAGAAGCAAGTTTTAGGACACATCACAGTTTTTCTGAACTTTTCTCATTCTCTTTTCCATGAACTAGGATTTAGAATTTGGCCTTTGACCAGTGTTCAGGAGAGCAGTCCTTGAAAGTCCTTGTCATTGACAGGGATTGATGGCTAATCATGAATGGTTCTGTGCTGGAAAGTTGCATAACTTGTAAAGCCATTTAAAAAATACACTTTTTTCCATTTAGCAATTGAGATTTACTAAAACAGCAGTTTCTTCAGTGGCTTCAGTCTATCAGGCAATAACTAAACTAAGGAAGTGGATATATGAAAATATCTCCTGGTGAACCATTCTAACTTACTTTCATATTCCTGTTAGTTTGCTGCAGAAGGACAGGTTTGACATTGTCACCCGTGATTTGTTCTGTTTCACAAAGCAGACAGCTTGAACTTAAGAGATACTGTCAAGTATTATTAACAAGACCCAGACTGCTCTTTACTGTTAAATTTTAATCGATTTCCAAAGATAGAAACGTAAAAAAATATTTTTTCTTTTACCTTTTCTACATATGAAGATCTATTTTTTTGTATTTTTGGAGGCAAGAAACTGTAGAAATAGTATGTCAATTTATGCACTACAGTAAACGTCACCAGAAGTCTCTTGCTGTTCCCGATTCCAATTCTGGTTCTTGTCAGAAAATACAACGTAAGTGACAGTAATATGTTAGCTGGTCTGGCTTCTTGGGGTGATTTCATTCCCCTAACTATGATTCTGCCACACGTGGCTTTGCCATAACATTCAGCTGTATATCTTTGGAGTACACAGGAGGCATTAGGGCCTCTTCACCTTCATAATTGTAACATAGAAACCTACTGGAAGGTCTATGAATGTTTTTCATTTGTTTCAGAGGACCATTCAAAACAGAAATTGTACTAGAGAATGAGGAAATGCAGCATCAAAAATGGCTGAATCTGCACTCAGACTGGAAGAATAAAAATGCATCCACGTTACACGCACTTCTAGTGAATGGGTAAGTAACAGGTAAATGAGATTTATTTCACAGCTGTGGGTAGTCACTTAATGGAGGATGACAAACTCCCTTTGTTACGCTCTTTTTCCCCAAGGTATCTGTGTATAAATCCCAGCACATACTCATGTGAGTTTGTAAGATACAGTCTATAACAATTTTAGTGTCTGCTACAGCTGTAGTCTCTTTTGAGTCCACCTTATGAATCTTCAGGGGCCCGTTCTGCCAGACTAACAGCATCTGAGTGACATAGAGGTGATGCCCTTGAAGCACCCAGACCAGACAGCTTCATTAAATCCCTGCTGACCAAGAAAGTCCAGTAAGTACTATATAGTAAAACCTGCAGCAACAACTTACCATCCTCTGCAGCCCATGTAGTTTGGATTCATACATTTGGAGCTACCACGGCTTCTTCAGTAGAAGCTATATCCACTTACAGTAGGTTTCCTTAGCAGTTCCTCTGGCTTCAGATGGTGGTATATTCCTTTTAATTAACTCGGCTAAACAGGTAGTTGGTAATGAAAAACCAGGATCTCATGGTTGAGACATTCAAAGTGTGACTTTGAGACTGAAGAGCCAATGAACTTAAAACATCCAGGACAAAACTGGGAGAGCCATCTAATCCCAATCTGCAACTGCATTCTTCAAAAAGTAGGTTCGTTGTTTCCCTGTTCTCTTTCAAATGCCTAGGAGATTTCAGAACATCCTTCTTCCATGGAAAATCCTTCTGTTCCACAAGGAAAGACTGTCTTGGCTAAATGCAGAGGTACAACATGTGTGAAGACACAGATCTGAGGAATACACCTACTTTTCTTTTGCTTGGCTCCGTTATTTTCTGTAGTGAAACTTTTCTGTAATGGCGGAATACTAAAAAGATTGTGTCTGCAAGTGCCTACTTTTGCTTTCCTACATCTCAGCTTCGTACTAGTTCTGTTTTACGTTAGTATTTTCCCCATTCATTTAAGTTCATTTTTATTTCTTCATCTAGAAGAAGGGCCATTACAGGATGGTGCCTGATACTTGAAAATTTTCTTTTGAACTCTTTTCTTTTCTTTCTCGCTGTCTCTTTCCACTAGCCTAATGGTATCTAAATGCTTTCCTCCAGAGTAATACAAGAAAAAACACCTTGGGTTGTGACCAGATGCAAAGGCAGGTCCACAATCATATTCTGTTCAGTCACTGAAGTGCAAAGCAGAAATTTCAAGGTACTTTGCCATGTTTGAAAGTGGTCTGCTAGGAAGTATGTGTGAAGGCATGGATTTGGAGCCTCTGAGTTACAAGACCTAGTAGCAAAAGATCTAGTTTCACCCAAAGTACAAGCTAAAGGAGAGAAAACATCAGTAATGAGGATTATTGATAAAGCTATTACAGAGATGAAAGTAATATGTAGGACCAGATGTTCCAGTCTCCCCGAATCCAGAAAATGGGTAACAAGAGTGAGGCTGTTTTTGTTTTGGCTGCATCAGGCATCCTGTCTAGATGGCTCTCACTGGCTGTGCATGCGCTGCAGATCAGGTGCACCCCATTCTGATCTCCCAGTCATCCCACTGGAGGACCTGCAGGCCTGCCTCACTTCTCATGTGCCTGGCTTGCTTTCTAGTATAAAGCAAATTGCACAGAGGACAACATGTGTTTAGTCTCTTCCCAACATGAAGCGAAGACAAGCCCAGGAGCTGGGAAGTGCTCCTGAGCCCTGCAGTCTAGGTGTATTCATCTGGATCAACTTCGGCATGTAAAACGCCTGTGCTGTAGAGTATGTTGTATGTTTAAAGGAGCTGTCAGGCTCCTGGACTACTGGGATCTTGAGCAAGAACTAATAAGTGCACCACTAGTTTCAGAAAGTTTTGATGAGAGAGAATGCCACAATGCAGGCTATGCACACATAAAAGCTTTAAGTTATCTCTTTTAGAGCTCGCTATCTGATAAGTCAAAGAAACGAGTGTGAAACTTAAGCGTGGCTGGTCTCAGTTATATTCTGTATATTTTTTTTATGGAGCACAAATGCCCTTCAAAATTGTGCACAGAATTTTCTTTCCTGAAGTTGGTCGTCTATCTCTATAAACAGAATTTTATGGTCTGTGTTTTCAGGAACAGAAAGTAGACTGATTTGCACAGTATATGAACAGGGCATATGCAATATAAGGGACAGAGGTCTGGTCAAATCACAGATTCAGGCTAATCTGGTGAGCTTGCTGGCACTCTGTTATTGTGCCCACAGTAGTATCTATGACTTAAAATCAAATGCAGCCTCTTTTTAGGAGGTTGCAATTTTAAAGATACTGCTTACCTACTGAGATTACAGCCTTCAAAGAATTACCTGGGGAACAGCTAATTTGTGTATCCAGTCTAATTTAGCTCTGCATCTGCCTCAGAAAAGCGCGTATACAGTAGGAGTGAAAAAGTGGTGGAAATAAAAAGGCAGTCATCTAGTTGAGCGACAATGCTCACTGTTTTAACAAGGATCTCCCTTCCTTTGACAAAGAATCACTTCTTTCCTCTCTCATCTGAAAATCTTCAACAGAAATGATAAGTTTTTGTTGTTTTAATACTCATTTTTGCAAACTTCCTGGATTTTTTCAAAATACCCAAACTTTTAGGGCATGAAAGATCATCTGTTTTCAAAGGTATTTCAAAGAAAATGCTATCCTTCAGCTGTGAGGAAGAGGAGAATGGCAATCTCTGTGCTTTCAGGTGCCATAAACTAAGACTTGACAGACTGTACATCCCAGCTGACCTCAGAACTGGATCAGTGCCCAGAGAGCAAGGTAGTCTGCAAAATATGCAGCACCCACTCATGAAATGCATTGTAAAGCTGAACTAATATTTTGAATTATCTCCAGGCAGACGCTGGAAACCGTGTATGATCTGGCATAAAAAGCTCCTTGTGTTTCTTTTTACAGTTTGGGGGAATTTTTAACAGCTGGTTCACAACAATGAGTACAATACCTGTGCTGATTTGCAAATTACCAAAAATTACATCAATTAATTGAGATTTCCACGATGTTCTTGTTTCAATATTTAGACAGATGTGTCGAAGCAGAAGCAGAGTGGCTCTCTTTTGCACTAAAGAAGGTAAGAGAGAAGTGCATATAAAACAAGGATTTTTTAAAGATGTATTAAATTACTTTAACAAATGCAGGTGTTTAGTGCGAATTCATTCTGAAATTTGACTAGACTTCTGCAACATCCAGTTTTGCATTGGGTTTTTTTTTTCCCTACTCTATTCAGTTTCATCAGCTTTTCTTATTTTTTGACTACGAGGCTGTGTATTGCAGTAGCCCAGTCCTGCTCCCACAAAACAAATTTTGTCAGCAGTCAAGTTCCAAAAACTAATTTGATAAAACTTCCTGCTGAAAATATCTTTTACCACCAGAGTGGTTAGCAGGCTATCTGCCTGGGAGTTGAAGCTGTGATCTGTTTAGTTGTGAAGCTCAAGGGGACAGAAGAACCTGAAGTAGAAAGCTACAGACCAAGTCTGTCGGCACAGCAGATGGTGCAAGTTTAAGTGGTTTGAAAATGCAGAAATTCTTCATCTTTGATGAAATCATGTTCTACAGACAAGGAGAGCTTTGCTGAAGAACACTTAAATTATGAATTAGCTGGACACAGGGAAAATTAATCACAAAGCATGACCTGAATTTGGGAAACTAATCAAAACATTTACTACTCTTATCAGAAAAAAAAAAAAAAGCTCATAAGAGCCTGTCAAAGGTGTTTGCTTCTGACATATGTTGCTTTAAGTACACTTAAACCCCCTTGCCCTCTGAAGTTAAGTGAACACAGTAAGAATTACAAGTTACAAATAACCATTGCTCCAGTTTATTTCTTCACCACTAAATTCCCATGGATATATGCAATGGCAGCATATCCTCCCTTGGGAGGCCGATTGCAGAAAGTGGTGGCGGTCTTTTGTTCTCTAAATCAGACTGAGTACAAACAGGATAAATAATAAGTCTGCCATCTTACAAATCCAGAATATAAAGTGAAACAAAAGTGAAGGGCTAGCTATTTCAGAAAAGTAACTGTCTGGCAGATGGGAATCTGGTATAATTTCCAGTGGAAGTGGCTTATAAGGTAGAATGGACAGAGTACTGGAATGTCTTCGAATCTTCAAATATTCTCCCTTAGTAATTTCCACAGGCAAAGCAAGCTTGGTACCGTGTAGCTGAGTAAACAGTGTGACATTCACCTCACAAGTGGCTTAAGAAAAGCCTTATTATTGCTGAGCAGATTTTCCAGAAGCAGTTCTTACGGATAGTACAAAGTAGCCCAAACACGTTGCTAGCTGACAGAAAGACAAGGACATAAACCCAGGAAACCTTCCCAAGGGCAGCCTGGTAACTCCTGAGAGAAAGGAAGTCAGGATCCCAAACTTAGCTTGGTTAATATTTCAGGCTGAGCTGGTCAAAATTAATATCAGGAGAGCAAATCCTTCGATATAAAGGAAGGATGAAAACGGCTCAATATGTTTGATATTATTGTGTGGTTATTGATGACTTCATTTACTGTATTGTTCAGTGTAATTTCATGACTCTGTTAATATTGTTCCGTGCCCAGTTTTCTTGCAGAAGGTCTTGTATGCGCTGCCTTTGTGGTAACAACTAACTCCCTTCTGCATCTGTTCCTCACTAGACTGTGGCCGTCGCCCTGCTGCTCGCATGAACAAGAGGATCCTTGGTGGTAGGACCAGTCGCCCAGGCCGATGGCCGTGGCAATGCTCCCTGCAGAGCGAGCCAAGTGGACACATATGTGGCTGTGTTTTGATTGCAAAGAGATGGGTCTTGACAGTAGCACACTGCTTTGAAGGGTGAGCAGGCTCAGACAGTTTTACTGTTCATATAAACTTGCACATGTGAATTACCAAGTCCTCCCTCCTCTACCAAACACACTGGGGGTAGGCGATGACCTTTGCAGAATGGCAAATCACAGAGGCCTGGTTTTAAGAGACTAAAAAAGAAAGTAAATGGTATAAAACAGCACCAGCTTAGGTTTTCACATGCTTTATTATTCATGGCTGGTGTCTCTACTGATGAAAGCTAAATGAAGATGCTCAGACTTTCAGCAGGGAAGAGGAAAAGGAAGAAGACCAAAACACTAATCCTATAGCTCTCATACAACTGCCATAGATTAAAAAAAATCATTCTGGGCACCAGCATAGAAATGACCCTGGAAAAATGCTGTGACCATTAGTAAAAATAAAAACTGAGTATTTACTCACAGTGCAACTGACATATTGAAGTCACTGCCTTTTCTAATTGTAAACACTCCACTCCTTTATTAGGATCGCAATCGTTAAAAAGTGAGTATTAACCACTACTCGGTGCCTCCTAGTATCTGAGGCCCTGGGGTGGATAGACAGTCTGGAGTCCAGAGGAAGTTTACATGTCTTCGGAATTGTCTTGGTCATTGTCATTGGTGCTAACAGATTTTGGAGAGAAGTTTATTACCTCATTTCTTTTGTCTTGTACATAAGTTTTTTAATTGGGTTTCTAAAGATAATTGAAATGTGTGTTCTCTGCTGTAGTTAGCAAGTACTTTTCTGCTACGCAGTTGTCATCAGTGCTTAATCCTGCTTTAAACTGGTACTTGCTCATTGGAAGTTATTTTAGACTACAGTAAACACCTTTCTTTCTGTTGAAGCCAGCAGAAATTCTGTGGTAAGCAAGTATCTCTTGACTGATATTTATTTATAACATTAATCGTTCCCTTTTTCAGTAATAATTTCAGTTTTGTCTTTTTATTTCTGAAACACTGAGTTCTTCGGTATTTGTTGGGTTTTTTTCCTTCCCCCTCCCCAGCTCTTGATGGAACTTGTGGTAGGGGCAAAGTTTGTGGCTTTTGTGTCCAAGCCAGAAGACGTCAGGCAGGTGATAGTGTGAGTATCTCAAGGTGTGAGGCTATTAATGGAAATGCTAGAGAAAATGACATTGGAGAGGCCTCAGTTCTGACTATCACATCATATCAAGCCCTAAGGATGTTCAAGAACTGGTTCCATTCAGGGACAAGAAAAGTAATAACCAGAGTTACCTAGATAACCTTCCTTCTAAACTAACAGAGTGCTAAACCTGAATAATACAAACAAGAATATTGTATTTATCAGATTTTGGGTCCTGCACAAGGATTTTCTCTTCTTTCCCCATCTATTTTTAAATAAAGCTAAGCAGTACCTGGAATATTTCTTTACCTTTGGAAGAACTTTTTCTGGTGATCTAAAATAAAGGGTGGGATTTAGAGGTAGATCCTTCAGCAATATTGGACTGCTACTGAATTTCACAGGTAAGAGATTTCTCTCATTAGTGAAAGATAAGCAAAGAAGCTGTCAACTTTATAAAGTAAAAATTCTCCCATTTTCGTCAAATGCAGAAAGACTGCCACCACATTTTGGAGCTCTTCATTTACCCCTCATTTAGGGCTGTATAATATCTATGTGAGCTCAGAGTATTATGTGTAAAAGGTCTCTTTCACATTTGTGTTCTAAATGCCTTAAAGTACTAAGATATTTTGGTTTAGTAATTCATTGAGGAGTTATGTGAACTTTTTTCTCTCCTGCCTCTTCAAATAGATTTGAGGGTATGTTCCCAGTGGCCTGAAATCTTTAAATTCTTCATTTGTATAGCTTGATACAGCAACAGCAAGATCATTCTTGGTGCCACGAAGCTTTCTTGATATAAAGTATTTAAAAATTTACCAAACCAACCAGATGATAAGCCAACAATTAAAACAGATTTTAAAGCGCTCTGGTGCTTTAGACAAAACGTTCCATTTTGTGAAGTATTTTATGAAGTTCGTGTGAAGTCTGGGATACAAAACATGAGGACCATATAACAATGATGCAGCAGAAAGTATTAATGCAAATAGTCGTGAATACTTGTAGAGGGCATAAATGGAAAGAGCTACATTAAACATTGTGTCCTTTGCTAGTTTTATTAGTATAGTCCCCAGAGTTTTGTCAAGATTGTTTTGAAATGCATTACGCAAAAGCATCCAAGACATTAAGGTTTTTTTCTTGACTGTAGGGCAAAACATTCTGGCTGTGACTGCTCGTTGCTCTGAGCAATGTTTTTTTTTACGATGTTCATAAACACAATAGCATATGAATATTCTTAGCACTTAATCTTGTAACTTTATGGAAAAACCCGCAAACCGATCATGATGGTAAAATTATTATTATAGTCTGAAATATCAGAATTTTCATGCAACTCAAGATAAAAATAGCCTTTATTTAGCAACCAAATCTCTCTACAAATTATAGAAATTACAATCCTGTTGAGTACTGTGAAAAAGCTGAAATTTTGCATGTTTTGATTTACACTGCTTTGATTAAACTTCGATTTTGTCAAAGGTGCTTAGTTACATGGAACTGTCTGTCATCAGTTGTGAAAAATGCTGGCTTTTTTGAGGGTTTTTAGAATCACAGACTAATACGGAACCTTTGAATTATCCTGTGACCAGTTACGATCAAGAGATTACACCCTCGAAGCCTTTCATAAAGTCTATGTTTTTCTTGTGTCTCAACAGACACTAGTTCAGTCTTCCCGCTTGTATCATATGCATCATTTTTTTGTGATCTTGGGTATTTACCAGAAGAGTCTTAAGCAATCGTAAGAGTCAAAGTAACCTTTGATCTTAGGCATAGGAAGTATGCTTGGCACAGACTGAGTGCCCAATAAATACGGGACTTTTCCCATGGCTATCATAAAAGATTTAGTTTTCATAATACAATTGCTTCTCTGAGACTCCTTTGGGATTTCAGCTAGACTTACTGCTGTCAGCAGCATACTACTGAACAATATAGTCACCCCAGAGAAATTTGTACGCGCCCACCAGTGAGCATGTGAGCACCTAAGGCTTGGGCAGGATCCAAGGGATGATTTTGAGAGCCTTTGGCATTTAATACAGCAACTAATAGGTGGTTACACATCTTCTGAAGGTGCGAGCTTTAATTCATTTGGTAACAGGCAGGAAGGAAATGGAAAGCATTGTCTTTTGTTCCTCAGATCTTAGCTGTAAGTATAATTGTGTTGGGTTTGTGTAGCGGGAGAGGGGCTACAGGGGTGGCTCCTGCGAGAAGCTGCTAGAAGCTTCCCCAGCTCCAACTCGGACCCGCCTCTGGCCAAGGCCGAGCCCTTCAGCGACGGTGGTAGCGCATCTGGGATAGCGTATTCAAGAAGGGGAAAAGACTACTGAGGTACAGAGAGGGGAGGAAGAAGAAGAAGAGCTACAGTGAAGAGAGGAGTGAGATGTGAGAGAAACAACCATGCAGACACTGAGGTCGATGAAGAAAGAGAGCGAGGAGATACGCAGGAGCAGAGATTCCCCTGCAGCCCATGGAGGTTAACGGTGAAGCAGAGATTCCCCTGCAGCCCATGGAGGACCCCACACCGGAGCAGGTGGCTGGGCCCGGAGAAGGCCGTGACTCCGTGGGAAAGCCCACGCTGGAGCAGTTCGTGGAGGACTGCAGCCCGTGGAAAGGACTCGCGTTGGAGAAGCTCGTGGAGGGCTGACCCCCGTGGGAGGGAACCCATGATGGAGCCTGAGGAGGAAGGAGCAGCAGAAACAACGTGTGATGAACTGACTGCAACGCCCATTCCCTGTCCCCCTGCACCGCTGGGGAGGGAGGAGGTAGAGGAATTGGGAGCAAAGCTGAGGCCAGGAAGAAGGGAGAGGTGGGGGGAAGGTGTGTTTTTAAGATATGGTTCTATTTCTCATCATGCTACTCTGATTTGATTGGTAACAAATTAAATTGATCAATTTTTCCCCGTCGAGTTTGTTTTGCCTGTGACCATAAGTGGTGAGTGATCCCTCCCTGTCCTTGTCTCGAGCCACGAGCCCTTTCGTTGTATTTTCTCCTCCCCATCCTGCCGAGGGGGAGGAGTGAGCAAGTGGCTGCGTGGTGCTTTGTTGCCGGCTGGGCCTAAACCACTACAGTAATGATGCCTAAGTATTTGGTTTTTTCTTGTAGCATTTGTATGTGCAATGCTTTGCAAAGTGCAATGTGCAAAAAGTCAGGGAGAAAAAATTCTCGGGTATTTTAGCTTAAAAGAACGCTCTTGACTGAAATGTCCCATTTTTTCTTTTTTACAAAGGAGAGAAAATGCAGCTGTTTGGAAAGTAGTGTTTGGGATTAGCAATCTTGATCATCCATCAGGCTTCATGCAGACCCGACTAGTGAAGACCATCATCCTCCATCCGCGCTACAACAGAGCAGTCGTAGACTATGATATCAGCATTGTGGAACTAGATGAGGATATCAACGAGACAAGCTATGTAAGACCTGTCTGTTTGCCCAGCAAGGACCAGTTGGTTCAGCCCGATACCTACTGCTACATCACAGGCTGGGGACACATGGGCAACAAAAGTAAGATGCCTACTTCTGGGACTCTTGGAAAAACATGTTAACCTTCTAGTGAGTTAATCAAATAAGTGATCCTATTACAGAGCTTTATCCATTTATGCTATTACTGGACCTTATTAAATACTAGGGAACTGTAGCTGCTCATGGAGGGATCTAGCTGTGACTGGAGCCTAGCTTTTTCAAATCAGCAGCCTGAATTCATGCTCCTTAATCCTTATTTAGACAAGTGGCTTGATTTTCAAAAATGTTGAGGATCTAGAAACTCCTATCAAGAAAGGCACCTGAATTGGTTATCGTCTCACTGGTTTTAGGTTGTATTCAGCACTGTATTGAGAAGGTATCAGATCGTCAGTGGGGGGTGCAACATTCTTAGTTTAATGAAAGCAGAAGGCACTGAAAGCATTGGCATACAGGCTGAAGGAACATTTTCTTGAATCAATGCTCTGTGTCACACTTCGGACTTGTGAGATGATTTATTCCATCCAGGCATAATCACAAGTGTTGTTTTTGTCTCTCTGAACAGAACATTAAGTGTGTTTTCTTGTTCTGTGGCCACCGCAATCCTTGGGTCCCATGACAAGAACAGTTGTGTTGTGTAAATCTTTGTTTAGACGAAACGATTCTGTGTGCATCATATGCAAATTATCCTGGCCCCAACCCTGTTAAGGCTCTAGCCATTGTGTTTCTCCCTTTGCTATTATAATAATTACTAGGGAAGGCTGTTGTTCTGTACATTGGAGAAGGAAATTTTCCTTTCAGTATTGCTTCAGGTGGGACTTCACCTCTAGTGGCCAGGTCGGACATGTGGCAAAAATTAAATTGCACATGTGAGGGACAGGCTGTTTACTAGCAGCTCTACCCATCTAAAAATACCTTTTATGTAATGGCAGGAAAAAAACCCACAGAATGCTTTTGCACCATTGGTACGTGGAAGAAGGTTCTTCGTTCTCTAACGTGGTTTCAGCATTGGTTTTAAAGGTTTTATGTTATGAAGCATCAAAAACCATTGTGGCTATGTACTTCATGCCCTAGGTTGAACAACTTTCCTTAGAATTTGAGCTCGGTCAGCTGTTTAGACTAGGAAGAAGTCCTTTATTGGCTCCTGAATGTGTTAAAATAATTTCAATAACCTTTGAATTCTGATTCCCTGATACACTCTCTAAGTCAAATTTACCCAGACATAACTCAAAATGGCTGTGATTATACCGAGCTTTACCATAAGAAACACTGAGAAACAGGAAGATCCTGCCATGGAACAATGAGTCAAACCTCTCCTCCACCTCCCTCACATTACTGTTTTCCAGCCAGTACTGCCCCATCTTAAAAGTCCCATGCCATATCACGTAAAGGTGCTCTCCCTCCTCAGTCTGTCAGTGCGAATGCACAACAAACGGCAAGCGTCACACCAGTCCCCAGGTGCTTGGTCCTTCTCCAGAATGCAACACGTACACTCCTGGCTCAGGAGCATGACAGGCACGAATCCTGCGATGCAGCAGGATTTGCAGCAGTGCAAAAACCCACCTGCTTTCACCTTAGCTTTCTGTTAAAGGGGGATTCTTCTCTCCTTACATTTTTTATATATATATAGTAATTTTTATAATCTTTCCTAATGGAACTATTTATCATATCTCAAAGAGCCATCATAGCTAAGCATTTGTTTGTTTGTGTGTATAGTTTAATGCTTCATTTTGTTTTTCAGTGCCTTTCAAGCTTCAAGAAGGAGAGGTTCGCATAATTTCCTTAGAACAATGCCAGTCATACTTTGACATGAAAACCATCACCAGCAGGATGCTGTGTGCTGGCTACGAGTCTGGCACTGTGGACTCTTGCATGGTAGGTCTCTCTCTAAAGGGAAACTCACAGCCAGACTTGCTTTCAGAAATCAAAGTACTATGAGGTTTACTAGGTATAGCATACTTCATCTACTATAGGAATGACAACAGTTATTTACAAATTTTTAACCCAACTTTTATTATTTTTATTGGTGTAATCAACTTCAGTTTATGATAATGAAATGCTGCTTGAAGACTGTAAGGTTTATCTGTATTAGTTAACTATTAGACTGATTTTAATTTGTATGAGCCTTTTGCAGGTAATTTTTTGTACAAATATAACAGGGAATAAATACTGGTAACGCTGTGTGCTGCTACATAGTGCAGCAGGGCAGCCAGTTTTTACAGCTGAGTTACTTATTAAAGGCAAATCGCTGTAGGAACTGAGATATAGCTTTAACCATATGACTGCTGGCCACGTGTAGCCCCTATAGACTGGATTTTTCTTTCATGTTGCAGGGTGACAGCGGAGGACCGCTTGTGTGTGAGCAACCTGCAGGGCGCTGGACTTTGTTTGGTTTAACATCTTGGGGCTCTGTCTGCTTTTCCAAGGTTTTGGGACCTGGAGTTTACAGTAATGTGTCACATTTTATTGAGTGGATTGAAAGACAAATATACATCCACACCTTTCTGCTAAACTAACTCCAGATGGTAAGAATTGTGCTGACAGACAAAAGAAAAAAGGAATCAGCACTTCAACACTGAAGATTTTGCAGTCCAGAAACTCTATGAAAAGGAGTTTCAAGCTCTATCTATTCTTGTTGTGGAGCTATGGAATATGCAGTGTATGTTAACGGTAAACCCTCTGCTGGTGAATATACTTTGGGGTAGAATTAATAATCCTTTTGACTTTTCTTTTAACTGTGTTGTGGTGCTATTCCAAACACAGCAAAAGGCTTAAAAGAGAAGAATCAGCCACTTTCTGCCTTTCAGCTATTCAAACTAAGCAGTAGCACAGACTAGAAAAACCTTTTTAGATAACCTGTTTTAATACTGTTCAATTGGTAGCACATGCATTTTCACTCGTTGTCATGAGGAATGAACTCGGTGCATTCAGACGGCACCGACAGGACGTATATTCACAAGGGCAACGCCAGGCATGGTCGCACCACACGCTGGAGGGCGCGGGAGAGATCGACGAGTTTGTACGTCCCTGTGGCACAGGGCACATCAAAGTACACGTGCAGGTCTCCAAAGGTGCGTAGCCGTGTGCTGCTGGTGTGCCTGAGCTAACGCATTCTGTCCCTCAGGGTGGCTAACTTGCATGGGCCGTAGCCCTGTACCTTCCTGACTCCACGGCTCGTGTTCCCAGGGCCAGCTCGGGTGTCTCTGCAGGGTGATGGAGGGACCAGTAGGCCAACAGACCCGTAACTACCACGTGAGGCACCCCAGACCAAAACTTAGTTGTTCAGACTCTTTGGACAGTTTCTACCACTTAATTTTCTGAGGCTTCCAATGTCTTAAGGTGTCCAGGAAGCACCCATGTCTTGACAGCACTACACCGATCAGCACATTTATCAAACCTCTGCCCCACTGGCTTTTTTCCCCATTTTGTATAGTGTGTTCAGCCTATAAAGCGTGCATTGACCATCTCCAGCCCTCTAAAAACATACCAGGGTTGGCAATGCCACTGCAACCATTTCACCTCCTAGAGTCAGCTACTGTGAATGTGTGGTGAGATGTGGAAAATGCAGATTTAAAGTGCAAAAGACGCAGTGTGAGCAGTATCCCAAATAGTGGGAAACTGGGTACTTTTTGATAGGTCTCTTCTAGTATCTTGCATTGAAAGTTTCATTTTGCTTAGCAAGATTAAACAATCGGGAGAAAGAAAAAGGCAGAAAGAAATCTGAATGACAGAAGACTTGGATTCCAGCTTCTGTTCAAATGAATATTAAAAAAACGTTAAGCAAAGTACAACAGCTTCATTAGCAAAGGCTGAAAAAGCCTGCTCAAGTGCGCGGTAGCCAGATGGCGGAGGGCTCTGTGCAGTAGGTAAGAGGCTAAGCCTTGACTCCAAGAGAGTCTGGTTGAAAAGAATTATAACGGAGCTTGGCACCTGCGTATGGTGCTAGAGGGGAGGTGCATCTCACCGGCCGCTGTAGGTGACGTCCTGCGCAGCTCACAGCTTTTGGGAGGCCAGAGTAGGAGGAGTCAGGAACCTGAGGATTACAGGATGAATTTCACTGCGGAGCGATGCGTTTAAAATTTGCGCTTTCAGTGCTGTGCCTGGTCCCCTGTGAATCCAGCCTAAGGCATGTAATTACCCTCTCTGCTACCTCTGGCATGCCCCCATGACAACATGGCAGGGCCTTGTCAATACCATGACTGCCATATGTGGAAACATGCATTAAAAGATCTAACTAATGGACATTTCAGGTACTATTAATCATGTTACAACTAATCTACATAGATCTGACTATTGCTTTAGTGAAGGTTTACCTCTTATTTCCATATCTTCTCCTTTAACATGCCTAACATTAGATGTACTAGACAGCGCTCTAGACAGCATTATTCAATATTTATGTTATGGATTCTGAAACTCTATTTAAAGTGACTATTGTATCACGGTTTCATGCTCAGAAAGAAAACCCTTCTAGGCCTTACTAGGTTTGGGGTTTGTTTTTTTTTTTTTAATAAGGATTTTTTTTTTTACTATAACATATAAATGCTCTTCTTCCCCCAGCTATAAATGAGAGAAAGCAGCTGTGACCATGTTTTTCCAGTGCAAGTAGATGACAGATGAAGCAGGTTATTGATGCCCTTGCCTCAAGGATATGGAAGCCGGAGCTCTCAGTCCCCCACTGTAGCTTTTCTCTGGGGCCAGGATCTCTGCAGCTGTAGGGCAGCACTGTTCAAAGTCCCGGAGCTGGTTACCGAGAGTTACCGGAGCAGGCGGCCCAGGGGCTGTCAGAGCCAGCCCGCCCTGCCGTCTGTTGTGGTTTAACCCCAGCTGGCAACCACGCACCGCTGGTCTGACATGTCTGGTGACAGGCAGGTTTCAGCGAGGTCTGTTTTCCAGAAGTAGAAACAAAGACGTGCTGTTGTGAAATGAACAGCCCAGCCTGACATCTCTCCACCAGATGAAGTGGTTAGCGGCTTTGAATTTTGTAAAGCACTGGAGTACATACAATCATTTCATGTAGATATTAGCACTACCAAATGATAACACGTAATTACACATTTTAATTAACTGGGTTTGGCCTGCCACCAGTTTCCAAGCAGTCCCTCCCAGGCAATGAGGGCGAGTCCCACTTAAACACATGGTCCTGGGATCAGTCTGAAGAAATGACCGGCTGAGCACCATCCCAAATAGCTTTAGGAGGGAGCAGGCGGGTCTTTTCCTTCCCCACAACTGTGTCTGACACAACATTCCATGTAAAGAGGAAATTTGTAATTTTATAAATGTATTTTTATACTGCTTTTTTATGTGTGCACATGAAATAGGCAAACATACTCCTCCTTCCACTGTACCAAGCCTTTCCCTGTGTGCTGACACAATGGCTATGATCACAATTACGCTGTTTCTCTTACAAGCGCAGCCTCGCTGTAAGGTAACAATTGTTGGTTTTACTTCTACCACAGCTGTAGCTCCAAAAGGAAGCAACGTCACACGGTCAAGCAGATGTGTTTCTTTCTAGCTGTACTAATAAAAATTTACAATCATTTTCCAAGTAACTTCTCCGTTGAAAATGTGTTTTACTCTTCAGAGAGAGAGAGACTCAACGACAATGGAGGTGTGAAGTTATAACTTTAGCACTAATGCCCAAAAATAGCCTTAAAAAGGTATTTGCATACCCTAATCTAGCTTTTTTAAGCAGCCCTGACAGCCCTGTTAGCACTACACCACCTGTGGAGGTTTGGCACTACCACCACCATACAACTTCTAGTTTCTTCTGCGTGTATGCTTCCAATACAGAATATTACCAAGAATACTGCTGCCAATAACTACTCTGGACTGAAAAATCTGAAAAACTAAAGCGGCAATCAAATTTCTCTGAACACATTTTGTTCTATGGCTTCCTCAGGAATACAATTAGTTTGAAATAACTATCATCTCCTTTTAACTGGTACACAGCATTTCAACAACACGTACACATGCTGAAATCAAAATAATAAGCAAGCAGAAACTTAAAATAGTTAAAATTTGCCTTTTCACTGCAGTCAACAGTAAGGTATCCAGGACCATGAGAGCAAGAGTAACATAACCAGAATAAAAGAGGAACAAATAATACAAAAACCATACTGAAATTCAGGTATGAGAACGTTCTTAGCATGGTCACCTTCAGAACTTGTCCGTTAGCCTCCGCAGAGAGCAAGGGCTGGTCTGACCAGCAGCAGAGCCAGGGCTGGCGGGAGTGGTGGGTGCTCTGCATTAGCTGGTCCTCAGCCTTGTGCTGCAGCAGCAGCCCGCAGAGCTGAGGGAAAAACCACTGCTCGGGTTAAACATTCAGCTCAAACTGCGCCCCAGGTACAGACCGAAGCTCACCGTGCTGCGAAAACATTCGCTCAATAAAGGCTGTGGCTGACTGCCACCTGCAAATGTTTAGCGCAGCTGTGAAAAAAATAATTTTAAAAAAGCATATTTTTTTCTGTAAATCAAACATTGCACATCAAAAAGTGAGTTAAAGCTGCCCTAGGTGTAGCTACAAAGTTTGGGAGAGTTGAAGGTGGTGGTTGTTTCGGTTTGTTTTAAACTGACAATCAAAAGTGTAAATGCTGTGCTTTCCTGCATGACATCTGGAAGGCACCTGTGAGATGATCTTAAAAAGCTTGTTTCAAAATGGAAAAGTCAGGTCATGCTGTGCCTAAGTGCAGGAGTGCAGAAGCAAGCGGGGGATCGTGAGGTCTCCAGTGCTAAAAAAACTAAAGGAAACAATTCAGCTGTTGAGAAGCAAAGGGAGAGCGATTCGCTTGCACCCTTCATTTGGCACCACTTCAGATACGGCCAATTGACGTTTTGAAGCTTTTATTAAAGACTCACTACCCTCATCTCTCCTCAGTGAAAAACAGCAAGTGATCACAGCAGATAGCCATTAGGTATGTCTGCTGTTTGTCCAAAAAAAAAAAAAAGAAAAAGAAAAAAAAAGGAAAAGATCAGGTTTTACACAATGGAAAATTTTATCACTTAGACTGCTTGTTGAAGTCCTCTAAAAGAACAACCTATAGTGGACAATTTAAAGCAACACGCACCATCAGTGAAACAACACACCAAGAAAAAAATAAAATGTGTGTGTATGTTATTTTGTACCACTTCAAGTGGTACAAAAGTACTCACAATCTCAGCACAGAGGAACTTTTAAAAGGACCTGAAGTTTCAAGGCAACCCACAGGGCCTGGCACTTTTGAGACCCAGATGAAATCACCCTTCATCCAATTCAAGAATCCATCCTGAAAGCCTCACCGCACTAAGCAGCGAGTAGTGGGGTGACTAGGCTTGTAAAAAGCCGCATAATAGCAATTTAAGTGTCCCAGAGGCATCATGGAGCTGGCCTGCCCCAGGTCTAACAGGTGACTGCCACTCCTGTTTCTTCGTGTAGCTATTTTGATGCCACGGCTTACAGTCACAGAGGATTTGGGAAGATCTTAACTCTGAGTGCTTACAGCTTTTGTATGATACACATGCGAACTCCTGGGACTAAATGATCAGCTACCTGCCAAATCCACTGGTAGGTTCCGCTCCTGCGGCAGAGGCAACAAGCGGGCAGGTCACAGGCCGGTGGTGTCCCCCAAACTCCTTTTTACAGTGCCAGGAAGGGGAGAGCGCTGAGCCCAGCACTCCCTCAGGTCACTGCAGCAAGTCCCAGAGCTCCTCCATGAGAGCTCAACGTATGCCAGTCACAGAACCATGGAACAGAATAATCTGTTCTCTGTGGCCACAAGTGAAGAGAGGCAACCGACTTAAGGTGCAAAAGAAACATTCAGGTGAGACAATAGAAACAAAAGCAATATTTGGCTTTGAGGGCAGGAAAGCACTGGCCTGGCCTGCTTCTCTGGAGCTGTTTACAACAGGAGCACATCTGCTAGGAATGATGAGGGCAGAGCCGAGCCTGCCTTGGGCTGTGGAGCAGAGCAGGTGACTTCACTGAGTCCCAGCGAGTCTGTTCCTGTACGATTCTGCCCTTGTACCAGCTAATCTCCCTGCACAACCTGCTGGTCGCTTTGCATCTTCTTCTTGGACACCTCGCAGATCCCATGGCTTGTAGAGAAAGCTGAGATGTTTCACTCAGGACACCTGGAGTCAACTCCTGGCAAGGTGCCCCGCGCAGCAAGAAGGATGCTACAGACAAACATCTGAAAATCGTAACTGCAAACCAACATGCTCGACATGATCTCTTAGAATTTGAATGTCTGCCATCACTTCAAAGGTCCCCACTAACCTCATATGTTAGAACTTACCAAAAATATTTTGTCATATGTTGAACCAAATTAAAAACAAAATATTTGCAGAAATGGCTGTCATCACTGGCTCCTTCCACTGTTTTTTCTTCTACAGGCTAAACAAAAAGGATATTTTTCTCCTCACTAACACTAGGGATGGAGTCAGCCCTAATTACATTCTACCTTTCGAAACAGAACCGTTTTTAACTTTTGGTAACATGTGGTGACCTGCATTTGAATGAACTTAGCATGCCCTCGATATCTGCCCTGCATAGCAGCGTCTCAGACCTCACAGCGTTTGTTTAAATTCTTTCAGAGATCTTAAAAGATGTGGAATATGTAATGTTGATCATTGACATGGAAAGCTCATGGTTCAATTAAAAAGCAGAGCCCTTGCCCCAAACACGGTGCCTAAAAATAAACACACAAATCTTGGCAATTTGAAAGCAGAAAGTTTTAGAAAGAAACAGAACCAAAAAATAGGCTCAATACTAGTAATTCATTAGCAGCTACAGTTTCAGGAAACTGTTTATTTCAACAGGTGCTAGTGGATACAAACAATTTCCTAAGTTCCTCCATAAATTGGCCATGTAACTTTTTGGGCAGGGAAGTAAAAAGGAGGCAATATTTTAGACAGTCTGGAATCCAGAAGTAGCCACATGCACCTCACAGCCAGCTTTTGTGCGGTGTGCAGAGCAGTGGGAAACTGGCAGAGGCAGCACATCTCCAAGACGGATGAGCAACAGTTCAAATTTGGGACATGCAATGGGTTATACCTTCTTTTGAGCAGCCTTTAGAGATACTTAAGTTGTTTATTACAAAAGTCTGGAGGAATGTAAAAACACCTGAGAGTGAAGAAGAGTAATGTCATCAGCTAGAGGCTGCTATAAGAGAAGACCTGAAGACAGACTGGAGCTACCCACTGCCGCTGGCAGACAATTCTGTAGTGCAGGCATGAGCTAGAGTTTAAAGAAAAGTCAGGCAGCCAACATCTGAGTTGGGTGAGGAGGAAAAGAAGTCCAGTCAGTGGTGAATGACATGAGACGGCACATGGAGACAAAAAGAAGGGATGTAGCAGGAGGATGAACTACCATGGAGAACAAAAGGCCACACTAGGATTTGCTCTTTTTGCGGAAGAGCAAGGTGAGAGAGACACGTGACGCGTATGTCTCATTGGTATTCATGCAATGTCCTGTCCATAACACCACGAGGTATTATGCAATGTTGCATACAAGAAATAAGCAGTATGCAAAGTCTACTGTGTCAAAAAATATAAAAATCAATCCAGCTATTTAGATCTTGAACATCTTAATAAACTATTGAAAAGCTTTATAAACAAAAAAGCTTTTAAGGAAACCTGTGCATCATCTACCTCGGCTGAAGAAAACAAAACCACAACGTAGCATAAATCAGCAGTTATTACTCCTGAGTTTTAAACAGTTAGCATTCCAACTTTGTAAAATACATTAAAGCATCTTCTTCACATGAAACAGAATTCAAACGTGCTTGTGTGCTAGACAAACAGCACTGCTGCCCTCTTCAGAAGCACACACAGAGATTTTGGCACATGAGTTATTACTGCCAAATGTGTCTGAATTAGTTTCCTTTGATGAATTCAGAAATATATATGGTCTTTTCAGAGTTCACGCCATTTGTAGTCCCAGACTCATCCTGAATGCCTGGTAAGAAGGAGGTGTCCTCTACTAACCCATCTCTTGAACAGGCCTGAAAAGGTGTTTTAGATGTTGACAAAACACCGGCAATGCTTTCCTCCTCTGATACAGCACCCGTGGCTGAGCTGGAAGACCCAGAAGTAGCCTGGAACTCCACTCTACAGTTTACAATGCAGTCATCTCTCCATCTTTTAATTGCTTCCCTCTGCTCCTCAGGGGTCAGTCTGTAAAGGTGCTTGGCTCTCAACACTGGAGACAGAAACAATGTTCCTTGGAGAACTCTCAGCAAATATCTACAAAACAAACACAGTTTCAAATAAGCTGTTTAGAAGCAGACTCAAAACCGTTCCCAGCAACACTAAAGGAAACCAAACAATGTTCAAGTAACCCTGAGGCTGCAGCAGCCTCTGAAACAGTTTTTGCAGGTACTGTTTCGTGAACGTAAACTATAAGGCCAGCAATGGCACCAGAACATGTTTTAAAACTGGCATTTTCAAAGACAAATACTGATCTCAGGTGCTTCCATTTTTCTGTCCTGAACACAGTTCTACAGACTAGTTACTGCAGCAATGTGCACTTGCAACTTCCATGAAGGGCCACGGTCCCAACTACATTGAAAGTGGAGCTTTCTGCGTACAGTGTCAGGCCCCAGAAAAAGGGCATCAAAATCAGTGCACAGGTTAGAGTCTCCCTGGCACTTCAGTGCAGGTATAAGGAGTTAAGAGCTATTGTGGAAAAAATCAGGCCTAGAAAAATTCACGCTTCCAACTGAGAAGCTGTTTGTCACTGCTGTTTTGCACTGATAATATAGCACTAATATAGCCCTGGCAAGCTGGGAAGAGTAGGCAGAGCATTGTTCCAAAATTCTTAACTTTTGCAGGAGCCAGAGAATTCACCAGAAGCAAGAATGAACATGAAAGCAAAGGCCAAAGAAACAAAGCATCACATGCAGTAAGAGGAATATGGAGTACAAGTGATGTTCCAGAATTAAACTCCAGGAATAATTCATATTCGAACTGACTTAACTGGTTGGGCAAAGTTTTTAATCATAGATTTTTGCAGTGAATTTTCAGTCAACAGGGCATCCAACATCTGTCTCTCTGTAGGAGAACTGCTCCTTAAAAACTCCAGTGAAAGCCTCAATCTCACTGCCTCAGGCTAGAAGGTGTAGAGCACCCTTTAGCTTCACAGTCCCCGCTGAGCGGTGGCTTTTCAGCACCTTACAAAGGATTACATCAGAAATAAGCAAGGAAAAAAACATGTGTGTGACAGCAGCAGTTCCATAACAGGCACTTCAAATCACTGAAGTAGAAAAGCTTGAATTAGACACAACAGCTATAAATCTTCTGAGGTTTTGGCACAGGGAAAGTGCAAATGACTCAAAGAATTTCACGGCTAAGTCTAAATACTTTGCCTTTAATTCACCATGAAAAACATTGTCTTCTTCAAAATTGAACACCTGTACATTGGAAGCAGTCACCAAGCTGAAAGCTTTCTCCTACCTAGGCTCTCTACAGCCCTACCAAAAGGTCCTAGAACAGCATTTATCTATTTATTTGTCATGTAAGGGAGATTTACTGTGTGTGTAAGAAAAGGCTCTACTGTCACTACCTGAAGCCAAGTTGAGAGCAGGGATGGGGAGGGAAGAGCATACATCTTTCTTGCACCTCACGGTTTGTCCTTCTGCTAAATTGAAGTGTGAACCAAAGCTATCAGTCATGATCTCCGGTAAGTGCAGCAAAACCCTGGCTGACATGCTTAAGACACAGACTGGGACGTGTTCAAAGGGGACTCAAATACTTGGTGGCTACTGCAGGCACCTACAGCCACAGCTCTGCCAGCTTTCCTGCCGGCGGCATGGACAACCCATGCAGCCTGTACTGCAGCACTTGATCTAGAAAGTGTACTCAGACTGTGCCTAACAATGTAAAACGACGTCAGGAGAGGAGGAAACGGCAGTTATTCTCCCCATCACTTCTCTCAGTATCTGTCTGTGCAATTCAGTTTCAAGTCCCACTCTTTCTGAAATGATATGAGAGGGAAAGAAAGAGACGTAACACAGAAGAATGAATAAATTAGCACTGGAGGCACTTCGCTAATAGGCTGCAGACTTGAGTTCATGTTCAGCCAGTGAAAGGAAGATGGCTGTGGCTACTAAATAGAGCTAGACCGAGAGTTTGATGAAGTCTCTTTCACTGGTTTTCTCACATTTTTTCTCTGTTGGCTCGTTCAGGTGTCTCCCTGCTCGGCGTGCTGGTGTCTGGGACCTCCACCCAACGCTCCTGCCCTTCCAGGGTGAATGAGTTATTGAACTTGGAGTTATGACTTCTTCAGTGAGGCAAAACACTTAAACATTAGGCATGATAAAAACACAACTCAGGACCCCTTGTGAATCTAGTCAGCGTGTTTCCACCCCACAAAGAAGCCTGTACATGTGTTCTTCATTCTAAATATTCTTATATATATTCATGACATAAATTTCAAACAGAAAATGGTTTCACAAATAAACACAGACTAAGCACAGTACTTCTATGTATAGTACATGTTCAACTTCGATCACTAATTTAACTGATTTGTATATAAATTATAAACTCTGTGGTTACAGAGATTACTGTTTTTTCCTTCCAAAGAAAATATTAAATATAATATAAATAATGTAATATAAATCACAAAAGAAATTTTTTATTTACTGAAATTTATTTTGAGAACACATCACTAAAGAGCTGTCCTCACATGGCTTGGTCTGGTAGAGTTATGAAATTTTCTTTACATTGGGGGTCGTGGGGGCAGGAAGACTTCTAGCCAGAGAGATTTATAGCATCACTGACTCAAAGAAAACTAATTTTGTTAACAACAGCAATCTGCAGTTGTTGAACAGAAACGTACCTGGGTAGCAGAGCAACACAAGTAGTCAGGACACAAACTAAGTAAAATACTGGGTCTGTCATGTGCTTTTCCATGATCCAATAAGGATTTGATGGTGGGTTGTGGGTTTTGCAGGTTGCCCCAAAAGCCAGAGCAAAGACAAAGTAAAACAGGATGCTGCCAACTATAACTACTGTATGTATCCAAGTCTGCAATTCAGAAAAGGAAAGAAATCAGATTTAAGCTGTAAACAGAAAGACCTCTAACACCTGTATGTGTGTACACATGCATGCACGAACATGCACACACTCTTCCTCCAAGGACAGCTGCTTAATCTAACAGAGGATAGATCTGTTCACATAATATTCCTAATTTTATATAAAACATTCCAGGAACAATGGAACCTTCTTCCTACAGTCCATAGGTAACCCAGCCATTTAATTTTTTTTGTTCTACTAAATGCACAGCTTTTGATTCCTTTGTGAAAGACATTTTTTGTGCCATTTGCCTTAGATGACCAGCTCATCCACTGGCAGCAGAGAAAGCCTTCTCAAGCAAATGGAGGCGAGATCTTCACATGACACCACCCTTATATATCTTGCTTGAGACATTGTTTAACTGTTCTACATTGGAGTCTTCTGTAATTTTATACCTAAATGGCTATAATAGTTACTATGGAAACAACACTGTCATTGGTCTGACAGCTTGCCAACATTCAAAAATGCCAAATAAAACCCATTTAAGTAACGTTTTCCTATTCAGAGCATGGATACACTCATGCTACCCATATATTCTCAATAAAGACATTTTTATCACTGCTGCCGTGCCCCCAAAAGAACAATGAAAAGACTGAATCACAACTTGAAATTTCATCCATTATGAAACAACCCTAAAAAATATTTTTCAAAAAAATGACAGAGAAACAATAAAACCCATTAATCTGTGTCCCTCTACTGTAAATATTATTGTATTTTCTTTAAAATTATGCAAAATAGCCAAGTATTACCCTTGTAAGGGCTGTAAATTTATCCAAGCTAATGCAGATGCTTTAGCTTGCGCAGACTTAATTAAAAACTGGTATAGCATTTCTGTAGCATATCAGTTCTCTAGTTCTGGCACCAAAATATAACTCTGAATTGTTTATCCTGGTCACAGAGCAGATCATCATTTCCAAGCATTCAAAATCAACAGTTCACATTGTTGTCTTTGAGATGCAAGCTTTGGGAACTAATGAAGGCTCAGTAGATCACTGGTTGGTTTTACCATTTGCAAAACTGAACTGACATCCCCAAAACCACTGTACCCTAGCAAGGCAGGATCCTTTCACTATTTACAAATAATTCTGAGGCCAAATTTTGTTAATTTTAGTCATATGAGTAATTCTATTGGCTCCAACGACAAGTGAATTAGGAGAGCTCACATGGTCACACAAACAAAATATTTAGGTTTTGGCCCTTTTATACTTATTCTGTTTTCTATATGAAGCTCTTTCTTCCGTTTAATTTTAGTGAAAGCTGTATGCACATACTCTGTTAGGAATATATTCTTTTGGAAACAAACTACTCACCACAGACTTGCACTCAATGAGAAGGTGAAACAGTATTATGAAGAGCGCTGCTGTGTTTATAGGGTTTCCAAAAGAAAAAATGTCTATGTCTGAGCCATAGTAAGTCTGTAAAGGAAGACAGCAGTCAGCATAATATATTCTTTACATATAGTCCTAATACACAAAGTGGCACGAATAGTTTCAATACCATACATATGTGCATGCACACAGTTCAGCTCAATTCCAATGATGATCCTGTTAGTACACATTTACATATGAGGAAGTAAAATCAAACACTTCATTTTATTATCTAATTTGCCTGGGTTTTTAGTACGTCAAAATGTATAAATATATTTCATATCCAGCACTTACAAAGTAAGGCACAAAAAAGCAAACGAGACTTTGGTAAAAAGCATCCAGCAAGGTTATCCAGAAAGTTGAAGGCAAGTAAGCCTGTAAGAAAAAAAGATAATGGCATTGAAACAAATTGAACAAATTGCTGCATCCTTAATTAACATTAATTTGGATTTGGGGAAAGATTATCTGCAGAAGCAATTCCAGTTAGTTTCCCAATGAAGAGGCATCTTTTGTGTTATGATAGTAAGAATAAAGAGCTCACTCCACACATGTAGCTAACTGTTAGTATTTAAATCAGCAGCCAGATCTGGGAACTCTGATCTTACAGCTGTTTCTGCCAGAACAGACCTACCAGAGCCTCACCTAACTGACTAGTAAGGAAGGGAGAGGGCTAGGGGACAGTGAATTACCCTAGGAGCTTACCATCACTGAATGCCAAGTCCCACTTTCTTCTATCTCCACCCCCTTCTTTTTGGTACATGTGCTTTCGCCTCTTAATTTGTGCTGGCTGACTACTCTGCACAGACCGGACTCCTCTGTGAGCTAACTTAACTCACTAGAATGTGAGAAATCCATTTGCTTTTCTGCTGGAATAACATGTTGCTGTTTTAGTGAGTTAAATCAGCTCCTGGAAGGAACTGATGGGACAACCGAGCTGGCACAAGGAACGTAGTTTAACTATGTGGGTGAAAACAGGGAACGGGAAGAAAAGAAGGGAGAAGAGGAGAAGGAACGAGCCTTCCTCACTCAGTGGCAGCAAACTGCTATGACAGCTCAACCGCTTATGAAACCATAGCTGCATGTGCCCTGGCTCAGATATATCCCGTTCCTTCAGGCACTAAATTGAGACACATAGGTGAGCAGCCTAGTCACCCAGGACTTCCTCTACAGTTAGTGAACAGAGATGCGTTTCTCCAAAAAGCCACTCAGCCCTTTCAAGAACTGAATTGCTCTCTGGAGGTGGTGTAGGAAACTTATCTTATTTGCCTGTCAGGGAAGTGCTTTAAATTACTGAAGAGGAATCCAAGTTACTGTCCATTTTTATGGCTTGTACAGAGCTGTGCACTTGTGATGTCATGGTGCAATACTGTGATACTACATCTTTTAAAGCATTTCTCTTTCTTCTATACTGCACTTAATTCAAAGCAATTATTTCACTATGCTTCCATGCAAGAAAGGAAATGATGTACTACTTAACAACTCCAACCACAGACCAAGGCAATGCTGTGCAGGACAAAAGAGAAAAACTCTGATAAAAGTTAAGGGGAAAAAAAAAAGGGAACGAGAAAAACTATTGTGTAATGCAGTAATTCTGATTATGTTGCCTCAAAACCTTCATCTCAGCTCAGATCACCATACACATCCTGAAGATCAAAACAAAGGGCCAAATCCTGAGGCCTTGTAACCTTTACTTAATCAAACTCTCTGTGATTGACAAAGCACAGACCTGCTCCAGCGAGTTTACAGAGGCTCAGATCAGTACCAAAAGAGTACCAAATATCGTAAACTAAGCAACATAAAATATTTAAGGGTATGTAAAAAGAAATGTAAAAGTCCACAAACAAACAAAACAAATTGTCCCCTCACCGTATATCCTTCTTTCCCTTCTAAACCAGACCTAGACTTCTGCCAGGTTATACAGATGGGACTGCACAACTAGTACACAACATGTTGTAGCTCATTTTTTTTAATAGCATTTGTTAGAATAGAATAGAACAGAACAGAATAAAATATTTCAGTTGGAAGGGACCTACAATGATCATCTAGTCCAACTGCCTGACCGTTTCAGGGCTGACCAAAAGTTAACGCCTATTATTAAAGGCATTGTCCCAATGCCTCTTAAACACTGACAGGCTTGGGGCATCGACCACCTCTCTAGGAAGCCTGTTCCAGTGTTTGACCACCCTCTCTGTAAAGAAATGCTTCTTAGTGTCAAGTCTGTTATTAAAAGGCTATGATCATAAAGAAAATGGTGAGTTTTAGGTGACTCATATGCTCGATGTTTCCTCTCTCTGGGCTACTAGTATCTGTTCTGTCTCAGGCTCAGTATGTCACTGCCTTCAATTGTTACAATAAAAATATTATTTTAATTGTTAAATTAAAAAAAATTATAAAGTTAAAATTATGCTAGAATTCATGCTAAGCAAAGCAGAAACAGGAAAAAGCTTACTGATTTATATAACTTTGATTTAGAAACTACCCCCTGCTCCGTGCGGTTTTCTGTGCTAAATGTTTGGACAGAATTTATAGAGCAGATATGATGTATAGTGTTTTCAGATGGGAGAAAAGTGCCACCAGCAAATTCCAGAACATACCCATAAGGGGAAAAGAACCCTGAATGACAGAACTTTCTTGAGGATTATTTGAAAGGAATCTGCTCTGGTTCTTATCCATTCCTCATTACTTTGGCAGTTGAGACCCTTATATGACTGTGAAAAAACAGTATCTAGTGCCCTTATCTTTAAAAGTAAGCCTAGATGCTCAAAAGAAAGCCATTTTGAGGAAGCATTTTGACAGCTGAGGCAGTGAATGAAGTGAACATGCTGGTAATGATGTTTATCTAGTACATTGCTTCACCTGAAGTCCTTAATTTCTCTGATCATCCAAATGTCTGATAAGATTGGTTGTATGGCTGAAAAGAGCCTACAAAAAACTTTTGAAAAAACAGCTTTTATTTGTGCACACACATTTGTGCACAGGCCTAGATGTTTTTCTAGTAGAGAAAGTGGTTTTAAACTTCAAGTTTGCCTGATGTAAACCATGAAGGAAAGAAAGACAGAAATTACTCAAACGCTGACCATTTCAATTTGCTTCAGGCCAAGCATTCTTAAACCTACCACAGATTTCTGGCTCATCATGTAAAGCTGTGGGAGCTGCATGAGTATCTCCGCAGGCACATCTTTGTCCAAGACACCATAAACAATAGGTGGCACCGATGTAAAAAGGAGATTGAAAAGAATCAAGATCCAATAGTCAGTCATTGATGTGCCTGAAAACCCACAGAAGAACTGGTACCAGAACAGGAGGTTCACGTAGGCCTGAAAAGTCAAAGATGACATGATAAAATGTTACCCATAGACAAGTGTTTTAAAAGCCAGGAGGAAAACAGGCAGATCTTGGGTCTGGTTACAGTAATCTGTGGAAAATCAAGTATAAATGCTTTGGAGTTCATGCCAATTGCACACTTTGAAATTATATTTGACTAGCACACAGCTTTACATTTCAAAATTGAACACAACTTGTTTATATAGTCATGCTGCCACCACATTAGTAATGCCTGTTACGCACTGTTTAATCAAATCAGACAATGGCTTTGACTGGGAAATTCAATGCAAGGAATAAGAATCTCTGGTCTCTGCAGACATAAATGGGAAACTGAATTGTGTGACATATGCTTTTTGTGTCTTTTTGAACCCATTCACAATAGAAACTAAAAAAGAATATAAAGCCCCACTAAACCCTTCAGTGCTCTCAAACACGCAAACTGTGATTTCCCAGGGGTGGGACAGCTACATACCACATTCTTGTAGAAGAAGTAAAGCACCATGTTGGTAAGTCTGGTGTAACACCAGTGACCATGGACAAGAAGCAGCTTCCTGAGGTGTCTAAACTGAGAGATTGCAAAGTCACTTGCCATCACAGCCTGCAACGCACATGAAGGAAAGGATATGTTATATCCAAACTGTTAAAGATAAGCTTCAGATACTGCCAAGTGAGCAACTTACCTACTGTTGGAAATTCTTATTTAATGATTTTTTTATACATAGTGCTTATGGTCTTACCCTCACTCAGATCTGAGCCCCTCCATACAACGTTTTACACTAACACACACAGCTCAGCCCAACACAACATATGCAGGAACATGGCTGTCTCTATTATTATCACATAACTGCACAGAAATCACTGATGCTTAGGCTGCTTGTTTCCTGGCAGGACATGAGTAATAGGGAGTTCGGTGACAGGCAGCAAGCTCTGTTGTTTGGAGTTTGAACCCCTCCAGCATTCAGCTTCTGAGTGCTCCTGGAAGAGTCCTGAGGCCTGGGTGTGAGCTCAGGCTGCAAACTCTTGCCCGTGTCCGGTAGTGGACAGTGGAGCAGCTGGGCCTCCAGGGTAAACTCTGAACCGATTTAAAATGGAATCTGATGTCATTTGCAGCTGTCTTTGTATACACTACCTGCATGCCTTCTTGGCCCGATATTCCCACACCAGTGTCAGCCACCTGGATCATACTGACATCATTGGCACCATCACCTACAGAAAAAAGAGAAGAGGAAAAATCAAAACTAACCTCTCTTATTTGGAATGCAACCTGGGGGCAGCTTTGCTGGCTATCACATCGACATGGAGGTGGCAGGAAAAGACAAATATACAAGAACACCAGAGAGCTCAGAGAAAGACATTTTTATGGCCAACAGTGCAGCCTATGGAAAACCCTACAGAAAGCAGGATTAGTAAAAGCAGAAGGGCTGACTGAACTGAGCTATATTCTCCAAATGGACATTAGCTGTTCCTTTTGTCAGAATTCAGTTGGTATGCTGGAACAGAAAATATGGGTAATTTAAATCACAGCTGGTCATCTCCCCTCCCCCTCTCTATTTTGGATGGCTGTGATGGAGAACGACAAGGAAAATCCCCTTACTTGCTCCTTTGGACATGTTACATAACTCTGTGCATGACTGCTGCTGTTGTTGCTTTAGATTACCATGAGTAAGTTTATGGACTACATTTGCTAGTTCAGAAGACTAACATCATCTTCTGCCAGAGACAACTACAATTCAAAGGATTATCTTCCTTGTAAAGTAAATTTTGTGACAGACATTAACAAAGATATAGGAGAGAAGAAACTGGCTTCTACTTCTTTTCAGAGAGAAGATAACCACAGGACTCACCTACAGCTAATGTCATTGCCTTTAGCTTATTTCGCACCAGTCTAACCAGGACACTCTTCTGCAGTGGTGTGGCTTGGCAGCAGACCACAGCCCGGCATTTTTCTGTGAGTTCCAAGAAAATATTCTGTAGGCTGTCATGAAGGACATGCTCTAAAGTCCTTCCATCAATAACCAGGCCTGCACTGAACCCTGGAGCTTGGGTGGAGGGACTTGCAGAGACATTCTCAAGTTTCTGACTGGAGTTTTTTTTGGCAGAAGTGTTCTTCTGGATCCTTTCTAAAATTTCGCTCATCACCAAGGCACAGGCATCCTAATTAAAGACAAGAGAAAGGTAACTTATTAAATACTATTTGTGTTCTGGCTTCCTTTTCAATTTATACAATACCTATGGAGAAAAGGTCAAATGCTGCCCTTGTGTGGCATTTCACTTGAATCCAGAAAGGCTCACACATGAGGCTGAATAACCCTTTAAAATCACAAAGGATGCAGTCTGTTGTTAATAAAAGGAGTGGTTTAACTTTGCTTAAGCAGATTGGCTTTGGTATTGTACTAGGAGAAGGGAAAAAACTGAAGCAAATCAGAAAATGTTCACAGACTAGCAGAAAAAACAACCATTAAGGATTCTGTAATATAAATACAGCTTTTATAGAAGACTTTTGCTCTCGACATTTCCTTTGTCTGGCATGCAAAGCCAAAAGTGCATTTCAAATCAGATTATAGATGAACTGCAATGAATTACTGAAGAACTGGCCTTGTGGAATTTTTCACCTTGTCAGAATCAATATAAGATGCCCAAAATTCTTGATATCAATATATGTAATGCGCACGCTATATAGAAGGAAATACATATTCTTAAATCTTCTCATTATTTTACTTTGAAATGCAACAGTATCAAATCCTATCTATTTTTTATTTCTAAGCCCAGTTAGAGGGAGGATGAGCACTTCTGTGAAAGGGGCTCAGTTCTCACTGTTAAGTAAGACACTTGTTCCCCAGTAGGAAAAAAGGAAGAAAAAAGTGTTAGCAAAAATCAAACCCCAAGCTTTCCTCAAACACAACTGGACTAAAAATCCTTTCTTTTTCACTTTATTTTCCCCACAGTTACCACTTGCCACACAATCTTTTATGGCAGATACAAACTGAACTTCTAAAGTAACATATAAGCAGAGAAAAAAAGAAAAATGAAAGGCCTAGAAAAATCCTCCAGTCCTTTAGAGAAGTCTCAGATTTCATGTCTCTGCTCTGAGGAGAGACATTTCATACGTTGGCTTTAGCAGTTAGTAATTTCTCTCTTAAGCAACCCAAAATTGATAAAAATCAAGATCTGAAAAACATCTGGTTATAAGCATCCACAAGAGGACATAACGATCAAGTAGGATTAAACTTGCCACCCAAAACAGCAGCATTTTTAACCACTCTTTATCACATGACTGAACTACTGAGTGGTGGGGACAAGGTGGCTTTTTCTCTGATAAAATTGTTGGCTGATTAGTTTTCTTGAATAGTGTGCAATGTACTTTAATGAGACAATTCTTTGTACATTTGTGCAAGACAAGCAGGGCTGAGGGAATATATTACACAAAGCAGCACAAAACTTAATTCAATAGAATTTGCATGACAATAATTCTTACACTGCCAATATGCTGCAACTCACAGCCGTTTGAAATCTCTTATAACATGTGAAGCATGTCAACTCTCTAACCTACCACAAACAGAAATTAAGCAGTCTATTCAATTAAAATAATTAGTCATCATTTAGGGACTGTATATAAAGAAACAGATGTTACATACATATAAAGGATTTCATATTTTACCTGCAAGGAAGCAAACTGTCAGTTTTCCAGTATTTTCATCTTCCAAGAAATCATGCTGTCTTTGGTCAGTTGGGAAAGTAGAGAACATTTTATTTTTCCGTATTGCCCTGTGATATAGCCTGACAGAATTCTTCAGCAGAGGAAAAAAAAAAAAATTGAAGAAAAGTGCAATTTTCCACTCACCCTACTCTGTGATTTGAGAGTGAAGATTCTGTCATCTGGTTCCAGCAGTTTACAAGCATAAGCAATGTTGATAGCTGTCTCTCTCTTGTCACCTGTCAGCATCCATATTTTTATTCCCGCTTTCCGTAATGCCTGTATAGTGTCTGGAACACCCTCTTGCAGGCGATCTTCAATGCCAGTGGCACCTTAATTTAGACAAGCAGAAGGATTAGTGCTGCTGTATTTCCAAAACCAAAATGCTGCAAGAGTGACAGGACAAGATGGTCCCCTGTGTGTATGCACATCCCAAAACACACATCCTACTGCGACATGCTTGGGAATTCCTCCCTTCCACATCTTTCTGTTCCAGAGCCCATCATATGCGAGGTTGTTGACACATACCTTCGTTACAGCCTCAGGGGCCTCCAACTCTTCACAAGACCCTTTTAAGCCAACTTTTCTCATTCTCAGGGTTGTTTCATCCCATAGTGGCTGTGTATCACAGACTCCCAGGCTTCTCATGACAAATATACTCCATTATTCCCACTCCCCCCTACCTCAGACTACCCCAAACCTTCTTTCATGTATCACCTCGATCCTTCCTATCTCAAGGCCCACTTCTCTTCCTTATTCTCAACTCTGCTCCAGGCTGAATTCTCTGTACCTCTCGTCCCAAGCCCTCACCTTTTCCACACCAAAATCCCCTCTTCTTATATCATATTTTTGCACACTGCTGCAAGGACTTGCCATTCATCATCAAGTTTCTCAACCACTCATCGCTGCAGTACCGCCTGTCCCAGGTCCTTTCAATTCATAGCACTAAACTCTTGTGTTTTGCCCTTCCTCCTGCCCACAATGCCAACCTTGACATATTCTCCCACAGGGAGAAAACACCTGCTCTAACACACACCTCTTAGTGGTTATAGAAAGACTTTCAACAAAAATATACAGACACTTTAACAGAGATACCCTCTTTTCCGGTGTGCACAGCAGGCAGACCTGTGTCCCTAAAACCAGCTTACAAAATCTTCTGTTCTGGTAACAATGAGGTGACACAACATCAGCATAAAGCAGAACCATCTCTGAAAAGCTGCAGTGCCAGTGATTTACTATGGTACAGGACATTTTCATGGCTTTTTCACAATACAAATGGTACTAAATCATAACCAGGAGACATGATTTGGCTTGTGGGATTCTCAGGCTAAGAGAATTTCTCAGAAAGAAACTTCAGCCAGTTGCAGCTAGGTTCATTCTGAAAGACAAACAATAAAAAAATTCAAAACAAAGTTTTCCCTCCTAGTATTTTTCTAGTGCGGGACTCCAGCCAGCAATTTGTATATAAAGCACGGACTGTCATATGGGAATGGATAAGAGCCAAAAGGTCAGGCAAATTTCTGATGCTACAGCAATTTCTTCAGTAAGTTGCTGCCAACAGGGCACAGAGCTCATGGCCCCTGGTCACCGGGAAGACAAAAACCTCCAGGTCCTGGCTCTGCACTCTGCCTACATTTTGATGCAAGTTAACAAAAGAGGCAGGAAGGAAGATGCTGGGATCTATTTGATGCAAGCTTCTTTGAGAGACACTGCCAGGCGTTGAGGGAAGACAGAAAAATGTTGTTTCAACTCGGGCACTCTAGACACTTAACACTCCCCTTCTGAGGTACTTGATCACTTTGTACTCCAACAGAAGCCAGTTTCAATACATATACTGCTGAGATTCAGATCTGTGCTTAGTTAAGTACCGCATATTAGGACTATTCTTTCCAGAAATAAATTTCCATTCAAATAAAGGCCTGAGGCTTTATATATAGCCATATGGATTTCATACATGCGTACGCAGTGGACTACAAACCACTGCTGTCCTCCATGATCCTGGCAATACTGAGATGATTTGAATTTTTGCTTGTTGTTCTTTGAGGACAAAGTCTTCATTTCTCAGTCCTAACAGGACAGTCAAGAGTTACAGCTGCAGCTACACCAGGTAATGTTTATTAAGAAAGCAAAGGAAGACTCAGAGAAGCAGAATGAGAAGTGCTGTAAGTAGTTCTACTCTGCAGATCACAATGTACACATGCCCCAGGCAGGGGTAACTAAGCTAGCAGAGGTACTGAGAGCAAGCACGTTGGCAGTATGAAGCCATTTACCCTTCTTATTCTCACTCCCATTTAATGTTAAGGCCAACCCATATTGCTTACTGTCCCGCCAGAGACATGAGACAAAAAAAGTCTTGGCCTGCAGCCGAGCAGGTCTCCACAGCAACTAGACTCCCTCTGCTGACTCCAGTGCAAAACAGTACCTGTATAGCACATCATCCCTTAAAACTACAGCAGCTAGCAGCACTACTCTGGCTTCTCTCCAGAAACTGAAACCAGTAATTCCAGAATTCCTTTTAGTATCAAGGCTTATGACATTTGTCCTGCGCAGATGTGGCACAAAATGAGGGAAGTAACACCTTTCCACACAATAGGATCTGTCTCTCTTCAACTTCTAGGATGAGCTGCCTTTACCACCACAGTCAGATCTTTGCACTTTTTTTTCCAAATGCTGGGCAGTCCTCTAGAGCTATGTCCTGGTTTTGGCTGCGACAGAGTTAATTTTCTTCCTAGTATCTGGTACAGTGTGTTTTGGATTTAGTGTGAGAATGATGTTGATAACACGCTGATGTTTTAGTTGTTGCTGAGTAGCACTTATCTTAAGCCAAGGACTTTTCAGTTTCCCATGCTCTGCCAGCAAGCAGGTGTACAAGAAACTGGGAGGGAGAGGGAGCACAGGTCAGCCAGGACAGCTGACCCAAACTAGCCAAAGGGGTATTCCACACCATAGAATGTCATGCTCAGTATATAAACTGGAGGGAGTTGGCTGGGAGGGGTGCATTGCCTCTTGGGCATCAGTCAGCGGGTGGTGAACAATTTCATTGTGCATCACTGTTCTCTTTTTTTTCCCTTCGGTTTTATTTCCTTTTTTTTTTCCTTTTTTTTGGTTATATTCCTTTTCATTACTATTATTATTATATATTATTATATATTATTGCTAGTATTATATTTTATTTTACTTTAGTTACTAAACTGTTCTTATCTCAACCCACGAGTTTTACCTTTTTTTTTCCTGATTCTCCTCCCCATCCCATTGGGAGGGGGGAGGAGCAAGCAAGCGGCTGCATGGTGCTTAGTTGCTGGCTGGGGTTAAACCACAACAAGCTATTATCCCAGACTGCCTGCAGTTTACCTTTTACACATCTACACCAAATGTTTTTTATTTTGTTTTGGCTTCCCCATTTCTGCACAGCTGAATGACCATCAGAGGAATGGTTCCTGCAGAAGCATGCCTGACTTCTTATCTCCATGTTATTACGGGAGGACACAGCACAAGCATAACTGCTGTGCCACAAATGCAACAGTGATGGAAAACATGCCCAGAAGTGGGATCCCTGTGAATGTTTGCACAGGCAAGCCTGTGATTTGTTATTATCATTTCATGTGCTTATTACGATGACACTTAAAAACTCTAGTAAGCACAAAAAAGAAACCCAATTAAAAAAAAAGTCCGTAAAACTTTACCATTTACAAACAACAGAAGAGCACTAGCTTTCTTCAGTGTGTTTTACAACTAGTACAAACTTATCAGCAAGATTTATGAAAATTCAGGAGTGACAATAAATTCTAGGTCTGTAGAAAGCTATGTGTTACACAATTGAGGTTAGCACAGCTCTCTGCAGGTAAGTTCCAATTATGAACATCATAAGCAGTTTCCTGTGAGTTACAGCATTTTCTACCTACCGAGCAAAGTTAGTTCAGTCTCAAGCCTGATGGCAGATTCAAGCAGCAGCGCCTCCCTATTGTCAATACTGGTTTCAGCTAAAAAATGATGATTTAACCACTCTGCATATTCTGCATCACTCATCACCTACAGAGGGAGAGAAAATATATGGCATGTATCTATATTGTGTTTTCAAAGGTGCCTCAAAAGTGTCTTCACAGTTACTTCTGCTGTCCACATACTGAACCTAGAAGAGCAGCCCCTGGCAGTGCATTACTTATGTGCCCCAACATGTCCGTGGATTTAGTACGATGTTCATAGGGTTAGATTACTTTGCCAGGCTTCACAAGCCAGGTTACTCACGAGCACCCTGCAGGTTCCTGGAGCTGCCTGAGAGATCTCCATTTAGGTAGGCAGGCCAGTGAGCATAGTATACTCTCCCTATTGCTCTTTAATTGCAGCATTGACACAGCCACAGAATCAGTGCACAGCTGTGTACAGCTTGATGACTGTACAGCTACACAGCCTGTACTTTCACTTTGCATAAGGCTTTGTAAAGAGGTTTCTTGCCTGTTTCAATCCCTACGGAATTTTACTTCTGAGCAGCTTTGAATTTAAAATGGAACCTCAAAATATCACTTCAGTTTTGCATCCAGAGCTTGTAACACTGCAAACTGTTTGTGAAACCGACTTCATTTGTTTTCCGTGTCTGGAATTACATCCAGGTTAAGTTTCACACAAGGAGACCTGCTCAGGACTCTTGAAGAAAAATCAGGCTATTTGACAACCCTTGTTTTAGAATTAGGCTATTAAGCTGCTTGGCATCCTAAACTGACAACAACTATGGCAATCTAACTGAAGTCAGGAATTGATTTGGGTCAACTTACAAATTCCTCCTGAAAGAACATAAGGATAAACAAAACGTGACAATGGAAGCATCTGTTTAGAAGCAGTGATGTCTGCTCCATTGGTGATAGCACTCAGGCTGGTCACGGACTGTAAACGTTCTTAAAAATATGTATTAAAAGGAATACCTTCTTAGCAATACACAGAGTGCGCAGTCCTCTTCTGGCATAGTCATCCAAATGCTTCTGAGTTCTCTCTTTAATCTTCTTTTGTTCCATTTCTGAATTATTAGTACCTACTATCACACAAAAAGCAAAGAAAGCAAATTAAATATGCATTCTTAGGCTAAATTTAGTGGAAAATTTTGAAGGTCTAAATAAGTTTTAAAAATACCAAAATGTTAACAAGTTTTATTTTAACTATGAATGTATCTTCATGTTTGCACAATGTACTGTGGCTGTATCTATAGTGAGCATGCAGTGCGCCAGTCTGCACAAACAGTGAGGGGGAACCCATCTGGTACTGATATATCTTTGCATGCCACTAGTATATCAAAAAGTTTTTCTAAAATAAAATGATTCTCTAAAATGAACTGGGCCACAGACACCCAAGCAGCTTTACTGTCACTGGTCTAGGGGGAGGGAGCTAAGACAGCAGTCGCAGAAAAGCTGTTTTAAAAATAACTGTTAAGGGGTGGACTATTCGGACAGGCATTCAACTCACCTAACTTTGGACATTTAGAAGTTAGGTTCCAAGTTTACCTTGAGAATCAAAGTAAGGAGAGGCACCTCCAGACATGAAATTACCCGCCTAGTAAGACGACAGATTTTGGAGGTACTGTTTCTGCCCCATGGCCTACAGGGGCTTTTTGTCTAGACTTTAGATGGCTAATGTTGGGTGAGTTAAAATCCACCCTTGGAATTGGAAATATCCCTCTTCCTCACCGAGATCAGCCAGCCATGGAACATACAAACCAAGGTCCCTTCTGCAGAAAGCAAGCCTTTAAAAATAATTCCTTTATATTACTTTCCAAACCATTAAAAAAAACCCTTGGAACATCCTCTGAACTTGAATATATTTAGGTATTTATTTCTAACATACACAGATAATGCTTTCGCTTTACTGCCTTCAGTTAAAAACCAATGACTGTTCGCTACAGTGTATGAATAAATCAGTGCTTAAACAACATGGTGCATCCCTCCTGTGGCAGATTCAAAAAACGTCTACCCTCGAACAACAAGGCCCAGCAGGAGGCATCACACTACTTCACAGATATTATTATTGCACTTAGAAACACAGAAATAATGAGTAGTCAAGGGAAGAAAACCTCAAAAAGCACTGATAGGTGACATCTGCTATCGATACCTCGCTCTAACAGCTCAGAAACACTAAACATAGGTAAAGCCTAGAAAGTGTTTGTCCTGGTTTTGGCTGGAATAAAGTTAGTTTTCTTCCTAGTAGCTGGTATAGTGCTGTGTTTCGGGTTTAGGATGAGAATAATGTTGATAACACACTGATGTTTTAGTTGTTGCTAAGCAGTGTTTATACTAAGTCAAGGACTTTTCAGCTTCTCATACTGCCCTGCCAGCGGAGGCTGGGAGTGCACAAGAAGCTGGGAGGGGACACAGCAAGGACAGCTGACCCAAACGAGCCAGAGGGGTATTCCATACCATATGACATCATGCCCAGTATATAAACTGAGGGAAGTTTATACAATCCCCGACACCATGGCTCAGGGATTGGCTGGGCATCGGTCAGCAGGTGGTGAGCAACTGTATTATGCATAACTTGTTTTGTATATTCTATTATTATTATTATTATTATTTTCCCTTCCTTTTCTGTCCTATTAAACTGTCTTTATCTCAACCCACAAATTTTACTTTTTTTTCCTGATTCTCTCCCCCACCCCACTGGGGTGGGGAGTGAGCGAGCGGGTGTGTGGTGCTTAATTGCTGGCTGGGGTTAAACCATGGCAGTATCTCATTCTAATAAAACACCTCTCACTGTGTAGCAGAAGCCAACTATTCAAGCAGATGACCTTGCTTTATAACTGGAAATACTTCAGTTGGCTCCAATGGGTCCGCTTAGACCCTACTAAATCCTTTGAATAACAGCTGCTTCTCTCTTCTCAGTTTCCACACCAGCACACAGCACAGCCATATCTAGGTGACAAGCAATACTACCTTTCTGGGTTCCCTATAAGGAACTATTCACAGATAATAGTTCTGCTTGGTTACTTGTCTCTTCTCATGAATCAGGCCATCTGTTCAACTGTGCTGAAGAATGACAAACGTGAGGAAAGAATTAGAAGTTCTATAGATACCTTCAGACGCAGTTCTCAACAAATCCATCATGACTGAGTCTGCACCTTTTGTGTACACCACCACTTTGTTGGAGACTGGATGCCGAACCACCACTGACATCCTTTTCCGCACTGAATCAAAAGGCAGGATATGCAAAAGCTGAAACGTTAAAGATCCCAGACCTGCGAAGTCCACAGTTACTTGATCTGGAGTCCTAGACTGTAAAACACATTTATAAGCCCTAGCAGCATGAACCAAGGCAGCTTCATCTGGACTCTCAGCTTCATAACATAGTTTAGGTAAGGGAGACAATTCACTAGATGACGCAGCACTGTTGTGTTCACAGCCAGCAGCTACATTCACCATATCTAGTTCTTGAGGCACCTGGGAATTTTCTGGGCTGTCAGTATTGTGAAGCTCAGCAGCCCTTTGAGCAGCTCCATCCAAAGCAGGTGAAGCCAGTTTCATTCTGAAAATAGACAGTTTGCTCACAAAACTATTGGGGCTTTCAGATGATGACTCTTTTACACTTGGAAGTGGGGAGGAACTTAGTCTCCGGGCTGACAACCTCTGGAACATCTGCCTGATTTCCTCAAGCGATTTAATAGGCATCCTACCCAGTGAAGAGAGTCTCATCTGGAACAGAACAGTTAGAGAAAGCATTTATGATAAATTCTTCATATTTTATTACATTAAAGAAGGACAGGTTACAAACTATGTATGTTTCTTAATTGATGTAGTATTTTAAAATTTACCATGAGTTTGATTGCTTGTATAAAAGATGGCCAGCTCAATTAAACATATAACCGCATGAGTACACTAAACAGCTTCTGTAAGAGCTTCATTATTCAAACCAAAAGAATTTTAAAAATACTTCAGATTTGAAAACCGTATACATTCCAAGTTTGATTCATGACTCCATGTAATACTTCTCTTTAGAACTGTTTCACTAATGAAACAGTTAGTATGACATTATAACTTTTAGAAGTTGTGGGAAATGGAACTAACACTTTAATTCTTGTTCTGAATTAGCAAGATACTTGTCAAGAATAAACCAACCCCACACCCCTCACAGTAACTAGCTACAAGTACTGTTAAAAATACAGTACCTTATCAATACTTTTTTAATGTCTGAATTTAAAACAAAAGACAGTTCCCCTCTCATCAATGTTACAAAATAATTGGTTTACTGGTATCAGAATAGCTAGGCAGCTAATAGCTTACAAACATGGAACAAGGCATGTAAGGCTGACATTCATTTCTCATTACTGGTGAAGAGTTAAGAATGAGTTATCACCAGGAACCATGTTCTCCTTTGCCACTGAAAAGCATAAAGCAAGGACAGACTCTGGCTTCAGTTCTATGCAATTGCACGCATGTTGTAGTGTGTCTCCATTCAGCATCATGGAAACAGAGACTAGGAACATCCTGTCATCACCTCTCCCTAAGGCAACACTGAAACCTTCCGTTTCCTTGAGCTCTTTCATGTCATTCCCTAATTGTGAACTCAGAAACCTCATGCTACATTGCCCCTCCCAACCTATCTACTAGTGACCTGGAGACCTTCTCCTCTGCTAGCAAGTCATCCAGAAATATTATTCTCAAAAATCCGAGAATCTTGCCTGTGTATTTTTCTACATGACCTTTAAGGAATGGATGATTAGTAACTATGAACACAGCTGCCCCGTCCACACATGGACCTGTAGGCTGCCTACTACACTTTCTGGGAACACCTGGAAGCACCCTAAAATACCAGGCTTATTTATACATAGGTTGTACTTTATACTCCACAGGATACCTTTTGGGAATGTCTCCAGCCATGGTTGTACGTTCACTGCCTAAATGGACACCAAAATCTAGTCCTGCACATCACAAACATTTTTTTCAAAAGACAAAGTGAACAAATGGAAATCACCAGTGGACGGGGGGAACGAAATCGAAGCTGAACTTGAGAATTATACTGCAACACAGTCAAAATTGGTAAAAAATGGCGTTATGAAAATCCCACCCTGGGAAAAAATAAAAGATTTGAAAAAGATAGTAGTATCTTTACATAAATGTTAGGTTGTGTGCTCTGAAAACAACAAGTGGTCTCACGAAGACTTCAACACACTTCAGACCATTAAACCAGGACAGTCTAGCAAATGCACCGTACATTCAAGGTGAGACCACTTCACGTCATACAGCAAAACATTTTTTCTTCAGATTATTACACACATGAAACTTGATCTTCCGTACTTTTGCTGAAACTCTATTTGAATAGACAGGGAACAGGTAAGAGCATTCTCAGTTCCAATATTCTGGGAGTCTTCTGAGGTTATTCTTATCTTTCAGCCAACAATAACCTATTTGTAAAGGTAACCTGAGTGTTAGGGTACTCTTAAAGGAAGCTATGCACATATCTGGAAAAAGATAACTAGAATATAATAAAAATCACAATTGCAATTTAATCTCAGAATTTGTCTTGTAAAAGTTACGAACAGTCTATACACAGAAGCAAAAATATTGAAGCTAAGTTTTTCTGCATCGGAAAAACATTACCAGAATCATATTACACACTAATTCATTGCTCTCCGTGGGTTTACAGTAATTCCCTTCTTTCTAACAGGACAAACCAATAGAGAAAAGGAGAAAATGATAATTTTTTAAATGTCAGTTAATTGTTTTTTCCTTTTGTAATCAAACCAAAGGGTGCTCATTTATTTATGAATATGGCCAAATAGCCAAAAATAAGGCCGCCTTACCTTCTGGCGTGGCTGATTGGGGACTGAAACTACAACAGTATTACAGATTGCCAGAGCAAGAAAGAAGTCAGTGATGTACATTGTCTCCAAAGATAACTTGCTGCTGGCTTCTTCTGATTGTTGATAGGAATGAGACGAAATTTGACTGAACTTTTGCAGCAGTTGTGCGTCTGGCACAACATCTGTTTCCTATTGATGAAATGAACAAAACTGTCCATTAGGATATAAGCTTAATCTCAGTCTCTGGAGGTTAAATCAGTTACAGATGAATGAAGTGCAGAAGCTCATACAACTTCCTTCCTGTCAGATGCCGAGTTGGTTATACTAGGAAACAGAGGAACACTCTGGTGTCTTCACTGCCTTGTGCTAGCCCATTGAAAATGGCAAACTTCATGCCCAGACAGGTAAACAGTAGAGCCTTAGTTCATAGACACTTCAACAGAGATTAAATATGATGAATGCTGCTTAGACACATTCATGTACAGAAGCAGAGTTTTTACCTCTTGTAACCTCCAATAAATATTGGTCATCTAGGTATTTCCTACTAAAACCAAAAGAAAAATGCTAGAAACTTTTAAAACAAAAGAACAAACTGTTATTAAGATGAAGCTGGTCATTTTAGCTGGAGTGATCATGGACTCACAGCAGCAAGAACCAAAGCATACACCTTCGTGACCCAACAAACATCTGCAATGTCAGCTGCAAATAGGATGCAGCCAAGCAATCATGGGAGTCTTTGGTTTTGATGGGAGAGAAAGGATTTCTTAAATGACAAGCACTCTGATCAAATGGGGGTAAAAAGATATTCCTTCATGAGTTACTTCAGAAATTCAGCATCAAACCCAACAGCTTTTACTTACAATGGGGCTGCTGAAAGCAACGTGTCCTGAGTGGGGAACATCACCTGCTCCATCTTCCCTTCCTAATGCAGGGTAACTACCAGACACCTGATTCAAAGACTTTCTGTTCAAAGGTTCATTCACAGCTCTGCAGTTGTGCCCCTGCCATTTTGACATATGGGTCGAAGAGCCACACTGACGATCAGCTGAATCCTCATCCTCTGAATCCATCTCTTGATAGGATTCCAACCTCTTTGCTATGGAAAGGGAAACAAAATCACTATTCCATGAGCAAAAAGAAACTTGTCTAAAACACTGCCTGGAGGTTCACAAAACAAAATTTTAAAGGAAGGAATTCAGTATATAGTTAAGAATAATCCACCATTTATGAAAAATAAAACCCATAACAAGCCATCACACTGACTTCCTCCTGTTTGGGACACTGCACTTCAAGAGCAACACTCAACTGGAGTGAATCCAGAAGAGGAAGCAAGAATGATCAGGGTTCTAGACAACACGAGCCACATAGAAACAGTAAAATAAGCTGGAGTTACACAGCTTCCAGAACGGCACATTGATAGGAGCCAAATAATAGTCTTGAAGTACATGAAGGGCAATTGCATAGAGAAAGGAAATAGCTTGTTTTCTATGCACACTGTGGGTAATAGAAGACACAATCGTCCTATATTGTGGTAAGACAGACTCAGGCTAGGTATCAGCAAAACTTGTCAGAGAAGACGTGACATACTAGAACAGAATGCCTGAGAAAGCAGTGAATTGGACATCACTGGAGGTCCTGAAGAAACAAAAAAATATTCATAAAGAATGATAGAAACAACTCTGCCTTAGGCCAGAGAAACTGGACCAGATCACCTCCTGATATGTTTTCTAGTCTAATTATTTTATGATGGATTAGGAGTGTATGCCAGTGGTTTGACAAGTACAGCTTCTAGCAGGAACTCATTGAAACTGTGTTTCTTACCATTTCTGTATTGGACACCCCCTCACACACACATACACATTTTCTGAGTATTTAACTGAAAAGCAGGTTTCAATAGTAAAACTTTGTATTGACATGTCTAACACCTTCGCACCAAAGATATAAATGCAGTTCTGTGCCCCACAAATCTAGCTAGGAAGATCAGTGGTGTAAACCTCTGTAGCAAATGGAAACACACCTATACTATCATGTGCTTGTTAAGAACATACTCCAGTGTTTGCACTGGAGTTCTGGGACAGTGTTCGACCCCATGCAAGAGCTTGCAATCTCAATCCAGACAGCACGGGATCACTGTACACTATTCAGCTTTCAAGTTTTTACATGTCACTGTGAAAATAGCATGCAATGAGCGTACACTACCAGTTCAATGTCTGCATCCACAGACAGCATGGAAAAACTGTTCTGAGAGCTGTGCATTGCCTATGTATTTCATTAAAGTGTGAATAGAAACAATGGCAGCTTAGGAAAAAAACAGTATTAACATCCAGATATCTCCTGCAATACCACTAATTCCCTATTTTTTTCTTATTTAAAGTAGCAGCTACTGTACAGGAAAGAAGTGAAAAGTGGGATATTATTCTGTTTTACGTGAATGGGAAACCTATCCACAGTTCAGAGTCCCCAGCTCTGGTGCTCAAAATGAGATGGAAATAGGTTTATTATGTCACTTGTGAGTCCTCTTCCTCCTAGCCAAAGCGCAGGAGCTTAGCTATGTTCAGGAAATGAGCTACTGGATTTGCTAGCCTGTTAAGTTCTCCTTATTTCCTATTGTATTCTTTTTCTGGAACATAAATGAAAGCCTCCTGTCCCTCATCCTGCCATTCTGATGAGTCCAAGGAAAGCAGGGAGACCAGAGCTTACACCTTCCTTGGCAGGCCGTCTCCCTGATGTCAACATGAATTTAATAAACTAGTTCTTTTAAAAAAAAGACAGGTGGGAACATAACAAACTGTGGCTCTCCACGACTACCAAATGTAATATCCCACGTGTGGTATTGACAGCTTTTACCAGAAAGCAGCAACGGTGACTTAGTATGTGTTTGTAGAGGCAGGTTTGGACAACACATGCCCGTTGCGCTATGCTTCCAGGCTGTTGAGAAGCCTGCATGCTCTGCCTGAAGTAACATATGTGGCACCTCTTGTAACACCACACTGCTCTGCTGCCATGGTCCAAGAGGCACACGTTACTTCAGACAGAACACTGCATGGGGGCACCTATATGGAGGATTATACTGAATCACAGTCATTGCCGTTGTGTGCTTACCTCATGTGCATCCTTTTACCCTGGGCAATACAGATATAAATACAGAAATATATGTACAGACTAAGTGGCTTGTATGCAAAAGACTGTACTGTCTTGCACTGCAACTCTTACTATATGTAGCAGGAGCCTTGCAAATAGCAGCTCTATGCAAATGAACAAATGTAAAACAGGACTAAAACACAGGACCTCCAACATTTTTCAAACTGATTTTCAGGGCTCACATAACTTCTAGATTTGTTAGGAAGAAGCACATGCTCACTCTCCAGGTAAAAGACAGGGCACAGCAGGAAATCACTATGAACATAATTAACACACTAATATTTTTGGAAGATAACTCTAAGTGAACTACTAGCAGAAGTAAGTGGTAGACATACTTTCCCTGGCACAATGAGACCTGGATCAGCCACAGCTACATCATTTGCCCCACTCTTTGGTTTACCTCTTCTGAAATACTTTTCCTTCCTTTAGGAAATGCTCTGAATATATATGTGACTTTTTATTTAAGTTGTTCATTCACCAAGTTTGAAACTTAAAAATATTTCTTCTCACTTTGCTGTTGTCATCCTTCCCAGTATAATTATGCAAAGCCAAAAAAGCACCTGGACACTTGCACCATAAAATTTTCGAAATACGTGCAGAAATTACTGTAAAAACAGTTTGTAACCATCTGCTCCTGTGACACAAGAAAAGAAGGGCTGAACTGATTCATTGCTGTGGCCAGCAGGGTGTGCCTTTTGCTTGCAGTTGTCAGCAGTTCTGTCTGGCAGCAAAACCACCAAAACCACAAAGGGGGGTTTAATACACAGCTGTGCTTCACGTGTCCACCTGTCAGCACCTCACCTTTGATCTCATATGGAACACTTGCATTGCCCACCAGCAAAATAGCAAATGTCTGCAGCCACTAGTACCTACATATAAAAACTTTGTGCTTTTATCTAATTAATAAAATAGCTAATTGAATCAAAGACTTCATGTCACTCTGCCCAGTTTTCTCTTGTGTCTGGAGTTGTATCTTCTCCTGGCTCCCAGAAGGCTTCAAGCAGGCTCTCATGAAACGTATATTGAAAGATGCTACACTATTAGACAATGAGGCAGCAACTATTCAGTAACACTGCTTGTTGATTTTTTGGCTAAAAATAAATGGATGTGTAAGATATAAGCAAGAATACAAAAGTCATTATTTTTGATGAAGGTACTTATCTTTGCAGCCTTAACACACACATGTACACACATCTGCTTGACTTGTACCTTAACATTACTGTTAAAGCTCTGACTTCAGCACGTATTTTTGGGGGGTTACTGTATCCTCAAGGGCAACAGTATGTTGAATTGGAGCCTTAAGATATACTACATAAAGGTGGTACGCTGCTATGGCAGTCAACAGGATGTTTGAACCCTAAAATGCTAGGTAAGCATTGGCACTCTAGTTGGGGCGGAAAAAAAAAAAAAAAGAGAGGAAAGACTAGATGGGCAATTCTCCAATGTTCTGGGTTCTGAATATTGCAAGGAGAGAAGTAAAACACAGTAGGCATGACTTCCTCCAGAGCAAGTAAAGAACATTTTGTTTGTGGTATCAAATATGTTGGAACTTAACTAGCTGCAAAGCAGCACCTTGCATACAGCCTTCAAGTCTCTTAACACACTATATATGAAGGGATCCAAACAATGGGGAAAGATGCATGGCTATTAGTAAGATCAGTCTGAATTCACATCATCTGTGTCTATTGCCACACAAGTCCACTGGACCCCTATCAAAACTTTCCGCTTCTCTGAGAAAAGAAAAATGACCCACTGTGAAGTCAGGTTTAGTGTCTTACCATTTTCCTCATGGCAATACTCCTGTCCTGCAATGCTGCATCTCCGAAAAACCATCTTATTTTCAGTGAGGGTTCCAGTCTTGTCAGAGAAGATATACTGAATCTGGCCAAGGTCTTCAGCAATATTCAGTGCTCGACACTGAATTGTTGAGTCTGTTTTCTCATGGTAAAAATCAATGTCATTCTGAATTAAATAAATTTGTCCCAATTTGACAATTTCAATTGAAACATAGAGAGAAACTGGGATCAAGACCTACCAAAATAAAACATGGGGATTAAATAAAACCAAACTCTTTGGCCAGTTACAAACATGAAGCAGCTCTACTGAAGCTGAAGAGTTACTTCAAGGATATAAATGAGATCAGAATATGACTCATGTTCAAAGCAGACCAAAGTTACCTGTAATAAAATGATCATCGTCCAGAACATATTGAACCCTGCTAATGTTGGAGGAATTGATTTCCCATCTGGCTCAGGGATGTTAAAAAAAGGTATTTCCGAATATCTACTTAACCAAATTCCATGGCCTTGAAAACAAGAACAAGACAAAGTGAGTCAGTTGTATGTAAACTGTCCTTATAACTCTAGTCACACTAGGCCTCTCCCCACAATGCTGTACATGCATCTCATGTTACCTGAAAAATCCCAAGAGAAAATAGCAGTTTTGCAGAGCAATTAGTGAGAGAAAAGATAAATGAATCAGAGAAACAGGTTCCAGACCTAAGAACTCGCACCAGGAACATAGTTCTTGACCACACTCCAGAATAAACATGACAACATGAACTAAAATCTGGCAGCATCCCCAGCTGCTAGGGAATTACAAATGGATAAAGGCAGTTTCCGAGATGGGCCGTTAAAATTAATCAGCCCCGAATTAAAACATTAAGTGTTGTAGGCTGAGCAAGGAAAATAGCAGGAGTTGGCCGATTCTCACTTACCTATTGCACCAGTTAAACACATCAAAATTAGAAGCAGAACACACCAAAGAATATCAGTGTTCACTTTTCTTTCCAATTTACTGCGCTTGTAATGAGGGCCGCTGTTATTCAGCATGGCTTTGGTTTCATGACCTGTAACCACAACACAAGTTGAAATTCTCCAATAGCAGGTATCAGAACCACAAGTACTTTATATTTCTAAGGGTCTGGGAAACAGGACATTTCTGTTAATTAATATTTGAACAGAGATTATAAATATGAGCAAACTAACTGCTCCTACAATACATGAATTCTGTCCTAAAGAAAACTGAACAAACTAAACCAAAATCTGTCATGTACACATTAACTTTTATACTGCCAATAATATTTCTTCCTATAGAAACAATCTTATTCTTGACATTTTCTGTATTATTTCTAATATTTCCTACAAAATCCTGCACCTGCATTACAACTATCTGGCTGGATACATCATACTGATTAGTTTAAAAACCTCTGCCCTTTGAAACAGAACACTGAAGAACAGCACTAGCTTCAGTTTTGGACCAGAAAAAAAATCCTAAGCAAGCCACGCATCTCCATGTCCATTTCAAAACCTGGGTTTACCATCGCAACTAACAGTTGAGGACAAGGACCTGTTCACACAGAACAGAGCTGGCCTCCCATGAGTAATCACACATATCATTTGTTAAAATAGAAACAAACTTAATCCAGACATGCATTCTTAACATTTCTAGCTACAGCTGCCTTCTGCTGGATTCAAGTTTTTACTCTCCTAATTCCCCTTTGTACAATACTGTTTCTTAGGGCACATAACTCTATCTTGTTTGCAAGGCAATCTGTGAAACCCAGGGTGGCTGACTAACCTGCATATACCACTATGCCTACAACAGCTTCTGTGTTTCTCACTGTGCATCCTCGGAGCAGTAAGTTCTCCTTGCTGAGGCCCACTCGATCCTTGTTTGAATGCTCACTGAAAAAAAAGCACATTACTTGAGCTGTAGGACTCCAGCAATTAGCAGTCAGGCTTTGCAAAACCATTAGGGAGCAGATTTCCCAAAGAAGCTGCTAGTCAGTGACGGCCATTCTGACACTTCCAACCGGACTTTTCCAAAGAATGGGGTAACATGCATGCAGATCACCTTTGAAAATCCAGGCACGTAGGCACTGTATTAAAATTTTCTTGTGTTTACAAGCCTAGCATTTGCCAGCTGGCATATGAGAAGCAGACAACACTATTGAAAAGAGCTCAAGGCAAATACTGGAAGTCTGAAAGCCTACGACCTCTACTTGAATTGCCGACATCAGAAAAAATTTGAACAAAATATAAAATCCCATTTTAAATATACTGTGAGCATCGTTACTCCTGTGGCATACTTTCAGCGCAGGTTGTTGTGGAAGGTGGCAAAGCTGAGCTACATGAGCATGTGGACCACACCTGAATGAGACGTAAACAGCACGTGGCAATAATGGGATAAGACCGTGAGCCTATAACAGCACAGGAATGTATATAAGTTATACAGGCCGTTAATATGTTTTGGAAGGCTTTAAGGACTTTGTTCAGCTGCTTAAAAGTAGTCGTTCATAAGAAAGCAGAATTCATAGCTTGCTTAATGCTTTTGCTTAACGTTGACCTGTTCTCGCGTTGGAGAACCATTCGGAAAGCCCCAGAGCCAGTTTGAGCCAGGAAAAGGAGACATAGTAACAACTAGCTTACAAAAAACAGGAAAGAGAAAGAACAGGCCTACCGATGAGAAAAAGGACCCAATGAGAGAGAAGACGACCCCAGACCCGAATATTACTATTGGATCAGACTATGGTGTGAGGGGCGGGAATTTAGATTGTAAGGGTATAATTGCCCAGGGATGTTAGTGTTTGGGGTTCCTCTCTGCAGGCATGCAGCATAGCTTGAATAAATTACGCTGTTTTGAAGGCCTTGATTAGAGATTCTGCTTTGGGGAACCTAGGGTCAAGCCTGAGGGAAGAAGCAGTGCCTGAGGGTGAGTGTGTGTGCGTGTGTGAAGAGTCGAAAAGGGCACCTGTCAGCTCACTGGAGTGGCCTGCTGCGAAGGGACTCCAGTCCTACCAGTTGAAGTCTCGGGTGGTGTGTGTGCGACTCCTTGATTGGTGTGTGAATGCTTGGGCAGCAGCTTCTCCCTTAACAAGGTAGGCCCACTCTTAGTCAAGGTGTTTCCTCAGAGACTAAGATTTATCTATATTTATTTTTCTTTCCATATTTCTAACGTGTCACTGCCCACAGAGAAGAATACAGACATTAAAACTCTCAAAAACTGAAAATCAGTCACCCCGTGAAATAGTATTTTGTTTTCCTACTGTCTATAGAAAATCATAAACCCATAAGAAAAGACACAGATAGGCACATTGGTCAAAAGGAGTTTGATCAAGTCACTGATGGTTACACAAAACAGTAGGAGAGGAAGCCAGTTCTTCCCATTTCCAATTCTGAGCAATGCAGCTTGTCCAATTAGGCCATGGTCCAGACCAAATACTGTAGATAGCACATATGATTAGGAGCAGATTTGAAACAGCTATTTCAAATATGGAATATACAATTGCAAAACAGCCTGAACTAAGATGCTGAAAATATTCAGTACAAAATAAAAAACAGTAGTGGGCTTTGCCAGTTCACAATCTGCTGCTCAGAAAGCCCTTCTGGAGCTCTATCTGTTTGGCTGTGCTCAGAAATGTAGTGGTGCAAACTGACTCCTATACATATTGTCATTATTTTTTAAAGCAAACATTACAAGCTCTCTGAAAATTAGTAAGAGCACCAAAGCTTATGACAATAGTTTAAAGAGCCCCCAAGCCTACTTACACAAAGCCTCTGAAGTGACTGAGGTCGTTGTTAGGACCTTCACACTCTATTCTACTGGAAAATTTTTCTGGATCAATTTCAGAGACCTAAAGCCATAGAAAAAAAAACCCAGAGAACTCAGACGAAATGTGATGGAACTTAAAAACATCATAAATTCATAGGTTCATATATTACTATCTAACAATTTAGCTTCAAAACTGTAAGCTGCTGGTGTTGATGATCTGCTACCCAGCGTACATCAGACAGCATGGAAGGACTTCCTAGTAAATATCAAACCCTGGCAAGTACCCGTTGAATTGCTGATATTTTGAGAACACTGGAGAGGAGAAAATGGGTGGAAGAGTGAGGAAGAAGAAAAAAATGCAATAAAACATCTGAAAAGCAGACATTTCCCGTAGTTTTTTTTCATGATAAGGAAAAAAGAGGCACTGTCTTCTCTGCAAGCAGAATTTCTTCCAAACAGCTGTTGTTTCCGATACCAGAACCAGGATGCTGTCTGTGCCTATGTAAAAAAAGCAGGTAGAACTTTTTAATGATGTTTGAGCCTTACCAGTACCAAAGAAAGGGCTGTTATGAAAGACTAGAAGTACATGTTGCGAATAAAGAGCAGGTGAGCTCTTCAGTGAAGAGAAAAGCCAAGCGGAACAAATATCCTTTATTAATAAAGAATGAAACCTGACAAGAAGAGACAAGCCAAAAGGCTTTATTTTTGGAATTACCTGCAATTGCACTTGCAATTTAATTTCAATTTTTGGCATATGAGTATGTCTCTAGCCTCTAGTATAACAGAGGCTAGCCTCTGGTATAACAGCCATTTCCAAGCTGAGTACCTTCCACTAACTCTTTGGAAGGTCATTTGTTCTGCTCTGTAGAAAAAAAGAATGACCAATTTAAGGTTTCAAACTCCAAAGATAAACCTGTAATTCACAGGTGTAATTGAATACCTCTTCTACATAATTACAGGTCTCTGAGAAGGCTGTACTCCCACAATTGGGTGACTTCACACTGACAGAATAGCAACTGTGAGGTTAAAACACAATCCTGTAAGAATCTGAAACTCAGAAAACATAATATTGTTAACATGTACTTTGTTGGCTTGATTAAAAAAAATTTTTTGCTATGTTTTGCTGTATTGATTTGTTGCACTGTATTAACCTGTAGTCAATATGAACACAGCCTTAGACAGGTACCTTCAGTCTCTGTAAATTTAATTAACTATGAAAGACCTCTCTCTCCACTGACGTCTCATGTTTATTTGTACAGGAAGTACAACATTTCTGTAAAATGTTAGACAGTATAATTGATTCACACTTTTCAAGCATTTCACGTTGTAAAACGATTACACAAAAAAGAGCACAAAGAGTAAGAACTACCCCCAAAAGGAAGTAAAATAGCCAAAGCAGCCGATTCTTTTCTTCTACAGCCTGGAAACTGTCTCCAGATATGTATTTCTGGTGAAAGCATCTTATTTTTGATGGACAACTAAACCATTTGACTTGGTCGAACAATTTGTAATAGCAGTGAAGGTGTTAGCAGGAGCTTCTTGCAATATACCTTGAAATAGCAACCACAGAAACTCAGGCTGTAACCTATAGTGGGCACAGAAGTTACGTCTACACTCTGCCAGTATAAAACAGAGGTGACAAAAACTATGTCCAAAAGCAGGTATCTTGATATGGGCACTCAGATCTTCCTGGACTATAAATTTATGGTCTGTATTTCTTCATTATAATCTTAACTTTGACAAAGCAAATATTGAGAGAAGAAGATTTTGCACCTTATTTCTTGAGATGCTTTCCTATGTTTCCTGGCACGAAAGAGAAGATCTTCTATGGCAGAATTAAAATTACTTAGATTTTGTGTAAAGGTCCCTAAAGAAGGGGGACAATAAAGATGGGAACTGAGTAAGGTAGCTGGGAGTGATAGTCCCTGCATCAGACTTTCTCACTGGAATGGGGAGAGAGGCAGCTTCCCAAGGCCATGCCTGCTGCTTTGGCTGTGCTGTGTTCCTGACAAACTACATGGTTTGATAATATAGCATGGAAAAGGAGTGGGTGCATAGTCAAGGTAGAAGAAGAGAGCTGGCAACTCCTTTCATCAGCTTGGCTTCTTAGGCTGCCTGGAAGAAAAAGACAGCACTTTCCTCTCCACTAGGTTTGAGGATGCTGCAGCTAGGACTCGATTCAGTCATTGACCACGTAGGCTGAGCAGGAACTGACCAGTGCAGTCCTGTGGCCTCTCTTGTAATAGGAAACATTCACTGCTCACAGTGTCTTAGTGCTAATGGCATATTAGCTTCTCCACCCCAGTGAACCTGTGCTTGGTTCAGCTAACCATATGAGATGTGCAAGGAAAAGGAGGTTAATCCCTTTGTAGTGGGAAGCAACATTTGAGTGTCTTGAAAGGAGCAGAGCAGTATCAGTTTGTTCACTAAATAGCTCATTATCCTCAGGGAGCAGGTCCTCAGCTGTTTTCTGTATTTCTCTGTGAATGCCAAGATGGTTGGAGACACTGTGTTCTGTGCCTTGTTACCCGCTGTTACCTGAGAAGCCTCGAGTTACTTTCCCAATTTCTTTCCCGTTGTCTTTTAAGCATTAAAAAAAATAAATAAAAAAAATTTATGCTATTCTAAGTTGCCAAAAAATAAATTTGACTGCAAGAGTTTCAGTTCCTGTTTCATGCTTTAATTTTGCCTTGCCTTCTCTTAAAGGAATCCCAAGCACAAGAACAGGTGCCCCACTGATAACCTTTTTCATTGTGTTTCTACTTGCTCAGTCACAAAGAAGCAGGACATAACACCCTTGCAAATAGGTTAAGTCCTTTTAGTACTTGTCTTCAGATGTTGTTTAATTTGATGTAGTTTATTCCTATTCTTCTGAGCTTAAGAAATGGAGAGGTCAGGCAGTCAGCCTCTTACACAGCACTGCCAGTCTTATTCAGCCTGAGTTTATAAGAACAAACCTCTGGCTGAAACTCAGCTGGTGGGGCACTAGAGGTCTGTGAAGTTGACCATGGCTCTACATTCAGAAACCATGCAGTCCTGACAAGAAGACCGTACAATGATTTTTTTTTTTTTTTTTTTTTTGCATTTGAGGACAAAAATTAACAGTCTTGAATGGTGCAGGAATTGTCACCTTTTTTGGACAGTATGACTCTTCCTAGCATTTTGGTGCAAGTTTTCTGGAAACAGAGAAAACAGTCTCTTTCTTCAGTGAGACTGAAATCAGATCTTGGTAGCAGGAGCTGGTATGAGATCAGGGCTACCTCAGTATGATGTAAGCCTGTAGAACCATTTGAATTTTGCCTTGCATAATGATATGTATATACAGAAAGATCAAACAGTCCTTTCTGCCTTATTGTTTTAAGATTAAATCAAGAAAGAAAAGAAAAAAAAAAGAATGCATGTCACTGTAAGGGGATAAGAAACAGCTTTGTTCATGGATATCACATCAGGTCTTTGGTATTACCACACTTGCTAAGTAACAGAGGAGTCTTAATGCACAAGGTACTCCTCCTCACTTCCTCACCACTGCTGACAATTCAGAGGCAATTCAGGTAATTTTATCTCCAGAGGACTAAACAGTCTGTTCTTACGGACAGCACAGTCTCCCTGCTGTTGTTTTCATCATGGTGTTTCAGCAGCAGAAGTCAGTACCAGGTGTGCTGAAGACTGCAGAAATGCCAGGATTCTTTGTTCTTTTGGTATCATCCTCTTTGTGCCAGCCTCCAGCATTTTGTCTGCTAGGTATAATACTAAATAAAGTTTATTTGCCTGGTATTAAAGCAATGGCACTGATGTCTTCAGTATCTGAAAAGGCCTTTATGAATTACTTATAAAGCCTTAACCATGTGATTTCCATGGTTGAAAACCAATTTCCCACCACTACTTGGTATGTGTAAACCCTCTGAGACTCAGTGATGCTTGCTCTTGAAAGGGAGAGATGACTCAGTTAATGCTGTTCACAGTAGGCTTGTAGCAGAAAAATTCTAAGAGTTCCAAAGGTTTTATAAATCCTTGAAGGATTAGAATTGGAGCTAAAAATACATTTGCAATATGAAAAAACAGTGAAGGAGAGAAGATAATATCTGCTCCTCTCTCTAGGTCTTCATACAGCACCGAACTCCCTTCTAAAAAATTCCAATTTCTCACCCATGACATGATACACACCATAAATGACTTGTTGACATTTACCTGGATAGTTATTTTTAGTGGCTTGCATTACCTGAAATAGATCTCTCTTTCTCTGGATTAAGTGAACACACAAAGATTTGCTCCAAATGCAACAAATTAGAACTATGTTACCTAGTTATTTTGTTTTCAGATGGGGATTGCTGAGCTATTAAGAGTTAGGCAAGCTAGAGGGCTGGGTTGTTTGGGTTTTTTTAGTTGACCATCTCATGTCAACTTTCTTACACCACTAGAAATGCACAATTATCACCTGCTCTGAATATCCTCTCACCACCTGCCTCTGCTTTAGATTGGTTTCTCCATCAAGGCCTGCCGTTTCAACATAACAGATCCCATCCAGGTCACTAGAATATAACAGCACCATGTCAGCAGGAATGATTTCATTACGTGAAAGCCGGATGAAGTCCCCAACATTGACATTTTTCCAGCATTCATCTATGTATTTCTTCTCCTTCCTGAAATACAGATAAAACCAGTAATTTTTTTACAAACGCATAAACTGAAAGCTCAGAGAAACACACTGTAACTAGAAAATTACTCTAATAGTTAATTTATGCTTCCAAGCCATTAAAAAAAACTCTGATGAGATAGTCTATGAGCTCAAGGTGAATATAATTACAAAGAATCAGCTCTGGGGTCCGAGCTCTGTTTTTCTGGGAATTACATTCCAGGCACCCTCCCAAAATTATTTCAGCTCTATTTAAAATTCAGCCCACTTGCTTCCTGTATTTTCATTATTTCAAGAAAGCAAACAGTGTTTTCAGGATATCTCTTTGGGTCACCACTTTTTCTTGCGATTATGCAACCAAGAACAGCAAAGCTTCTTCCTTTCTGATAGGGCCTTTCAAAAATGTCTGTCTCCCAAGATGATGAACATCTACCAGTAAGCAAAGAATATTCAGCAACCACTTCACTGATGCTCTGAATAAAAATACTTGTATTTACAGGCTTTTAAAATATCTTTTCCATTAATTTTGAACGTAAGGTACCAAGACTCTATAATAGTCAGGGAAGTCAATAAAAGCTCAGGCCCGTCAGCACTGAGTTGAAATTCTTTACTAATATGAAATATCCAGGCATGGCGTACATAAGTTTGAACTGTTTTCAACTTTCCATATATAGCTGCTGTTCGGTCCTGTCCTCAACTGAGATGAAGAATCTTCCTTTTATGTAATCACAGCAGTTTACTGCAAACACAATCAGGTTTAGAGTGGTGAATAGGATGCAAGGTAACACACAACAAGTAGTGCTTGATGAGCTAGCTGGAGGCGCACAGTAGTAGGCTACTGCAACATGGGTGATGAAACACACCTACAGTTGCTGTTACAAACACTGCACAGGTTGGGATGCAATAAGTTTTTGTACGAACTATTACTGCCCTCGATGACTGCCTGGCTTTTCTGCCTTGCACAGACTAACCCTAGAGCTATGTTTAAACAGAGGAGCATGTACTCTCCACAGTCTTCATTTCTCAGTCAACCAGATTGGGGTATAGTCCGGGCTGTGCTAGGACTGTCTTCCACGTTGTGCTTCCTTCCTTGCATCTCATTCTAAGCTGGCCGAGAAGCACACTCGCACCGGGGAGCTGGGAAGTGCACCTAGCTTCTACAATGCAGACAAGCTAATAAGCTTCGCAACATGGCCATTGTGTGTAGACTGGCACTTATCTACTAGTTTTAATCAAAGTGCTAGCTATGTAAAATGTTTCTGATAAATAGTGAAATAGAAACAGACACTTCTAATGACAAAGAAATATCAGAAAAATATTCCCTGTATCAAGCTTTGCACCCATACCTTTCAGACCTGCATTATCTGACAGTACCCTTTTGAAAATGCTTGTCTACAAACAGAAGGCACAAAGCCCACACAATTAATCAATGTACTGATGATGATTTCTCCAGTGAAGATAAGGTGGAGGTGGTTATACTGCTTTCAAAGTGCAAACAAAGCAAAACCAGGAAGCAACAAAAGCTGACATAAAATTAAACCAATATAAGCCATATCTGTTTTCTCCTTAAGATGCTCATCACTAGTTTTCTACACAGATGGAAAACTGGCACGATGGAAAGCATGGTAAAACTTAATTAAAGCTACAGCCATGTCTATCACAAGATGGATGAATTCAAACAACACTGCAGGAATTAACTTTACATACCAGTACATTTTCCTGAAAATAAAGGAGGAGAAAAAAAAAAAAAAAGAGTTGAAGGAAAAATTTCTGAAGTAAATTAACAAAAAGCAACCTAATAATAGAGGTAAACAGGAAAAGGGAAGGAAGATTTGCTGAAATAGGATGTGACTCTCAGTTACGGAATGTATGACTTAAGCTTTGACAGCTGCAGAGGTGCTGACAAAGTAAATCTATTCAGGAGACTGAGCAAGCTGAAAACTAGCCATCTTTTTTTTTGTTTAGAACTACCCCTCAGATATTGAAAACTACATCAGTATAATATTGTGTAGGCCAATTTACCCCGCTATGAAGGCCAAGTGAGTCCAATTAGGGTACAACACCAACTGGAGCAGAATGCCCTGGTCACTCCACAACACCACCCTTTTACCTCACCCTCCAAACAGGACGGAAAAGATCTGAGAACCCAGGAGGGTGGTGGGAGAAAATTACTTCCACGGCCAGCTTGTATCTAGAAGAGTTAGAGAAAGGATGGAAACGGAAAGGTAAGCAAGACAAAATAAGCTCATAAACAAAGCAAGCAATGGCATCACTAATGTAGTAAGATAAAAACATCAGGTGAAAGGTTGTCAAATTCTGCCACTGACTTCTACAGGAATTTTTCAAAGGGAATTGGAATTTGCAAAACCACAGAAATGTCTGGAAATTAAAGTTTTTGTGACAAAGCAACCCTTTGATTTATCCTTGAAGTAATTATTTACTAGAGATTAAAAAAAGGAGAAAAACACTGGTACTCTCGCATCCCTGTATTTTTTCTACCTACCATGTATTTCACAAAAAACTACGAAAACCTATTTGTCCATGCTGCCAGCGTTGAGATTAGCCCTCAGCAGATGGCAAATATCACAGAATCATTTAGGTTGGAAAAGATCCTTAAGATCATCCAGTCCGACCATGAATCTAACACTGCCAAGTCCACCACTAAACCATGTCCCTAAGCACCACATCTACACATCTTTTAAATACCTCCAGGGGTGGTGACTCCACCACTTCCCTGGGCAGCCTGTTCCAGTGCTTGACAACCCTTTCGGTGAAGAAATTTTTCCTACTATCCAACCTAAACCTCTCCTGGTGCAATTTGAGGCCATTTCCTCTTGTCCTATCGCGTGTTACTTGGGAGAAGAGACCAACACTCACCTCACTACAACCTCCTTTCAGGTAGTTGTAGAGAGCGATAAGGTCTCCCCTCAGCCTCCTTTTCTCCAGGCTAAACAACCCCAGCTCCCTCAGCCACTCCTCATAGGAGTTGTGCTCTAGACCCTTCACCAGCTTTGTTGCCCTTCTTTGGACATGCTCCAGCACCTCAATGTCTTTCTTGTAGTGAGGGGCCCAAAACTGAACACAGCATTCGAGGTGTGGTCTCACCACTGCCGAGTACAGGGGGACGATCACTTCCCTAGTCCTGTGGGCCACACTACTTCTGATACAAGCCAGGATGCTACTGGCCTTCTTGGCCACCTGGGCACACTGCTGGCTCATATTCAGCCAGCTGTCAACCAACAGCCCCAGGTCCTTTTCTGCCAGGCAGCTTTCCCCAAGCCTGTAGCGTTGCATGGGGTTGTTGTGACCCAAGTGCAGGACCCGGCACTTAGCCTTGTGGAACCTCATACAATTGGCCTCGGCCCATCGATCCAGCCTGTCCAGATCCCTCTGTAGAGCCTTCCGACCCTCAAGCAGATCAACACTCCCGCCCAACTTGGTGTCATCTGCAAACTTACTGAGGGTGCACTTGACCCCCTCCATCCAGATCACTGATAAAGATACTAAACAGAACTGGCCCCAATACTGAGCCCTGGGGAACACCACTTGTGACCGGCCACCAACTGGATTTAACTCCATTCACCACAACCCTTTAGGCCCAGCCATCCAGCCAGTTTTTTTCCCAGCGACGAGTACACCTGTCCAAGCCGTATTTCTCTTTTAAATCACTACCTATGTAATAAACATGGGACTGAAAGTATATGATGCTTCTTTTTACTTGATGCACCTGGACAAAGTCCCACTTCCCTTTTGCCAGGCTGGAGTCTGGGAGAGGAAAGGAAAGCTAAAGGTAAGGAAGAATCTTGTAGAAAGGATTATTCTTTCCAGATCTCAATTCCATAAAGAAAAACTGGCTATGAAACTATCTGGATTTCAAGTATATACAATGATTTGCATAAACGTGCATTTGTAAAGAACAGTAATTATAACACATCTACATGCAAGTCTTGGAATGAAACAGAAATATATTTGAGAGGTCTGCAGAAGAGGGAAGAAGAGAAGAAAAATGTATCAGCCAGTGAAGTTATCCATCCTGCTGCTGATGCAGCAGATGGATCACACATATATTCTTTATCCAGTTCAGCACAAAGTCAGACAAAAAGTTTAACCGTCTTTAGTAGCAGGTCAGTGGGGGAATAAATAGATTTTTCCATTGTAATCACCTCATCACAGTTCTACTGAAATGACACAAACTGCATGATTTTAACAGATGCTCAAACAGAAGTGCGTTCATACTTTGTGATTCATGGCTATTTAAATAAGATCCTACTACTTTAAAATGATAACTTGCTCAAAAGGCACAAGGACTTGATAACTAAGTATTTAACATCATAAAAACGATTACAAACTAAAGTGCACATTAGCACGTTTTATTGTTTACTGATATGTTTTATTACTCCACAAGAGAAAGATGAGACAGAAAAAAAAAACCCCAACCAAACATTTTAAGCAACATTATCTTTTTTTATCACATTCTCAAGACAGAAATAAGCTTTCCTGGAAAGATCAGCTTCAGGCTCTGTGTATTTAAGGCCAAATACAATAGTTCTGATCTATCAAATGGATAAATTCCAGAACTCAAAAAAGTAGGTTGAAAACTCTGAAACTATGGATGTCAGACATTTGCTATAAGCAAAAGCAAGTCGGGGGGGGGGGGGGGGAGGGAATTAGATTTGTAAAAAAAGCACAGAAACTAGCATCTAGTTGCTCAGATAGATTTCTCAAGGCACTGAGACTGGCACATTTTGTCATGGACAACAGAGCACAGTGAAACTAGTTTCTATTACGAACACTTAACTTTTTATAAAAGCAAGCCTCACAAGTTCCTGAAAATGCTTCATGCAAATTATCTTCAGATACAAACACGTGGCTTACCAGCTTTCAAGCATGACAACTATTGCTTACTTATGTTGAGATAGCAAGAAAAGCCATTATATTGGGCACTTGTCTCAGTAGCCATGTAGGTATCAGTATCTAATGTGTAAGTAAAATTATACAGACAGCATGTACAATGTATACAACTTCTCCAGATGAACAAATGCACAGTAAGAAAATAACTGGAAATTGTATTCAACATTAGCTAGGTTCTTCATCATGTTTACAATTGATATGACTATACTTGATTAAATAAACGCAGTGGAAGAGTCATTACAATTTCTAAGGGATTCTTGTTAAACAAGTTAAGAAATTCTGAATTCTAATGTGAGATTAATGGAAGTTTAAGATATATCATTAAGTGAACAATCATTTTTGTACCAATAAGATTTAATTCTCCTGAACCATTCCTCCAAGCTTATTTTTAAAACCAGATTATACTATATAAAATAATTCATGATAAAGAAACTAAGGAGAAAAAAAAGTTACAAAAACTAAATACTTATAGGCACAAGAAGTTTTTACAGGTGACTAATATGGCCAATGATTATTACACATTTTTGGTGACAGGGAAGGAATCAAGCCAGAAAAGCAGATCAGAAATTAATTCTGCTTCATTGACATTAGTATGAGATTGCAAGTAACACAGAATTTTCAGGAATATGGATATTGAATGCTTCAGCTTTCTGGCAATGAATTCTTTCAGGGTACATGACAATTTATAGCAGAAATAATCCAGCTTCTCCCTTAAGCCTTCTCTGCAGACATGAAAAAGAAAGAAAAAGTTTATCTTCCCTAACAGCCCAATTACTGACTTGTTTCAAGCTCAAATTTTTATAGGTTGAATAGAACATTTCTGGGAAAGCTGCTACATATATTCGTGTTTGCAGAACAAAAAGCTGTTCGTTTTTCCTTTGATGATATAAAATGATAGTTCAGACTTTTTCTATGGTTATGAGCTAGCTCTTACAATACCAATAGAGTATGGCAAATGCCAGAAAACTGGAGATTCCATTTTCTGAATAATATCACAATACATTTAATGGTTATGCAGTAGCAGATTGCAAACGTGCTGCATGGGCTGATTAAGGTCATGTCTACAGTAAAGAGTTCAGGGTTTGGCATAACCAGCTAGCACATTAAGATTTTAGAAAAGTTTATTTTCAGTGTATTGCCTTCACAAGGAAAAGGTGTGTCTTTAATGAAAAGAGGGAGCTTTAAATGTGGTTTGGCAGTACAGCAACTACTGTATGTTACTGCTCAGACCTTACTGAATTTGTTAAAGTGTCTAACTGCCAATCAGTCCTCTCCTACAGGTGCTATTTGTGATGGCTACTACAACACATGAAAAGTGACATTTTTGAAAATACTTGTTTCCCTGCATGACCACAGAGCATGCAAGAAAGAAAAAGGGTCCACTATACTTCCTTTATCTTTGTATTTTACAGGCTTTGAATAAGTCTCAGAATATCCTTTTATGACAGGTATAAAAGAAAAACAATCATGTAGGCAGCACTGATGTGCACTAAAAGAAGTTTTTTGCCAGTTAATTTAGAATATAATCATTTTGTGTTCCTGTCTTTTTATTACCCATGCATAATAAATGCCTGTCAGCAAACCTCTCACCACTAGCACGCTCCACTCCAGACCTGCACCTACAGTCTGTAATACTGCAGTCCTGCACTGTGGAACAGATGCTAACGTTTGTACCAAACTATGTGATGCACTCAAATAGAAAATGATCTCATTCTATTTCGGTAAGTGTTATTACATTATGAGTACATCCTGATACCATTAATGAGCTTTACCAATATGGTGATAAATTAGCAACCCTTGAATTTCCATGATGCTTACAGTGATTTTACAGGAATTAAAAATACACCTTTCAAAACAAATGCTATGTACAACAGTGCTTAACTAGTCAAACTACCTTGGTTAATATAGTACAAACTCATGCATGAACACTCTTGCCACAACAAAGAATAATTTTTTTCAGCAAATTTTACACTAATTTGATATCCATTTAGCAAAACTGGTGATCAAGACTCAACTAGACTAGTCCCTGAGCAACCTGATCTAATTAGACCTGCTTTGAGCAGGGCGTTGGACTAGATGACCTCCAGAGACCCCTTCCAACTTAAATTATTTTATGATTCTATGAGTATCCAGAAAGTAAACCAAAAGATTTGTCAACAACTTTTTCACATATACTCATAATCAAATAATAAAAATAAACGAGAAAGACTGTTGTCTCTTACCTGCTATATACTTTGGTTAGCAAGTTGTTTATCTGTTTATCCATTTTGTACTTTGAGTAATCTTCCAGACCATCTTTCACTGCAATAATTGTCAGAACCGCTACTAGAGGTAGCATTGTAATTTCTTTTTGGAAGGCTTCCACCAGAGGTACCCAATTTAGGACAACTAGAAATAGGAAATACAAATTGGCAACTCTGTAACAAAGAGAAAACATAAGAGTTAGCTGTGCTAGCAGACAGTCATCCTTATTCCACCGTTCCACCATGCTATATAGACGCTTCAGTTAGCAGTAACTTATCTTTTCTTGACCCCAACTGCAATTTAAGAACTAAGTATCCAGAACTCTGTTTTCACTCTCCAGTCAATAGATTACTTAGCTGCACAGTTGCTTAATATGCATGATCAGAAGATGCAGAAACTAAGAATTTTCCTGTATTTTCAAACCTGTCCTCCAGGCATATGTCTTCTAGTGAGCCTTTGGTGAACTTGCACTCTCTCAGATTTCCAGGTCTTTTGAACTTAATTTTATCATGTCCTGTGTGAGATGACATGTTTTTAAAAGGGAGCCATCCTACAACCTCCCTGCAAAACTTGACAAATCAGCAGTCCTCCAAGCAGAAGGAGGATAAAAAAAATTGGCAACAGAGAAAGACATGAGGGAAGGGGAGAAATACATTTGCAGGAAACGAGCTGAAAATCCTACTGTAGATTGCTGTGTGGCAGTGCTCCAAGAGTAAGGAATATTTCAATAATCCGAAGAACAGAATTAGTGGAAATTACATACACTATGGAGAAAAGGATTAGCCCAACACTGATGATACTCAAGAGGCTTTGGCCAAATAACACAGATCTTTTCAGAAGTGATAGGCAGGTCAGGAGGAAGAATAATTTTTGAATACCCGTCTATATGGTAACACACACATTTAAATAAAAGGATTCCACTTCAGAAGAATTACCACAATCAAAAAGGAGTTAATTACCTGTGAAATTGTTCAAACAAATTCCGTGGTAAAAAATTCAATAAAGTATACTTAGTAGTCCGTATTTTGTTGTTCATGTACAGTTTTGATACTTTTTCATACTCTTCCTTAAAATGTCCCAAACAGGGTATCACTATCCTATGTTTGCCAATAGTTTTTGATGATTGATAGCACTTGTTACTTGAATTGCTGCTGCTGCTACCTTCTCCACCCTCTGTAGATATCAGTCGCTGCCAACGGTACCGGGCCCAGCGGATGGGATCTGCCATTGTGCCTGAAACACTTTATAATCCAAGGAGTGTCCTCTATCTAGAAACATGTTAAAATACAGCAAGTTAAGTAATAATTCTGTAAAGGCTTTTCAACTAAAAAGTCACAGTTACAGTTTTGAATAAGCCTACGAAAAAAGTAATTTCCATATTTTGATTTAAAAAAACCACCAGACAGTTAATAGGTTATGTGAGGTTGGGAACCTCTGCTTCAAAGGTTGAATTTATCTGAATTTTATCCACCCTTTCAGGATCCTAGAGTCTCATTACTCTGTTTAAAATGCACAATATTTTTGTAATAGCACCTCACATAAGCAGCCCGCCCACCAGTTTCTTGTGCTGTAGTATGGTAAAAAAAGCAGACAAGCTGCTAATTCTGCAGAGAACAGCATTTTGAAAGGAATCCTTATCTCAGACGCTGCAGTCCTTGCTGATGGTTAACAACCTTTATCAAACTCAGGAGTCAACAATATAGCAATAGGCATCTGAGTACAGCCTTAGACACTAAGTGAGGAATTGCTAGTGAAAGGCGCTGAGTAGCTATCATGAACAAAAAACCTCTTCCTACTGAATCAGAAACAGGTTTGAGAATTTTTACCAGCTGATAGAGGATGAATAAACTTCATGCCAATGCTTCTACTCTAGCTAAGCTCTAGCAATCTACCCAGGAATTTGTTTTCCTAAAGAAAGCCGAAGTTCATAGGTACAGGTGATACTCACTTTAAAAAACTACCCAATGCAGTCAGAAAAGGACTTTTACACACACAAACCATACTTTAATAGAAGCTCAAAACTTCTGTTTTTTACAATGAGGTTTTTTTACAATTGACAATGAGTTTTTACAATTAATAGTTGCTACATTTCTTGTACTATTTCTTCCGTAGAACAGCTCATCTTATATTTGTTTAAAACTATAACTTGCGTGAGCCCCAGATCATCAGTACAGCTACTTCTTGTTGCAGATTACTTTCCTTCCATGTGGTATCTTACTATCTGCATACATTATAGCAAAACTTTTTACTAAATCCTCTTCCTAAATTCCCACACAAAAGCTGCCTCTAAAACTTGCTGGGTCTTTCTAAATGAAATCTCTTTGCTACAGACTATCCTACAGTCATCAAACTAATCCTGATTTTGGCTTCAGTCAACTCAGACTTCTATTCATGTGGTATCTCTTTCTCTGCCATTGACAAATGCCACTCTGTGCTGCTCAGATTCCTCCAAAATGTTGCTGTAAGAAGTAATTTTCCAAACTATTGATTTGACACCATCATATCTTCTCCTACACATCTTCCTTGATTTTTCCTTTCTTCTATTACAATTGCAGAAATCTTGAAACATGGGCACAGTGTCTTCAGCAGGTCCTCTAGCAATGTGGTGGTACTAATGTATCTACATCAACCCATTCTGTTCTTAAAGAAGATTCTGCAAACTTCCTAAAAAGCCTGGTCCACTGCATCACTACCCTTTAGCTAGAAAGCTTTCCCCTGTCTAACTGATCTCTTCCTCTCATCAAATTAAGATGGTACATTTTTGTCCTATCATCATTAGATGTGGATAGTTATTGACTGGTACAATCTTAATGTCTTGGAAGACCGTTACCACATACATGAAACTCATGCTCCTCTTTAGAAGCCATGACCTGCATGTGAAGGGAGAAGAACAAGGAGAGAAAAAACCCCTCTATATAGCATCTCCTCTCAGCATCCCCCGGCAGTTCCCAAGTGAATTACTGTCCTCCCAAGGCCCTTCTGTAGTGCTTCCCCAGGCAACTTAAGGGACCAGTCTCAGAAAAAGAGACTTTCCTTCTTTCTCAGTGCTAAACCTTGTGGTCCCAGTAACCGTCAGACTACCAAAGGCAAGCAACTGCTGCACAAGAAGGCAGCTATGTCTGGGACTTCTCAGAGAAACAAGAAGGACATTGTGAAGATTTTCCAAAATATATGGCATCCTCTTATTTTCACAGAATGTAGCATCTTCATATCCCTGCTCCCTCTAATCCTACTGCCCTCTGCATAGAGGCTACCATCCCATTTTAGTCAGGGTCAGTCTTTCCTCCAGAGATGGAAACTCTGACATCTAGAAGCAGCTACTTCACAACAATGAACTACTTTTACGGTATGGCTACCACATAGTCAGACATACGAATATTCATCTGTACACATGTGAAAGAGATGCTTCAATTCATTTGCACTGAGTCTGAGAACAAGTCTAAAGCTTGGAAGGTAGCCAGGTCTTCAAAAATGTTTAGGGACTGCAGAACGTGCTGCTAGTGGAGCCCATACTTGGCTATACAGACCTCTTCAATACACCTAGAGCTCCTAAAAACCAAACGAACACCGATCCATCTACACGAGTCACGACTGAAGCAAAGAACAGAGTACTGAAAATTAAAGAATTTTAAAAGCTCACTGGCTGAAAAGAGGTACTTTCTTCTTTTGCAATCACAAATTTTGGCAGTTCAGCTCTTAAAAAACCATCAAACTTCTAGATTTTGGATGGCATCCTTAAGGCTTAGCCATTTTGAGGAAACAACACCCCTCCTTAACTGTCTCTGCTGTGACAAACCAGTAATTTCACAAACAGATCTTACGCGATGAGGGGCCTTTTTAAAGAAATGTTTGCTTTCAATAACAATGTGCTGGATTATCAGGGAGAGTTTCAACATGATTTCTTCTGTGCCCTGTTAAATTTATCAGTCTCTTTCAAGCTTCCGTCTTTAGCATGAATCATACAGGGTGTATCAATTAACCATACTTTTGCTTGAAACGATAATTCTTTGCCCAAGTGCAGTAATCTGACATATATCTACATACTGTTACAATGTGCAATATCCTTGTAGAAAACTTAAGTAAGTAAACACCACAAAATTTTTCAAAATGCCATATGAGCCAGGTATTTGAGAGCAGGTTAGATTTGTAAAGAAAATCACGTTTGTTTTCATAAGACCAAACAAACATCTGATACCCGTGACTTCTGTGACCAGAAGCAGCAGCAAAAGTAAAGAAACTCTTTCTCAAAGCAAACTCCCAGGGCTAATGGGAATGCAAAGGCTTTAAATGGCAGATCCTGTTCACTCAGTGAAAATTATATAGGCAAAATAACCTCTACAGCTAACTCAACTTTAAAAGCTTAAGAATTACATTATCAGTAACATGCAAATAAAGATGGGAAGAGAGAGTTGAGAATCAGGAAAAACAAAAGAGAAAACCCGACAAATTTCAGAACTTCCTAAATTTTAACTCTTTTTCGTTTTCATAATTTATTACCTTTTGTAGCACTTGATACCCAGTGACAACTGTTTAAAAAAAAGGGGGGGAGCGGGGGGAAGAGTACTGGATGTTTTAACATGACAGCATGTTAAGACAGAATTCCTCACCACTGGATCTGGAGCCAAAGGTTTAAACTGCATACACAGTGTTGCTGAAGAGCAGTCAGCCCTCACTGCATATGCATCCCTGACTCCTGACACAGCTCCAAAACCTCTGCCCCACCCTTCCTCATCCTCCTTCAGAGGAGCAGAGCTTAAAAAGGAACAGGAAACATCAGATTCAGTTGTGTGCACTGCGTATTTTCTGCCAGTATCCTCAGCATGTTATTGTAACAACTTTGAAGGAAACTCTGAAGAAGATTGTATGGACAAGAAATAACTAAGACAAAACTACCGCAACCACACCACATGGGAAACACTGTATGAGAAGCAAAAAGTAATCTGCTATGGTGAAAAAGGTGAATCAGACAATTAACCAGCATCTTGGCAAAAAAGTATCTGGATCTCATACTCTGCCACAACGCCCTCTGACTCACCTCAAATTCGACTGAGCTACGATTTGCAAATGATTTTTTTAAAAAATCATTTGCATTTCCATTTTAAAATAGGATTTATGAGGTTTCAAACTTCAGAAATCTCTTTTGCATTTTTTTTCCTCTTTTGAGTATTTTTCTTCTTCTTCCTCATTGAATTTGGATCATAAAGTAATGAGCACCTTTGGTTAGTCAGAAGGAGGTCAAAAGGAGATTCATCAACTTCATGTTAGATATTGTAAAGGATGAAGTTGCAAAAGATCAAATAAAAGCTGTTTTAAACAATTTTTCTAAGAAATCCCTTCTCTTAAAACATTATTTGACCCTCGTCATGTCATTTTTCATAGTAAATTCTTGAGTTCTCCAGCTAACATGAATTCAAAGTAGTAATATGAAATGGCAGACGTTTCTTTAAACACTGGCAAAAGACCCACAGGATGAGTTACTATGAAGCAGTATTTTTAAAGGTTTATTTTTTAAAAATAAGTTTGTTTAAAAAACCCAAGAATAATGTTCACGTATTTGAAAACAGGAACCCTAAATGATCACACTCTAAGTTTTGAGGACAGCGTCACACAAGCTAGACTCTGTTCTCATTTTCACGTTATACACTTAAGTGAACACTACTTGATCTTGCTAAATGGCAATAGCTGATACAGAGATAATCCAGATACGTCTTACATGCAAAAAGGCAAGTTTTTGTAGCAAGCTCACTAATGTCACATGATCATGATGAAATGTCAAAGGGAATTATCTGACACTGGACGTATCATTTGCTTTCTCTCTACCTCAGTTCCCTCATGTACTTTGATTCTTTCCTCTTCCTATGAAGCACTTTGAGATATGGAAAACCGGAAGGACTAGATATGGTTAACGTGCAATAGCTGGTTGTCAAATCTTTGTAAAAGCAAGGCACAGCAGTGTCATTTTTACCACAGGACAGATCAACACTATACGCTATCCATGTTTGACCACCCTGTATCACAATAAAAAAAGCTTTTAATAACCCTCTGCTAGTGGTAATGCTGAGAAACCCCCTGTTTTTAAAAGGTCCATACCCTGAAAGAAGGGCCTTTCATCATAAAGCCCAGTATAAGCATTCTCTTGTATGTATATTTCACATCCAAAAGTTGTTTTCTTCTCCCATCACTTGCCTTTCATTGTCTCTTGTAAACTCTGTCAGCCTCCAATTCTGTGAAGTATCACCTTCATACCTGCATGCAAGCCTTTGCTCCTAGCTTTCCTGCAGGGAGATGGAGCTGAGACTAAAAATTCCTTAGTTTCAGTTATATTATTTGGTAGCCTTTGGGAAGTCACTTGCCAATCACTGACCTCTCCCATATCAGATTCTTTCTCGAGATTGTCTGCAAAACAGATGCGTAGATAATTTAGCCAATTTTTATACTGCTCTGGAACTGCGCCTTACTATTATGTTGTGGTCATTTGCTCGCAAGTTATGTGAAGTGCCCTACCATTTACCCCGGCTTCTCTTGACCACTTCCTCCCTTCTGACAACATCCTTCTCTTTTGCTGTGATCTCCAAGTAGTTAGTTCTTGTTCTTCTTTCAGAAAATTCTTTGTAAAATACATTTGGTAAATGACATATTTCACAAGAATGTTCCTCAGACTTTTGGCACATGCATGTGTATGGTGTGTGTTTCTATCCTGTTCCTGCTCAGGCACAGTTTTGGACACAATGTGCAGTATGCCTTCTGTGTCATCTGGGCCTGTTTCCAGTAGGAAGTAATAAATCGATTCTTGGCAAACAGAAATGCAATCAATAAAATTGCATTATCTTACCTGAAAAATGTCTACAGCACCTAAAAGGGAAGCAATTCAGACAACATCTCTCCAGCAACACCCCTTTTCTTAGCTCCCTACCTGAATATTTCAGGATGTTCTGCAGGTCTGAGGTTCTGGGGTGACCAGGGAAGATAAAAAATGCTAACCCAGATCGAGGTCACACTACACAAAGCTATGGAACAGTGGATCATCCCTGATCCACACAAAGTCCCATTTAAACCTCTTAGTAAGTGTTAGTGCACGGGCTCACTAGCACTTGTATCGCTACATTACAACAGGAGTACACTGTCAGAACAATACAGGCTAAACGTTAAAAACACCTCCTAATCATCTTTGAAAACTCAGAAGCCATTAGACAATGGAGAAGCTTAAGGGAGCCATGGCCTAAAGATTAATTTACAAATTAAGAACAAATATTTCTTTTCTCCTAAGGTTTGCTACTTTCTCTGTAACATGCAATTTCACAAGTTTGTAACATGTCTTTGCAAGCCAATATGAAATCTGCAGAGACACCCTAATATGCTAAATAGATCTGGATAAGAGACTTGTGCTGCCAATTTATGGAACAAACAGCCAAAAACCTGCAGGAGTCAAAACTTCAATTCTAACAAAAATACGTGGTTATTTGCAGCCACATATTCTGAGTTATATTCATAAAGGGGATGCTAAGAACTCTTGGATTAAGAGTAGAAGGCAGATGTTACTATGAAAAGTGAAATGCTATGGCAGTATTTTGCCATGCACTCCTACCTACAAAGTCTGATTTAGCATGGGCAACACTGAAAACCTGCAAGCCTTGAAATGCCTTATCTCGGAAAGGAAATTTGTTGGTTTTGAGTACATTAAGCTAGCCATCAGTAGCTCTTCACAACTAAAAAAATCAGCAGGATGCATTAAAACCCAGGAAGTGCCAAGGCCCTGACACAAGGTCAATCGCAAGATAATTTAATAGTAAGCCATACGTGCAGTAGTACTTATTAATGTGCTGCAGTGTGGGAGCAGTACATAAAAGCAGAAAATCTCCTCAACCTTGGGTAAAGTTATTTAGGATGCCAATCAGATCTTCTACCTACAGACACAACTGAACCATACACTACCAAATTTTAGGTTTAAAACTCAGATGAATCATGTATTTCTGCCACAGGTAACCAATTCCAAAATAAAACTGAAGATTCCTGGAGAGCTATGATTTGTGTAAATGTTTTATATCCTCTTCTCCATTCATCAGAGAAGTTCTACTTTATGCCCTGTTCTCATGTGCCACATCAGTCTCTCAAAACTGTAAAACAAAACCTTCCAGGTTAAGCCTTACCCTTTTATGACCGGCTTTTCTCACAAGTATATCTTTAGCTTATGGTCATGCAGCATTTAATCACTGCAGATGTTTTGATATGGGTGAAATTCACATTAATTTCACAGTAAGACTAAGGCCATGTTAAAAAATTTATACTGGTGTTCATATGATGCAAAAGGATGTGATTTTTTTTGTAGTCAATGTACACTCCCTAAGTTACAGTAAACAGTTTCAAAGGAAATGGATCCATATTGGCAGTATTGTTTTTTTAACTATGCTGATTTCTTTAAAGGGCCAAAACTCTGTTGTGTAGACAAGGTCTAGGTTACTCATTGAAATTTATACTGAAAGTACCTGTTACAGCAAGAAACTGTACTTGAGTTCCCAAAATCATAGGTTAGGTCTCTGACTAGTCCTATTCTCGTTTTCTAAGACACCTACATTATCAGCTCTTCAAGAGTTCCAGAAACTTCCAAGGCATCCGGAGAGGTTTTCAGGTTTAATGCTCTAAGGTTCTTCAAAGGATCTGGGAAAGGACGTTATACATATGGTTACAAAAAGAGCACAATGCCAAATCCAAAAAATCCTTCATAGCTCACCTTAAATGACTATACTAGATTTGATTTTATCTTAAAGGCTTTCTGGTTTTAAACAGACTTCTCTGCCAACACTGGAAGCCAGAAATGTGGATGCTACATGTGTGGGCATAACCTGAGCTACTTAATATCCCAATAACTAACAGCAGTTAAGTCACAACAGTACAGATTTCTATGAAGGTCTTCAAGTACTGTGCAGACTTAGACGGTTCACGTCAAGGCCTGTAGCAGTGCAGCTTCACTAGTTTTTAGCCAAACAGATTAAAGCTACCTTAAGCATACTGCAATCATACCTACCAAAAGTGTATCTTAAATATGAACAATTTACATAAAGCCTTCTGATTTTTAAGAAGCTGAAATAACAGCTACAACCGATGTGAGAACTGCATATTTCAAAGGGACAGTAATGCTACAGCTGACAGCACTTTAATTGTCAATGCTGTTGTGTTGATCCAGTGTATTTGTGTTGTAGCTTCAGCACAGCTCCTACTTTCTACCAGTAAAGCATCTTCCTCACATGCAGTCCAGCTGCAAATTACAGTGCTGTTTTAGAACATAAGCTGTGCATCGCATTTTTTCCTTGGCATTTTAAGATTTTCAGTGGGAGATCCCTTTGGAGAGGCAGTTCTGAGGGTCAGACTCAAACTATGCAGGTGTCTAGTTTTTGTTTCAGCCTCATGAAATCCTTTGTGGCACTTCTATTTATTTTAGTATTGCTGCCTCTCTCCTTGCCTTTCTTACTCATCTCCACGCTCATTATCTTTTTACTTCTTTTTCGGTACCGTTTATTATATTCAGGTCTAAAATCAGGCTCAGATCTTGCAGACTTCACTTAATATTTCATGACATTGATTTCGACTATTAGCTGTCCAACACAGGAATTGTGCATCGTCCCTATACTTGGAACACATAAATGTATTTTAATTTCATTAATGTGACAGCAGAAATTATGCCAGTATATGTACCCATTTTAAACAGCATATCAGTATATATTGATGGCTTCTGGCTTTATACGGACAAGACAAGGCTTTTAAAAGTCATTACAGAAACCACAATTAGGTGTGATACAGATGGTCATCAGCCACAACACTGTCCAACAGAATTCAAGACAGCAGTGAACATAATTTTCCAACACTGCAGTGAATTTTTGACAAAACTGAGTCTTCTATAACCTTCGGAATACAATCAGATATTTGTCATGGAGCAATAAAACCTGTCTACTGCTTGAGGATATTTTGACAGGAATAACCTGTGAATCCACTTTAACCACTAGAGAGTTTTTCCAACACTACAAAACATGCCTCTTGAGAGGATATTTCAGGCCTGAAAGAGAGAAGTGTCCTACAGCAATTCAGGGCTCAACTACAAATGCGTATCTTTAAAAGTTTTATTATTAAAAATGAAGCCAAAAGATATAGGAGCCTAGAAAAAAAATGCAGGGGGGTAAGAATGCTCAAATTCTGACCCTAGTAACCTCTAAAGTATTTAGGACACTAAAGAAGCAGCGCCATAAGTAGCTGAACTGATTTAAAAGCTAACAGTGAAAGGAGTTGCTCTTGCTTCTCCTACCTCCTGCTCCTGGCTTTGTCCCCTCCCTCATAATCCATCTGGTACTTACTGAACCTGGTTCAACTCACTGATCTGCAAGACCTTTAACTACCTCAAAGACAATAACATTGGATTTCCTGATCCAGCTTACAGCTGTGAAAGTAGTCATATTAGCACAGAGAGGTGGGACAGGAATGTCAGATTAGAGTGAGTGTCTTTGAGTACTTATGTAGGGCATTCAGTCCTGATTTTGGTCTAGTTTTCATTACAAATATTTATCAGCTGTGGCTACTGCCTTTGAAATCCAGATCACCCACAGCAGTGGCAATTAACAAAATAATGTGATCCTTGTCTGTCAGTCTTAGCTTTTGCTCCTGTAAATAGTAAGTGCCCACAGACTAACTGTAAAGATTCAGTCTAAAATGATGGCTTCGGACCATCTTTTGGGGCACACAAAGGAGTTAAGAGAATTAAATTCCACTCTGATCTTGGGGAAACCATTTAGTGCCTCTCTGCTGCAATCCATCACTTACGAAAACACAGATAATGACAATTCTGTTATCTCTTGGTGATGATATGAAGATAAATATATTTTTAAATAAGAGGTTTCTCAATACTATGGTCATTGGTGAGACACGAATACCCTACAAGTATTATTTTTGTATGAAAATAACAGTAATTTTGATATTAAAAGTACATTTTTCTTCAATAGCTGTACTTCCGACAGAACAATAATTTCCTTTTAGGAACTTTGATTTTTCCTTCCCATCCTTGTGAACATTTTTTCATTACTAAGCCCAGTAATTATTATTGTGGCCTAATCCTGTAACTGACCGTGTGCACTGCACACCCCTCCATGCTTTCCTGAAGCTTCAGGGATTTCCCTGTGACTTATATGGACCTAAATCTACTTCCTTGCCATAAATCTGTGAAGTACGTAAAAGCTTACACCCTTTCCCTCAATCACCGCCACGAACTATTAAAACAAAGGCTTTTGTTTCTGGAGTCAAGGTCTTAATTACCTTTTCTTTCCGGTCTGCTTCCAGAGCAGCCCAGTCGATGAGATCAACATACGCAGGGGTAGCCTCGTGGCCCAGCGGACATTTAAAAACACAATCGCACAGACCGCCCTTTTCCGCTGCACACGACGCCCGCGGTACCACAGAGCTTCAGCCGCCGCCCGGTTTCGCGGGGGGGGGGGAGCGTTTCGACCTCCGCAGCACTCGCCCGGACCACAGCCCTGACGCCTTCGAAATGTCACCCGCGGTTAGGAAGAGGGGACCTCCCTCCACGTCCGAGTCCGGCTGGGAGGTGAAAACGGACAGGTCGGTCGTGACGACCTTGCCTGTTCACGCCAAGAACCGACCGCTTCACGTTCTCCCTCCGGCTGAGGGGCAGCACCTGCCCGGCAAAACTTCCCAGGCCGCCGGCAGGACTGAGGCGCCTCGCCCAGGGCCTGGAGGGCGGCACTCCCCTTCAGGGCGGCAGCCTCGCCTCCGTCCCAGGCGGCGGGGGGCACCCGGCTGCCGGCGGCTGCCTGCGGAGGCGAGGCCGGCTGCGAGGCCCGAAGGCCGGCGGCCGCAGGCAGCCCCGTTTTTCTGCCGGCTCGTTTGTCCCCATGGCCGTACGGCGACGCGGGTGGCTCCGCCACAGCTTCCTCGCGAATCGGTGCGGGTTCCTCCACGACCGCTGCTTCCACGTTTCCCTCCCGTCAGGTCTCGGCGCAGGAGCCCGGCACCGGCGTCCTCCTACCCCGCTAGCCGCGCACCCGGCCCCGCAGGCAGGCAGGCAGGCTGCCTGCCTGACCCCCCGCCCGGCCCGGCATGCTTACCGGTAGCACCGCGCACATCCCAGCGTAATGGCCGCGATCCCCCCTCGCCCCGCGTCTGCCGCTCTCGCTCCCTCTCCGCGGCAGCCCCGCCCCGCCGGTGCTGCGCGCCTCCGCCGCGCCCCTCTGCCGCCCCGGCCGCCTCCGCCTCCTTTCCCCGGCACCGCTTTCCACGCTCCGCGCCTCACGCTGCTCTTGCCGGCCTTCTGCCGCTCTTCTCCGCTCTGGTCTTTCTCACCTGGGGAGTGACTGAGGCAGGAGCCGCCGGGCCGTACTGCGGCGGGGGACCCTTCCAAAAGCGGCTGCGCCGCACACCCCACGGCCCCGGGTGAGTGTGAGGAAGCTTTGCTCGTTGCTGTAGGGGCCGGGTTGCCGCTTCGGGAGGCGAGGTTAGGTACTGCCAAGCAAGCCCTTTCCCCCAGCCGGGGGCAAACCCAGTCCCAAGTCAGCACGACGGACTGCGTGCAGGCAAAGGGCCGTCATGCCCAGGCGTCAGCAGTTGTGCACCCGTTTTTCTCCTGCCATGCTCAGGAGCTGAGTTTTCAAAGTGAAAAATGAACAGAGCTGCTTTTACAATCTCCATTGACCGCAGCGCTTGCCCATCCAAAGGTTAGTTATCATTTAAAGGCTTTTTTTTTTTTTTCCCTTGAGGCCTCAGCAGATGGAGGCCGTGGCAGGAGTGCGGCTCTGACAGAACCTGACACCCTTGACAGCTTGTCAGGGAAATTGATGTTCTTGATCTTTTGCCAGGACAGTCTGGCACTGAAGGCAGCTCAGCCTGTCTAAACATCAAGTTTTCCAGACACTGGGCTAATCAAGTTTAGCAAACACTCTCTCTTGTTTTCTAGGAAGTAAGCCTCTGGCTACTGAGAAACTGCCCAAATTATCTTAAACAAATCACTGCCATCAGGAACCTCAGTGAGTTGTTTCATCAATAGCCCTTTTCAAGCCCCACCCTGTCCTTTTTGCTCTTACTGCCTTCCAGAGCACTCTTAAAGGCTGCCCCTTACAATGAAATCACATGGCCTTTTGCATGAAAGTGAGAGGATTCCTACTCCAAGACCATCTTCCGCTGAAAAAGGAAGAAAAAAACCCAGAAAAAGTTATTTGCAGAGCCCTTGGTCCCTATTGAAATGGACTGGAGTTACCAGTACTTGTCCTGTATCAACAATGAATTCCTAACAGAGTGCTGGGAGGGCTGTGCTGAGCAGTGGTAGTTCATTGTGTTCTCCTTCCCATGTGCATGGCGTCATTTTCCTCTGTTGTCCTGCATTTTAACATGCCCCGCACCCCTGACCACACACTGAAAATGCTTTGGTTATATTTCAGTGAACAGCAGCTGATGGTCTGTTCTTTGAAGTGCCCATACTGCTAGCAGGAATTTCAAAACATATTGGTGTGTCAGATGGAGTAAAAATACATCTACACGAAGGAAGTCCGCCTTGAAATTATGCAGGTTTATTCTGGGCAGGAAAAGATACGGAGTTCTTCTGTTTCCTTGGCAGGATCCACCACCTTTCCTGGCTCAGGTGCTATAGGAAAGAGGATGCAACTCTGAGGAGGGCGGAGAGAGCTGCTGCAAGACCCAAAGTGGTGGTAGTAGGCCTGCCAGAAAACAGTTACTTTAATGTTGTTTAATTGGTTGACATATTGATTTATTGGAACTTTCAGGTTAGCATAGGTGTTTGAGAAAGAAGAGAACATCACACAGCTTTTAACAAAATAGCCATCTCTTCTGTAATCACATCGGAGCTGTAAATAATTCATACGCAGAGTCCCACATTTCCCATTCATATTTTTTCATGCATGTCAGTCCATTCTGTAAGCTTGCAACTACAAAAGGCATCATTTTGTTTCCCTTGTTTGCCCAGCAATAACAATGGCCTCGATGAGGCCTGCACATCAGTGTGCTGCAAAAATACCTGACCAAAACATAAATGAGCTAGATTGGCTGCCAGAAGGAGCATAGCTGCCTCAGTGCAGCACTCTGTGCAGTTTAATTAGATGTGTTGAAGCAGGGTATATGAGCTGCCTAGAGATGTAGGTCTGATTGGGTGGGTGGGAGGCTTTACTGGCGCCTGACTTGGCCATTACACATACATGTTTTCACTTTTACCCTTTTGTACTACTGTCCAGTAGTACAAATGGTCTTGATCCCAAGCATGTAAATCAACCATCCAGCATGTCTGAAGTGTAATTAAACTGTCTTCTCCCAGGTATCCTATGGAAGAGTAACTATGAAGATAGTCACCAGAGATAATGCTTGATTGAGAAATCTCACTGACAGCTTTTCTGTGTGGATGTAATAACACTGAATGTCATCCACACAGATCTACCCCTTTTCTTCTAGAGAGGTCTGCAGGTGTCTTTCATATTAATTCCTGAATAGCCACATGAAAAGGGAAAACTATGGGCACGTGAGAGCCATTGATGACTCCAGCACAGCTGGAGAGCTCTTTGGTCTTCTGTGTTCTTCAAACTCTCTATCTGTTCATGGCTGCAATAACTCTGCAAGTACAAGCATGAACAGCTCATCCAGCTGTGCTCATATTGGCACTGGCTGGGGCACATGAGAGAGAGGAACTTACATCATGGGAACTGTCAACTAAACATGTTGGCAGACTGAAAACCTTCCCACGAAGACCTGGAAGGAAGAGCGAAATTTGTCATAGCATGCCATCAAACATTTCCCAGAGCACCTCAAGTTAATGAAATGCTAAGAATCTGGGTATGATTCCCCAGACATTCCAGTGGCAAATCCACATAAATAGCAGTGCCAGTGGGGATTTGGGTTTGTAGACATAGATGGTTATCATTACTGCAGTGTGGATGCTCCTGGACCAGCTTAGCAAGTACAAGGTGCATTCATATCAGGTCAGTGGATGTACCTGAGAGATCTGTCATGTATTTACAGTATAAATAGTGACATACTATGATATACACTCCGCTTTAAATATCTTTGAAGATGTGGTAACATATTAATCATAATTTGTAGCAAGAAAGGGACTTGATTATCACCCAGTAATTTGATTACCTTTTTCCTCCTTAGCTCTGCAGTAAACCCAAATAATTTAACTGTAGCAGAGATTTCACCAAAAAACTTAAATTTTAAATTACATTGAATTATTGTTTACAAGATCATTGGCTAAATGATGTATTTAGAGTCCTAACCAATGTTATATGTGAAAACTCAGATTTTGCCAGTGCCAATTAAAGCTGTCTGTTGTGCATATGCACTAAGGTAGTCTCTTACTACAAGATCCTCAGATATATTTCCTGACAGGACCCCAGTCTGACTCAGTTTACAGGATGATGGATGCACAGTGAATGAGACAGCTGTTTATCTGTTCTAGTCTGTGTGTGGCTATAACCTTTATTTACCGTACACTGTCTAAATCTGTATGGGTTTATTGATTTTCTCATGAGGAGATTGTGTTCATCACTGGAGTGAGCATTTTATAAATATTCATGAATTTTCCTTCACAGCTCCCTGTGAGACAAGAAGGTATTACTACTTCCATGTTACAAATAAAAAATTGAAACAAGGGAGAATAAACACCACAACGTGGAAGTGTTTGCTAGTGATTCTAAGACTACATGCTCAGTTTGAAAGATCTAACACTTGTTTTTATATTTTTACAGGACAAGATATATTCTGTGTATATTATGTACATTTTGCAAATCTTGTGAGAGTGGAGTAGCTATGTAAATATTATCATGGAAACTTTCCTGAAAGGCACCTTCTGGGTCATTGAATCTATTCCCTTGTTACTGCAAGCATGCCATGTAATCTGGTTCATAAACTCACTGAGCTTTATCTTAAAAGTAATTAGGTGTTTTGCTCATATTACTGTATTAGAAAACTGTTCCAGAGTATGGTTGCTGTGAGGGTTAAGAATTATCTTGTAGCTTCTAAACTCAATCTCATACCCATTTGCTCCTATACTAGCAGTGACCACTGTTTTAATGATTTAAATAGTGCTTTTTGTTCCTGGTGTTTATCCATCCACCTTTGTTTTGCTAAAGTAAACCAGATAAGAATGAATTATATCAAACTGAGTGAAGGCTAAATAAATTCTGAATAAAAGTGTCCAGCCAAAGGTGTAATGCAGTTCAACAAATCCATTCAGACCTTAGTTAATGTTGGATAAATTGCCATGACGCAGCTTGTGTAGACAAGTTGTAAGGGAGTAACTGACTGTAGTATTCACTCATGCAATCCTCATGCTTTTCCTGTGGTTTATACCATTATGTTTAGCCAATTGCAGAATGCCAGAAATCAGGAAGCTTGTGTTATATCCCAGTTCTGGAGGGCAGTTATTAGCAGTCAGTAGCAGTTATTATTGTTGACGTAGCATTTACTGATATACCACTCACTGTGTTTTGGCCATCATGTGTATTAGAAACTTCCATTCTGAAAGTCACTAAGATGATGGGACTTTTTGTTCTATAGATTTTCATTCTGTTGCCCATTCTGCAGAAAGTAACCATCAACTGGAATTTAACAAGGAATCTGAAAGAATCTTTCACTTTTAAGGGGCTCTGAATTACCAGGACAAGCAGAAAATCATCTTAAATGAGATGTCATCATCTTACTGCAGCTCCTAATGCAGCAGGAATTTACCTCATGTCTTGGCATTAGTACTTTCTACAATAAGGAAGCTGTGTTGGTAATCTATAGTGAGACTCCAGCTTCTAACAATCCAGGTTCACTACCCTGCTGAACTAACACGGGCCTGTTGAATAAGAAGACACAAAAATATAACTGTAAAGAAAAGGAACACCATCTAATGCTGCTACTTCTGGACTTATGGGAAAGTGTGTATGGTTGGAAAGTAGTACTGGCTAAGTGGAATTTCACACAGATGGCTTTGATGCACTTGGATAAATTGCTTTATCCCTTCTTTTTCTGTTTACTGTGGTGTGGCAATTTCCCATGGCTAATCTTCAGCCTTATCTACAGCTGTAAACTTGTTATTAGCTTGTTTACACTGCTACAGTTTTATTGTGCATCGGAACACTTGATACGCACTTATGATATGTACTTATGGGCCTTCCATTTCATTGTATATGTAAGCAAGTTATTTGACTTGTTGATTTTATCTTGTCCACAAACTAACCTTAATTCTGCATCTTCTTTTTATCAAACCACTCTATCAGCTAATAAAATGAGCTGTCTCAGTGATATCAAATGAACTATTTAGTAAATGTTGCTTTTTTCTCTCTCTTTGCTTATAGAAAGTTATTGTCTGGGTTATAATTTTTCTCAAGTTTTCTTTTCTATTCACTTTTTTTTACAGTTTTTCTAACTCATAATTTCTGCTGAACAGATGACTCCAACTTACTGAAAAAAATTGTTCACTATTTTAAGTTACTTACGTCACAACTACTATATCCATTTCTTGAACAAATAAAAATAATCCAGCAGATGGATATGAAGATGTCACTTGGGCTTTTGATTCTCTCAGTTATTTTCCACAAGGGAAAATCCAATGGTGTTTTTTCATAGGATGGTTAGTCTAATTTTAGGAAACCTAGTATCAGATCAAAAGTGTCCACAACGCACGACACTGATAAAAACTCATTTTTATTGTTCACATGTATTTAAACATTTTTGAAGGTGAAACTTTGTCCAAGCAGATTTTATATCTGATCATCTCACCTTCTGGAGCCGGTGTAAACCAAGATGAAGATAAAGTATAGACCAAGATAAAGATAAAGAATAGACCAAGACCAAGGCAAAGCACAAGGACGGCTTTAGCTAACTTGGAAGAAATGTTACCACATGCATGTTTCTGATCCACTTGGGTAGCCCAGTACATCACAGATCCAAGATTAATTAATGAAAAGCCATGGCCATGGTAAAGACAAGAGAGATTTATACTTTCACAGGTATCTGTAGGTCAAGTTCAAAATTGGAAGGAAGCCTAGGGTTTACTTTTAACTAGTACTATATGTGACAATATTAGAACAACTGCTCTTTGCTAGGATTTTATGTCATATGATGCACTGTAATTAACATATAGAAAAAATATATCCTGTCTTCGAATGAACAATTTATATTTTCTCCTTATTTTCTTCCTATAGGTAGAGGAACTATTTAAGGAAAACTAGGAAAATTAACATAATTGTAAATTTTCTATTTTAAATCACTCAGGATTTCTCCTGAAATATTCTCCAAACTGTGAAAGGAAAATTTCTTACTACATTCCTTACAGTGGCTTGTGGAAGAACGAGTAGACTGTGTCCTCACAGTGCAAAGAGAAATTATATGGAGAGCTCTTCTCTAGAATTCGCTCCAGAGTAACTCTAAATAAAAGCAAATGTCATCTCAGCTATTTCACTGAAAATTAAGAATATCTCTACCGATGCAATAACATTAAACCATTGCAAATCTGGTGTGAGCAAAATACTAATTAAAGCTATTGTCACCTGCATAATGAGATTCATTATTTCACTATAGCAAACCCTATTTATAAATACATGCATTTTCCTACCTTATACAAGTCTTGCACATGTGCATGAGCCAGAGGGTTTTCAGATGTTTTCAGCTGGCTGGTAATGCTTTTAGGTAAATTAGAACATTTTTTTGTACCTAGAAAGAGAGAATATACATAGGCAAGCTGAGACATAATGGTTTTGTTGGCATGACTCTCTTACTCATCAGTGACTAAGCCATGAGGAAATTGTTTGCCATTGCAAAGCAGTACGCAGTGTGCCTCTCTTCTTTTTGTGTCTTTGTTAATTTAAGACACTGTCATGCTGAAGAAAAAGGGGAATTGCAGTAATATGATTCAAAGCAGAATTTGTCCCAGGAGTCATGGAGGTCATGGGTCATAGAGGTTATACAACTGCAGCAACAGTGAGACAGTTAGCAAGGTTCAAAAAGTTGGTAACTGTAAAGAAGTTGTCCAGAACTCTTACAACTGCTTCCCAAAATCTACTTTTCAAATTAATACATGAATATTTAGTTAGCTTTGTGAGAAGATGTCACTTGCAAATTATTTTTTTCTGGCCTCCTTCTCCTCTGCAATGTATTTCTTTGTATTCCTCATGAGCACTACATTTGCTGTGTTTGATATCATATTGCCGTATGTTTACGAAGAAAAAAGGATTTCTATCATTCTGGACACACACCTGGCTTGCTGCCATGGCCATACTTTCCCCAAAATACAGAAGAACTGCTGGTTCTTATCAGATATTATTTAAAGTTAATAAACATGATGGTGTAAAGCCACAAACTTAATGGATTCCTACACCACCTGTAGGAACAGTCAGATATTACTATCTTAATTCTGCAGGTGGGGAAACTCAGATGCAAGAAGATGAAGTGGGTAGGAAATAATACAGTGGCAGAGTTGGAATTTTTTCTTTATCCTACTTCTGTGCTAAGTATGGTAGTCACACAGTCTGTCTCAGAAAAGAAAAAATGGGAACAGTTGTTAAATATCCTTCAAGGAAAGTTATATGTGTAAAGTGTACTAACTGACTCCACTTTCCTGAGCTTGGATACAGGCATGGATAGACGGAATTTGTTGTTTAATAGGAGTCTAAGAACGTCTTCAGTGAAGTCTACTCAATTGTTACTTCCAATGGAAAAGAGAAGGGCAGAAGTAGGAGATAGATGTGAAAAGCTGCCCCTTACGTATTATTTAGAGACGCCAAAGAAGACCAGGCATTCTGGCTAGCACAATGTGCTGCCAAACTAGATACAGACTGACAAGACTGAGAAAGATTTGTAAATCCCAAGGCCATCTGCCTTCAGAGCAAGTTGGCTGGATTTACCCTGGAAGGGATTTAGTGGTAAAAATGCACTGCTGTGCTGTACTGGCAAAAGCACTCTTAACATGGACGTGGCTGTATCAACAAACTGTGCTTTTTCTTGGTCTGTTAAAATTACCTTCTCTTTCTATGCCCTTGGTTGAAACAACCTCTGTCAGCAAAAACAGAGTTTTGCCAGTGTAACTATTTGACCAACAGCTGTTTTCGTTACCTTAAAATAGTATGTGATAAAAATAAAATCTATAGTAGCTATCATAGTAGCTCTCAACTCAGAGTCATATAATAAATACAGTTCATGAATTCTTTGTATGGATGAGGGGAGATGTAGCTAGTAGTGTGTTTATTGTTTTAGGAATGCTTTCTCCCCGCTGCTGTTATGATGTATTGGTGCAACTTGCTATGCAGCATATTCCAGTGTCTACTAACTGCTGTTTACTAATAGGGCTAAGAGTCATCGTAATCTACCCACATGGCATTTTCTTTTATCTTTTATGATGCCCAAAGAATTTTGAAAAGCACCAACACACTATTACCATTCATTACTAATATTAAAATCTTAGAGTTAGGCTTAGAGAAGGGGAGGAATATTTGGCTTATAGTTTTACTGCATCTGCCCTAAAAGTGATTATTAATTTTCTGTTGTTGTCTTTTTGCATTCCAGCCATTACAATCATTAGACCTGCACATGGTGAGTAAAATTCCAGTCCTGATGCATACCTGGTATTCAGCTCACCTAGAACTCTTAGGCATGAAAAGAGGGATGTAGAAGAATAGAGATTGTAACAATAGATTTTTCCTTATAAAATGGTAGCAATAACTCAGATGAAAATAAACTCTTTTGCATGTTCCCTGAACACAGGATAAGAAATAATGGTCCTGAACTGCAGCAAAAGAGAGTTAGGAGAATATTCATAGAGACTCCCATTGGGTGGGAGACGAAGGCTCCTCCTTCTCCTCTCAAAGAAGCTTGTGTGAAGAAGTGTGTCTGGGGGACAGGAGAGGAAAGGCAAGACATCCAGGTCCCAGAAGAAGTCTGTGCCTGCCTGGCTGTGAACAGAAGATGGTGACCAGTGGGACTCGTGAGCATACAGCCCCAGTTACTGACTCCAGTTTATGTTGAGCTATGAGCTGTTGCTTTAGTGGGTATATGGCTCAAGCCAACTACAGGCTTCTTGGCCTATAGAGCAGGTCACTCTTCTGGTCTAAACTAGTCCCCTGCCTCTGTCCTACCAAATAGTGGGTGTGATACCAGCCACTACCTCAGGCAGGCAGGTGTTGAGATGTATACAGTACACGTATTTAAGAAACCTATGATAATAACTAGTTTGATTTAGAATAATATGTACTAATAATATATAATCTGGTACTTCAAAGTATGCTCAGAGGGTCCAACAATAGCAGTTCCTCTCTGAAAATCTTGCAGTGTAGCAGAGCTGTTTTGAATGATCTCTTTAGTATGTTCTTGTCTGTGAAAGGCAGTACAGAGTTCGGTATATAAATTGTGTGTCTCTGAGGTGATGTTGAACCACAAGAATGTCCCTCACAGCTATTGCTAGATCTTCAGTGCAATCTGTTGGAAGGACAGAACTGCTACAGAAACCAGCAAGAGGATTTTGAAATTTCAGAGTGAGAAGTGAAATCAAGAACATTTAAGGAACTCCCTCTAGTTACATCTCTTTACTGGAAAAAGCTAGAGAAGATAGAGACAAGTATAGAGCTATGGACATAGACTGTATCCGCTATGCATGATGTACTGTACTCTTCATGTCTCATAGAGTGAATAGACAAGTAGTATATTTACAGAATGGGGCGGGGGGGAAGGGAAGAGAACCAAAATTTGTCATGGTTTTATGTGCTTAAATTTTGCAAGTAAAACAATTTAAGAAACCGATTTCTCATTCAGCAGAAATTACGATTATAGATTATGAAGAGCAAATATCTGATAAAGAATGTTCTGCACATCAGTGTCATGTTGTTTATCCAGCCTCACTTATTATGAACTTCACTGGCTGGTCAGAGTGTAAAATTTAAATAAAGATACATTATTTTCAATGTCCCTCAGCTGTAGCATATCACTATGAGCATGTTTATATGTAAGCTTCTACAAAAGCTTTCAAGATTCCTGGTTTAATAATTAAAGTGGTTCACTGATTGATATTCATGTGTCAAGCTGTAGTTTCAGGACCAATTTCATCTGATCTAAGTGTGGGCTGCCAGAGGGGTAGTTTTGTCTTCCCCCTCGGTCTCAACGACAAAGTTCTCTTCTGTCCGAAGTGATGCTTTGTTCCAATCTGGCTGAAATCTAACCCGTGAAAAAAATGAATCAGTGCAAAAATAACAATTAGGTTTCAGGCATATCAGTTGCAGTTTCATCCTGCAGCCACAGGCACCCTAATGCTGGCAAAAGGGAGGGGGAAAGGAAGCAGAGCTGGAAACAGGGGCTGGGGGACCAGTGGGACCTCCCTTTTCCGTGGCAACTGACATTTAGCTCAGCTTAATCTGAACTGCAACCTCATGTTTCCTCTGCATTTAAAAATCCCATTTACTGGCCCCTCTGTGTTGGCAAAATGCAGAATTATCTATTTATTTCTATTGCCATACCAATTTAATAGTTCCTTGTGGGTCAGAGTTATACTGGTGCTCAGATGCTCTCCCCAACTGGATATACTTACAGCAGTGTAAAACACCTTTCTGCTACTATAATATTAAGAATGTCTGATTATTAAATTATTTCCCAATGTTTTAATTATTGCCATTCCTCCAAAAACAAGGGCAACAAAAGGATGAATTTTAAAATATGTTTAAATACTGCAGTTTAGGTTGTGGGTAATCTGTAAAAGCAAACAAAACCCTCTATAAGTCAGCAGCAATGTGGATAATATAATGCAAAGTTCACTCCGCATTTCTCTCCCATAAAGCTGCTGCTTCTCTTGCTGTCCTGGAGTCTCTTGCCTACCTACTTACTGTTCTACAAGCTTCCCTCCCTGTCTCTGATTTTGTAGTTATTTGACAGCTTACATTCAGAGGGGTGGGGTGGATTATTGCTGCTGTGGTACAGAAACATGAAAAGCTGGTATTTTTAAGGCCTAAGACCTGATGGCAGATCCAAATAATGCAAGTTCAAACAAACTCCGAACTGCCAAAGGCCAGCTTTGTATGCCCTACTACTTTGTAGTTGTACATGGGCTCAGAAACATGGATTTAGCTAACCCAGGTCTGGTTTCTTTGCGCAGTCTGACTTTGCTCCTTGTACGTCAGTAGGCTGAATCCAAATATTATTTTAAACTACACATCTATGAAAAGTGAAACCCTTTATTCTTCAAACCTGCAAAAATTAAGCTGCTTTGAAAGTGTTCACTGAGATTGTGTCAGACAGAATGGTGGTTCCCTGTCCTCTTTTATGTGTTCCTGTCCTTCATGTGTTACATCTTTTCTCTCTTGCATTTGTCACGTGTTTGATCCCTTTCAACTGAGCGGGGCACTCATTACCTTTCTCCTTATTTCCCCTAACTTACTTCTCTCCAAGTTTGGAGCTCTTTCGTATTTCTCCTGTGCCGTCTCTGGGTCTGTTTTGTTTGGAGCAGAAGCTCCCCCTGCTGCTCTATTTGTAGTGTGCAACATTGTACAGTCAAAAGAAATCGGATAGGTTCCCATTATCTAACAAAGCAAATTCTAGGGGAATAAAGGAAATTTTTATTGAAAATTATATAAAATAATTTTTTGTTTGCAATTTCGGCTATTCCTGAATTTAACAGCAGCTTCAAGTAATTTCTCCATAATAAAATTGAATCAATTTTCCAGAAGCCTTTGTTAAAAATCTAGTGTACTAGCAGTAGCAAACCCTGAGAGCAATTGGGTGGATCTGAAAGTTTACAGTCAGCAAAACATGAAATCGGTTCTTGCCCATCTGTTTCTTCTCCAAAACTCCTACGCACCACACTGCTCCTACATGGCCACATACCTATCTTTGGAGAAGATGTGCTGCAAACTGACTTAACCACCCTGGGGTTTTCCACAGACCTTATATCCACCAGTACAGAGTTGTAGCTGCTTTCATATTCTTACAGCCCAGTGTTATATTTACATAGGCATAATTGTTTGCCTGTGAATTAGCCTAGTGATTTCAGTGAAATGAGGTCTGCCTACAGGTATATCAATTTCTGTGCATTTCTGTGTTTTCCTGGGACTTGAATTCGTACAGGTTTTCTCATACGACTCGTCGGGGCGTTTTTGCTTCTTCACTTTCACATTCAAATCAACTTAAGGCACGGAAAGGCCATTGCTAATGCTAAAACCTGTTCCGTAAACCTCCTCCACAGTCCGGTTAGCCTTCGACTCCCACTTTGGCAAAGCAGAAACGAGTTGTTCATGGTAAACACTGTACCAGCACCATGGACTTCTGTAGTTAGTATTTCTCCTAACTTCCTCAATTTCATTTAATATCAGAGAAGATATGGCGCCTGTTGTGAGCCTTGAACTTCCTCCCCTGCCACCAGTTGGAAAGTTAGCCTGTTCAGAGTGAAAAAGCAAAGCTGCCAAACAGGCAGAATGTAAAAATAGCTTAAGTGTTATTGCATATAAAAGCTCGTAAAATTTTTGGAGTTCCGACTTCATTCGCCGTCTGACTGAAGGTGGCACAGAGCGGCGGTTTGCCCTCCAAACCCGCTGAGCAATCCCCGCCGCGCAGGGGCTGGGACTCGAACCTGCGACCTAGGGCGGGGGAGGGCGGGTCTTTGCCCGTGCGCACGCGCGCAGCCGCCGGAGGGGAGGGGGAAGCGCGTGCTCGCGGGCCGCCCGGGCGGTCACGTGGCCGGGGGGGGGGCGGGGAAGGGCCGGGAAATGCTGCGGCTGCTGGAGAAGCTCCCGCCGGGACGGGCTCTCGAGGTGGGCTCCCCGCACCACTGGGCGGGCGGCAACGGCGCCCCGGCGCCTCTGAGGCAGGCGGAGCCGCGGCCGCCGTGCCGGTCAGCAGCCCGCTTTCCTCCCCGCCCGACGGGGCGGCTGCTTTCCGTTAAGTCGGGGCCTCCGGGCCGCTGCCGCCGTGAAGCGCACTTGGGAGGGTGGGGGCGCGGCGGGAGCCGGCGCGTGCCCCCCGGTCCCAGTCCCGGTCGGGCGGTGTCCGGTAACGGCCCTCGGGGCTGGGGAGGGCGGTGTTCGCCGCGGGGAGGCCGAGGTGCCGCTCTCCGGCACCTGTGAAGGGAGGCCGGGCCCGCCGGCTGCGCGGGTCTGCAGAGCGGTGCTGCTCCCCTCCCCGCGCCTCTCGGGGCTGCCCACCGCACTGCCCTCCCTCGCCGGCCTCTCTGGGCCTCTCCAAAACGAAACCAAAAGTACGGGCTGAAGTACGCCGGGGGGGCGGCTAGCGGGTGTTTCTGCGCTCGCTTTGCTGTTAGATGATGGGAGATATCCTTGAGCTCTTCCCAGCGCAAGTCTTCCGCCGCCTGAGGGCTCAGCGCTGTAAGCTGGCACTGAGGGGGATGGCCTGCGTGCGGGAGCTCTCGGCTGCTCCCGGAGAGGCTCCAGCGATTTCCAGTCGGTGAAGTAGCAGACTGGCTGGATTTGCTTCACTACGGTGCTCAAAGAAAAATTACTACAGCAGGCCAAGAAGCCAGGCATGTAGAAGAGCCTCAGGGCTAGAGGACAGTGGTTTTGGAGACTAGAGAGATCCACAGGCATGGGCTTGGAGATGAGCACTTTGAGTTATGCTTTGCATCCTGACAATCCTGATGCGGAGGTGACTGAGGTGCCCTTTGGTGTGGCAGCTCTGCTGCTCAGCAGTATGTTATAGTCATGCACAAAACTCTCAAGTCCAAATGTAAGTCCAGGGTGAATCTGGATCACATTGTGATTTCTGTGGCCAAACCTTGTGAATTGACTTTGGGGGAGAGGGGAGGACGGTTCATATTCAGGGACTACCTCTTTATGACTTTTTAGAATGGTGCATGGGCTGCACTCAGAGGAAGCATTGAGACAGTACCCAGTGAAGGGAGGGGTGATAACTGAATTGCCTGATCAGTCTCATATCTGGTGTAGGTTAACTGTCATAAATTATGTTCTTAAGTATCACATTGTTTCAGTTCCTTCATAAAATAGTTGATGGCATATGTGGCCGTGCGTATCCTCGATACCAGGATTATGGCAGTATTTGGAGCTTGTCGGAGTGGATGGAGGTTTTAGAAGAAACGATGATGTATTTCAAAACTGCAGTTGGCAAAAACATATCTGATGAAGAGGTAAGGGCTCATCACTGATTGGGCTTGACTTTGAGAGATCATACTGGAGTGATTAGTCTTGTAGTTTATTTAGTCCTGAAGTATTTTTATAATGTAGCATTTGAATAGTAGCAGACTAAGCCTAAATAGGTAGGTGAGCAGCATTTAGAGATATACTGTGAAGACTTTTAAAAGAAAAAGCGAAATTGACAGATTTTTTTTTTAAATAGCACTGGATAATACTTGTTAAAATACGATTTTAGTCACTTAAATTGATATCTTAAGTACCACCAAATTAAATCTGTTTTCCTTAAAATACATAACCTGTCGTTACTGTTCGTTAGCAGTAAAACCAATTCACACTCTTGCTTGGCTTTCTTTGTTCATTACTACTGCACTGAAGTGTTTTAAAATATTGACTGTATGTAAATCCAAAAAAAAAAAAATTAAACTGTGAGTGGAGGATCATATGGGACAGGGACATTCAGGGCATTCCAATATGTATAAACTTTGCAAAAACTTGTTCCATTATCAGAAATCTTAATTCTCATCTTTTGCACATTGCTTGTATTTTGACTACCTGCTAGTAGCTAGATCAAAGAAAGATACTTGTGTAGCCATAGGAAAGTGCTTACATCAGTATGTCTGTTTCAGCTAAGCTAATGTATTTTGTCTCCACTCTGATGTTCAGAAACTTTCAGAGCTAAACCTGAATTGTTTGTGTGTGTGACTTTTGATTTTAGGGTGGCATCTAAGAAGGCCAATAAAGCCTCCGTTCTCTGATCTCTTTTAATTTAAACAACAAGAAAGTTATTTTTGTTTCTTCATATGTTGCTATGGTAAATACTGACTCTAACTATCAAACACAGAGAGCAGGCACTGGGGGCAGTATAAGAAAGATGAGGCTATGGAGTCCGGTGTAACAGCTGTCTGGGTAGAAGCTTGGATATCTACCGAGCACAGCTATTACAGGTGGTACGTGTTATTTCTGTGGTTCCTAGTTTAAGCAATCGCTATTTTTATTTTTGTAGGCTGCTCAGCAGATAAATGAGTTAAATTCAAACTATCAAGAAGCAATCACAAAATGTCTAAAAGGCAGAAAGGAAGAAATCAGGAATGCGCTAGTGGAAAGAGTAAATGCAATCTCTTCTGCCCAGCTGCAGGATTTTGACTGGCAGTTAAAGGTGAGAGTGTTGCCTTAATGTTGTTTGAAAGAAGTGTTCCACAACACAAGTAACTATTGATACAGTCCCCTTAGGCCTGCTCATTCTGGAGCATGGTTCAATTTTTATAGGTATCAGAAAAGCACATTCATGATAACACACAGACTTGCCAGAAACTTGTATAAACTGTAAAAATAAAATTCTTCTTTTTTTTTTTTTTTAAAACCTTTCTTTTAAAGCTGCAATACCTATCCCTTTCCTAAAAGGAGACTGAGTGTTATTCAGGAACACCTGAAAGTTTCGTATGCTGTTATGATTTTGATGCCTGAATAGACAGTATTTTTACTCAAAGGAAGAAGAAATGCTTAATTTTAAGAGTAGTACACTGATTCAGGATGTGTTTCTCTGACTTTTTTCAGATTTTTAGATTCCTGCAATAAACAATTATTTAATAATTAGTTTGAAATCATTTATCTTTAGACTTATTTTGATAATAAGCCAATGATAACTGTGTTGCCTGAAGTTGGATGGTGCTTTGGGGTTATGAAGACAGCTGCTTTAAATTAAGCTTTATCAAAGACTTAACAACATTACCTATACTGTTTATATTTTTAGTTAATCCATGGGAGCTGTTAAACAGATTTGTAGAGCTGTTAAATAGTTTTCCATTTTGACAAGAGTGTTAAATAATTTGTGCAGCAAACAGCTTTGGAAATCAAAGAGCAATGCCCGCAATAGACAAGATTTTGCAAAAGCAAGTATAGCGGCATAATCTGCTTCAGATGAACTGTTACTAGGGATTGATCTCTTGCTAACTGCATTTACTGCTGACAAAAATATAAACTAGACTTATGTGAACTCTTGTTTTTTGTTTGTGATTTCTTTTCACTTTTTCTTCTGGAGGATTTTTTGAGTTTGTTCCTGGTTTGAGATACAAATTTTTGATACATATCTGAACTATTGTATTCATTTTGCTTTAAACCACCTTTTTTTTTTTTTTTTCCCCCCCCCCTTGAGCTGGTTGTGATTTTGTGTGGTTTTTTTTTTTTTTTTTTTCCACTTACCATAGTTGAATCCTACCAAGGACATTGTCTATCCTCTGCTGTACCACATTCTGCTCTCTAAATAAATAAGATAGGTGTATACAATACTGACCTGCAGTATTATCAACTGATCTTTGATGTTAATATATTTTAAAACCCTTATTTATACTAGATTGAATATAATAGTAAACGGAAAAGAAAGCACAATTGGTATGTAATCCTCTTCATCAGTGTTTGTCAAATAGGATATCTGACAGTGCTTGATCAGCTGTAGAGAGAGTTGAAAACCCCACAAAGGTGTCCTCTTTCTCCAGCTGCCCCTTCTGTAAGACCCTTCTCACCTGCTGATTACCAGAACTATTTGAATACAGTGACTTCAGAATTCATATATTTCACTTTTAAAGAACCACGATCAAATGTATCCTTTCTTTTCACCTAGAAAACAAAAATGTTGCAGCCCAATAATTTTAACAAATTGTTTTGACAAATGTATTGCTGTGAAGAGAGGTTTTAGTATTTCAGTATATTGTTGGTATTAACAAACAAACAAAAATCCCAACAACGGGGCGTGGGGGAGGGAAGCAAAACTGCAGAGATGACTTGTGAGAAGTTAGCTTTGTCATGTTGATGTTTGTTCTGGTAGTACACATTTAATATAAAGTGCAGATGTGGTGCTATGAAAGACTAAACTTAATGGCTCCACCTTACACTTTGTTGTTGTTGTTTCATCAATCTGCATAGCTTGCTCTCTCCAGTGATAAGATCTCCATGCTGCAAATGCCACTTCTCAATCTTGATTTGGATGTGAGAGAAAATGGTGAAATTAAACCAATTTCTATAGAGATGAATAAGGAAGAGTTGCAGAACCTAATAAATGCACTGGAAGCTGCTAATAAGGTAGCCTTTACTGATACTGTCCTTTGTTCCTGACTTCTCATGTACTGAGTTTATTTTAACTGAAATTGTTTGTTCTGAGTATCTTGCTAAAACCTGAAGTAAATCATTCATTGGCAAAATGACTACAGAGTTACAGAAAGCCTTACATAAGGCAGACTATCTTGGATAGACTTCAGGGGTTTTTTTAGCACAGTTTAGTCTAGAATTTTTTAAAAATGTAATTAGAATCCTGATAAGTGTGATAGTCCGTTCAGACCACCATTAAAAAGTCTTGTGAGAATACGAGGAGGAGCAAATGAAATGACAAAGTGTCAGATGAGAGTTGATTTTGAAAGATTGGAGAGAACTCCAGTGTTCCCCCAGCTTCCCAAAATGTCAGTGGCTGGGAATGCATATGGGAGAGTTGTTTGGTTCAAATTGAGTGCTTTAATTTCCATGGCATAGTAAATCAGGAAGAAAGTTACAAAGATTCCAATACAGTAACCCAAGAAGAAAATTTCAAGTGAAACTTTATTTGGAGTGTCTCAGATTTCTTAATAGAAAAGACTAAGGGAAGTGAGGATTTGAAGAAAAATTGTTAGGGGAAGAAGTGTCATCTGACTTGCACCCTGGTGATAACTGCAAACCCTGGAATCCCTCCTTGTTCAGTTACCTTTCAGGATTAATTCTGGCTCTGTTATAAAGGGAAGTGGGGGTTTTTTTGTTGTGTTTTTTGCCCCTTTTTTTTTTTTTAATCTGAAAATGTCTTCAAATATTTAAGTGTTATCTGGGAAGTGGAATTCTCTGACATCTTGCAGAATGGATGTGAAAGTGTTCTATCAACATGTTTTAGAAGTTAGCAGCTTCTAGTTGCTTCATAACATTTAGCAAGTAAGGGGTTTCTTTAGATGTTTTATGTAGTGTTATGATACTATAGCTGGAATCTGCAGACCAACATTTAGAAAAATCTTCATCAGTATGTAACAACTGAAAATAATAGATCTATAGCTCATAGAGTTAAATACTAAGTTATAATAGCATTGTTAATATTTTGAATTAAAAAAGACACTAAGATGATGTCTACCAGTTGCTTTAATGAGGCTGTGAGACCTCTGAATAACTATGCAGTTCCCAGTGAGAAAAATGCATTAGTCCAGATACAGGTGGTGTTCTCGTGAAGTGAGAGCCCTTAACAGCTTTCTTTCCCCTGGATTTTTCCCTCCAAAACTAAATGAAAATAGTAGTTTGTCATTAACTCTACACTATGCAAACAAGGGTTCTTCCAGGACAGACTCCAGCAGTCTCCACACTCCTTTTGTTCTGCTTGAAGGTCTGTATGGAAGCTGTGGGATGTTGTCATCTCCTTACTTAGTTTTATGTGTGCACAGGGAGGAAATCACTCTAGAAATGGTCCCTCGGTTCTGCTTTGTGTGGAAGGAATCTCACTGGACCTGGAAATTACCATTCTACTTTTTAATTACAGGGAGCTGTGGAATGGTTTGCATGCAATAAGTGCTGAAGACAGTTATTGGAAGTGATCGTTATGTGAGGTTGTAAAAGAGAGCTGAGAGAGAGATGGTGTATTTTCCAGAGGAAAGACATGTTTATACAGTTGCATATTATACTATAACAGAAAGCAAAAAGCTCTATATCCTAGACTGCTTAAGTTTTGGTCTCATCCAACTTTAATCTCATTCCTTTTCTCCTTTTTGAAGGTTGTCTTGCAACTGAAATGATGGAATTCAGATCATCGAGAGTATCTGCTGGCGATGGCTTCCCAGTTGACTTGCGGGGTGTGGGGGGGGAAGAAATGTTCTCTGCAAAGCCAAAAGTTGTTGATGCTGTAAAATGCTGAGGTGAGAAGGCCATTGTGACTTGTGACCAAATAAACTATGAACCCTTTGATGAAAATAATATGATCTTGTATGTTTGACCAAAAATACAAAAATCCAATGTGCAGTTGCCTTTAGTACTAAAGACTTATGGAACTATGGAAAAGCATCATTTATGACGTGTGCCATATTTATTTTGGTTAAACTTCGGCAGTGACTGCACAAGTGCCTAGTAAAACTAAAGCGTCTTGCTTGCATAATATGTTATCCTTATCTAAGATGCCATGATAATGAAGAACATGACGGAGTACTTGTAGCATTAATGTATTTATACTTGTAAATAGTAAATAAACACTTGATTTTGTGCATGAATTATTACAGTAAGTTGTTTCTTGATTTATTGATCACTAAATTCAGAATCTTTTTCGGTGCTGGGAAAAATCAGCTTTACAAACAAAAGCAGTATAGAATCACAGAATGTTTGAGGTTGGAAGGGACCTCTGGAGATCATCTTGTCCAACCCCCCTGCTCAAGCAGGGCCACCTAGAGCAGACTGCACACCACCCTGTCCAGATGGTTTTTGAATGTCTCCCAAGGATGTTGTCAACCTGTTCCAGTACTCAGAAGTTGAGGAAGCAGCACTGGGGCTTTATTCAGAGTAAAGTTTGGGGGTTTAGCTTGGGTTTTGTATCTTAGTTGATGGCTTTTCACTTAAATATATCAATGTTTTCAAAAGGAGCTGTAGTGCTGGAGAGGAGCTGACCCTAGGTAGGCTGTGGAAAGGCTATTCCCAGCCCACATAATAGAGCAGAGAACTGGTAAATTGTAGTCTAAATCTTTCTGAAAGCAGATTGGGTTTTGACTGTAGTATGTAACAAAAGTTAGAAGCTGTAACACTGGACAGGCGTACACCAGCGATCTTTATGGTTTTTACTAGTTGTTAAACCATTTTTCCATATGTAAAGAGCAAATTATCTGTAATGCTTATATAAATACTAATGCACACTCCTCTGTGTGTGCATATGCATGTTTTGTGTATATAAGAAGGCATAGTTTCAAAATACCTTCATAGTTCCAAAATCAGAGGTCTTGGGTTTCTTCTACTATATTTTGTTGTGCCATAAGTTTTCATATAAGCAAAGTATGTAACGTAAAATAATACATCTGTACAAAAAATTGGACTTCAGAGGACTGGTCAGAGAAGAGGAGGACAAGAAGCTTTCTTGTAGAAAGGTCTCTATGAAAAGGATTTTAGTAGGCTTCATGGATAATAACCTAAATATATGTTTCTAATACTAAAACTAGCATAGAAGTTTTGTGGGTCAGAGAATATTTAAAAAAAAAATGTATGCGTGTCTATAAAATGTAGTCTGTTTCCCTTTTATTTGGTACTGGTACATTTAGTCAGATGTGCATGTAGTTCAGTGTCGGCAATTCAAGAAAGATCAGAAAAAGTGGAGAAGGGGATTAAGAGTTGTAAGAATGGAAGACTGGAAAATACATCTTACAATGAAAGGACTGCAATCTCTTTAACAGATACGGCTCGATCATAGTCTTGAGTATTTATAAGCCACAGAAATTTGATAACGGATCAGATAACAGATAAAGACCTTGCATCAGTGGTGCCAAATTCAAGCTAAAAAAATTCAGGTTGGAATTGATATTTCTTTAGCTTTATAAAAAATCTGGCAAGAGTTACTGCAGTTTGTCCAGTAGTCTGTTCAGGAGAATGCTATTTTTTTTAATTGTAAGTTTAATGAATAAATTGGTCAGGTCTATTCATAGGTATATTTGTCTTGACTCCACTTTTCCCTTTTCCTCTAGATCTAGTCACTTTATAGAAGAATGAAGACACTGGTTTGATATGGCCCTATGTGCTTAAATGCTTTATGGATTGTATGATGCATACTGAAGGTGTAACTCTGCTTTAGCTTTCATTGTACTGTGATAGCTTATGTTCCTAAAAGGTTTTTGTAGAGAAAAGAGGCTTAATTTTTGGTAACTGATTTTTAACTGATTTTTATTGTTGGCACGCTGTTTTTATCATTTAGGACAAAAGGACTGAAAACTATTCCTTCTATTTACAGTAGCAGAAATAATAAACAGCTAGCAATTTATTTCATATAGTGTACACTTACCAAGTTTGGGATGTCATTTGGATAGAAGACACTTGTGTGCTGATCCATTTTTACAATTTATAGATTTACTGCAAACACATTTAAGAAAGCAGATACCTAGAAGGTTTGTACTTCAAAGAATATAAAAGTAGATGTTTTAAACTTATTTAGCAGTATGTTGCTGAAGAGACTTTTTATGTTGCTACCTCTTAGTTTTCAAAGATCGCTTGTTCAAAAATACAGTACATTTTTTACAATAAAGTGGTGTGTTTTCTCAACAATAAAAGGCCACAAATGATAACTTCCATTTTTACATTCAACCTATGAGACTTCTATTGGAAAATCTGCCACATATCTAGCTGACAGAAAGCAATTTTTTAAAAATGTAGATGCTATTTAAAATTTTTTCTTTTTCTTAGTAGTAGAGACAAAGTTCACATAGTTTCATTTTAAATTTTATAGTAAAGTTATGTAAAAATGGATTTATAATTACATTAAGGGTATGTGGTGGTGTTTCACCTTTAGTATCATCCAGTATTTGTCCTGTCCTTTACTGCAGCACTGAACAGGAAAGGCTGAAGAATCACTTTTCAAAGATTTTTTTGCTTTAAAAAAAAAAAAGACAGTTTCTGTTATGATGTGACAGTAATAAATGTACAATGAGCTGCTTTTTCATGGGTGTTAGACTTCATTGAAAGTCTGAGTATTGTTTATATAACCATCAAAATTATGTTTTTGACGGGGTATAACAATGACCATGTGAATGGCTAGAGAGGCCATTCAGTTGATAAGCAGTTGAGAACTAGCAGCTAAAACATGGTTGTCATGGAATTGCATTTGAAACTGCATCCTGACCTTACATTTCTACAGAGAAAAGAACTGTCCTTGTAAGGCATGTAACGGCCTCCACTAGATGGAAAGAGAAAGGAGCAAACAGAATGGAGAAGAGAGCTTGCTGCTCTGTTCTTTGTACCATCTATCAGAAAATGGTTTCGTTCTGTCTCTGCTCTGAGAAGTAGGTACTTTTGGAGCAAGCAAGGTCTCCAGTTGTGACAGATAAGGCATTTGTGGAGACTGTACCAGGCCAAATTGATGCAAAAAGCTGGAGATTCCACAAAACCCATTATACCGGTGTCAACCTCAACATACACTTCGATGAATACAGGTAGACATGAAAAGGTAGTGAATAGGAAAAACGTACGCGTAATGGAAACATCTAAAACAAGCTCATGTGGCCAGGAACGTACCTGTCAAGTATGCCCGGCCATGTTCCCTTCCAGGCTGAAGAACAGGAGGTTAGGTAAGGAAGTTGGCGTTACGTTTCCACACAGAGGTTTTCGTACAGCGCAGAGCACTGCAGTGTACATCACAGCCCCTGGAGGAACTGTATGCTGGGACCAGAGTAAAAATACAAGAACTGCACCGGTAACAAAAGCTGTGCAGGGGCTGTGACACGGGGAGCGTCACTCACAAAGCCACTTGAATCTGTGACTAACAGGAATCGGGGAAATCTTCTGAAGGCATAGGAATTAGACCAAAGGTGCAGGAGTTTAAAGAGACTCCATTAACATTAAATAACTTTTAATTTTGTTGTTGCCTGTCTGCTCACTTTGCCCATATCTGTATTTTTCTGTGTTCTTCCATGCCTGAGCTCTTTCTAATTAGCTGGTTACGGTAAGTCGAATGGCTTTGATGTTTGCACATCCCACCACGCTAACTTGTAACAGTTGTTCCCAGGTGATGCTCCCCCTTTTGTCCTGTTTCAGGGACATGTGTTTGTATTCTCCTAGTGTTTGCCCCTGCAGAGCAGCTCACTTCTGGGTCCTGCGGTCACGTGGGCAAGAAAAAAAGGAAAACAACCATCATAAATATATTGGTGAAACCTCTGTGGTTTTGCAGGTACTATCTACAGACCTCTTAAGCGTGTAATTAAGACCAGAAACAAAATTTTGTACAGTAGGCTCTTTGAACCAAAAGTCCTAATGAAAATAGTACATATAATGGACACACTGTATGAAGTTTTCACTTCAACATGTAAAAAGCACCTACAGCGATTAACATTGCATAAACAGACCTGCAATTTGAATCAGAAAATGCAGCATATCTTGATACAAAATATAAAAGTGAATTATAAAAATGTTACTTGCCTTCCATTGGCATTCATTGCCCTTCTCTCCATTTCATAGAAATCTTCCCTTGATTTCAGAAAAATCATGTTTTTCTTGATCAATCATTTCAGCTTTGATCCTGGCACACTAAAGTGAATCAGAGTTGGATCTGACCAGCAAACTGTCGGTATGGAAGTGACTACTGTAATAAAACTGCTTTTGGAACAAAGCAATTGTGTATGTCAAGAAGCTGTGTTTTTAAAAGATCTATATAAGCCTGTAGAACATTTCTGAGTTCTGGAGCAAGCCTTTCTGATAACAAACATGCTGAAACATGATTATGCTTTTATCTGAAAGGTGGTTTTAAAAGCCAGTAACACCTTGTCCTGAAGTATGCACACTTTGCTATCACTTCGAGTTATGAATTAATATTTATAATGAAGTATCAGAAATAAAGGGATTTTTACTTTTCTGGTACCGGAGAATGCTTTCATAAGTGCATCAAGATAGTCTATAAAGTTTTTTACTTCTTTAAATCCACCTTCATTATATTTGGCAGTATACTATGCTTCCCTCTGTAAATTTATAGTGTATACTTACTTCAGGACCTCTCCAGAAAGACCGAAAGACCACTACCAAAATGTAGAAAAGGAGGCAAATCTCACAAAGATTCATCCTTTGGACTTTTACAAGCCTGTGTTGTTCACATCATCAGGCTGCTCTGTGGAGAGGTCATCACAGGAGCAGAACCTGGTGTTTTAAGCTGGTTTGTGGAGGATATACTGGATGTTCAACCCTTCATGTTGTCTATGGCTGGGAATTTTACTTGAAGGTACTCTTCGTATGTGCTAGCACCAGTGGGAGTCGTACATAGAGAAGGCTCTGGCTATTTTTTAGCATCGGGTTAGTCAGATAATTTAGCTAATACAGTAATGAAAGGCACTGGAAGGTGTGGAGATTTTTCTAACTGGGAACCACTACAGGTCCACAGGGACTGCTTTGATGGTGGACTATCTGGGGGGGAGGATTCCTAGCATCACATAGATTAAATAACTTTTTTTTGATGGCTACAGTAAAAGAAGGAATTTTGTTTCTTGGGAATGAAGAGGTTTCGGATCTCCCATATTTCTGTTGATATTGATTTAGATGGGAGCCAGAGCAAGCATTGGATGATCTGACGAGAACTGCTACTAACTGCCTTTGTAAAACCCAATCCTGAATTCTTTACCTATGCCAAAGTCTCATTCAGCTCTTTCTTGAAATGATGATTTGCCAGCTTTGTTTCATAAAGCTGCTGTTTGCTGCAGCACACAATATTCAAAGTTAGTTGCCTCTGAAAATCTAAAAAAATCAGGTAATATGTTGTCAGCTAGATCAAAACAGCAAATAACATTTCAGAGATGGGAACAAGGAAACTGGTATGTTCACAGATGCAAACAAGGTTACTGATGCTCTCACTGAAATGCATAATCTGCCAAAGGAAACCATCTTTATCAACATTTTTGGCAGTGATTGATATTTTATACTTTCATGTGAGACTGTGCAGAAACAGATACAGATAGCCAGTGATGAGTTAAAAGACATTATTAATCAGAGGCCATCTCTAGAGAGATGATGTGCTTCTGCTGCCATGTAATTATCTCAGCTCCTCATTGGTAATGATAATCAAATGCAATTGGATTTTGCCAAGAATAAAAGTGTAAAAGAACGACTACCAGACCATTTCTTAGACTGGCACCAGCAGAAGACAAGAGGTGATGTTTTTATAACACTTGAAGACTCAAAATTACTTCTAAAATAATTAAGAAATAAACATGCCAAGGAGCAGACAACATAATTAGAGTTCACTCTGCACTCCAAGACAGTAAGTAGACCAAAGTCACCTGGTCTTCCTCTAAGAAATGCCGGATTTCTCATTTGTCTCTTAATTCTTTCACGCTGTGCATATACATTTCAGTATCATTGCATGCTGAAATTCAATATTCTTCTGTGATTTCCTGCCTTCTTTGGGGCTGCAGAGTGGATGCCCATGGGGGTCGGAAGAAACATACTTGTACAATCACAGATGTGTTTTTTATGCTTTGGAATGCAGAAACCATTTAAAAATATTTTTGTACGTAACAGGTATAACACAGCCCTTTTTTTGACTAATACTCTCAAGGCAGTGTTAGCAATGCATCCACAGTATGTGAGAATACACGAGAAGGGGCAGAGGTTCACTGGTGCCGGGAAACAGAAGCAGCTGGTGGAACATGGCCCCCAGCCCTGGATGACTTTCCTCATGATTTATCTCAAGAAATCCTCCACTTGCAGTACAAGGGGATGGAACATTTTCTATAAGGGTGAACGAGGTGAACCAGCGTGTAACTCCGAAATGGCAACTTCTGTGCTGTTCAGTGGTAGCATAAAGCACAGGAATGTTGTCAGAAATTTTCCTATGATATTGAAAATATTATCTTTTGTGACTAATAATGTTGGAGCTCATCGAGTCCCTTTCTGCCAGAGAAGAGGGGTGGATTAACATGAGCTTTGTCCTCTGCTCAGCTAGCTGCTTTGTTGAAACTTGCAAGAATGTAGTATCTCATAGATCCTTACTGTCCTGTTATCTTTTGGTTGAAATTGCCAATGGATTCAAATATTGTTGGAAGACTCCCAGGTAGGCACACAAACATAGACACTCAGGGACAGTAGAAGCTCATATCCTTGGGAAACCTAGCTAAAAAGGAGTTCCAGTACAAATTGCATGAGACAGCTGCACAATTTGTAAGGGGGTTTAGCTGAAATCTAATTAGCAAGAGGACCTTATCTATGCTGATCTTGAAGTCTGGTTCCTAAGGGCAGCCAAACTAGCTACTAAAATACAACAGTGACAGAGCTTAGCATTACAGCGTTATTCACCTTATTGCTTAAAGCCAGCCAAATGACTCCAACCTATTGATGGGAAGAGGTTGTGTTTCTTTAGTACTCACTAATTCCTGGCTCCAGATGGCAATGTACATGGGTAACCCATAAATAACCACGTTTTGCCATCCTATGCCTCTAATAACCATTGCCTTTTGCTTGCTGCCAAGCTATTGCTCTCAAGTGAGAAATGTTTTCTTCTGCTTTTTTTCAAGTAGTGGAAAGAGGGAAAACGTGCTAGTTAGGGTTATACACCCTGTTCCCAAGTTTTGGTTTTAATTCTCTTTTGAAGCTTTGAAAGAGGTTTTAGTTTAAATCCAATGTGCCTTGCAAGCTTGTATGCCAAATTCTGTTTTCTTTACCAGAGTCAGTGGTTAAATGTGTGGATAGGAGCTCAGTGGGAGGCAGGAGATGCCGGCTCTGGGCTAAGATACTGCCAACCTGCGGTAAGTGGCTCTTGCCTCTGTTTATGGTGGGGTTATTAGCCCCTGCTGCAAAACTTTGTGCCGAGAGCTGGCAGCTGTTTCTTCATGCAAGATCGTGGCTTCCAGCTCTCGACGCAGCCGGGCCTTTGCGCGTGCCATTCAAAACTGGCAGCAGGGCTGGGGCTTGTATCGGTGGCATGTGTTGAAGGACTCCTGATGCACGAGGGTGGATCTTGCTATTTTGGAACATGCCGGTCTGAAGGAGTTTTGCATTTGCACTGCTCTTGGTTTGTTAATGGCCCTTCCTCCGCTCCATACTCTTTTTCTTTTTGCTTGAAACTGTACAATGTAACTGCTTTTAGCCCATGTGCCTAACATCTGTGCATGAAGTAGCTGGATGATCCATAAGCTAGAAACTATGTGTATGCAGATGCTAGGAGTCTACAAGAAAAAATGCTGAAGACCAGTAAAGCTGATCTTTCCTCTTGAAATAGAAGGCAAAGGATCCTATTTTTTAACCTAAATTCTTGTTTCAATGCCGCGTTGGATGTTGGCTCTTCCTAAATGTCCACTGCAGCTGTAAGGAGGGATTGTAATGTCTCCGCACCACTGGAACAGCTGGGTTAAATTACTGACTTGTGGTCTGTCTGTAAATATCTTTGGGAAATCAGGTAATGCAAAAACATGGGTCACTGACAGTTGTTTTTCACAGAGTATTTTACACTACAAATCTGCAGAAAGTATTGCTTTCTTTGAATGTTTTTTCTGTGTATAACCACAAAGCTGGCAAGTTCACTGGCTCATTGGCTTATTCTCTCTGTTTGTAAAGTCCGGTGCTAGTTCATTGAATTCAAAACCGTTTAATGGGGTGTGTGTTTGGAATGGACAGCATGTACAGTCCTATTGCTGTCTCCCTCCTGGGACTATTTTTTGCAGTTATGGAAAGTTCAGTTTGCTTAGCATGCAAGACTTCCATATGTTCTGTGTATTATTTATTTTATGATACCAAAATATTATTGTTAGTTGCCACTTAAATATTCTTGATCTAAACATTGTTTAAATTTGACTAAAAAAATTAATCAAAATGTCCCATGTGGGATGATGTGTGGCAGTTCTTATTTTGGTTGCCAATATGGTGCAAATGTTGAAAAATTACTTGGAGTTCTTTTAGGGTGGGGATAGGCATACAAGTTGTAGCCTATTCAGAAAAGCAATTCGACTGAATTAATATTTGTCCTGAATCACCTGAAGTTGCACCCAGTGGCTGATTAATCTGGTAAAATCGTGCAACTCTCTAATAGACTGGAGGTTAAAGGTTGTAGCAGAGAGAAGACAGCTGAGGAGACCACCTTTGTGCTCCATTGAACTTGGGATGAGACTGAGACTTTGGAGCCCACAGAAGAACAGATAGTCTCAAGGACCCCCCTAGAGTAGCAATGTCGAATGCATGTTTTGCAGCCTTATGTTTTTTGTAATGAGTAAATTAAACCTATTCCCTTTCTTGTTTGGTGATTTATCATTCCAGACTTTCTGCAGAAGCCTGCTGCACAAACAAAGGGAAGGGACAGCAGGTCCTGATCTGTTAGGAGGTCCAGGTCTTGCGGGATGTGACAAACATTAACATGTAGGAGTGTTTCATTTATTATTACGTTCTGATTAAAAAGTTGTAATGATGTCAGCTGCCGATAAGGTCATCAGTTGACCTTACTGCCAGGCAATGAGGAACTGGTGAAGAAGCTTTCCACATCACTCATTTGTATTCCCTACTAAGTCCTAACTGTGGGTATTGCTGCCTACTGTCCTGATCAATGTTTCTTTCTGTACCAGCTGGCATTGATAACAATCACCTAGGTACCTATATAGACTCTGTTGGCTTGTATATCTTGACTGATGATATGACGCACTTTCAATACAAAATAAAATTTAACCGATAATAGTTCCGTTTCAATAAAATGCTATGTTAGGCAACATAGTGTAAACACTGTTAGGAAAAAACTGGCAATAGGGAAGGGAAATGGATTCGATACAGATAGGAAATGACTGACCTATTGCTTCTCGGTTGCATGGGCCTTGCTAGCACTTCTCCTGCGGCTCCTTGGCTGGATTTGTGTCAGGTGGTAAGCAGCAGGGTGGGGAGAGGCAGCTCCTCAGGGGCAGTGTACCCAACATCACCAGTGTGCCCTAAGACTCAGCCATATCTCCTGTTCCTCAGTGGAGTAAGAAAATCTGTAGGAAACTGTGTGCAGAACTCTCCTCAGATCTGTTCCTAGACATCTACCAAGTTTTGGGAGAATGTGTTGCAATTACCAGCCACAGGAAACCTGGGAGTCAAGAAAAGTGGCCACTCTTGGGCTGGGGTATCCCTCGGTGGTTGCTTCCAGGAATGAACATGTGTTCATTTTCTACTTTTTAATACAAAATTACAGGTGGCACAATTGTTCTCATCAATTTCAACTTTGCTACTTCGTGGAAATAACAAAATTCCAGTTAGATCCAATCAGCTGATTCCTTAGTTGGAAACTCAGTGGGTTTTGTCTCTGCTACCCTTTCTTTCTTTAGAAGATCCCTGCCCCTTTGAAAATGTGAATTGACTTCTCCTTGAGTGACACTTCTCACAGACACTATGGAAATACTTCCTGGTATAACTATTAACTTTGAAATGATGCACGATGTAATAGTTATAATCCTTCAAACAGTTATTTCTTCAAATTTCTCTACACTCTAAATGCTGAAAGACTGTGACATAACTACCACTTTTACTGTCGTGTTTGGAAGCATGCTGCTGTGGGCTGCCAATATGTAGTAAGAAACACAGTAGGACTAATTTTTATTCCACTTAAAAGATAAGAGCAGGTACAGAAAGGTCATGAGTGATGCACAAACTCTTTGTAAAAATCAAGGTATAGTGCCTTTGCTGAAGATGCTCTTTAAGAGCAGATCTGTACTATTCTGATCTGAATGTGGTAAGGCTGGATTTGGGTAGGTGGTTTGTTGGTTTGGTTTTTTTTTGAAAGCTTAAATCTAGAAGTATTCAATGGCTGGGTATCTTACCTTGAACATGTAACATTATGGCTACTGCAGTTCTTCAGAGTTAACAAAATTGAGAAGGAAAAGAAACAAGTCTAATTATATTAGTCTATAGTAATGTTATTGCATAAATCAGTGGACATAATACAGCCAATAAACAACATTGAAAAGAATAAACGTGATGGGAAAGACCATTCTGGACCACTTGTCTATGGAGTTAACATCAGTCAAATCAGGGATTTTGACTTTGATCTGGGATGCCCTTCTTCGTAAGCGTCCTTTTTTATGAAGCCTGTGCCTGTCCAGAGCACTCCTACTGTAGAGGTCTCTGCTGGAAGTGGCTCTTCTATACTGCAGGTTGGCGCTGTCGTATGTGTACGTGGTGGCTCGGGGGTCACGGAGGCTTGTGAACACGTCTGAGCTGCTGACGTCATTTCGTATTTCAAGTGGGCTAAGAAGCATGTTTCCATGGGGATCAACCTGTGTCAAGGAAGGAATGTGAATTAGACAAGTTCCTCAGCCAGCCCAAGGGGCTTCCCAGATGGACGGGTACCTTCTGGCTTTACTGCCAAGGCGCTCCTGGGGCTGCAGTGACAGTCATGTCTTGTACAGCGTTGACAAACATGAAAAGATACTGAGTAAACTTTCCTGACTAGTGTGAAATTAGCTATTAAGCATCTGAGTACCTTCCATCCTGACCTGGCTCCTTGATCTGGGACCTTTTAATTCAGTTAGTTATCTCATCCCCTGTAAAGTAAGACTTTTCTAATTTTATCTTTAACTTAGATCATGGTCTTTATGAAATACTGATTTTTAATGTCTAGTGACCTGACACCCGAAGCTTTCGCGTACTCAAGGTGAAAAGAAAATGTTGCTGTCTCTGCCCATTTTATACAGCTTCATACAGTTTCAGTGCTGTAGGTTAGTTTCAAAAACAGTTTTGTAACAATGGGTTCATCATATGAAGAGCACGTAAGTACATGTGCATTTTATCAGTTATTGTAAAATGCTTGTGATGAGAATTAATTTTGGAGAATTACTATATTGCAGAGATGGAAATCCCTACTCCCCGCAGCATACCATTAACTTGCTCATGTGCAGATAGAATAATCCATTTTACTCAATGAAACCTTACATTCAGTTGCATTTTTATATGTCGGTACCAGAAACAGTTGTTTCAAATATGTTTATCACTTTATTTGTGCTGTTAGTTAGTCAGGGCACTGTTTTAAGTACCTAAGCAAAGAACTGGAAACTGCAACGGGTATGTATGTGTCTGGCACAAACAATTATATATATGTATATATAAAATATATCTAGCTTTGACAAATGGACAAGGAGATATAAACAGTCTTTATGCTTTATTCAGAGAAACAGAAAGCTTGTTTACTACAAATTAATATTTTTTTGCATATGAAAAATTAAAATGGCATAAATTGTGAAACTGGAGAGGCTTTATTTCCACCTTCTTCAGTCTGTAGAGCAAGGAACAGCCACAAATGGAACAGCAGTATGCTTTCATTTTCCATCTGGTCTTCTCTATACAGTGTTAATATCACGGTCAATTTGCTGAGTGTTGCTCACGTCTAATGCTTTTGTTATCTGGTGAAGGAATTTGAACTCTTTTAGTCATGGGAGTTGTTTGTCAGATGGGAATGAGCAGTATCTTCACCTGGCACAAAGAGAGGAAGCACTGTTACATATCTTCTATTGGTTATAGGTCCCTGTATGTATAAGTGGTATGGTCAAGAGTAAAAGGGAAAAAAATATCCTATAGCTGTATATACTTACAGTTGTACTTCTTTTGTGCTCCAAAAAATCTTTCCCCTGCTCTGGTAGAGATGTCATAATATCAGTGAAAAATCTCAAAACATGATGGAGAGGGGCTGGGAGCTCTCTTCACTAGAGGTCACATAACCTTACTGTGTCCTCCTGCTCCGGTCATGTGCGTTCTTCCTGCCGAAGACAGAAATATGGCTGTTGGACATCAGCATTTCCATGCTGAGTAAAATGAATGCTCACAATGTCGCTCACCAATGTATCTCCAGTGGGATAACAAAATCCATTGATATCCACTCACATGTGTGTGTCTATGTGTATGTGTATATATATATGTATCTAAAATCACAAACCTGCACTGTACAGGCAGAAAGCAGTCTGTTCACTTAAACCATTCTGTCTCAGAATGGAATTGCAGTCTAAAGTGTGAACATTTACAAATCCTGGTACAAAGCGTGTATGCCTTCCGTTTTCTGTCAGAAAAATGCTGGTGTATGCATGTGGTGCTCTGAAAAGTTCAAGTGTGGTTGTAAATACTTCCCATCCCATTCTGAGTACTGGTCTCAGCGTAATCTTTGCCAGCATTACATTTAGACAAAAGCTTTTGGTCATGAGTTAGGGCTTTTTTTTCAGTTAAACAAACTCTCCAAATATGTAGGAAAAAGAGCTTACCTGCACTCTTATCCTTTATACTTTCTCATCCTTTACTCAGTTCAGTGCACTGGGGCCCATGTAGCCAAGGCTGACCTCTGGAGAAGTGTTGCTTCCCTCTTCATTAGGAACCCTTGCTGTGCTTCTTCTCACCTAGGCTGGGTTATCTCAGGAGCTGTTGAGGTGGCTGGTCAGAGTTTGTGGGTTTTGTTTGTTTTTTTCCCTTCCTTATCTTCCATAGAAATGGATAGACAGTGTCTGCGCACAACAATCTGTAACAAGGTGCCTTATCTCCTCTGCTCTGTGGAGGACAACACTTTGTGGGACCTTGGAGGCTACTGCAAGCCTGAACTGAATTTGTGCAACCACTGTAATAAAGCATCTCCTACACATTGGGACAGGAGGCGAATGCGGGTGAGGACTTCTAATGGGCTCATGAGTTCACTGAGACTGAGGACATGATGACTCTGTTAATGATGCTTAGCTGTAGTGGTGTGGCTGCTGGGACACAAGACACACAACTCTAGAACTAATAAAGTATCACAGAGTTTCTGAAATGCACTTCCTGACATGCATGTGAAATTGCCACCATCCATCAAGCTAGTCTTACCTGTTAGAGTTTTATGTGTCAGTCTCATTCTTCAGTCTGAACAGAGGGCTCAAATATAGTTTTGTCCAAAAGTTATCACCTCAGGCCACAACAGTACAGAAGTTTATAGGACAGCCTGGGTAAGATCTCATTAATACTTGGATGTAATATATTGTAAGAAAAGCAGAGAACAGAAGAAACATTTTGGCTCATTAAGATATGTATTTTCCTCTGAATCAGACTGGGCCAAATACACCTGAGGGAAGTGTTTATTTCTGAAAAACTGGGAAAAAACGAAATAGGTTTATAGAAGTTTGCAAGTGCTCAGTGATGTACTGCCTAATTGAACTTTTCCCTGTTAAAAAAATGTCCATAGTATTACTTCCTGGAGTTTGTCTGACTTGTTTTTTAAGAGGGGGTAGCTGTGGTCTGCTTGAATTTAGCCTGAGGGAAAAATCCTGACATCTGTGAAAGCTGTTACAACTTAGCAGCATCTTCCTTGCATTCCTGGAAGCTCAGTAGTGCGGGCTTCATTCAAGACTCACTGAAGCAACACTGTCTGTCTTTGCTTTCTATTTTTTGTGAAGTTTCTGTGTGTAAAGAGGAACTATATAATAAACATTTCTTCTATACCACCTTCTATAGCAAAGAAATATACAGCTGAAATTGTAAATATTTAACTTTCTTGTACCCCTTGTATTTCTTCTGTGCTGCAAAGAAATGCTTGTTCTGAATATTCATTTCCATTTTCTGTAGTTTCTTACTCTGTTTTCAGTTGAAGACGGAACAAACCATATGTTGCTGTAATCTCCTCAAAATATGATTTTTCTCTAGACAATCTTAAATGCTTTTGCATATGTGTTCAAACTGCATTTATCTCTATCATCATATACATCAACATTGTCACAGCAGAAATAATGTTTGAAAAGTTAGCTTGAACATTTTACCTGGACTCTATTTGTTTCCAGTCTGCTCTTCTTCCCTGTAGCATGTCCTGCCCTGCCTGCTGCCTTTTTTTGACGTTGGGGTCCTTTCCCAAAGAATATGTAGTTTACAAAGGCATATTCCAGCAAGGCCAGGAACACAAACACAAAGCATCCCATCAGGTAAATATCTATTGCCTTGACGTAGGGAATCTTTGGCAAGGTCTCCCTGAGGTGGGTGCTGATGGTGGTCATGGTCAGCACAGTTGTGATTCCTGCAAAAGGAAGAAAAAGACATTGACTAACAGGGCAGGGAAGGAGATTTGAGCGTGAAAGGCATCATGGCAGCATTGCCCAGCTACTATTCACTTCTTACGCAGATGGCTTAATTATGTGATCAGATTCTTAACAGCCAAGGGAATGCATTTTGCAGGACTGGAAAGGAAGATATCCTTGCAGGCTTGCTGATAGCACCTTCCTTGGCTTTCCCTGCAACGGAGGGTGAACGAAATAGCCTTCAAAAGCCCAGGCTATCTTGGTACATCTTGCCTTAATTTTTACAATAACTCTGCTAGGGAACGTGGTGTTAGCTGACCTGGATAGCAAAGAGTTGATCACTGTTCTTTCTGTCTGAGGAAATGCTTCTCACTTTATTTACAGCAGCAGCCCTGCTTGACCCCATAGGGTGGCTTGCATTGCTCTGGGGAACTGGAATAAGTATCTAGCTTTTGACTGAAAACAGAGGATTGAAAGGAGAAAGGGAAGCTTTATGATAAAGTAATGGTCTTTGATGACGAGAAAGTGATATATATATGTTTGTACCAAAACAGCTTTTCCTGTTAAAGGGGTGCTTGCAAGTAAAGCATTTCCATCTCATTGTGTTATCCATCACTGCATGATGCTTTCTTTTTTGTGTATGTGTGTTTTGTTTTACTGGGATGAACTTATTATTTTTTAGTCTGCTTTAATCACAGGTCATTAATGCATCTAGATAATAGCTCTAGGCACAGGTGTAATGAGTTCAATTTACAGAGAGGTGGGACAAAATAGAGGTGGGACAAAATGGCTTTCTGGCATTAGCATTTGAAAAGCGTATCTGCCTTACAGCGCAGATGGTGGCAGAAGACCTTGGTTCTTATGGAAAGATGTAGGAAGGAACATAGTATGGGAAATAACCAACTATATAGGTAAAACAGGCTTATGTGGTGTAAGCTGGTCTATCTCCACTGATGTCAGTAGGATCTTGTGTATTCATTCCAGCCACACATCTGACCTGAGAGGACACTTTTTCACATCAATGAAATGTTGATGCAGCACAGTGTAGATACCCTTAGATACCTGAATTAGACCTTTACGCTTCAGTTTGGAAGCAAGATACTTTTGGCCTGATCCAAAGACCAATATGGCAACTGGAAGTCAGTCAGGATCCCAACCTAACTGCAGAGCAAGAACTTCAGATGGAGGCAAGGTGACACCTGCCTGCCTTCCTGACAGTGAAGACCCTACCCTGCATGTGCAAGATCACAATTAATGCTGCTGCAATCAACTGTATGGATTTGGTGCTACTGTATTCAAAGGCAACAAGTATCTATGTAGTTCAGTGCTTTTGAAAAGAAGTTACCTAGAGCAACTCTGGCTGCAGAGGCATCATAATTGATCCAAAAAGATACCCATGACAGAATTGTGATCAGCGTGGAAGGCATATAGGTCTGCAAAATGAAGTATCCAATATTTCTTTTAAGCCGGAAGCTGAGTGATAATCGAGGATATGCTCCTGAACGAAAGAAATCATAAAATGACTAATGCGTAACAGAAGTTAGACACTAATATTTCTGGGTCGGGGAAGAGGGGGGGAGCTTTTTTAACTAGCCAGTGCTTACCTGTTGTAAATTCCACTCTCTTTGATACCATCTTGTAATCAACGATAGAAAATTGTGGGAGCTCGATGTTATTAACTCCCGTTACTGCCGACTCTCCTCCATTCCAGTAAAATTCAATATCATCAGTAGTGTACCCATCTGAAACGGAGGCACAAGTTGATTATTGATTTTTCTTTTTGTTTTATTACTTGACTTAAATAGTTGTGGTTAAAGTGGAAGGAGCTGCTGTTAATCAGGAATTCGGCGTTCTGTTGTGTGACATTTCTGTTATACACAAGCCATGTAGCCTCCTCTGTACCCGGGGGAAGCTTCTAGGTGTGGAAAGGGAGAAGACAGAAAACAAGGCCAGAATTTAAGATTAAAGATCAATTTTTTAGCCAGGTCTAATACTACTACTTTTCATTCAGGCTTGAGTTGCTCAGTTTACCCAAGAGACTGATATAACAGCAGTGAAACTTTTAAACTCTCTAGGAGGAGCTCTGACAGTAAAACCAGGTTCAGTTCCCAGCTTTGCATTTGATTTCCTATGCAGGCTGTGACAAAGTAGAGTTTGGGGCCAGCGGAGGCAAAGATGATTCTAGAAGAATTCAGGTGCCTGTACTATTACCTGACAACGTCTGTTGGAGCTGTAGGTATCCTTTTGATATTCATGCGGTATTTTATATTTTAATTAGACCATGCCATCTTTGATCTTCTGTTATCACAGAACTATTTCCTATCAACTTCAAAACTAGCATGTTTCTTCTCTTTCCTTTTAACAGTGATGTTGATTATTTATCATTTAATTAAAAATTAATTTGCCATCTACCACTGGGAATGTTAACATTATTGTTACCGTTTTCAAAAACATTTTGATTAAACTCAAAAGTGGCTGAGTTTCAGAAAAAAATCTCACAATTTATGACATTTTTGAACGAATATTTAGACTGGTTGCATTTTACTACTTTACTGGTTGCAATTGATTTAATTTTACTACTTTCTCCAGATACCTACCAAAGGAGAGAACATCATCTCATCTATTTTTAGACTTTTCCTTCAGGTGTTAGGTTTAATCAGGTTTAAATCATATAACACAGATCAAAAAAAAAAAAACGTGTTTGAACTCAAAGCTTTAGAAAACTTGTCAGTAGTTTTGCTAGCTGAACCAACCGTAGCATCAGAAGCCTCTACAGAGTTAGGAACTCATCCTTTCATATACACCAGTAATGCAATTTCTAGCTAGGGAAATTAGTCTTGAGATGTCTTTTCCTGTGATAGTGTCTGGTAATAGCCTCATCTCTGGAAGGCTGACCATATGCAGAACGGGTCCGTAGTTTCCCTGGTGACCATCAGAGAAGCTCTTACAACTTGCTGCCAGGCTCAAGGGACTGCTTGGAAAGTCTGCAATTATCGAACAGCTATCTTTTGATGCAAACACACAGTGATGGGCTGAACAAGGTTAAGTATTCACATATCTTATTTGTGAACTGCTCAGTGCCATGGTTTGCTAACTATCATCTGAATTGCTCCTGAAACCGTACTAACCTGTGTAATATGGATCGCTGCTGTTTGCTTAAAACTGTGCTTCCCATTACTTATGCTAATTTTTTTGAAATGAACCATTCCAGGGCTGTCACACAGGGCTCTCTGCATGGCTGGTTTTCATTCCTTCCAGGTAGAAGCCGAAAGCTTTTCACTGCAAAAGGTCAGGGTAGCTGCTTGGTAGGGGGACTTCAGTAGCTGCTTTAAAGGCATTGCACACAAACCGCGGGGCCAACATGAGCCACGTGTAGGGTGTAATACAGAATGACTGAAGGAGGGAAAGACTGCTAAGTCTGTTTAAAAGGCCAAGACTAAGATTGTCAGGGAAGTGTTACCTTCATTTTCTTGCAAATCTGTATTATAAAAAATATCTCTTGAATGTTTTCCCTTTTTAAAAAAGATGGAGCAAAACAGAGGAAATGGTAAACTGTCATCTCATACTGAAAGGGTATTGATTATGTCTGGACTCAGTACCACACAGATATCCTCTACATGAGGTAACGCTCACAGCTATTTCTTTGTCTTTAGGGGCTAGAATAAAAAAGAAAGGTGCAGCACTACTTAGATGTTGCACAGGTACTTTTTGCAAAGTCACAGGTGAATGTTTAGATGTGAGAATCCTGGATTCTGCTTCAGGGTTTGGAAGAAAACAGTGAACCTGATTCTTCTGTTCTGTGCCATCATCACCTGGGGCCCTTTTCACACCCCTCCCTCCAATTTTGCTCTGGTTGTGCCGATTCCTCGGCCAGTGCGTGCTGGGACCCAGGGCAGAGAGAGGAGCCGTCTCCAGTCCTCAACAAGTCCTGACTTTATTTGCTGTCTCCTTAGGCAGCCTCTGCCAGCCTCTCTGCAGTTTCTCTGCCTTCTTGACAAAAGAGGGAGTAGTTTGGCCACCTTATTGCAGATAAAATTCCCTTCCCCAAAGGTGAATTATTGTAGATTTAGTTGTTAAAACCACTGTGGTACCAAATAAACACCTGGGATATCACAGGGCAGATTTCAAAAAGAAAACAGGCACAACTTCCTACAAAAGGATTGCACCATGTTATTGGTACAGTGTGTGGTGATGCTGGACCTTTGCAAAAACAGATTATGGGAATTTTGTAATGTAGGCAAATGTGCTTTTCATTAGTCTTGGAAAGGTTTCTATGACTTTGCCTACTAAACGAAAAGTAGAACTACAAGGTTATAAAGTCAATTGACCAAAAGCAAGAACCTTGCATGGAAGATTTCAGCTGATGACAAGCCATCACTGCTGGCAGGCCATGTCTTTAACCTTTACAAACTTAGAAAAGACTTCCAAATACTACAAAAAATGGATCTAGTGTGAGCTACTGCTGTTTCTAATATGCTGATTTGTTCCTTGAATTTACTCTGGTTAAAGCTTGGGGAAATGATGAGAAAGGGATAGGGACGTGTTTCAATCAGGAGCATTCACATTTGTTAGCTCTCTTTTTAGAAGGGTAATTGAGCAGGAACATCTTCCTGTGGTTTTGTATAGAGAGAACCTCAGTACAATCATTATTTCCTTGACAGTCGTTGTAATAACTCTGCTAGACACTAACAAGGTGTAAACTCTCCCTGGGCAGTCCATTCCCTGGTGTGATATGATTTTTGTTGTGCGATGCCCTTCATTATGTGCTTTGCAGGTTGTTCTAGGTGTGTGAGAGGCATTGCTTTCATGGCTGATGATGACTCACAGGTGCAGGGCTTGGAGGCCCTCATGTTCCATAGGCATTGACATTGCCTTTTGCCTTCCAAACCAGCAAACTCAAGAGGAAGACAGTTGGCTGCAGTTTAAAGACTGGAACCAATCTTGGCTCTGAACAGAGTTAACAGAGGACAGATCACTCCTTCTCCCTTTTGAAGTGGATAGTGCCTTCAAGTGAGGAGCCGTAGTGATGTAAATTAAGAAACATTCAGTGTGGAGCAGCGCTAGCTTCTGGCTAGCAGGCCATGATAAACCCTCATTTCTGGCAGCATATGCCTTTAACATTTACAATGGAAGAAAAGCTATTTCAACAACAGAAAAAGCGGGTCTAGTCTGTGCAGTGGCCAGCTCTTAACACGCTGATTTGTTCACTGAACTTATCTGTACTGCCCAGGTATTCCCTCGGCAGCTTTTTTCCCATGTGATCCTTTTGCTTCTGCGTACGTATCCGTGTCACTGCTTTAAAGGGATGCCTCTGCTTTTGTGACAGAGAGAGCAGTACTTACAAGTGTACGGTGATGTCTGAACACAAATTTCATAGAAGTCAGATATTGGGAACCTGAAATATTTCACTTATGTTCATAATAGCTGTCAAGAGTGGTTGCAACTTTAACTGCAGAAGTCTGGAATTATTTCCCCAAATATATGAGACCATGACATTAGTGACATTTAGCTGATCTAATAACATGGCTCGATCTAATTCAGTTATGCCCGTTCCCTAAAAATCAGAATCAGCTTCTCCGCGTGGGAGTCGCCCCTGGCCGAGCTCCAGCGTCGCTCTCAAGGCACCCACCGGCGGCTCCGAGGGGGCACAGGGCAGGCGCTGGGCTCCCCCGGCCCCGCGCGTCCCCCCCGCCCGCCGGCGCGGCGCGGCGCGGCGCGGCGCGGCGCGGCGCGGCGCGGCGCGGCGCAGTGAAGCCCAGCGGCCACGGGGGGGCGCCCGCGCTCCGCGGCGGCAGCCGGGCCGGGGCGCTGCCCGCCGCCCCCAGCCCGCTGCCGCTGCCGCTGCCGCTGCCGCTGCCGCTGCCGCTGCCCGCCGCCCTCCTTCGGGCCTCGGCCCGGGCCCAGCCCGGCTCGCCGGGCCCGAAAGGTGCGGTCCCGAAGGGGTTGCGCCTGTTGCCGAATTTGGCCAGGACGGCCATGCAGGATGCGTTAGAGGAGAGCCGCGTTTCGGGATGGTGATGTGCGCCGAGTCGCTTAATGTAAGCGACTGTGTTTAATGGCTGGACTTCATACGGAGGGCGCGTCGGGATTTGAACACATTTATGCTCAGTATTTCTGGAGCAAACATGGCCTGATTTCTGGGCTGACATCCCTACCAGTCTAGCCCACTTAATCAAACAATTTTCCCAGGATTTCTGCGTGTGATTTTGTTGACCTAAATAATAAGTGATTGCTAAGATTTTTTTTCAATTAATAAAGGTCCCATGAAAATTATTTGATCTATTTAAGCCTTTGTTTGCTTTGTAGATTCTTTTCCAGCTTCAAAAACCATTAAAATATGTTTAATTGCCCAGCTCGAGATACTAAACTTCTGCTTCCTAGAAAATAATGTCTAGAAATGATAATATAGTCCTTGATGTGCCAACACTTCTTTTTTTTTTTCTTTTTTTTTTTTTTGCTTCTAGACCAGCAGCTGATAGTTTAAGTGAGAACACTTAGGTAGAAGTACCACAGATCTAAAAAGTAACTAGATTCAAGCATGGCAAGAAATAGGTTATGTATAAATCTTGCTGTTCACAGAAAAAAATACTTTAGAAATGTTGCTGACATTGTGATATAGCTGAGGTTAACGGTGTATTAGATGTTAATGTCACCAGGCTGTTTTATTTTCCACCACAGCACTTACCATCTCAAATACCCCTGGGATAAATAAAGATCTGTATTACATTAACTTAACAAATAAAGTCATGGTTCTACTATTATTATGGATTCCACAGAGATGTCCAAATGGAGCCCCATTTTCCTTCTGATTCTCCAGGGCAGGCAGCTCCGAAACACCCAGCAACACGGTCTCTGCCTTAGGGATCTGAGTCTAAATAGGGCATTTCAAAAGAATATTTCCACTCTGTGTGCCCCAAATCATTTGGCCTTGTGTAAGGACATGAGGCTGGAATCCAACACTCTTCCATCACTACTGGATCGTCCCTTTCCTAACAACTTAGTCTTCATTGCTGAATGTATTCTTACAATATAATTTTTCTTGTTTCACATAGTTATTATTCCTATGACTGTATTCAAACAGGAAGATAGAGCATTTCTTCTGCGCACCACTGAGGTGGCTCATACAGTGGTAGATTTATTGTACTATTTCAGCTTAAACCTAACATGTGAATGGGGCACCACAGATCTGATGTGTTTCGGAAAGCAATGTCACTAGTTAACATTAAGGTGATGATAGAATTGCTTGAAAAGGGTCCCTGCCACCTGCGTTCAAGTGGGTGTTTGTATAAGTGACTTTTTTTTCATTGAGAAATATTTTCTATAGGCAGACGGCAGATTGTAGCTGGGGATATGAGTCAGAATTCAGCCTAAGCAATACTGACCCAAATGAAAACTTGGTTAGACTGCTGGAGTACTACAAATTGTCAGTTATTTAAGAAGCTTTCTCAAATAAAAATAATTTTAACATATGGGGCAATCTGTTCCATCCCAGTTGGAGACATCACTTCCTATCCATTAGAAGCAGAAAATAGATTTATTTTCTTTAGACTTTATTACAGCATAAAGTCACCCTTGCAACATCCTAATCTAGTTCAGAGAGTGAATTATAACCTTGCCTCACTGTGCAAACACCTTTAATATTGGTTCATTGTTACTTGTTATCAGTTTTTGCCCCTCTAACTTTTTAAATCTCATTTGCCAGTGAGATTTGATACAAGGTTGAAAGTCCTTTGGGAAAGGAATTGTTTGGTTTTGCTTAATATCTCTTTAATGGCTAACACAGCAGGACTTCTCAGTATCACTGTAGTCTCAATAGATGGAAACATTGAAGGTTTCCGGATAAGCAGTCAGACTTGTACTGAAAATGCCTTACTGGTTTATTTGTCTCCTTCCACTGGATTCTGCCAGTGATGTCAAAGGACCTACGGAGCCTAAAATAAATATAATGCAGTGCACAATCAGAAATACACATTAATATGTTTTATCTAGCATGGCTTTCATATGCAAGAGTACCTCTTGTAAGGCATACTGGTATTTTAATTTTTTTTCCTGTTCACTAGCAAGAGTTTCATTCTCATTAGCTATAAAAAAACAAACCAAGGAATTATTAGGAAAGGAAAGGAGAGCAAATGCAAAATCCTTTGTTTGCATTTTCATATGCTTTCCAATTCATGTTTTGCTGTTTCTTGACTATTATATGCAGTTTTCTTTCTTTCCCAAAAATAGCTGTACTAAATTGGCTACAAAGAAGGGCCACGGAGATGATTAAGGATAGTCTTGCTTCTATTGAAGGAAGGACTGACTGAGTCAGTCAGTCAGGCTAAGTCACGATTCTTCAGCCTGGAGGTAAGGTGTCTGAGGGAATGTTATGACAAAAGTCTTTAAGATCCTAAGTTAGCACAGTGAGGTTGAACAGGACATGATTATTCACAATCCCTCACACTTCCAGACCAAGAAAGCAACAAATTGTACGTCTAGTGGCTAGTTTGAAAGAAATAAAGGGAAATACAACCTACAGATAAGCTGCAGAACTCATTGCACAAGGTGACATGAGTGTCAGAAGTTTACACTTGTTCAGAAACTACCATATATTCACAGAATAAAAATCTATCCAGGTTATTAAACACAATGAAACTATTTCTGACTTGAGGTAGCAAAGTCCAGAACACTTACTGGAGGAGTTTACAGGGGAAATATCAGCATATATATCCTATGGTCTGTTCTAGCTTCATAGATATATGCTGTTGGCCACTGTCAGAGACAAAATGATGGGTGAGATAGATGTTTGATCTGAGACAATACAGCAGTTAAGGGTCTGACATGTTCCACTGCAGCCTGATTTGCCTATCTCATGTCTTTCACCTTTACAACTCATATTTTTACTTCATCACTGGAGTGATGATTTTTAGCCTGATATTGAGAGCCTCTGACTCTACACATCTTTGTGTAATTCATGTAAATTAAATTGCAATTAGAAAACCTTGTTCATGCCCACGCATTTTGTGTAGTAATAAGCAACCTGCCCATAGTAACTCAGTGGCCAAAATGTCACTGAAAACTCAGCGGTCTCTTATATGCAAATGTTTAGTGAGCACTGCCAATGATTTAACTTTGAACTTGAGACATTTTGATGACCTGTTGTCTCAAAATTAGCAGCAATGACATTTTAACTTTTTAACAAAGCAAGTGTGCAGTATGTGCTCCTAAGTGGTGTCTTCTTGTGCAGTAATTGTACATGTAACATGTACAGATGCACAACTGCTATTAACAGATCAGCCCTGGTAAGTACAGCCATCATACATCAGTTTCTACATACATTTAGCTAGTTTCTCATAGTCTAGTTTGAGTGGCTCTGAAGCATGAAGTTTTAAAATGTTACTTTAGTTACTTTGGTCGCTACAACTGTTGAGGATCTGTTTGTTCAACTGCTTCCACGTTTCTCCCTTCTTTGCCTGAATCCTCTTCTCCTGTGGGGTTGAAACCAGCAAAGTTCTGAAGTAACACCATCGTGTTCTTGTCTAAAGGCTAGTCACTAGCGATCAGGGCAGAGGCTATGCATGAGGAGATTAACGCCAATAGTTTCCTTGCCTTGCATCCAGGTTCACTTGCTGCTGGTACCAGACTGTCCCTGAGAGTTTGGAGCTGGGAAGAGAGGAGTTGTTTCTTTCCAGTAGCAAGTGTCAGAAATCCCAGTCTTCTTCTCTTGCTTTTGTTCTGAGACGCCTTTTTCCTGAATCTGTTTTGAGCTTTCTTCTTATCCCTTTCTTCTTCTCTTTTTGAATGGACACCTATACTGGATACCAGCTGTATCTCAATCTCCAGAAAGTTGAACCAAAGCTCCTGACCTCTTCTGGTGAGGTATTCTTGCTTTTCTGCCCCTTTTTCTTTTTATCTTCTACTCTTCTTTCCCCCCTGGTTTGATAAGGAGGGAAAAAAATCCATTTTCAGGAGCAACAAAATGCAGACCACAAATTGTTTCTACTCCAATCCTGGCAGCACAGGCTGGGAGTGCCTGACTCGGGATGAGAGACCTCAGTGTGTTGAGAGAGACCTGAGCTCTCCTGGAAGCCCAGTGTTGCAGTCCCTCACCTCCTTTGCTAACTCAAAGGACTTCCACACCTTCACATGAACCAGACTAAGGTAACTTGCTTGCAGTGCTATCAGGAGCACATTTTATGTAGAGTTTATAAGTCCAATGCAAATCACTCTTTCACCCCTCAGTTTCTTCCTCTTTCTTTCTCATCTGGAGCTGCTGTACAATAGATGGCTATCCCAAACTGAGCCATAATCCTGAAAGTTTTTTCTGACTTGAGTTGCTTTACAAAGTTAAAAAGAGAACAACACTATTTATAAGCACATTATGTAAACATTAGCAACAGAGGTCCAGCTGCTTAGCATTCAATTAATTTAGTTCAGTCAGTATTCCATGGTACATAGTTTTGTCTGCTCGTATTGTAAACACATCTTGCCCTTGAGCACTTATTTCATTTGACTAATTAAGATCTACTTCTAAGTGCTCTCATTTTGTTGCCAGGCAGACTCCCCCAATTTTAGATACAGCTGTTGTACTCGGTGAAAAAGGCGTTTGAAATCCAGGTCCATCTGGTTTGTGCTCCAGCGTGTCAGGCCAAAACCTGCTCTTGTTTAAGGCAGTACGGTCTGTTTTCAATAGGACTCAGACTGCAGATGAATCAGGACATGTTGTGTTTCTAACTTATGCCAGCACGGCTTATGCAAGTACACCTTATATTTCTATGCAATATTGTGTTCCCCTGTCTGAGATGGTGAAAACCCTTCTAAAGTTTTAATTACTTAATTCAGGTGTGTAAATTTTTCAGAGAGGTAAATATGGAGGCAAGTACAAGGCCACTGTACTTGGGCTTTTTAGATAAACAGTGAGAATGAAGTTTTCATGGTGGTTTCACTGTTCTGACTATGTAAGTAAGTAGCTGAATTTTCAATTCATGAACAATTGTAGAAAGATTTAAAGTTATACTGAGCTACATGAAAATTTTCATTCAGAAAAAATGAAGAATAATTGAGTGAAAAAAAGTACTTTTCTAAACCAAATTAATTTCAAATAAAAATACTAACTATTTTGACTTTTGAAAATGAAATACTGACTCTTTTTGGAAAATGTATTTCACAATGCACATGTATTGTGCATGTATTACACTTTTTCTGCATGCATATTTTGTCAAAATAGGTACACGTTATTGAATCAATATACTTCACTGGGGAAAAAGCCTTGCTTGAAAAATACCATGTTGTTCTTTAGGATATTGTTACAAGACCATGAAAGGAAATGTAGATTTCACTATTGTTTTAAAACTTTGTCACTGATTTGCTTTACTTGTGTAACCATAGTTCTGTACTGCCAAGAAATAGAAGCAAGAAAGTCCTACAAAGAACCAAAATTTAGGGAAAAGTACATCCAGATCTGTACTTGGTAATAGATTTATAGGTGTAACAGGAAAAAAAAAGGGGCTTCAGATTGAATTCTGGTCTTGGTTCTATAGATGTGACTCCCATTGCTTGTGAAGCTGGGATGGCATTGGCTTCTCCTGAGAAAATTTACCTCTGCTAAGGCACTGAGATAAGCCAGCATCATTTTAAACACTGTGACATGTACTGCAGTTCACAGCTGGGCTAAGCAGTGCAACCTACCAGCATTTTTTGGGGTGCCTGTGTTGCTGAGACTGAATTTGTGCTAGCAATGATTAGGAAAAAAATAGCAAAACTATGGTAGAAAATAGCAAAACTCTGTTACTACTAAGAAAATATACACCACTTTTCATCCATAGACTTTAATGCTATACAAAATCAATCCATCTCCATTTTGTAGGGAGACCTGGAGTGCATAAAGGGGAACTATAGAAGGAATATAGCATACTTTACCAACATGTTGTGTTACTAATTTCACCTTGGCAAATCAATGATAAGCCAAAGACTTGTGTAGAGAAATGTTAGGCCTTACTAGTCTGCTATGACTGTACAGCCTGGGCTGAAAATCAGAATTAGCAAGTTGCGTGTTCCCTTGGGCAATGAACAGGCTGGGTTCAGGAGCAGAGTACAGTCCTGCACCGAGGAGATGGATGGCTTCTTGGACACCAAAGTGTCTGTGATACTGCTATGGTTGCAATTTTTCCTTAAGCACTAACGAATGAGTAGGGGATTTCTGTGGCTAAAAGCATAGGCTAAAGCCAAGGAACGGGCTTTTTAGGTGGTTGATGTACAAAGTCTGTTTAATATCTGTAGTTTTGTGTGGAGGCAGACATGCGGCACACGCTCATTAGTGGACTAAGATGAGGTGTCAATGGAGGGGCAGGTGCTCCATAGAGAGAGAAGGTCCAAGGTCTTACAATCAAAGGATGCTGAATAATTTTCTGTGTGCCTAATCTTGTTGATACAAATTCCTGCCCACAGTAAGTGTGTGAAATATTTGACTTACGGGTTCTGTTGCTTTGACCCTAAATGTGAATTCAGACAAGGCAGTCATGCTCTGTGTGGTTTGGATTAGAAATGGTAATATGTTAAATAACTGTGTGTTTTCTCGGGAAGAGCTCTCTGTAGGTACTTTAGTGTTCATAGGCACTTACAGAATATAAATGAATGAGAATGGAGATAGATTGCTGAGGAGATTAGCCATATATTCTGAGTTAAAAGTAAGTCATTGAGGGTATTAGCCAAAATTGCACCTCACCAGCAGGAACAGATATACTGGATATGAACCTAGCAACCTTTAGGTGCTGCTTCATTAGCTCAGATCTGTACTTAGAGTTACTGTGCAGCCTTTACATTTTCCCTAGCCATCAGCACTATGCCTATGCAGCCCTGACCTTGGCATCCAGTGTCTCATGTGAAATGAATCATTGTCTAATTCAGTTTTGATCTACCTGCTGATGGACAGTTGTCCCTTATAGAAAGCAGGCTTGCACTCCAATGGTAACAAGTATTTGAGAGACTGAGGGAGACAAATGTGCACCTCTCTGCACAGATGGTTCCTGCATGGCCAGGGAGATCTGGGCTGGCAGTCTGGGAAACTCGGTGCTGCTATTTCCGTGGAAGCCTGATGAACTGAGGGCTGCCAATCACCAGAAAAGATAAATTCAGTGTAAAATCGTATCAGTATGAATGAACTCTTGAAACACAACAGAAATGCTCAATGTTTTCTTCTTGAAGTTTCCCACACACTGTGGTTTGCTCATAATGACCAATGTTTCTGTGCACAGTCTACTCTTGCACTTAATGTTTGTTGCTTTAAGTTTATAAGGAAGATGAATAAACAAATAAAGCTGTTAGAAGTGGTAGCAGAAAGCTAATGGAGGAAGCATTAAGAATTTTATCTGAAGGACTCAATTCTGTTCTCAGTTCTGCAGAGTAGATTCATTCCTGAGGGCTGGAGGACTTGTATGTGGGTATACTGCCCACTTAATAAAACTACTTCATGTTAATGTTGTCCCAGGTCAGGTAAGCTGTCTTTCCACATTGAGACTTGAGCTATTGTGTTGTGCCTATTTGTATTATTGCAGGGTCAAGGAGCCATAGGTATAGATCAAGACACAGAGTGGATAGGCACTGAACAGAGAATTTCTCAAGATTTATAATATCTGTAAACTCGGATGCATTTGGGGCAAGGCTTCATTCTCACAAATTGAAGTGAATCCATGAGTACCAGAATCTTCCAATTTGTTCTGGGTTTTGTTTGTTTTATACAGCAATTCACATCTTGGCAGAGGACAAGTAAATACATACACTGTACTTACGGCTGTAACATCCTAGGACAACTGCATTATCTCAAAGCACAACATGCCAGCTCTTCCAACAGTGTGATATGACCAGGTGCAGAGATTATTTTTCCTGCTGCTCTGACTGCAGAAATACAGACTCATTTAAGAGCACAGCTGTTTCCAGAGAAATCAGCCCCTCGTCTAAATGAACCCTTGTTTTTGAAAAGCAAGCCCAGCTTTTCGTTTTGCTGTTCCCCTGGCCTGGGGGCTGTCAGAGGCTGAAGACTGAGACCTGGTGAGGCTGTGCTGGGAAGCGACTCGGCCCCAGCTTTCCTGTCCTCTGCAGTCACCAGAGGACAGCCTGGGCCCTGTATTGGTACCTCTGAGGCTACTGGGATGGCATTAAAATGAGAAGAGCAGTCGCTGAGAATAACTCTGCATTCCTCTGTGTGCAACAGAAAAGTGCTTAAGATATACCAGATAGGTGACTTGGCTAATTTCATGTGCTCATGCACTGAAATAGTTGAGCGTCAAGTATTTGCTATTAAAATCTATGCATCCATATAGAGACAATCTATCCGTCTTTTTGAAAATAAAAAGGGAAAGTAATATAGACTATACTATCAGCATCTGAGTAACTTCTAAATTTGTGTGCAATGTAAAAATACATTGTGAAAGTAAAATAACTGGTTTATAGTCCTCTGGGGAAAGAAATCTTTCCAAAGTGTGGAAATAGAGCAGCCGCTGTGGCTTAACACTAGTGTACTGTGAAGAATGAATTATTTTAGCGTAGTGAGTGGCTTAAAAGATGAACGGTAAGGAATGACTTAAACTGAGCCAAAAATACATTTTAAATTTTGATGTGAAAAAAATGAAACATACAGTCCTACTTGGCTAAATTCTCAGTTTCAATATCAACAAGCTATTTGTGAATCTGTCTCTCAGAGTATCTGAAAAACAACTTGCTCAGCTCCACAGCTCTGTGCTAGTCTTTCTTTCCCCTGATGTTTAAATCTGCTGCTGTGGATGCTCGTGCCATAACTTTAAAACCACTCCTGTTTTGCTGTCAGCATGTTCTCTGAATGCCTCAGAAGGATGGCATTTCAGCTATGTCAGAAGTTAACGTGGATCTACAGATTGTTGCTTGCGTGCAGAGTCTCCATGGGCGATCCTTCTGAGAGTGAATTTGCAGTGATACAAGCTCAGCGTGTGTACTCTGCATAGGGTATACGGAGTGACCTAGGGTGTCTTATCTGAATGTCTTTAGAAATGATTAAAGTGTGTTTCAGATTGCAAAATGTGTTGCCCAGAGAGCAGTCACTTTGCTGTCCCAATGGGCAGTAGATGGGATCACACCAGCAGCCTGCGTGGGCCTATCTCCATTCCTGCTCTTGCTGGAATGTTTCCTATGGTACTGTCTTGCTTGTTTTATGAGTGTGCTGTGATAAAATGTGCTTTTCTGTTTTTCTGGTGTTAACTATGCTTTTGCTAGGGTTTGTGGGAGCTAGTTGCTTGAATATGGCATTTGACCCATGGCAGAGCCCTTGTGAAGGCATTTTGTGCATGTCATAGAGCAGGCAGCAATGGGAGTACAGAAGAAGGCATGGATGGAGACCCACTTGCACACTGGTGAATTGGATGAAATGCTAAGAAGAACCTCATATCACTTATAGCTGGCAGATTAAGTCAAGATGGGCAGACAGGAACTCTTCTGCCTTTTGCATTCAGATAGTTAATCTCAGAAAGATCCCACTGTGTGAGTGATCCGAGTTTTGGAACAGATACGTCGCTCACTCTCTTCACAGTGCACCAAGTTTGAAAGAAATTTAAGGCTGAGTATGTATTTTGGAGCAGTTAAAGGAATTGGCCAGAAGCAGAAGAGAGTTCTTATTCCCAGCACTACACTGTAATAACCAGAGACAAGTCAAACTGGAGAAAATGAGGGTTTTTTTCCCCAGGGTTTGCAGGGCCTGTGGGAAGCGACACATGCTGGGACACGGGTTTATGCCTGACACATCTCACAGGGGAGCAGGGGGAGTCTGACAGGCAGGTGAGTGAGAGAAGCTCTTAATTTACAGATGTGGCAGAACCTAAGCAACTGTGAGGGGTGGGAGCTGCCCTCACTAGAAACATGGAATCTCTTAAAAAAGGCATAGAGTTGAGCATCCTTCCAACCTTGTTTTTGGGAAGGGGCCTTGCAACTGGTTTTTAGAATACTCTGAGCAATGAGCTCCTTTAGGAGGGGAGAAGTTATGCCTTCTGTGGAAGCAATTTGATATGCTTGGTGAGAAGAAGCAGGATGAGACCAGATGCCCGTTTAGTGGTTTTGGATACTTTAGGGAAAAGACATGAGTGGATCCAGCTCAAAGCTCCTGCTGCCTCAGGTACCAGCACAGTAGTATTCATTAGTGAATTTTTATTGCCAGGCATGAATAAATTACTAGATATCTGGTGCTTGCAGACAGGCAAAGGAAAAGCTGTCTGGGAAAGCTTGGATTTAAGACAGGTTTTTCATCTCTAATAAAAATAGCCCTTTTTGTTTGAGGTGTAGGTTCTTAGATCCTTGGTAGTTCAAATGCAATCATACCCTGGATCAATGCAATCTTGTCTCAAGCAGGGAGCTGTGATAAATCTGTTCAAATCTCATTCTGTCAGACCACTCTGTGCCAACAGAGGTGATAATGAATGCTTAGGTATGAACACACAGTTGTTGTTTTTTCTGGCAACAAACTATGTAGAGGTTCAATTGGAGTATTTTATTGATTCACTGCAATATCACTTTAAGTTGGTTGCGCTTTCATCAAAGCATTACATATATATATTTAGTGTTAGGTCTATTTCTATATGAAGAAGGGACAGCCATAAAAACAATGGAGTCAAGGCAGAATTGCCATTTTCTGTACTGTAGCCAACTAAATAAATCTTCCTCTTTTCCCCAGCTCGCTCTGTTCAGGTTTCTGTGGGCTTGTTCAGTTCACCCACACAAGGGAAGTGGTTTCTAAAAGTGCTGCTGACAAGGCTAACGCATGGTTCAGTGTTGCAGTGTCGATCCCTGAATCATGCTGCAGCATTACAGTTGTCATAGAGACACAGATTTTTGAGACCAAAGGGACAGTTCTGATAATCTGCTCAGACCTGCTGTAAAACACATAGTAGCTTGCCAATAACTATTGCCAAATACCTTTGCCAAATTCGAGTGCAGCCTGGCCCTCCCTCTCCTGTGACAGTGAAACACGTTTCACTTAAGTTTGGGGGTGCTGGAAGGGAAACCCCATATGGGGATTAATTTATTGTCAGAGTGGTGCTGCCAGCACAACATTTTTTCCTGCAGCGGGAAAGCCAGGTGCAGGCTTAGTCCACAAGGTCACGCTGTGATTGTGATACTGGTGACTTCAAAGGGACAAAGAGTATTAGAGTAATAACAGTATCCCGTCTTCTAGGCGGTGCGATGAGGTCAGCACTTGTATTTGTAATGAAAGATTGCTAGAGTGGGGCAGTTGTGTCAGGAGTCTCTGACAGACAAGCGCTAGGTGATTTAGCTGCAGCAGTTTGATGCTACTGTCCCTGGTTGTTTGCCGCCTCCTTCTGTCTGCTCCTTTATCAGCTGAGATGTGTGTCTGCATCTCACCCATGCCGGTGCAGAGCCTGCCGCAGCTCCTGCCAGGGACAGTGGGCTTGTGCCAAGGCACTGGATTGTGAACTGCCATAGCAGTTGTAGCCCTTGCCAGAGGCTACCTGGCACAGCAGAACTAACAGCTGGGGGATTTAACATTTTAAATTGCCAAGCTGACATCCATCAGAGCACACGTGAGAGTGCCAAGCAGTCTTGGTAACCTCCAGCCAAGTGCTAAGTCTCCTCTGTCCCAGTATATGCTAATCTGTGAGAAATGGATTGTTACAGATTCCAGCTCCGCTGATGAAGCAGTTCCAGTTATAAAATCCCTTGATTTTATACACAGAAGTTTCCAGTGGCCATCATGGTATTAGACACTGAAACAGGTGTAAAACCTCTGATATGGTCTTCCCATCTGCCGCTGCAGAATTTGGAATAAGGTGAACTGCTTGAGCAAAGCCGTGAAAATATGTGTGAAGGAACATGTGCAGCAAAATGCTCTCCTCCTCCTAAATGTATACATTTCTCTGGTTGTCAGCTGTGCATACATAGCTTCTGCAGTCCTGTAAGATAGCTTCGGGAAAGCTGGAAATGTAATTTTTTAATGAAAATAATCTGCTGGCTCAATATATTATCCCTGCATTGGCTGCTCTGCTGGAGAGGTTTGATAATAGGGCAGCGTTTGATTCTTTGTGCTCTTTTCCCATTCCTGTGTAGCACAGTTGTTTTGCTGCTATTTGCAGTGCCTTGAATTACTCACTGGTAAGTATTATTAAGGAACAATTCTTAGCACTTTAGATTTTCAGGGATTGTCTTTGGCTAATTTCCACAGCGTCCTTGTGAGGTGTAATGACTCACTGCCTTTCTGTTCACAAATAGTGCTATGTTCATCTATTCTTTGAGTATCTTAAGAGCAATTCATCTGTGGGATTGCCTGGTTCCTCTGGAGCGTGCTCCTTCTGCAGTAGGAGTAAGTCTCCCTTAAAACCACAGGGGAACTCAAGAGAGGGCCAGGTTGTGTGTGCTACATAATTGGTGTGCTCTGGCACTGCTACAGAGCTGCACAGCTGTTGTGGATGCACTGGGGAGCACTGAGCTTTTGGAGGGGAAAATGAGTCTCCAGCTTGCTTGGTTTAGAGATGGGGAAGCACCTTGGGACAGGGAGAGGGCTCGCTCGGATGCCACTTCCTGCCACCCTTTAGGGACGAAGGAGATGCTGTAGCTCTCACATTGAGGGGGAGCCAGGGAGGGAGAGGGGGCAGTGTTTGCAGCAGCTTTCTGACCTCACATCCATGCACGGTCCAGCCACAGGCTGACCCTGGGTAAATAAGTGACACTGAATTGAGGAAGCAGACAGGGCTTCAAACACAAGGAGACAGGATGGTGCAGCAGGTAACACTTGAATTTGAGTGTAAAATCTGTTAACCGACATGCTTTCCAAAGGATGCTATTCAGGGAACCACTCAGCAGCCCTAGTGTCCTTGAACATGGGATTAGAAGAACATAAAGGTCATAAAGTTCAGGTTTTTTAGAGGAGTTTAACAATGGTGTGAAGAACACATGATCCACCTCGGCCATGGTCTAGTGTTTCAGCATTGGTTTAACTGTTAGGCTTTTGCTTGCTGTTTCTATTGCACAGTCCTACTGCTTGTGATTGCACCTGCAGGTATGCACCTCCATGCGAGCCATGCATTTACATCTGCAGGGTAGTGGAGATCAGTTTAATAACTACTCCTTTTTAAATGCAGGACAGATATTTTACATGACCATGCAGACCTTTGTCTTGGTTTATTATTCACCCTTTGTCTTTTTGCTTAAATTCCAAATTGTCATGTGCATTTTCTACAGGTATTGAACACTCCTCATAAACATGTATCTTAATTTCTGAGTTAATTTACAGTGTTTCTGCTGATCAGGTCTAATTTAAAGGGTAGGGCTGAGGAAAGGGCCCTCCACTTGGGACAAATATTTGAAACAACTAATAAAAAAGCAGATAGAGAAGATTCTCAGTGTGAGTTGTGGTAGTGTAGTTGAAAAAAATGGAGCCATGCCAGTTTTCACCAGCTGAAGATCAGACATGTTACTTCTATCTCAGATTACATGCTGCTGAGAGCTACTAGATTTAGGGCTATTAGTATTGCATAGATTTACACATCCATACAGGTCTTTTTGCTGTCTATGTGTCCAGTTCTGTTTATTGTTTTCTTTCTGCATGCATCATGCTTGCGTGATTACTGGCATCACCAAGATAAAAATGCTGTTAAGAAACAAAGTTAGGATTAAAAGAAGGTCAGTGTTAACTGTTACTACATTCCTGCTGAAGCAGAAGAAGAAAGTCAGTGGCAATGGCAACTTAGAGCACATCTCAAAGTAGCGATTATCATTCAGTGATGGTTTCCATGAATGCTGCTGCTCTGGAAGCTGGTGCCACGTAGGTTAAACCATATAACTGCACACAGTACAAAAATGAACAAAACCACTTTCCAGCGCTTTGAAAATGGTCTGGCAGTGCACATAGTGCACAGTATCTGTCTAGTGGCGAGAGATGCTGCTTGCTGTTACACAGGCAGTTCCAGGACTGCTTAGTGATTACAGCACCACCGTCCCTGGCCCTTTTATTTAAGGAACAGTTCTGCCCTGAGGTTTATTTAATTCCTGTCTCTCCCAAAATTGAGGTGGATAAGCCTTTCTTTCAAAGGGATATTTTTTAACCAAGAAAATGTTAACAATTTGATTTTCATCCTAGCTCTGTGAAGATTTGTATACTGGCACAACAGAAAGCTGAATAGCTGAAGCATGATGCAGAAGCTGGAAGGAGAGGTTGAGGATGGGAATCTCATAAACTGGTTCTGTCATGGAAGAAAATGTCACATCCCTAATGCATGTGGCATGAACAGAGAGGCAGTGGTCACGGTTATCACCTCTTTATTCACCCTCTCCAATCTGGCCCTGGTAGCTTTCAAGGGGATTAATGGGTATTACTAAGTGCAGAGTACTCAGGACAACTGGCTTACTTGTACTCAAATGCCTAAGAAAGAAGTAGGCAGCCTGCTCTTCAGAACTCTCTTCTTCTTCCAGGTATGATCAATAATTTTCAAGAGTTTTAGAGATGCAGAGGAGAAAAGCTGTGGTGCATTAGAAGGTGTGTTTTAGGTGGAGAAATTCAAAGATGCCAGTGCTCCTGACACGTCTGCTACCTGTGGGCTTTTGGTAGCAGGTAAGCATGTTTGTGCTTTTGGAAAATCATTCAATTGTTAGTAGAACTGATCTAAATACTCATGAGAACTAATGCACTCTGCCAAATTTGACCTGTTGGCAAATTGTGAATAAAGATTTTGTTGATTTCTTTGGATCAGCTCAACAAATATTAACATATCAACATATATATCTTTGAAGACATGAATTATTTATAGCAAGTGTTCAAAAGGTCTGAAAAGCAATTTTCTTTTGGGCATGTGTGACTGGCCACATGGGTGACATGGTATTCTCTCATCCCTGATTGTGTTAGCATTTTAATTGCTTATTCCATCTAATGCTAATTTTGATTCTTGATGAGGTCTCAGTGGTAGTACTAAGTCCATTCTCACTGAGCATTCATCCCTACAAAGCTTCGTTTATGTGAAAGCTTGTGAATAAAGAGGTATGAGCCAGCCAAGTGTCAGTCTGGTTTCGTTATTCGGGCTGCTAGCTGATAAATGCTCATGTACTTTGATCAGCTTTAGTCATGATTGGGCTGGAGATGTCAAATCAACTGTCTCCCAGCAAATAAATTCAGGTATGAATTCAGTATGAAGGCAACTACAGTATGAAGTCGCCCATTTTGATTGCTGTGGTACTGTATATATAACCATTCCTCTCCTGATCAGGTAGAAAAGTTACTGAAGAGATGTGTTATGCACTTTATTTTGAAAATCAAGATATGACTCATTCTCCAAACACATCCATTGCATGCCTTAATAAGTTTAAGCCAGAAGATGAGCCAAGCAGCAGAAAGCAACATAATGAAAACTGGTTTGTGCCAAAAAAGGCAGGAAACTGCAAAGCCGAAGGATGGGTATGACAACTATGCAGCTTAATGAGTGGCTCTGTAGGTCCCGTAAAGTGGTGGATTATGAGACTCAGACAGAGTTTTGCACTAGTAGAAAGTAACTGGGGAGATCAGTAGGGTGATGGGCAGCACTGGAAAGGATTACAATTGCCTACTGCCTCTGTTTCTTGGGAATGAGAAGAAAATGGCTGTATATGTGTTCATACACAGGGGTGTGGGTTTGCAGTGCTTCAGTCAACTCAGAGCAACGTAGATATGGACAGGCTAACTGAAAGCAGATGTACAGGGAAAGTTAATACATGATGGTCTAACACAAGTATTCGTTACATGCACATCGACTTGGCCCAGTTTGCCACACTACTGCATCTGTTGAGGGGGTTTAATACGGTGCATAACCAGTATGGCCTTCCAGAGACTTCCTTGTACGTGTTGAATGGTGAACAGAGAATAAACTATTGTGGTGACTCGGGACTGCAGCTATTGAGGTGCTTCATGGGGAACCTTGACAACAGTGTCTCCCTCCTTCTCTTTCCGAGATGTCTGCCTGCAATGCCAAAACACTAGGATCTTAAAAATAAAAACCAACATTTTTTAATCTCTAAAGAAATAAATAAGCAGGTTCTGTTCAGACAATGCTCTCTAGTAAAAATAATTTTCATTAAGCCTACTGTGAATGTTTACTTGATTGAAATCTTTTGCTGGTGGAATAAGAGGTTTGTTGTTCTCAACCTGGCAGAGAGTTTCTAAAATCACTATAAAATGGCACTCCAGGAAAAGGAGCAAAAGCAAATAATTCTTGAGGAAACATTTCAAGTTTCTTACCAAACAATTTAAAATCTAAATGAAAAGCTGCACCTCCACTGACTTATATTAAGGCTGATATTGATTATGCACTTACAAAGAACAAAATACTTCATTATGGAGAGTAATTTTGAAGGTATGTGCCCATTTCGATGCTTTAAATAAGGAATCTTTCTGGTGCCATCAAGTAGAAATTATAAACAAGTATAAACACTGGGCTTGAGAGCCCATCTTGTCTCTCATCAGTCCTCTAGACTGACTGTATGCTTTTTTCAGTGGCTGACAATCGCCACCTCACAGATGTGTTGAGATATATTACATTTATATATACACAACTGATAAAGACCTCTGCAGTTCAGAATAAACTGAAGTCTTTCCCAGCCACGGTTTCTAAGGCTCAAAGTGATTTTGTCTTCTTTGGTTTAGACTTACTTATTTTGTATTTGTGTTACAATGCTATCAAATGTCTAATACATGAATATTCCATTGTTTTGACACTGTGAAAATGTTTTTATTCGTCAAATCTAAGCAACCGAAGACTAATGGAATCCTTTTGAAAATCGATGCTGTGAGGTTTTGGGGAATTTAACCTCTTTTCAGTCCACAGTAAAATCTTGTATCATGAGTTTCTCAGAATGAAAACCGTACTTACTGGACTTCTGAGAACTTTTATTTCCTTGAATGGGATGTGTTGCAAACAATGAAAACATCGCTTTTGTTGATGACATAGGTATTAGGAAATTATTTTGGTTAATCCTGGGTCAGCTTGTTTCTGTTTATGTAACACTTCAAACTATCCATCAAAGTAGAGGTTCAAATGCTAAAATTGTTCTTTGTCTTCAGTAAACTGAACCAAAATACTGTATTTGGGGAAATCTGTTAATCCTTTCTAGAACGTCATACTTTAGAGAGAAGTATTATTACAAAAATAGATTGCTTAACTCCAACAGTGCAACAGTTGTAATGTGAAAACTGGAAATTCTTAGAAAACTGCTGCATTATTTTGCCGTCGACTCTATGTAGTCTTAACCAGTTTGTTTAGACAGACAGCCCTGTGGTCAGTGGCAGCAGCTGGCTTGACCAACAACAGAATAAAAATTCTTTTCAAAACCCTTGATAGACATTTCTCTAAAGGCTAGCATCATAAAAGATGTAAAGACTATGTTAATGACAAAAATTTGCAAGTGCGCTCCTTGATCCTGTGCTCATGGAAGACAATGGCAAAGCTCTCATTAACCTTGATGCTGAAGGATCAAGCCGTTTCCTTTTATAACCTCAGAGCGTTTTGATAAGAGCAATTGATCAATCCTGCCACCACCATGTGGGGCAGATGTTAATCTTGATGTTAGAGATGAATGCACTGAGGTGAAGTAATTAATTCAGGTTCTGCGGTGATTAGGCACTGAAGATGGACAGTGCTCGGTTGCTGTCCTCTGATCTAATAATCAAGAAATACTCTTCTCCCTTCCTTGACAAAAGATTTTGAAAGACATCTTACAAGCTTGGATCAACCAATATTGTGAATGAAACATATTCTGGCTTATGTATTACAGAAATACATTGGGTATGTTCAGTGTGCAAGCTCACTGCACACACAGTATTTGAACAACTTGCTCCTGTTTTACCTAACCTGTGAATATCTTTCAATCCACAGCTGTCATTTGGCCAACCCTCTCCCTCCAGTAACTTACAACTTTCAATTTCTAGTGTGCAATTTTGTTCATCCAGAGGATATCTGCGTAGATCCATCATGCAAGCCGCTGTTGTTGTGATCCTGTAAGAGGAAGGTGAAAACAATAATGAGATTTGAAACCACATTCTACTGGTTTGAGAAGGCAAGATTTTCTATAGTGGCTTTTCTTTTTGTTTAAATACAGAATGGTTATGCACATGGATTCCTGGCATACAGGCTTTACTTAGCTTGTAAAGCATGATTAAATAATTTATACAGCACAATATACTGGTTACAGTATAAAGCATCAGAGCATATGCTGAATATCATAGAGCAGGATTTCGACTGAAAACTTTACGTGCAAAAGTGTACGGTGTTTTGAAGAACATTTAGTGAGATTTCTACTTGGACATCTTATTTTTAATGTTCTTAATTCAGACATCTTTTAAAATTGTTTTGCAAGTTGTTTTATTTATAACCCGTACTGCCGATAGCTTTCTTTTTTCATTTTGTTGTCATCTACTGCTGTTTTAATTTTGTCTGAGCGGTATGTGCATTTTCATCCATGCTGTGGAAATATTGGTAACATCTGATCCATTATTTTTATGGTTTCATAATCAGTTTATCATTAACTATGATAATTGAACATCACCTCTTAAAAATGGCATGATGCAATCAAACACTTGTGAAATATAGTATCGTATGGTGGTTACTTAATGAACATTAAGGCTGGGTCTTCCAGATCCCTGCTCCTTCTAGAGGGCATGTGAGTTGATATTTGGTCCCTGAAGGTATTCTCCATAGCCTAAGCCTTCTGCAAGGCAGTTCCTCTCCTTTTGTTAGACCGTAAATCACAGAGCATCTAAGCAAATGCTTGCTGATAAGCCTGTGACACTTGGGAGGAAGATTAAGTGACTGTGTGAGGATAGGGGTCAAATTATAGCTTCTTTTAAAGATCCCTTTAAGAAACACACTCATAGTGGTGCTTTCAAACTCACAAAAGTGAGTTATCACTTGCATTTGCCTTTTTTGTAATAGATGGGTTCTTAAATGATTATAAAACTTCTGAAGTTGTGAAATGGGCAAACTTGGCTTGTAATTTTATTGGTGTCTCTCTCTCCCTCTCTCCAACAATTCCTACCTGAGAAAGGCAGATGATAACCTTTTGTTGGTCTGGATTTGGTCCTGTTGTTCCAGTTCCATGTTAATTAATGCCACAGGAACACATCTGGAGATTTTACTTTTGATGTGCTGAAAGTCAAGCACACTTACATGCTGTATTGAGGTGATAACTCTTGCTGTCACAGAACTGACAGAATTAAAAGAAAAAAAATGCTACATGCTTCATTACTGTGACATGCTTCAAATTATCCTAAGTCTACAAAATCCATCTGTCTACCTGTGTATAAGGACCATCTAGCAAGTGCTGTTAGGAGAACCAGTCCATGAAACTACTCTAGAATATTGTGTAAAGTGCCATGGAAATGGTATATTTATGCTTTTCCTCAGGCTGATTTTTGTCACATTAAATTGAGTTGCATGTGTCTTAACGGGTTTTGCATTTGTCATAGAAAAGGTCAAGGGCTTCAGCAGAGGTAGGACCTTGTTTAGTTTAGCCATGTACCAAATATACCTTACTGAGAGGCATTGAGAAGACATGCAGTAACCATTTGTCAGACCCCCACTTAATAATGCTTAAGATCATACATAACTATATACTAACATTAATCACAGTTAAATGCTTTTTAATGAAGGTTTCATAGGGTACTGTTTTGTTCCCAATTAATAAATCAGCCTTTATGGTAATTTAGGTCACCTATATCAACCAGATTTATTTAAGTGTGTATAGAAGTAGAAGTTCACATAGTGTTTCCTAGACCACAGAGTTACAGTGGCCAGCTATTTCCTAACGGCCAGTCTATCTGTACTGCTGACTTCTGCAGTTTGGCATATCCTACATAAGCTACATAAGCAATAGCAATTTGTTATTCTTTATAACATCAATGCAAATTAATTGTGCAGTAGTAAATAATGCAATTGTTGTATATCTGAGATTTAAATATTCCACATAATGATTTTTTTCCTGACATTGTAATTCTGACAACTGTATTGTTTTCTCATTATTTGTGCAGTTTTTGGTGCACTGGTTGGTTTAGTGTGTCTGATCACTACTATAATCCAAGAAGAAAAATGAATGTATGTGTTAGTAAGACACTGCACTGCTAATTGCAGGTGGGGTCTGGAAGTAAATACTTGGATTATGCAGAAGAAAGATAATAAACCCTTAGTATCTGTGTCTGGCAGCAGTAAGTGATCCAAATCTGCCTAGCCTGTCTATTGGTAATTTCTCATCCTTCATCCTTGTTAAATCACTCCTTGTCTCTATGCTACAAGGAAAGGTAAACCAGAAGCACTTCATCTATGTTCTCCGCTTCCCTCAGCTCTGCTTCGCATTCCCTGTAGGGCCTGTAAGGCAGTCGCCGTACTTTGGGGTCAGTCTCCATACTTTGAGGAAAGTCAAAGGTGGTGGTGGGGAGCAGCTCTCCCCTTTGTGACTGTCTTAACCCTTTAGCAGCAGTGCTGAATGCTACCGCGGCTTGCCGGTGCAACAGCAAGCTGTTGCTTCCAGGGAAGAGGGGAGTGACGGGGTTTTTGCTGAAGTTTGCAGAGACGAAAGCTGCATGACATGACATTCTGGGATAGAGCGAAGCCTGGATTGCTAACAGGCAAGATAAATAACATTTGCAAAAAAGCAAAATTAACTGATTTTTTTTTTAAATTGTGGCTTGGAGTTCAAGTTATCTGATCCACTGCTTAGTTTTTATTTTGATGTCTGACTCTCTGAATACCATATTCTTACTGTATAATCAAGTTATTTTTTGCCAAAAATAAAATTATATGAAAGAAAACATTGATGTCCAGTATTTGCAAAACTGACTTCCTTAAGTAATACTTTCAGAGGTTTCCCTGCAGGGCAGCAGGTCTTGTAGGAACAAATGGTAAAGCTTAATATTTTGGGTTAAGTCATCAGTGAGCAGTTAAAGTAAGTTCAGAATGAGTGTGGGAAGTGGAGTTATGGTTCAGTACCTAAAGCATTTCATCAAAATTCTGTCAAAAAGCTGTTCCTCAATTCTTGAAGAAGAAATAGAAGCAATATTTAAGACAGCAATGACAAATAAATGTGGAGATGATCAGAGCTAAACAATGCAAATTCTGTCATGAAATGTTTCCTCTGTTTGGAGGAGAGGTATCGAATTTTAATATGTTCGCTCTTTTTCTCTCAGTCAACAGAGCATAAATTATAAATGTATATGAAGATATGAACTGGGATAGACTCATTTTTTTTCCTTAAAAGCAAAATAAAATCTTCAAATCAAATAAAGGATAACCATGCTTCTCTTAACCACTGCAGAGCTGGGGCTCTAGTACACACTGGAAGTAGACTTTCATATCCCAGGTAAAACATTGCTTTTATTAAATCAGTGTTAATTTAACTTCAGTGGTATCAGAGAACTTAATCCCATAGAAACTGTTTGACATCAGAACCCAGTCCCATGTTCCTGGTGTAATTGGCCTAATTTTTCTGGAACTTGGAAGAATCTTGATGTTTAAGATTTAATGGGATGTCTTGTAGGAACAGTTATTGAAGGAATAGAGGAAGGCAGAAAGAATGTACATCTGAAGGCAGAAAAACGTACATTTAATCTGCAAATTTTTTTCTCTGTCCATGCCACGTACAAGGTTTACAGTTGTCATGACTGCCGAGACTGTAAATTTCCAAGCAAAGCCTGAGTGCTCGGCCCTGGGACAAAATGTCAGCTCTGAACCTGCAAAGAGGCCCAACTTCTAGTGCTTGGAAGCGCCTACTTACAGGACATAACATTTGAGCATTAGCATTATTATAGGTTGGTATCATGTATTTTATATAAGGTAGTGTGTACTTGGGAAATCTGTTCAACAGTCTGTGTATTGCTTGTGTGGCCAAATTCTATTAAAACAAAAGTTATACGTTAGTAAAATTGGGAAGGGCCAATAGGTGATTAAATATTAATGCTTTCACAGATCTCATTAGAAGTTGAGAGAAAATTGGAATATTGGGTCCTGAGCCAGATGCAGTAAAAGATTTAGCTACTTAGTTTTAGATATGAGTACATTAGCATGTGGAAACTAATTTTTTTAGATTGGAAAATGATTACAATTTGGCTATTTTTTTTTTCTTTTTGTTTTTTTTTTTTCCACAAAATCAGTAGGAAATACATCTTTGACTCTAGGCAGACAAGCTGTCAACCCCTAGGTCACTGCTGTAGACTACATACTTTGAGATAACACTCAAGTTTATAAGGAAAGCTTTTGTATGGATTTAGGTTAGCAAGTGCAACACACATTTCCTTTTAATCACGCTCAGAGAAACAGTAGAGTTGCATAAACATGAAAAAATAAAAAGCATCTTGAGGAAGACGTGTACAGAGGAATACACAGCTCAAAGAGTTAAAGCTGTAAGCAGCCGAGAACAGGGTCTAGCACGAGAAGGGCTCAACAACCTTTATTATATCGGGTGAAGTGACCTGTTCTACTTAAAAGTCACACAAAGATGAGGCCAGGAAAAATGTGTCAGACTATGGGCTTTCTACTGTGTTTTATTGATACCCTGAACTGGTAAGTGTTTGCTTGATTTTCCTCTCCTTCATCTTTGTTTGTCGTTGAGAAAAAAATTTAAAAAATGGATTAAAATTCACAAAGAAGTGAAAATGGTTTTTAAATGTGGAAATCCTGTGAAGTGCCTTTCTGAAAAAGGGGTATATTTATATATGCGTGTTGTGTATTTATATGTATGTGTGTAAATAAAGATGCTATTTATATTTTGGATTAAGCAGAGGGATGTGGATTTAACACACTGCAGATAAATAAACATTAGGTCAATTCTTTCTCCCAAGACTTTATTAGCACTTTGTGGTAACTATTTTAGGCAGAACCACCCAGCCAGCCAGTGGTGCTACAGCTATCAGTCACCATAACCTACAGTGCAGCCAGCTTCTGGCTGTGCAGGAGCTCACCTGTTCTCAATGCAATAACCAGGCGTGTCTCCAGAAGCCACTTCTTTCAGTGCTTGTGGACAGTGGTGGCGTGGAAAGGTATCATCTCAGGGATAGCCGGCATGTTCTGGCTACGGCTCCCGCTGGCCTGCAATGCTACTGCCTCCTCCTCCCCTGCCACCATGTTCCTTTCCTCCCAGTCTGCCCCTTCAGTTGCCCACATTGAACCTTGAACGAAATGCAGGTAGCTCAGCAGTAAGGCTGGTAACCTCAGGTATCAAGGTGATGAGCAACTGGGGCAATAATATCTTGAGCTAGGATAGCTGCAGCCAGAAAAGGACACATGGTCAAATTCTGCAATGCCTTTCAAGGGCTGAAATATTGTTTTTAAGATGAAAAGAGCTGCAGTGGTCAGGAAAAAAAAAATTACTGAAATAATCAGAAGAAGAATTAACTATAATAGTACCACTGGCTAGTGCTGTACTATAGTAATGGACTGGAATTCATGCTGAGACCTGGAGGAATCATTCTGAGTTTATTGCCTGTCCCTGTGTACCTAGTAACATTCCTAAGAGTGAACACACTTGTCAAATGTAGAGGAGGAATATTTGGTTTTCTCTGAGGTATAAATACAAATGTCCATTTCCAAGCAAAAGACAGGCATGAAAAGTTAATCTACAGGCTGTCAAATCAATCAACTGCATTGGCTTGAAATAAGAATGTTAAAAAAAAAACCTTAATAAAAACATTACTGTCCCTACTGCTCTTTCCATTCACGTATGTTCTTCTCCCCAAAAGCTACTGAGCTGCCTGCTTGGGCTGCCGTGCTGTCCTGTAGCTCCCCTAAGACACTCCTTATCCCATTCCTTTTTCCCCTCAGTCATATCAATATAACAGCTGCCCAGCCAAATAAGGCAGAATTTGCCCGAGTTGATTATTGTTCTTGTTAGGTTGGTTTAACATGGATCAGTTCATTGGTTGGGCTCGCTACTGAGCCCCAAAGATGGTTAAATGGCACCATCTCTGAAAAGAGTATTTATGATGAAGAAGTGATGAAGGCAGTGCTCGCACACAATTAATTTTGTCAGGTTACTCCATTGTCAGTGTTATGCACCAGTGAGTTGCCAAGGTCAGCCCATTGCTGGTAAGCTGCTTGAGCTTTGTCTCAGACAGAAGTCCTGGAAGAGTCAAAATGCAATTCTTAAATGTTTCCTGTCCATCTCAGCAGTAGAGCCTAATCCTGTGGGATACATTCAATATGTCTTAGGCAGGGGCAAGCCACTGATTTAACACACAGTGTGACATCCATCTAAGAGAGAAAGAATGGTTTGTGAGTGTGTCTTTATAAGTCCAAATGGTTACCAGGTCTGATGCAGGAGATGTTGGTGTGCAGTAAGCATGTGCCTAGTCTTGCTGTTGTGGTCATTTCATTGTTTAACATAACCCAGGCACTAGTTTCTTAGGTTGGTTTTGGGCCTACAAAGCTATGCAGTGAACGGTGTCTTTTTCACTTAATAAAAAACAGGAGTTCTCTCTGAGAATACCTGGTAGCTTGGTGGTGAGGGGAAGGTAAAACAAGAAATCAGAAATAGTCTTAAGCTCTTCCCAAGACATCTGCCCTTAGTCAGTGCTGGGGACAAGATAATGGGCTAGATGGAACTTTGGTCTGGCCTTTTGTCATAATTTTTAATGTTTTGACCTTTAACCAAGTTAACAACTTAAGTGGAGGCCTACCCCTCACCACTTTGTCATCCATCTTAGGCTATCATTCATTCCCCAAATCCTGCCCTTCTGAGTCCAACTCGCCCAGCACGTTTATATGGATAGCCTGCATGTGCAATAAATGAGTTCAGGGTAGTGCTTCTCAGGGAAGCAAGGTCTAACTTCCTTCACAGGATATAATACACTCTAGAAGATGGGTGGAAATAGTCCAGTCTTCTACAGGAATTACAGTAGTAGAAAGCAAGATTGATTAAAAAAGAGGAACATGTATCCCTGATATTTCACTCCTGTATGCCCAGGAAATGTTTTCTATTTGCAAATATTTGATCTAGTCTCTTGCACCTGTGCACAAGTGATAGCACTGCTTCGTTTTTAGAGCTCTAGTTATATGAGTGGTCCTGCTGAGTTACGCACATGACCTGAAATTTTGCCAGTAGAGATTGTGGGATCCACAGACTAAGGCAAGTAGAAGTGGGTACAGTGCATTGTAACATCTTTAGTGTATATGGTAACACATATTTTTAAAAGCCTGAATCATGAGATCATGTAGACAGAGAGATGAGATGTGGATATTGCCACAAAATATCTGAAAAAAAATCACAACTCCTTCATTCTTTTTTAGATATACACAGTGGCAAGATGTGCAAAATTAAAAAGGAGAGCTCTTAGACTTGTACATTGTAGATTCATTTATGCCTTTGTAAGCAAGCCTATGATGGTGTCAGACTGAGTCACTGGCATTTTGTGCTGAGTTGGAGCAGGTGTAAATAACTAATGCATGCTACAAAGCAGAGGAGCTGCAGGGCTGTATCTTTATCTCTGGCAATTCCAGCCATTCACGGTGAGCAAACTATTAACGACTACAGTATGAGAAGCAGATTTGTGCTACCATCTATTCAAGTGTAAATACTCTTTTGCTAGACTGAACTGACTTTGAATTTGAAACCCGTTATCCATCTGCTGTTTTATTCTTTTTTTTCCCTCTTACAGGTTGTATTTACTTTCTTTGCCTTTTTATTTTTTAAATGATGAAGGGCTGTTTGCTGGAAAAGGTCACTGCTGGTCTTCCTTTAAGGATGCCAGGTTCAGAAATTTCTTGAAGAACTTTGAAGCTTATGGACTTTCTGATGAGGGCTTGCAGCTGTAGTGCCTTGTGATCATGGTGCTGTGATCTATAGGACAGTCCTGTGTGCTGCCTAAGAACTGCCTGCAACAAGCAGATGGCCTGGATACTTCACCACCAGTGCCACCTTGAGCACTGGGCTGCTGCATGCTGGCCCCTCCACTGTGTTGGCAGAGGTATCTGTGGGACAGTGGTGTTAACCGGAACAGTGAGATATTGAGGGCTAAATATCCACTTTTCCACAAGGAAATGTTATTTCTAGTCCAAAAGAAGTCTCCTGTTCACAGCATGTCTCTGTGACCAATCGTGCTGTAGAGTCGAAGGGGCGGTGTGCTGCAGGGAGTGGGGGCCAGCAAGCAGCTGTCTCCTGGAGAGCAGGATCTCCTTTAGCTGGCCTTGCTGCTGACCCCCTCCTCCTCCTCCTCAGCTCACGAACCTTGAATGGTCTCAACCACCATTCCTCCTTAAAAACAGATCACTTATTAAACTCTGTAAATCCAGAGTGAGAGCTGCTCATTAGTAACAAGTGTGTGGGTGGTCATGTCAGGTGTCGAGGTGAGAACCTGATGGGAAGGATTCATTACACTCCTTCACTACCTGCATCACGTTCTCTTTGGGTTTATTCAGTGATCCCCGTTGAAATCTAGCACTACACTGTCATGCTCAGCATATTTTAAAATTTGATTTGAGCTAGCAGCTGGTTGATTTGAAGGTAAGTTTTGGAGTCAGTAAAAGAAAGCCAAGTACATTATAAACACTAGCTCAACAGATATTCACCCCTGAACTCATCCTCACAATGAATCAGACCTTTGAATGTAGAGACATGCAAAGTGCCTAACACTATAAAGCATAACCTAACACAATAACATCCACATGAGGAGGTGTTCAGCCCTTTCAAGGTGTCTGATTCCTGGGAAGAAGTCAGGATTTCTTACGCTATACTACATATGCATTCTGGCCAACTCTTTTTATATTTTGTTCACATAGAACATGGACTTCTACAGTCAGTGCCAAGTAGAAGTGTCTCAAAAGTTAGATAATCTTTGACTTGGGTGCTGTAGGCAATAAAATATTTTGGGGAAGGGGATATCACATTTTAGTTGTCTTGGGAGATTTACCTTGGCACTCAATGTAATTGTCAGTAAATTAATCATCATTATTTTGCTTAAAGAAACAAACCCTTGCCGAATAGTCTGATTTTTACCTGCCAGAACTCTGCTTCAGAGAACAGTTACATAGTACTATCACAAAGCAGGGATGGGGTGAGGAGATTACCCAAAATGGGGATAAACAGGCTTGCGGCTTCTGCCTTCCCCAGGAGGAGAGCCTGAAGCTCCAGGGCAGCGGTGGGAGTAGGAGGCAGTGGGGAAGGGAGAGCTCTGATGTGGAGGAGTGGGGGGAGAGAGGTAGTGGGAGAAAAGGTCTGTAAGAAAATATTTTGCTTTGACTGAATTAGAAACTTCTAAAATCAAAACCTTAAACCAGATACGTACTTTTTATAGATCATGTGAGATCTTTTTCTGTTCAATACAGTGTATCAGAAATAATTCAGAGTGAAGATGAATGACTTGCTTGTAAAGATCTAGAAATAAAAAAAAAAATCACTAAAATGTTACAATGTAACTTTTTAAATATTAGCAAAAAGCTCTCTTTCTTTGATGGTTGTAAGCCAAATTTCAGTGCAATGAGAATTTTTACTGCACAGCTATAAACCCATGAAAATAAATTTTATAATATAAATCCCAAGAGAACTATAACTATACCAGGGCAAACAAGATACTTCAATAAAAAGTGCCTGAGAGTTGGAGCTGAAATTTACTGCAAAAAGTAATTTAGTTTGACAGCGCAAGTATGTTGCAAGCTAAAAAGAAAAAGAGAGTGAGCCAGATGGGAATTGCTTAGCATAAAGGAAAGTCCAAGAGGGAAGTAAAGTCAGATAACTGGTTTTCAATCGGGTTTTAATAAAAAAAAAGGTGCTAGGTCTGTAACTTTTTCAGTGTCTCTATACAAACCTTCTAAAAGTGACTAAATTCAAGAAGAGTGATGTTACTACTGAAATTCCTAGATGCAGATAATAACCATGAACTGAAATATCCTGCTCAGGAGGGAACAGAGGTCTGCTAGATGGCAGCAGTGATGTTAGTGTCATTTGGTATCTTCATCTTTTGGGTTGTTTATTTTGTTGTTGTTTATTCCAAAATAAAACCGAACCAGACACCAAGATATGTATTGTGTGTGCATGAAAGAAAGACATGCACATGTTCAGATGTCTCCCCTTCTTTGGCAGAACAGGAATCTAGGCAACATCTTCCACAGCCAGCCTGGTTTGTAATTGGAAGGCTTCAGGATGTGCTTGGTCAAAATGACGGGTAAAAACCAGATTGTTTCTGGGAGCAGGCATACTTCATATTGACCCATTGTTATCTAACTTCCTTGTAACCAAGGAAGATCTTCCTGGATTTTGGAAGCAGGGGTGAGTCTGGCAAAGAGTGCTGTCATTTCCCTGTAGGTGCTGTGCGATCCTTCATGAACTGTGACTTCTCATGTAGCTTCTACACGTCAGCATTACCCATATCAGTGCATCTCAGACAGAAACCTGCAGTCAGGGGAGGAAATGTGCAGAAGCAAGGATCAAAACAATTTCTTGCTTTCATATTTCTTGCCTTCTTCTGATGCCTGACCTGTTGGATTTTCCAAGATGGGGGAGTCTGCTCCTTCTCCAGTGGTTGTAGCTTTACCTACGCACTGGAAAAAATGGGCCATAACAGTGGCTTCAGTACTAAACAAACTTGGCTGAGAGACATAGAGATCTAGTGGTTTTAAATGAAGAGAAATGAGGTGCTATAAGCTTTCATGGGTGGTACCTGTCTCACCTGGGGAGGTACCTGTCTCTTTTTGTTGGTTGTGTCTGGCTCAATGTCCAGCTTCTTCTGGAACCATGAACTGAGTGGGGAGCTGCCTTGGAAAAAAAATGGTAGAAAATACAAGTAAGTGCTAAACTTCTGTGTTTTTTGTGGAAACAGGTGCCTGACCAGGCTAAGCATCTATTTAAGACGTGAAATGCTAAGCTTTTTGCTGATGGTAGATCAGCCTTGCTTCTTTTTTAGCTATAAGGAAGAGGAACTTAGTAACTAATCAATTGCAGAGAAATTTGACACGAGATTTTTAGGACTTCATGGTCCTATAGTGTTTGAAACTACAGTCCCTGCTCCTAGGAGAGTGCAACAGAGAGGGAAGGCAGCATTTTCTGTAGGGGTCCTGTGGAGAAAAGAAGGAAAGGTAAGAGGGAGGAGGAACCCTGATGCAAAGGAAAAGAGGCTTCCACTTGAATCTGTGGTTAGTTTTATGGCCACACTTCTTTATAATGAGCTCACGTATAAAATCTATTAACGACATGTATCACCTAGGAAAGATTGCAATAGCAGCAGTAAATGGCTTCTTACAGTATGGCAGTGTACTGCTTTATGTTTGTAACTGACTGTAAGACCTAATACTTGTTAAAATATGCTTTTACCACTTATAGAGAAGATCTTAAATTATCAAGCCTTTACAGACCACTCAAGCGATTCTTAATATAAAGTGTGATTGATTTCTGAAGGTTTTTCTCAGGTCTTTGGTGTTCACTGTTTTCCCATGTTCTCCCATCCTGACCAGACAGTCAGCACACCTCTTTTGTTCCAGATAGGTAGCTGAATGTGAAAACTAATAATTCCAGTCAGCGAAGCTGGCAGTGTAATTATGTCTTGATACATATGTTGTGAGGAAACTTGAGTGCATCTGAAGAAGCTGAGCTGCTGCAGTTAATCTACCATGTGCGGTGACTAATTTCATTGGAGAACTGAAAATAAAATGAAAATCTTGCCCTAGGACCTTAATGAGAGGATCTTTGCTTTTGCCAAAATGTTGACACCACCAGCAGTGTAAAGTGTGAACAAAGAAATTAGATTGTCTTTTTGCACACCCCTGACTTGGGAGGAACGCTGATGTGATTTTTGTGTAGAAAACTGATAGATGATCATGCCCTGTCAATGGATCTTAATTGGAAAACAAGATAAATCAGAGAAGAAATGAATGTTTTCATTGCATGTGGCCCAAGACTGATTCTGTGACAGTGCATCAGTTTAAGGCATGTATTACTTCAAAGAGATTTCTAGTTAGAACAGCTTATTAATTCTCATAACTTTTTGAATGAGCACAAATTAGTTACGACATTGTGTCGTGGTTTAACCCCAGTCAGCAGCCAAGCACCACGCAGCCGCTCCCTCACTCCCTGCCCCCTCTACTCCTGGTGAGATGGGGAGGAGAATGGAGAAAGAAGGCAGAACTCATGGGTTGAGATAAGAACAGTTTAATAACTAAAGTAAAATATAATACTAACAATAATAATAATGAAATAGAATAATAATAAGAATAGTAATGAAAAGGAATATAACAAAAAAAAGGGGGGGGAGAACCCCCAGCGATGCACAATGCAATTGCTCACCACCTGCTAACCGATGCCCGAGCAGCAATCCACGCCTCCCGGCCAGCTTCCCCATACGTTCCATGGTATGGAATATCCCTTTGGCTAGTTTGGGTCAGCTGCCCCGGCTATGCTCCCTCCCAGCCTCTTGCACACCTGCTTGCTGGCAGAGCATGGGAAACTGAAAAGTCCTTAACTTAGGATAAGCGCTACTTAGCAACAACTAAAACATCAGTGTGTTATCAATATTATTCTCATACTAAATCCAAAACCCAGCACTGTACCAGCTACTGAGAAGAGAGTTAACTCTGTCCCAGCCAAAACCAGGACACATTGAAATAAACTTGGGACAGTAGGGTGTTTCTGTTATTTCAGCACAGCTTTTTTGTAGTTCTTATGCCGTATTTTTCTTTGTGAATTGTGCTGTTGAGTCAGTTAAAACAAACATAGGAATAAAAATTGTACCCTGCCATTCATTTTAATTAGAAAACAAGATTTGGGACACAGTGGGAAGGGAAGGATCTTTGGGTCGTTGTTCGTACTACTGCAAGTACCGCCTCATGATATTTCTTTCAGAACCTGATCAACATGTGTCTTAAAACACTTGGGAGTAGTAGGGCAAACTATTAAATAGGAAGTTTTTGGGGAACCACGTTTTTCTGATAGTTAGCCCTATAATTTGCAGCCTGAATTGATTCATGGCTGGTGTGTACCCCTTTGCCTTTGGGACAATATTGTCCTGTGGCTTACACAGCACTTTTCCCTAATGTTGTTTTTCCCCTCTCTGGACAACAAGCACGTCTCCTGTCAGTGCTTCTTTTGCTGGGTGAAACAAAATTCTCTGTCCTTGTTAAGTGGACGCATGTCCTTTCCCAGCTGCAGCAGCACTAGATGAAGAGGTTACCATCTTCTAATTTATCCCCCCTTCCCTGGAAATTAAAATCCATTATTATCTACCAGCAGAGCTACTGATGTGAAAACACCTTGAATAGTCTTTATGAATCTGTTTTTGTTGACTGGCAGTTAAATTGGGTGAGGTGGTAACTAGCTCATAGTGACTGAAATAGATTAGGAAGAGTTCACCAAAGCAACCTTAGTTAGCATCTATAACAGAGCTAGCAGAGAAATGGTGATGGGTAACTTGGAGTAGGCTGGGAGAGACCTTCTTAAACCAGCACAGTGTGGATTAGGAGAGAATATATGTGTACATATGTGGGGTCCTCTGTGTGAATGTTTTATCTGAGCTTGTCCTGTTCACCCAGTTCTTCAGCTGGGCTTGCATAAGATGGAGCGGGTTAACAAGCCCCAGAGAGTGAGTAGCTTAGTTATACTTAGAGCATTTAGTTTCTCCTGACTGCCAACACTGATGAGTCATATGTAGATTTCATCTCAGTGGGTCACATCTTTGAAAAGAAAACTGAGTTTGTGCCAATGAGATATTTTTATCCTAAAAGATCTGTTAACTAAACCCACTATTGATAACTTTGAACTAGTAGAGGGTGGTTATTTTGTATTTGAATGTCTTGGGGGGGGGAAATATTTTCACTGTTTTTGTCTTTCAGTAGTGGTAGTTGTTTTACAAGGTAGGTAGCTTGTGTATACCAAAAATGCCTTATGGGGAAGAAAAAAAATACAAAAATTGTAAGCAGTTCTAGAGCAGAATATATATATTAATTTGTTTAACTTCATTTATATTTTAATAGAGGTGAGAACAACCTGCTCCAATGTTGAAGCTTTGTCCTGTTTTATTTGATTTTAGACTTCCTTTATATTAAAAATGTAATTTCTTTTTACTTTTAAAGAATGATACTTAGTGCTTTCTTATATTCACTGAATGCTGTGTGCACCAGTGATCCAGCAGACTGATACATAGTTGTATGGCATCTTGAATGCACAACATCTGTCACTGCTCCTCTGTAAACTGAACATCCCTCATAAACAGAGCACACAGCTTGCTTGTTATAAACAGTGTTATTTCAGGAATTAAATATATATTTCATAATTTAAAGAAGTCTGTATGTCCTATAGATAATACACTGTATAAATGCTTTCCCCGTGATATCTTGGAAGACCTTATTTTGTCTGTTTGCTTTTTTTTCCAATTTTTTTTAATTGTTTTTTTTATTCCAAAACATACTTATTACTTTTAAAAGTTTCATAAAAAGATTGCCTAGTCATCCAAGTTAGATACTCAAAATCCACTAGCTATTCTAATTTCTCCTTGGCACAGAACACTTTTCAAATGGATGGAATATGGGACAGCCAGAGAGGTGGACCTGTTCAAGTAGGAGAGCAAAAGGTCCAACTAAGTACTTAAAGTTCAGGTTGTCCACTCCATGCCTCATTATGCAGTATAGACATACGTTTTGATACTTAGCATTTTATAAGGCTGCCAGGTTGTAATTAAAACTGTGCCAATTTGTATCTGAAATCCAAGAATCAGTATGAATGGAATCTCATGGTACCTTTTTACATATTTGTTTTGACTGTAGAGCTGCACTTAGAGTACTCGCATAGAAAGGCTGGCTAGAGAACACTTGATTTTTCACTAAAATGATGAAGGTAATATCTATGTTCTGGATGGTGGTGTGAATACATTCAGCAAGATCGCATGCACTTATGAAACATGAGGAAGCTGGATGCTATGTGAATGTGGGGATGTACCAGCTATTGGATCTTCCAGCAAAGAGAATCAAAGCCTTGATGAAAGAAACAAAATGAGCACTTTTTATGAACCAAAGCCATGAGCTGAATGAGGGCAAGGACTTATCTGTCCTGATGTTTATGGAGCCGAGGAAGACAATATTCATGTACTTTTGAGAGTTTCCTGACTCAGGCTCTGGTGTTGACCTATATCAGGCCTTCTTGTCACCTTTTTCCTCCTGCCTCGAGTAAGCTTTAATATTCTGCAAGCTCAGACTCTGCAGGCTTTTGTTCTCTCCTAGCAACATATCTGCATTTGATTTCTACAAGTAGTTGACATATAATTCCTCATGGTATCTGTTGTGCCTGTTTCTTCCATCTTTAGCTTTAAGAGCACAGTATGATGAACTTTGTTTAACGCTACTGTGCCTTTATTCATGCAATGTTCACGAGGACAGAATAAGCAAAAATTTCCTTAGATGTTAGAGATGCTCTTTACCATAATGTTAAAGTACTGAATTAAGATTGAAGCTCATACAAACAGACAAATTTCTTTTCCGCTCAAGTTGTCTGACTCATTAAGGAGAATTTTCAGAGAAAATCAGGTTGTTTCTGGTGTTTAATTCTCACTTTGTGTTGTTTTGTCACAACCTTGCTGTGTTGCATGGCTTCTTGGAGCCCCAAGAGGTGGCTAGGTAATTTTACTTGTTTTCTCTCCCGGGACAAGAGAGAAATACAGTAGCACACTGCTGCTTGACTACTGTATTGTATTTTCTTCTGGATTTCATAGTTCAGAAGTTCTTCCCTGAAATGTTTTAATGATAGAAGTTGTAATAAATTACATGGGCATTCTTTCAACAAGATAGCTAATGAAAATGTAGGAAAGTATGAAAGACATCATGCCAACCTGTATTGTTTTGAAACTCTCATCCTTCCACTTTCCATCCTGTATAATTTTTTTGCTATTATTCTCATGTTTAGTAGCTAAATAACATGTTATTGCTAAGGCTCAGTGTTCAGGTAAGCCTAAAGAAAAGGTGCTCTAATAATCTACAGTCTTGATGACTGCTCAGTGGATTATCATGAACTCAAGATTTTCAAAGAGCAAGATGGCTTACTTCAGAGATAAGCAAACAGACAGTTCCTCTCTTACCCCCAGCAGATCAAGATGCAAAAGGAATATGTAATTTATAGGGAACGATTTACACTCTGGGTTTAGCCCCTTTTTTGCTATTTCAAAATCATCTGAGAGAGCGTGAGTTCCTTGGGTGAACAGGCTTAATTCCATACCAGTTACCCAGTGGTTTCACAGAATGATTTGTTTTCCTTGAATGGACACCTTATTTTTGTATTGAAGGAAGGAGTTGGGAACCTTTCCGGGAGAGGGATCTAAAAATGGGTTTGGAAATGTTATATTTGAACTTTTATATCTTGCAGCTTCTACTAGTTTAATACATTCTTCATGGGTCTAATTTAAGGCTTCTTTGGAAGTAGGAATATTTATATATAAATTTTACTTCTTGTTACATTCACACAAAATAAGTGTATGCCTGGCATAGTAAGAAGAACTGTGACAAGTTTTCTCCTTTGACCTTTTAACTCCTCTTGCTATGGCCAGGGCTGTCTCTTTGAGTATGCTAATAGCTCTTCAATTTGGCAAATAATACCTCGCTTATACTGATAAAATTTCTTACAGGTGACTGAGTATGGCAGAAGATTGAGTTATTCCCCATGCGAGTGAAAATTTATGGACAGTGCTGTGCAGTATTCAGGCAGCTTTACTTATAATCTTATGGGCATGCAGGCCTTTGAAGTTTTTCAAGAAAATGCTTTGATATTTTCACTAGGATCTTAAAAATAAGTTTGACATTTTGCCATTAAGAAATAGTAGAAAAAAAGGAATTAGAAATGGAATAAAAGATCACTAGTGAATGAAAGCTCATATATATATCAAACAGCCATCAGCTCAATGCTCATAAGACAGAAACTGCCATTGCCATTGAGAAAACATTTCCAATGAAGCAGGCACTCCACCATTGACGTCTCAATCTTGAGCTTATAGGGAGACCTACAAAACATCCTCAAAGATGAATCTGGAAACTAAGCTTTATGGCTGTACCGTTCATAACCAGAAGAGTGAAATGATATGGGCACAAAATACTTGTGGAAAAAGCTGCTCCTTATAACCCCGGGTAGTTTAATTGCAGAGCGCTCTGAACGGCCATACTTGGTGGAACGGAGGAGGTAGAGACTGCAGTATGGGTTGAAATATTTTATACGAGTTTTGTCAGGAAAGAAAATACTGATGGATCTGTGAGTTCAGAGCAATTGTTCTAACCTGTACTTAACCTGAAATTTATTGCTTTGGTTTGACCTAAAGAGGAGCTTGTGTGCCTGAAAACTTGTCTATTTTTTTTCAGTTAAATCAGGTGGTGCAATAAAAACACTATTCTTCCATAAAAGACAAAGATGAATTTTGGCATTTTTCTTTTCCTGCAGTCCTAAAAGTGTTTTAGTTTTTTTGTTCTGTCTGGGCTGTTGTTGCTTGTTGTTTTTTTTTTTTTTAATCAATCTGAATAAACCTAATTCTGTTTATGGCATCTTTAATGATAGCCACACAGATTATACACCAGTTTGGATCCTTTAGCATACAGGTTGTCCATTTGAATCTTCATGCATTTCCCAGAATTAGGAATATTTTAAAATATTTTAAGTATTTAACTAACACCAAGCAAATGCATTTGTTATGCAGAGAAAAATTATTTCTTTTTCTCCTGTGTAGTGATTTGCTTATGAGAAATTAAGCATTCAGTGACTCTAAGATTGATAATATACCATATGTAGAGTAATTAAATATTACTGAAACATCTGTGACACACCTTCAAAACAAAATTCTTCTCTTTTTGCTTATTTTCTAAAGGCAGAGTCCCAGCAGGGGGCTCCCAGGTAACACTGAGAAATCTTTAGTAGTCTTAATGCACACTAGTTGCCCGCACTTGGATGATAGCTGTTTATTTTAAAACTTCCCAGAATTTGAGTTAAATTACTATTTAGAGTCTTTTTTTTTTTTTTAAAGCATTTTACTTAAGGAAGGTTTTAGTTGCTAAACTCTTTTGGCTCCTCTTAAAGTGTTTCAGTGGAAATTGCTGTTCCTTGGATCCAAAGGTAGACGGTGAAAAGCTGAAATTTTTGTCTTAGATCTTTTAAAAATCTGACTGATATAGGTCTTGTGCCAATTTAGGCTTAACACCACCTAACATCCCAGAGAGAGCTTGGAATTCTTATGCACTTTAGTAATTTTCTGCAAATGGGTTAAGTGTATACCCTGTATCAAGAAGAGACAGCATTAATTGCATTAAGAGCAGAATTATCAGTCTCATGTAAAGAAATAATTTTAAAAATGAAAAATTGATATACCATCCTAGAATTCTGCCCCCCCCCAGGTGCTAATTTTGTAGCTGTTTCATTTATTTCTTTCAGTGAACGACTCAACAGTTGGAGACCTTGTAACAAGACAACTAGGCCAGTAGTCAACTGTATTTCAAATGATGCCAGCTGGGGTCAATGGAATAATTCTTAGGAAATAATTTGACAATTTTTTATTCTCTCCCCTCCCCCCATTTGCAAAATGTCTGACTAGAGATTCATCAAAAGTATTTCTTCACGAACATTTCTTCAGGTATTGAAATATCTCTTGTAGAATAGTTTATTAGCTAATAAAACAGAAATTGAGAAATTTGTTTGGTTTTTTTTTGATTGGACTCCAAAGGTGTGTTCCACAGATGTTTTCTGACAGAAGAGAATAATGGGAAATGGGTTAAGACATTATTTGAACTAAATCCTTACCAATAAAATAAATCTGTGCAACGTTTTTCTTTCTGTCCCTTGATCAGAACATAGTAAAACTAATAAATACAGCATTGGGGACACATAGGTGATTTACTTGGATAATTGTTAGGCCTTTTAAAAACTCCTAAATATTATCTCCCATTTTACCAAAAAATAGATAGCCTTAAGAGATATGGTCTTTCTTTTGTAAAAAGGTTTATCATCAAACCTGAGGACACGTTTAAAACATCCCACATCAGCTAATAAAACCAAAAATATTAAGATTTCCACATGAGATTTACTTTCCAGGTTCTTCATTCACACAAATATATTAGGAACAGGACTGGAAGTAGATTTATGCTTCCAATATAACCACTTGATCACACTGTCTTACATAGTTTACAAATCCATCTATCTAAAGATTATGAAAAATGCTGCATTTGCAGTCTCTTGTGACCGTGCTCTCAGAGGTGGCTAGGGTGTCTCTGCTAAAAGAGAGATCAGCAGCATGCATCGGAGCATCAGATAGTTAAATTTCCCAGGCCTGAGAAGTGCCAGGGGGTCTAAACTTCCCCAAATTTCTTCTGCCTGTGCCATGATGCATGGGAGATGTCAGCTTACGCTTTGTATGTAACTTATCTTCTCAGATGATAAACTTTTCTGTCTTATCTATAGAAATGATGGTAATATAAGAGGGTGTATATGTATCTTTCTGGAAGATAACCGGTGTCTTGTTGGACCAAGCCTATTGTTATGCAAGTGGCTTTGAAAAATTGGTCTTCGGCATTTTTTCATGAATGTGAAGAACTGGACACTTTTCATGTGTGGAAAATATACAGTTTTGCAAAAATTAAGCATAAATAATTTGTACTTGTTTTGATTTGTTTTTAGCTCTTCTTTCCAAAGAGAAGCTAAGTGCATACTATTATTGACCTGACTCTAGGAAGGACATGTGGAGGGGTTTTTTGTTTGTGTGCATGTATTTTTTTTGTTGTTGTTGTTTTGGTTTTTTTTGTGTGTGTGGTTTGTTGTTTCTGGGAGTTTTGTTGGTTGGGTTTTTTTAACAGAATTTCAAGAATTGGAGCCAATGCCTCTGTCAGTGGGACTTGGTGTTGGTACTGAGGTTGGAGACTGTGACTCTTGTGTTACTCTGACTTGTGAGCCGGTACCTCAGCTAAGGTGAAACCAGCCACGCTGGGTGTAGACAACACTGTACCTGGGCTGGGGGAGCTCAGGCTGATGTTGCTGCCTGATGATTTACCCAGAGATCAAGCAAAAGTTTGCAGTCAGCTCAGACTCCTGTGCAGATCACTCCCATGTAAATCTACCTGCTGTAGGTTTAACTGCTGAGTGAGTTTCAAGTTGCTTTGTCCATGCTTTTGATTCTTGCTTTAGGCTCCGAGTATCTCCAGTACTTCTGATACTTCTAGATTCTTCCCTGAAAGATGATGTCTAATTATATTTGTAATCCAATCAAATATGTCATCCAAAACTACATAAATTGTATTTGAAGAACCTACCTCCTCACATCTGCTCAGGTTGACTTGTCAGTCTAATAAGAGGTCAGATGTGCAGTTTAAGGTGGGATTATATTACCAATGCTATAGCAATACTTGGTAGTCTCACTTTATTAATGGCTTTATAAATTAAAACATTCTAGTTGTCACACATTTTGCCTCTTAAAATGAGGTCATTTTGGCTTGGCACGTATATTGATACTATAGCAAAAGTGCCGATACTATTGTATTTTATGGAGTTAATAATTTTACATTTTACATTTTATTATATTCACGGGCTTGGCTGTTTTCTAGATTGTAAATTCTCTTGTAGCTACTTCTAAACTAGGCCAATGATACTGAGAAGAAAGGCTAATCCTCTTTTTCTTTTAAGAGGAGATATTTGTAGAAGAGTGAGGGTTAAGGAGAAAATACATTGCCTGAAAACATTTTTTTTATGCATGATTATTTGCATCTTAGCAATGTGCTAAAAACCAGTTCTTAATCTGTCTTAAAATTACTTAAAAACACTGTGTTTGATTGCCTTAGTGAATTCATCAAGGCAGGGTTGCTCTTGATGCTGGTGCCCTTAAATACTTGATATGGTACAAGCCAACCTTCTGCGTGGTGCGGCACAGAGCAGGTATGGCCTGATGGCTGCGAGCTTTCTGAGCAAAGGGGGATGTCTCTGAGAAGCAGCAGACCCCACAACCTGGCACCTGTTTATTATTTTCTTTTTTCACTTTGTGTGTCATTAGCGAATGGGCTGTCCCAGCATTTGTTCAGGATTTCAGCAGCTTTAGGGTAGTGTTCATTAGTACAGTTCTTGTCTCTCAGAGAGAATACCTAAATTAAGACTCCTCCCTCTTGTGGATCTAAGCGCATTCATCAGTTTGGTGCCGGTCTGGTAAAATATTTGCTGTGTCCCCTAGGACCTTAATTTACCTGCCTGAAACTTTTATTGCATAGAAAAGGTACAAATTTACCCCTCACCCCCCGCCCCTCTGACTTTGGTTGAACAGGTACTTCACTGATGTCTCAGATCAACATCAATATACATGAAATCAGAGTGAGGTTGGTTTTGAGCAGCTAAGAACTTAACGTTTTCTCCCTCAATAATAATTGTTCTCAGCATGCTAGAAGTTGATAGCATGCAAATTAGAAATCTGTAGCAAAGGACAAATTTACTGTCCCTTTTAAATTTTTATTATTAGAGAGAAATGGATTTTCTTTTTATTAAATGTCTTTTTAATGAACTTCAAGACCTGGAAAACACACATACTGTGGTATGTACCAAATGTATGCTGATATGAAATGCTCTACTTAAAGTATGTTAGCATTTTAGGATTCAGCACAGATCTCTACTGTTATGTACCTGTATATAGTACTATATAAAAACATATACTAAATAATCTGTACTGCTAACAATACGTACCAGCTCTGTAAGTTAAATTGCAGTGGTTTTTAGAAAAGCTTTTGCCTTTTTCTTTCAAAAACACAAGTAAGTGGTGTAACTGTATATGTCCATTTGGTGTTCCCTGCAAAGTATAAGCAGCAAGAAATGTGTTCAAAATCTAGTATTTCAGGGAAAAAGCAAATCAGTTATGCAAACTTAAGCACTAACTTCCAGAGTATGAAGATGAAATATGTGCTACCACAACAGTGTGTATGCAACCGGCCACACTGATACAGTAGGAGTTGCATAGCTCACTTGTGAAAAGCTTGTGGGGATCTTCTTTCTGGTTGCTCAATTATAGGATATCCGTGCACCTAACAGGTTATCAGGCATGATATTTTATGGTTTGTGAGAGGAGAAAGCTGAGATGGTAAATATACAAAAGCTCCTTTCTCATCTGATACCTACCCCCTAAAAGCAAGTAAAGAAAGAAATACGTGTAAAAAATGGCCTATGCTATTATTGGATGAAGTGATTCTTAGAGTGTATATAAATTTATTTGAAATTCTTCTTGATCAAAGGTACTTCAGTGTTAATCTCTGCCACTAAATTTATTTTTATTTAATTTCTGTCTCCCAATGTGTTTGAGGCAACTACAAATAATAGCATTATTTATACACACTGGAGATGTTTTGGTGTGAATGGAGTGCTTTTAAAAATAAATCAATAGTAAAAAAAAAATTAAAGACCATTATATTTAGAAGTGCAATTTTGATGCAGTTTGGGTTGACGGTGGCAGAATAATAATTCCAAAGTATTGGAAGACGTTTGCACTTCTGATATGAGAGAAAGGGAGGACTTGCTCAGATTTAGTAGGCAGAAAGTAGTCAGTAAAATAGAGGATAAGAAAATAATCCAAAACCAATTTATACCAAGACAGTAAGAGACTATGTGCTGCATAGAAAATATGTAATCCATACTTTGCAGTGTCCTTCAGCTTTAAAATTAAATATTTGTTAAATGTTGTCTAATTTTTTTTTATTGTTCTTTGGACAGTATTAATGTGGTTAAATAGTATTTTAACAATATTAAAATATTTAAATAGGTGACATAATTTCAGTAATCTGAGTTTGATCTAGAATCTGCTTGAATTAAGTGGTCTTTGAATAAAGCCTAGTGGGCTTTGCTCTACAAAATGCTTATAATTCAGTTCTTCAAAGTGCTGTACTTGATAGCCACAATCAATTACATCTAAAGCTTGTGTTTAAATTCGAGCCCATGGAGCCAGTTGTGACTCCACCAGACTGCTTATGTACTTAACTACTGATTACAAGAGCCACTGCTCACATATTTAAAGCTGAGTCCATTTTAAGTACTTGTGTGTTTTTGTTGTTTGGTTTTTTTCTACACTCTCTATAGGACTCATTCAACCTGAAGTGTTTCCCCACCTTTCCTAGGTTATTTTCACATTAAAAAATGCTATGTGAAAATGGAATAAAAATTAAGTTGGCTGAAATTGGAGGAAAAACTTTCAAATCAAACACAGGGAATTATTTGACAATTTAGTAGGAGTTTATGAATAGTTGCTCCCCACAGAGCTGTGTGTTTCTGCCACATCTGCTGTTTACTGGGTGTAGGAGAGGGGGGAGATTTGCCGCACATGCCACAGGAGGGATTTCAGTGTGCGTGCTGTCAGTGATGAGGAGAGCACCTCTTTTTGGGATGGGCAGCCGGTGGCTTCCCCCTGGCTGTTTATGAGGCCATTCGTGCTAAAGGAAGACAGCAAGGCTGCCTCTGAGTTACGCCTGGGACTTCTTACCCTGCCCTGGCAGCCGGAGAGGACCCTAGCTTTCTTCCTTTTTCTTATAGTTTTCAGTCTTCCATTTCCATTTGTGCTGTTTATTGATGACCAATTTACCACTTCATTTTATCAAGCCTGCGGGCTCCATTTTGTGCTTGACACTGAATAAAACCTCAGTGATTTGGAAGCAGTATTTTTGGTTTGCACATAGAAGCCCATAAGCAGTTGCAGGTTTTCTGGTTTACCTGCAGTAGTAAAGGTCTACATAAATGACGTCCCATAAGTTTTAAGGGCTGTACTCACTTTTGTCTTAAATTTCCTCAGTTTTGGCTGTGTGCTTTCAGTTATAAATTACTACAATGATCTTAGTCTCAGGTATTCTTCATCAAACGATGTTAGAAATGATAAAACCTTGTGTTGATTGGTATGTTACATTATGTATAGCAAATGTGTGAGTAAAGTAGTAGTGAGATTGCATTTCACAGCATTACATGGACGTAGCATAAAGGTTACAAATCCAACCACTCCAGAGCAAGGAGGTGCCCTGAACTGAGGTTGTCTCTTTTATTTCCAGCCATGGAGTTAAGCAGTATACAGCAGCCTCCGGGGACAGGTATAGAGCAATGTGGTACATAGGGTTTCCCAGCTAAATACTGGAAAAGTAAAACAATGATGAATTGAGCTTCATGCAGTGAATGGACTAAATGTGCTGGTCCCCCACTGATTTATCATCCTTATTATCCTGCAGCACTCTGTCGTTTCCAATCTTTGTACATTAAGTAGGGGAATAAGAAACCGCAGGCTGGGCATGAAGAGTCCTGGGAGGAGCTGGAGGAGGCAGGTTTGGGGAGAAGTGTTCACACCTGGAGAGGGGAGTGCAGGTAAGCTGGCGGGGAGTGTAAATGCGGGTTTCAACATCTAAGATGGAGAGAAGTCTGGCTGGACCTGAAAAAATATTTCTGAAATGCAACAGGCCCAGTGGGGAAGTAGAGCTTTGTGCTGCTACCACCACGTTGCCTGCTGCTAGCAAGTTGGGGCGGCTGCAGGGGACATCCAGCCTGGAGAGGAGACAACCATTAAAAAAAAAAAAATCAAAAAGTACCTTTTATTTGAACTAGAGTAATGCAGTAGTTGTTTGTCGTGACCTTAGAAGTGGCTAGGTTACAGTTCCTTTATTCTTGCTGTTTTTTGTTTGGTGTCTGAATATAATTACGTCTCTTTTTGCATCTGAAAAACAAAGCGAGCAAATACAGTTTCTGCAGGACTCTCTTATTCTGTTCCACCTTTTTTCCCCTCAACTAGAGCATAAAACTGTTCTTCAGTTAGATTTGCTCACTCATTCACTAAAAATGAGTGACGCTGAGAGTGTCTCTTTCCCTGGTGCTCCTTCACCATTCTTGCATAGAGCTATGAGACAGGCTACACCTGTACTGCCTCCTCGTGCTTTCAGCAGTATCTAGACAAGCACATCCCTCAGCTTCTGTGTGAAAAATAAGCTATATCTTGGTACGCCAGTGCTTCACGCAGTAAATTGGAGACTGTAGCTGTATTGAGATGATAATTTTTTTTTTTCTTGAAATGTGTTATACAAACCAGTATGCAATCTCTATCAAATTAACTACAGTGTGTGGGAAGTGACCCGGGGCAGACTGTGTCAAATTAACCAGTTTTGCACATGGTAAGAACAATTCTGAAAATGCAGTTTGGCTTATGGCAACATCACATATCGATGGTGCCGCAGCTCTCAGGCAAATACAGATGTTCTCTGTTTTGACTTTATAAACATGCAGGCTGGAGGAGTCCTTGCTCAAGCATCAGAGAGCATAAGTGAACTTTGGTGCTTTTTTCCCTCTGGTAACTGCCAAGGGTAAGGAGTAGCTCTTTCTCCTACAGCTACTGAAGCCTGGTTAATAAATGCAGCTGTATTTTGGCCATGCATGCTGTCTTCCGTGCATAGACCATTGGTGCCAACTGCTTTCTCCCCATGGGTTCAGGCACTGGTCATTGCTCACTCATCTCCTTGCACCAGCCACGCCATGCCCAAGGACTGGCTTATGGACTACGAAGAGGAGATGACAGTAGGATTGACAGAGGAGCACAGACAGTTCAAACAGTCTGCAAGCAGCAAGAGGGACAAAGAGGAAAATCCATCTGCCTCAGGATCAATTTGCCATGTCCTCTTCCTCTCCTTTTTTCTGAGTTAAACAAATGCTCCTAGCAGTGCATCTCCTGTGACTAGGGGCCATGCTGGCTGCCCATCAGGCACGTTTGCTCATTTAAGAGTAGTCCGTTGGAAGAAAGTTTGCAGCAGGCCCAGCATGACCTGTGGCAGGCTGAACTGGCATCCACAATGCACACGTGAACTGCCTGCCCCCCTGCCCCCCATCCCTACCCCTTCCTAATAGCTGTACATTGAGGAATGTATTCATTTGCCTGTGAATGCTGAAAACTGACCCTCAGAGACTGAAATGTTTTGGGAGGCGGAAGAAGTGACAAATATTTGATTGACTTACTTTTGCAAAGTTCTTGTAGATCTTCAGGTTTCAAAAATACAAAGGAAGTCCCGAACTGGTTCTTGTGAGCCTTAATACCAGGTAACCATATATGAAAACACTAAGCAGGAGAAAGTAAAGTTTTCTGTGTCAGTTGTGATCTAATGTCTTGCTCTTCCTTGGACTCTTTACTCCAGCATAACACTTCTTTTTTTAAAGATGCTTGCTGCTAAATCTTTTGGCATTGATATGTGGAAGACATAGCTTTCTGTATCATTTTCAAAACTACTCTATCACCTGATAAAAGAATGCTTTGTCAGTTGTTCTGTATTTTTCTGTAGAGTGAAATAAAAAGTAGCTTTTTATTTCAGTTAGATGACATCGTTTTTTATCATTTAGAATGACTGCAGTCTTTTTTTTGGCTGGAGCTGTTTAGTAACACAGGTGAGGACAATCTATTGAGTACCAGTGTAAGTAGGCTGCTTGTTGCTATGATGGGATGTCCTCAAAAGGACCCAATAACTGACTCTTTAATAAAATCCATGAAGGGGTTTGGAGGAAAACCAAAACTCCATAGCCCCAAATCATAGCAATACAAAACCAATCCACAAAGCAGTGAAATTTCACTGCACTAAAAGATGTAAGCTCCTGGCTAGAAAATTTCTTTAGTAACACTCTCAGATATATCACCAAAATAGAGAGTGTCAAGAAGGGAAGTTTTCACTCAAATTTACTTTTAAGATTATATTTAAAACCAAAGCATTCTACATTTAAATATAGCTTTTCTTGTATTCCACCTTTAGGATATGCTAGATGGGCTTCCATGGATATTGCATGAATAAGTGGTTAGTAAATCTAACGTTGCATGGGTCAATTCACATTTGTGAATTGGTTGGAGATAGATGGATGTGTCCGACAGCATTTACGTCACAGAAGACCACCTTTGTGTAAGAAGTGGTGAAATAAGTCCTTACGTTGAAGGCAAAGATCATCCTTCCCCCTGTCCCCTTGCAGTTGTAGCAGTGCCTAGCGAAGTGGCATCCTCTGCTGCAGCAGTATAAAAATGTGTGGTCTCACTAAAACCAAAAGTTTTCGGTGCTCCAAGCCAGATCTTCACATCCTTGTCATGATATGCTCAGTCCCCCTGCCTCGAAATAAATGAAGACCTGCTCTAATGAAAGATGGGTTTGTGTCTGAACATCAGGAGGGAGGGAAATCTGTGTAAAGGTGTCACTGAAGGTATGTTGCACTTCTTAACAACTAATACTTTTGAAGGATATGCTTTTTTTCACCACACCAGACGAAATTCTGCTGATGTTTATTTCGAGGCAATGTCATGATAACAGAACAGATGTCGCAGAAGCAACAAGATGTCACTGTTCTGCTAGTGAAATGCTGAGAAGAATTAAGAGGTGGCATAAAAATACTAGGAAAGGATGATTGAAATCAGAGCTTCCATTCTTGACATCATGACATAAGAATTTGAATATGGACTTCAGTACAATAAATTAATAATGTTTCTTTAAATATCTTAAAGACAGATTACATACCTAGCATCTTACCCAGGAAAGGGGGAGAGAGGACAAGCAAAAGAAACAATAGTATGTGTTAGTTTGAGAATCTAGAGCTTTGGGAGAGATTTCTAGAGAATCTTGCCTGAAAAGGCAATAAAAGTAATGAGAGACGCTGCTAGTGCCAAAAGGGTTATAGCTAATGGGATCTGATGACTCATTAAAAATGGGGAAAAAATAAAGAAGAATCCAGTATTTCACCAGCTCTACTGGGACCAGGCTAGAGCTGTCTCGGACACCAGCCTCACAGTGCTGCAGGTTTGCACATTGACTCAAAGGGATTTTTTTCTTTCTCTTAGGAAGCAGGTGGTTACACCACAGAAAATAATAATAGCTGCTGGTGGGAGTACTTGAAAGAAACGGAAGAATCACGTACTTCAGGTACATAATACTTAACAGTGACACTCAACTCCCCTGGCATAATTGAAATGGAATTCAGTGGAAATATTAACATGGAGTTAAATATGTTTACGTGTGGTTAGTTGCTTGGGTGACAGGATGAAAGAGTTATTTAGTTAGTAATGTTATGCATTATTCACTACCGTGAATAATTAACAGAAGTAGCATTTGCAGTAAGAGACATAACAGCAATGCACAGTTTTAGAGGGCAGAAGGTTTAGGAGTATTCTGTGTCTGCACAAGTTTATATGTACTTATTGTTCTTTAAACTGTAGGGATATAGCAGCTGAAAGTTAGTGGAAAAAATAGCTAAAGGGACTGCTTTTTTTCATCATAGAAATACTACTATAATGGAGACATACTGAAGTGATAATGCTTTGTTATATGATCTAAAACCAGTCCAGTGTATTCAGTGCATGTTTCCCTTGTTTATTCATCTGTAAAGCCAGATGATTAACCTTATTTTATTTTTCCTCAACTCTCTTGAGACTGAACATTGCATCAACGCCAGACTGCTGAGTACATGGATGCAAGCAAAGCAGATTATTTAGAGCTGCTGTGATTGTTCCAATTCCTGTTTAAAGAAGCCAATAAAACTTCATATCTGAGCTTGAAAAGAAACACTTAACTCTGGACTGAAAATGGAAAATTTGTGTGGGGAATAGGAGGCACGGGGGAAAGCAAGCATTTAAATCCTCCTTGAGAGATGGTTTAAGGCCCTGCCTAATTTGTTGGGAACTCAGATCCTGGTCTGCAGCGTAATTGGTGTTGTCTGTCTCGTTCAAGTCATGCCAGGCCAATGCTCTGTCTTCAGTAATCAAAGTGAAACTCACAGGTCACAGCTCCTGTGTGAGAGGTTTGGTGATCATCCTCGTTTCAGCTGGGATAGAGTTAATTTTCTTCCTGATAGCTGGCACAGTGCTGTGTTTTGGATTTAGTATGAGAATAATGTGGATAACACACTGATGTTTTAGTTGTTGCTAAGTAGTGCTTATCCTAAGTTAAGGACTTTTCAGTTTCCCATGCTCTGCCAGCAAGCAGGTGTGCAAGAAGCTGGGAGGGAGCACAGCCGGGGCAGCTGACCCAAACTAGCCAAAGGGGTATTCCATACCATAGAACATCATGCTCAGTATATAAACAGGGGGGAGTTGGCTGGGAGGGGCAGATTGCTGCTGGGGAACTAACTGGGCATCGGTCAGTGGGTGGTAAGCAATTGCACTGTGCATCACTTGTCTTTCTTGGGTTTTATTTATCTTTTTGTTATCTTCCTTTTCATTACTATTATTATTATTATATTTTATTTTATTTCAACTATTAAGCCATTCTTATCTCAACCCATGAGTTTTACTTTTTTTCCGATTCTCCTCCCCATCCCACTGGGAGAGGGGAGGAGTGAGTGAACGGCTGCATGGTGCTTAGTTGCTGGCTGGGGTTAAACCACGACAGTGATATTGTCTTCATGCTCTCTACTGCATAGAAGCTAAACGCAAGCTAATATGTTGCAAAGTTTCTTCTCTACTTGTGAGATTAAGATTGGAGCTGTGCTCAAATTTCTAACAGGCAATGCTGAATTTCACCTAAGAACATTTTCTGCAGTGTTTTCTCATGTTTTATTTCTTATGAGGCATATATGTCATCTGGTATATGAAGAAACTGCTGTTTGTACAATCTAAAGGTAATCTATAGGCTGACAGAAGCATATTTATTACCATGAGGAAGTGACCACTAATAGAGGCAAACTTAGTGCAATAATTGCCATCTGTTGTATGAAACCTGTTTCGATGTCTCTTAATTTCATTCTTTCTTCTGCTCATTTGTTATCTTTGTGTCTGATCAGATCTTTCTTGTGGGATGGCAACACTACATGTGTTTTCACTGGCAGCTGGCAGACCAAAATCTGCTCACCAGATGTGTCTAAACACCCGCCTTGTCCTTGGAGAAAACATGGCACATCAGCTTGAGCTGCGAAAAAGACCTGACAGCTGAGCATCTCTTTCTGCACACAGTTGGTGATGACAACGCTATTGGTGGATACGGGCACATCTGGCAATACTTGGCCCTGCTGCACCCTCAGCCCCTGCTGCCTTCTCTGGGGTGAGAAGGTGGGGAAGCCCAGAAACCTGGGAGAGCCCCAGGTTGCCCATGTGCCAGTGTGTGTTAAGGGCATGAGGCAGGGGTGAGGGAGGAGAAGGGAATTGCACAGTACTAGACTGCAAGTGTGTGGAATATAGGTTGCCCTTTATATTAATGTGGGTTTTTTTCTGTTTGTTTGGGTTTTGGTTTTGTTTGGTTTTTGGTTTTGTTTGGTTTTCCTACCGAGAGCAGTGAGGTGTTGGATGGGGTATTATGTTGCAGAGCTGCAGCTGTTGCAGAGCTGCAGCTGTTGCAGAGCTGCAGCTGTTGCAGAGCTGCTACTTAACCATTCAAATGTGAATGGTTATTTAATCATATGAACTAGCAACCTCGTTATGTGAAGGTGACCATCTTTGCTGTTGTACTGGAGGTTTGCCTGACCACCTCTGAGAGGAAGAGCACTGGCATTATGCTTGGGCAAGGTCACAGCTTCTTGGCCAGGCTGGTGCTTTGTGGATGAAGCACATGAGAGGACTTGCAGCAGGTTCACCAGGTGTTCACAGCTTCTTTTGCTATTTCTGCAGAAGACAGTTATTGGTATCAGATGTATGGCATGTGTGTGGAAGCATGTGCATGGCATACATTTCTAGGTGTAGTTTATATTGTATACAACTGCTTGTGAGGGACTACTTAGCTCTAATGCACATTCTTGCCACTGTGCAAATCCTGGAATGTAAATAAATTTAGTTCCTGGCCTTAAAAAAAAAAAAAAAAGAAATATTTTGAAAAGTTCTCAGGCCAAAAAGTCCTCTAATGATAACTGCCCTGCTAAGCTGATATTCAGGAGTCAGTTTGATTGAAAGGAACTGTAGAAGGTCTGAATGCAATGGGAAAGATGTATTTTTCAAATGCTCTGTTTAGCAGATGATAATGACAGCCTGTAGTCTATCAGCTATTTCCTCATGGGTTCCTTGTTTTCTTTTTCACAATTGAAGTAGCAGAATTGAATTTCACAGAATTGTGAATTTCACAATTGAAGTAGCAATTTTCTGTACCAGAACAGATCTGGCTGTATCAAAGTGCCTGTGTGGTTGCGGGTAGCAACTGATGCACCACCTGCGAATCTGACAAGTTCAAAAGAAAACTTATGATAAACCAAAATAATAATTTTTAAATGATTTTTTGTTTCTTCTGAAGCTTGAATTGATGGGTTGGAAGGCTTTCTCTGAGTGCATGGGTAGTGTTGTGTTTTAAAAGGTTATGTTTTCATAGGCTAAGAACTTTTATTTTCAGTAAGCTCTAAGTTGTCTTTCCCCAAATATTATTTCACTTTGTATTGCTGCAGCAGTTTGGTTTTTTTCAATCCTATCTTAGGCACAATTTTGAGGTATTTCAGCTAGGCTTTATGACTTTTTTCCGATTAACTGAAGTATGCTTTCAGATTTATGTTCTCCGGACATTATTTTCACTGTTGAATGATAACAGTGATCAAAGGGTGTTTCAGGCAGGCAATGTTTTTTTTCCAAGCAAAGCTACCTTAACTTTAAAAATAATGCAAAGCCTACTCGGGCTCTGCAGCAATCTCAACATAACAAATAACTTGGTTTAGTTTTAATTTTACATTTGTGTACCTTATCATTAGATTGTGCCTGTTCAGATTTTAGAATATATTTTTATCTACAGGGGTGAATATAGGTTGCACTGTATGAAGAAGCAGTTGTGGTGTGAAGATGCAGTGATAAACCAAGGCGGATTAAAGAAAACCCGTACTCAGACATACAGATAGTCTTTAAATAATTCATGTAAATTTACAAATGTCTTCTTTTTATTCCCTACGAAGTGTTGGTCACATTTCTTCAGATGATTCCCAATTTTGTATTTTACATTGTTCTAAAGAACTGCTGGAGAAATTTCAGAAGGAAGGAAGCGTTTGTCTAAGCTGTGATTGATTACCAGGTGAGAACCATAATAAAGAACTCATAAGTAGCATTAACATGCTCAGAAGAGCTGAAAGAAACAGTGGCATTAGGCTTTGTTAGCTAGGGCTATAGCTATTAAAGGTAGTTTTTATGTCCTGCAGAGAATTCTTGGGTATATTGTGGTGGTCTAGATGGAGTATTTGCTGACTCATAAAGCTGCACTGAGAAACCAGGAAAAAGGAGAGGAGAGCAGCATTGGTACTACCTGCACTTACCAATCTTGACTTGCATTCTGCCAGGACAGCCATATAGCTGATTAAAAAAGCCAACGTACCGTAGGCCATAAAGGACTGTCCCATCTGGATGGAGTCGAATCATTCGGTTTTTCACTGTCACCCCATGGACAAATGACTTCTTATCATTTTGGAAATATGTGTCCGGCACCCAGAGCTGGTCAGCCACTCTGTTGTCCAGAGTTAGGTTCAAAGGTATTCCAGAATAAGAGAGCCTTTTATCCCTCCAGGACTGCTGGAAGTACATGGTCAGGGTGTAGTCCTAGGGAAGAAATAAGAAGGGCTTTTTGTATTTTGCATACTGATTAACTTAACAGAAGTTTATTTTTAGATAACTCCCAGTAACTGAGTATCAGTAGCAGCAGGAAGTTTAAGGATCATTAAGATGTTGTTGTCATTAACCACGATCATAAATCTTGGCCTGTTCATCTTAATGTCGAACTTCACACTACTCACCAATGGCGGTTTGTGCCCGCCACAGACTTTCAAAACCTCTTGAGCCAGAGGGAATACGTGTTACATTTGGGTCTCCAGTCTGCGGATCACACTTGCACACTTTTTGATAGTTTTTTTTTTTTTTTAATGTGAAAAGAGCAGGGTTGAGCTGACCTCAGCCAAATAGCATTGCATACCATTGAGGATGTTCTTTTGATATTCCCTCCCTTCATCCTGAAAGATTCCCCCCACAATCCAGAAAGGCCAGCAGTCCCTAGACCTTCTGAGAAAGAGCAAATACAACCTCAGAATGTATAATGGACAACTTCCGTTTCTGCATCTGCTGGAGTTGCCAGATGTAATGACCTTAGATAGCTGGGTACATCTCACCTCAGCCTGTGGAATGCAGTGCTTTCTGTCCTTGGCAATCAGATATTACCACATAGAAAATGAACATTTTCTCTTGACTACCGCGTCGTAGCTTAGGTGAAATACCATTTATGCAGTCCTTCAGCTTTCACTTAGTCTGAAAAGAAATTGTTCTAAAAGGCTTCTGGTCTGATTTACTCTCTTATGTCTGTCTTTCTGGGAATTTGGTGATTTTAAAGGTAGTCAATTTTTTAAAGTGGAAAGGCCCATGTACTTTGTAGCTGATGGAGTTCTTAAAAGATAACTGGAACAGCAGTATTAGTTTTCTCTTCCTCATCTTTTCAAGTGGCAGGTCATTTTGTCACACATTTTTATGGTAAAATTGCAGCAAAGTTATAGATATTTATTGAAAAAATTGGTCAGGGATAAGATTTCTTTTTATGTGAGGGAAAGCCTTACCTCTGTCATCCTCACAAATCCTAGCCTGGGCTCTAATTTTTGAGGAAATAGAGCATAAAAGCTGTCTGATGTGATTTGCTCTCTTCATCTTCAATGGCTTCTTAAGACTGTATCGTTGCCATGAAATCAAAGCAGAGTTGTTACCTTTCAAAAAGACTTTCTGCCTGAAATGTTGCATCTAGCAGAGCTATAAACTATAGACTTATCATCAGTAAAAGTAGTTAATGAAAATACTGTTCCTGCTTGCCCCAGGCCTGTAGTAGTTGTTTTGTATGGAGGAAATGCCATAACTTGATGATCAGTGGTCATAGACAATAGGACAGTTGCATCCATTCTGAGCACTGATTTGCAAGGATTTCATAGATATGCCCTTTTCCAGGCCTGCAAGATGATGATTAGCCATGACAGAGCCAAGAGGTGGTATGCCAAAGGCATACATTTTTCCTGGCCCAGGTAACTAGGAGGAGGTCAGGACAGCTGCTTTTGCTTTTCAGACCATGCTGGTCAAGCCTGGAACTACAAAGTAATGCAGTGGGGTGTATGCTGTGCTCTGCTGAATAGGTGATTTATAATTTAAATAGTGGTATGGAGAAGCATGAACCCCAACGAGGCAAGTTTTTGAATGTATAATTCGAATAGAGTTGGGTTAGAAGCAGACACTTAAAGGGAACTTAAATCCCTGCCCTTTGTTCCTCTTATGCATATACAGACCCAGAGACCAGATGGGAATTGGATGAGAAAAAATAAAAATAAAAATTAAAAAATCACTATTCTGGTGCAGTTTTCATATGTTGTTATCTGTTTTCTAGCCTGTCCTATTTCAAGCAACTTTAGGTAGAAAAGCTTTCATACATGGCTGATACAAGTTAAATCCTCAGTGCTCAGTGCTTCACTTGGTATCCTCTACATCTTCTGCCTGATTCAGCAGAGCCTATGCAGTGTGTAGCACAGGTGGAATAGAAATTCCAATTATACATAATCACCTTTTTTCCTTCTTGTTTTCCTTTATATTTTCACTAGGTCTTAAAGCTGCTTTTGTAGAACTGTCATGCTGTCCTGGAAAAAAGCTAACAGTTGAGAGTGGTGCCTATGTGATGGTTCTCAAAGCTCAACCAAGAGAGAAAAATAGCCAAGATAAGCTACAAGAGATCTTAAAGGATGTGATCAAGTGAAAAAAAAAAAGAAATTCTGTCTCTTGACTATGGCTACTAGAAGAAAATGAGTTGCTATTTTTAGCATCATAGTCTGCTTTAGAAATTTTATTTTATTCAGCTGTGCTATATACAGAATACTGCTGTTGGTAACACTACGGTAGAGAGCGCGATCATCTGCCCTGCAGTTGTGCTATACTGTGTAGAACCACATGGCAAGCCAACAAGTGTTAACAGGGAGAAAAAATCTGAGCTGCTTCTTAAAGGAATCTCAGTGTTTCTTAACTCAGAAAGAATTATCTATTTTTTTCCATTTCCCAGAACATAGGGGTATTACTCATTCAATATTTTAATGAGGAAAATGAAGAGTTGTATGTCATGATTGTGAGAGTCCCTGTTGCTGTAAGTTCTTACTTTAAAAAGCATAGTTGAAGGTTATTTTAATGAAAAACAAATGATATCTGAGCTATAATAACCCAAATTATATAGTTATACATTTTCTAATTTTTTTAATGGAATACAGCCTTACGTTTCTCATATTTCATCAGAGAAGAATGAAATGCTGGCAAACCATACGGCTAGCCACGTCTTGGATGTTTTTGTATTATTTTTTGTATTTTACAGTGGTGTGAGTGAAGTGAGGGTTTAATGACTACTTGCCTTCTACCCTGTAAAATTTGCTGGGGATTTTGTGGTTTCAAGCTCTAGAGTGCTTGAAATAATAATAATTTCTGAATCTTTCATATCTATAGTGGTAATTGGCTACAGAATTGTTTTAGCTTGTTATGACAGCTTCCCAAGATCTCAAGCATCAGTCTAGATATGAAAATAAATCAGACTATGTTTAACTTTTGTATTTAAGAATTTCTAATCATGAGTTAAAAAAGCAGGGCCCAATGTAAAATTAAAAAAGAGAATCTGTTTCTGCAGCTAACTGTTCTTTTAAATGATTTGTTTTAAAAAATATTTCACTTGTTTTTAGAAGCACACTTGTTGTGGTTTAACCCCCGCCAGCAACTGAGCACCACACAACCAGTTCCCCCTCCTCCCTCCCAGTGGGATGGGGAGGAGGAAAAAAAAAAAGGTAAAACTTGTGGGTTGAGATAAGAACAGTTTGATAAGTAAAGTAAAATAAAATATACTACTAACTACTAATAATAATAACAACAACAACAACAACATAATAATTGTAATGAAAAGGAATATAACAAAATAAAGAGTAAAACTTGTGGGTTGAGATAAGAACAGTTTGATAAGTAAAGTAAAATAAAATATACTACTAACTAATAATAATAATAACAACAACATAATAATTGTAATGAAAAGGAATATAACAAAATAAAGAGTAAAACTTGTGGGTTGAGATAAGAACAGTTTGATAAGTAAAGTAAAATAAAATATACTACTAACTAATAATAATAATAACAACAACAACATAATAATAATAATAATTGTAATGAAAAGGAATATAACAAAATAAAGAGAAATAAAACCCAAGAAAAGACAAGTGATGCACAATGCAATTGCTCACCACCCGCTGACCAATGCCCCAGCAGTGATCCGTGCCTCCTGGCCAACTCCCCCCAGTTTATATACTGGGCATGACGTTCAATGGTATGGAACATCCCTTTGGCTAGTTTGGGTCAGCTGTCCTGGCTGTGCTCCCTCCCAGCTTCTTGCACACCTGCTTGCTGGCAGAGATGGGAAACTGAAAAATCCTTAACTTAGGATAAGCACTACTTAGCAACAACTAAACCATCAGAGTGTTATCAACATTATTCTCACACTAAATCCAAAACACAGCACTGCACCAGCTACTAAGAAGAAAATTAACTCTATCCCAGCCAAAACCATGACAACACTGAACATTTTTTGCCTAGCTGTACTTCCTATAATAAAAGAAAAAGCTGTAATGCTGCTGAAAAATCATGATATTTCAGTAGATTTAATTGAGCTGTCTATGCTTTCCACAAATGTCTCCCTGCTTTTCCAGGGCACAGTCAACCTTCCTAGTGGTAAATGTCTGAGCACCAATGATAAAGTTGTTTTGATGTGTATTAATTTTTTTTTTAATGATGTGATTAATTCTGATTTGTTAGAATGAGATGGATTTTTTTTTCCTTTCTTAGTAATTGTGCAGTTTTCTTATTTCTTTGTATCAAACTGGAAATGTGTAAGTGAGCATGTATAGATGTGTACTATAACATATAAGTCAATCTGTGTATCAAACAGTGTTTTAATAAGGCGCATTAGGTTGCTAAGACAAATACTTACATGCTAGTCCTAGGTAAGAGAGATTCTGTGACAATGTGAGTAAGAGAAACTAGCCTATTTTACTCAAAATGGCAAATTATTTCTTAATCTGAATTTAAGCAGCCTCATAAATAAATATTGGCACCAAGCTTCACAGTTCACTTGGGTAATATAAATTTCTTGTAATAAAGAAAATGAATGGACCACTGATGCATATTTTATTTGAAGTTAGAAGAACAATTTATAGTTCCAGTAAGTAATAGACTGGAGAGTTCCCATACAACACTAAGTTTCCTTTTTATTTCTATTTTTTTGGTTCCCTAATCTTGTTTGTGCAATATGTATAGATGATGTAAGGGCAATAATGGAATTTTTCTTTCCTGATAAACCTCTGTAGCTGTCCGAAACCAGTAGAGATGCATTAAAATAGCTAGATAATTTGGACTTGCCAGTAATTTCCACTGTGTGGTTTACCAGTTCAGCACAGCAGAATATAATGTGGAATACTTTGTTATATTATAATCTAACCTTCTGGGAGACATAGAACTGGTACTTCACCATGCTTATCAGTTGAATTATGGACTCTGGTGGAATAAAAGACCACTTTACATGTCTGCTGTACTGGCAGTTGCTTCGTCTTTCACAAATTCCAGACATACATGTTTTAAGGGGAAAATCGGGAATCTTTTAACTTGCAGTGTTCAGCTTTGTGATCTAAAAGACCTTTTGTGTTTTTCCTCTTTCCAACGTGGCCTCAATCTAAGTTCTGCTATCGTTTCATGTATTGAAAAACAGCTTAGCACATTGTGATATATTTAAGTAAAAACTGAATATCAAAGCACACTCCAAAAGTCTTACCAGCTAAAAATTAAGAATATGGATGCACTTCTTAGCAAAAGTTAGTAAATGGAAGAATATTTTGTGACTATTTAGCTGTTCTAGGTCGATTCAATATCAAAAGTTGTATCTCTAGATGAGTGTGCACATGAGAGCACTGTGCAGCAAAACAAATACATGAAACACATCAATGTCATACTTTCAATAGATAACAGTGTATATTGATAGTTGTGGGATGCATACTGTACACCCAAATGATCTTAAATTTGTATTATATCCTTGGGAACTATCCAATAATCAAATATCTGGCAGCATCACAGAAAATGAGATGCAATGCAATTCAAATATAGTATAACTTAATCAAGACAAACATAACTGAAATTGCAATTTAAAATTAAATATGGAGTGATGATCAGAATACTAATATTGACTGCAATAAGGCCATAAATGTAGAACAGCAATGTATGTAAATCCTGCTGTGACTGCAAGCTCTTATTAATTGGGAAAGATTATTTTCCGTGTTTATCTGATACTAACAAGAATGGGAAGGGCAGAGTTTTGAGACAATGGTAAGTGCTGAATTTGCAAATTATAAAAAAGCATACTCATTTATATGTTGTAAGCATGTTAATGCATCAGAAGAAGCTGTTAGCATTTGTTTAGCAGCAATTAGCTGTCCTATCTTGAAACTCCTAGGGAAGATCTATACCCTCACCTGCAAAAGAGTTATTTTAAGATAAGAGAATGCAAATGGTGATGTGTTTTTTTGGGTGTGGGGTTGGTGTTTTTTGGTGTGTTTTTGTGTTGGGGTTTTTTTGCTTGTTTGTTTGTTGTCTTTTTTTTTTTTAAATCCTGTATAATTTCCCATATATACTCGGTGCTCAATTCCAGATACTGCACAGAAATTAGGGGAAAACATTTTAATTGAAATTATGGAGGAAGAAAATACTTGTTCTACTCAAGCTCTTCTCTAAAAATGTCAGGGCAGCTACATCTCTTTATTAAGTCTGCAGTCCAGCCAAGCAAGGAAGCCAGGGAGTTAGGGATGTGCACACTAGTGGATCAGTTGTATTTGCCTTCCTTTCTAAGGACATAGTTCAGTGTTCCTTTTGGTTTTGTTTTCAATTAAGACTGATGCAGCATATGTTATCCAGTTCCCCTCTTCTGTCCAAAGTACTCGGAGGAGGGGGAAAGGAGCAGGTACTCAAATTATTCAGTGTACTGGCCTGGTTCACAGGAGGCTGTGGTTCTTGTGAGCTACACTTCTGTCAGGGGAAACAAGAAAGGAAGCTCCATTGACTCCAGGACAATAGAATAAAAGCCTATATTCCTGAGAGAACCTGTTTGGTTTTTTAACGGGATCAGAATTTTCCCACAGCAAGCTTCAGTTTTGCAGAAATCACTTTTTCTGTCAGAAAACTGCAAATCATTTTGTAGATGCAAGATTTCTGTGGGAGAAAAAGTTGTGCAAGGTATTGTTATTTTGTTTGATCCAGTTGGTAGCTCTAGTTGCTAGTGAAGTGCCTTGCATTTTTGTTTTTCAAACGTGCTGACAATTCTCCAGAGAAATGTTTCATAAACCTTGTTGGCATTTAAAACTTCACAATTAAATTAAGTACGTGGCATCACAGTTGAGTCTTACAGAAAGAAGCAGAGATCTGGCAGGAGTTTGCATAGCTGTAATGATGCTGCTCTTTATTGCTCAAAGCACAGCCAGGAACAAGATTAGACTCATTATAAGAGTAGCATGTTGGAAATGAATGCGCTCATCATTACTGTACTGGGATCCAACATTACTCTTTGCAGTCAAGGCAGAAGTCCCCTTAACTGCAATGGGATTAGAATTACATCCAATGTCTTCAATCATTACTGAAAAAGCAAACCAAAAGGCAAAACGTTTCTCAGTTACAACAACAGCAGACTATGTATTTTGTTGCATTTTGTTCAGTGTTTTTATTAATAATACTTAGCAGAAGTATTTATTACTGCTTCTGGCATTTAAATGGGTTGTTATGATAGTTGTGTTCCATTGGCTTGGCATTATTTAACATAGAGGAGGGTGAAATCCCAATTTTATCTTGTGTTCTACTTTGTCCCTCGGGGAGAAGAAGAGTAAGGACTTCTGTACTTTGAATCAATATTCCATTGCCTTGCCCTCTGATTTTTTTTCTCTTATTTGAGCTTTGCTAACCTAAGAGGCCTGAATGTGCCACTTGTTCTTTGTATAGGAAGAAAAGAGATGGTGTTGCTAAATACTAATATGGATTGCTTTGATTAGGAGTAGACTTGGCTAAACTTAGCAGGAAAGTAAGGTAGCAGGTAAGGTAGGCTTACAGATACATTGTTGTTATCCTGACTGTATGCTGGAAGCTCCTTTAAGAAAGCTTGAAAACCACTATAGCATTCTCAGCTGCACTTCAAACTTCCAGCCACATAACTCACTGTCTGGCGTAGCAATGAGATACACCAGTATAACATTACTCACAGCACACATTAATACTATGTCTGTCTTAACTGGCTATGCTAATTGCCGACATAAGAATCAGAACATGTCCATGGTATGATTCATATTCCCTGAAAGATCAATGAACTACTTTTAGTACCAGTATGGAAAAAGTAACGCTGTCTATTCCCACGCTATTCTATTTTGCTTTTGAAGCTGGTAATCTTTTCTATATAGAGGGTAATACCACCATAAAGATGCTTGAGGGGAGGGGTGGAGAACAGGAAAAATATGGCACAGGAGATATATGTGCTTAAGCAAGATGGCATTGTAATGAATGCTGGAGTGAACAAATACAAGTGTACTGGCATATAGAGTAACTATATTCAATGTGTGCATATATTTTTACAGGCAGCAAATAACAGTGTCCTTTATATTTTGGCTCCAGTGAGAGCACCTGGGGTGCTTCAAAGAACAATTGAAGGGAAAACAAAGGAACAGAAAAGCTTCTTATTGGCAAGTAGCCCACAGATCAACATATGTTAATTCATGTCTAGATACATATTTTAAGAGCAAATGTAGATGGCAATAAGAGAAAAACAAGTTTTCTCTTAGATATTTCTCTCTATGAGGCAGCTGAAAGCAAGTTTTTGCCAAAAAAACCCAACCAAACCCAACTTGTCCAGGTGGTCCATACCTGTCTGTCTGTATCTGAGGACTCCAGTTAGTGTTCAAGTCCAGGTATTAGCAACTACAGTGCAAAGGTGTTCTAGGTATTATATGCTGCTTTGTGCTGAAGTCGAGGATGTTCTAGGATTCTTCTCGTGTGAGTCGTGCAAAAACTTGTCTGTTCATATGCAGGTATGACAGGGAATGGTAGGATGACATTTGAGGACTGTGACATTGTGCCCAAGTAGTGCTGTCCTCATTCTCTCTGCAAAGCAGGTGGAGCAAGCACCCCAAGGAAAAGAAATTTCAAGCTTCAACTTATGTGCCAAAACATTTTAGCCAGCTTGGACTGGAAGAACCAATATACAGGAGTGGGACTAGGCATTTGGGAGGAAACTGTACTTCCCAGGTTCTTGTGTGGACTACGTGGAGACGTCTCCTTACTGATTGGAGGACTGAATCCTGGTGAGGTGGGCACAGATCAGCTCTGAGGGTCTACAACATGAAATGCGATGTGAAGAGTAAAGCAAACTAAGAAAAAGATATGTTGGAAGGATGCAGCACTTTAAAGTTCCTGTAAAGGCAAAACATTGTGCAAGAGTGGAGAATTAATTAAACCACACTTCCCTTGCTACCTATAAGCAAGATAATTGGAAAACAGCCTTTTTTCTAACAACAGTTGTTTCTGAAGCAATTGATTTTTTTTTTCTTTGTACTTTCCAGCTAGCTCAGCAGGGGTGAACTATGAGACCACTACAAAGTGCACTGAATGTCTAAGGAGGACGACACAGTGGTAAGAGCTCAAAAGAATTCCTCATGGTGTTCAGTGCACAGTGCTGCAGGCGAAGCTGAACTGATTGCTAGCTTAGGAGCAGATGGGAGAGGTTTGCTGAATTTTGTCTTGAATGCTACTGTGTAAGCGATAACAGTACCAGAAATCTTATAAGCACTAGACAGAAAGTTGAAGAGAACACAAGCACAAATATGTCAGCAATGTAAAAAATGAATTGGAGTCACAGGGCGAGCTAGCTGAGCATGTACAACAAAAGAAAAAGCCCCATAACCCTTAATTCTGTGGTGTGCAGGGGCTTATGTTAAGCAAAGCTTATGAGTTAGAAATCAGTAGTGAAGACAGCAAACCATGGCCAGACTCCTTGGCTCCGGAAGATGCTGAACAACGTAGAAGGGAAGTTACATATATCTTAATATGAGGTTGGGCTAACTTTGTAACAACAGCTACTGATTTTTATTATTTTTTCTTAATGCCTTAACATACATATATACATAATATATTTTTTACCAATTCTATACAGATTAGGTAGGAGCTATTTCTATTTCTGTGGGTCTGGTGATTGAAATCTATTTGATTCCTCCTGCCTGGTTCTTAGTTGTCATTCTACTGTATCAATTTTCTTTAGGTTGGAGAGAAGCAGATGGAGGTCAAAGTGACATGCAGTGAGTCAGTGGCTCTACCTGGAATAGAAACAGTAATCATTTAGCTCCCAGATCTTTAGACTTCTATATACCTTACTGGGGTTTTTTTGGTGGGTTTTTTTTTGTTGTTTTGTTTGTTTGCTTGCTTTTTTGCTTTGTATGTAACTACTGTTTCAGGTTTTGGGGTTTTGGGGTTTTTTTTGGTTCGTTGGTTGGGTTTTTTCTTTTTTTTTTTTTTTTTCCCTAAATTGCTCGGGACTACTTTGTTTCATTGTTCATGATGCTTATGCTTGAATCATGTTGTGTAAAATGGTGATGATAATGAAGACTGTTACGTGGCTGGAGAGATTTTTCCTGTATGTTGTTGGCATCCTGACTGCTTTACAGAATTCTAACCCATAAATCACAAGGTCAGGCTGTCTCCCTGATACTTTCAAATGAAGGATCGTAACATTTTGTGTTGTATCTGGAAACCCAGGATAAAGGAGCATCATGACATTTCTGCTTTATAATGTGTCTCAGAGTGAAGGTATTTTGCACTTGGAGTTGATAACAGTAAGGGTATTACTGACATTGTCATAGTATGATAAAACTACTGACATGCTGGTTGGAAGGTCCTCTGGGAGTTTCTAGTCCAGTCTCCTGTTTGAAGCAGGACTGTCACCAACCCTGTCTCAGGTCAGACATCACTTTCTCTAGCAAACCTTGAAGACCCTCAAGGACTGGAATTCCACAGCCTCTCTGGGCAGTCTCTTCCAGTGTTGCACTGCCTTTCTGGTGAAAAAGTCTTTCCTGACATCCACCCTGAACCTCCCAAGGTGCAATTAGTAGTTGTTGCCCCTCATTATATCATCTGCCACTACTGAGAGTGGTTTGACTGTCATCTTCCCTTCAGGCAGTTGTAGGCTGCCATGAGGTCTTCCTCTGGCTCTTCTCTTTCTTTGCCACACTAAGCAAGGCAAGCTCCCCTGTCTCTCCTGATAGTTTACATACTCTAGGCCCTGGCCATGTTGATAGCTCTCCACTGGACCATTTCCAGTTTCTCAGTATCCCTCTTGAACCGGGGAAGCAAAGAAATGGGGGACACTGTTGTAAGTGCAGCCTTACCATTACAGAATATAGGAAGGTAGTAACTTCCCTCTATGCTGACCACACTGCTGCCAGGGTAGCTTAGTATGCAGTTTATTTTACATGTGATGAGAGTGCACTTGGTGGCTTGTATTCAGCTGCTGCTTAACCAGTCAGTTTGCAACCTCCTCCAGGGGCTGACATCTGTAGTTTTTGCTGAACTCTGTTTCCTGTTAGCCCAATCCTCTAGTTTTATTAAGGTCACTTGAAATGAACCTCTGCCGTTGATTGTGTCAGCAACTCTCCCTAATGTAGAATCATCCATGTACTTGCGAAGGATACACTCTGTGCCATTTACGAAGCTGTTGAACAGTGTTGGCTCCAGTGCTGACTGTTTTGCTTGTTGCTGGCTGCTGCCCTGACCTCAAGCCATTAATCACTACCTTTTGAGCCCTGGCAGTCCAGTTAGCTAATTTTCAACCCATCTAACAGCCTATTTGTCCAGCACATCATTCCTCAGCTTCCAAATATGAATGCTGTGGGAGACGTCAAAAGCCTGACTAAAATCAAGTTATAGTACTTCCATTGCTCTCCTCTCATCCATGTAGACAGCCTCTATATTGTAGAGGTAAGTCAGATTGATCAAGTATGATTTGCCTGTGGTAGATCTGTGTTGACTATTTTAATTACCATAGAATCATAGAATCATTTAGGTTAGAAAAGACTCTTAAGATCATTGAGTCCAACAGTAAACCTGACACTACCAAGTCCACCACTAAACCATGTCCCTAAGTGCCACATCTACACATCTTTTAAATACCTCCAGGGGTGGTGACTCCACCACTTCCCTGGGCAGCCTTTTCCAGTGCTTGACAACCCTTTCAGTGAAGAAATTTTTCCTAATACCCAATCTAAACCTCCCCTGGTGCAACTTGAGGCCATTTCCTCTTGTCCTATCACTTGTTACCTGGGAAAAGAGACCGACACCCACCTCGCTACAACCCCCTTTCAGGTAGCTGTAGAGAGAGATAAGGTCTCCCCTCAGCCTCCTCTTCTCCAGGCTAAACAACCTCAGTTCCCTCAGCTGCTCCTCATAAGACTTGTGCTCTAGACCCTTCACCAGCTTTGTTGCTCTTCTTTGGACATTCTCCAGCACCTCAATGTCTTTCTTGTAGTGAGGGGCCCAAAACCGAACACAATATTCAAGGTGCGGCCTCACCAGTGGCGAGTACAGGGGTACAATCACTTCCCTAGTCCTGCTGGGCCACACTATTTCTGATACAAGCCAGGATGCTACTGGCCTTCTTGGCCACCTGGGCACACTGCTGACTCATATTCAGCTGTCTGTCAGCCAACACCCCCAGGTCCTTTTCTGCCAGGCAGCTTTCCAGCCACTCTTCCCCAAGCCTGTAGCGTTGCATGGGGTTGTTGTGACCCAAGCCCAGGACCCGGCACTTAGCCTTGTGGAACCTCATACAATTGGCCTCGGCCCATCGATCCAGCCTGTCCAGATCCCTCTGTAGAGCCTTCCTTCTCTCAAGCAGATCAACGCTCCCGCCCAACTTGGTGTCATCCGCAAACTTACTGAGGGTGCACTCGACCCCCTCATCCAGATCACTGATAAAGACATTAAACAGAACTGGCCCCAATACTGAGCCCTGGGGAACACCACTTGTGACCGGGCGCCAACTGGATTTAACTCCTTCACCACCACTCTTTGGGCCCGGCCATCCAGCCAGTTTTTTACCCAGCAAAGAGTACACATGTCCAGGCCACGAGCAGCCAGTTTCTCCAGGAGAGTGCTGTCGGAAATGGTGTCAAAGGCTTTACTGAAGTCCAGGTAAACAACATCCACAGCCTTTCCCTCATCCACCAAGTGGGTCACCTTGTCATAGAAGGAGATCAGGTTAGTCAAGCAGGACCTGCCTTTCATAAACCCATGCTGACTGGGCCTGATTGCCTGGTTGTCCTGTACGTGCCGTGTGATGGCACTCAAGATGATCTGCTCCATAACCCTCCCCGGCACTGAGGTCAGACTGACAGGCCTGTAGTTCCCTGGATCCTCCTTCTGGCCCTTCTTGTACATGGGCGTCACATTTGCTAATCTCCAGTCAACTGGGACCTACCCAATTAGCCAGGACTGCTGATAAATGATGGAAAGTGGCTTGGTGAGCACTTCTGCCAGCTCCCTCGGTACCCTTGAGTGGATCCCATCCAGCCCCATAGACTTGTGTGTGTCTAACCATTTCCCCTTGGATTATGGGGGCTTCATTCTGCTCCCCTTCCCTGTCTTCCAGCTCAGGGGGCTGGGTACCCGGAGAACAACTGGTCTTACTATTAAAGACTGAGGCAAAGAAGGCATTAAGTATTCATCCTTTTCCTCATCCTTTGTCACTATGTTTCCTCCTGCATCCCGTAAGGGTTGGAGATTCTCCTTAGCCCTCCTTGTGTTGTTAATGTATTTATAGAAACTTTTTTTTATTGTCTTTTATGGCAGTAGCCAGATTAAGTTCTAGTTGGGCTTTGGCCCTGTCGTGGTTTAACCCCAGCCAGCAACTCAGCACCATGCAGCCGTTTCCCTCTCCCCCTCCCAGTGGGGTGAGGAGGAGGAAAGCAAAGGAAAAAAAAAGTAAAACTCGTGGGTTGAGATAAGAACAGTTTAATAACTGAAGTAAAATATAATACTAACAATAGTAATAATGAAATATAATAATAATAGTAATGAAAAGGAATGCAACAAAAAGGGGGGGGGGGGGGGGGGGGGGGGGAGGAAAAAAAAACAGTGATGCACAATGCAATTGCTCACCACCCGCTGACCGATGCTCAGTTAGTTCCCGAACCGCGATCCGCGCCTCCCGGCCAGCTCCCCCCTGTTTATATACTGGGCATGACGTTCCATGGTATGGAATACCCCTTTGGCTAGTTCAGGTCAGCTGCCCCGGCTATGCTCCCTCCCAGCTTCTTGCACACCTGCTTGCTGGCAGAGCATGGGAAACTGAAAAGTTCTTGGCTTAAGATAAGCGCTACTCAGCAACAACTAAAACATCAGAGTGTTATCATCAACATCATTCTCACACTAAATCCAAAACACAGCACTGTACCAGCTACTAAAAAGAAAGTTAACTCTGTCCCAGCCGAAACCAGGACAGGCCCTTATAATTTTCTCCCTGCATAACCTCACAACATCTTTGTGGTCCTCCTGAGTTGCCTGCCCCTTCTTCCAAAGGTCATAAACTCTCTTTTTTTTTCCTGAGTTCCAGCCAAAGCTCTCTGTTCAGCCAGCCCGGTCTTCTTCCCTGCCGGATTGTCTTTCGGCACATAGGGACAGCCTGCTCCTGCGCCTTTAAGATTTCCTTCTTGAAGAATGTCCAGCCTTCCTGGACTCCTTTGTCCTTCACGACTGCCTCCCTACCACTTTGTCATTCATATGCTTTGAAATGGATTCCAGAGGACATGCCCCATGATTTTTCTAGGGACTGAGGTGAGGCTTATAGCTCCCTGGGCCCTCTTTTTTGCCTTTCTTAGAGATGGGTATAACATTTGTCTTCTTTCCTGTCATCATCAGAGACCTCCCTGATCACACACATTTTTCACAGAGATAGGCAGTAGTCTTGAAATTATGTCAGTCAGGTCCTAAGTACCTTTTGACTCATGTTGTCCCTCATCTTCTTTTTGCAATTAATGTACCTACAAAAGCCTTTCTTGTTACTCTGTCTCTTTCTACTTTTCAGGTCCAGCTAGGCTTTGAAGCAATACTTTTATGCTTCATGGAAGCCAAGAATCATTTAGGTTGGAAGGGACTTCCTGAGATCGAGAAAGAACTTGTCTGAGACATGAAAGTCAGAGGCAGCCTTAGCTGCTCTCCTGAAATCCAGGGCTGTGGTCCTGATTTTTGCCTTTTTCCATCCTCTCAGGATCCTGAACTCCTCCATCTCGCAGTCACTGCAGCTAAGGCTGCCTCTGACTTCCACACCTCGGACAAGTTCTTCCCTCTTGTAATTATGAGGTCCAGCAGAGCACATTTTCTTGTTAGCTTCTCAGTTACCTGTGCCAGGAAGTTTTCATCAATGCGTTCAAGAAGTCTCCTAGATTACCTGAGCCCTGCTGTATCATCTTTCTGGCAGATATCAGGATGGTTAAAGTCTCCCATGAGGACCAGGACCTGTGAACATGAGGCTTCTTCCAGTTGTTGGAAGAAGGCCTCATCTACATCTTCTTCCTGGTCAGGAGGTCTACAGTAGATACCCACTACAACAGCACCCATGTTGGTCTGGCTGTTAATCTTGATCCATAAACTCTTGATTGACTCCTGACCCATCCCAAGGCAGAGCTCCATGTATTCCAGCTGCTTTCTCACATAGAGGGCAACTCCCTCTCCTCACCTTCCCAGCCTGTTCAACAACAAATAATTCTTTGTTGGTGGTTTTCTTGCCAGTTCTGTTGCCTTGTTTCCTTCTCCTGTACACTCCCTTCTGTGTCTCAGTTCATCGAGAAGCTCCTGTCAGAGCCAGGCAGGCCTTCTGCTGAAATTCTGGCCTCTCTGCCTGATGGAGTGGATTGCTCCTGGTTTTCTTTAAAGTTCAGCCTCCACCCTTTCTGCTTGATGACTGCTTGCTGGGGAATTTTACTTAGCAATTACCCAAACAAGCCAAATTCTACTGTCCTAAAGCCCAGAGTCCTAACTCTTCTGCTCACCTTCCCAGCCATCCTCCAGATCCTGAACTCTGTCATCTTGTGGTCACCGCAAACCAAGCGTGCTGTAAATACAAGCACTGCTTTGCATGGGGGATGTTTTTACAAAAGGCAGCTTGAGAAAAAGCTTCGCTATGTGACTTCTCATGAGCTGCATAATTTAAATATTAAGCTGCTTACATGATAATCTAACATCATAGTTGAAGAGTTTACAACACTGATGTAAATTTTCTGTGGAAAACTTGCTTTGGCTTTTGCAGGGAATCAGTTTGCCTTTAGATGCATGCATTGACACTAAATCCTCAGAGCAGAATCCAGGGTATTTTTAGCGTGTTGATAATAAAGGACCTTGTTTTATTTTTATCTTACTAACAGCATAACCAATTGGGTAACTAATTGAGTTGGCCAATTTAATATGATTAATCTGATTAAAACCCTACAAATCCAGTGCCATTGCCAGTTTCATGGGAATCCACATTTCAAAACATTTTATAGTATTTGTAGGCATTTTAGGAGAGAAAAAACCAAGCAAGAGCAAATAATAACTCATCAGTCTGTTTGAAGGCATGTGAATAATACTCCTGAGTACTGATTGAGAAATGGAAGTGCAGGCTCTCTTTCCTGCAAAATACGTAACTAGGGAGAATACAGGAATAGTAATTATTTGGAGAACTGAGTAGCTTAGTGCAGAAAGTTGGGATTGGCACCAATATACTGAAGATCTGGGAAAGTGTGTTCTTGCAAATGACACTATAAATAAAGCAAACCCAAAAATCGGTTTTCTTTGATGCTTACAGCAATAATACCTCTCTCCGAGACTGAAATTTCAGAAGGCTTTCACCTCACTGAAGTCCAAGACAACGACTACTTCCATCCCTTCCCGTGTGCCAGCACACATTTGAATAACTAGTTAGGAAGTGGAGGGAATCGATCCAGGTTAGAAATGAACCCTGTCATTTCTATTTTTATGTGGTCGTTTTTTATGTACATAAATTCCCTGATCCTGTCCCCACCATGGCTACCCAAGCACTAATGCTGGGGCTGGAAAGGACAGCTAGGAGCGAAGGAGAAGGGCAGAGCAGCTCCTTTGCAGGGCAGCTCAGAGCAGCTGTGAAACTACAGTTCTGGAGTGGGTTTTATAGCCCCCAAAACAAGGCAAGAAAAACCTAAGGACTTGTGAAAGATCATAGAGCACACCTACCACCGTTCTCAACCAAGGCAAATGCCACTGCATTTTTCATGTATGCTAGTCAGAGGAGGCCAGGATGAACCAGAATGAGTTAGCAGTGTGGTGTCACGCATGGGGCTACAGCAGAAACTGGGTTTGTTAGCTGTGTAAAACTGTTCTACAGCTTCAGGTCAGAGTGACAGAAGCTCAGATCTATTGCCAGGGCTGCACCAACACTTGTCAAATGACTGTGGCACCCAAGGTCTGTGAGTTGGTATCTAGTGGCCTACCTGCTATCTTAGTTTGGCTACGTAAGTTTATTAGTGTTTTCACAGCACTAAAATACTGCAGGAGCTCAGCAGCCAGTCGACTGTTTCAGTATTATCTTGCTTTTGTTTGCTCTTGTTTATTAACCAGGGGAAAAAAAAAAAAAAGATTAGCATCCAAAACATTTGAAAAAGCAAGGAAAGCCAGTCTGACCCTTCAGCTTTTCCTTGCTTGCTACAGCCTGTTACTGAATGTTGAGGCACTGTTGTGAAGCTTGTCCTGCATGGTGACCTCTGAGAGGGGCAGACTGGAAGCCTTGCTGAGAAGTGTGGTGTTGTTTTGTTCTGTTGAGTTTTTTGGTTTTTTTTTTTCCCCCTTTTGAAATATTCGTTTTCTTGGTCCATCCTGAGATGTCAGCAGAAGTACATGTAGCAGTGCTCTTGCACACAGCTTCACTTCCCTTGGTGCTTTTTAGGGACAGCTGTGTCACAGTATGAAGGGTGAAGTTAAAACATCTCACAGGGACCCACATATGATGATCACTGACACAGAAGGCACAGGTTTGGCGTGTCCTTAATTTATTGCGATTGACATGATATAGGCTAGAGGGGCTACTGAGGGCTGAGGAATCCTAAATTCATAGGTTGTTGGCTAGGCAATGTTTTCTTCTGAGGCTCTAATTTCTGGAGTCATTACAGTGCTTTAACCATGTCAACTAAAAGTCCTCATGAATTTTTTCCATTTAAAACCAAGCAAACAGCTGCTTTTTACTGGTAAGTTTTCACTGCTTTGCAAATTAGACAATTTCCATCCCATAGAGGAATGGAAATTCAGTGTGTTTTCAGGAGTGAAACAAGCATTTCAAATTGTGCCTATGTGTTTATTCCTTCTTCTACAAATATGGCTGCTTTTCCATTTCTTTTCCTTAATGCCTCCACTGAGTAGAAAGACTCATTTTCCACTAAAATCCACTTGTATTCAGCCAGAAAAGTTCTACACGCAGCTGGCCAAACTATGTGAAGCCTGGGTCTGCACCACTATTGTTTAAAGCTAAAATGTAATGTTTTCCCAACTATGGCTTTTTGTAGGACTGGCTTAACTTATTACAGAGCCAATCAAAGTTGCTGGTGTCAGAGGCGTATGAACTGTAGAGGTCCAGAATGCTTGGCTTTTCTGAAGATAATGCTGATAAATGAGATGTTTGTGGACATGAATGGAAACCAATGTCAGTGAAGCAGCACTCCTGGCAGAGGAGTAAATTACGGGACAGATGTAGCTCTTCTCCTGCCACCTACAAAGATGGTCTGTGGCAAGGAGGGGACGATAGTAAGAAACTGAACTGGGACAGGACACCAGCTGTTTGGCAGTTTTGATGTATGGCAGAGGTGACTAAGTCATGTCATTGTTTATGATATGAGCGACGATGGAGATGATGGGCAGCTTTTTCTTCTTTGTGGTAGTGGCGGTGAATCTCACTGTTCTTCAGTATGATAAAATGGCTTTGCCTGGTGACTTCTAATCAGAGATAAGGCCCTTACAGGTCATCAGGTAACTGATGCTCCAGCACAAAATAGGATGCAGCAACAAAAGTTTTGAAGCAATACGGCAAATGGCTTCAGTTAAGGTTCCTGATTACATGGTGTAGATGTAGTCAAGTACGGCTTTAGTGGAATGAACCTTTTCCATATATCACCTGTTTTTTGCCTTACCCAGTCACATAAAGCTTGATTAAATAGTTACAGAATTAGTGGGTTTGCATCAGTAGAGACTAAATGCTTAGAGATAAACATTCTGGCTAGTCACAGGACTTTCCAGATAGATCTGTTGTATCTGAGTGGATGTTTAGTTTTTCATTTATTTATAGCAGGAGTGGCTTTTATATCTGTTATAGTATAGTAATAAATTTACCAAACTACCAAATAATTTATCTTCCTGCTTGCTTTCAGCTGATTACAACATCTCTAGGTATCTCAGGATAATAGGAACATCTGTTCTCTGGAGATTGACTCTTCACAGACAATAATCATAAAGCTAATGAATGGAGTGGAGAATGGTGTTTAGGAAACAACTAGGGACAGCTCTGCCTCTCTTTGCTAAATCTCACCTTAGTATTTCATTCTTTTCACCAGACTGGCTTTCTGACACACCCTACAGCAGACTTGCCAGATGCAATAGTCCATGTTCTTCAGAACAGGATAGGAAATCAGATCGTGACTCTGGGACTTGAACAGCTTGCTCTAACAATTTGTGTTAGCAGATCATCAGAAACAGATAGTCCTGCCTCCTTTCCCACCCACTCTGAACCCTAAAGCACAAGACCAGAAGCGGGTCTCACTCCAGCACTCACTAGTGTTTTCAGGGAGAGATCTCCCATAATTTCTCATAATTTAAGATGAGTGAAATCGATTACTTTCCTGGTACGCTTTTTCAGTTTGCTATTTTTAATGACAGAAGTGAATCTGACACCTAATTTGCACTTGTTGAAACAGGCTTAGGAAAATGTGTTGTAAATAAATCTTGGAAGGAATATAAATCAGCATGGTTCAGGGTAAAATAACTTCCCTGTTGTGGGTCAGAACGAAAATAATGCTGTGGGGAGATTATTCCACTTCTGTGTGCTGGAGGATTCTTGTATCTTTTTATGTAGTATTTGATGTTGGTCATCACTGGAGATAGGACTCTAAATGGACCTCAAGTCTTAGGCAGCATGACAGCCCTGTTGTTCTAAGGCAGCCAGATCAATGTTAACTTTTGGGTCTCTCCTGGATTACAGATGTGATAAAACAGGCAAACAGATGTCTGCATATCAAGCAGTGAAATAGCTGCAGATGAGAGAGAGCTCTGTAGCTTCTGCAAGAAACATGGATACAGTTAATTCAGCATATGTAATCCTACTGAGCATGTATAGGGGGCAGGATAGGAGAATATCTTGGTTTTGGCTGTAGCAAAATGAAATACAGTAGGCTTAGTAAAGTATTGTACATCGCCTGCTGTAACGGTAGCTGCCGCAGTTTTGTGACACAGATAATACTCTTTTGACTTGTGTTTCATCTCAGGGGGCAGCTAAGAAAGCTTAGTCCCTGCCCAGCACTTGTTTTTTATCATATACCCTCTCCTATATCACCAACCTGATGCTTGGGAAAAGCTTTTCTGTGATAGGGAATCTGTTAGGTGGAAGATAAAGTGTTCTGTGTGGGAACAGTGCTTTTATTTCACCCTTTTTTATATTTACAGGAACAATTCCAGTTCTTTAATCCTGTTTTTACTCAGTTTTTAACTGTATTCCTTCTTCAAATTCTGTATGCAAAGATTGCTTGTCATAAATATACTTATTTTCTACAGCATCAACGTAGGTGTCAGTTCAATACTGGATGAACTGTTTAAACCTCTCCCCAAACCTTTTCCTTCTTCATTTCATGGCAAGTCAAAGTCTAGCAACTGAAAGGAAATCACTATGGTTACAGCACCCAGTTCTAGTAATGAGTCCAAGATTTAAGTCTTACCACTTGTAGCAAAATACATATATTTGAGACACCCCCAGACATTTGGGATTGTGTTTGCAAGTGTTAAAACAGACATTGACAGTTTTAGATAATTCCATTGCAACGCTTTGCTTGCAAGACAGTGGTCTGCTATTATAAATGGATTGCTTACATAAGAAGTGAAAGAATACACACTAGTTTAAAACACAGCTCGAAGCAGTGTTGGAGTTTTTAAAGTCACAAATCTAAGATTTAATCACCACCTGGTTAGCAGTCTGTGTCAACACTGCCAGCCAAAAAAAATGATTGAAACTTGGTTCCTTCCCAGCTGCAAATATTACCAAGACATCACCGTGGGCCATTTTTAGGCATTATGAGAGCTATGAACACTGTGAAGCACCAGAGTTTCAGAAACCTACAGCAGATGACTTTATGGCCCAGGTGGTTGGTATTTCCTATGTTGAGGTCTCTCACTCCAATTAGTAACTAATTTCAATCCAATTGCTTACAGATGGCAGAAAATCGCTGACCTACCACAGTTTTCTCTAGCAGACAGGTATCCATCCATAAGCCAAATTAACAACCCAAGACCAGCATCACATAGGGAGATTTGTTGCGACGCGCAGCCGTTGCGTAACATCAAGCGTGGAAATTGACTTCAACAGGGTGGCTTGTGTGCGCAAAGTTAGATTTGGGCTTAAGTTTCTTATGGAACTGAAATTGGAACACAGTTCTGTGCTTGATCTTCAGTTGTTTTAATCTGCCGAACCTCTGCAGGGCTGGAAAATACATTGATTTGTACTGGTGCTGCCATGATCGGTAATTCACTTAATCCTGTGCCTGATTTCAAGCACCCAGTGTTCTCACTGAAACGGAAGGTGCTTAGAGGAATGTAGGTGCCTGAGCACTGTTAGAGCAGTACTGGGGGCTCTGCTCAGGGCCAAGCCTAGTGGAAAAATCTGAAAAAATAATGGTTTTATGCTGGCAAATGTCTCTTCTGGCTGTGGTTTAGGCATAGAGTTAATCTGTAACGGGAATGTCTAGTCTGGACCATTCTGTACTTCAGGTCAATACATGATTGTACAGGGTTGTCTTTATGCTTAATGGATGGGAAAAGAAGGCTTACAGTTCCCCAAGAACTGAATTTCAAACATGAGCACAGTAACTAGTGCAGATCAAGTGACTCTATATCATAAAATGTGACAATGTGTTTTTTTTATTGCATTCTCAGAATGGCACTACTTGCTAATCTTGAAGAGCTCGTTATCCTATAATATCTATTCTCTAGATACCTTTTTGCCCTTAATGAAGTGGAGAACTAATTAGAATTTTTAAGCAAATCTTTAGGCAAATCCCATTCATAACATTTTTCTACATTACAGTTGTCAATAGTACACCACATTTTTCCATTTGATATATGATTTTTTTTTACTTTATGATACTAATTTTTTGAGTCTTTGAGGAGCTTGAAATCTTACATAATGTTTTACTGTAAGTAATCTTTTCCATTTAGTGACTCATCATAATTGTGGGGTTTTTGTTCTGAATCTATTAAATATAATATTGGATGTAGAATTTTCTCCAGACAGCAAGTCTTTGAACTTTGTAACTAAGTCAACTGTATCTCAAGCAGCTAGTATATATTTACCATGGGATTTTTTTTTTCATTTTTGTATATGAATTAGGAGGCGGCTGCGGCGGCTGCTGCTGCTGCTATCACTTGACTTTTAGATTGAGGATGTTTGAAAGGGTGCATTGTTTCAGATTAAGCTTCATTTGTATCTGAGGCCTCAGATGAGTAATTGCTAACTCTTTTTGCCCTGGAGCTTTTTGTTTTGATTTGCTCAGAGGAACGTTAAGAATGATGTTAATTGTTTTTTGGGGGTTTTTTTGGCTTTTTTTTAAGACCACAAGGGACAAAAGTAGAAACAGCTGGTGATGGAATAAAATGCAACATGTGCTCAGCAATTGTAGATCATGTCACTTCTTGTTTATTCTCTGATAACTGGTTTCCTAGATAAAAGAAATGTGGTGAATCTCAACTATCTGATGTTCAGTAAAACATCTTTGATTGTGCGATTTAAATTGGAGAAGATGGGAATTAGTATAAGAACAGTGTCATGGTTCAACCCCAGCCGGCAACTAAGCACCACACAGCTGCTAACTCAGTCCCCCTCAGCAGGATGGGGGGAAGAGAACTGAAAGGGTAAAAGTGAGAAAACTCATGGGTTGAGATAAGAACAGTTTAATAATTGAAATAAAATAATAATAAATCGTAATGAAAAGGAAAATAACAAAGAGAGAGAAGTAAAACCCCAAAAAGACAAGTGATGCAAATGAAAACAATTGCTCACCACTAACCGACTGATGCCCAGCCAGTCCTTGAGCAGTGGCCCCCCCAGCCAACCTTCCTCCTAGTTTTATTGCTGAGCATGATGTCATATGGTATGGAATATCCCTTTGGTCAGTTGGGATCAGCTGTCCCAGCTGTGTCCCCTCCCAGCTTCTCGTGCACCCCCAGCCTCCTCGCTGGTGGGGTGGTGTGAGGAGCAGAAAAGGCCTTGGCTCTGTAAGCACTGCTCAGCAATAACAAAAACATCCCTGTATTATCAACACTGTTTCCAGCACAAATCTAAAACATAGCCCCATACTAGCTACTATGAAGAGAATTAACTCTATTCCAGCCAAAACCAGCACATTCTCTGCCCCTTATTCCACACCATTTACGTCATGCTCAGGTCCCACACTATCCAATACATCCTCATTAACCACCGCCCCCCCCCCCCCCCTTCCCATCCTTTAATACAATACACAGATATCATTCCCTTAGTCTATGGACTACCCCTGTGAAATGTCTGTAAAATGTCCACAAAATATCCATTGAGTTAATTTAGTCCATGACTTTGGGGTCCATCTGTTATGGTGGTCACTCAGGACAGGAGAGGCGGTGTGTTGCATGGAGTTATTGACCACCAAAGGCAGCTCAGGTCGGCTCAGTCCTGCACTTGCACTGCTTCTTGTAAGGCTTGTCCTCCATTGGTTCAGGTGGTTCCTGCTATAGTAATTCCTATAACATGCAACTCAAATCATGGGTTACAACCATATAAAGGTATTTCCATTACTTTGGGCCAGGTTATAGGGTTTAACATTGCAATGAACTCCTCCCCTTGCTCCTAGCTTGGCTAGCAACAAGGGGCTCTTGCTATAGTATATTCCCATAACATGGAACTCAAATCATGGACTATTTTCACCCAGGATTAAATCACCTTGAGGTACACACTGGACTCCCCCATCCTTCTGCATTACCCACCAAGTGCACCCAGGTCCTTGAGCAAAAACAATCCCATGAATAGGTTTACCTTTTCCTGAGAAAGGAATAACCCAGACTGTTTTTCCCAACAAGTTCCTTGTAGGTACTACGGGGATCTTATGTCCTTCCAGAGTGTGCAGGGGTTTTGATTGGGCATGGCCAGGTCAACTGGCAGATCCTCTACTGTTAACTAGCTAACTGGCTTCTGCTAAATGTGTATCCCAATGCTTGAATGTCCCAGCACCCATTGTTCTCGGTGTAGTTTTTAGCAGTCCATTGTATCATTCAGTTTTCCCAGAGGCTGGTGCATGATAGGGGATGTGATACACCCAGTCAATGCCATGCTCCTTGGCCCAGGTGTTTATGAAGTTGTTTCAGAAATGAGTCCTATTGTCTGATTCAATTGTTTCAGAGGTGCCGTGTCGCCATAAAACTTGCTTTTCAAGGCCCAAGATAGTATTCCGGGCAGTGGCATGGGTCACAGGGTATGTTTCCAACCATCCAGTAGTCGCTTCCACCATTGTAAGCACATGGTGCTTGCCATGGCGGGTTCGTGGTAGTGTGATATAATCAATCTCCCAGGCTTCCCCATATTGATATTTCAGCCATCATTCTTTATTCCAAAAAAGCTTTAGCTGCTTAGCTTGTTTGATTATGGTGCACGTTTGACATTCATGGATAACCTGTGCAATGGCATCAATAGTCAAGTCCACCCCTCAATCATGAGCCCACTTGTATGTTGCATCCCTTCCTAAGTGTCCCGATGTGTCATGGGCCCATCAAGCTATAAATAGCTCACCTTTATGTTCCCAATCCAGATCCACCTGAGCCACTTCAATTGTAGCAGCCTGGTCCACTTGCTCATCGTTTTGACGTTCTTCAGTGGCCCAACTCTTGGGTATGTGAGCATCTACGTGATGTACTTTTACAACCAGGTTCTCTACCCGAGCAGCAATATTTTGCCATAATTCAGCAGCCCAGATGGGTTTACCTCTGCGCTGCCAGTTGGTCTGCTTCCATTGCTCTAGCCACGCCCACAGAGCATTTGCCACCATCCATGAGTCAGTATAAAGTACCACCCGTTTTTCTCGTTCAGCAATATCTAAAGCCAGCTGGATAGCTTTCACCTCTGCAAACTGACAATTCACCTTGTCCTTCAGCAGTTTCTGTGACTTGTCGTGTAGGACTCCACGCAGCAGTTTTCCACCTTCGATGTTTTCCCACAATATGACAGGATCCATCTGTAAACAGAGCATATTGCTTTTCATTTTCTGGTAATTTATTATACAGAAGGGTCTCTTCAGCACAAGTCACCTCCTCTGGCAACATTCTGAAGTTTCAGCCCTCTGGCCAGTCCATGATCACTTCCAGGACTCCCAGGTGGTCAGGGTTTCCCATTTGAGCCTGTTGCGTTATCAGTGCGACCCACTTACTCCATGTGGCATCAGTTGCATGATGGGGGGACCCTCCCTTTGAACATCCAGCCGAGCACAGGCAATTGAGGTGCCAAAAGGAGCTGTGCTTCAGTACCAACTACTTCTGAAGTGGCTCAAATTCCTTCATATGCTGCTAATATCTCTTTTTCAGTGGAGTGTAACAGGCTTCAGATCCCCTACATCCCTGGCTCCAAAACCCTAGAGGTTGACCTCAAGTCTCTCCAGGTGCTTTCTGCCAGAGGCTCCAGGTGAGGCCGTTATCCCCAGCTGAGGTGTAAAACATGTTTTTCACATCTTGTCCTGTGTGGACTGGCTGAAGTGCTACTGCACGAACTATCTCCTGTTTAACTTGTTCAAAGGCTTGCTGCTGCTCAGGGCCCCATTCAAAGTCATTCTTCTTCTGGGTCACTTGATAGAGAGGGCTTACAATCAGACCATAACCTGGAATATGCATTCTCCAAAAACCCATGACACCTAAGAAAGCTTGTGGGTTTTTTTTGTTAGTTGGTGGAGACATAGCTGTTATTTTATTGATCACATCCATTGAGATTTGATGATGCCCATCTTGCCATTTTATTCCTAAAAACTGGATTTCCTGTGTAGGTCCTTTGACTTTATTTTGTTTTATAGCAAAACCAGCTTTCAAAAGAATCTGGATTATTCTTCTCCCCTTCTCAAACACTTCCTCCGCTGTGTTGCCCCACACAATGATGTCATCAATATACTGCAGGTGTTCAGGAGCTTTGCCTTGTTCCAGTGCAGTCTGTATCAATCCATGACAAATGGTAGGACTGTGTTTCCACCCCTGGGGCAGTCAGTTCCAGGTGTACTGGATACCCCTCCACGTGAAAGCAAACTGTCGCCTGCACTCTGCTGCCAGAGAGATCAAGAAAAATGCATTGGTGATATAAATTGTTGTATACCATATGGCGGCCTTTGACTCCAGTTCATATTGGGGTTCTAGCATGTCTGGTACGGCAGCACTCAGCAGCAGTGTGACTTTGTTCAGGCCTCGATAGTCCACTGTTAGCCTCCACTCTGTTAGATTTTCGCACTGGCCATATGGGATTATTAAAGGATGAATGAGTCTTACTGATCACTCCTGGACTCTCCAGTCACCAGATCAACATATGGATGAACCAGGGAGTCTCAACTGCAATATTGCTGCTGGTGCACTGTCATGGTAGCAACTGGCACCTGCTGTTCTTTAACCCGCAGCAACCCCACCACAGAGATCCTCTGAGAGACCAGGCAAGCTAGACAGCTGTTTAATCTTCTCCATACTCAAGGCAGCTATACCAAAAGCCCACCGGTACACTTTTGGGTCTTTGAAGTACCCTTTCCTGAGGTAGTCTATGCCAAGGATACATGGAGCCTCTGGACCAGTCATAATAGGATGCTTTTGTCACTCATTCCCAGTTAGGCTTACCTCAGCCTCCAACACAGACAGTTCTTGGGATCCTCCCGTCACTCCAGAAATACAGACAGATTCTGCCCCTTTGTAATCTGATGGTATTAGAGTACGCTGTGCAACAGTGTCCACTAGAGCTTTATACTCCCATGGGGCTGATGTGCCAGGCCATCGAATCCACGCAGTCCAGTAAACTCAGTTGTCCCTTTCCTCTGCCTGGCCGAAGGCAAGGCCCCTCTATCCCTGGTTGGAGTCTTCATTGCTTGATTTTTGTAACTGCAAAACAGAAGTCCCTTCATCAGGGTCAAAAGTACCATCAGCCCTTCTACTCTGCCCAACAGACACTGGAGCAGTAATTTTCCTGGATGGATGCTTTTTGGCTATTGTTTTTCCTTGCAGTTCCTGTACTTGAGCTTCTAGTCTCCAGGTAGGCTCACCATCCCACTTCCTCATGTCCTCCCCCTCCCACGCACGAAGAACCACAGGGTTGCACATGGTATGTGCCACCGGTACCTTTTCCCTTGAACAGAAAAAGGCTGACTCTTAATAGCTGAGGCCTTGGTTGGAGCGCGTGAAGAAGACCTACCCCTCTCGGCTTGCTCAGACATTTTTTGGGTCAGTCTGTCCACAGCTGAGACACAGGCCCACATGGAGGAAGCGAGATTATCTTCGTATTCTCGGAGTTGTCTGGCCATTTCATCTATAATTGGTGCCTCCGTGTCTGTCCAGCTCATTATCGCCAGGGTGTGGGTGTATGACCTCGGTGCATTTCGTACAAACTTTCACCACATGGACCGTGTGCACTGGATTTCATCTGGGTCTTTGGATGCCTGGTTGTTATCCTGGTTGTTATAGATCACCTCCAACATGGCTAATTCCCTCAGATACTGGATACCTCCCTCAGTGTTGGTCCATTTGCTTCTGGAATTTGCAAGTTCTTCCTTGAAGGGATACCTGTCCTTCACGCTTGACAGGAGTTGCTGCCAAAGACTGAGGACTCCTGCCTTTTTTCCAATCCCTTTGTCAATGGCCTTATCCTTAGTAAGGGATCCTAGCTGCCGGGCTTCCTTACCCTCTAATTCCTGACTACTGGCCCCAATATCCCAGCATCGGAGTCACCAGCTGAGAATTAGCTCATCTGGTTGACAGCTAAAATCTTTTTGCATATCTCGCAGTTCACTTAGGGATAGGGATCAGGTGGTTTCTGTCTCATTTATGATTTCAGTCTCTTCCTGTTCTTGTGACTGCTCTGCTGCAGAACAGGCTGCCTCTTCTGATTCTTTCTCCTGCTCCCTCTTAGGAGAAGCTTCTTCATCCCTTACTAAACCAGCTGACTTCCGCTTCCATTGTTTCTTTTTAGTTATAGAGGCGACTGATAGAGTGTCTGGTTTAGCCACAGTGTCTGTTGGTATGTTTTCCCTTTCTTCTCCCTGAGGTGCTGCATAATATTGAGCAGTGTTTGGTAGATGCTGGCCAGGGCCCAGCACAGTGTAGTAAGTTGCGCCTCTTTGGCACAGCCGTGGCATTTTTTTTTTCCAAACATTCTATCACTTCATCAGGATCCTGTAGTTGTTCTGGAGTGAAGTTCTGGACCATTGGAGGTGAGAAGTTCTCTAGGTACCTGCCCATATTCTCCCACATGCCGTGCCACCCATGACCATACTGTCACAGAGCCTGGGTCATATTCCTAAATTGCTTGCTAACCTCAGAAAAAATGGAAGCAATATTCCTAAGAAATACCAATAGAAGTATTTTACCTACCCAAGGATGTTCAAGATACTGAGAAGTTATTGTAACGAGGCAGAAAACATCACAGAAGAAAGTAGTGAAGGTGCTATTCTTTATTTCCTCCATAAAAAACCTCTCAGAGGAAGAATTATAATTGTTAATTTTCTCCATGAGATGGTACCCAAAGTACAGTAATGGCTTCAGTACAGAGCCTAAATACAAGATTAAGGTCAAGGTCAGTGTTTTAATAGCAAATCTCCCAGGCAAAACATCACTAATCACTACAGAGCACAGCAAACCGCAGAAGCCAATGCCAATCTTTAACCTGTACAGCAAAAAAAAGAGCGTGGCGCAGATCAGATAAACTATTATTGAGAACAGATGAATCAACACCGTGACCTGCAACTGTTAACAGATATAAATCCCTTCTAATACACTCTGGTCAATTTGTTATTATCTCAAACCCTTCGAGCCCCACGTTGGGTGCTGAAAAGGACTGTCGTGGTTCAACCCCAGCCGGCAACTAAGCACCACACAGCTGCTCGCTCACGTCCCCCCGCCAGCAGGATGGGGGGAAGAGAACTGGAAAGGTAAAAGTGAGAAAACTCATGGGTTGAGATAAGAACAGTTTAATAATTGAAATAAAATAATAATAATAATAATAATAAAGAATTGTAATGAAAAGGAAAATAACAAAGAGAGAGAAATAAAACCCCCAAAAGACAAGTGATGCAAATGAAAACAATTGCTCACCACTAACCGACTGATGCCCAGCCAGTCCTTGAGCAGTGGCCCCCCCAGCCAACCCTCCCCCTAGTTTTATTGCTGAGCATGATGTCATATGGTATGGAATATCCCTTTGGTCAGTTGGGGTCAGCTGTCCCAGCTGTGTCCCCTCCCAGCTTCTCGTGCACCCCCAGCCTCCTTGCTGGTGGGGTGGTGTGAGGAGCAGAAAAGGCCTTGGCTCTGTAAGCACTGCTCAGCAATAACAAAAACATCCCTGTATTATCAACACTGTTTCCAGCACAAATCCAAAACATAGCCCATACTAGCTACTATGAAGAGAATTAACCCTACGCCAGCCAAAACCAGCACAAACAGTAGAGTGGTTAAGATACTGGATAAAAGGGAATGTGCCAGTAGTGTGTGCTGAACATAGAAGAAACATGCCAAGGGAGACTACAGGTGGAAATCCTCAAGGATGAGATTTGGGACTAATTCTTATTTTCTTTTATATTTTCTCTGGCACAAAAAATCAAAATGTGTCAAGGAAATTTGCAGTTGATATTAAAGTAAGGAGCCACCGTCAACATCATAGAGTATCAGAATATCACAATGATCATCTTGAATGCTGGGGTAGTAGAAGTGGGATTATATTCAATACTGAAAAGTCATAGACTAGGAGACCAATGATAAAGATCTATTTTATAAGCTGAGACCTTGTTGGGGAATGGGATGAAAAAAAGAAGAAAGAGCTGAATATTTATCAATCATCTGATGTGTCACCCTTATGCAGATGGGATAGCAGAAACAGGATCCTACTGTGTACTAAGTGATGTATGCCAGATAAGTCAGGGACAAGCTAACCTTGCTGTCCATTAGCAAGCAGGGCTGGGAATTCTGAGCATCATCCTGGTCATTCACAGAGGACCAGTTAATCACCAAGGAGATTAATTCAGGCTAGGGAAGTTGCAGAGAAGGGCTGTGGCAGTGGTCAGGCAAATGGAGTGGGGTCCTGAACTCCAGGTTCAGCCTTGTGTGACAGCAGCAGGCTTGGTTAACTGGAGTTTGGGAAATCTACATGCTACTGTACAGGGATCCTGATTCCCTCTGATGCGAGCTGTGTGTCTGAATTTCTCACGTTCCAGCTTGTGCCCCTTGTCTCTCATCCTATCCCTATGATGTGCGTAAGTTAAATACAAAAAAGCTCATACTTATGTACTGAACTGAAAGTCTCATTAGAGCTGATTGTTAAAGATACTACATGATGATACTGACTTTTAATTTCTTGTTATATATTCATGCATGATGTTTTAACATTCTTTTTTGAACAGGAAATTTCTCAGTATTTAAATCACGTTAAAGTAGAATTATATGTGACTATGTAAGACAATAAATGGTTGAAAGCTTCAAGTGTATTGTAATTATCTCTAAAATATCTTTTGCTCCACTGAGTTTATATTTGAAATTTTGGCTGAAATGCTTAGCTTTAAATATGTAGACCAGAAAATCAAGAGATCAAAGGGCTTCTGTAATTTCCTAAATCTTCTTCACCTACAGGTGAAGGGAAAGTTCTCACAGACACAGGTTGGGTCAGTGATTTTAAACCCTCAGCTGCTGGGGAACATCTATCTCCCATTCATGCAAAGCTAACCCAGAAAATTATTTTCATTCACATAAGGTATTTTTCTGAGGCAATCTCCTGCATTATTTTACCCTGTAATGTTCTAGTAATAGCATGTGTGTACTTCTATGATATTTTTCTTTTTTACTTAAGGTGTGTCAGGAAATAATACTGAGGACTAATTTTTTTAACCATGAAATGCTGTCATGTCTCAGCAGAAGAATGACAGAAATAGAGCTCACAAAGAATTAATCTAGAACATTTTACTGTGACTAAGTTCTTATTAGTAAAGAAGAAGAAAATAATAGTGAAAGCTTTGAGTCACTTTGAGTAACAGCTATTAAAAGTCAGGTGTGTTTTAATTTGTTTTAAACTCTTGTCATATTCCCAAATGTGAAGAAAACTGAGCGGGAAAAAGCGAAAGAAAAGTATCCTTTGCTAGTATGCTTCTAGCAAAGAAATGCTGGGAATCAAGTTTTGTAGCTGCTTGCTTATAGAGATGCACAGGTGATTTGAGAACGTATTCAGCATTTTCTTTAGCTGGTGTTTGCAAATAATATTTCTTTCTGGCCAATATATTTTGATGTTTAGGTATCTACCATAGAAATAAGAGTGTACCTCAAGTAATAAGTCTGTAGGAATGCTTCAGTGTATACCCTGGCATAAGAATTGGCTTCCAGCTAAGCTTTTCACAATCATCTGCAAGCTTAGATAGGGGAAGATCTGACATTTGATTTTAGAATACTAGCTCATTTCCCTTTCTTTTCTCTAAAGTATATCATATTTCTTTAATAAAGAAGACACATTTCCCTAATAGAAGACACTCTGATATTACAATAAAGGAGCATAATAGAAACCATAGGGACTAAGACAGTGTTTCCATTACTTTCTCATCTGTTTGCAAATATTCTTTAATATCAATTTTTACTTTGATGTGGCTGCTTTGTGTGGCTATGACTAATAAGACACCTCTTATTCAAGCCAGGGTGTTCCTGGCTCTCTTAATCTCCTGAGCGTATGCTGTAAAGCCACTGAAGGAATCAGAGTAAAACTGGAACCTGTACAAATTCTGAACGCAGTGCTTCCTGCCTCTTGAATTTCTCTACAAACACTGCTTTGGTTAGGTCAACAGGCAGCCTGGCTTTTGCACAGGCTTACAGAGCTTCTACAATTAGATAGCAAACAAGGGCTGCAGAAGAGTTTGCTGGTTAAGGCAATGCAACATTTGTATGGGGACAAAGAGAGAAAAGTCAAATTAAATTGGGAATAAAACTGCCAGAGATGCTGGGAAAGAGGAAGATGGTATTGCAGAAAAAAGGGAAGATCTTATTTCAGTCCTGGGAAAATCTGGAAGAAGAAATTAAAGGAGGAACATCAGAAGATTTATTGTAAATTTAAGGAGGTGTTAGTGTCTTACAAGAATTGTTTCTGAGCCTCTTCATTTTTATACATTGTTAGCCTAAAATACTGAATTGCTCTGTTAGAGCTTCACAAGCTCTAATATACACTTCAGGGATGTTCATATGAACACATAATTTGATCTACAGAACTTTGACACTAGTTTTCTCAGGTACTTTCTGTAACTTTTTCTTTTTGATTACTCTCTCCTGTCAGGAGGAATATTCAGCCTTGATTTAGAACAAAGCTTTTGTCTGCTGCCACTCAAACATAAGCCACTGAGCAAGCTCTTCCTTTATTTCCTTAACCAAATTTAGAGGCAGTGGGACCTAGGTCCAGGCCCTTTTCTTGAAAGGGGTTACTATTTCTGATGAGCGAGCAACTACATACCTTTATGAACTTTGCCATGCCCAGCAGAATTGGGCTAGAGAGCTCTATCTTATCCACTCTATGAAGGTTTGTAAACATCTGCAATACAGTGCGAAGATGCCAGCAGCAAAACCAGAGAATTATTATTATAAGAAACTTAACATGGGATTCATAGAGCTCCTTAAGCAACGAAAAGCAGCATACCAGCTTTCCACAGAAAAATTGGTAAGGGCAGGTGGTGACTGCCTTTGGAAATCGATGCTCTTTTCTGACAAATGCATTAATTTATAATGGCTGGTAGTGTCAGCTGTAGGCAACCTCCCTGATCTAATAAAGACAACTCTTATATTTCACAGATGCCGAAATCCAAATTTGGCTTTTGATGCCAGACTGGATCAATGTTTTAATTAAGGGAACCTATAATCCTTCCTTTAGTTGCCACTTCCCACTGCGTGTGGCCACATGTAGCTTTTTGTCCTACAGTGAGGAGGTAATTTCCAAAATGCTTGCTGAGAGAGACAAATAAGTAGACTTTTTGGGATATTATTGGAGAATCCAACACTAAATCCTGTGATTATGCATGCTAGCCACTTGCTCATTGTTGTGAGTTTTCTTTCTGTGCTTCTATTTCTCTAGCAAGTTAAGTAAATTTTATGTTTATTTGCTATTCCTGTTTATACGCATTGAACTTTCAAAACCCTACTTTGCAATTGAAGCAGAGTTAATTAGCCCACCCTAAAGTTCAAATAGCCTCATTAATATGAGCAGTCCAGGTTTGCTAGTTACCAAGGATTACTGAATAATGATCCCATCAAGGAAATTTATAATTTGCATGTGCAGACTATGCTAAGTGAAACAAGCAGAATTTGCTGAATGTTTTGTTCACAGGAAATTACATGTTAAGTTAGCAGACTTATGCCTGACAAAGGCCTTTAAAGGAAATAGGAGAATCATATTAAATTCAGAGATATGCTCTTGATGTCTGTTTTGCTGTATTTCTGGTAAATTACGAAGTCTGTGCATACTGCTTTGACTATTCTGATAACCTGAATTTCGAAGCAATTGGCCTGAATTTCTGGAATGGTTTCAGTTTTTGTTATTTGCTTATTGTGTACCACGTCAGTGGTTTTTGTTTCTTCATGATACTGATGCCTTTTATGTAATGAAGTTCACTTGTGAACTGACTAGTTTTGAGCAGACTAGAAGGATCTGCCATTTTCTTACAAAGGAAAATTTCAAATTACCTTCCATCATGGGAATGTGTTTACAAAGACAGTATTCAGAGGGGCTTTGTTTTGGAGTAAAACGGTATTTCCCCCCTTTCGCAACAGCCCACCTTATAAGTTTCACTATGGTGCAGTATTTTATCCTAAAGCATGCTTCAAATACTAAAAATGTCCCTCTTTAAGAGGGCATCACACATGAAGAAAAAGAAAATTCTCAACATTTTCTCAATACATTAAATATGTACTTGCCACAGATATTTCTGCAATAAGGAGCAGCAGAATTACTACCAAGATAAAGATTCTTTATCCTTTTTGATCTGAAGAATTTTATTTCTTCTGAATTCCTTTTTTCTTTCACTTTATTTTTTTTTCCAAATTCCTCTCTTATAGGATAGTCTTATTCTTCCATTTTCAGCCTTCTACTGAAAAAAAACCCCACCTTTTTTTGCTACTCAGCTAATCCTTCCCTGATGAAACCTTCACTGATCCTGAAAGCTTCAGCTTGCCAAAGGATTTCTCTTTCCCATCAGTGACATATAGCTGGACCCTTAAAGCATGAGGATTACTTCAACATATTGTTTTAGTTTTCTTAATACGCACATGATATACTTTTCAGCTTATTCTACCTAGCACGTCTGTTCCCCCCCTCCCATAAGAAAAGTTTAAAGCCCACAATCTGTTCGATGTATACTTTAAAGCATAGCTTGCTTGTAAGAGCCTCATACTTTTCACAGAAGTTGGAAGATGCTGCACGGAAAGGGTGCCTGTAGCAGTTATTTTCCACTTGCACAAGGAACTACAACAGCCCGACAGCCTATGGAATTCAAGAGAATGAGGTTTCCATTATATGTTCCTAACTCACTTTTCTTCACCAGATCCAACATATTTTAGCAGTCAGTGTTAGCCTTAGTGGATAACTAATTTCTCTTGAGTACGAAAGCAGAAAATATTTATATTTCCATCAGTTTTGCCTTAAGTCAAATTTATGTGATGCTCGAACTGCTAGCCCTTCTTCCTGCTTCTTATGTCCTCCTAATTTAATTCCAGTATCATCTTCATGGGAAGTATTATTATGGGTACATATAATGGAGTCCACAGCCAGTGCCCTGGCCCACAGTGGACTTCCAGGTGAAACTGAAGGAACAAGTACTAATCTCCAGAGCTCTAACGGGCAGGGACCTGAAATTTTGCCTTCTTGTGCCATATTGTCACTGGTTCAATCTACACGGAGCAGGTGTTCTCTGCTGTACTCTCATTAGTCCTGGTCTACCAGTCATCCCAGCCAGAGGACCTAGTGAAACAGCCAGCGGCTTTCATTTACCCACATCCATAAGTTTCCTTTGAGATGAAGCCCAGATGAGCTGGAGAAATGCTGGGTCAGCACGATCTTCTTGCAGCATGAGCAGGTGGCAAAGGCCGTTTGCGGCCTGGAAAGCAGGGTGAGCAACAGGGTGCCCATGCCCCCTCAGGCAGGTCTGTGCAGCTCTGCTGATGACAGTGGATATATGCCGGCACATCTGTGATCTGTTGGAGAGCGTGCTATAGGAAGGGTTACTCTGTGAAACGTCCTTGGTACAGGGACATGACCCCAGCCTGTTTTGCTAGCCTTCTAGCACACCCCAAAGTATGTCTCCTCTTAGTCATGGTGAGGGCAGCGGCTTCAGGCTTGGAGTTTATTTTCGTGAGTAGTCTTGAGTATTTTTGCATGTTTTGATCAGCAGAGGATGGGCAAACATATCTATATTTGATGAATGCCATAAATAATGGAGGCAGATTATTTGAACTGAACAGCTTTGTGGTCTCCTGGAGGAAGTGAGTCACTGCTTTCACGTTTTTTAGGTCCTCATATGGCATTTGAGGAGTCCCAATCACATGTTTGTTTTGTAATATTTCAGAGCTTTTGGTAAGGGTTCTACTTTTCTTTGACAATAGACAAAGTACTTTGTGGGTAACATTTTATTTTGGCTTATGACTGGACTTTTTCTTAAATAACAATGTTTAAAAAAAATTAGTAAATGTTGGCTTCTTTTTTTCTCCTGTGCTTTTGCTGCTTTCGCATCTGCCACATTTATTCTTCCTCTTCTGTCATTTCTAGCCGGATGCAATTCATAAATACATGCCCAAGATAACTATCTCTACCATGTGTCTTCCAGCTGGTCTTGCTGAGTTTATACCAAGCTATTTCTTGGCATGTTTCTTCAGGGACTTCAGGGACACTTGGGAGCCATAGAGGTGCTATGGGAATTGCTGCTTCACTTTGTTCGATCCTAATGAATGGTGGGGTGGTGCTGGGCGAGAAGTGCTTTCTGAGACTCAGGGACAGGAATACACACTTTCTCTAGAAGTTTAGAACGTTAAAACCGTCTTGGGTTGATACTGATCATTACAGAAGTAGCTGTCATTTAGATTTTTTTACATTAAAGTCTAAGAGTATAAGGCTTACCATAGTGAACTGTTCTTTTCATTTGTGTTCAGTACATACCAGCTTCATTTATTGTCCTTAGTTTGCATTTAATTAACATCAGCCTCTGACGTTGGTAGGACAAATTGCCTCCTCAACTATGTGGCATGAGAGTTCTGAGTTTTCATGTTTTCCTGTCTCACGTATATTTTCAACAACCCACCAAAGGAAAGACCAGTTTTGTTCACTTGCTTGTCTACAGTGAGCAGACCATAAACAGTCTGATTAAAATCCTGTATCTGTGTAGGTGGGGGAAGCAGACCTGAAATAGAAGAGAGTTATATAGCCATCTGAGATGAAGTATGCCTGTAAGAAACAGCTACACCTCAGACAAATAAGTAGAAGCCCTGACTGTTACTGAGTCCCTGTAAGAACAATGTTTACTACTGCATCTGTATGAGATTCAGCAAATTAGCCCTACATGTTGCTTCTGGTCCAAGGACTGTATGGAAGGAGAAAGAAGCTTATTATCTCTCTAGGGTTCCTTACAACTCCAGAAGAACTGGGAGAAATGACTGTTAATCTGCAGGTGGTCCTTTCCCCCATCACTCAGGAGAACTGGAAAGGTGTTTTGTGCCTTCTGCCCTTCCACGTGCCTGTAGTAGTGACAGGCACCACCTGGTCCTTTGTGGGAAACTAAGACGTAAGTGCATCAGAACCTTGTGTCAGCACATTGTCATGGTTTAACCCCAGCCAGCAACTAAGCACCATGCAGCCGCTTCCCCCTTCCCCCTCCCAGTGGGGTGAGGAGGAGGAAAGCAAAGGAAAAAAAAAGTAAAACTCGTGGGTTGAGATAAGAACAGTTTAATAACTAAAGTAAAATATAATACTAACAATAGTAATAATGAAATATAATAATAATAATAGTAATGAAAAGGAATAGAACAAAAAAGGAGGGGGGGGAAGGGAAAAAAACAAACAAACAAACACAAAAAAACCCCCACCAGTGATGCACAATGCAATTGCTCATCACCCGCTGACCGATGCCCAGTTAGTTCCTGAGCCACGATCCGCGCCGCCTGGCCAACTCCCCCCTGTTTATATACTGGGCATGACGTTCCGTGGTATGGAATAGCCCTTTGGCTGGTTCAGGTCAGCTGCCCCAGCTGTGCTCCCTCCCAGCTTCTTGCACACCTGCTTGCTGGCAGAGCATGGGAAACTGAAAAGTCCTTGGCTGAAGATAAGCGCTACTAAGCAATAACTAAACCATCAGAGTATTATCAACATTATTCTCACACTAAATCCAAAACACAGCACTGTACCAGCTACTAAGAAGAGAATTAACTCTGTCCCAGCCGAAACCAGGACAACATGTACACTTCACCTTGCAGTAAATTATTCTTCATGAACTCATGTCCACTGGAAGGAAAACTAGGCTCGCCAAGTACTTCATTAGTGAGCTTTCAATGAGTGTTAACTGATTTAGGGGATGTTTCTCTTAACTAAGTCTTGGGTTTGTACTTCTTGTGCTGGCCAAACTCCCAGTAGCTTCATTGAAAGTATGAACTTCAACTCTTGAATGAATAAGCACACAAAAAGGAAGGAGTTTAGAAAGGACCATCAACAGCACCAGATGACAAAGTCTAAAGGACTACATGGCACTGTAAGATTTTTACAAAAGCCTTATGTAAATAGGTCATCTGCCCCGCTGAGTGGTGGCAGATGTTAAAACAATTGTTTTTTGTAACTGAACTCTGCTCTGCACTAAGAGCTGTCTACAGAGATTTGAGTCAAATTCCTGTGATAAACATCTTTGGAATGGGCTCATAAATATTGTGCCAAGCAAATGGGAAAATAATTTAAAAAAAAATAGGAAATGAAAAAGATACGCAAAAATTAAATTGGCACACATGTGAATGAATGCTATTAATTTGGCTGTTTTGCAGAATATGATGTTGCTAATCCTTTGATTAGCATACGACTGAGACAGGCATTTTTAGTTTAGATTGTCAGCCCAGTTATTCTATGGTTATTATTTCTTTCTCCAAAGGACAGTTTTCTGAACAAAACTCTCTGGGCAATCACATCAGGAATCTGACATGTGATACCAACAGCCTCTTTTGGAATAAACTCTCTAAGGCTTCTGTAGTTTGGAAAGGGAAAGTGGAAAAATAATCCCTGAAAAATGTCCTGACAGAGATTTGTTTTCTTTACGTGTCTTCTTTGACATACTATGGAGCTTCATGCAGACTTTTACCATGGTGTCAACTATTTTTGCCTTAACTCCCTGGACCATTAACAGTTCTACAATTACACCCAGGACTTTAAAAGCCAGACACAAACCCCAGATATATGCCATGTGCCGAAACAGTCCAAAGAGCGGATCTGTGGGTTCTAGCACTTTTTAAAAAATCAGGCCACTTATTTCAAGACTTAACTAAGAAGAATTTGGAAACAAGGAGAGAGACTGTGTGAAGGGGGAGACGCCTTTTTATTTCTACCCTTTTCTATGGTTTCAGACGTGGCGGAAGTCTCCAGCTGTAGTCACGCTGTCCCTCCCAAACATACTTGTGCAGGTGATAATGAGATGGTAGACAGCTGGCAACACCAAGCTGTGCACACACAGCAGGGACTTGTGCCAGATGTCATTTGAGTCAAGTTATTGGTGAGGGATTCCCCAACATTTGTGAGCTGGGCTGGAGGGGTAGTGACGAGTCTCCCTGGAGTCTCCCTGTTCATAGGTGGATTAAAACTGTGTGAGGGTTGTTACAGCCAACAGAAAAAAACGTCTGGTTGAACTTTGGTAAATCAGGAAGAGAAACGCCAATCTCTCATCTCAGTTGGCATGAAGACAATTAAATACGAGAGTTAATGGATAGGGACAAAAGACAAGACAGGAGCAAGGACACAGCATCTAGACTGGAGAGGCTGTGTATGTGTTTCTAGAGAGACCATAATGGAACTAAATTTTATCATTTGTATGTTTTATATGTTAAAAACTGGCTCCTTATGTATGAGTATGGTGCCACAGTATTAGGGAAACAGAAAGAATTAATGTAAGTTTTAAATCAGATTTGGCTAGCACGGATTTCTGTGTTTGCACAGGAAAAATCCTAGAAGGTGCTTATACACTGTACAACTGCAAGGATCAATGCTACCTTATCCTGAAGAGTTTAATACAGGAAGCAAGGAAGAAAGTGAAACATAAGCTTGGTTGTACTTTCTGACTAAACATAAAAATAATTAGAAAAGGCAAAAAGACAATCAGCCAGCCAGCAGAAGGTAAGATTCTTAAGCTGTGCTCACAGGGGTTGTTAGAAGAGATGAATGAAACTACTGGTAGATGAGTAGATAGCTGATCGAAAGGAAGAGAGAAGAAACGCTACCAGGGCTACTGGTTGCTATTAGAGCAACAGGCTATCAATTTCAGAATCTAAGTCAAAACTCAGAAGCCCAATTTTAGGCTACAGAGTTTTGACATCTGAGACCCCTTTTGAACCAGAACACAGCCTTGTCTGTACACGAGGACACACCGTGTATCCTGTGTTGTTGATGCTAAAATCACTGGGAAGAGATGAGCATGTTGTGATGTGTTTACATGGTGCTTCATTGAGGGTGCTAAGAGCTACCTCACCATAATGAAATATAATTTTAAATTATTTGCATGTTGTGTGTTATCACATTGAGTCCCTCATAGCTATTAGCACTAGGTCTATCCTTGCTGTGCTCGCTGGGGTAGGGAAGTTGCTCTGGAAACATTGGTTGTCATATAGGCCCGATAGTGACAGAACATGTGAGAATCTGAAATTGGTTCACTGTGATTTTAAAAATTCTTTTGAATTTTTAGTAATAAATAAGTTTCCATTTAAGCTCACTTGTTTTATTTTAAATAATCACTGCATATAATTTAATTTGTGAACTGGCCAAAAAAAGGGTGACTCAGTCACAGAAATTAAGTTAGATGTGCTCAAGGCAGCCAGTGGTGCCAGGGTGTCGTCTGGTGTCAGAACAGGCGGCAAGAATTATCCAGGAAGACAAACTCTCTAAACAGTCTCTTCAGGTGACCCTCTGCTGCCTGGGCACTTTGGTTTCCATAAGCTTAGCATGGTAGCTCCCTATCACAGAGGCTGAGCTCTGTTAGGACTAAGGAGTGTGTGTAATAGAGAACTGGGGACAGAGGATTTAATGAGCTTGTGGAGAGCCTGCAGACAGACATCCTCTGTACCTTCTTATTAAGTCATCTTACTAAGTCCTGTGAGGCCAGTGGGAGTGATGATGGAGGGCTCCTGATCAGGAGCTGTGGATCTGGTAGCTGCGTCTCCATTGCTGTACTGAGGCAGCCTTGAAGCTAAACTGCCTGCCCATTCCACTGGGCAGCCCTTAGACCCTGTTTCTGGAACAACCTGCTTACCGTTTTTTGGGACGTGCACAGGCCTTTAGTTAGCGCACAAGCACATACACACCTGCTGATGGTCATTTCATATACTAAAGCCTTGATTCAGTTTCCTGCTCTCAAGCTGTCAGAGAGGTTCGGTGTGACGTATGCCACCTGAACTTTCAAAACGATGGGGGACATCTTGTGTGTGAGTCCTCTAAAGGACCACAGGCATGAGACGACAACCAATGAAGCACTTGACAGCTCTATGATTGCATTTGAATAGTAGCAGAATTTTGGGCACTTGCTGATGAAAATATTGGTATCTATTGGCTCACTTAAGGAAATTTCTTGAATTACTCAGCTGAAGGCAGGCTACTAGTTATATTTCCCTGAAATGTCATTGTTTTGGTAATTTATTATTTCTCAAAACTACTTTTTCCTAGCTCTAGTTGGGTGTCTTTGCACTGGTCCTGCAATATTTTGAAAGTTTTTATTGCTTACCCTTATTTTTAAGAAGTTAATATACACTCAGTCTTTCTAACAGGTTCAGATAGAAAGCCCTGAAGTATTGTATATGAGAGGATTAGTTCAGAAAGAGGTTGAAATAGGTGACCAGTCTTTCCTGCTGCTGGTCTTTAGGGGCTAAGTTATTTCTCTGATGATAATCTGTTGTACCTACTGTCAATGTGACGTTGAAAATACTTATCCTTTGTTTTGAGTGTAATGACTTAATTCTTACAGTACTTCTTAATCTCCTCCTTTATTGGTCAGTTCATGTATTTTTGCGCAACATGGTGAGCACTTCTTCCTCCTAACTCTGATATTTTTCTGCTATTGAGGCTTTCTCATTCTCTGCCTGAGTTGACTGGTTAAGACAGACTGGAGGCGCTGGCACAGGTTAATACTTGTTTCCAAACTATGGGCTTTCTGTTGAAAAATTCAGTGAGCCCCTTATAAAATGAGCTGTCAAATGGTTCATCTGGAGAGTGTCCTGGTTTCGGCTGGGACAGAGTTAATTTTCTTCTTAGTAGCTGGTACAGTGCTGTGTTTTGGATTTAGTGTGAGAATACTGTCGATAACACACTGATGTTTTAGTTGTTGCTAAGTAGTGCTTATCCTAGGTTAAGGATTTCTCAGTTTCCCGTGCTCTGCCAGCAAGCAGGTGTGCAAGAAGCTGGGAGGGAGCAGAGCCGGGGCAGCTGACCTGAACTAGCCAAAGGGGTATTCCATACCATGGAACGTCATGCCCAGTATATAAACAGGGGGGAGTTGGCCGGGCGGCGCGGATCGTGGCTCAGGAACTAACTGGGCATCGGTCAGCGGGTGATGAGCAATTGCATTGTGCATCACTGGTGGGGTTTTTTTTGTTTGTTTGTTTGTTTTTTTCCCTTCCTCCCCCTCCTTTTTGTTCTATTCCTTTTCATTACTATTATTATATTTCATTATTACTATTGTTAGTATTATATTTTACTTTAGTTATTAAACTGTTCTTATCTCAACCCACGAGTTTTACTTTTTTTTTTCCTTTGCTTTCCTCCTCCTCACCCCACTGGGAGGGGGAAGGGGGAAGCAGCTGCGTGGTGCTTAGTTGCTGGCTGGGGTTAAACCACGACAAGAGAGTCTGAGATGCTGTGGCAGAGCAACACCATGTGATAAATGTGAAATTTGACAAGCGAAGGCTACTTAAGTTGTTGGCCTTTGAACTCAGGGATAGTGGTCCTGGACTCACGGGTTGAAGCTGAAGACTGTATAAAATAAATGGGATCTGTGGTCACCACCTCCAATAAAATCCACCCTTGTTTTCGTGCTTCTTACATCATGCTGTTGCCAAGTAATAAAAATTCATTTCCTTGTGAAATGAAAATAATTCTAGCCCTAAAATACTGTCAGAATTTTAAAAGATATGGTTTATTGGCAACTGCATCCACCATGTCATGCTCTACTGTTCTACTTTATATGTGCTATTTAGCCTTACCAGAGTTTTCTTACTATTTTATTTCTTTAAAACATAACGATTCCTTTCATGCTTTCAGTGGCTTGTTTTGCAAGACATAGTCAGGCTAGCCTTAGTATAGATTTATTGCCGCTAAAATATGTCACGAGAATAATCGGATTAACTGTACAGGTGACAGGTAAGGCTGATTAATCTATCATCCTCTACCATAAGCAGTTTCAGAAATTCATTATTTTTATTTTCTGAATGACCTTCATAAGCCATCTGTGCCTGGTGTCTTCAGATGCTGAAAATCCAGACCTTCAAGCTATATGCTACTCTGAAAGGAGGAAAAAAACAAAAGGAGGGGATTTTAACAGACTATTCAAAAACAGTCCCGTTACACAATTAACAAACAATTTTGAATGTCTTCTTGCAAATTAATAAGCTGTTAGAAGCAAGTAGTAGAAACTTACAGTATCTGTGCAAGAATGATTGTGGTGAGCTCATACTAAGTATTTCTCATGTTTCTTCTTGGTCCTAACTTCTCTATGCCTCAGTTCACTCACCTGTAAAATATTAAATCTTGGCTATTTCACAGGGCTGTTCTGAGGCTTAATTAATTGCTCTCTTTAAAGAACTATAGTTATTATACTGTGATATATAAAATGTCACACTGTAACTGGTGTCAGAAATGAAATGTCCAAATAGCTATATGTGAGAAGGGATATGTCTCTTGAAGATGCTTTTACTGTCTTTGCAGGAGTAATTTGAGAAGCAGAAAGGAACAGAAATGAAAAAATAAATCAGTATAATGTTTCCTTTGCTGCTAATTTTGCAAGACTTGTTTAAAGTGGGAATGTGTTGACTTTGTTTTGTCTGTGGTTTCCAAAAGACTGCACAGTGTCCTCAGCCTAGAAACGGACTGGAACTCAAATACTGAAGGCATCCTGCTAATCTACCACCTACTATGATATACCAGCTGAACCCTTTGGAAAGCTATAGCTCCTGGTACTAGGAATGGTGTCTTTGTAGTCAGTATCTTTTCTGAGACCTTTTTTTGCTTCAGAACCAAGCCAAAGTGTATTTGTCATTGCCTGGGGAACTGCAAGCATGTGGCTTCTCTGAAGGCCCACACGGTTTTAGTACACTTCTGCTTGGATTTTTGGTAGACTTGCAATCCCAACTGACTTTTGGATTGCTTAGGAAGGAAACTGCCTTTTCATCCTTTGAAGTACTTTGGATATAGCAGCTACTCTCAACTCAATTAGTATCTATTACTTAAAACACTCCCTGCAGCTACCCTACAGTAGAGAATTCACATTTGGTTAAGAAATTTGCAATTCCTTGATGCAAATCACAGAGGGAAATATATACACACACACATGCATATATATACACACATATATAAAAAGAGTGAGTTTTGATACCTCACAGTGACACCCTTTGGTTTAAATTGATGAATGCCCCTATAGAAGGAGGAGGTGTTGGAAAAGGTCTGAAAAAGCCTGGCTGCTCATTGTTCCATAGGGCCAACAGGAACAAGGTGTCAGGAATCCTAAAAATGCATAGGTACCATACTGGGCTATAACAAAAGGAAAATACAGACAAGGATGTTGGAAGATTGTCGTCAGGCAGACCCCGTGGGTGACGACTACAACATTATTTTTGTGGGCTCTGTTCAGCTACGCTATAGCTGAGGGGGATAGTCTATGTTTTGCCCTCCGATTGGCATAGAAGGAATCAGAAACATGAGGAATAAACACAAGGGGAGACCAGTGGATGTTGTCTACCTGGACTTCAGTAAGACTTTTGACACTCTTCCTTAAGATCCTCATAGAGGTGGTGATGAAGTATGGGCTGGATGAGCAGACAGTGAGGTGGACTGAAAACTGACTGAACAGCCAGGCCCAGAGGGTGGTGATCAGTGGCACAAAGTTCAGTTGGAGGCCACTAACTAGCTATGTACCCCAGGGGTCAATATGGGGCCCAGTCCTGTTCAACTTCTTCATTAATCACCTGGATGATGGGACAGAGTGTACCTTCAGCAAGTTTGGTGATGACACCAAACTGGGAGGAGTGGCTGATATGCCAGAGGGTCATGCTGCCATCCAGAGGGACCTCGACAGGCTGGAGAAAAAGGCTGACAGGAGCCTCATGAACTTCAACCAGGAGAAGTGCAAAGCCCTGCACCTGGGAAAGAACAACCCCATGCACCAGTATACGCTGAGGGACACTCACCTGGAAAGCAGCATGGCAGAAAAGGGACTGGGGTTCCTGGTGAACACCAAGTTGAACATGAGCCAGCAATGTGCCCTTGCCGCAAAGGCGGCTAATGGTATCTTGGGCTGCGTTAGACAAAGTATTGCCAGCAGGTCGAGGGAGGTGATCCTTCCCCTCTACTCGGCACTGGTGAGACCACACCTGGAGTCCTGTGTCCAGTTCTGGGCTCCTCAGTACCAGAGAGACCTGGACATACTGGAGAGAGTCCAGCTAAAGGGCCGCAAAGATGATGAAGGGACTGGAGCATCTCTCCTATGCGGAAAGGCTGAGAGAGCTGGGACTGTTTAGCCTGGAGAAGAGAAGGCTCAGGGAGGATCTCATCAATGTATATAAATACCTGAAGGGAGGGTACAAAGAAGACAGTGCCAGGCTATTTCCAGTGGTGCCCAGTGACAGGACAAGAGTCAATAGGCACAAACTGAAACACAAGAATTCCTCCTGAACATCAGGAAACACTTTTTTACTGTGAGGGTGACCGAGCACTGGCACAGATTGCCAAGAGAGGTCATGGAGTCTCCATGGAGACATTCAAAAGCTGTCTGGGCACGGTCCTGCACAGCGTGCTCTCGGTGGCCCTGCTTGAGCAGAGGGGTTGGACCAGATTACCTCCAGAGGTGCCTTCCAACCTCAACAACTCTGTGATTTTTATCAATGTATAGTCTATTAGAAGTTTGCAGTTTTTAAGTGGTTTAAATCCTGTACGTTTGTGCAGCCACAGTGTCTACTGAGGAGAATTTGGCCTTTCTGACTTACGTAATCGCCCTTCACCAATACATGTTTATGCAGTAGATGGAACTGTTTACTGAGATCACCCAAAAGGTGAATTAGGTTTGAATGGGTTTATCTAAGCTGTACCGCTTCACACATTCTGCTAGCACACTGCATGCTGCATTGGCTGCTTTCTGCCTTATTACCCTATAAAGCTCTAAATGTTTTGGGACTTCGTTATTGCAGAGAATTGGCTTTCCACATCTGATACCTCTGCTGCTGCAATTAGTGTTAATGTGTGAACTAACAACCAGTTTTAAAAGAGAGGGGATAAAGCAGAAACATCTCATGAACAGTAATAATCCATATACCTTTTTCCTTCATATCACAGCAAGCTGGGAAGTGAGAAATGCAGGCAAATGAACAAGAATGTGACCTGCTCTGGGGACTTTGAGCTGACATATGGTATTAAACGGTGTCTATTATAAGCAAGGGAAATTTCCAGGCATGCATTCTTTAGAAAGAACTGGAAAATCTTGAAACCTTATTTTGCAAGTGTTTTTGTTCGTTTAACTTCTCAGTGAAATTTTGGGGTACATGACTTGTGTCCTCCATCCTACCTCTGCACTTTATGAAGACTCTAGCTCACAAGTTTAGTGGCAGAGACATTCACTGGAGCGGTACACTGGGCACGTGGTGAGCTTAACTAGCCAAAACAGTTTCTAGAGTTCCAGACTTTTTACTTTGACCTCTACATATCATTTCTGTGGTTTGGGGAGAAAGACGGCAATCTGCATAGTCATTTTGTTTCTGGTATTGATGTCTGTTGAAAATGATGCTAGCTCTGTTGTTGTGCCTTATAACACAGGCTGTTAAAAACAAGCATCCATGTATGTGTCTAGGAAGCCTTTAGATGATCCATTCTGAAGTGGATTCAGTACAGTGACGAAGAGCTCCAAACAGTAGTATGATACGAACTAAACTCACTCCTCATACTGAAAGGGAGCTTCATTAGATTTTTCTATTTACTTTAAAATCATAGACATCACATTTATTTCAAACCAGTTTAAAAATAATGACGAGTGGAATTTTTTTCATGTGGAACATGTTAATACACAAGGCAGATGATTTATATTGTGAAGTGCTGGTTTTGTGGTGCTTTCTAGCAAGGTTAATGGGTAAAGACCTGTGGTAATAAAGAACTGTACTGAGTAGTCTGACATTGAAAAGAGTACAAGGAAGAATAAATCCAGTGCTAATCAGGTAAGACATCAAAACGATGTTCCTTAATCATCTGTTGTGTTATTATGAGGAAAGTCTAGAGAAGCCAGTAGTGGTCACTGAAGAAGACTTTAATGTGTAACATTTAGCCAACAGTAGGAAATTTGGGAATTTTGTTTTAGGATTTGAAATGTCTGCAAAATTGTTTTCAAAAGAGAAACGGGGAGTTGCATAGTGCAGTATGCAGTTGTGTTAAGTGAAATCTCTGGTTACACACAGGTTATTTCAAGACTAGTGTCTCAAATAGCTCACAGCTGAACCGAACCCAAGAGTGGCAGCTGATGACAGACCATGTACTACAATAATGAAAAAAGAGCACTATGGCAGCAGTGAGAATCAGAGGAAATCTACAGCTGTGATGGATATAAGAGAAGTCTCTGTTTTCTTTGAATGCTTCCTTTTGTCTCCAATATCACCCCTGAAAAAGCTTCAGATAAAAAATCTGTTAAGAGTATTTTTCAGTTATAACAGTAGCCTTTGTAGTTAGAAAGAACAGATTCACACACCCCCAGAGGACAGGAGATTTCTAAACCATGTAACAACAGCTTTTAAAAAACACTGCATTTCCTCTAGGAGGAAAAGGTGTGGTTGGTGTGCAAATGCTTGGTGGACAGCTGACTAAGGTACTGAGCACCGGAATGGGGGAATGTGCCTATGCAGGTTCGTGGTGGCACAATAATGCAGTGAAAGAACAGCCCATTATGTCCTGAAAGACTATGACTGGGTGCTACTGGTTATAAAGATGTGACATCCAAGGAAGCTACATTTGGTAAGTTGAAAACTCAGGTGTACTCTGAAGAACCGGAAAGATCCCATGGCAAAGAGAGTATTTCTGAAAGTCTGTGCATGTTAGGAAAGATGGTGAAATTAACTGCACTGAAAAGGGAATTTGCAGGGGGGAAAGGGCTAGTCAGTCCCTGAATTAATTTTGTGCCTGAAAGAAGCTGAACTTAAAAATTTCAAAGAAATATTACGGTTTAGTAGTGGTCAGATGTGCCATTGCCTTTTACTTCGTTTACTATGTACCTCTGTTATGAAGAAATTTTAATAAACTAGGTTCCCAAAGAGCAAACACCATCGGCAGTAGGATGTGATGAACTACCTGAGCAAGATAAGCCTGGCAGAGTTGCGAGGCTCTGCCTTGAGAGGTGCAGGCACAGCATGTCCTGGGTGGAGAAGTGCTTCTGTGAAGGGCTTACTGTACAGCCTGGCCTGAAATCACGGCACCTAATGACTATGAAGCTTTTATCTTGGTGAAAAGCATGTCTCTGGCCTACTTGGAAAGAGTGTAACATGAGTGAGGGAGGTTTCAGGTGCACTTGAATTCTGGCACTTGTTGCAAAGGGTGTAAGGCAACCTTGAAAACCCTTGTCTTTAGAGAGTCTCTAACATGGAGCCATTACTTCTAGATAGCATGAAGAATGCTTAGAGCAATACACTGAAAAATAAGAAAACCAGCAGAAAATTATGATGATTACTTCCAAAAAGCTATGTTTTTGAGAATATTTGGCTTCTGGCTGAACAGAATTTATTAAGCTAATAACTATTCTCCTGGCTGGAACTGATCGAAACTGCCACAAGCAGGACACTCACACCAGTGTCAGGCAGTCTGGGATCACTCCAAGTATCAACCTGAGTTACAGTTTTGTTTCCCAGTATAACGAATCTGACCGAAGATACGTGGCCTGTAAGAGCTCTCTGCATAGTAAGGTGGGGCTATTTCTTTTCGTCTGGCTCTTGCAGCCAGGTTTTCATGGTTTTTCCCTGCCCTGCTGGGGAATAAAGCATCACAGTGAACAGATGGGGCAGCTGAGCTGTTGCTTCAGAGACTTTGTGTCCACCTCGGACACGAGGCCCCTGGGAGCTGCTGTACCAGCTCACTCCTCAGAGAGTGACTTTTTTGCCTTGAAATTCTAATTCGGGAAGACAACGATCTATAATGTACTGCTTACTCTACTCTTAAAAACAAAAGGAAGGACAAAATGCCACAGTGAAATGAAGCAAGGGAATGGGTAAGCCATGTTAACATGCTTGGGAAAAAATAAAGCCCAAGAAAAGCCATTGTCAGTGTCAGAGTTCCTTGGCTGTCATACTTAATTGTACAAATCCTGGTGATGTTACGTCTGCAGCAGATGGTTTTTTATTATTTATGATGGGCTGTGGGGAATTTGCCTTTTAGTTGGATTTGTTTTGGTGCTACCATCTTTTTTCCCCTAGGCTGTTTCAGGTCTTCTGAGAGTCTTGTTGCAGGGTCTTTTCTCAGATGGTCCATAAACTTCAAAGTCACTTCCCTGTACCTGCTGCTGTAATGCTTATTTTGATTGGGAGCTGACACCAGACTGAATGTATACACTGAATGCAATACTGTATGTCATGTCTTCTCTTAATGAAGTTGGGCAGAGGGGTGAGCTTTCTGCTGTAAAATTTCCTTATCGGTCTTCCAGAAAGAGCGGGCATTCAGAAACAGGCTGTGATTTCCCAGAAATACGAACAGCTGTGTTTGGTGTAAGAGTGATGGATTAGGCAGACTATTAGAAAGCTGGCAAAGGAAACATTCTGTAAATTAGAGAGATCAGCTCAGATCTGTTTTTATTTAAAAATCTGTATACGCAGAAATTTTGAGCAAGGACATTAGGCTGCAGCATTGCATCATGAGAACAGATCATCACTGCTCAGCGGTTGTGAGGACAAGACACTGTTACCTAGCAACTTCTCAGAGCTGTCTTTTATAAATCCATTGTGTCATGGATGTCACGTATACGCCACAGTTGGTCTTTACAAATTTTGCACTGGGTAGTACTGCAAAATATATCTTCTGAGCAGTAGTATCCTTGGCAGGTATTAAATCACGACAGCCCAGGTTGTTCTTGCCCTACCTGCTTGCACAGCAAGGCAAGGGCTGTGGATTAGTTCTTTGCGTAAGTTACCAGCCTGCTTGGATTCAGAGATGGAGCAGCATCTGTGGGAGCTGTTACTCAACCTCCCTCCTTCTTTCTTGTACAGATTGACAAAGAATGGACAATGATCCATGCTGACTCCTGTGCCTGTAAGCTGCTCTCAATTTTTTGTTGCAAGAGGTGATTATGAGCAGCAACTTTGTCTTCTTGAGGTGAAGAACCCTTACTCTGGCTCAGTATTAAAATCTGAAATGAGTAAGTAGAGATATTCTCAATTTTGGACAAATGCTACCTTCCTATACCTCTATACAGTTCTCAGACACAGAGGATTTGATTCTGGATAGAGATTTTGGATGTTACTTGGACTACAGATATTCAGCAAGACTGATTTAAGGCCTTAAATCACATTTATTTTGAGATAATGCAAGTTCACCATTTGTTTCCAATGGCATTTGGAGTTGGAATTTGGAAATTCCAGTCTTCGTTATATGTTTTACTCCTTGCAGTATTTTGATGTGAAGACAATATCACTGTCGTGGTTTAACCCCAGCCAGCAACTAAGCACCACGCAGCCGCTCCCTCACTCCCCGCCCTGCTCCCAGTGGGATGGGGAGGAGAATCAGGAAAGAAGGTAGAACTCCTGGGTTGAGATAAGAACAGTTTAATAACTACAGTAAAATATAATACTAACAATAATGATAATGAAATATAATAATAATTGTAATGAAAAGGAATATAACAAAAAAAAAGAAGAGGGAAAAGAAGAAAAAAAAAAAACCCCAGTGATGCACAATACAATTGCTCACCACCCGTTGACCAATGCCCGAGCAGCGATCCACCCCTCCCAGCCAACTCCCCCCTGTTTATATACTGGGCATGACATTCTATGGTATGGAATATCCCTTTGGATAGATTGGGTCAGCTGTCCTGGCTGTGCTCCCTCCCAGCTTCTTGCACACCTGCTTGCTGGCAGAGCACGGGAAACTGAGAAATCCTTAACCTAGGATAAGCACTACTTAGCAACAACTAAAACATCAGCGTGTTATCAACATTATTCTCACACTAAATCCAAAACACAGCACTGTAGCAGCTACTAAGAAGAGAATTAACTCTATACCAGCCAAAACCAGGACAATGCTGTAGTACTGTAAAAAGGGAGTTGGACACATTATCCTAAATATTACATGGAAAATATACGGTGCTGATTCCTGCATTACCATTTTTAATTGCTTTCCATTCATCCTGTTATAAGCAGATGGAATGCAGCATCTCTTGCTTCAATAAGTAGTTGCCTTTAATTTGATGTGTTATGAGCTGGACTCTTTCTCTTGGATTCTGTTATAGTACAAGTAGTTCAACAAGCTAAGCTTTCTCTATAGCTCCTAGAATCTGACAGACATCACATCCCCAAAGAAGATGCCATTAAAAACAGAATTTCACGTTTTGAAGTGACCAACTGTAGCAGTAAAATATTCTGGCCTGTGACTTCCTCATGGTTCCTGTAAGTGACTTGACATTAACTGGAACTTGTAAACTAAGTATCAGAGACACTGAGAAGACTGAGGTCCCATTCTGGCTTTTTTTGTGGGTTTTCAGCATTCTTTCTATGGCAGAAAATTTCACTGGAAATTGTCACCTTCTATAAGAACATTGTATGGAGAGGATAAGATATAAGCCTGTCACAATAGTGGTGAATTCTACCTTAAACATGTTTTGTGACGAGGAATTGTTATCTTTATTTTTTTCAGATTTCTGCCTGTAATAGAAGCTGCTCTGACTGTAAGGACAGGAAAGATACTATTAATGTATTTTGCAGGCTGCCCATTGACTGGGAAGCTTCAAACAAACCAATACTTTTTGTATTGCATACAAATGGACATTCTTGACTCCACGTGACGGTAAGCAACTATTATGTTAGTTTTCCTTCCCAAAACAGATGACCTGGACAGCTACGATGAGATGCCTTTCTCGGTTTCATGCAGACTTTAGTCCATGTTTCAAGTGGCTCAAGCTACGGAAGCCAGTAAAAGGGTTTTCAAACCTATTTTGACAAATACACATTATATTTTTTTTTTCTCCCAATTTAGCCAATGGGATTATTCAGAGTATATTGGCTTTGAGTAGAGGTGTTTCCATTTTATTTGAATAGAAACCAGGTGGGTAAGTACCCTGACAATGCAATGTTGAAAGCATCTCACTTCAAGGAAAGTGGTTTCTGCTCTGTCTTTTCCCTTTAGCTGTCTTGTCTTTGTGTCAAGATCCTGATAAACTCAAGGTTAACAGTCTGAAAAAGTGGGCTGTGATTCAGTTAAGGATGCATTCAAATTCCTGTCTACACCCAACAGGAATATCGAATGTGCAAATACAGGATAGGGAATAGGTAACAGCTCTGAACAAAAGGATCTGTGGCTCACAAGATGAATGTGAACTAATGTCAAGCTGTTGCAGAAAGAAAAAAGGCATATGCTGTAGTGGGATGTGTAAAGAGAAAGAGAATCTGCAACACCTCGTATTTAACATAGTATGGAGAAGACATAGAGGGGATGTGGTATCAGTCTTCAAATACATGAAAGGCTGCTGCTGACTTCAGTGGCTAAGTCAAGACATGATGGGCTTAAAACACAGCAAGGTAGATTTCAGTTAGTAAGGGGAAAACTTTCTAATACCGAGGTTATATTTTGCATCAGTTGCTTCAGGATGTTAGAGGGAATCAGCCACTGGCAGTTTCTAAGTACATGTTAGCCAAATGTGTGGTACGGGTACTACACCACCACTAACGCTGCCTTGGGGCATCCAAAGAAATGGATTGCGTGACCTTCTTAAGCTTCCCTGGCATTATGCCAATATGTATAACAGCATTATCCCATTATCAGGATAGTACTTGGTAAGAGGCAGGAAGAAAGGTAACATATTTTTGGAGTAATTTTATTTTATTTTACAATTACCCAAATATTTATTCATGCCAATTCCTAACATCCTAGTATTAAAAGCTTACAATAACATGTAAAGAAAGTGTCCTAAATACACACAGAGCGATCTCCATGATACAAATCCGCCTCTGCTACCAGAGCTGCAGGGCCATCCTCAGCTGAAATCTTCTTTGTGAGGTTCCCCTCCACCCCCCAACACCTTTATTCTCTCCTATTACCTCTTCTAACTGTGGAAAACTTCCTACAGACAATTCCTTCAGCCCCCTTTACCATGACACACAGTTAGTCTTTCAATCTGGCCATGGCAGGTGGTATGTTGTCATCAGGACCACTCGTTCTAAATCGTGTACCCAGGACGATGGTGACAGGACAGAAAAAAATTTGCTCTTTAATACAAGCTGGATTCCTACACAATTTTGGCTCACTTGTTTGCTTTATCCAAATATTAAGTCTTGTGATTTGAAGTCTTTGAGTCAGAGCTTCCACCTACTGTTCGATTAATGTCTTGCACATGGGTTTTTCCTCTATGGTCTCTCTTTGGTACTTTCTCCCTTGCCCTTCACTTGCTCAGAGTGCCTAAGACAGTGGATCAGCTTAATAATCGGAACAATTTCAGGTCAAGTACTTGGCAAGAAATATGAGTAGAGCACTCATTCTGGAAACAGCCCTAAACAGCAGAGCTTGATTAATTGATTAATGTCTGATTTCCAGTTAAACATTTAATAAATCTTATCTTTTATGCTATGTTATGCACAATATGTGGCATATGAAAGCGGCCAGCTTGTTAAGGCGCACACTGTGCTGTTCAGCATATTGGCCAGCCACGTAGTGTGCAAATGAAGGAAGCTGCCAAGCTGTCTGTGAGGACGGGACACCACCGGAAAAAAAAGAAGAGGGCATGGTAGAAAAAGAAGGTAGAGGAGTAGTAGCAATGATGAAAGAGAAAGGAAGTGTTTTAGGAGCCAGGGGAGGGGGCTGCAGCCATTGCTTATCGGGTGAAGCCTTAAATATTGAACCCACTTGTTTCAAGTTGATTACTCCTGGTTTACAGTCTGATTTTGTTTAGTGCATCATATATCAGCTGTTGTTGCTCCACATGAAGACAGAGGCTGGAGCCAAGATAAAACAATTCTGCCCACCAGTTAGTTGCCGGGCAAAGTGAACTGAGCGCTAGCTAAGGGTTAGATCACAGCATATGACCATCTTGGGGAAGCTGCTCTCATTCACAGTAGAGGATTAATTAATTAGAAATGCTTCTTTTGGCCCACTGAACTATACTGGAAGAGAGCAAAAATTTTAAAAAGTCATTCAGAAACACTAGTCATTGAGCAACCAGAGAATCTGGACAGGAAAAGGAGTGAGACCTGTCAGAGGTACGGACCTAAAAAAGATTCTTGGAATAATATTAGTCCTAGTAAAATCCATGAAGAAGTACTTGGTAACATAAAAGAAAACAAGCTCAGAGCAAATGGTATGTTTCTTACATGGAACTTTTATTATTGTTCTCTCTCTAGCAACTGCTTCATTCATTGATCAAACTATTTTAGAAACCCCTTGTGATAACACATACGCACACAGTCTATTCAGTCCAGCCAGCAACTGGACTCAGGGAATCTGGCTTTTTCAAGCAGAAATGGACATACCTCCCCATTTTGAAGCTTATCAACAAAAATGAAGTGCTGCCACTTGCACCATTAACACTTACTTAAGTACAGAGAGCAGTAAGGTGCGGCATTTTCTCCTATCAAATATAACTTCATTGATATAGTCCTTTTTTATAGTTCTGTGTTTGCGTGACATAAGCACTTTTTTTTTACAGAAGGTTGTATAGTTTCTGCCTTTTTATAATTAGTATGTTATGATGGGTCTCTTAACTGCCACCATTCCTTCAAATTTCAGCCCCATAAGCTTGACTAAGTTTTCTTCAGCTGAAAGTAATTTTAATTTGAAACGCACACAGAAAAACAGTACCTTTTCTTTAACTCAGCAGTGCAAGTCTGACAGCACCAGGTGCCCCTAAGACTTAGTGCTTCTATGACTTAATTACACAAAGTCTACAAATTAAGCAGGACAACATCCGAAATGAGTGGGATTTGTTCCGTCTTAACCCTTGACTCTCTTTCCACGCTTGAGAAATCAAGTACATGGGCAGGGAGAAGCCACGCTGTGCTCCTGTTCATCCCCTGGATGCAGTGATGGGGCCACAGGGACATGAGGCCATGGCACGAAACGCCCCCTCCCACCACAGCGATGGGTCTGGCTGGGCACACTGAGGCCAGGGCTGGATGGGTAGAAATAGGAGACACAGAAAATAAAGATGCTAATAATGAAGGGCAACATTTAAAACAGGATGAGGGCTGGGGAGTTTGGGTGCAGTGTTTATGAATTGTTCTGTCCTCGTCTTTTTCCCTATATGTACCTTTCAGAAAACACAGTTCACTGAAATCCTAAGTAGGCTCCATGATGCCATAATGGACTGATGTCTATTGAAAATGATCTGCTTGGTAACAATTCTTCTGTGCTCGTTGCAGTAACACTAATAAGAATTATTTCATTGGCTTTTATATGGATGGCGCAAGCACTTCACATATAGCATTCGCACACATGAGGAAAAACCCTTGAAGGTCATTCACAGATTTCCCCTCTTTATACCACCTACGTTCTTACAGTAAGCCTTCTAATGTGCATGCTGTCCATTTTAATTATTTTCAGAGGAACATGTTTTAAACTCCACAAGAAAGATGGCTTTAGTGATGCTTTATTGATGTGCACAAGGAGACATGAAATTAGCTGCAATACTTAACACTCTTTCTTTCCAAGAGGCTTTAATTGCTTCATACTCTTATGCCCACCACTTTGCGTGTGGGTGTGTGTTTAAATGTACATCAGTGTGTTTCTGTCACGCCATTTCCAGATGACAAATATGGAACTGGCGAGGATCTCCAAATAGCCTTTGCTACAGCCACTCACATTGCTTTAAATTGAGACTGGGGAAAAATGTCACATAACATTTGAGACTGATTCAATTATCCTGGCTCGTTGAAACGTTTTATTGTTGATTCTTGATTTCGTTTTCTTTCCCTTGCTCATTATCTCACGTAAATCCTCCCCCCCCCTTTACTAAATCACTTTTTATTTTATGTGAACTGTCATTTCACTTACAGTAGAAGAACCTTTCATCACAACTTTGACAGACATCTTACACATCTTAGAATGGGGATGAATTGATCGATAACCTGCTGGGCAGACATGTCTTTCTCTGATGACAGTACAAATGAGCTTAGATTACTGATTTGGACCAGATTCCTAACACCTAGGGGGCTGTGCTTTGGCCTGAAAATTTCCACCTTGGTAGAACACAAGGCTCATAGTAGGCGAGTAGTTTAGTTTATACATCTTGGGCCTTCATAATTTTCCTTTGATAATCTGAAAGGGTTTCGTCAGGTAGCAGAAAAATGAAAAAGAGCTTATGTTAAAAAGAAAACTAGTTTTATATCATTAATAGCTGCAGCAAATTCTCTTTTTGAAACCAAACCTAGCCCTGTAGGGAGATGCTGCTTTCCTGGGATCACAGATAGCAGGATCAGTTCAGGCTCTTGGTTCTCTTGCAACCTTCTCTTTGGGAGACTGAAGTGATTCTTCTAGGATGGGTTTAAGAGTATTTGTACAGGCTTCTTGTTCCTTCAGGGCTAACCCTTATACCAGTCAAAACCAGTGAGTGAGAAGACCTCTGGAGTTAGAGGGTAGGTTGTAGGGAAATTTAAGCATAGGAAATTTAAGCATATTTGATACGTAACTGCTCCTTGGTCCTTACAGATTCAGCACAGTGAAGTCGCATCGTTAATTATGGAGGACATCTTCCATGATAGCAAGCAGATTCTCTGTGTGGCAAATCATGCTGTGTCAAGATCTATAGCCTTCTGCTGTGAAAAGTACATGGAAGATGCATCATGAGCTGTTTTGCATCTGCCCACATACTGAGTTGGCTGCAGGTTTTGTATCAGTGCAAACACAATTAAATATTACTGCCTTGAGGATGAACATAAAATAACTTACTCATTTTGACAAAATTCAGTTTCATAGCCACTGGAGTGTAGCTCTGTCAGACACCATCTACCTACGTCGGCTGGGAGCAACGGCTGAATGAGCTCCCTTTCCTGATGCTTGTATCTGTTTGTGTATTCAGTTATAGCTAAAGCTGCTGCTTCCCCTGCTGATACTGAACTTGTGTGCCCAGCCCTTGCCCTGTTGTCTGGAGGAAGGTGAGGAGGAGGTGGCCAGCTGCCTCTCCCTCCCACCATGCTGCCCACCAAGGCAGCTTTACCTATGCAGCCTTTTCCTTCAGCATCAGCGCTGGCAAGCAGGGCTCGGAGTCAGGTATGCATTGCAAAAGGCACCGGCATTCAGAGGTGCGTGGGGAGAGGGCACTTGAATGAGCTGCTCGGGGGGACAGCCTGAACCTGGAGCAGAGCTGGGGTCACTGCCGGGAGACCTATGCGATTTCCCTCCTGTGCTTACCCCTACAAATTTGCTGTGTCCAGCACTCGCTTAGTTTAGGTAACCGCTTATTTTGCTTGTGCCTTCACCATCACTGACTGTAGCCTTCAAAACTCTGTTTTAACCTGTACTGCCTGGGAACTGCAAGCCAGTAGGGAAAAACTGCTATGCTCCCATACATTGCACCAGCAGCTGGGAATCATTTGGTGATGCAGTCCCTAAGGAATCCTGACCTGGTGGGAGCTACTGATTTCCTGCTTTCCACCCTTTTTTAGCACATGCAGCCACAAAGGAGCAGGATGCTGCATGTGCTCCAGCCTGTAATTCCCAGTACAGCCAGCTCATGCAGAGTTGTTGAGTGTGTATTTCAGTTAGAATTACAGATGCTGTGTATTTTGATGATGAATCTGCTACAAGACTGGAGAAAGGTAACAAATCAGTTATTGCCAGACACATTCCTGTTTACAATCCTTGTGGCTACTGCTGTATTGCTGTTAGATTTTAGCACTTTTGTTTGAGAAGGGACTTTATATTGAGAAATTTGTTGTCTGAAAAACAAAGCCTGTCTGTGCACATTTGGTACTCCTATTCAGATTTGGTCTCACGAAATAGAGTGAATAGAGTGGAAAAAGTGGAGAACAAGGCTCTAAATTTAGTCTGTTTAAAATGACACACCACTGAGTATTCCCATCTATTTTCAAAGATGCAATAAAACAGCATGGCAATACTAGTAAATGTCATTAGCTCTTTGAATTAATAGAATTACTGTTGGCAGCCAACGGTAATAGATTAGAGCAATTCTCATCTACTACATTAGAGTAATTCTTGGCAGTGTGAACATAATGAATCTGAGGAGTTTACAATACAACCATCCAACTAAAACTTGGAATATAAATTCTCAGCCTGTAATCACTTCCTTTTTTGCCTCTCTTCTCTTTATTCAAGGCATATGATTTTTTTTTTCAGTCAGTCATAAAATTTCTGTTTAAAGTTTTTATTGGTTTTCAAAGATGCAGTTGATTGGTTAATGTGATTTAAAAAAAAAATCCTTCTCTTTTTAACACAGGACATTTTCAAGCTTTAAGAAATTTACCTGAAATCATGGGGGTTTTTTTAGGCAGGTAGATTATAGATTTTCATTACACAAATATATTAAGTCATGCCATCTTACTTGGGCTATGAATACTAAGGTACTGATCCTGTTCTATAGCTTCTTTAGAAGCTTTTTGAGCAGAACTGTGTCCCAAGCTTATCAAGTGTGCTGTTTATTCATTTTTTCCCAGTGTTTAATAGCTGTATTGATAAAAACAGCATCATCACAATAGCATCAGCACTACGTAAGCCCTTGAAATGCTACAGAAGCCAGTATTTTGTCACTATAGCTCTTAAGCCTGATACCAGTTTCTCTGTTGTTGGTATAACCCCTGGTATAAGTGGAGTTGTTGTTTTATGTGGAAGAATTAAGTCCTGCTGAGGTTGTTACCACTGGAATGGGACGGGGAATGGGATTGTGGTTCCTTCTGTTTGTGAACCGGTCTTTGCTGTTCCTACCCTCTGTCTCGGCTACAGTCCAAACACTACATGAGTGACAGAGCGAAATCCGAAGAGATTCAGAGACTCCAAACTGGTGGAGAAAATAGTGTGCTTTGATTCTTCACCTATTTGTGCTAAATTTTGAATTCTTTTTAAGTAGCCATACTGAAAAGAGAGAAGAGAGCAGTTCCTTCTACTTGTCCCCACAGAGATGCTGGTAAGACAGTGAGCAAACGCTCCCTGCCACCTTTTAACAAATGGGTTCAATTGCTGAAGAGGACTGTTGCCAACTTTTAATAATCACATCTTTGATTATCAAAGGCATTGGAAGATGCTGATGACTCTAATGTAGAACAGCACCTATGTGTCGCTTGCCAGAAGAACTGATGTATGTGGATTACAGGTTATCAGAAGATCCATACAGATATTGAAAAATATTTTCTGTGCTCTTTCCCCAATGGCAGCTTTATGGACAGCAAGCAATTTCCTCAGACTTGAACACAAAGCCAATGCTGAACCTAATGGCTGCACTCTGGAATGATTACTGACAGACGATATCCTTCACGGCAAAGGAGAATCACCAGTCACAGGCAAACATGCCTGAGACCACGATGCGTGTGGAGAACATGACCGTTGGCTCCTTCAACACAGTGGTGAAAACCAGTTTTTTTTATGGAAAATTTAATCTCTCCATATAATCTTAAAAACATGCATCCCATAGGCTGGGCACCAGGGTTTTTTTATTTATTTCATTTTCCTTGCTGAGCTATGTATGTTTGTTTGTCTAATACTTCACCTTGATGGCCACCACTAAAGCAACGCCCCTGAAGAACTAAAGTTAGAGCAGTATTTATGCATTTAAAGGACTCCTGAAGAGTTAAGCGTTCCTTCTGTTTCTTCTTTACAGCTAACCTTCCAACACCACCGTAATGGAGAAGCAGAGTTTTTTGTAAGCTGAGCAAAAGGAGTTGGTGGACCTTTCTCTACTGTTTGACCAAGAACAACATAAAAGGGAAAGGGGGGGAAGAGGTACAGCAACACAGAGATAGGGAAGCCCAGTGTTTCTGAAATGACCAAAATCACAGAAATTATAGCAATTCTGAATCTCTATCATGCCTTTCCCTCCAGTTTTCATCATTATACTGTCTTCTGTATTTTCTGATATTCTGAAGCAACCAAACAGTAGTCTACACAGGGAGAACTTGCTTGAGAAAATGACCTACTAAAAGTAAATGCAAGACAACACTGTGACTAAGTGCTGTACCAACAGATCTTGCCCTTCTCTGTCTACGTTGGCCAGCCTTCCCCTGGTTTAATTCAGGATGGATTTTGACTTTGTTATTGCTTCCAGTTGTTTTCATTCCAGAATGGATGGTGAATAGAAAAGAAAGTAAAAACCAGTTGTCTCTCTGCAGTCCACCATAGAAGCAAATGATATCACTGGTTTGACAAATGTGCCAGACTCACTCAGTAAAAACAAAAAACCTACTTTTTTCTTGCTGTTCTGTAATCGGTTTTACAGATTCCAGAAACTTACAGAATAGACAAAACATTCAGAGACTTGGAGTCTCCATAAAAATTATATGTTTCTTTGCTAATGTGTGTAAGTCCAGTAAATATTGTTAACTTAATTCTCTTAGGCTTATAATCAACAGGACAGAAGAAAATTTGTACAGAAAAATGCATCTTTGTAGGCATTTTCTTTCATAAAATAATCCTCTTAACGACTTGGGGTTTTTTTCCCAACTGTTTGAGCAAAAATGAATTTTCAAGTGATTAGTAACTTGAATTATGAGCATTCAAAGAAACTCCTCCATGAGCTGAAAATGCTGGAAGCAAATCATAGGCACCTAACAAAACATAAAAATACACAGAGGCAGAAATATATCACACAGAGAAATAAATCATTCTTTGTGACTCTAACTCTTATGCTGTGAAATTCATTTAGAGAACTCTGCTTTTAAAATGAAATCAGAGATATCATAAAATACCATAGTGAATTAATAATCCAGTATTTTAATAATAAATCTGTTGGACGTTGTCATAACTGGTCATGTTGGAAAGCTCAAGGAAATAATATAGCTAGATAAAATATAACTGCAACTCTACAGCTGATTTAGGAGTTGAATCAGACTATCTAGAAACCTAGCCAAAAACCAGCTTTCCTTTCTAATCCTGGTGCAGGGAAGAATACTGACTTTCATAAGATCCCTAACAACCTCACATATGATGTCCTTGATCGCTGTCCTGTGCAGTTTCTTATTCTCACCTAACATTTCTCTGCCTGACTCATCATTTTGTCTAAGCAAATGTTTAAATAAGTGTGGCCAGCCATTCTTATCTCTTTTGGGAGTCATTTTTTTTCAAAGACCTTTTTTCCAAAGGTTGTGTTGCTTGGGGAGCTCTGTGCAGTACACTCGCAGTTTTCCTGCTACTGATCAACTGTTGTATTCTTACAGTTGCAAATAGCTGTTGTGGGAGGCAAGGGATAGATTCATGGGTTTTGGAGTATTTTTTGCAATGGATTTTTGTACTGACAATTTGTCAGCAGGAAATGCCAACTGAGAAAGGCTCCAGAGGATCCTACAAGAGAACCAATAATACCCATTTCAAAACATGGGATGCCATGCTAAAGAAACAATGGCTGCCACAGGTACAGGAAGAGTGGTTTATAAAACCTGCAGGATAAAACTTGGATTTCTGCACTGCATTACGTTTTCATTTACTATTTAGTCCACAGTGGGAATCCATTGCTTTTTGCCATGAAACACTGCAAAGGGAGACAGAAACTGAATCACAGTATTTTGATTACAGTCACTCTTACATTTTTTAAATCTTGTATCTGTATGTAGAAATAGTAGCAAAGCAGAGAGTAAATTTCATAAGACTCTGCTTAATATCATGCTCAGTTGTTGGTACTGTCTGGTTTACAAAACAAGAAGTTGGCACTGCCTGTTTACAAAACATTTTCTAGAGCAAGAAGGCTCTAGAGTAGAGTTGTGAATTTGTTTCAGTTCCAAAGCTACTATTTCTGTTCACAACCATGGTGGAGCACTACAGGGTTGATTTTCATCTTTGGGAAGATTTCTGTGAATTTTGCTTTTGCTGTACCTATTTAGCAATAGAGAGTAAAGGGATGCTTTAGATCATCCCATTCCATTCTCCAATGCTAACACCAAGTCCCTAGCATAACCTAAGCCTTTTGCTGACCTTTATGTTAATGCTTAAATAAAGGAATTTATGAAGCATTTTTCAGGATGGTGTTTTCCCCACCATACTTCTGCCAAAATCCTCCTGCTCAAACTCCTAGCTATGCAGCTACCTGAGCTGAACACGTCAGCACCAGTTTTTGAAACACTGGTTCTGGCGCTTCATCATTTGCTGATACAGCAAGGGGTGGCAGCGAGAGATGGGAGCCATGGGACAGTAGAGTGCAGAGAGCTCTCTTTTGAAGGGAAATTTTCTTGGCCATCCTTTCCCACTCAGCTAAACATAGACGGTAAAACATTTCATAAAGTAAGAACAACTTGAAGTGAGGAAAGAAAACTAACTTAAATTAGAATTATTTTTTTTAACAGAAGTTGATCCTACATTTTGTATTCCTCTTTAGATTATATTGTGCTTACAGATGTCCAGATAATAGATTTAGTCTGTTAACAGAGATGGACAAAAAAGCAATTGTTTTGTATTTAGTTTTTAACGTTGCATCTTCTGAGAGATTTCTTTGCTCAGAAACCATCTTTCACTTTAATGAGAAATGTAGTTTGTTTTTTAAAATTTGATTGTACTATGATAGATTGTATACAATACACTGTCTAGTACTTGTATTCCATTCTGGCATGCTCTAGGTACATTATTATATTATTTACATATGTTTTCTGTTCATCATTTCTGAAATACATTTCACAGATCCTCTGATATGCTTTTATCATTTGACTCTGTGAATGCAATTGCCAATAATAAGACTGTCTGGGTGTATCAAGACTACAAAGAAACTGAGAAACTGCCCATGTCTGCTATCAAGGTATTGTATCACCCCTTGCTAAGGTGAGAAACATATTCTTGCTTGATGCTTATAATCCACTTTAAAGAAACATACCTCCCACCCTCACAAAACTCAGAAACATGCTGGAGAGAAGACTGATGTGTGGGGTTTTTTTTGTTTAAGCGCTGTTGTTGGTCTGGGTCTAAGCTATGCCTTGCTGTCTGGACCATAGGCTCACTCACCATTTGCTTTCCTTGCTTCCAGTGCCATCTTAAAATGTCGTAATTTCTTCCCTGGAACTAGATAAAAACCATCGAATGCCATCCAAAGTGACTCTCAAGTGCAGGCCAATTTGAGCAAGTCCATAACTAAACTCCAGCTGGATATCTTCCTACTGTCTGCCAGAAGTCTCCCTTCTCATCTGCCATGCAGGTGTTTGGTTTGCTCACCTCCATGATAATGAATCAGACACCTGGTGAGCCCTCAGCTTGCTGCCCCATCATGCATATCTCATGTGTCAGAAGATATTGAATCTGAAAAAATCATTTGGTGATTGCCTACTGCTGCATATTCAATGGAAAACCCAACCCTGAGAAAATGAGCTAGACTGCTGACATTAGAAAATGTGCATTTACTTATCTTCTTGTAACATATTTTCACTCAGCCTTGCATGAAAATTCATTTGTGGCACTGATGTGGAAAACCTATCTACTAGAAGTCATACTGTGCAAAATACACTGTCTCTACAGGAATTTGTTTGTTTCAGGTCTGTAATAATGCCCAGGCTGAGTGGTCAAAGCATTTTATCTCCAGCCTTACCTCAAACCCATTGGTTCAAAACTTGTCTCAGCCGGAGTACCTAGGAACTTGATGAGAAATAATTTATGCCAGCAAAGCATCTTGTGTGATAAAGCATCATGCACCTGTTTACTCCTCGCTCTTTTCACAGAGGAATTTAGTAGTAGTGTAAATCATTTACTGTTCTTCCCTTAGCTCAGTGTTGTTCAACAGCTATTTAGGGCACAACTTTGCAAGGTGTTGAGTATCCTTGGGGGGATCACAAGGCTCAGTTATTGATGGAACGCACCAATGTTTCCACAAGCGACCTCTGTAAGAAGGCTTATTTGATATGGACCTATCTGTGGGATGACACAACCAGAAAGTTGAGTGAATGCAGGAAGTCATGTATTAAAATAAAAAGGACGCAGGTACATTTAGGTATGATTGCTTAGATGTAAAACCAGGCAAGATAACAGAATCAATAGAATATAATTCATAGTATAAAAAAACAGTAGGGCTGTGCTGTAAGGAACAAAAATTACAGGGAAATGAGGAGATTTGGGAATAATACTCTGAATTGCAATTACTTTCCATCCAATATCTGAAAGATGCTTTGTTCTGGAATGAATATATATGCAGAAGTTGGCTTTTGAAAATTCACTATGTCTGCTTGTCCTTTTTCTTTCATCTGGATCTGATTCACTGATTTCAGACTAGTTACTGCCAATTTATAACAGTGTTGGTGACCAGGTGTTCTGATCCAACATCAATGTGTAGTGAAAAGTATGACTCCAAATTGGAATACTCACGTTACAAAGCATGACATAACTCATCAGTTGTTAAGTTTTCTCAGCGACGTGTGAAAATACACCTAGGTATTACAGCACGGTAGCCAAGCATGCATTTCCAGACTGCGTAAGGCGGATCCTTACACAGACTGTTACTTGGAATGACATATGACGTGCTGTTCCATTAACTTGAAAACAAGTAAAATGGCCATTGAGTTTAAGGGTATCATATAAGAGAAAAACTTGAGGAAAAAAAGGATTATGGGATGTAAAACAAAGGACACAAAATGACTTACCCTTACGTGAAAGAAGCAGGTATTGGGAAATGTGATATAAAGTCATAAAGTGAATATAGGAGAAATAATGTCCCAGAGACACGGGGAATCCCCTGACTGAGATATGGAAGGACTGCTCAACAATGATCTGATTTTAGTTCCTGGAGTCTTTCAGACTAGCTTAGAATAAGCACAGAAAATACACAATGCAGGGCAGGATTCTCCTCACTCAGTGGATGAACTAGATAACTTGTTTCATTTCACGCTGATTTCTACACTTCTCCCTTAACAAATCTAGCAGGTTTTGTCATGGATCTAAACATCTTGTCCTTGCTTAGGTCTTGTTACTCATTCAGTATCTTTATGCAGCTATAACGCCAGTTTACCCAGTTATCCAGGGACTTCTTGCCAAATGCATGAAAATTTCCAGTTGGCACACACCAGCCATATTACCTTCTGTTGCCTTTGACTGGTCTTTATGGTAGAGACATGGCCAAGAGAATGAGTCTGAGGAGCAATTTCATCCACCAAACCATACCTAATATCCATACAGTTTTTAGGTGGCTCTAAATTACTTTGTGCAACTGGTCTGGTAATGCTTGAATCATGAGGCTAAGGATTGTTGGGGGAAAAAGTGCTCCTTGTTTTGAATTTAAGGAGTAACAGATTATAAAGCAAGAAAAAAAAATCTTTGTCAAAGTCTTCATACTGCCTAACTTTCTCTTCCTAACCTTGGAGAAGTATCTGCATAGACTTTGTACGATAGCATTAATGGAGAGAGAGAGATAGACAAGGACCCTTCAATCAAGTTATTCAGAGGAGGGAGGGAAACCTTCCTCTTCGGTACTTTAAGCAACCTGCATTACCTCCCTGGTGAGTAGACTCATAGCAACTGAAGATATTTGGCACTACCATGCTCAGCTCTTGTTACAGCACATCAGTAGCAATGTTTTGGAATCAAAGTACTTGACCTGCTCATCTAGCCAGGAACTAAAGGTGAATATCCACCTTCTTGTGCCCCCCAGGGATGGCTGACTTTAAAAGTGTTGCTCTCAGCGTAAGACATAACTTACCCAAGAGGCCAAAGGGCTGAAACTGCAATGCAGAGTTGCTATGGACAAATTTTTTTTTTAAAGAGCACACTGGACATGGCACCGACAGAGAACCCAGTGAAGTAAATGTCCACTCTAGAAATGAGAATGGCAGGTCTGGGAAGACTTTTTACACTCACAAGGCGCACACTTTGCATGAAGGCTATGGTTTGTTAGGGTGCACTAAAACTCTTCCACAAATACCTAAAGAAAAAAATCTTTTCCACAGAAGGGAATTTCTGCTCATGCTAACTGCCCTGGTAAATATGTGAGACAAAAACCAGAATTTGTGTCAGTCTCTATTGCTTCTTCCTCCCCAAATACCACCCTTGCAACTTCTTGCAAAAGACAATACGACCATGGAAGGATACATATGAAAATCTGCCCACCTATTTAATGATCAGCAGAGCCCTCTGCTGTTGCATGTTGTTGTCATGTTCCAAAACCTGGGCAAATAATGATCTGAAATTTAATGAGATTAAATAGCCTATTTACAGAGTAGTCATGCATGTTGCTTACCTGTTCTGTTACTCACAAGAAATAGGCATTTAGTGGCATCAAAGAGTAAATAGAAAGAAAAAGTAAGTTTTGTATTTTGACATGCCTGATTCTTCTGACAAATGAGTATCATTATTGTCTTCTCCTGTGAATCCATTCTGCAAACAATACGTTCTTAAATATTAAATTGAGTAGGTAAGCTAAATAAATAATGAATACACAAAGTTTTCCCAAGCCAGCCGAGAACCATGTGTGTTTTGAAAGCTACTGCTGACAGCGGATGCATGACGCTGTGAAGTATTCAGAAACTTCCCTTTATTCTTACATTCACACTATGCTCATCTGGAAATCTACTGTACTGGGCAAAGTCTACTGTGCAGATTCCAGTTATATTCACAGTTGCCTCTTGATATATCACAATATGTCATTCAGTAATCCCGCTGAGGAAAATGTAATTACCATGCAACATCTTGTGCTGTCTTGGGATTTCTCACTAGGTAAGTAAGAAATAAATTCCTGTCAGTACTGCAGAAATACTGTTGTAGAGATGTAGGAACAGACCAGCTGGGTCATAAGCCACAATACTCTGTTGAAATTAGTGGTCAGAGGGGATATATTCCTTTTTAGCTGCAGGCTGTATGCCTTTTCATTCCACCTGAGTGCACAGAAACTTGCTCACTGTCCAAATGAACACTCATACAATGCATTTAACTCTCATAATATCCCTGTAAGGTAGGAATCATAACAGAGGAGGAACTGAGGGCCAGAGGAATTGCTGTGTCCCCACAGTCATGCAGAAAAAAGAAAAAAAAAATCCGTGCAAGGAACCCTTTGGTTCCACCTAGGATCTCTCCCCTGAGACCGTTTTTTCTTCTATAATGCAACAATATATAACTGCTGTAGGCACTGATCTCCTGCTGAACATGGAGTGAAATCTAAGGCTTCTGCACTGGTCTCCGAAACACTTTCTGAGCCTGTCCCAAGCCAGCTGAATCGCTGCCTTCTCCTTTGGAATCAGGACCTCCCCTCGCAGCTTTGTTCTGCCACTACAATGACTGTCATGGTTGCTGGGAAGAAGCTTTAACACCTACATACTTCCCCAATTTCAGCACAAAATTCAAAGCTCCTATTGTGGACCTATTCTGATTTCTTAATTTAAAGACAAAGATACAAATAAAATCAAAGGTAGTTGATCACTCATACCTACAAAGAACAGAAGAGATTCTCATTTGTGACTTTTAAAGCTTGTATGTCATTCTGATAATGTAGTTGTGGGTGTGAATAATAAAAAAGAAGATGCATGGGTAGTTGTTCACATTCATTTTGTTTCCGCTGGAGCTGGCTCAATGTAGACTAAGGAGACTGAGATCTCAGATTACTGTCAGAAAGACTGATAGCTTCTTATACCAACATTTAAATGTTAGGTTAGGATGGATGAATATAGCAGCAGGAAAATTGTAAAAAACCTGCAAGGAAAATCAAGTTGTCTGCAAGCCAAGTCTCTGAAATGACAGAGAATATATTCCTGGGAGGATAACAGGCTTTTTGTTTTTTCTCACTTGCTCATCTTCATTTGTTTGCATTTTGCTACTGAGATCTTCTCAAAAGCTTTAGCATAGAAATTAAGCATTTTGAAAAGTTTTTCCTTGCTGTTTGTGTGCATTCAGGACAGTTCAGTTTGTCTTGAGTTTACAAATGTTACAGGTAGCATTTCTGCAAGAAAATGCAATTACTGCAGAAAAGTATAATCAGCTTGAATAAGGTTGGTTTGATTCATTACTGATGCATCCTCACTGATTTCAGTGGAACCTAACCAAAGGACAACGTGGGCTGAGCACTTCTATGATTCTTTGGAGCCAATATTCACTGGAAGAACAGCTAATAAATGGGAATAACTTCTTCCCTGTCTAGATTTCAAATATATTTTTCTTCTACAGAACTTCTATAAAAGATGACTCAAGAGCACATGGATATAGCTAAATATTAGCTAATTAAAGTATTTCAGCCAAAGTGTATTGGTTCCAAATTGGGTTTGGCTGACTATTGTGCAAAGTTTGTCCAGCTTCCTGCTCCAGAGTTCTTGAATATTGCGATGTGTTATGGTGATCACTTCTGTAACTGGAAGGCACGTGAAATACTGACCTTCCATTTGCTTGGACTAATAAGTCCGAAATTATGCATCCTAATGAGTTTATTGGATTCATAATGTTTTAAGTACAGAGCTCCATATTTTTTAATCCCTTTCCACAATATTCTGCTGAACTCTCCATCACTGTAATCATTTGGATGAGAAAAACCCCCACAACAACTAAGGAATGTAGATCTACCTGCTTTAGTTCAAGTTCCCTTCTAACCCCACGAACATCCTTGGAAATACAGCAAACCTGAAACTTATAAAAAATATCAACTGCGCTGTAAGAGGTTCTATGTAGTCCTATAAAACCTAATCTAAACCACAGTATTCCTGTTTTAAATATGGTGAAAAGAATTAGCCATCTGTCATGACAGCAGCTTGACCTGATGGGCCCTGCAGAGTAGCAGTGAGATCAGCGGGGTCCCTGCCGAGCCAGCAGTCCTCTCCTGCAGAGTCAGGTGCTGACGTTGTTCCCTGGAACAACAGGTTGTCGTCAGCAGCTCCTCTTGCACTTGTTCTCTATGATCTGGGGCGCGAGCATCGCTTGGATTTCCGAATACAAGCTGTGCAAGTCATTGAAACCATCAGGTCCTGCAATAAACCCATGTAATAAGCTTGCCTGAATAATACATGTCTGAATCATCTGCAGATTAATATTTAATCTTTTTTTTAAAAAAAAAAAGTTTCCAATAAGATAGTAGCTTAATAGCTATCCTGCTGTGAGAGGAGGGTAGGTATAAGCAGGAGTATTACCTGAAGAGAAGTGACTTGTAAACTAATAAAAAAAAAAAAGTAATCAATTTTATCTTTCCTTTTGAGAAAGAAAAACAACTTTTAAATTGGACAACTTAATGAGCAGTGTTCCTGGATGGTCCTTTGTTCTGTGTTCCCCCTGAGAGAACGAGGCAGTTCAGGAGCTGACCTATCATTTTAATTGCTTGTGGCTTCTGCAGATGTGAAAAGCAAACACCTGACACTGAGGACACTGCTGGCTGCTCTGCTGCTCTTTGCAGTGCTGCACTTGCTCTTAACGACGAGCTGAAGAATATTAATAGCCCTTAAAAATTAATCTATGGTATGTATTTAATGTCTGTTCTTTGACTAACTGGAGTTCTTGCAGGTACTTTGAAGGCACTAAAATAAAATAAAATAAATTAAAATCCATGGTGTTTCATAGTGGGCAGTGTAACAATACCGTACCCAATTCACACTGTGAAGTGTCCAGAGACCAACAGTGACAGTGCAGTATCATGTTATTCATGCGAATAGTCTTGACTCATGCTGTTTGTGTCTCCTCTTGCCTATTCCTCTTCTAGGAGCTACAGCAGTATTACTTACAAAGCATCCCTGTTCCAGTGAGAGATTGAGGAGATCAAACCCAGAGGACAGTAGTTGGACATGGGCCACATTTCTCTATTTTGTCTCTAGCAGTGGTATTTCCATGGTGCTATCTAGAGGGCAGGACAGTGTAAACTGCATTTAGGATTATAGGGTTCTCAGAAGGGAACAGTGACAGATTTGTGTTATGTTTTCAGAACTGGCATGATGAAATGTCCATTGGGATGAGACACACCGGAATGAGGTGGAATTTTTAGCTTCATATTTGAAATTGGCTCACTGAATTGATACAGTGCAAAAATTTCCTCAAAGAGCAACTTTCTCTGATAGACCATGTCACCTTGGTGAGAAAAGCCAGGATGACTGCTGTGAGTTGAATGGTTACTACTTTGTTATGTTTGTTTTCATATTTTCCTGAAATATGCTAGTCCTTCTCATCATCTGCTTTGTGCTTACTCTGAGTTTATAGTAGGAATAATTAAAAGGAAAGACTGTGTTATCTGGAATATAAATATTCCTTAAGATCTCAGAAATTCATACCCCCGGTGTGCTTCTGGAAAACAAACTCATTTCTCTTGACAGTGGGAACTGAAAAGATCTATATTCGGGATTCATTTCCAATTGACACCGCAATGACACTGTATTTGCTCCCTATTAGTTTAGGAATCCATGGAGCATTTAACAAGCTGTGAAGTCTGTCATTGCAGATTTGATTCCCAGCATGTTACTGATGTTTTGCAGCTTACTTTTTTTCCCCCCTAGTTGGTCCTGGCACAGTAGATAAAATAAAGCCAGGATTTACAGGTGGCTGTTAATCCTATGTTTTGTTTCCTTCATAGGAAGCCAGTGACAAAGCTGCACTGCCTGTGAAATGCAATACATGTATGAAGCCTCTGAACCTCATCCATTTCTCTCCTTGACCAGTGTATTGTTTTGACCAGTGAATGGTTTACAAAACAATTGGTTAAAGAAAGGATAAATCATCATGATTTATCATGTGAAGAACACAGGGTGGGAGGGTATCATTCCAGGCTTGGTTATTCTCTCATGCTGAAGAGTAACGACACAGAAAATTATAAGGAAACAAAGGTTCAAAACTGACGTAAACCGGAGAGCTGGACTGCTCCTGCAAACTGCTGAGTAAACTGTTGAGCTGGTAAAGCTAATACGCACTTAATTTTACTGGTGTGAGAAATTTTATCCATGAGCATACTCATTGGAACCAATGGGACTATCAGCATCTAGTCTCCTTGCATGGGACCAGAGTCCTCAGTGCTTTGTGGGAATTAGTACTACCTAGAAGTTCCCGAGATACACAAGCGTGAACACATCTGCCTGAAGCTGACTGCTACTCACGTTACTTCAGCTACACTTAAAGAGTCTCTTCAGGTTAAAAATATGCTGGGGAATTAATTGCACTCCTCTTTTAATATGATTAAGATCCAGAATAATATTTAGACACCGTGTATCTGTTTCAACAGTTTTAACTTTGCTATCTCTTCAGTTCTTTCTATAGGCAATTAAAAAAGACATGACTGAAATTCTTCCATCTCAGCCAAATGGATTGATGAATTTTAATGGAGAACATTTATTCCAACCTTTAATTAAGTTTGGCAGTCTGAAATCATTAATCTTTGCTTTGAAACTACGCACTCTATTGTGAGCATTTAAAACCTTACAACTCAATCTTGCTATAGGGTGGATGTCTGTGTGATAATGCAGCTTTCTAGAAGCTGCCTTTGTGTCTTTTAAATTACCTTTCCTTTGTTCATGACATAACACAAACCATTAAGGATTTGCCCCAGCAGAGGATGGAGCAAACCTCAGTGTGACACTGCTTCGGCCAAAAGCAACCTTTTAATCTTGAAAGGGCATTATAAAGGTCGATAGGCGAGAAATCTAATCTACCTTCTCTAACCCATGTAAATCTTAATACAGAGCTATTCCTTAAAGAAAGAACCAAACAAACTGAATTATCTGGTGTTATTCTGCTAGATTATTCAGTGACTGCTACTACTGATTTCCTTGTGAACATATTTGCAGTAGTTTAGCCTTTGGGGTGGAAATAATTTCATTTTAATATGCTTTTTGGAGCACTGCCAGAGTTACAGGCAGTAATCCCTTATACGTGAGGGAAGAGGAGTTCTACGAGCATGGAAGTGCATGCCTTGAGATCCTGAATTCTTTTTCTAGAGGAAAAAAAGGAGTCTCAAAGAGCATTAAAATATAAAATCTTTCTGGTAGCCATCTTGGACTCTTTCACCAACCGCTAGAAGCCCTTATAGTTGTTTTTTTCAGGCTTTACTGATACTTTAAAATACAGCACACTTAGATGTATGGGAAATGAGACACCCCAGAGAACTCTTCCAGGCAGCTGCTGTTTGGAATACAGCGATCAACAAAATACATCAGCTGGGGATACTTCTGAATGATGGCAATCTCTGGGTTTGATTTAACAGTTTCAGCTGTGGTCCCAGAGTACTTGGCATCCTGTGAATAGGAACAAGTCTTTCTGGTGTTAGCTTTGGAGCTTGTTACTGTTCCTCCCCTGAGGCTGGGATCTTTTCCCACCTCAGGGCGAACTGGTGATGTGATTGTTCCCTCTCTTGGTTGTGCAGCTTCAGCTCCAGGTCTGTACTGAACTGCAGTTGGTAGAGAATTTATGAATACAGCCTAGAGGCAATGGCGTACAAAGTAAAGCTGATTAAAAAAAAAATCACTAAGTTTTGCAGAAACTTGAAATGTATCCCTTAAATCTCCTTACGAAGAAAAATGCTTAGTTTGGAAGATTCTGATATTCTCTCCTTTCCAGAATCAGAAGTAAAAAGGCAATGCAATTGGGGAAAAATGAAAACACAAGCTTTTAATTAAGCCCCTGCCCTGTCCTACACACACACAAGAAAAGAAACATCTTTCAGGTTCCTGGAAGAACTTAAAAGTTAATTTTATGGATTTATTTTTCTCTTTTTAGAAAGCAGCTGCTTTTGGGGAATGGGTCTTTTGCGTGAATCGCCGAGTGTTCCATTATTAAAGAATAATTTGGGACCCTGAATGTTTCAAAAGGTTTGTGCCACTGAACTGTGGGGTTCGTGCATGCTAACAGACCACAAGCTGGAAGTTTCCAGCAGTCACAGGACAACCATGTTGTTTGATGCGGGTGCACAAAACAGACAGTGCTGGGGAAAACCTTGGATTTTCTCATCCACATAACTGAAAGGCGTATCTCACTGCAGGTATACCCCTTATTTAGTGAAATCCTAGACACCCCAAACTGGGTGCTAAATCTTTCACTACACAGGGGGAGGGTGTCACCCCTCCCATTTCATATGCACCACTGCTTTAAGAAAGCGTGTAGTCCTTTCCTTTGCAGGTGGTCACTTGCTCACTCCAGTGGAAGAGATTTTTGATGGTTCATCACAGTAATACCATCACATTTCAGACTTGCAGTTGTTTTGGTTTTTTTTTTTTACTCCATGCTCAGGAGAAACAAGAAGGTAAGAAGCAGGTTACCAAAAAGATTATGTTAAAAATTCAACTGACTCTAGTAATTTTCTGTCCTTTGTTATCTTGTGCTATTCTGTTGCATTCCTGGAATATGTTTTAAACAAATGGGAAGTGTGACTGCTTTATTTCTTGTCTTCAGAAATGTAAAGTCTGCACAGGTTGTATTATCTGGCTGGACTACAGATGTGTCAGGATGCCCTGTGGTGTCAGGTGTAAAATCTGGGCTAAAAGATGAAGTACACAGGTCAGAACTGAGCTTATTAGCTCTTGAGAAAAGCCAGAAAGTGAGGGTAAGCCACCTGCAGTGGCTAGAAAGAGAAACAATTGAGGGAGTCAGGAGAGTTGGCCTTGTAGGAAACTGTGAGTTTAACATTAGATAAAAGAATCACATCTTTTCTATGAAGGGCGTTCACAGCTAGCTTGTTTAAACCTTGAAATCAGGGAAGTATTATGCCTGTCAGGCTAAAAAGAAAATTTGGAATACAGCTTGTATCAACCCTGAAGCTGGTCTCAGGTTAGTTTAACTTTTGAAAAATTAAGATATATCTGCTTTCTGGATCATATGAAACAACATTTAAGTTATCGCTTTATCCTTTTTGCCTACTTGTTAATTTTGTTGAAGAACAGCTTATTCACGTAGTCAAATGAAAAATAACCCAACAAAACACCCAGTAACAGTGACCCAGTCGTTTAACCTCAAGTTGCCTATTTCTACATTCATTCCGTGTTTCACTCTTTAATATAATTACTTCTGTTTGGAATAGACAGTGATGAAATGATCTGACCTTTATGTATTATTACTTGATTAGTTTTTTCATATTTGCTGGGAAAAAATAAAACCAGTTGCTGAACATTCTTATTAATATTCATTTCAAGTGCTTTTGCATGTCCTTCATGCTCTTCAAGAGAGTTGCTATATAACAGAAAAGTACTTCTCCTTTCTTCTTCTGCACTACAGCAAAGCAAATTTTCATTAGTAATTATTGAGTTTTATGACTTTAAAAAATCAGTTTAATCTGTATGAACATCTTCAGGCAAATATATTTAGACCAAGGACCATTTATTATCATTGTGACTACCCTGATCACTTCTGTTGCCTCACTGGCTGAGCTGAAGGACTTTGACTTTTTACTTCTCCAGGAACCAGACTTAAGATTACAAAAAATGAGACTTGGCTGCTCTGATGGAAAAGTATGAGATGGGGTTCATAATGCTGATTTGGTTCCCTAGTGTAGAGTCCGTTTCCTACATTGAGATTCACAACAGCTACCGCGCTAAATTCTCAGATACTTAATCCAGACAGGGAGAAAGAACAAGATGACGTGTGAAACTCTGGCTACGTCTATAAACACAGCTTAAGCCTCCCTCAGCCTGCAAAAAGTACCTTAAGATAACCTGCACCCAGCCTCTACCATTCCTAAAATTGGGGTCCAATGCATGAGCACTGGCCTGCCAGGATTAATGGGCAAACTTTCAGTGCCTTGCTTCCAAGCCTTACCCAGCCTGAGTGTTTAAACCCACAGATTTAGCTTCTCTTGACTAAACACCTACCAGTGTAGGATGCCACAGCCACCTGGGCTGGCGTCAGCCCCAAAGTAAGGGGAAGCCCTTCTGTTCTTCTAGGCCCTGTAGGCATCTATATCCTTGCCTTGGATTTATAGGCAAATTTGAAAACTTTTGTGTATATACATATATTTTGTCAAGTTCATCTTGTGTGATCGTCCCAGAACTCTTGAAATTAGGCACAGCTGACTATCGGTGAATGTTTATTAATGTTAAGGGGAGTTCTGCCTCCTGAATGTGTTAACCAATTTTATTTTATAAAATAGAAAAATTCAGCTATAAAGTCAGACCAGGTTGCTCACGGCTTGATCCAGTCAGGTCTTGCAGACCACCAAGGATGGAGACTGTACAACCTCCCTGGGCATCCTGCTTCTCTCCTGGACTGTCCTCAAAGAGTAAAAAACCCTCTTCCTTACATCCAGTCTGAACCTCTTTTATTTCCCTTCATGTTTGTCATCTCTTGTCCTCCCACCATGTTCCTCTGTGAAGAGCCTAGTTCCATTTTCTCCCTAACCTTTTCACAGGTCCTGGGAAGCTGCCTCTGAACCATCTCTTTCCAGGCTGAACAAGCCCTGGTCCCAGAGCCTCTCCTCACAGAGCAACTGCTCCAGCCATGATCAGCTTGGTGGCTCTCTACTGAACTTGCTTCTGTTCAACATCTTTCTTGTATTGGCTGGGGGGGGAGCCAAAACTGGATGCAGTACCTAGATGTGGTCTAGTGAGTCCTAAGTAGAGATAATCAGTTCCCTCAACCTACAGGCTGCCCTCCTGTTCTTGCAGCTCCGGACGCAGATGTTCTTCTTTACTGCTGTTTATACAACTGAACAAAACTCTAATCCTCTGTTTCAACCTGCAGAGTGATATTTGCTCAGACAAAGACTACTTATTCATTTGGCTGGGTTATGATGTTCAGACTGTCTGGAACATATTCTGTTGATTTCCGCCATTTTTGGAAGGAAATTGAGCAGTTAGACTGGTGATAAACAGCAAACACAGCAAACCTGTGCAGATCCCAGAAGAAGTAAAATATATCAACACTGTTATGTGGGAAATGACTGTGAAAATTCAAACAGAAAACGCATGAAGTATCCCAGAAAGACACTCTGAAGGCCAAGAAGACTCTTTCTAGAGATCTTATGGGGGGAGAACACAAGTTTGTTCATTTTTCCACACTTGCAGAACTGTTCACTACCCAAACTGAACAAAGAAAGATGCTCTGAACTAACTAATATAGTTGAGCCTTCAGACAGAGAACTGTTTATAAGCCTCTAAAGTAATAATCTGTAAACTTCTAGTACATTAGAAAATGCATTTCTCTTGCATTCAATTTCTAATGTAAGCTAGTGTTTCAGCAGTTGGCCTGGGAGCAGTCCTAAAGCAAGAAAAAAAGAGAAATACTATATTGCTTCCAGGGAAAGCTAAGTAAGTGTAGTAGAAAAGGATGTCTGACAACACGGGCAGTGGAGCTTTAAGTACTGTGGGAGACACTTCATTCTCCAAACCAATCGTAATCTGCAGTCATGACACTACTCTGTGCTGCAAACACATGACTTCATCATTCAGCATAAGCCATGGTGTCAAAGATGCACCAGAAGATAATGGCTGTCTCTATGTCTAATTTCTCATGTATAATCATAAGGGCTAGAAGGATTGAGATGGAATATGAGAAGGTGGTATCACATGAAATGGATGAGAAAATAAAATCTAAGCAGCTGGCTTATTTAATTATCAGTTTTCCCAAAAGGTCACAAAAAGTGAGTGGTTTAAGCTAAATGAAATTCTTTCTGGGGTAAAAAGACATTATCCAACAGGTTGGAATGTTGACAGCATAAAAGACAGACTACTTTAGGAGAAATCTTGAGAACCAGGTAGTGACTTTTGAGCAGTAGACAACAGATGATATCCTGCTTCTCTGCAAGATTGTGGCTTATTTGGGAAATCAGATAAACGTAAAAGCCTTGAGCAAAAGTGACTTGGGGTGTACAGAAGCTAAAGCATTATACATTCTTTCCATGTTTTCTTTACCCTCTTTTTGCTGGGACACAAAACCTTCAATCTGCTATCATACAAACCAAATCTTCATCATCAGTGTAAAATCAGTATGGTAGGTCAGGAAGTGTTCCCAATATAAAATAATGGACTTTTTTTTTTTTTTTTGGTGTCTCTTTTAACTGCTCTATAAAAGGTTATCACGTGCACTGGTTTTCAAAACTTTAGAACATGTACAGCTATCTTTTCCCTATTATAAAGATTTGACCACCTGCTCAGTAGGTGTCCTGGTTTCGGCTGGGATAGAGTTAATTTTTGTCTTAGTAGCTGGTACAGTGCTGTGTTTTGGATTTAGTGTGAGAATAATGTTGATGACACTCTGATGTTTTAGTTGTTGCTAAGTAGTGCTTCTCTTAAGCCAAGGACTTTTCAGTTTCCCATGCTCTGCCAGCAAGCAGGTGTGCAAGAAGCTGGGAGGGAGCATAGCCAGGGCAGCTGACCCAAACTAGCCAAAGAGATATTCCATACCGTGGAACATCATGCCCAGTATATAAACAGGGGGGAGTTGGCCAGGAGGGGCAGATCGCTGCTGGGGCATCAGTCAGCGGGTGGTGAGCAACTGCATTGTGCATCACTTGTCTTTTCTTGGGTGTTATTTCTTTTTTTTGTTGTATTCCTTTTCATTACAATTATACAAATAGGTTCTACCCCTTTATAGCTTGATGACATCGTTGTATGGGGCAACACAGCAGCAGAAGTTTTTGAGAAAGGGAAGAAAATAATCCAAATCCTTCTGAAGGCCGGTTTTGCCATAAAACAGAGTAAGGTGAAGGGACCCACACAGGAGATTCAGTTTTTAGGAATAAAATGGCAAGATGGGCATCATCATATCCCAATGGATGTGATCAACAAAATAGCAGCTATGTCTCCACCAACTAGTAAACAGGAAACACAAGCCTTCTTAGGTGTTGTAGGTTTTTGGAGAATGCATATTCCAAATTATAGTCTGATTGTAAACCCTCTCTATCAAGTGACCCGGAAGAGGAACTATTTTAAATGGGGCCCTTAGCAACAACAAGCCTTTAAACAGATTAAATGGGAGATAGTTCATGCAGTAGCCCTTGGGCCAGTCCGGGCAGGACCAGATGTTAAAAATGTGCTTTACACCGCAGCCGGGGATAAGGGCCCTACCTGGAGTCTCTGGCAGAAAGCACCTGGGGAGACCCGAGGTCGACCTCTAGGGTTTTGGAGTCAGGGATATCGAGGATCTGAGGCCTGCTATACTCCAACTGAAAAGGAGATATTAGCAGCATATGAAGGAGTTCGAGCTGCTTCAGAAGTGGTTGGTACTGAAACACAGCTCCTATTAGCACCCCGACTGCCACTGCTAGGCTGGATGTTCAAAGGGAAGGTCCCTTCTACAGATCATGCAACTGATGCTACGTGGAGTAAGTGGGCTGCACTGATCACACAACAAAGTCGAATAGGAAATCCCAGTCACCCAGGAATTTTGGAAGTGATCACAGACTGGCCAGAAGGCAAAGATGTTGGAATATTGCCAAAGGAGGAGGTAACACGTGCTGAAGAGGCACCATTGTATAATAAACTGCCAGAAAATGAGAGGCAATATGCCCCGTTCACTGATGGGTCCTGTTACATTGTAGGAAAGCATCGAAGGTGGAAGGGGGCTGTATGGAGTCCTATGCGACAAGTTGCAGAAACTGCAGGAGAAGGTGAATCGAGTCAGTTTGCAGAGGTGAAAGCCATCCAGCTGGCTTTAGACATTGCTGAATGAGAAAAGTGGCCAGTGCTCTATCTCTGTACTGACTCATGGATGGTGGCAAATGCTCTGTGGGGGTGGTTGCAGCAATGGAAGTGGAGTAACTGGCAACGCAGAGGTAAATCCATCTGGGCTGCCGCATTGTGGCAAGACATTGCTGCCCGGCTACAGAACCTGGTTGTGAAAGTACATCACGTAGATGCCCACGTACCTAAGAGTCAGGCCACTGAAGAACATCAAGACAACCAACAGGTAGACAAGGCTGCTAGGATTGAAGTGGCTTAGGTAGATCTGGATTGGCAGCATAAGGATGAATTATTTATGGCTCAGTGGGCCCATGACACCTCAGGCCATCAAGGAAGAGATGCAACATATAGATGGGCTCGTGATCGAGGGGTGGACCTGACCATGGACACTATCGCACAGGTCATCCATGAATGTGAAACATGCGCTGCAATTAAGCAAGCTAAGTGGTTAAAGCCTCTTTGGTATGGAGGATGATGGCTGAAATACAAGTATGGAGAGGCCTGGCAGATCGACCATATCACAATCCCACAAACCCGTCAAGGCAAGCGCCATGTGCTTACAATGGTGGAAGCAACCACCGGCTGGCTGGAAACATATCCCGTGCCCCATGCCACCGCCCAGAACACTATCCTGGGCCTTGAAAAGCAAATCTTATGGCTACACGGTACCCCAGAAAGAATTGAGTCAGACAACGGGACTCATTTCCGAAACAATCTCATAGACACCTGGGCCAAAGAGCATGGCATTGAGTGGGTGTATCACATCCCCTATCATGCACCAGCCTCGGGGAAAATCGAGCGATACAATGGGTTGTTAAAGACTACATTGAGAGCAATGGGTGGTGGGACCTTCAAACATTGGGATACACATCTAGCAAAGGCCACCTGGTTAGTCAACACTAGAGGATCTGTCAATCGACCTGGCCCTGCCCAATCAGAACTTTTACGTACTGTAGAAGGGGATAAAGTTCCTGTGGTGCACATGAGAAATATGCTAGGGAAAACGGTCTGGGTTACTCCTGCCTCAGGCAAAGGCAAACCCATTCGTGGGATTGCTTTTGCTCAAGGACCTGGGTGCACTTGGTGGGTGATGCGGAAGGATGGGGAATTTTGATGTGTGCCTCAAGAGGATTTGATTTTAGGTGAAAACAGCCAATAGATTAAATTGTATGATGTTGATCGCTATATAATCCTGCCATTGTATGTCATCATTATTATAATTGTTATATGCTATATTAATGGTATTACAGTAAGAATCACTTAGATTAATAAAGAAGGAACTTTGATAAAACTGAGTGAAGTGCAGTAGTGATGGAACCAGGACTGACTTCAGCATGCAACAATCCAACATTACATCCCCCTGCTGCTGCCCACTGCACCACACCAAAGCCCAATTCTGTTCTGCCGACTGAGCGGACCTTGCGCCACCCCTCCTGTCCAGACAGACTGTTATGACAGATGGAGCCCAAAGTCATAGACTGAATGAACTCAACAGACATTTGACAGCAATGGCCCATAGACCGACGGAATGGTATCTGTGTGTGTATATTAAAAGACAGGAAAAGTGATGGTGATTAATTGGAAAATGTATCAGAAGGTGTGGGATCTGAGCATGACATAAATGGCATAGAATAAAGGGTGGATATTGTCCTGGTTTCAGCTGGGATAGAGTTAATTTTCGTCTTAGTAGCTGGTACAGTGCTGTGTTTTGGATTTAGTGTGAGAATGATGTTGATAACACTCTGATGTTTTAGTTGTTGCTAAGTAGCGCTTATCTTAAGCCAAGGACTTTTCAGTTTCCCATGCTCTGCCAGCAAGCAGGTGTGCAAGAAGCTGGGAGGGAGCATAGCCGGGGCAGCTGGCCCAAACTAGCCAAAGAGATATTCCATACCGTGGAACATCATGCCCGGTATATAAACAGGGGGGAGTTGGCCAGGAGGCACGGATTGCTGCTCGTGCATCAGTCAGCGGGTGGTGAGCAATTGTATTGTGCATCACTTGTCTTTTCTTGGGTGTTATTTCTTTTTTTTTTGTTGTATTCCTTTTCATTACTATTATTATGTTATTATTATTATTCTTAGTAGTGTATTTTATTTTAGTTTAGTTATTAAACTGTTCTTACCTCAACCCATGAGTTTTACCTTTTTTTTTTCCCCTCCTCCCCACCCCCCTGGGAGGGGGGAGGGGGAAGCAACTGTGTGGTGCTCAGTTGCTGGCTGGGGTTAAACCACGACAGCAGGAAATAATTTTAGAGAAAATTATGTCATGTACTGCATGTGAATTTTTTTACAGAGTCCAGCTACTTCTTGACTGTTTCCTAGCAGATATAGCAATATGCTATTTGTTTGCTTGCCCTGAAGCTTGAAGGTAGTTATGATGAATCATGCTATCCATGTTTATTCTTGATGTACAAGCAGCACCTTCTGTTAGCCATGTAAAGGTATCAGAGTAAACCAGACCATTCACATCACAGCAGCTTAATAGCTTTAGTCTTAGCATGGTTCTTAATGATCTCTTTATATTCATATAAATGTCTGATATACTTCTAAAGGAACTCTGTCACGGATGAAAGTTAGCTGAACAGTCATTAACTGAAACAAAGCGAAGGGTCATGTTGTACCTTTGGAAGGGAACGCTTCCAGTTACTGTAGCAAGGATGTGAAAATCTGATAGAAACAGATTAAAATTTATACTATGGTATATTAGGGAGAAACTACAGTTAGAACCAGGCAACAGTCATTAGCACTTTTACTTTCTACTTCTCCTGCTTGTTTGATGTATGACAGGCTCTTCAGCTTATTACCTGCAAAAATCAACATAAGACAACATATCTGATGCCAAATGGGAGAGTGATGAGAATGAGTGCTTCAATTAATCCTTCTGTAAAAGTTGCTATGGCAGCTCACCACAGTATTATTGAACTACCAAGCAGCTATAAAACAATGCAGTTTAAAGAGCTGAACAGATAAGGACCTAGTACTCAGGGGAAATAACAGAAAGGTTGACTTCAAGGCTGTGCAAGTCTCGATTCATTAACTGAGTGAAGTATTTCACAACAGTTTAATATATTTGAAGAAGCCACTACAACTAGACAAGCTGCTTGAGCAGACAGTTATTACTGATGGTGTTCACAGAATTCACAATAGTTCTGTTGTCTATATTCCAACTTTTTACCTGAGGACTGGATTTACTCAGACATACAGATCAGCCTATTGACTTGGCAGACAGCCTACAACCATGACAAATCCTCAGCTAATGCACCAAAGGGGTACACCTCCTTCATGGCCTAGATATAATTTTTTTTTTAATCTTTACTCTTATTTAAGCACTGAGACTGGAATAGAAAATTTAACCCTGCCTGTGGGTACCAGGATTTGGAATAGCTGCCTCTGTCATTCTGGAAATAAGGTTTCATGCACCTGAGGAGACCCAAGGGATGAGACAACTCCCTCCAATACTGCTAGGGTGAGACTGAAACAGAGCTGTGGTGGAGTCCAACCAGACTCTCTTGCCAGCAGGAGCTCACACAATGAGGATGTCGCTCTCTCTGTTCATGTTACTGGTTTCTTTCAGCAACAAAACTGCCCTATAGACAACAGAAGCTATAAACTAGCATCTTCTGGTAAACACTTCTGGCCCTGAAGCCACAGAATGGTAGCTCTTACTAAACAAAGAAAAAAATAATCTACAAGGCAACAGTTTAAAAGGAAAGAAGGTGAATGATTCACAGGTTGCTGCAACATTAAGCATTTCAAGACTGTGATTCTCAGAAAAAGTACTAGAATAAAGCATTATTTTACTAGGGAGAAAAATTTTTCTTAAGCTGAGATATTGATCCCCTCATTTCTGCATGGATGAAATTACTGATCATTGTCCCAAAGCCTATGTAACAGTCTCTAGCAACACAATAAAGACCTTGCAACAAAAGAACACTCTAGACATGGGTACGTACAGGTAAACACTTGTGATACAGGAGAGCCCCTTTCAGACTGACTCAGAATGGAGACTGTTTTTTCCGTATTTTGCCTTAAGGAACGGGCTATTGGCTATACCTGGGAATGGTTGCTTCCTTCCATGGTGAGAGATGTGGTATTTTATGAAATGAAAACATCTTCTTACTTTTTTGACCAGTCTTAGTCAAGCTGCCCCCCCAGTACACAGAGATTAGTCAAAGAATCCATCTAGCATGTAACTTTCCTTGATTAAAAACCAGAAAGTTCAAATTACAGTTTCCCAGGGGCTGTGCAAGCGTCGGAATGCAAAAGGAAGCTGCATGCTGGATCCATCAAAGTTAAGCAGAAATGCTGTGAGCTGGTGCAATGCAATTAATGCCCTGTGACACTGCCACTGGAAACCGTCACATTCACTCCCCCCAAATTAACAGCATTTCAGGTGTTGAGACTTTACAAGATAAGTTCTGGATGTTTCAGAGCAGGTATTCTGGTAATGATGTTTGCTGGGTTTGGCTTTCCCAGGGCGTACCGCTTTGTAGAAGTAGCAATCCCATTACAGGGTGGTATAAACAGTTTGGAGTTGGAGTAGATCTGTTCTTCGACTATTTTGATAAGGTCTGTTCTGTTTTCTCTGCCTCATCTGCACAGTCTCTACCATGTTCCTCCCTGAAAGTACAATACAGCAACAGGAACTCCAGGAGCTGAAACTTGAAAAATGTTGTCTTTGTGTGGTATTAGCACTCTGCAGAGCCTGGTATGCTACACGCAATGTGACAAATCTGCTTTCCTCCCCATTCTGCCAAGTATATTCATCAGCAAATTTAAGTTACACACAAACAGGAACTGTGTATATATAACAAACAACAGAAAAAACTAAATATGAAAATGAAAACAATCTCTGAAGAGATTGTTTTAATGACTACTATTAACAAATACACCAAGGAAAAAATCCCCACTCTTGGGTAAATTACTTTGGATGGGCAAATACCACCTTTTTTTGGGTGAAATAAACTGCTGATCAGGATGGAAATGTAAGGCTTCTAGCTTCTTTTAACTAAATAGGTGTTCCTCTATGGAAAGAAAGCATCTTAGATTTTCATATGAGACCAAATGTAAGAAAAGAGAGTAAGAGCAAAATGCCCATGGTGCGTACTTATCCAACACAATTTTGTAAAATGTTTGAACTTGTAACTGATTTTTCATTTTCTTTGGGGAAAAGGCTGTCAAATGAGACAAGCACTATACAGACACATTTTTGCTCTTTAAGCCTGCATGACTATTAGCATTCCTTCCAGCAGCAAAACTGAAATCAAATGCAGTATGTTTCACACCTGTAGCTATGAGACTTTTCCGATTTTGATAGCTGGATAGGCAATGCCCCTGTGTACTTAATCTGCAATGTTGGGTTTTTTTCGCTTCTACAAGAGAGTGTTTTCTAGAAGCTCCTTCTTCTTTTCTTTTTGCACCTTTTACTCAACGCCACTAGCTTGCAAAGTGAAGCGTCTAACTCTTTAAACCACTTAACATGAAAAAATGCACATCTGTCCACCTGCTGCTACAGCTCAAGAAACTCCAACATTTCTGAAGACAGCTGTTGACTATGCAAAGGGCAAACCAGTGCAAGCAGAACCCAGAACCTCAAACCTGTAGCAGGTATTTTGGTCAAGGCAGGCGGCACTTCTGGAGTGCCAATTCAGGCATGCAAACATTATCTCAACAACGCAAATAACTTTTCCTAGCAATCGCGACGCGCGCTTGGCTATTTTATAGCATCTGCTGTCGCTCGGGAGGTAGCCCCCTCTGCAGCCGGGCACCCGGCAGGTTACAGCCCGTCCCCGCCGCTCTTGCGCTGCCGGCGGGGACGAGCTCGCCCCGCCGGGTGGCTGGCTGCCTCCGCACCTGCGGGGCGGCGCGGAGCTCCGCGGCGCGGCCGGCAGGCGGCGCTGTGGCGCGGGAGGGGGGGGAGCGCGCCGCACCGCTCCGGCCGGGCGCGGCGGGGAGCCGGCGGCAGCACCCTCCGTCCGGCCCGGCCCGGCCCGGCCCGCGGGTTACTCACCATGTTGACTTCCGAGACCACGTCGATGCTGGCGATCTCTATTCGCATGCCCACGTCCACGGGTGGACCTGCGGGGAGCGGGAGGCGGCGTTAGCCGGCGGGGGGGGGGGGGGGGGCGCTCGAGGAGCTGGGGCGCGGGTAGGGGGAGCGCGGGCGCCTCACCTCCGAAGTCGGGCCGGAGGCGGATGTCGTAGCCCTGGAGCAGCCTGTCCACCGTCTCCTTCACGTAGGACATGTTGCTGGGCCCGTCGGCGCTGCGGGAAGGAGCACAAGCGGGTTAGGGAGGCGGGTTAGGGAGGCGGCCCCGCGCCCGCGCCCGCGCCCCTCCGCCGCTCACCTGCGCGCCGCGCACGCCACGGCCAGCACCAGCGGCAGCGACAGAGCCCTCGGGCCGTCCCGCTTCGCCGCCGCCGCCCCCCCCATCCCGGCCCCGGCCGCGCCGCCGCCTCGCGGGGGAAGAGCCGCGGACTGCAACTTGGTGCGGAGCGGAGCAACAATTCCCCACAGCGCGACGCATGCGCGGAGCGGGGCGCCGCGGCCCCCGGGGCGCACCTCTGCCCGCCACGGCCCGCGTACGGCGCCCCCCGCCAGGGCCTGCCCCGGGCCCCGCCGGGCCGGGCCGCACCGCGCCGGACCCCGCCCCGCCGCGGAGGGTCTGAGGGCGGCGTCCCGGCAACAGGTGCCGGCGGCGGGGCGGCCCTGCGGCAGCGGGCGGCGAAGCCAAGCGGCTGGCTGGGCAGATCGGGACCGAGAGCCCCCCGGGCTGCCGTGGGGGGCTGCAAGGGCCGGGTGAAGCCGCCCCCGGTGGGGCGCGAACTTCTCGTCAAGAGAAAATAAGTGATTGTTGAGGGCACTTCTCTGTGAAAATTCGCACTGATAGGCTCTGATGTTAATGATAACGTGAAAGGGAATTGGCACATTCGAAAGGAATTGCACGTGTTGGTGCAAGTAGTGCTTTGCCCAGCTGTCAGGGCTTCACTGCGCGTCCGTCCATCGGTGCGCTGCTCCTGGAGCAGGTTTGTCGCTGGAGCTGTCCCGCAGAAGTACCCGCTGTGGCGTACGCAGGAGATCGCAACAGATTTTTAGTTGCTGTTTTTCAACCAAAGTAATTGATCTTGCTCTTAGAAGGAGATTTTTTTTAAAGACTCTATGAATTGATGCTCTAACGTAGCCTGACCTCTTATGAGCAATATTACACGCTGACTAATCGGAGCCCTGTGAACAATTTATGACTTTGCTGGTGCTGCTCTGTTTCCCTGCACAGTAGCTCAGCAGAGATAACATTTATCCCTTTCAAATTCAACCCGCCTCATCTGTGCGCTATACAATCCTGCGTGCGGTGACCTTGGGATATGTATTTGGTGTTAGTAAGGCTCCTACAGTGTCGTGCAGACTTATTTCTGAGAAATGGCAGACTTTTGGTGATGATTTTGTGGTTGAAATATGCCACGATATTTGAAAAAAGGCAGGAATATTGAAATAGATATTTTGTGACACAAATTCTAGTGATAATTTTGAACATTTTAACAACGCATATTTCTATGCAAATTTGTCACTCTTGGAGCACAACACACTTCCTCAGAGATTACCATGGGAGCCTTTCACCCTCACAGCTACTTCCTGTAACCATGACTGTACAAGTTTATGAAAACAATTATTTTATTGATGGTTTGTAACAGTATAATAAATATTTTCAGCTGGCTTTGAGGACTTTTACACTGAACATATCTTTCTTTTCCTCCTATTTTAGTCCTTAGTTGCTGAAAAATGTGATCTCCCAGCTCAACTTGATGCTACTTTAGCATTGCTGTTTGGAAGGAGTTTTTAAAATTTACTCATCATGATTAGTACATTTAGTAGTGTTCAGTTATAATTGGTGTGGCTTGGGTGTAGCACTTTTAAAAAAAATATTCCTGCCCATAGAAGTCTACCAAAAAGTATCTTTATTCAGAGTTGTACCAAGCATAGCCCTAATAAAGTTACCTGGTTCCTCTGAAGCACTGAATTAGGATATTCCATGGGACTACAGAGTCCCTTTTACTTCTTGATGGTGTGCAGCATTATAACGTGTAGATAATTTTAGCTTTGTCGTAAGCCATGTCAAAGTCAGATAGGCCTGTATGAAAGGGCGACCACTGCTCTCTATGGCTTGCCAAAATCCATCTTAAGGCATAAGCGCAGGGGCGTATTCTATATGAGTTCTTCATTCTCTGTGCATTTCAGGGCAGCTTTAGTTCGGACTAGCTGCAGTCCGATCCCTGGACTGAATGCCCATTAGTGGTTGAAATGTTTTAGGTGCATTTCTGGAGCTTATGGTCTGGTTGGAAAAGACATGAGCTAAGCCTGCCCTGCAGGTCTCCTGCCGTTAGGGATGCCTCAGCCCGACAAGTGTACTTCCAGGGTGGGTGAGGATGTTCTCCGCAAGCCGGTTCCTCTGAGAGCTCTCCCAGCTGAGCTGTCCTGGCTTCTGCAGACCAGCATTGAGCTTCCTCCACTGAGCATCCCAAAAATAAGACTACTGAGCCATTGACTGTTTCCCAAAGGTGGCACGCTATGGAAATTCAACTTCATTTCTTTCAGCTTGATCACTGGGGACATCTGGGCTCTAAACTGGGGTCTTGAAACAACTGCAAATATCCCACTCTGTGGAGACGACAATATTGAAAAGATCCCTCAGTAGTTGGGGCTTCGGAACAAAGAGGTTTATATGGTACTTTTAATAACCACACAAAGGAGGAGCTGCATAGCATTACACTGCCACAGCAGGGGTGGTGAGAAGGATCCTTTTTACCCCATGGGGTAGATGATGGGAACATGTCTGGGACCTGTCTTCCATTGCTTCCAGGACTGAAAAAGATAGATTATTAACAGCAGGACTTCCACTCTCCCATGTGTTACCAACTGAAATGCTCAATAGTTTTATCTGAAGTTTAAGAACTTCAAGTTCTGCTTTCTTTGCAGAAGATCTGTTTCGAGGAAAATATGGCATGCTTCTCCAGGCCACCAATGCAGAAGAATCTTGTTGTAATTTTGATAAAAATACTCCTTGCGACATAATTCTTGCTTTTGGCAGCTCTTTAACAACCCCTTTTACAAAGAACAGGTGATGTCCAAAATGAGTGACCATGACAAGGAGGCTAACTTTCAAAGCCCAAATATTATCACTATTATTCACAAACATTTTCTAAAAGCTTTTACAGGTGACGAGACATCTGGTGCTCTGATTTACAAATGTGGTTCAAACTGCAGCTTCTTCTGCAGTCAATAAACTTGATTCGAAATACAGCAGTGTGTCTTTCCATCTGCTCCAGTGGGGTTTGCTCACTCACTCAGGCTGAGTGAAACCTGATGACTTTTAGGCATCTTGGAATTTGCTGAGCGCCCCAGAATTTAGGCACATAAGTAGATGTGCTGCTTTGCACTTTTGGAAATCAGGCTGCTTAGTGCCTAAAAACCTAGGATGTTAATCTGGAGACTTTTGCCACTAGTTTCCAATATTTTTAAAGAAAAACAGACTTCTGTGGTGGCTTCAATTTCTGCTCTTATGGTCTTTTCTTATGGTTATTTTCTCATGTTTGTTGTTCAATAATCTCTTTTCTTTAAACCATTGCTAACGATAATGCCAAATTCATTTCCCGCTCATTTCTACACTGGGTTTAGTGTTTATAGGGTCTATGAGACAGACATACATCTTGTAAATAAGATTTTTTTAAAGTATTTTCTGGGCTGTGTTAGTGAAGGCAGACCTTTTGGGTAGGGAATAGTTTCATCTTGATTAAGCATATATAAACACTAGTAAACTAAAACAATTGAAATCCACTAGTTCTAACATAGTAGCCATGACTTTTTTTTCATATTCTGAGGCATGTTGAATGCTTACTAGAAGCAAGACAAATAATATAATCACAAAGCATGATTCATAAAACCATCCTGGGCCAGTTGCATGTTCATTTTTCACCTTCATTATGCATAAGCTTTCAGGAGGGAATCTTTCTTCTTACACAAAGAAGTGTTTCCAGTTTATTAAAGATCTTTTTTGCAATGCTCATTTTCATTTGGAATCAGAAAGTGCACACAGTACAAAGATAATGTCCTGCTCAGACAATGTTGGCTAATTAAAAAGAATGCAGTATCACTGAAAAAAAGGGAAATTCTTCCTGTATCCCACTGGATAAGATCTGTAGGAAGGAAGACCACAACTTTTAATGAAACTAGGGGAAAAAAAATTGCAAAAGTGGTGACTATGCAATCTCTCTCTAGTGATACTTCATGCCTTCTTAAATGTAGCACGAGGGAAGGTGTGTCTTCGTGATTCTGCTCAAAACAGAGAAGGGGAGCTGTGTGCCTCACACTGTGCACTTTGTATGCGGAGGTGATGACTGAAAATGCTAATATTTGTAATACTGACTGGTTTGAATAATTGGAAATAGGGACTTGCAGACCCAGGCTACTTGTAATCTAAGTGTCCAACTGGACTTGCAGTTTTCCAGTCAGTGGGGAGAACTATTTTGGGAACAGGTACACCAGCCACGGGCCAGAAGCAGGACCGGTGTTAAGTGTGAAAGCAGCATCATTAATTAGCAAAATTGCGTTACAGTGTAACAGTGTGCACAGAAAACAGAACAGGAAACCGAACTCAGGGTCTTTGGATTATTCATTGTCAGACATCTGTGCCCCACTGGTTGCTTGGCTGTATGGCTTTTCATACTGCATACACCCCAGCTAAAAGAAAAATGAGAATTAGGATGGGTATACCTTTTTTCTTACTTGGCACTGAGAGGTGACATTTTGCAGTAACTATACTGATAAGATATATTCAAAATTTTAGATCAAATTTTCAAATTTGTAAAAATTAAGCTAAATGGTTGGGTTTGAAAACTATGAAATGAAACCTAGGAACTGTGAAATGACTACCTTTGCAGGTAAAAAACAAACCCTGTTAATATTTATACTTAGAGAAGAGAGGCAGGTAACGAAATAGGTCACATATTTCAGCTGCTTAGTGATAATGCCATTGTCATTTTATACCTACAGTAATCCCTTGAGTTAAATAATACAGCTTGTGTGCAGTCTTCTCGGATGGCAGAAAACGGCAAGCCAGAGGTACTTTTAGTGTGCTTTGGGGATTTCAGTGCAGCAGGAAGGCTGCGCAAGTGATCGAGGAGAGCTGCGGAGTGACACACTGAACTTGCGCTTTATCCTGGGATCTGTAGACAGTGTGATGCTGCCCCGCACTGAGGAGAGCACCTCACACGCCCAACCATTTCCCTTTCCTTCAGGTCTCTCAGTAAGCCTCCACACCCTCGCCCTTCCCTCAGGAAATAAACAAAGTACACCTCAAAACTCATGCCCTCTTTGTGCCCTATTTTTATCCCTCTTTTTATATGCTGTAAAGGTCAATTAAGATCATCTTAGTGCAGGTTCTACTTTCTTTTAAGAGCCTGTAAAACACTTAGGACAGTGCTTTTAAAGAATTAATAGTAAATATCAAAACTGTGAATTGAAGATATTCGCCTTTAATAATCAAAGTGAGAAGAGAATATATAATAAAAGCTATAAGACTCTTTTTGTCCTATAATATCTACAGCCAGAATAATTTAGTAAGTCTTTAATTATGGCAGCTAAACATCTGTAACACTCGTTTGAAATCCCTTTTTAGATCTCCCAGCCTTGTGTCGACACTGCTCATCCAACATCCTTTCTTAACATTACAGAATTTGCTTCCTCTTGAGGCGTGCGAGTCCAGCACTGCATGCCTAATGACAGAACCCCCCCCGGCAGTGCATTTTCTTTGCTCCCCTCCTTGCTACCTGCAGGAAGCAACTCTGCTGACCTTCCGAGTCCTTCGTCCCAGGTGTGAGAGACTCACAAGCTCCTTCTCCCTCTGATGCTAGCTCAAGAGAAGTAGTAGAGGCTAAAGATTAAGGTCTTTGTGCCAGATGCTATAGAGATTATCAAAAAAGACAATCCTGGCTTCAGAGAGCAAACCATCCAGGGTGAGTTAGGAAGACGTTCAACAAGTGTTGAGACAGACATGAAGAACGTGAAGGCAGCAGTTAGTCTCTATGCATTTGTATAGTTTAGTGGCCTCAGTGGGCATATTAACTACAAGGAGCCAGTAGTCTTAAGTAAGTGTTGCTGAAAAAAGGAAGGCAGTTGTAGACAGCACTGCAGAGGCTGATTTTAAGGAGATATTTAAAGAACAGAGACATATGAAATGTGATATTGTTATGATTCCTGTTAAAAGGTATTTCAGGTACTTCCTTTTATACAGTTCCTAACAACTGAAGTTTGTCAGTGCTGGTGAGGTGTCAGAAGCAGGACAGAAAGAGTTAATACCTGAAGTATTATCCTGTAGAAATTGAGCACGCATGTACCTCTCCATTGCAAACAGCGCCCTTGATTTTAACAGGCTGATGCATACCGTGGCAAGTTGTGTATATATTTGTAGGATTGAGACCTTTGCTTCTATGCTTTTTAGGCCTAGTGCTGTCTTTATTTGTGTGGGGTTTTTTTTTGGTATAAGAAATGAAACACTGTTACTGGAATGGCCCAGAAATTATTTTTCTGATAAATGGAGTTCATTTTCTCCAGCATTGCCTTTTCATTGTTTCTGAAGCAGCTCACTGCAGAACCCTATTTAAATTGTCAGGTTAAATAAGTCCTTTTAAAAGTAGTGAGTAGAGAAATATGAGTAGTATTCTCATACTCAGAAGTATTTTACCACACTGAGCCACTAGAATGCAATGTGTCTCTTTGTCCCATTTCAGTGATGTGATGCACTTGCTACGTACGGTTATGAATCTGTGAGTCACGTAAATAAGAGCCTAGCTTGTTTGCTTCTAGCAATAAAGAGACAGAATGGCTGAATTCAGTCACACAAGCAACTTTTCTGGGGATATTTTCACATAAGTGTGTTGATCAAAGCGTTCCTTCGTCAGGAAGAAGAGAGAAAATACTTAATCAAAATGAACTTTTCTTTGAGAAAAGATAGCTTTCTGCATTATTTACTCTCAAGAAATTTAGAATTAAAAGATACTCCTTTCAAAGCCCTGAGCAACCTGCTCTATCTTTGAGGTTAGTGTGGCTCAGAGCAGGAGCTGAACTCAGCTCTGCAGTTGAGCAGGAGGTTGGCTAGATAACTTTCCCTTCCAATTTCAAATATTTTGTGATCTTGTTACCCTAAAAGGTGGTAACATCGCTTTCTGCCTCTACTTACGGTTTGCCGTTCTTCCATGGAAACTGTAGTTCCAGTTCCTTTGTTAATCTCCAGTAGCCCCTGCTTATTTGTTGTGTTACATAGCTGGGGAGATTGAAGGTCCTAACTAGTTTTTCCTCAAAACTAGTTTTACAGTAAAAGTTTTGGGGTTTTGACTTAAGTCTGATTTGGGATGAAAACTGGTGCTGAACACGGGCCTTTTCCATTGGCCGGCACTTCCAGTTTTTAAATTAGATCTACCTGAAAGTATCCTTAGTGCATTGGAGACCCAGCCTCCAAATCACATACATACTCCTCAAACAGCCAAGTTCAGTAAGAAAAGAAACAGACGTTTTGGTTGAGATTGTATAGTACTTGTTTTTTAAGGATTTGTGCCTATATATATGGGAAGACCCTGAAGAGTAAAAGCTAGAACAGAGCCAAGAACGGTCACTGCAAATAGAAATGATTCTTTATCTTCTTGCTGTTGCACCTGCCTCACAAAAGGCAGGCATTTTGTATTTCCACTCATTATCAAGGTTGTCTGCTGCCTCCAAGGACAAAGGTGACAAGAAGGAAAATTTGCATTATATTTGAAGAATATGTTTACAAAATATTTCACCTCTCACATTTAAAAGCGAGTATTAGAAAAACAGCAAAATATAACAATAAAAGCTGCCAGACTGAAAACTTACAGGCTGATTTCTTTGCTGAAGGCAAATTCCTCTGGAATTCTGTTGAGTAGATTTACAGCCATGAATATGACAGCATTAGCTATGTATCGCCATGTATAGTCATACCTACGCTGGGAGAAAACAAAGTGGGCATGATTTTAACAAATGCAATAGTCCTACACAACAGCTGCTTGCACACTCCTTTCTTGTCTCAGGAGCACGTTTGATGAGCGAGATAGATGCTTCTTGCTTGCTGAAATAAAGAGCACATGTGAATCTCTTCAGCTGGGAGTCACTTTGTCAACAGGGAGGTATAAGACAACAAGTAATTTTACTTATCTCTTTAACTGATGCAGGGGTGCAGGTCTAAAATCCATGATTTATATATGTTGTGTGGGCTGGCAGCAGTCACTGGAAGCGGTCCATAAACTGAGAAATAGATTACGCCCTGTCATTTGTGCTGTTTTTAGCTAGTTGAAAAAGAACTCTAAAATAAAAGCTAAAATAAGTGATAAGAATTGGAAGAAAAAAGAAATTGAACACAAAGAAAGAGAACTGGTAAAGATGTGAGATAGACGTTCCTCAGCCAGATCACAAAACTGGGATGCTACTAGTTTTTTAGCCCCTGTTGGTATCTCTTCCCACTGCAGTGGTGGGCACAGGGGCACAGAGGCTCTGCAGGGATAACTGCTCTGAGAAGAGGCCTGCAGGAGGGATGGTTGAACAGGGGGTATTGGTTTATTCAATGTTCATGCATTTTGGAAAAGACTGAACTGTTTGTGGCTGCCTTCAAACCCACCTCAGAGGGCAAAACCATCCTGACTCCTCTTTTAGGGCAATCAGCAGAACTTGAACGCTCAGGAAGCCGTAAAGGGTGAGATAAGGGGTGGGGGAGCATCCCCTTGTTCCCCTGAGCAGCGGCAAGCATTTGTGTGATGTCAACACTATTAGCTTCAGATATTTTCTAATACCATCTGTGGACAGAAGTGAAAGAGGTTGAAAGAAGACTTAGTTTCATGGGCAGAAGAGGCCAAAAGAAGAAATATCAAGAATGTACTTAATTTTATAATTTGGAAGCATTGCCCTCTCATCTGTTCCTACTGGAAGGGATGATTTTTGGATCTTTCCCATGAATTAACTTCTCATATTCTTAATCTCTCTGTTGTGTCTTTGTTTGTCTTGCCAAGTGTCTCCTTAAGTGACTTATTCCTTGGTTCAGAGAGTTTCTCTCCCTTCACCTAGCACATTAAGGCTTAAATTTTACTTCAGCTTCTGGACATTATCAAGGTTTTCATTTGAGAAAAACTGCAAAATGTGCTTCAGTATTGTCTCTGTGTTAGACCAATCTGAGGGGCCGGCCACAGGAGTGGCAGCCAAGTGAAATTCCTGTCCACCCCCCTTTGATGAAGGCAAAATATCGCCTGCCTGTCTGTCGGATGGGGAACTGAGGAATTAGAACATTTGTATAATAGGATAAAAACAACAGCAATGAGGCTATAAGAAAATGAAGTATTATAAATATAGAGAAAAACCCAACACCATAGTAAATCAGGAACTCAGAGTGAAAAATGCTTCTGGTTCTGATCCAGAATCCCCAGAGTGAGTGGCAGGTTCTTAGTTTGCTTCGGTGAGTTTTGGAACAGGACCTAAATGACCTTGGTGTCTAAATCATACATAAGTCAGGGTAGATTTGTACTTCATCTTTTTGGGCTGTGAGCTGAACTGTACAGCAGGGAAAAGAGCATGTATTGCTCTGGAGTAATAAGACAGGGAAGACACAGATGGTTTTCCATGAGATAAGAAAGAGCACTTGTGAGCGCAGACCTCATCCATCCTGTTAAAACCATTCATCTTGTGAAGTCTGCCTCCTGGAATTGTGTATTTGTCTCTGTAAAATATTCAGCTTCCTTTTTGTCCCTGGGTTTTCCACCCACTCATTTTCACCATCAGCAGTGGAAGTCCTTCATTTCTCATGTCTAAGTGGGCTAAGAGGTCAGGGAGGTGACTGTGGAGGCCTGTTCACGTAGACACTGTATTGGCTAAGGAGCGTTTATTTCTCACATAGTGTTAATCTCATGTACTCTGATGCCTGTGTCCAGCAGAGAAATATTTAGGAAGCTGATTATGTATTAAACATCCAAAATGAGACACAAAGTCGACAAAATGTCAAAACTAACAAGGACATAAGTATTGGTTAAATACTGACCTATTTGATAATAATACTTAGTATTTATATGCTTTACATTTTTAAACCACTGCATGCATTTGAACTAATTAGTACCTTTAAATATCCCTGCAACATATGTAAGTCTCCTCTAAAATTTACAGAACAGGAAATTCAGACACGGAGGTCTGGGGATCAAAATTTTAAATGCGGATTTGGGTATTTGGCCTCCACAAGATCTGGGTCACTCTTACATATAAAAGCCTTCATATACATTCATGCACTTAGTATTAGCTACACTTGTCGAGAAGATTTGGCCTAAATGACTTATCCAAGATCACAGAAATCAGTTGCAGAGCTGGGAAAAGAACTGAAGAGTGCATCTTCTTTAAAGGTAAAAAGTAACTGAGCCATAAAACTATTTCTGGTTTTAAGTGTGTTATGCTTTGTGAATTTTATAATTGCAATAATGAATTTATTTTATTTCATTTCATGCTATTCTTGAAAAATTCAATCTAGTGCATAAGACGAGATGCTGCAGCTGCACTGGATCAACCCCATGGTGTATCCAGACTAGCACCCTCTGTGGCTGTGGCCAAGAGGTTATATTTCTGCTGTTACAAAATACATAGAGTGGAGTTGTCACTGTATATCAATTATCTGTTGATCCATACACTTAGGTAAAAGCAAAAGGGTATTTTACTTCATCAGTTATTGTACTTCTTTCACTTGGTATAAAAGCAGACTACCCTTCCTTCATAAGAAATACTCCAAGGATAAGAAATATTCCAAGATTGAAAAGGATGAGGATCTCCTCGGAGGCCCTGAGCTACCTGATCTAACTTTCAGGTTGGCTGTGCTTTGAGCAGGAGATTGGACCAATGAATTCCAAAAGTCCCTTCCAAGCTGAATCACACTGCACAGTTTCCCTTTGATGAAACCATTGTGTGGGAAGGGGAAGAGACTATACAGTGGAGAGCACGAACCATGCGAGAGGAGAGCTAGCTCCCCATATAGCTGTAGAATGGGATTATCATCCTCTAGTTTACCACCGAGAACATAGGGCCCCTGCTAGGATACCACTTGTAAGATACCTCTCTGGGTAAGTAGTGAAGGAGATCTGGGAAGTAATTATTAAAAGTGGTTAACAAGATACCTTATCTTGCCAAATGGTCTCAGCTGCCATTGCTGTCAGTGGGAGGGAACAGTGCACTATGCTTCCCAAGCAGTCCTCAGCTCCTTGCAAATGATACTCAGGTACACCTTAAATTACTTGATGAAATGCTAAAGTACCACCAGATGCTTCTTAATTTTCTCTTTTCCACCTGCTCATTTTGTCAGTGTCTTCTGGGCCCGATGCCTCTGTAATGATAATAATAATAATGCCTGTAAGACAAAACCAGCTCCCTTGTGCTGCCCACTGCTGCTACAGCACCTTTTCCTTTCCAGTGATGATATGAAAATTCCCCTCAGTAACTTTTTGAGATGTGAGTAATGCCACTCCATGCAACAACCACCAGATGGTAATGAAGAGCAGACTGGTTATGTGTCTTCTGTAGATTAAGTGTATTACCACAATGGCAAATTTTGCCTTTGCAAGCAGAGCTTGCAAGTACAGCTCTAAATGCCAATTTGCTCAGCTGTTTACAGACCCCTGGGCCACTGCAAAAGTCTGCTTGGCAGCTCTATTTGCATAAAAAATTGTTCTGTTTGTTTTTATACTAAAACATTTTAAAGGGAATATTTTCTACCTAACACATGAATGTTGATATTATTATTTAACACAGAGATGTTATCATTATAAAGAAGGTTTTGACTATAGTTCGTGTACAGCTGTCCCTGGTAAGAACGTAGAGGCAGAACACCTTTAGGTGACTGTATGCCTTGCTCCTTCTGGAGCCACAATATTTCTAAAAATGTCATGACATGAAGGATGTATCTCTTCCAAGGTAGAAAGGAGGGTCACTCTGTTAATGTGTGTGCTTGACATCAGCAAAGAGAGCAGCTGTGGGAAGTGAACCAAACCAAAGTGTCTCTTCTTACCTGAACATCATTGTCAGTGCAGAGGTGGTGCTGAGCATGGCTCAACCCCCCAGCATGGCAACAAGGGAAGAGCAGCATAAACAGAGCCCCATCAGTACTGCTAGCCCCAGACTTTTGAGAATCAGAAGTCAGCCCTACAGGGGTCATGAGATTCAGAAGTCTCAGTTTTACTTATCTGCCTGCAGGATCTTTATTGGGTTCTTTATGCAGTATCTTGTAAAACACCTAGGTCAAATTTTCAGATTTTTCTCACCCATTGTACAATCCAGAGACTTTGCAACTCTCCCTCTCTCTTATTTTGAAGAAAAATAAGGCTCCTCCTGCCTTTGAGAGACCTGGGCAAGCCAAGCACTATGAAGGTGGGCAGAAAATCACTAGAGCTGACACCAATGGCTTCAGTGTGAGTCAGGAGCCAGACCTATAGCTCCCATGGCATATTTAACTGATTCCCCAGGCATCTATGCATGACTCCCATACTTCTGGGATTAATAGACATGTAATGACTGGGAACATGAAGCCTTCCATGGTGGCAGTTTGTTGGTGCTTCTGCTCTCTTGTTCCCTCTGGGAGCAGGGGCCAGCAGCGGATGCAGCTGTCTTAAAACTAAGTGGCAGAGCGGGAGGCTCTGCCTGAAAGCAGGAACCTGAAGGAGACCACAAGTGGGAACACCCAGCCTTCCTCCCCTCTCCTTCTGAGCCACGGCAGCCCCCACAAGCTGCCCCTGCCTCAGCCTCCTGCCCCTCTCTTCGCCCTGCCTGCCGCCTCTGAAAGCTGCAGAAGGTTTGTTATTGTTTCTCGGGGAAATCAAAATTTTTGACATATTTTGCATTAAACTTGGCAGCCCTGACAGGGGAAGGCAGGGTACAGGGCAGTGGCTTCCCAGATTCCTCCCCACAACCTTGGCTGCCATGTCCTTCACCTTGATGAAACAGAGACAGCCTTGTACTGTTTTTAGAAAAATCTCTGTTCTCCCCTGCATGAAGAGATCTTCTTATCATATTTTTCTGGGGATGCCCATTTTAGAGACAGGAATCAGATCTGCTTTATTCCCCACTCTACCACTGAGGAGGTGACTGTGACCTGCCCTGATACCCCCTGCATTTCTAGGCTCCTGCTGCAGATGTGACGTGGGTCAGTGATGTGCCTGATTATATGAGTGTGTGTGCTGGGGAAGCAGTAGGGTTAGATGAGAAATGAGAGATGGAGGCATAGGAATTCTCTAATGCTTTCTTGCTGATAACTCTTTTTGCTCCAAATTGGCAGTTTCTGCAGTGAGTGCTTCCACAAACACATTTCCATTGCAATGTGTAGAGTAGAGGTCCCCTTAAATATGAAGCTCCTCCTTAAACATCCATGTGTCAATCACTAGAAGAAGCCACATAAATCCTATTGCAATCAGTAATAGCAATATATATATGTGTGTATGTGTGTATATATATATTTGGTACTCAAAGTATTTTCTAGCCTTATTCTGAGCAATCAAGGACACGTGTGTTAAAATAACCGTGGTACTGTAGAAGTCTTGTAAATACTGTATGTCAGAGGAAAGAATACATGGCTAAATGCGTGTCAGCATCAGTTCCTGTGTTTCATAGGAGTTCTGGCCATGGAAGTGAAGTAAAGCTGGGCCAGCTGAAGGTTCAGTTTTACACGGAGTTTGTGCGGTGCTTTGAAAGGACAGCTGAGGTGGTGATTAGAGAACTGACCTGGGACGCAGCAGACTGGAGTTAAGCTCCTGTTCTGCTGCAAATTTCTTACGTGGTGTTATGGTGTTGCGTTGCCACTTAAGCTTTTTGCATCTCAGTTCCCAGAAAAACAGAAATAATAGTACTTTCTTGTGTCCAATCCTTAGTTAGTCTTATCTATCTAGACTGTAAGTTCTCGAGAGAAGGAAGTGCATCTGGTAACACGTTTGCTACAATGAGTGCAATGGGATCCTTTTAAAACTGGAGGTAACAACTTTGTGATCAGATACTGAAATAAGAAGCTGGAAAGAAAAATACTAGAACTACAGCAGAGAGGGAAAGCTGGACTGGAAGAAGAGCCAGAAAGAGCTTAAGCACCTATCTTACTGCTCCCAGAGCAGAATTTAAATTGCAATCAATAGACCCAAAATCCAGACTCCTTAAACATAAGCACATCCACTAGAAGTGCAATCAAGGCCCACGGTATCCTGGTGTCCCCACTGATGGAAAACTGTTCCCTGAACAGATAGTTCAGGCTTCTCCTGAGCTCCAGATCGAAGTCTTGATAAAGCCAAGGAAAGGTGGGGTTTTTTGTAGGTTCCCATGCTCTCTTTAACGTGTGTGGATGCAGGAGAGGAGGAGAGTGAAAGACCCCTTGCATCCTTGAGGAGGTGCAAGGAGGGGAGTGAAAGACCCTCTAGTTAGCTGTACAGAAAAGGTATCCATATCTTTTCTTGGTCATCTACCAAAAATGGGATTGGGCTATACATTTTCCAAGGAATGGATATTCAACCCCTGACCTTTGAAAAGGACATATGTGAAGACAAGCCGTTTGATCAAGACTGTAAGAAACTCTATTGATATGGGCAGAAACTGTAAAAAGTCCAAGAAATCAATGACTTAGCTATTCAGATAAAGAAACATTTAGGTGCTTGGCAGTGACCCCAGTTTTATCTCCTCTTTTCTAAATGTTAGAGGCTTTTAACTATGCAATGTATAGTTGGGCATTAAAGATTTTTCCAGTCTTTTCCATATAAGCTTGGCTGTCTTCATGGATTTGATGCTAGGACTACACCAGGTCAAAATCAGCTGGGGAAAAGGATGTAACCTATAATTTACCTATATAACTTGTAATGTTGGTGGAGCCTATAGTTCACAAAAAAAATCCGGGAAGGTTAGATAATTCTTTCCACAAGAAAAGTACTGACTTCTTTTTTCTTTCCACTTAATCTGATGGTAAAGTAGAGATGGGAAGAGTGATGAAAAACTTTTCTGCTTCTCTGTGTGTTTTGATAAATAAAAAATGATCAAGCTATACTTGAAGATCCATAGCTTTGGATAAAATTGCTTTTGAGGCATGGCCAGAATGTCTGTTTCATCAAAAATCATTAGGAGGATACATCAGCATAGGGGCAGTAAAAAAAAAAAAAAAAAACCACCATCTATTTAAGGTATTCAAGTGCTTTCTGAGCATATGGAGCTGGGCAAAAATAGTCCCCTTCTTACAATAGTCCACGATGGGTGAGATTTCTTCGGAGAAATCTTGGAAGAATTGATGGTAAAAGCTGGAGAAGCTGAGAAAATGCCAAATTCAGCAAACATTTTTAGAGACCATCAATCGAGCCTGTGACCACTAAATTCTTCTTGGAGTCATCAAGTTCTTTGAGAGAGATCATGTAACCCAGAAATTCTTTTAAGTGATCAAAGACCATTTAGAGCAGTATTTTTAAAATCAGCATACATCTGCTGGTGACAAAGAGAGTTTCTGTATGTCTCTATGCTACAAATACATTACAAAAGAATCCAGAATATCTCTTAAGATATAATTCAAAAAACATTGAAATTAGCCAGGGCAATGCATGTATCAGAAGCTATAAACAATTACTCAGAGGTGATATATCTGGCTTACAGGACTGTTTGCTGTTATTTTGAACTGTTTTATGTTTCCTTCAAGTCTAGTTTTGTAAAAGTTTCAGCAATATACAAATGACAGTTTTTCAGATATCAAGGACAACAATCTCTGGTTTTGGTATTAATCTTACTGAGTTCTTGATAGTCAATGCTGGATCTAAGGGAGATATTAGCACTGATAAATTTGAGAAGTGTTAGAATTCATTTTCTAGATTTAGAGAAAGCGATTTCTCATTTAGTTTAAGCACCTGTAGGGAGTAAATGCACCCAGATGGCACCTGGATCCTACACCAATACAACCTGTGGCAGGGAGGGTGTGACAGAAGGGCACTATGTCTACCTTTTAGAAAAAAACAACATGAGCATCTTCTTAGAAGCCATGAGTATTTCTTGCCTGGTGCCCTGGCATGGCATGTCTACAAATCTTTCAACCTGATGTTACCTTTACTGAAGTACCTGTACTGAAGAGACAAAAGGTATCAATAATATTATCCTTTGTTCTAAAGAACCTCAGAATCATTAAAAGACCAGCTCAGTTCCTAAAATTGCTGGAAGGGGGATAACTGAGTGAGTTTCTTTGATTTCTACCTGTAGCAGAACTACTGGGCCTATGGCATCCATGTTCCTTATGACTCCAGGCATGGATTTGAGAGGGGGTTGAGCGATAACATTTCTCAGGACATTCACGTGGGGAGATCATTACTGGTGAATACCACTCGACTTTTCTATTTCAGTTCACACAGGTGTCTATACATATGCAGAAGGTAATAAAACAATCTAAACCCAAGGGTGTCCCCAGCTCTGCCAGGGTGTTGTTGGCTTTCTTCCACGGCAGCTGCTAGAAGTGGCAGTGCTGTAGAGCTGCGGTTTGCTCTGTGGCTGTGACTAGCCAGCAGGATTCTTCCCAGTTCTCAGTTACCATCTATTGCCCTTGCTTTAGTTTTGTGAGTTTGGCTTCTGTCAGCAAAATTTTTCTGAGGTATCCCTAGATCAGATAACCTCACTTAGGAATATTTTCAATGTTCTGCAACAAGGGATTACTTTTTCTTGCAAGGGGCAGAAAAACTAGAGACTCTTTTTACTGGAGGCCAGTTCTAAGTATCCCCTGGGCATAGTCCATGCTATAGCAGAAGACTGGTCCAGAAAAACAAATTCCATCACTTTACAGAAGTTCAAAAGTGGCTGATTAACCCAGGCAAACTTATTTCATGTGGTGAAATTAGACTCCTGAAGAGCTGCTGATCCATCCTTCTGTCATTCCTGATCAGATTGCTAATGGAGCCAGGGCAGTGGACTCCTGCTGGCATGCTGGTTTTCACCTGTGTGCGGAGTTAAGCAGGCTGCTCCCAGAGCCTCATCACAGGAGCTGAAGTGACCTTGGCGTGACATCCTACTGTCTGCGTTGTCCAGGCTTGTAAATACTGCATGGAGCGCGTGTGCCGTCCATAGGCAGGCTGCCTGCTCTGTGAGGTTTCAGCAGAGCATTTGTCATTCCAGTAAGGCAGTGAGATCAGGATCCTGTAAGGCAGGCAGGAGATGAGGATCCTGTCAAAATCTCAGGAAGCAGACTAGTAATCTGCAGGGGCCTAAATAGGGCTTTTAAAATTGGAAGCAGAACTGACTGCCTAGACAGAGCTTTTCGAAAGATAAAGAGCATCAGCAAGCTAAATGGATTTCAAGCACAGCTTTAATTGTTTTTCAAAGGAATCAGCAAAGGGCGCCCTAGCTGGAACAAGCTCTGAAGTACAATCAGGAAGATTTCAAGTGTACAGTACTTTTGAAGATAATCAGGCATTTCAGTGCTTGGAGATACTGTAGCAAGTAATGAATAAAGCCTTTTTATGTCAGCATTGACAGTACTGTAGTCTTGGAGTCAATTACAATACCTGCTCTATGTGCTCCTGCATGATGAACTTCACCATCCTCATTAAAATTGACATGCTCACTGATTTCCAAACCTAAACAATTGTCCCTGCAGCACACTTGATCAGAAGCACAAGTTGTTTATTGCCAATACCTATGGTGTGGGGGACACCCCCGCCTTCTCTTCCTTCCCCCCTCTCTTCCCCTCTCCACCCGGCCATCCCAATAGCCTGTGACAGACTAGCAACACTTCTGAGTGGATTTTACTGTAATTGTTGCAGAATCCCTTGGACCTTGCATAATGGAAATCATTTGGGTCACCAATTCTCGTTTCCTAATTATAGGAATGAAAAGAAGAAAAAAAAAAAGATATAACGTGAAACCGTTCCCTTATTCTGGCATTTTTGCTTTTAGAAACCCGGGATAACCCGCTTGCTCCCACCCGTTTTGGGTGCGCTCTGTTTTAACCTTGAAGTCAGAGCTCTTCTTTCCTCTCCCCTCAGCTCCTCTTACAGCGGCGCGGAGGGACCCTCCTGCTCCCAAACCCTCCTCGCTGGGGAATTAATCGTTTCCCCCCTCTCCCCTCGTGGTTTTGGTGTCCGTCCCCCCCCCCCCCCCCCCCCCCCCCCCCCCCCCCCCCCCCCCCCCGCCTTGGGGGGCAGAGGTGATTGGGACGAACGAAGACTTCGCCGCCGCGGTCACCGGCACGACGCCCCCAGCCACCCTTCCCGCAGAGGCATCCCGCCTCGCCGCACCCCCACCGGCAGGCCACGGGCGGGTGGGTTTCGCGCTGCGGCGGCGGCGGCGGCGGCCGCCCTCTGCCACCGAGCGGCCGGGAGGGGAGAGCGGGGCGGAGCGCGGGGCCGCGGGCGGGGCGGGGCGGAGGTGGGAGCCGGGGGGAGCGGCGGGCACCGGCGCCTGTTGCCCCGGGAGAGTTAACGGTGCGGGGAAAGTCGCCTCTCCTCCGCCCGTGCCGGGCGCCTGGCAACCGGGGCCGCCGCGCATGTAGGGCCGCCGGGGGCTGCCGCCGCCGCCGCCGCCCCCCCGCCGGGCCCCTCGTCCCCCTCCCCGCCCCGGACAAGGCGTTTAACGTTCCCAGGCGTGAAGTATGGCATGCAAAGATGGTTTCTGCCAAGGAGCCAGCCATCGCCATGTCCTCGGGTCTCTCCATCGCCCTCCTGCACTGCCTGTGCCTGGCGACGTGGTGAGTACCCGCGGCGGCGGCGGCGGCGGGGGGGGGCCCGGGGCGGCCGGTCCCGGTGCCGCTGCCCCCGCGGGCTCCCCGCGTCTCCGCTCACCCGTTCCCTCTTTGCCTCGTAGTCTCACCGGGCCGCCAGGGCAGAGCAAAAAAGAGGAGAAATTGTGGCCGGAGAATTTCACCAGCATCCTGAACAGCCTCCTGGATGGCTATGACAACCGGCTGCGACCGGGATTCGGGGGTACGGTGGCGCCGCGGGGAGGGGGGGGGGGGCCGCCGGGCGCAGTGCTCGCCGCTCGTACCGACCCGTTACCGACCGAAAACGTGTGTCTGCCCCCTCAACTCCCCCCCCCCACTCCCGCCCTCGCCCCGGGGTCCGAGCCCTCCGGGGAGGGAAGGGCCGGCAGCGAGGCAGCGCCTGGCCCCGAAAGCTCCGAGGGGACTGAGTAACCCCGGCCGTGGGGGCCCCGCTGGGGCGGTCCCGGGCTCAGCCCCCGCTTCGCTGCTCTGCCCACACCCTGGGCTCGGGCTGCTGCTGTTGCGCTGGAAAAAAAAAAAAAAAGCCCTGAAGCCGGTGTGCGTTGGCTTGATGAGGATCCTGTCTGACATCCAGATTCTTCTGGGTCTGGGCAGGTTTTGACCCCTAAATGCCACGGATCGGGTCCTAATAGAAAAAAGTGTACTTTTACCAGCCTAAGAGGGCAGGTCTTTGATGGGTTCTGTTCCACGAGTTAGGGAAAACCAGAGCTCAGGTGCCTGAGCACACCGGTTCTTTACCACAGTTGCTCGAATTCCAGCTTTGATTTAGAAGTAGTAGACGTAATTGCTGTATAGGAATTAGAAGTGGAGGAGTCTCGAATTTGCCTTGACCTGTGCTCTGCATGTGGGGGTTTTGTGCCCCTTTCATGCCCCATGCTGTTAAGGTGCAGTTTTGTGCTGCTGAAGAAGCAGCCAGTCTTGCTGTTCTTTATTGGTTTTGATGTTAATGTGTAGGGACTTGGAACCAAAAATCATTAGGATCCAGATGAAATAAAAGTTTATTTTGTAATCTGGAATGAAGATATTAAAAATACAGATTTGAAAGTAAAAAAAAGATTTCAAAAGAAATGCTACAGCCCTTCTTATGATGCACAAAGCTATAACGAGCATTTTATAGGCTGCTTCCTATACGGGATTGAATGAGATCCTTGCGTAGGTTTATGTTGCGAAATACTTTCTTCCTCCTCTCAAAGTACCTTCTTCGTACACGTGATCCATCTACACTGACATGTATGCCAACACGTTCCCACATGCCATATACAATGCTCACATGCATGATCGTGATTGTTAAAGGACAACACTTGGCATCATTGATCACTCCTTTATTATTTTGAGTGTATGGAATAAATGAGGCCTTCTGTAAGTTAGCTTACACATTAAGTGACAAGGAAGCTAAATTTATTAGCACCCAGAGGAATCATTGGGAACTGGTAGCCTTTTGCAATTTAGTCTCTGTGGAGAGGTTACAGGCACTTCTGCACGCGTACAAGAGATGTGCTATGTTTGGCATCATTTTAGGTTGAATGCCAACTAATTAGTCATCTAGCAAAGATGCTTTATGAGCATTATCAGATTTCCAAAATTAAACAACTACTAAATATGTAATATGACATACGGTTTATGTTGATTTTTATTTTAATACAGTTGTCCTTTGCAGGATATTTTGAAAGAGTAGATCTTTTTCCCCAATAAGTGTCGCAGACTTTCAGCAAAATGCTATCAAGGAGAAAAAGTTCATTGTATCTCCTTGAACTTTCATAATGGCAATATTAAAGTAAATGATAAAGGGAGGAAAAAACTCTCAGATTTCAGCCTGGGGAAAACGCTTCTGGGTGAATATTTCACAAAATGGGTATTATATTGCTTCTTGCTTCTTCCTTCCTTATAACATCTAAACCACTCATCTTTGAGTTTTGAACTTCTGAGTAAAACACGGGGGAAAAAATGCTTTATTTTTGAAAATGATGCCTGCCTCCCTGACTCCTTACAGCAAAAGTTATCTTCACCTGATTTGACAAGAACAACTTTTTAAAAAAACCAAACCAAAACCAACCAAAAAAAGAAATTTCTGCAGTTGGTCAGATTTGACTTTTTGACATAACTCAGAGTAATAAGTATGGATTAGTTAGAGTAATAATTATGGATTAGTTATTAAAATATACGCTATCCAAATCAAGTTTTCCCTATATTTTGGGATTTTTTGCTGATAAAGCTTTATGATGAATGGGACTTACATCTTAAAAGTGGGTCACTCACTAGTTTATAGCGTAGCAAACAAAATGTCAGAGGGGATGGGAATACTTAGGGATGGCAAGTATAGTGTGTTTTGGTAATGTTAGAACTACATCACTTTCTGAGGAACAGCAGAATATTTATTTTCGTTTTATTCTTGAAGCTGATTCACCATCTAGTTTTCACGTGGCTTGAAATGAAATGAAGGTTTTATTTTAAGAACAAAAGGCTGCACAGAGGTCTGACTGATGCTGATTTTAAACTTCGAATTAATTAAAACATTTCTAATTCTGGTGCAAATGATGTTTAAAATCAGATTTGGGGAGGTAGCCAAATTCTGAATTTTGCTGGCATCTTCCAGACTTGCCACAAATAACAATTCATGAAGATTTTTCGCATGCAGAGTGAAGTAGAAAACATTGGATTTTGGAGATTTCCTAAAACTGGATCCAAATTCTCCACACTATCATTAATTAGCACAAATTTTGGTAGTTATGGAGGAGAAGTTAAATTGCCTGAGCATGCTACAAATGTGGAAAAGGTTTCTCAGGAGGGTTTTGAACCTCAGCGGAGTATATGGAAGCTTGTCTTGGTACTTCTTATGCAGGAGCGTGGTGTATGTTGAGGGTTAGTAGAAGAATGTCATTGGATTGACAGCTTGCATTACAAACTCACTTTATTAAATGGATTTGAAAAACCTAAAAAGTTGCTGTCACTTGCTAAGCACTGTGAGATTTAGTAGTGTAATAAACAAAAACAGAAGGGTTTATGAAAAAGGTTATTAAAGACCATTTCAGTGAAAGTTCCCATTAGGTTGGGGGCAGGGGGGAGGGAATCTGAAGAAGCAAGAGAGCAGCAAAGAGATTTCACCTAGAAATTTAATGAAACAAAGCAGAATGGGCAGTTTCATGTAGGAAAGAAAAAAAACCCACAAGTGCTGTCAGGAAGACTTTAAATGCATAAGAGTTTTGAATTTCGGTAGAGGGAAAGTATTTAGGGACTAATGAATAAAGTAATGCTGTATGATGTTTGAAAATTGTGTGGTGGAAATGAAGTCAATTCCATTCCCTACACTGTATGCTCCATTATATCATTATCCTGAATTTCAGAATGCAATTTGTAATGCATGTGGGTTTCCTGGTCAAAGCCACTCTATAAGAATAGGGTGTTTACAGAAGCCGCTTGTAGTGTGATTAATTAAAAGCATTATCTGCTGGAAAACTTCAAGAGTGTTACCATAGTGCTATTTTGATTCAGCTGTAAAACTTTGCAGCAAAAGCATTTCTAGTTATACCCTGGCTCCATCTGCTTTTAAAAATTTTGTGTATGACAAAGGAAAACTATAGAAAGTTGCAAAAGCTGGGTTTTCTCTGAAAATCCCCTTATTACCTTTCTACTGGTGATTAGTTTCAAAGTGACGGTAGAAGTCCAGAGACTTTTTGAAAGGAGCGTTATTCACTTGAAGTAAAAGGCCTGGGTCTGATTTACTGTTTTAAACACTTGCATGGTTTCAGACTTTACCTGAGCAACTCTTGACATAAGTAAGGGCCTGTGAGATCTGATTCAAACCTGTATTGGATTGTAACTTTGAAAAAAGTGATGGTGTCTTTGAAACTTTCATGATACAGTTTCATCACACTTAAGCCTGCACTTGGGGAAGTAAGAAGGAATGGAGGGACTGAAGCTGGTGAGGGCAGCATCACTGCGTGCTGCCGTGTATCTGCTAATTTTAATGAATTGTGCCTTTTAGAGAACATCTCATCTCTGGCATCTTGCTTTTAATGGCCAATTGTATGGCCAGACCAAAGAAAGAAGGTGGTGTGTGACTTGCCTCCTGTCCAAGGTTCTTAGGTTGACTGTGAAACCCACTGACATTAGCCCTAAACAAGCTGACAGTATCACCCACAGCATGTTACTGGCTCATTGTGGTGTGGTTGCCCATCAGCTGGTGAAAGCTGGAGCTCTCTGTCCTCTTGGATTCTGTTTATTTGTGTGCGGTAGAGCCTGGCATGAGCTGCAAGTCTCACTATCAGCTAGTGAAATGGTGATAACTCTGTGGCTTTCTGTTTGGAAGTTGCCACGTACACTGGCTCATGAGTAGAAGGAACAGGACCGTGTTCATTCATTTTGCTTTTTCTTTTTTTCCTCTTTTCATATTCTTTCTCATGATCTCGTACCTGTGAAAGTGCAGCTGAGTACTTTGGTGGAATTAAATATGTTGGCCATTGTCTCCCCTAAGAAGGGTAGGAGGAGGCTTCCCTACCCCTTCTAGGCTGTGGGATGTTCAGCTGATGAACAGCATTTCTGAAGAGTTTCATTTCCTGTCAATGCAGGAGGAGTGACTTTAGTCAGAAAATAAACACAGAATAAATTTGAAGAGCAAAGACAATTTTCTGTTTTTAGAGAAAAGAAAAATATCTGTGTGATTATCTGCTTTTATTAGGAACTCATGCGTACCTTCAAGGTTCCATTGCTCAGCATAATAGATATTGTAATTTATTTTTATTTTTTAGATTGCAAATGGACTTGAAGTGAGCATTGTAAAGTGAAGCTGATTGGTTTTTTTCAGGCAGTTGTCCAGTCTTCCTCAGTTGGTGACAGCAGATGACTCAAAGGCTTAACAGGATATGGTGTTAGATACCTGTAGTTGACTGATTTGAATTTGGCCCAGGTTAGTAATGCTTGAAGTCATTACCATCTGTCTCTTGTTCAGTGACCTGTATAAAATTAGCTAATATTCTTAGTCCAGTTCTTAGTAGACAGGTGTCCACATCATGAAAACTGGCACCAGTATCAAGCTTGTTGGCTGTCTCAGCAGAGATTATCTGCTGATGAACAGGCAAAGAAACAGTAATCTCCTCATTTCTGGAGGTGTGTTTTTTCCCTTTTCAGGGTTCAGACATGCTGATGGATGAACATACGCAGAGACAAAGGTTATTGTGTGCTGCTGCGTTTGTTGTATTTGTCTTTTGGTAGAGAATGTAGCCCACGTGTTTGAATTCCACATTAATTTTTTAAAAATGCCTTACCTAGTTGTTCTGGCTTCCTAACAGAAATCTTACATATAGCAGATGTCCTCGGCTGTTCTTTCTGATAGAATGAAACGAGAACATGCTTCATATGATGGCTTTTTTCTTTTTTTTTTTTTCTTCACTTAAAAGATATCAACCCTATTCAAGCTGCAAGAATTTGGAAAGAGAAAGCACCAAATCTTTCTTTGCATCTGTAGCAGCTACTTTTTTTTTTTAGATGTAGCTGTAGGAACTGATGTAATATAATTTCATGTAGTTTATGTATCCTGGGACTGATCTCATAATAGCAACAATAACTGCACTTAGCATTTAAATTGTACTTTGTATGTTGGAACCTTTGTACAGATCCGTTTGCTAATGTTCCTGATTGGTTGCGTGACTCTTGATGGCAAAATTTGCAATATACAGAAAGCCTGTGCAGGATTTGAGTGTTTACATACAGTGGAGATCTCTGCAGTGACAGTTGCCTATGGAGACGCGGGGATAATGGAGCCCAAAGTCTTTCACTGGGAGCTGTGCTGCAGTTCAACCCATATGTTGGCATAAAATGCATGGGAGAGCTGTCTTATGTTCCTCTTTGCAGGGTTAGGGCCTGGCATCGCTTCTTCAGCCCACATGTAACATCTCTATCTAACACTGAACTATTCTGGCTTTTTGCAGGGGTTGCTTTTAATCCTGCCTGAGCTTCTTTAAAGTATATTATCTTGCAAGCAGTGATTCAGACTTAACTGTTCCCACTGCAGTGTGTAGGACTCTCCTCCTATTTCATTGACATAAAAATACACACCAGTATGTTATAAATAGTTCGTCAGCATTCCTGAAGATTTATGGTGGATAGATGCTTTCTGAACATCCATTGAGGGATAAGCCCAAATGGTCATATTTAAAGTTAATTGGCCTTCTTACAACTTTCTGCATTTTATTGTCAGTAATAGAGTGTTAAGGATTCTAATAGGATCTTCTGCTTGCAGAACCTGAGTTGATTAAGTGGTGCAACCCGTTCATTTTGGAGGGCTGCTTAAATCACCAGTAAAAGTAGGTTAGGTGACTACAGATCACCTCCTCATTGACAGGAATTCCCACGATTAATAACAGTTTAAAAAAAACAAAAAAAGAAGCATGACTCACTATTTGTTCCCCTGCTATTGTTACCAACTGGAGTTATGTTTTCTTCTAGAACAAGAAGAATAAGTAATAGTTTTTGGTGTCACCATAGATACTCCTGGGTTGGCATTAAGTACTGGGATGTGCTAGAAAATCCAAGATTTGGCCTTAACAGTTGTGAACTGACAATGTAGGTGGAAGACATGGAGCACGACAGGGCTACAATTGGAGAAAAAGCATTAGGAAGATAATTGGCTTCACTGTCCCTTGCTGCTATCTTCACTCCTACCAAACATTTTACTGTTTGACCAAGGTTTTGGATGCAAAGCAAGGATTTGCATGTCAGTACTGGCTGGATAACTGTTATGATGCCTAAAATATTTCTAGATCCTCATTCATCTGCCATTTTCTAGTGGCCTAAAATGTGATTTTAACATTTGTTTTGTCACTGTACTGCCATCGTGTCGGGCAAGCAACTAAAAGTAAACTTTAATTTCCACCTTATTTTGTGGCTTCATTATTGTCTGAGAGTTCCTGCTTCCTTCTTATGGGCCCTACTAATCTATAAAGTTTTAAGAGCAGAATAGCAGTTACTAAAGAGTGAACTCAAGCATAGTTTTAGTCCTGTACTGCTGCTATAGGATTTCTAATAGCATTAAGTTGTAGGCTTGCTGATTTGGAGATTAGCTTCTTGGTCTTAGCTCTCCCCTTCTTTCTGAGAAACTCCAAAAAATAAACTTGCAAAAAGCCTCTGAACACTTATTGCCCATGAAGCTGTAATCATTTAATAAAACAAAAGAAATCAATGCCTGAGGAGAAGCAGCTCATGCCTGTGGGAAGAATCTGTCCCTTTGCTCAATTTGATATGAGTATAAAATTACAGTGTTCTGTGAGCTAAAGGAAAGAAGATATCACCAGAGGAAAGCAGTTAAAGGTCTGGGTTTTTTTTTGAGGAATATTCCTATTTAGTTTCTTAGAAGTAACAAATAAAACAGTTCTTGAAAGGGATTCAGGAACTGAGTGCAATATTCAGTATTCTCTTATTATTGAGTAACAGAGACTAATTCCTGCATTTTCTTGTTAGAGCTATGTGGGAAAATGACTTTTTCATTTCTGTAGAACTTTGATTTCAGAAACGTTTCAAGTCCAGGTGAAATAAATATTTATATATTTAAACCAACCCTAGATAAATTATAGTCTTGTGATTATGGGAGGTCAGATACAATTGGATCTCTTCTATTTCTACGTACAAGTATGACTGGGCTTTTCTCCCCTGTTTTCTAATGCTGCAGATGAATGTCTTCACTTCTATCTTGGCAGCTCTGGTATGAGTTTTTCCAATCTCTTGGAGCTCTTCTGCTCTCCAGAAATAATTATATTCAGGAAATGTCATTGGACTACATTGTCAGTAAAATGAGTGGTCTAACCACTCATGGATTTCCCTGACCTAATGAACACTTTGTTATTTGTGGCAAGGGGAGCAGCTACCATTTGACATGTGTAGAAAGCAACCCATTGCAAAACAAACAGCATGGTATGAAAGTGTGGTATCTGGAACTTGGGAGTTTCTTCTTAAAACCTCTTCAAGACAGACATGCCAAACTAGCCAACTTTCCAGGGACTGCTGAGCTACCAACTGTTGTAGGGTGAATTTTCTTTAGATTTTATCTTGAAAAAATGTCCTTCTGTGAAACTGTTAACTTCCAGCGAAGTCGTTTTTTTGACATTTAGCTGAAAAATTCTTAGCTGTTCTCTACATAACTTGCAAACTGTTTAGTGAAATAATTTTACATGGTTTTATTTTACTTTTTGTTCACAGTTTGACACTTGTTCTAGGTGCAAGAAGTATAGGTTCCCTGTTTTCCAGTTGCTTATTTCTTTTTCTCCTTTTAACATTTGATTCAGTGACATCTGTGAACAGTGATTTTTTTTTTTTTCTTTTTTCTTTCCAAGAGGGACATATTCTGTTGCTGCTAACAGTCTTAAGTCTTTCCTCCTTTCATTTTTAGATTGTAAGTACTATGACAAAGCCTGAATTAACAGACTTGAGCCACTTACCCTCTTTAGAAATTTCAGTTGTAGGGGTTTAGAAACTGTGGTTGTGAATTTGTAGATCATTCATAAATTTTTTTTCAAGCAGATACTGTTTGGTAAGACCATCAGTAGATTTTTTTAAATTTATGATGTGAATTAATTGCCTGAATTAAACCGTTAGCTAATGCTTTGATCACAGAATCATCATCATAACTGGTAATGATTAGCAGCTTTCTAGCCTTTTACATTGGGAACAGACCTAAATCCCAGTGAAATTAGTGCATGTGTTCTTTGGTTTAAGAGGAACTGTAGAGTGTACTGTAGAGTGAACGCCCATCTGCAATTTCAAGGTGTTTTGTCCTGTAGTAAAGGAAATGATACGTTAAAATGAAACTGCTTTCTCTGATGGTTGCTATGCCCTACCCAGCTGTGAGAGTGCAAGACCTCTGCTTGGTGCACTGTTATTAACAGTGTCCTAAGTATCACTCGTTCTTTCAAGACAGGCTTTGTAATAGCATGTGGACCTAGGCTCAGACCCTCAAAAATGCTTAGATATCCAACTTTTATTTTGATTGTTAGTATTAAAGCACTTAAGCACATCTCAGGATATGGATGCAGTTCTTGATCCTGCAGTACTAAATTGCCCAGTGCACGGCATGCTAGTATCTGTAGCCCAGTTATTACCAGTAGGACCAAATGTTAGTAATAAATGCCTTGGGGAATGTGGATTTCCTGAATTCAGTGCTTGTTGTTAATTAGCATGGTGTTTTCAGTGAGCCTTTTAATTTTTTGGCATCTGTTTTCTTATCTGTTGAGTCAACATTGGTTTTCTGAATGGGGATTTGCACGGAAATGCTGCTTTTGATTTATTTATGTGGTAAAGGTAATTGAGCAGTGTTTGTTATTAGAGACTTATCTGAGATGACCTGTGTTTGCATTTTGCTCTTGCTCGTCCACAGAACCCTCAAAGTGGTAACTGTTCATATACCAGGATCATTTATGGGAATTGTTGACCTGCAAAATTCAAATTTTCTTGCTCACTTCCTTTTTGTACATTAGGTCCTGTTACTGAAGTCAAAACAGATATATATGTCACCAGTTTTGGACCTGTTTCTGATGTAGAAATGGTATGTATTGCTGGGATTAAAATGTCATTTCCTGGTTCTGAGAAACCATTAACTGCAGTAAGGAGTGGATGCTTCATCTGTACTGTTCTGTCAATCATGCAAAGTAGGCAAGATTAGTAACAGCTTAATTTACAGGTTATAATTAGATACATCAGGCCTGATTCTGGTCACACTTTCACTGGTTTTTGGCTGGCTTAAGGAATTCACTTCATAGGATTTAAAACAGACTTTCATGGTGTAGAGGCAGAATCAGGCCTTGCGGGGAGCATCTAAGTCAGTCTACTGTGGGGAAAACATGTAATATCTTTGAAATTGCTTTTCCTTTCTGAAACTTGTGTTATTCTCAGGTGAATAATAATGACATCATTTCACAAATACTTGTTGATGTTTTCATTTCAGATGAATGCCCTTTGCTGATCTTTGTGCCCCTTTTAGCATCACTTTCAGCAAATGTTTGACTGATAAGAGTTTTCATAAGTGTCTGCAGAAATTGAACATCAAAGTGAGAGACAGGAAATAGTCACAGAAGAGAAATGTTACATTTGCACATAATGTTATTTGTGCCTGAACGGCATCTGCATTCATTTGAGGTCAGATGCAGCAAAACTCTCATCAACTTCTATAATCCAGCGATATACCCTTAAATCATAGAATAGTTTCCTTTTTTATAAAATATCCAAGAAATCCCATGGAAATAACATGGCCATATGTGCTGAACTGAACTTCTTTAAGGGAAAGGCAGTTTCAGGGCAGTAACTTTCTTCCCATACAGTGCTATTGTGCACTTTGTGGTGCTCCTGATTTGGTTCTATCACGTGGAAAGGTATGTGATAACAAGATATTTTTTCAAGGGCTACATTCATGACAGCAGTCTCATGTTGAAATGCATCTTACCCCTTCAATGGTTGTCGTGTACAGCATGATGCCGTTCAGTGTGACAAAGGGTAAAAAAATCTGGTCCCAAGGAAATCTAGTAATATGCACCTCAAATCAAAAATGAGGGCTGCATGGCATATCTCAGGTTTCATTGAAGCATTGACATGGTGCCACATGGGAAATTAGTTATATTGGAGAAGGCAGGAGTGACAATATGGACTGAAGGTAGGTAAGGAACTGGCAAAAGGAGAGTTTACAGCAGATGTTTCCCCTTTCATCATTAGGGATTAGTTAGGAGGCTATTCAGGGATCCAGGAATTGTTTTTGGAATAATTTTTAGTTAATGTGTCCATTAGTGACCCAATGTAATCTGAATGTGGCTGCACTCATAAAACTCGCTGAAACAGCAAAGTGTGATATAGTCTCAGTACAGGGGATGATCAGAATGTCTTTTTAGAGCTGGGTTACTTTGGTACCCAGCGTAATGAAAACAGTTGAAATCTTATATTACAAAATCTGTCACATAGAAGCTAATAACAGAAACTGCTACTTATGAGCTATGAAGTCACCAGCAAGAAATGACACTAGAAAAGAGACTTTTCATAGATTAACTATAAACTACAGTGGAGGATGCAGCCATGGAAAAGACGACAGATGTAGTTCTAAGATGCATTACACTAGTAGACGTGCCTCCTTGCCAATGTTAATAGATATGGCCATACAAGTAGTTTCAATGGTAACATTATGCAGAACAGTTTGAAATAAAGTCAGGAAACGCTGTTTGGCTTAACAACAAAATCACAACTGTAAGTTAGAAAGGACTTAAAGCTATCTGTGTTACCTTTTTCAATGCCACATGATGCTTTTTTTGTGAAATGCATTAGCTTCCTGAGATGAGAAATGCATTCCTTTGTCCATTCATTCACATATGATTTCTCATGATGTGCCTGTGTCTGCAGTTCTGCAGTTGTTGTTTGCATGTTTTCTTTGCAGCACCTGAATGGCTTTTCTGAGGAAGTTAATGGGATAGTTACGTAGTTAAAAACAAATGTGTATATATGCAAGTCTATATATAATTTATTACCTATACTTTATGGACATGGCAAAGGAAATATTTAGGTTTCCTCAGTTAAAAGCTTACTTTCCATGAGTTGAAATTCAATTTTCTTTCCTAACTTTAATGTGGAAGTAATCGTTTGTCCTGGTATTTTTAATTTAGCCAGCAGCAGAAAATCCGTGGATATCTTTTCTTTAAAACTCTGTTGACACTTATTGTCAGAGATCGTTTTGTTTCCAGTTATATGCTTGACTACAAATTAGTTGCCTGCTTCCTGCAACCTAATTAGATTAATGATTCTTTAATGATTAAATATGTGTAGCAATTTATTGATATGACTAATGTGGGAAATTAAGCTATCAAGAAGTACACAACACACTTTAATTGGTGGAAATATGTTTGTGTAGTGGACTTAGCATTTTCTTTACTACTGATTTCTCTGCTCCTGAGGGATTTCTTTTTTTACAGGAAACACACATGCAAATGTGATCTTTGTTTTTCTGCAATTTAATACAGGAATATACAATGGATGTCTTCTTCCGTCAGACATGGGTAGACAAAAGATTAAAATATGATGGCCCTATTGAAATTTTAAGACTTAACAACTTGATGGTTTCAAAGGTGTGGACTCCTGACACTTTCTTCAGGAATGGGAAAAAGTCTGTTGCACATAATATGACAGCCCCAAATAAACTCTTCAGAATCATGAGAAATGGCACCATCCTGTACACAATGAGGTATCTAATGTGTTTGTTCGGCTTCTTACAATTACTGTATGCAAAAGTTATACTGCCTAGACAAAATGGCAACCAGAGACTATTTAATTTGTTCCATTATAGGCTTACAATAAGTGCAGAGTGTCCCATGAGATTAGTGGATTTTCCCATGGATGGTCATGCTTGTCCTCTCAAATTTGGGAGTTGTAAGTTGCAATTATGAAATTTCTTGTAACTACAGAATTTAAATAGTAGAAGTAGATTTTGAGCAATTACTAAACTTTCTGAATATTAGTCTTGATACACAATCCTTATGCAGACAAAACTCCTGTTAAGTTCCTTGGGAATTTTATTTAGTGCCTCAAAAATGAAACCCAGGCAGACAATTGAAAAGCAGGCAGTGATTCAGCTCTTTTGTTAAACCCCACTATTCTGGCTACACGGTTGCTTGAAATACAAAGTTTTTCTTGGTTCTTAGGCAGGAATTGGATACTCAGTGAAGTGAGAGATTCTCTGGAGAAGACAAAGAGGGTGGGATCCATCTCAACTTACAACAGCCAGGTAAAAGGCACCTAGGGAAGCAGGTTATTTGACTTTCTCTACAGTTCGTGGAGGTACATTGACATCCTAAGATAGATGTGTAGGTTGTGTGCAGAGATTTGATCTTTAGTTGTATTTGTCTGTCTCCTGGCCTATGACGGGACTCTGCATGGCAAGTTTAGACTAGATAAATAATTTTTAGACTGGTGAGAGGAATCTTAGTGCAAGTAACTTTCCTTTTCTGCTTTGAAGTCAGACATAGATTTTTGGATAATGTCCAGACTTTGGCTAGAAGGAATGTTTTGGGACATACTGCATAACAACTGAGGGAGGTAGTTATGATCCCCTGATTTAAATCCACAGCAGAGACCTGTGGGACCACCAGGGGATGGTTGGTGCACTCCATTAACTATCTTGACACTCTTCTAAGCCTCCTCGGTCACTGACTTCTCTGCTTTACACTCCGATGTAGTCAGTGGCTAGACATTAATCTGTTTTCCTTGGCCCCAGAGCTCTAAAGTTAGAAATGGCTGGAAGCTCCTCATAGTCTTTCCTTAGCATAAATTTAGCTTAAACAGCTGGGTAGTCAACCAAAAGGGGGATATTAAAGACACTGCTCTGATAAGGTTTTTCATCCCTGTTACGATGAAACTGGAGACCAGGTACTGCCAGATTTGGCTTTGGTATCAGCTGTACGATAGGGGATCTTCAATAGTGGGGGCTTCTCCACAGGCATATTTCTTCAGGCAGAATCACCAGCCAGCAGAAATTGCGCTTGACACTAATCTGATATTTTCCTCAGTGAAACTTGAAATAAGATGTAGCCATTTCAAACGCAAGACTGATTTAATTTAATTTTAACAGGAGTTTGGGCTGTGTAGGGATTGAGTGCTAGCCCTAAGTTATGTCTTTTGTATTAAATGTAAAATGTTTCTTTGGGTGTGCTTATTTTTGGGCTATTGTGAATTTTTTACTGACCTCTGGTTTCTGGCAAATATTTTAAACACAAGTTTAAAATATTATAGTTTTTAGTATAGTATAGTTTTTAGTATAATCATTCTTTATTGTAAAGAAGTGTGCACCCAGTCTCCAAAATGTATCCTCCTTATACATGCTCTTTTTTATATGTTAGTATATTTTAATGATAAAATTTTAGATAGACATTTCTGAAAGAATTTAAAGATAAACTTTACATGCCCAATAAGGGCTGATCCAGAAAGAACTCATGTTTAGAATTCATGTTAAAATGTGAAGTGAGTTTGTGTGTGACACTTGATATATGACCTTAGCTGCTATTTATTCTCCTCCGAGGGTGGCTTTTGGGGGTAACTTAACATGAAGGGTATCTTCTAAAGTTGTTAGTGTGAGTTTTGCCGTTTGGTTTCACTAGGTTTGGATTGGGCTCTTAGTAAAGTGTGAGAAGTTTCCTATTTATGCAAACTGGTGCTGTGTTGTAGATGCTTATCCAAAGAGTGAAATGATTTATACCTGGACAAAAGGACCTGAGAAGTCAGTGGAAGTTCCTGAAGAGTCTTCCAGTTTAGTTCAGTATGACCTGCTTGGGCATACGGTATCCACTGAAACCATTAAATCTATTACAGGTAGGAATCTCATCAGTAAAAATCAACTTGAGGTAAAACTAACCCTGTAACGTTGCCCGAGGCTCTTTTCTTTCCTTCTTGTAAGGTATTCTACTGAATGTCATAGGATATATATTAAGGGCTGAGAGCATAAATCTGAACTAGGTTTCTGTCCTTCAGATTTACGTTTGCAGATTCATTACAGTAGATTGCGACGGTCTTTCAGAAAGCTAGAATGAGATCATTACTCCGAGGGACAAAATGAGCATTTAATCACTGCTTAAAATGCGGTTTGAAGAGTCAAGAGGATGCCGGGGTGAGGAAGTAATTTCTCAGCACTGTATCCACATTATGTGCAAAAGACTTCCTTTGTTTGGCGGTGCAAACAGCTCGGGATAGAAGTACAGCATACCAAATGGGTTATTAAAGCCATAAAAACCCTCTAGTCAGATAAGGATAGGCACAAATGCATTAGTCACAATAGATACTTCTGCTGATTTGTGCTGTAAGAAATAAGGCAAATGGCAACTACAGGCATCTGAAATGAGTGAAGTATCACTGATGAGCAGTGTGGTGATAAACAAGCATATTCCCAAAATATTTTTAAAATTTGGAACCATTTCCTAAGCATCAGCAAGTTTGGGTGTTGCGAGATGGTCAAAATGAAACAGATAAAGCAAATATATTTGATGTATTGCTCTATGGATATTTTTCTCAAAGATAAAACAGTGTTTTGCAATACACTAGAAATTTACTTCTCAGCATATTGATTATTATGAGTTAACAACAGAATTTCCTTACTGTCCCCAAAATGCTCATTCTGTAGTGCTTTATTTAGACAGTTCAGTTTATGGTAAAACTGCAAATTTTTTTTTTGTTGTTTGTTTAATATGAATGATAACATTTTAGATAAACACAGTATTTTTAATTCTTGTCAATGATTTTTGCATTTTTTTCATTATCATAGTGGTGCTGATGTATAAACCTAGTAAAAAGCTGAGATGCTTCCATAACATTTAATGTGCATCATTGTTGTTATTGTTTTATTTGGCAGGTAGGTACCACAATGTTATGGATACTATGGTAGCTTGTATCTTGGGACTCTCTTCTTCAACAGCTGCCAAAAGAATTTTTAAAATCATGCTTATACTCTAAAATGTAATCCAGTGTTAGCTGTACATTTATGCTATTTTTGATATCAGCTTCTGAATGGCACTGTAAGGACCTACTACTTCCAGGATTTTTTAAAACTTTCATTCATTCTTGTCTCTAAGGAACGTATCTTTCTATACACGTAAGTGGTATGAATAGCATAATCTTAAACAATCCTAGTTGATAGTCTGAAACAGTTATTCTGCAACGCAAATTTTATGCACAGTCGGAACAATATTTTCTTTTTTTTTTTTAGGTGAATATATTGTTATGACAGTTTACTTCCACCTGAGACGGAAAATGGGTTATTTTATGATTCAGACTTATATCCCATGCATTATGACCGTGATCCTTTCTCAAGTTTCATTTTGGATAAATAAGGAATCTGTTCCAGCTAGAACTGTGTTTGGTAATTATTTCTTTTTTACTTTTTCTCCTACTTCCTCTTTTAGTGACTTTCACTAGAATAGGCCTTTTTAGTGCATTGGGATATACTGCCTCCATACTAGTGCAGAAACAAGGGAATAATGTAACTTCAGATGATTTTTTGCTGTCAATGTATGAAGAATGTTGTTATGTGAATCCTTGGAATCTGAAGAGAAACTTGGAATATATAACCTGAAGGGTGGCATGGTTGCCTGTGGCAAGTGGATGTACGTCTCTGGGGATTCTACCTGCTTGGGGGAGCAAACTGGGAAGACCTGGCCCAGAGTAATACAGTCAAGTCCTTAGTCTACATCCAGAGCAGTTTTATCCTCCTGTGGACAGTAGTGTAGTTACTTGAACTCACACTTTCTAAAATACTTTTAACATAACTTGATTGGGAGTGTGTGAGATGCACAGATGTCTTCTGATGAGATACCTGTGTCATCAGTGGAAGCTTGCTATGAGTAAGGCTTAGATCCTGTTACTGTAATTTCATGTTTAGTGCTCTTCTCTCCTTTCTGCCATTGCCATTATGAAAATGAATACAAAAAGCAAAATGATCGCAAGATATTAAAATTGCCCTCATCAAAATACAGCTCGAATGAGGTGCTACAGTGAACTCTGAAACTAAAAAACAAAAAGCTTCTATGGAAGACAAAGCATAAGAAATTAAATGGAAATATGATTCCTAATAAAGAAGTAGTATAAAAAAACTTTTTAAAAGCAATCTTTATAGAGCAATGTCTTGACTTTATAATGTACTGTAGTCTAAAGCAGGACTAATCAGGAAAAGAATGTTCTGCAAAAAGCCTTTCTATAGATAGATAGATGCTGGCAAGAGCGACAGGAATTAATGTTTCTACGTGACAGCCCATTCAAACATGTAAGTGGAGTCAGAACACTGTTTAGTATCACAAATTAGACAAGGTTAATGATTAGTTATAGGACAAGCAACCTGTCAACCTAATAAGAACCCCACTAGATCTCAACTAAAGCATTACATTAGGCAAACTAGTATATCGCTTCACATGCCTTTGCAGTGATGTTGAATAATGGTACTTTTTTTGAAGGAAGTATTGCCATGAACTGGAAAGGTAGAATCTGTATTTACAGACAAAACGTGATAATTGAAAATGTACAAATTATAGAGCTATAGATGGAATATGTGTCATTATATCCATATATGAAACTGAAAACAAATAATAATAATAAAGTTTAGACATCCGCTAAGTTACAGATAAGTCTCTAAAATGCCATTGAAAGCAAATGGCTTAAAGTATAGCTAAAAGTATCTTTTTAGTTTTCTGACAAATTCCAACAAGGACCCTGTTTTCTAAAGGTTTTCTTAAAAGAAGATAGAAATGTTGCAGGCAAGAGATAGGGATGAAGCCAGAATACCTGCTATGGTAACAGCTTTCTAGAGGAACTGTCAGAAGAAGCTAACTAAAAGATCTTTCCATTGGACACTGCATGATTAGGGAGAACTTGGCAAAGATAACAGAGGAAGGATACACAAGGAACTAAGGTACATCAGGTCATGATTTCTGCAGTCAGAACTTCAGACACCTGAATCTGGTGATTGTGGGAGAGTGGTGTTTCTTAGAGGAAAGACAGCAGTAATTTTAAAACAGGTTTTTAACACTAATTTTTATATTGAAATACTCTTAATATATTTTTATATGGTTATGTGCATTTCTAATCAGAAGCTTGCAAGTATTTAGCTCTGGATAATTACAGTTCATGTGTATATATAATATTTTTTTACCAGAACTTAATTCCCTACCCTGTAAATCCCTATGGCACGTATCCAAGGGCAGTTGCAGTGGCAACTGCAAGTCTCCCAGAAGAATGATTTAATAGGGGGAAATCTGATAAAGACTGTGGCAGTAAACTATAATACTGTCATGGCCTCCCCTCTCCCCCTTGTGTTTGGGGAATGGTTGGTCATTCAAGTCCCTTCACCCTATTCTTACATCTATTAAACAAATGTCTTTAGAAAGACAATTTGGACAAAATATTTGCTTGAAGTGGAAAAAGGTAGAATCGGGAGGGATAGGGCTAAGCAGGGATGGGTCTCTTCCAGGAAAAAAATAACTTTCCATGATTTATTTTTTTTCCTTACACTTAAACATTTTCAGTGGTGTGTTTTTCAACACCTTCCCACTGAAGAAGGTTTTGTGAGCTTGCATCTGTGTTTTTATCCTACTGAGCTTGCTCTGAGATATTCTTTGTGCTTTCATGAACTGGCTATTACTCTATGTTTCTTTTTTTTCTTCTTCAGTAGGAAGGACTGGTTTCATTGTGTCCAGTTCTCTGTATGGCAGTGTCTAGGTGAAGCTTTTTCGTATCAGATTACCCAGATGGAATACCACCATTTAGGGAATAGGGGATGTGAGGATCCTGTTGGAAAACATGCTCTTAATTATTTTGAATTCTTCTGAGTATATGCGTTTCATCTTGAATGAAAATGGGTACAGTGTTCTTTTCATAAGAGTAAAGACATCTCCATTTGTAGTCAGTCTTCCTTGAGGTTATCATGGTAGGACTTATGCAGTGTTCACTATATACTCGGTATTTTGCATTTGTATGATATGGGATATTTTGGATGAAAAAGGAAAAAAAGACCCCATACCTTGGTTTTATACAGCATGTACTTGCATTTGAAGTATTACCATGAAGTGGTCGTATTTTGAGTTCAGTGTTCATGCTTGTACGCTTTAATTAAAAAGTTGTTCTTTCAGAAGATGAATTCTAATTAAATTTCATCGGTTGACTAGTAGCAGAAGGGTTTAAAAGATAAGGTGATGGTTTCTTAATTAACAGAGTTGTTAACATAATATTCTAGTTTTCCTTAGCAGCAAAATAATTTGTCATGACTTAATGGCACCTGGATCATGAGTGGGAACAGAGGAACGGACGCAGACTAATAGGTGGCATTCTGAACCCATTACAGGAAAAATCATGTATTTATTGCAGTCTGAGGAGCACTCCCCTATTTAACAACTTAAATTATGTTCAAATGTTTAGCAAATAACCTGTTGTAAGAAATTCTACTGAACTTGACATGAAAAAAATATGAAATGAAGGCTTCCATGTTTTTTTCATCTGAACTGTAGATGATCTGCAGAAGTCATGGCTTTCCATGCCTCCTTTAAAAACTGGTTAACTGTTTCGTGTACATAGCTGCTCATAGATATATGATGGTTGCCATGACTTAAATCTAATGCAATTTTCACGAGCAGCAGAGAAAGGCTCCTAAGTGATTTAAAATTCTTTGTTTGAAGCTGCTTGCCTATTCTCACTTTGTTTTACTTGGATTCAGCAGTGCTTTTGCTTTATTTCTTTGAAGGAATAACCACAGTGTTGACAATGACGACACTGAGCATCAGTGCAAGACACTCACTGCCAAAAGTATCCTATGCTACTGCCATGGACTGGTTCATAGCGGTCTGCTTTGCCTTTGTGTTCTCTGCTCTTATTGAGTTTGCTGCTGTCAACTATTTTACTAATATTCAAATGGAAAAAGCCAAAAGGAAGACAGTAAAATCCCTTCTTGAATTTCCAGTTGCTCCAATACAAAGAGAAAGAAGTACAGAAGAGACACTCATGGTACGTTTTCAGCTTATACAAACATTTTCTGTCTTTTTGGTAGTGTTTCTCGGTAAAAACAGGCTTTTAACTTCCTCCCAGGTTCCCTCTGAGCTAATGATGCAGTGTAAGTCAGCCTAATGGAAGGCTAATGCTACACTATATTCAGTGATAAAACCCTGTAAAACAAGGTTTAATTCTTACTTGCATTATTGGATTAACTTGGGGGAGAGGAGGAGGTTGTGTCCATCCATACTTGCAGTCTCTTCTATATTTAGTTGTGTTTTGGTGAAGGTCAGTTAGGGTGGGTATCTTTAAGAAACTTTCTTTCCCTTTGCACATTGATTCTATTTGGACTGATTATACAGACCAAGATATTACAGATTATAAGGGCAGCATGTTATCTTACGTGGCTAATGTCTTTAATGAATTAAAACAGGCTAAAATGTTGCAGTTGTACCTTGGAGCACTTCCCTAGACATCACAGTTCTCCTTTCATTGCATGTATTGCTTATCTAGAGTTTTCTTTCTTCCTCAGATACAATTTCAGGAATTTTTGAACAAAGCTGGATGAAACCTTTGTGTCCACCATAGATTTCATGTTTATGTAATTTGTGTATCTTTGCACAGGAGCTCACCTCAACTCCTAAGAAGGTTTTGGGGCTCTGTTTAACAAAATAATTTCCAGCTTTCATAGTGCTTCGGATTAAGTGTGACTTGTGTGGTGGCTATCTTAGCATGCGGATCAGTTGATAAAGGCTCGATCTCATTTCCAGTTGAGCTCACTGGGGATTCTGTTCCTCCCTTTTCCCATTCCCATATGCTTACTCTCTGCTGCACCACTCCTTTGATTCATGAGACACCTAGCTAACAAAGTCATTACAGCACTTGCACCGGCCATGTGGTAGGTCAGTAATTCCCAGCCATGGCTGACTTGGCAACACCGCTCAAGAAGTAAGACGCTGACAGAAGCATTGTAATTTACTCTTCCTGTCAGGCTGACTTTGTAATTTCCTTTGGCTGAGCCATGATTTAAGAACCACTGTTTTAGACTAACTCTTGGTAATTTTGTCTTCTGTCTCTTTTCACATCTCATTTGTCTCCTTCCCTATTGATTTGCTTTCTTTTGCCTTCCCATCCCTTCCACTTGCTATCGCTGCTCAGCTGCTGTCCACCCACTTCCATTTTTCTTCCTCTTCTTTGCTCTCCTATCGTAGATCATTACTGTTTTCAATCTCCTGGCTGTGTTGTTCCGTTAGCTCCCATTTCTGCTTAAAAGGATAGATGTGCTCCTGAAGAGTTTGTTACTCATCACTCTGTTGGCTGCTAGTAAGAGAAGGGAACAAGAAAAAGTATGTTTATAGTAGCATGTAGTTTGCCTTGCACATAGAAGTATTAGTGCCCTTAGTTTATGCTAAGCTTCTTGATTATACAGCATGCAGTTTAGTATAGTATCTCAGGCACTCCTGAGGAGTGTTAATAAATACTACTTTTGGTGATAGTCAGGTTTGGGTCCATAGGAAAATAAATTACATAAGAACAGTTTTATCCTAGGTTTATTTATAAGATTTGATTAAAATGAAAGGAAAAATAGTAGTTTTCTAAAGTAGCAATGATGGAGGCTTAACTAAACTGTTTTGATTCATGGTCAGAATTGGTGTAAGTCAGTCTTGTATCATGCTTAGCCATTTACACATGTTTTGGAGAAACTTCTCTTTCTCTTTTTCTTTTCCTGGTTTGTTTTTGTTTGTTTGTTTGTTTGTTTTTTTGACAACAGCAACAACAGAACACACACAGCTTCACCCAACTCAAAAGCTAGGTAAAATGAGATGTGAGCAGTTCTATTCCACTGCTTAATTAATACCTCTGTGATAAATTGTGGTAGTGTGCTTACAGGTTTGGGGATTTTGAAAGCACTCAAGGGAGCAATCTACTTTTTTGAAGGGTTACATGTTAATGTGATGAGTATGTAACTGAGTGATAATGTTGATTGTACCTTGAAATGCTATTTTTTTATGGCTTTTTCTCCAATTATGCCTCTGCTAAGACTTGAGTCTTTGCTCTTCCAGGACAGGTGTGCAGGGTGAGCCCACAGGTACTGTTATAAAGGCTTAGCTATCGTGCAGTCCTTTCCATGACTAGAGGATGACTTCTGTTCTGGTCTCCTGCTGCGCAGAACAGAAGCTGATGTGGCTCTTCTGATTTGTTAGAAGCTAATATGGCTGTCAGACTCTGCTTTCTTAACCTGACATGTAATATAGTCCTCTCCTTAAAATTTTTAGTTTTGCTTATAAAAGACTAATCTAGAATTTTCTTATGCCTTATTATGAATCTGATTTTTTTTTTCCTGCACATATACTGTCTAATCAGTGCTGATTTACCAGAGATAACAGAATCTCAGCTTCCCTGGGAGTTTGTGGTGCACAAAGAATACAGGACAATAGCCTGACTGTAGCATGTAATCTGTAAGCATTGTTTCTTAACATAAAGACTACACATTTTGTCTTCATAGCTAAATGATAGGCTTTGATTTCTTAACCCAATTATTGTTTTAAGAAAGTCTGTACTACGTTGCCACTATTGTGCTAGAAATTGTTAGCAATACAATTGCCAGAGCTCAAGGAAAAGTTTTATTTTAAACTTGAAACTTTTTTCAAACAGACTTTGCCTAATCTGGTAAATTTGCCAGTCTCCCAAAATTAAAAATTTTCACTTAGCTCACGGAGGAAGTGTGTGTAAATTGGGAAAGAAGATGCCCAAGTACCTAAACCCTACAGTTCTTTCTGTGCGTATCTCGCCATTTGCAGCCTGCTTTGGATCTTCTACTAATTGGAGGGCGAGATCCCTCTCTTATGGCTGTTAGCCCTGTACTTTTGCCTGCCTTGAAATAGCATACAGGTGGCTGCGTTGGCTTTTCGTAGTTGAGGTCCCATCTGTATAGGTCCCCTGAAAACAAGAAAAATACAGGGCAACTGAGGCTGTTAAGGAAAACAAACAAGCTGATATACTATTAAATGAGGGTTTCATTTTATGGGCTGTTGATTCTGCATTATTCACTGGATGGTTACGTGCATTTGATTTATTTATTTATTTATTTATTTTCTCCAGTAAAATGGTGAGATTGTCCTAGAGGGTTCTAGGAGGGAGCAAGTTGGGCTATGAAACTAGATTCCTTATAGAACATGGGGATTTTGTTATCTGATAGTACTAGAAATTAGGCATATTAATAGTCAAGTTTGCTAAAATAAAGATAAATTGCATGTAATTGGAAGTCCTTTTTTGATGCGTGTGTGTTTGACCGATTTCTGAGCATAGAATTAAAGTGGGTTTTCTATATTGAGTCAGTTCATATATTACACTAATTAGAATTCTTGATGGTGGGTTGTTATTTTCTTTTCAGTCAAAAACACTTTTCCAGTTGTCTTGGATCAAAGGCAACTCCTATCATTATGATCAAATGATTTGGGATGTGTTCATTCATATTATGTATTTCTTCACCACAACCAATAGATCTTTACTGTAGCAAACGTGGACTATATGCTTTTCTAAATTAATCTCTTGTGTAATTATATTTACTTTTTTGGAGTCACACAATGGGTGTGACTGATCAATATATTGGTTACAGTAAGCATTAAGTGAATTTCAGAGGCTAGCTAAGTAATCTGAACTGTGTTAATTGCAACAAAAAATCCTTGTGTCAAGCTAATTTACTGGGCTGGGAGTCGCAGGAGCAAGCCTGTAGTGCCTGCGGATGCAGTGTGTGCTCCTCTGTCACTTGATTTGGTTTTAGCCATGGTATTATTCAACCTCTTTTTACCCTCCTCCCCCTCCCCGCCCCATTTCAACTCTTTCTTCTTGTTGCCTATAACTTTCTAATACAAACTTAATGTGTTTCCATAAGGAGTGCAGTTCTGCAGTAGACATCCCATGAGTAGAACCCAAGCTTGTTTGAGAACTGCCTTGACTTCACAAGGGACTCAGACAGCCTCACTCATCCCTTCTGTCAGGCACAGCGAGGTAGGACTGGAGTCTGTCTAAGCCAAGACAGATGACTTACACCATGGTCTCCTGTGATTTCCTTGTCTTGGGAGCAAGTTAAAATGCTTTCAGGTTAGAAGGAATAAACCTGTCCCTAAATGTTCTGAACTTCTTTTTTTAGTAAAAGCAGAAATGTTGTTGCAAGTCAGTGTGTGATGGAAATGAATGATTTATAGTTTGTTATTGGACTCAGTCTATTTTTATGCTTCTGCACTATTTCCTTTTCTCTGTATTCCTATGAAGTTTATTTTTAAAGACCTACCCAATTTTGGAGATGAAGAACACTACTGAAAAATAGCCTTCAAAAATAGGCTCCTAAACACTGTTAACATGAGCTTCAACCTCAGCTGTTTGTTAAAAGAGAATGAAACTTGGAAAAAAAACAGGTCAGACTCAAATGAACCTTTTGAATGGAATAATTTCTTCAAACTCAGTCACAAGTAGGTTTTAACTCTCAAACTTTCTTCCTCTTTTTCTGAAGACAGTTAAGTGTCACGTTGTCTTGAATAAGCTCCGTAGCATCTAATGGAGGAACTCAAGGGTCAAGCTCTTCACTGCCACGTAGGTGTGCACTCCTCTCCTTAACAGGAGCATCCTTGTTGGGGTGATACGTGACTGGCATGTACCTGACAGGTTTACAAGAAACATTGACGTGGTCAACCTGCATATGTGCTTTGATGTGATTAAGATGTATTTTCTGTGGATATGAAGTACTTGCCTTTTAGTCATACGATGGACACAGCTCAAGTTACATGATGGGGGGGTGAGAGGAAAGTGGGGATCCTTTGGCAGCTTTTGGTGAACAGACGTCTAGAGCAATTTGTCCAGAGCAATTAATCTGGCTCACGCCCAACTCTGTGCACCGTCTCATGACTTCCAGAGCAAGGATTGGGCTGGATAAATTCTTCTGATGGGCTGAGTAAAATCCAGAGGCCATAGAGTGGATAATTCTATTTTTTAGTGCATGTACGTGCCGTTTTTTTGTTCTTAATCCCCGAAGGTGATTAATGCTGAAACAGCAGCAGATACGCTCTTGTGTCTAAGGCCTAGACTGCAAGTGAAAGCAGAGATTTTAGCCTTTGAACCAAAACTTCTTTTTGAATGTGTAGACATATTCTGTAATGAAGAGAGGTGCATAAAATGTACCAGATCTAGAGTAGTAACACTTAATTTCTTTGCTTCTTCCTTGGACTAGTAGAATGATAGCTTCCCCTGTCCCAGCAAATAGAGAAGTGAAGCTAAACCCACTTCCCTCATATGTGGAGGGAGTTATCTGAAGAGCAGCTAGATCTTAATGGTGGTACTTGGACCACAAGGTGATGGTCTGTTTACTGAACTCTGTATGTGGATGCATAGCCTACCTCCTCTGTGTGACTTTGAATAGTCCTTCAGTTGGAACAGCATTTCAGTTTTTAAATACAATAATAATTTTTTGCCGCTTCACTACTTCTCCACTGCCTAGGGTGTTATGGTTTGGTTTTTTTTTAGGGCAGTGGCATTTAAAACTCAGACCCTAATGAAGGACTTCAGACTTAAGAAATGCGTAGAGTTCATGCAAATACAAGGACAGGACCATACAAAGGGAGGCTGCTGTGCCATGTGAATAATTTCTTTGACATGTCAACAATTTTCTGTTGCTCTATTTTCATTAATCAACATTTTTACTGTCAATGATATGCTAGCATCATGTTTAAGTAGGATGAGAGTGGATACAGGTCATAAACAACTGGCACATTTCGTACTGAATGCTATTCGAGAGATAGGAGAGAATGACTACCTGGGGTAAGGCTGCAGTGACTTAATGGGAACTTTGAATGTTTGGATACCTGAAGATAGAGTAGATCCAAAATAGTTCTTAAAATATTTTATTAGCTGTGATGATCAGGTACAATGTTTTGTGGGTTTTTTTCCCTTTTTTTTTTTTTTTTTTTTGGATTGCTTCTTTGGTTTTGTTTGGGGTTTTTTGTTGTTTTTCTTTGGTTATTGTTTTTTTACTTGGGTCACTAGACTTAAATAGTCCTACCCAGCAACTGGCACTACTCGCAATGTATAAAGCTAAATATGTGCTCAAACAATACGATTGGGGCATAAATGTGGGGTGTACAATTTAAAATGGTTTTCTTAATATTTCACATAGTATGTCTTTCTAAATAGCACAAACTAAAGTGCTGTATTAAAAAATTTGGTCTCTTTCCAAGAACCTGATATTGCTCTACCTTTAACATGGTTGAGTTGTGGAATAAATTTACACTGGAAGTAGAAACATTTGTTTACTGCAAAAAGTAAGCAGAGTAATTACTGCAACATAGTATTAGGTTTGGGGCTATATTCTGACCCAACTTAACTCTGATGTAAACTCCATTGAATTCCAGAATTCAGTTATAATGAAGGTAAAAGATGGCTGGGTGTTGATAAAATGAACAAAAGTGTTGGAATTCAAAGTTGGGGAATGAGTGTTTTTCTTATTGATAGTGGAAATGGTTTTTTGGTTGGGGTTTTTTTTTTTCTTTATGTGTTTTGTTTTGGTTTTTTTTTTAATATGCACAAAAAAAGCAGGAGTTTAATTTCAACACCTAATTTATAACTAAGCAAAAAATCCTGTTGGAGTGCTATCTCCTCCAACCCTTACTAGGAAATGCGGTAATTGCTCACTCTTCAATTTTCTATAAGTATTATAATGAACTACCACAACAGTAGGCAAGGGAATATGAGGGGTATGCTCGGCTGTTATTCATCTGATGCTCAAATACCTGACAGTGTTTACTGTAGTTACTGGAAGACTTAATTTCAATGGTATTAGGATAAGGCTTTTATTTTGGAAACCAAAGCATAGCTCAGTAATGTCAATCTTTCAAGTGGTTATTCTAGCAAATACTAAAACTCATAATTTTTCATTCTAAAAAATATGCTTAAATGCCTTTCTCTGTCATTGTGCTGATCTACTGGAAAAAAACCTCACCATGCTCCAAAAAACCATATTCTTTATGGTTTCGTCATTGGAATAAACAATACATGTTCCTGTTTAATAAGAAAAGTTATTTGCATGCTAATATCAGTTGCAGGCATTAAGATAGGTCTTATATTGATCTAATTGCAAATTTCTTCCTTTATTTTTTCTTTTTTGTAGAGGCAAACGTTAAGTACTCAAAAAATATGTGGTAGCATTTCAGAAACACCAAGTCAGAACAAACTTGTGTGGTGATAGGGGTAAGATTTTCAGATTGTTCAACATCCCTTATAATGCATATTGTCAGGGAGTTTGTGGTTTTTCCTATGATGATTAGTATGAAATGATGCCTTTGAACACAAGGCTCTTAATATTTTCTGCTTAAACTTTTTTCTGTATTTGTATTTAAATTTCGGTTTAGAGTTTTCAATACTGGTGAGCCCAGTGACACCAAATTGCAATTGAGTTTCACAGCTGTGTGTGAGATTTCTAGCTGACTTCATTTTTACACTGGGAAAATTAGAGTCAGAAGAAATAAACGTTGAGAGGCTTGGGAAAAATCTACGAGGCAATGAGTGTTCAAGGCATTTGCAGCAAACTACTGAAGCAAATTTAACTACAGCTTTAAAGTCACCGAAAATTGAAAGATACAGAAAATAATGAAGGTCTTTGGTCCCTAATCAGCTGTTCTTCTTGCTTTCATAGATGTTATACAGAGCACCTCCACAGTTGGTTAGCACATGACCTATCCTAATAGATTTATTCCCCTGCCCCATAGTTATGTTTTCAGTTCTTTCATTTTTGTCATGATATAAATAAAACCTTTAAGAACTGTGCACACCAGTGCTTAAGAACCATATACATGCATACTTACATATACATGCATACATATGTATGCATGTATATGGCTCTTAATCACCATACAGGTGGATGGGTTTATTTGGCATAAATTTGGCACCCATTTTTTGAAAAAAGTTTCTTCTAATTTCTGTCTCTTTAATAACCTTGAATTCACTTTTCTTCCACATTGTGCACTTGTAGGCCTGTCTAATGGTGGAACAGAAGATGGAGCGCTCTTCTTACCTCTCCTCCCCTCCCATCACGTGATTCAGACCGCAAAATGAGCAGCATTGATGGTGGACTGGCTCTTATAGCTTATCTCCCCTCACTTTTTCCTCTCCAAATAATCTGCGTTGCTCTTTGCGCTGCTAAAGCTATGGACTAGAATTCACGGTATTTTGTGGCAGGTGGAGCTTTTACGTGATCATATTCCAGGGCTCTGTAAGGCAAACCAAAATCTCTAGTACTATTCCAGTAAAATTTTGATTGACCGGCTCTACAACGTAATAGTAAAACATGGTAGATTTCTTCTCCAAGTTGTGCATTTGCTAGCAGCAAGGCAATATGGTGACTCAGTGGGATTTGGGACAAGTAGCATTATTTACACTGATGACAACATGCTACTTCCCTGGTAAATGTCAAATGGTGTGAATTTGGCAGGATATATAATGTCCTCCCAGAGGAACAGACTGTTTTCTTAAGAAGGAATGGTAAGGATAAAAACCACTATGGCAGAGTTTAATACGAAAATATTACTAAATTACCACACAAACAATTTTCATGTTGCAGCTAAACAGTAAGTAATGCCAGACTTTTGGTTGCTTTAAGCCTTCCAATTTTTGCATGAGTTTTTGTTTGAATTAATTGAGATCTCTCAATTTGGGAAACCTATGCTTTCATATAGCACATAACTGACCTTCCTATATATTAATTTACCTGCGTCTCATTGAAGGTTTAATAGTGCTGTCATGGAAGGCTCTAATCTTAGTCTTGCAAAATTAAGTGAGGCATAAAGATGTTTATTTACTGTTCACTTTTCATTTCATTGTAGTAACACGTCTTTGTTATATGCTTGATTGTTCTAATAAACAGTTAAAATTCTTCTGTGCAATTTTAAAACTGCTTTGATTGTGGTACCCTTTTCAGGGTGGGTTTTTTTTTTTCTTCATTTGGTTGGTTTTTGTGGTTTAGGGTTTTGTTTTGGTTTTTTTTTTTACTTAGGGAGATTAAGTATCTGAAATGGTGATTAGGCACCTAAAAGGCTTAATTACTAAATTTCCCTGAGTAGGCATGTGCAGAACTGACTTGCTGCTTCCAAAGTGTTTGCCATGCATCTTAGGTGGAAAAATACCTACTCTGTTTCATCTGAATGGCTAGCATGCCTATTAGATACAGCCTCCCACAAACCCCATGTGGGAGTCTGAGCAAGCTTGAGTCCTGCCCCAAGACAGAAGTCTTGGAGAATTGTATTAGTAACCAGACTGCTAGGTAGTCCGTGGGATGTTAAGTTCCTATTGAAGCTGCTCTTGTTATGTTAAATAATTTATATAGGGCCAGTGAGAAGGAAAGGAATTGATTTTGGAGCCAGCTTGTCTGTGTATGCACTGCAACGCGAGGGTGAGATTGAAGTGTGCAGAATGCAACATCTGTAACAAGGAATGAGGACCACTTGTCCTAGAATATCCAGTAGCCTGGTGGGGAAGCGCTTGAGATGTGGGAAGCCTGTGTTGATACCCCTGCGACAGTAAGGGCAGATTTGAGAAGAGGTCTCCTATCACCAAACCTACGTTCCCATCCTGGTCGCTGGGTTACTATAGAGGAGGATGGAGTCTTTTTGTGAGTGTCTTTTTACAGTGTGACTTAGCTATCTAGCTTCAGGAAAGAGCTCAGAGCTGAAAGCGCTGGGTACAGTTGGATGGCTGCTTCTGCAAAGGCTGTGATCCTAACCAGGGCATTTCTCTCCAGCTTTGACAGCTGCTTGCTGGATGTCAAAGCGTTAGCCCTCTCCCGCTAGGACTGGTACCAGATGGTGGTGTTGTGACTTGTGAATTCTGCTGTGAACTTATCCCTGAGAAAACAGAAGCTACTTCTTTAAATATTGTACTGCCTCTATCCCAGAGAGATATACCACTTTAGTGAGATCCTGTGTCAAAGATCTGTTAGGGATCTAGAAAATGTATTGACCTGCAGCAATGAACTCTGTTTAAGTAAACAAACGGTGCAAAAGCAGCCCTGGGACCTTGCACGATGTTGCTGTGAAGGTCTGTCATAGTATGAGGCTGACGCAGGTCTTCTGAAGTGCCTGTATATCCAACCCCAGGACTGCTGAGCTATTTTCCAAAGAATGCTGAAGCGGATTAGAAGAATACCTCTGAATTATATTGCAAATACATGGCCCTAGTTTTAATGTGTACCTGTTTATCAGCAGTTGATGATGGCTGTGCTACCTAGTGGCCACAGGGCCTATGAAGGGGATTTTTGGCGCTGAGTACTTCTGATTTTCTGTTAGCTCAGGCAGTAGGAACTGCTTATTTTGGATTCATATCCCAACAGGATGTATCCATCATAAAAAATATGAAGCAATTTAAAATTGCAGAGACTGATTTAAAGCTGCTATGTAGAGCACTAAGAGGCTATAGGAAGATGCTCTTGAGTTGTATGAAGAGCTAACTGTACAGTGCTGTACCAACACAAGAATTTCTCATAGCTTGCAGTGTTCTCAGTGCTTATGTTCTTAAATACAGTCCTGAGGATAAAGTTGCCTGATGCCCTGGTAATCACTTTTGTCACTGCTGCATTCTCCCCAGGACTTGGCATGTGACTTAAATAATGTTCTTGTTTGTTTTACAGATTTTAGGTTGGCCTTATCATAGGGAATATGCACTGTGGTTGTTACCAGCTCTCTTTGTTCTGTAACAAGATGACTAAGTTTGTCAGTTCAGTATTGTATATTGCTGTGCTGATGATCCCCTTCCCATGAATCTCAGCTCAGCTGCTGCACGCTACTTCAGTTCATGCTAAATTTGCAATCTTGACTTCATTGAAGTGGAAAATTGGCTTGCTTGTCAAAAACTGGTAATACATACAAAACAATCCAGTACTTTATTTTTTTAGCTCAAGTCAAGGCTTATGTAGGCCTAGCGAAAGTTTCAGAACTTCCACATTATGTGAGCAGCTGTTTATAGCATGCTAACCTTGTTAAATATTGAAGAGTTTAGATTGACTCATATTTGTGCATCATTTTAGTGTAGTAGTAAACAGCAGTATCCATCAAAGTTGAGCTTAAATGGAAAAGCAAATGATCTATGAATTGATTTTTGGCGATAGATTTGTTGTAGGGGGTTTTTTGTTCTATGCATTCTGTCATAGAAGCTGACCATCAAACTTGCTCCACAAATCTGCCACAATATTTAACAATAAATTGTATAGATTTATCCTGAAGTATGCTAACGGCATCATTCATTGTGTTGTTCACGGTCAATTGCATGTGAATCCACTTGTCAGGGGAAGGATACAGCATTAATTACCACATTTTACACACGCCTGCAAGGAGGTTGGTTTAGTTATGCTATCTTCATGCCAAATAAAATGGACTTTCTGCTCTGGGACTAGCAAAAGGGCGTCTTACATCAGGACTTTTTACACAGGAAGAATTTGTACTGAATGTATCTTTCCCCACTTCAGTTCTTTTAAAGATAAAAACCATGCAAAATAGCATGTGATGCTTAAAATTAAAGCAAGATCTCTATGCTTTTTAATACAGTAAATATTTCAAAAGCTTTTTGCATACTGCATGCTGTATGACAGAATTTGTCTGACAGAACTTGAACCTGCTGTCTTATCCTATGGCCCCCCACCTCCCCAGTAAAGTATGCTTATGCAGAGGATGGGACCTTTCTAAATCTCTTGTACTGAGCTTTTTTTTTTTTTTTTTTTTTTTTTAAGTTGTATGGACTAATGAAATATTCATTTGGATAGAAAGAAGGAGTGATTATCAATCTCTTCTGCAAAAGTCTGGAGTCTGCATTTCCCTATGTTTGGTCAATTCCTTGGCTTTGTTAGTGCAGTCACCTATCTACCTCTGGCATGTTGTACCTTTTACTGTCCCTAAATCAAAGTGTTGGTGATAAATGTTTGAAGTCCCATGGAGGCTGAAACTTAGCTTTCACTGTTGCCAATCTTGGCTGTTAAAAATCAAATAGGAGATCAGTGCTGTAGATTCTTGGCATTAACATATCCCAGCCAACCACAGAGCTTTATCCAATGAAGATGTCCTACAATTATAACAAAATATAAATTCTCAGGTTATTGTCAGAGCTCTTGAAAACTTTGTCTATGCATGGACAGGAATTATGCTCTCAGATAGCCCAGGATTTTGAAACTTTCATCCATAGTGTTTCTGCCAGGTAAGGTTCAGAGGCTGAATTCTCCCAACAGGATCAACAGCAAGAAGGTTTCCTCTTGAAGGAGGATACAGCAAAGCAAAGTACTTATAACTTCTGGTTTGGTGGTGGTTGTGAAGTGTGGAGTTGGTTGGACCAAATCAGAATGATAGGCTATTTCAAAGGAAGGGTGAGGCATCATTTAAGTAAGCAGCAAGTTGTGTTTATAGAAAGGCAATCTTTATCAAATGTATTTAGGCTGGCATTGCATGCTGTAATATACTGCATTTTATGGTAGCTTCCAGGCTCCCATTTTGCATTCCTGAGCTACACCGTTTTAAATGTCTCCCAAAAATCTCACAGAAATGCCTCCAGAAAATCAGATCCCTTCTCAGTCTAGAGTGAGAATGTAAAAAATGTGGACTCCGTATTTCCTGTGGAGCCCCATCTGGACTAGCACAGCAGCTCTCTGTTGGCTCAGGATAATTGAGTGGTTTCCTGACTTGCCCTCGGAAAGGCATCTTTACTTGGATAATCTCTTCATTTCTTGGGCTGCATTTTAATTTGGCTTCCATTTGATTTTCATGTTTTATTTCTTGTTTTCGTGCCTGTGGTGGGTTGACCCTGGCTGGATGCCAGGTGCCCACCAAAGCTGCTCTATCGCTCCCCTCCTCAGCTGGACAGGGGAGAGAAAATATAACGAAAGGCTCGTGGGTCGAGATAAGGACAGGGATATCACTCACCAATTACCATCACAGGCAAAACAGACTTGACTTGGGGAAAATTAGTTTAATTTATTGCCAATCAAATCAGAGTAGGATAATAAGAAAATAAAAACTAAATCTTAAAAACACCTTCCCCCCACCCCTCCCTTCTTCTTGGGCTTCGCTTTACTCCCGAGTTCTCTACCTCCTGCCCCCACAGCGGCACAGGGGGACGGGGAATGGGGGTTGCAGTCAGTTCATCACACCTTGTCTCTGCCACTCCTTCCTCCTCAGGGGGAGGACTCCTCACACTCTTCCCCTTCTCCAGTGTGGGGTCCCTCCCATGGGAGACAGTCCTCCACGAACTTCTCCAGCATGAGTCCTTCCCACGGGCTACAGTTCTTCACGAACTGCTCCAGCGTGGGTCCCTTCCATGGGGTGCAGTCCTTCAGGAACAGACTGCTCCAGCATGGGTCCCATGTCACATATGGGGTCACACACGGGGTCACAAGTCCTACCAGCAAACCTGCTCCAGCGTGGGCTCCTCTCTCCATGGGGCCACAGGTCCTGCCAGGAGCCTGCTCCAGCATGGGCTTCCCACGGGGTCACAGCCTCCTTCGGGCATCCGCCTGCTCCGGCGTGGGGTCCTCCACAGGCTGCAGGTGGATATCTGCTTCACTGTGGACCTCCATGGGCTGCAGGGGGACAGCCTGCCTCACTGTGGTCTTCACCACGGGCTGCAGGGGAATCTCTGCTCCGGCGCCTGGAGCACCTCCTCCCCCTCCTTCTTCACTGACCTTGGTGTCTGCGGAGTTGTTCCTCTCACATCTTCTCACTCCTCTCTTCTCCAGCTGCAATTGCTGCTGCACAGTAACTTTTCCCCTTTCTTAAATATGTTATCCCAGAGGTGCTACCACCATCGCTGATGGGCTCGGCCTTGGCCAGTGGCGGGTCCGTCTTCGAGCCAGCTGGCATTGGCTCCATCAGACACAGGGGAAGCTTCTAGCAGCTTCTCACAGAAGCCACCCCTGTAGCCCCCCTGCTACCAAAACCTTGCCACACAAACCCAATACAGTGCCTCCAAACTAAAAGCTGCTGATAGGCAGTAGGTTTGTGTTTCTTGCTGCTGTTTTTAAAAAGACTAAGTAAAATAATTTTGGGAAGCATCAAGTGCTTTACATATATATATATCATTTTGTTGGTGAGATTGTCATTATCACAATATCCTTTTACTAGGGGTATGCACCGTAGCTGAAATGTCTGTGGAATGTTTTGCTTAGTACAAACTGAATGTTGCATTTTACTGTTTTGCAAGGTAGTGGTTAACCTGACTTCTGCTGATGTCAACAGAATTTGGTTCATTCAGGCTTGGCCATGGAATCAGCCTTGTTTAAGATTTTTATTAGTGACCTTGGCACTAATGTTCAGATGATGTAGAGTCGTGAGATAGCATCAGTACAGAGGAGGAATAGACTAATGTAGGAAGAAATTAGTTATCTTTATAACATTGAATAGAGGACTATATAGGGGTCATATGTATACAACCAATAACAAGAATTTTTGTCAGAAACTTTTCAACTGGAGAAACCAAAAAGGAGAGACACCTGAGTGCTTTGAAGGAGGAGAATGAACTATTGTCATGACATAGCCTTGAGTAAGGCAAGTGCAAGAAAAGGATATGTGAGGGGAGGTGGTGGGCAATGTGCTGGTGAGGCCACCCTGGCAATGAGTGTGCATTTTGCTCAGCTTTGACAGGGCACGGAGCTGGGTGCTCACCACTCGCAGCAGGAGTGATACAGCTGCCATGTTAAAAAAGGAAGCAGTGAGGCAGGCTGCCCGCCTCTTGTTTTGCTGCTGCATACTGATTCTGCAAAACCTACTGGGGACAAGAGTTGGAATGTGTTCCCCTTAGACAGGGTTTCTGGGGTGCATAAGGTATTGGAGCTAAGCACTGACCCAGGAGATTTTCTGTCTCCAATATTTAAGTTGCTCCCAGCACTGTTAAGAGTGAGTATTAATGGTTAACGGGTGGCTCCAGCAGTGGCCTAAGCCCCTGCCTTTCCGCGTGTAATGTAACATCTCTCTCCATGCAATGTGCTTGTTTCAGTATGTTTCAGGGACAAGGTTCAATTCAAGAACACAAATCCAAACTATTACAATGACATTATGCAACAACAAACGGTTTCCAGTGATATGTTGTCTGTGGAGCACGTTAGAAATACCATTTCTAACTTCCATGCTCTGAGCGCTTGGAAGGTGGTTTCCAGAGAATTAACAAAAAATGTACCCATATATTTGGGGCTTATTATGCAGTGCTATGTTGTGGTATTTTACAATGTTATCTATTTGGGCTTTATGTGTACATTGTAATACTTATGAAGAAACTGGGTTTCTCTCTAAACTTAAGGTTCCTGAAGTATTGGAAGTTTTGTGTGTCAGTGGCAAGAAAGAGAATGCCCAGTAGACTTCTAAACAGTTGCACGTTTTGACCATTTGAAATAGTATAGATAATTTTATTGTAGAATATACACTGTAATGACTAGTGGATTAAATAGCAACAGGTCTTATTTGGTCACTTAGATGACAGCAGAAGTGGGAGGAAGAGGAGTTATTATGCAAACATATCAATGGAAACAAGTTCCCACAAAAGAAGTGGAGATGACTGGAATGTGAGAAGGGGCCTGGCTGTTACCTGTCTGTCTTACCAATGTCTGTGGTTGATGATGCACAGAATGGAAGGATACTGAGGTGGCCATTGAAAACAGGCGACAGTACAAGTGAGCAGGAGCGTTAAATGGTGCCTCTGTGAATTGGACTTAATTCTCTGTTCTACTCTTGAGACCATTCTTTTATAGTCACGCTTGGAGCGATTGAAGATGCGGTACTTCTGTTCTCCAGCAGCACTAACTCTAAGCTACTGGTCTAATGTAGGCAGAGAGCAGGAGGGAAGCAAAACATGTCTTAGTTCCAGTGCAGATCTACTTTGCAACCCCTGTCCCAGCCCACGGGCTTTTGCTCCCCAGGCACTGCTTGAGAGCTTTATGATGGGAGAATCTTACTTGAGTAAAGCCAGGTTGTCCAAGGATCTGCACGTAGAAGGTAAAACTCACCTCCTCTCAATGACTCTGGTGCCAGCTTCTCCATAGCACAGAGCTATTGTTTTGGACAGTGAACATCGATGACTTGCATTTGCTTAGCTTTGCAAGACTTCAAGTAACATGCAATATTACCAAATCTCTAGTAAATGCACTCCTGTCCTGATTGTACTTTATAATTTCAATTTAGTGGTCTTGAAAGCTGCTTTACTATTCCTGGGTCACTGACAACCCTAGTGTGAAATTATCCAAATTGCACACCTGTGTGTACTTCTGCACTTCCCAAAGAGTGACTCAGGCTTCTCTTTCAAACAGTGCAATTAGTGTTTCTTTCAGGAAATACCAGTTTCCTCTGGTGTTTATTCCAGTCCTCTGCTTCTTTGGATTGCAGATGCAGAAAAATAAATAAAAGGGATTGACACGCTTCTATGCAGGAAGGAAAACTGTGAAAACTAAGAGGGATTCTTTGATATATCAACCATGAGCTGGCAAATACATCAGCCATGAACTGGCATATAGCTGTGACAGCTTCAGATAAATTCAGGCGAGTAGTATTGCCAGTGACTGATTTTTACTGCAATTAACAGGATTTGGGACCAGCATTCTGGCCATGATGGGAGTACTGGAGATGTCAAGTGATTTGATTTTTTTTTTTTAATATTATTTTTTCAGATTTTTTTTCAGCTTCCATGTCTCTGTTTCCTTGAGCAAAACAGCTAAGCACAACTGATGCAGCAGACAGATATGGTTGTCACTCTTCTCACTACTCAAGGTACTAGTACCTTGAATAACACTTGAGTTGTTCTTCGTTACTCCTCTGGCACTTAGCTGCAGAGAATTGCTGTTGGATGAAGGAGGGAAGAGAGATCACTGCCCACTTTCTCTCCCTTTTCCTTGTGCTGTGAGCTTTGGCAGGGTTCTCTGCGAAGGGTGAAGGGAATGGGAGCCAAAGGCACAGTAGGTATGGTGCAGGGCAATGCCTGGGAACAGTATCATCAGAGAGGTGCAAAACATGTGATTTTTTGATATATAACAAGTGATTGTTTGGTCCTACCTGTATTTAGACCTGTATTGCTGCTGTGGACTCTATGTACCCTATTTGCCATTAAATCTTTGTCTTTTGGAAAGCAGTGAGTCTTTGCACAAAATATATTCACATATTATATCTAAAATATAATATGTTTTATATTATATTTTAGGTGCAGGGCTGAAGGTTCAAAAGCCTGTTCTTCAGGTAGCCTTCCAGAAGGAGGTTCAGGAGATGTTAGGCTTCCTGTTAAATGCAGAGAAGAAAGGCAGAGCCTGAGTCCCGCTCCCAGAAGTCAGTAAAATATTAAACTCTGCTGGATTTCCCATCTGTACTTCCTTATCTGTATTTCAGTTTCTCATTCAGTCTAATAAGTACTATTTGGCTTAAGTATATCTTTCAGAAAGGCATCCAGACTTGCCTGAAGACATCAAGTGATGGAGAATTCACCACTTTTCTTAGTTAATTAATGGAAAGGAGTAGTTGATGAAAGACTGATTTATTCACTGGTTCAATTGCAGCTGGAGAATTTATTGCCTGTGGTTGATGTGAAAAAGCACTGCCTTTATTTCTGAAAGAGCAGCAATGTGGTAACTTGGTTTGATAAATACTTGCGTTTTAATATCATCTGCTCTAGAAGACAGACTAGAGTTCCTAATATACGGTAGTTACTTTTCTGGAGATATAAAGCAGAAGTAAACCATCGTGGCTGGTAAGTTGCATCTAGAATGTTTTTATATCATCAGAGAAATGGGTAAACATCAGGGAATTTTGTTTTGAGCATGAGCCTGGAAAAAAACCCCAACTCTAACCCAAGAATCCTTAGCCTCATGGTATTAAGTTTACATAGGTACCACATCACATGGAGTGTGATGCATCAGATGTGTTCACCCTGGTATTCCAGCCACAGGTAAAAGGAACTCTTGTTTATCACTTTATATGCTATTAAATCTATTTTCATGAACATGTGGTATCTTTGTGCTTCAGGATCAAGCTACTGGTTATATTTGCGAGTATTACTCTGATAGTGCTTGATTATAAAGTTTCCATTGCTTCTGTTTGAGTGTTTATTTTAAGAATGACTAGTATTTTTTTGTAACTTTGCAGAGTACAGATGCCAATTCAAATGTGAGGAAAAGAACGAATGCCATGGTACAGTCTGAAGCTGATGGTGGGAGCCGAATTGACACAAGGCACAGCTCCATCCAGCCTCCCTCTGTAGCTCAGGGGTCTTCTGACATTACACCCCGCTCCCTTTCTGCATCAAGTCCCAACCCTTTCACACGCATCAATGCATCAGAGACATTATCTTCTGCAAGAGCTACCCCTCCAGCTCCTCCTTCTACCCCAATTTTAACTGGATTTGTATCCCAGCATGCCACAGCTGGATCCCCTTCCATTCAGCACTTGCTTGGATCTAGACTGGAGCAGATTCAGACCACCACACCTAATACATTAGGAGCATCTGCAAAGCCATCTGCTGTCACACCACCTGCTCCCCCCGCCTCCCACTCTGGCACGAGTAAGATAGACAAATATGCACGCATTTTATTTCCTGTTACCTTCGGAGCATTTAACATGGTCTACTGGGTGGTGTATCTATCCAAGGATACCATGGAAAAATCGGAAAGTCTAATGTAGTTTTGCTGCTATGTAGTAGTTCCTAAATTATACTCACATTTGATGCAGAGTTTCTTCTTTTGAAACTATTTAAAAAGGTCAATAATTCTTATTTATAAAAGCTGTGTGCTACTTTCCCATTGTAAAGGCTGGAGTTATTGGGGATAATTAGTTAACTCCTATCAGAGTAATGGGTAACAGATTTGTCTTCCTCCCTTCAGCTAGCAGTGAACCATCACTCTCTTCAGACAGACTACTCTGGCTACACAGAACTTGCCTTTGGGAGGAACATGCACCTGAAACAAAGGCAGAGGTGCACAGCTGTGCAGTGGAACACATCTTGACTGCTAGGAGTATGCATGTTGATTATTACAAATCCCTGAGGCACCCAGCGCTGCTGTCTGGACACAGCATTGCATTCTCGGAGTGCAAGGTCCATGTCTTGAATATTTTGATAGTGCTTGCTAGAAAAGGACTTTCCCTGCTAGATTAAAATTGGCAGAATGGGAGGAAGAAAAGGAACAGTGGAAAAAGAGAAGGGAGTCCAGCCTTGGGAGAGTGCAACTCCAGAAAAGTTATGCAAAGGAGTTGTAAAGCTCCATATATTTTTACTAAGCATTATTTTGCGTTGCAACCTGGGAAATTCTCACTTCAAAATAAGAATGAGTGAACCTTGTAAAATCTGAAATCTGATGTAATTCTCAAAATTGGAGTTTTTTGTTTGGTAAGGTGATCTTAAGTGTGTGATTCTTCTTTGACCTTGCTGACCAGCTCGAGTGGATTTATTCCTAAATTACATCCATTGTGGTAGATGAGGACCAGGTGCACAATGTTCAACTTTTTATTTGAATTCTTTATTCTTTCTTTGGATGCTTTGGGGTTTGTTTTTTTTTCTCTCCCTCCCCCCCCCATTTTTCAGTCACACTCCTCTGATTTCCTTTGAACACATATCCCCCCCCACCCCCTTTATGTAATGTTTGAGTCAAGTTAAATTTTCAACACAGTTTTAAAAGTGGCTTCAAAATTAAGCAAAACAATTTTTCCTGTGCTTTGATGAGCATGGCTATGGCACGTCTTTGAGTAAAGAGAGATGCCCTTTTGTGAAGGAATGCTGTGACATAAATAAGAAAAGAAAGTTTCTAGGTGGAGCCTGGGGGAAAAAAGTTTATGATCCGTTTGTTTCTCTTAAACTATGGCATAGACAGGCAGTTTTCCGAGCAGCTCAAATTGCAATATGCAAGCAGGCAACTTTAATAAAGAACTGAATAGTTTAAACCTGATAGAAATCTTGATCAGAAATGTTCTTTTCTCCAGAACGGGTGGAAGATATGCTGGCGATAAATCTAAAAATGTTTGTACAGATCCATCTGGCTAGGCAAATGGTTAGCATTTCTGCGCAGGTGACGAGTGGAAATCAAAGGCCAAATTCTCAGCTGTGATCTGGCTGTGCCTTAAAAGGTTTGGACTAATCCTTAGCTTCAGTTGATTGGAATAGCAGATTGGTAGCCTATTGTCAACGTTTTATGCTAGGGGACAGATCAGGTGAGTGTTGAGTGGTTCTGTGCCCAGGTAACGATCAAGTGACTGATGGAGATCACAAGCAGGTGGGGTAATTGAGGACATGCATGAGACTGCCCTAGACTATGTTGGGACAAGAATCAGAGTAAAAAGACCTTGTAATGGTGAAACTATGGCTGTATCTCTGTGCCTCTTTCTGTCTCTCCAAACCTTTTAGCCAGTTCATCGCTGAGAATCTGTCCTTTAACTTACAGGACCTGGGAGACTGCGAGAGATGCGTACTACAGCGTGTAGTATGGATCCCAGGCTGCTATTTCATGTATAGCATTGGACTGTCAATGATGGGATGCACAGGATGTGGGAATGTCTTACGTGACTTTCTTATGATGTGGTGATATAAACAGTTACCTTAGTCTTTTTTTACTTAAGTGATGCTCTCAAAAGGCCAGGTATGGTCCTTTCCTTTTTGTCTTTTACATCTAGAAGAAGTCTGAGGTTACAGTGCTCCTTAGAAAACCATTACACATGCCATAGCACAGAACTGGAAATGAAGCACCCATGGAAGATGTATAACTGCAGTAGTTTGCATCTTTGGATGTATCTCTAGTTGCTGTAGCTGTTTCTTCCCTCATTTGGTCACATTATTGCAGATTGTCAGAATAGAAGATAATATACAAGAGATTATTTATTTTGTTAAGCCAGAAGAAACAAAGCTAATCCTCTGGCAATTATTGATCATAATTGCACAAATGATACAATATTTCTAGTATGAAGAACGATAGCCTTCTGTGTTGAGAGCCTAGTGTTTGTGCTAGAAGTTACTGAAATTACTCTTTGCTTTCCTCTATGATGAAAACCAAGGATGTTTTCTCTCAGGCAGAGCTTTAAACAATTCACTAGAAACAGCTGTCTCTTCCTTCCACCCATCCCCGTATACTGATTGTATAATCAGCTTTTTCAGTGCATTGTTCAGTAGGATCAACACTGGTTCAGGCTATTTGACCAAGATTGATCTAAATGTGCTACTTGGATTAATTTGTAGTTCCTGTTTCATTTTAAAGACTTATAAGGAGGAAAAAAGGATTGAAAAAATTAATAGATTCCAAATATTTATTTCTGTGCTTCCATTTTGGAAGAAATTTTTAATGATACCACAGAAAAAAATCTATTTTTAATCTGTCAGTGTATTTCTGAAGTACCTTCCAACACTTGCATGCCTACATTCAAAATGAGATATTAAAAAACCCCCTCATTATGAGTCTAGGACTAATTTATTGTACTGTGCTACATTTTTGTGTTACAGCATATGAAGAAATTACCGTAACTAGCTTTCCGAAGTACCTACGGACAATGCAAATAGGAATTTATTGTTAACAGTGGTTCTTCATTATATTTAATCTCCTTGTAGAGTGATCAGAAACAGTAAAGAGCCTGCAGTATACTCAGTAATACTGGCAGGTTCTGAATACTGTGTAATTCAGAAGCACAAACAAAAGCAGGAATATGCTAAATATAGTGGCCCAAACGTTCAACGCTGCTAACTAAAATCCTAAGGGAGAATGTTGCAGGTGTCATTTCAGTGACCAAATGGCTTATTAGGGATGAGTTTGAGTGAGATGAACTCTACAGGAGCTATTTTTATTTTTTTTTCTATTGGCTTTGTCAAACAATCTTTTTTTGAGAGTACCATAGTGATTTAAAACTAAGTAAACACTTCAGATAAGTCATCTCTATCAACAGGAAAGGAAACTGGATAGAAAGCCAAAAAATCTTACCAGGAAACAGAGATAGATCTCCACTGACTGCTGTTTCCTCGGAGACATTGTTACCAACAGCAAAACTCCCACAGATTGCAGTGATGCAGCCCCAACCACTAACACAGTCATTTGAGAAAACCAATTAAAAACTCAGCTCAGGAAGATTGCCTTCACAGGAACTGAAGTGTATTTTATAGTCAGTTGTGAGCAAGGTCAAATTTCTGTATCAGCCCACTATTAACAGGTTTCACTGCAATTGCGAAAATAATGAAGCCAAGCAAGGTGGCAAACCTAGACCCCAGCCCTCCATGGTGACCTGAGCTCTTAGAGCTCACCAGCAGAACTGGAGTCTGTTTCTCCTATAAAATGGACTCATCTCCATCAAATGGATGTTAGTGGTGCATTTCTTCTCCCACGTGTCTTTTAAGGGAAAAAAGTAGGCTTTGTAAACTGTTTAGTCATCCACTCTACATTACCCTGTGATCAGACAAGTAGACCATATGATAATTGAATGAAAGAGGTAAATAATTTAATAAGGAACATGATTAGAGCTTTTCTGTTAACGGGAGCTAAAAGTTATTGATTACAGAGTGTTGAAACGTAGCCTTTGGCTTCTCATCATTTTCATCATTCAGGATGGACCTTGCAAAAAATTGAGGAAACGAAGTAACTGTATTTAATAAGATTTAACCAGTATTTCTATAGAAAAGTGAATGAACTCAGCTTTTCAATATGCACAGAATTCTGTCTCCTTCCCTTTCTTGCGTACCTCCTGTATGTCATTTGGCTGCAGTGTACCTTAGGCTGTAGTACAGTGTCTGTGTGCCATGTGAGAACATGAGAGTATACAGTGTATATTTATCCAGTTTATCCAAAGCCTAACATTCCCATCTCCCTTTTGGTATTGGAAGTGGAGGGAAGGCCAGAATGGAAGAGATGACCACACAGGTTGTGTGAGACACAGATATTGGCCACCTGGGACATTTTCCCATAGATGCTACAGGAGATTTCCTAGGAGAATCTTTCTCGGTGTGAGAAGCTGGAGCACAGTTTCTGCTGTAGCACGCTCTCCCTCCAAATCCCAAAAGCTTCCAAGAGATCTATTTAGAAAGCAGAGTAGATCACGGACTTTGCACACTGGGCTCCAGAACTTTTGCTTGACCCAAAAGATTTAGGTGGAAAGAAATTTTGGTGAGTTTTTCCTTGTCTTCCTGGGGCTTGCCAATAGGGCTTGCCTGCACTAAAATAGATAGGCGTTGTGTGGCTAGCGCTGTTGTGAATTGCAATACAGACAGCTGACAAAAATTTGCCCTTGGTTTTATTTACTCCTAACATTGAATGACAGATTAGGAAAATGGCAACTGTAGTGTTGAGAAGCCTAGGTGAAGTGTAATGTTTACTGATGATATGGATAAAACCAAGGATGGTCAAAGTTGTAGAAGTATTATGGAACTGCAGAACTACGCAGCAGTAAGTTTGTGGCAGGTCAGTGGGAAGCGGGGAGAATAGAAGGTGCTTTTCTTCATAGTCTGACAAGCATAAAGCAATACAGCATAAAGTTGGAGGAGCAAAGCTCTATAAATAAAATTTCTTACTCAGTGAAAATGCAAAGGGTAAATAGCCTTATGGAGGTCAGTATTAACCACTCCACTCCCCCCAAACACCAAAAAACTAGGAAAAAAGCCAGGAAAAAAGAAACCAGTTAAGTGACAATAGCATCTTTTCTCCCATTTTTTAAAATTTTTTTATTTTTTCAAGACCTTATATTTCTTCTACTGTGTGATTCCAAGGTAAGTTACTTATATTTATGTTGTTGTAAGGACCTGTACTGGTATGCACTGAAATCAGTATTTGTGTTTTGTTGACTTCAGTGCACTTTAAACAGGAAGTTTACTGGAAGGAAAAAGGCACCATTTTGAAAGAGTCTGATATGCGTTAATTTGTACAGTTTTCATTAGTAGGTCTCTCCTGAGAGTCAAGATGTAGCTTTTTTGGAGAATATGAGTGTGGTGAGGAGTTTCAGCATGTTCTGAGTAAATCAGACTCTGAAAGTAAGTTTTTGCCACATCCCACGCCAAGTGAAAGTAGTGTGAAGTACAGAGCACTCTGAAAAGACCTCTCTTTGCTAATGTTATGGTCTGTGTTCTTAACTGGAGGGAAAGAAAAATGCAATTATTGTAAAATTGGTAGAATTTGTAAAACATACTTTGTTTTCACATGAATTAGACAATGCAGTAGGTATTTATTTCAGAATTGACTACCATTGCCTTCTAGTCCATAACTTAGTGCATCTACAAATATCTCTTAGACTGTCTTATGCTTTTTATCTTATTCCACTAGAAAGGATTTAAAAGCAAACCAGTTACTATCCACTGCAGTTCACTACTTTTTTTGATCATAATTCTATTTTCATTTTCTTGTGCAAGAGAAACTGAGAGCGTGATGGCTTCTTTAAAATAAAAATAACAGCAGCAAAAATAAAAAGCCTTGGAGATTCCCTTTTTAGAAAACCATCCAAACTCCCATCAATTATTGAATGCTCTTTTGAAATAATAGCATAGTTTTAGCATTTAAAAATACTAATGTGATTGCAGCCTAGATACATATATATATATATATGTATCCATTCAAATAATATGAATTCCCTGAATTGTAAGGGCAGCAGGCTCAAGATGCACTTACAAGCAGTCTTGTTTTGAAAGAGTACCTTTCTGGATGGAAAGCATCATGTGAGGTATGTATTTATTTTTTTTTTAATTATTATTATCTTCATATCTCTATTTTCAGGAAAAAGATCCTGAGAAAAAATGTAGTACTACTGAATTAACCCTCAACTAGCACAGAGATCTAGGTGATTTCCTGCTGGTGGTCTTGCTGTTGATCTCCTTCAGCATTTGCTGTGTGTTTTTCTGAATGTTTTATCCACGTCATTGCTGTTAATTGACACAGCACTCTGGATGATTTGCTGGCATAAAGAAGCATTTAAAGAAATAATCATTATTTGTGAATATGTTTTCATCCTTGGAAAAAACTTAACTGGAGGTTGGCAGAAGAAGCAGGTGACAGTATGAAGCACTCAGCTGGACTTCTGAGCTCAATGCATTACAAAATTTAGTCGAGTACTGCTTTGTCTTGCCTCATCATCTTGTCCTGATGGCTCATCTCCATGGTAAGTAAAGGTGCACAAGGATGGAGGACTCAGAAGTCAAGAACATGTGCAAGTATTTCTTCAAAGTGCTTTCAAAGCATGAGATAGTTAATCTTATTATTAACAGTAACGTCACAGTCTGCTTTACATTTGCAAGCTTGAAAATCTCCTGTTCTGCTAGAATGTACCACGTCATCAAATGAATAATAACATACTTTTCATAAATAGATGATTCTGTATGTACATGTATTTCATTTTTTATTAAGTTGTGGCAACATTCTCTGGCAGCAGACCAGTGGTGGAGATTTGGGGAGTTTCCGATAACCAGAGTTCTTGTAGAATTACATGAAAACATAATTTTGTTTCATAGGTGCATGCCTTTGCAGATCAATACCAGCAGTGCGTTCACTTGTGCAAAATCCTGGCCTTGAGTATTTAACCCATATTTGGAGGGCTCATGAAGCATATTGGGCAGGGCAGGACTCGGGGCGTGTTTGCTCTAAGAGGCTTCTGGATTGGAGCTGGCTTATGTCCTGCCATGCTCTGAAGCAGTCTGCACCAGACAGACCACAAGCAGAATCCATGTTTTTTGTTTTGTTTTTAAGACCGTGATTACTCCACTGTAAAACTGTATTACCGCTGAATGTAGTGCTCCCACCTTCTTCCTTGCTGTCTTGCTTTGTGTGGGGAGAAGTATTTGTGTGGTCGTGGTGAGCTGGCTGAAATAACTTGTCTAGCTAAAACCCAACTTTGTCTTGTTGTCTTTTGGCTGGTTAGTAACCAGCGGGATCAGTTCTCTGATCTGGCTCCCTGTCTTAGTGCTGGTACAAAGGAGGTGGTGAGGAGGCTGGGATTGATGTTTTGAGCTGGTTAAAGCTGGTGTGAAACCACAGCCTGAGGATTCTCATCCTGCCTCCACTGACATTAAAACAGAGGCTCTCTCGGACTTTTTTGAACATCAGGTGCTCTCTGTAGTCATTTTTCCTCCACAAAGGTGATTTTGTGAATTACATCAATGACAAATAATGGAGGAAAAAAATATAAGCAGGCCAGAATTTATGAAAGAGCCCAAATTAATAAAGTCATTTGAAGAGAGAGAAAAGGAAGAGAAGGGAAAACATGAGTAAGGATGAAATTTTTTTTTCTTGCTACCAAGCAGTTATTTTAAGATATGTCCTATTAGAGGTACTAGAACAGCATCTGGCAGGAAACAGCCTAGAAATAATTATTTCTTCATTATAAGTATAATGAGAAAGTAATAAAGAAAATAAGTTGCTAATGTCCTCTTAGAAACATTTGTGTTCCACTGAAGTTGTTTTCATTAAAAAAGGGTATTTTCATTGTCAGCCAGGAAGGATTAGGAGACAGAATGGTAAAAGGAAAAAGATTGAGTTTTATTAAGTATTACTGTTTCCCTCTGTTTTAGAGCATTTCTCAACCAAAAATGTAGATGGTAACATTTTTTTTTTTTCTTTCTGGGACTCCATATATTTAATTTTCAGTAGTGAAGCACTTTGGAACTTTTAGCATTTAACTTGCTTTATGTTTGAGACTGAATACAGAGATTGCTGCCTCTGATTTAATTCAGTTATAGAAGGAGAGGCAGGGAAAAAAAAAAGAAAAAAGCTTGCATTACAGTAACAGCCCGTTTTTGGAAGTATCATGCCTTCCTACTAAATCTGAAGACTTCATTCCTGTACCTGAAGTTGTGGGAGCTTTTTAGTGCTGAGCATTTCTGATAATCCGGTCAGTACTACAGCCTGTGGGCTGTGGCTGCATTTAAAGTAGACATACCTGAAAATGTACATCCACAACCTCAGCACTTGCACAATGTGCATCCCGTGAAAGGCAAAGATGCGTTTGTAACCCACCATATGGGTGCATGAGAGCTGTTACGTTGCTGATGTGGGAGAAGGTAGGAATCTATGGTCAGAAACAGGGGGGAGGAAGGAGAGTGAGAACGCCTCTTTCAGAGACGGTGCAGATATTGGATTAAGCCACTTACGAAAATACCCCCTAAACTCTTTTCCAAGTAGGCAGCTTAGGCATCAGCTGAGTGCAATGTGGAATTCAACACCAACTGTGAATCCTGCCCAAGGATCAGCACAGTTAATCTGTCCTCAGGTTTCTGATGCTGTGACTAGAAGACTGGGAAGATGTGAGCTAGCAGCTGCTGCCAGCTGAGAAGTATCTACGTTGCTGTGCATCCACGCTGTACCGTGGGGCATCAGGGTCCTCAGGGCACTGGGGGAGGGATGGAAAATGCTTTACTGGAGTACAAAATAGGGCAGAATGAAGCTGAAGAAAACTTCCTTCAGCTCAGCACTGCTGATACTCACTGTAACAGCACTGAACATCCCAAAGGAGGACCGAGGTGTATTGCAATCTTGTCTTCTCCTTGCATGTCTGCTAAATGTTCTGATATGGAGAGTGGTGGGAGTGACAAGTACATGTATGGTAATGAAACAGAGCATGCTTAGTGCTGCTGCCTGGTAAGTACCCACAGTCTGATGCCAGCAGTTTGTGGGCCTTCCCAGAAGCAGAACTGCATCGCAGATTTTTTTTTTGTAGGTATAGTTATTATGCTTCTACGACTTCTCCCGTGGCTTAAACATTGGAAAAGGAGTTTTCTCTTTGACGCTTATTTCTCCATTTTGTTGTATATTCGTGAAGAAGAAAATCAAGCTGAATTTTTCTCTAGTTTTGTTTGTTTATTTTTTTAAAAAAGAGGTTTTCTCACCTGCACACATGGAAATCACAAGCTCAGTTGTAAACTTTGGGAAGGTAGCAAACACTTCTAAGTCAACTTCAGGAGAATCTCTATGATTATTAAAAAGACAGTTTTTGTTTTCAAATAAAATCTCTCATTTGGAAAGTAGTTACAACTTTTTAAATGAACTGTAGTTTATAAAAATATTTCCTCTGTACTGAAAGTGTGAATTTTATTTGTAGCTATTTCACTTAGGAAGGTAAGACACAATGAATGTATGTGGGTTTTCTGTTAAGCTAGTTAATATATGTCATGGTGGGAAAGATGCTTAGCCATGTGATATTCAGTAGCCATTTCATAAATACATGGATTGTATTTTTTTTCTTTGGAGAATGTGAAGATCATACATAAACAGAAGGTGGGAGAATTTTGTAGAGAGATTTAAAAAGGCTACTTCTCACTTCCTATCTTGATACCATATGCATAAATATAGTGAAATCCGGTAAGAGAAAATACGTGAGTAAAAGAAAATACTTTCTTTGATCTTTATGATCTTAATTGTTCTTACTAAGTATGCGAGTTAACAGCTTCCCTATATGCTTCCAGGTTTTCCCTCTGCCGTGCTATGGGGGAATTGCAGAAGGCAATGCCTTCTCAACCAAGACCTAGGAATTTTTAGGTTCAGTTCATCAGTCCAGTCAGGAGGGCACTCGGTCAGTGCTGGTCTTGCTGAGTTAGGAATGTGGTTTCGTAGGTCTAAATTTAGTCCTGATGGAACAATCTGTTCAGCAGGAGAGGGTATCGCAGTTCTGGGTAAGAACAGCTGAGGCTGGAGACCATTAGGCATTTTGCTGAGGTAAGACATGAGAGTTGAATTAGGCTTAAGAGCCGCTCATTAGCTATTTAAAAACCCCTAAGTGTACAGTCTAAAAACACGCTTCAGCGTGTCCTGCTACTTTTGCACCATTTTGATTCGTTCCGGACCTGTCCCTGGCTTTGCTCCCTTGCTTCACAGCTGAGGTGGGGGGTGGCAGCTGCTGGGATGGTGTGGGATTTGCACGCCTTCCCTGCGGCTGCGGGCTTTCTCTGTGCCGAGCATCACCGGGGTGGACAGCAGAGCCTGGGCAGGGAGAGGGCATGTGCCCATGCCGGTGGTAGATAAAACCTGTCAAGCAGTGAGGTGCAGCAGGGGTAGGGTTGGAGTACTGAAGCAGTGGTCTTTAAAAATTGCTGTGTGGGTTTCAAGATCCAGTGTTAGTGAAGTGGCATAAAGCACTTTGGATGCTTGAAATACAAGTCAGTTGTAGAGCAGACAAAAGATTTTCTGGTTTCTAGATTTTCTGGATGAGTGCTAGCTCTGCCAGCCCGCTTATGCTGTGTGCTGCTGTGGCAAGGACCATTTGACTTGGATGTATGTGAAGAGTGTTGCATCACCAGCAAATATACAGAGCAGCGACAGTATGTTAAAAGCCTGGCTGCAGACACAGTATTTACTTGCTGGTAATAAGTAAATAAGCCCCCTAATAGTTGCCTCAAGTTCCTGTTTCTCTTCACCTTTACCTACCGCCCTTGTGCTCTGCCAATCCTGCCAGTTCTGATATTCCAAATTGCTGAGGCACTTCTGTGAGCTATTAAAATCAGTCCATCTAACAAATGATGTGGAACATCCTTTCTTTTGCTCTCTCAACTCACAGTGGTCAGAGAGGCAGGCTGGGAGATACTAATTTCTGTGTTAATTCAAAGTGTAATAGGTATACCACCTGAGGAAACAAAAGAAAAAGGGAATTTCTATGTGATGTGCAACAGCTGCTATAGCTGTGTGTAATTTTTAAGATGAAAAAAATAAAAAGCAAGAAGATGGTACTTACTGGTATTTTAATTAACTGTAAGCTTTTCTTTTCCTGTGAAGCCCTGTCCATTGCAACCAAAGCATTTGAGTTTAAGCTTAGACATTGTAAGGAATACTCCCAGTGAAAAATATGAAGCTTTTGAGGTATTTTTGTCTTTGTTTTCTGTAAAAGCCGTGGCATGCAGAAAATACACACTAAAGCAGCATAGTAGAAATGCTTCTTTAACACCCTCTTAGGAAAGTCCTAAATCCCCTAACTTCTCTGTCAATAATTCACTACTTCTGCAATATGTGACTGTCCTAGATGCATGTTGCAAGAGTTTCTGTGCCATGCCAAATTCTGATGTTTATCCCTTTGTATTGACTCATACGTGGGGAAAAACTGAAAGGAAATCAAAGCAAGGGAAGCCTTGGAGTTGAATTATTTTACACTATTCTTCGTGCACAATTTTGTTGGATGGAACAATGTGGCTGGGAGGGTTGGAAGAATCAGAGGTTAACTAAATTATTTGAATGCATATATTCAATGCTGGTCACCTGACTATACTAACAAACTTAAAAGGTGGTTTGATAGCTGTCAACTTGTTTTGCTATTGTGCAGCTTAACTGTTACCTTCCTGTATTATGAACATATATGTATTTGGAAAATAAATCCATCTTGCAAGAAAGATTGTGCAAAAAATTGTTCCTATTATACTCCAGTGTATATTGCTGATGTCAAATAAAATACAATTGTGAGAGTTCTTAAACAGTTGTCTTTCTAATTGTGGCCTGAAGCAGGAAAAGGAAGGAGTATAGTAAACTTCTTTGATATGGATCCTCCCGCAGTTATTGCTGGAACATCGATGTTAGCTAAATGATTCAATCAACCTGATGCTTTATATATGAACAGATAAAGGGATGGGTTTCATCAGCAATATGATGAATGATAATATATTGTATACTTTATTAAGATGGCACACCAGTCTACTGATGTATCATTGTCAAGATGCCTCACTGTGTTAATAAGCTAAATAAATTACCTTGCCTCTTTCACAGCATCAGAAACAAATAATACACATACTAGCAGTGCCCACTTTATTCTCTCTGTTTGTTTTTTTTTTTTAATTCCCGTGACTTAATCTAACAGCACTTACTCCTTGCCTTACCTGCCAACGGGCCAGTTGTCAGCTAATCTACTTCTTTACATGACCTAAAGTGATTTTCTAATATTCTGTGCTTGGGTCTGGTAAAGCTTTCATGCATTAAAAGGCATAGACTTGCAAAAACTGTGTTTCAGTAAGGATGAAAAATACGTAGCAATAAATATGTGTAGAGAGAGATGTATGGAGAAATCATTTCAGTATGCGCGGTGGCCTGTGCAAGGCAGGGACCCTCATTTCTTTTGCTAAGTATGGCCAGGACCATCAAATCTTTTTGCAGGCTGAGATGAGAACTGTCAGAATGGCTTACAGCACTGCAAAGTGCTGTAATTGCTGCTTGCTTCAGGCACAGATGTTGATGCCAAGAAATCTGCTGTGTTTGACAACCACAGCTAGTTCATAGATTGGGAGACTCTACATCCCTTTCTCCTGGCTTCTGTGGCTGTACTTTTTAAGGCTGATGCACAAATTAGTCATATGTGCTACCGCTGCCACTTAATGCTGTATGGCATGATGTTACCCCACATCCCACGTTTTATTAATGGCACTTGTATTGATTAGGCAGGCAATTCTGCTGTTAGGCTACAGATGAGGCCTGTTTAGTATCCAAGGAAAGTTGCCATTGACTTCAGTGGATGCTGGGATCAGGTTTTATGCAAGTCAGAACTCCAGCTGCTGGTGGTATAAGAGGAATTCAGTCTGCAGGCTGAAAGCAATTAGGAACTTTGCTCTGGGCTGGTGCAAAGCACATCCTAAATTCATTTTTCATACCTCTTCATGTGCTACAGTGTGATTAGTGTTTCTTGAGAGCACTAGGATCTGTTCCTGGTAGTTAGGAGCATGAGACTTCTGTTGTACGTATATCTTCAGTCTGAGTTGAAGGGAATTGAGCCTGGGTTTGCTGTCTGAGTGGTCTCACTGTGGGCCTGTGAAAAATCTGAGATTGAGCTGGGAATATGTGCTCTTGATTCCCATTAAAATGTTCTACTTTTATATGTAGCACTTAGTACTTCTCATAAGAGAAAAACCACAACCGAGGCGGACTCGGTTGGGGAAGTCAGGTTCTGGCTCTTTGCCTGCCACTGTCTTCTGCCCTTTTCCTCCTTCCTTTCTGCAGGGCTCGGTCTCACAGATGTATTCTGGGATGCTCTGTTGGAATGGTCCTGGAGAAGAGACAGGTAAGTATGCCATTATTTGAATAAAAAGTCCTGGTCTCAAATGCTGAATATTGCTGTTCATGTACTGAGCAGACTCTGACCTGGAATGTATTAAAGGTAAAACCAGCTCAGCCTGTTAGATGGTCTGAGATGATAAAAGTAAAATTGTCTAGGTAACCAACCAGATGACAGCTCCAGATAGAAGTGAAGGAACACCTGGGAATAGGCTGGATGTAAGCCACGTGGCTTTTCGTAGCTTATGCTAGCAAGTGTCATGTCAGGATGACAGCCAGCGCAGGCACAGAGAGACAGGCAGTTGTATTGACTTCACCTTGGGAGAGAGAGCACAGCTGAGTGAGGCTGGAGGAGAAATTCAAGAGACAGGGTGAAGGGTAGTCCCAGTGTGAGAGTGGGAAGGAACTGGTCACAACCTGATGTTATTAGGTGAGGGAAGATGAAGGCAGGAGTTGACGTGATTAAGCCAGCAAGATTTAGAGAAATTATATATCAAAGGCTTGTTTTTCAACTGCGTCAGAAAGTGATGCTGAAGGGTAGTCTTTAAGAGGAGTAGAGGACTTATCTGTATTGCTGAGCTGGCTTTAATGCTGATGAAAGCCTTTGAACAGGAATTACGTTGCTGCCCGGAGGGATGGTGTGAAAGGAATCTTCCTGGAGAGCTAGCAGGTGTGAAGCTGTTGGGACAAGATGCCAAAGGCGTTCTAGGATGGGAAATGTGTCCAAGTGTACTCACTGGTATTTATTGCAATTTTGGATATGTTTTCTGTATGACTTTTTCTGTTTGCCCTGTGGAGATTTTTACTTTCTCAACTGAGAAAATTTCATTTCAAACTACAGAAAATTCATTAAAAATGTATTGAAGTATTTTCTTTTTCAGATGACAAGAAGCTGAATAAAGAGCTACTCTGAAGTGTCATTTGCAGCATTAGGAGAGCATGCCAAAACAATACGAACAACTCGGGGCTCCCTGATGGTGTATCTACTGGGTGGTTTTTTTTAAACTGATTACAGACTGAGGTACTTCTTATGTCCTTTCTTTACCAGGCTAATGGTTAGAGCACTTGCCCATAAAAGACCTTCAAAGACTCCTGCCCATTTTACAAGGTGTATATAGGTGCAAGCTCCCAGATGACATAAAATAACTGTAACCATAACATGAAGTAACCATAACCAGCAGGCCATTATAGCAAACGAGAAGCCCCATGGGGTCCCTTGAAGCATACTAGAAGGTGTTTTGCTTCAGGAGTCTGTCCAGGATCTGGAGTTGGCAAAGGTGCATCGTTCAGTTGCTGGTTCAGGAGGTAATTTCGGACACATTTTTCACAGTGTTTCTGGATCCCTTGTTGGAGGAACCTATACGCCCAGGGAGCCTTAGCACCAGGTAACATTGTACGTGGAGTACGTATAGGTAGGTGTTGGAGTGCCTACAGATGTTGCTGGATTTGGCCCTGAATACTGCTAAGATAGCAGCAGATAAAACAGTTTATGGCCTTGTAATATGGGAACTGGACTCAATTGAAGAGGCCCAAGTGTTATGTCGGTTGTACGGACACAGATCCAGATATAGGAGGACTATTTTTCCCCAGGAACACAACCATCCTGTGAGCTCCACCCCAGTTTTATGGCTAAATGCCATAGTGGTTTTGATACTTGGCTCAAAGAGAGACTTTGTAAGGGTAGAGATAGCCAGTTGGAAATTAAATCGGCCTGATTATTTGCATGGGTCTGGGCCTGTCTGAACGATTTTTGCTACTTTTTTACCATGCAATTAACTTTGATTCCTATATTTATTCTCCTTAATAATGTTCTTTGCTTTTATGGAAACCAATTACATCTGTAAGTTTAGGCTGGAAGTTGTGCTTGTGTTTTTTCTAAATTTCCAGCTCTAAACAGCATTGCACCTTTGTTATGTGATTCATTGTGGGCTATAAAGCACAGCAGTGCCTTGGAGATAGTGTGTGTAGGCTCTGCTTTGTATGTTGAGCTGAAGGTTGAGAAGATGGGATGCCTTGGTGCTGCAGAAACAGGCCCCTACCAGATTCCCTGGCCATCATGTGGGAAGAGGTGTTTGAGGTCTGCTTCCATGCTCTCCATGTGGCTCCCAGCCTCTTTAAAGCAGCTCTATTGTCTGAGAGTCACTGCAGGTGGCATTACCCTAAAGCCCCTTTTCAATATGTTTTAACTTCAGCATATAAGTTTGCAATAAATATCACCTTCAGAGAGCAAGTGTGATAAATTTTATCCCTGAATTTGAGAAAAGATTATAACTGTTTGTGAATGTAGCTACATAAGTAAGGAAATTGTGTATGTCTGCTCCACTTCTCTAACTGCAAGCCTCTCTTTCTGTGATTTTAAGAGCCTGGGATCATATCAGCATCTTGGACTTTGATAATTTTCACATCCACCTAGATTAGTTAAGATGTTAGTATTGATGCTTCCAAATATATTTAGTTATCAAACTTATGACCACTTGTAGATCACTGTATCTGTCAGACCTTTTTCAATCAGTTCTTGAATAATGCATGTTTTGTCTTGCCCTTATTTTCATAGGTTGTTGTCAATGAGCTGCATTCTAAAATATGAGCAATTAGACTTCTCTTGGACATGAATAAAATCACATGAGCATAAATGGCCATCAGCTTGCTATTGCAAGTGGTGATGGGGAGAGAAGTTGGTTTGGCAGATTCTGAAATCTGTGCAAAATACATGTGTCTGTATGCCGAGAAAGGTTTAGAAAGAGCCAGTCTCTAGTGGATTGTTCAGTTCTCTGTCCGAGGCATCTGTGGGCAAAGCCTAATAATTAGGTGCATCAAAACCTAGCTATGAAAACTTTTGTTCATGTTCTGTATGTGTCTTTTAAGTACTTAGCCATTGAGTGCTCATTGTGGTCATTGAAGCTCTCGCTTGGAATGCAAAAGCAGTGGATATAAATGCTATCAGTAGGGAAGAAAAATGCTGTCGTCAGAGGCAAAAATACAGAAGGTGTGCTGGAAACATAAGACCTGCACAATTTGTTAAAAAAAAAAAGCACTTAACAGCAACTCGCCAAGAGTTTTTAGCCTGGAGGTGACAAATGATAGAGATGTCCCACCGTAAACCTGAGCGAAGCCCAAAGGAGTGGTTGAGGAAAGATTAGGATATACTGTCTTCTCAGTGTTTCCCTTTGAGCCACCTCAGGATAGTCTCTCTCTAGCATCCTAGTCTCTGAAATGCCTTTTTGAGACCCCCTAGCTCTCTGATAGGAGCCAGGGATCCCACAGGAGGAGAACCAAGAGCCTCTCCTGTGAAGCTCTGGATTGCAAACCCTGGGCTAAGTGCTTGTCATCACAGCTTTTTGGATGCTGGTCCCCCTCAGCGAAATCCAACATCCAAACCTATAGTAGAGTTTGAACCTAAACCCAAGCAGATGCTGTTTCACGCTGATACCATTGCAAAGGCTTTCTTCCTGTGTTTTTCTCTAGGAGCGTGGAGGAGGAGAAAAGGGCAAGTGACAGGGAAGTAAAGGTGGGCAGTGGATGGGAGGGAAAGGCAATTCTATTCTCAGATAATTTTGGTGTAATTTGAACAATATAAAAAAATTGTTTTCCAAGGTACTTTAAGGTCTTGGCGTCACTGTTTTTATGTCTTTTTCTCTAACAAGTATGCTGTGGAATGCAAGTCTTGCTAAAATGTTTAAATTTGGTTATGTAGAGACTTGTACTGAGCTTCAAATTAAATCCTTGGTTAGGTGTCCCAGCGCACGCTGTGGTCGGGTTGTTCAGTCAGATGGGAAGAAATGACCTGTGGCAGCGACGGGTTACACGTGCTCAAAGCAAGAGCTGAGGGAATGAGCCTGAGCATTCTCTTGTTGTTTCAGGCAGCTTGATTTGTCATTACCTTGTTCACATGAAAGTCAAATTCATTGAGTAAATTATCTCATATAGTGTGAGCATCTCTTACTTCCATTATCATAGGAGCAGGGTGTGCTAAATTGAGCAAATCAACCAAATCATTACTTAATCGTGTGCTTAATTCATTGTCATGGATTTTCCCCATGAGTATTGGTTATGTCCTTGCAAATGCATTGCTGTTGCATTTCTCTGTAACCATTATTTCATTTTTTTCACTGTTCAGTTAATACATATTACATTAACATTTTTAAATATAGGTGACCTCTCAAGTAGTTAATTCAGGTTACAAATAGCTTTGTGTTATGTTATTAACATGTTTATTTAAAGAGTTTTCTAGGGAAACTTGTATAGAATAAAGCATTTTGCAAGAGTCATGAAGAAATGTGAGAAGTACAGAAAATATTTTCTACTGTGTTTGTGCTGGAGCTACTGAAGAGTGAGGTACAGATCCCTGCAATGGCCAGAGTACAGTGGTCCAAGGCCACCAGATTTAATCTCACATCCTGTTTCTTTTTTCAGTTAGGCTTTGTCCCATATACTGTTTCTGTTTTTCTCCTTCTCTGCTTTTCAGTTCCTGCCTTCCTTTGTCCAATGTTCCTCCCCGATCTCTCTTCATAACTAATTCCCTCAACTAACCTAATAATTGACTTCAATGGGACTTGAGGACATGCTTAAGTGCTCTCCTGAAGAAGGATGCTCTATTTAATCAGGACTGAAATTGTCTGTGAAGTAAATAACATTTATGAGGAGTTTTCTGAGTTATGAATAAATGCAAGAACAATTTGTTCATGTTCATTTTGTCACAAATTACTTTATTCATAAATTATTCAGGCAGCTAGATAAAACTCTCTGATACCTGGTGTGGAAGAGAAATAACCCCACTTATTCATTTAGGAGCTTTTGTTGGCATCCCCCAGTGCAGTAGTTATACTCTGCAGTCCAGTGTTTGGACAGTGAAACAAAGACATAGTTTTATTTCTTTCTTGCTTTTGCTTCTTCCTGACTATGTCTGTACTAGAAATTAAACACCTAAACTAAACTCTGGAGTGGTTTTTGCTTGCACCAGCTAGCCAAGTGGTTTCTGGACACAATTTGGGAGTTCCTGATGGGAGTTTTCTCAATACATAGTTGCCCTCACTGGAAGGCAGGAGAAGTAAATGGCATTACTCAGTTCAGTGCCAGCTGGCCTCAGCAGCAGGCAAAGGTCCTGGGCAGGTTTAACCTAGTAGCATAGATGCACCAGACTGCAGTGGGATAGAGAAGAGTCCTTGTGTTCCTTAAAGTAAAGGACTGTAATTTTACCTGGTCATTAAGCAGAAGCTGCAAAGGAGCTTCTTTGAGTTGAATTGTGGATGTATGGAGGGATGTAGCAAACTGTGTTTGTTGAAAGTAGACTTTTTAAAAAGCAGTTGCAGAGGAATACCCCACAGGGTTATAATAATTCTAGCTGAAGATCAAGCTTAACTACCATTAGTGGCACTGTATGCCATTAATACCTGTATTTCAAAATGAATTGACATGTATTACTGCAATTTGGTCCTTTGCAAATGCTTTTCATTGTCCAGGAAATAACCCTAACACATTCCCTCAATTTGAGATAAAGTCATTTAGTGTGTCAGACATCACAAGTAAATGATCTTGCTGGTGCCATCACATGTGATCTTCACAGCCTGTGATCACATCCAAGCAGTGGCATACAGATAAATCACCGGAGACACACCACACCTTATTCCACCTGGACTAACATGCAGTGATAGCTCCATGACTCATCAACCACATGGCCAAAGTGCACATATTCTAGATAAACTCTGCACTCCTTGTAGTCTTTCAGGTCTGACAGTAGACAGGCAATCCTTCTGGCCCTTGCATGCAGGTAGCTGATTTTGCTGCCTTCTTGCAGATGATCTTGCAGATCACTGGAGTCCATGTCATTGTCATTAAATGTAAGGGAAGCACTGGAGCTGTTTGGAGCTGAAATGTTTCACAGAGCTTTCTTTGACCAAGAAAGATGTCATAAAAAATGAAATTATCACAGATTTTTATTTTCTTCAGTGTTAAAAAGTTGAGCTTGAAAAACAAAGGCAATGATTGAAAAATAAACCTTTAAAACAGCTAAGTTTACAAGTCAACAAAACCAAGATTTTCAAATTTTCTATGAAAAAATCAGAAATTTTGTCCAGTTCTGATAGAAAAAGATTAAGAAAGCAACTGCCGAGTAGGGATGTGCATGCCTCATTTTAATAAACATGATCTAATGAAAGAATTTCAAGTGAGGGGTTGCATCAGCTTGCAGACTTGCAGGTGATAGAGAAGGATAGCATTCCAAATGTAAGAAAAGGAAGATGACTGAATCAAGGACAAGTATTGTTTTACTCTGCTGACCATCTGCACAGGTCTGTGACCCTGTACTGCAGAGACAATAAGGCTAGGTACCCTGCTTGTCTTGAAGTGCAAAGAGAGGATGGGAGAGTTCAGGTAAATAAGAATGATTCCTGACCCAGATGAAGAGCTTCAGGGTGACTAGGAGTGTTTTCTTTCTCTCTGGCAGGCAGCTCTGGATCTGACTTGCAGTCTTCGATTAAGTCAAGGAATGGGATTGTTTAAGCCAGTCTGATCTATATGTTCTTTGACACCTGTAATGGACTGATTTTTTTTTTCTTTTAAATTTAAATAGTTGAATGTCTGTGTCTGGTGTTAAGCATTCTGGTCCTGCCCAGCACCAAACCAAAGTTTAGGCATGTAAGCAGTGACTTTACAGAAGTATAAGCCTCATATGCTTGGCTGAGTCAAAAGCTCAGATAAATGTGGGATTAAACCTGTACAAACAATACATATTTATAGATTAATTGCCAGACTTTTGACCTGTACAAAACTATTCAATATAATGACATTGATATTTCCAGCAACTCTAGAATTAAAGACTAATTCCAGAGAAGTATCAGGTATGAACCTTCATGTTGTTTTAGGAGAAATTTAGTGGTTTGCAGATCTGGCTGTATGGATAGGTCTAAAGTATAGGGTACTGCAGGTATCAATACTTGTTATTAATAATAGAAGAGAATTTAAGTTAAGAGGAGGTAAGGACTGATAAATGTAGAATGGCATTGTGGCTGAAGAATTGCATTCTTAGATGGGGCCGGAGAAATGAATCAGCTTTAATAGCAAAGAAATTAGCAAAGGAGAAATAGTGTCTTGGTAAGTCAAATTTTTAGAGAATTTTTTATGTACAAGACAAAATTTAGAGCTATGGAACTAAAAAAAATCATGAAATGTCAAGAAGTGTGATACAATATGAAAAAGTGTGACCAGAAATTTACATCAGTTGGAGCAAATGTTTCCTAGTTTGAACTGAATAGCAAGCATATCTATAACATACTATTGCAGCACACTGAAAAATATGTTAGTTGCCATCTGGAAAGTTGCAGTGATTGCACTTTTTAAAAATTTCCTTCTAACAAGAAGCAATTTTGCAATCTCAGCTGTGGCAGAAATTATAAAGATGAAACGCTTCTTTACCTTTACTTAAATGATACATTATGCAAATTGAAAACAGCAATTTAAGGAAACAATTACATAAAGAGAACAGCTTTTCTGATCCTCGAACAGGAAATGTTAAGGGATAAAAAAAGCAAACCCTAAATGCTGTTGACTTCAAGCTATTACAGGAAAAAAGCTCGATACCTTTCTTCATTTCAGGACTTCCTGGCTCAGCAATTGCCAATACAGACAGTCCTTGTATAACATCGCTGATGTGAGGCCTTTAAAAAGCTGAGAACAAGTAAGTAAAGTTGTACACCTGCTGAAAACTTGAAATGTGAAGATAGTACTATTGAAAAAGTACGGGGGTAGTCAGGAAGTTACTTCAAGGGCAGAACTGAAAGCAGACTCTTACCCTGACCTAAATTACTGCACCCCCTTCACATTTATCAGCTTTTATGGGATTCATGGCTCTTTGCTGATAGTGTCAAACAGCTCAGTGCTTGATGGACACTCCATGTCCATCAGTGAGTGTTTTTTACTAAAAATTTATTTACGTCAGGCTTTAAAACTGAGAAGATGGTCAGTGTCTCTATAGCTGGGGAAAAACAGGGACGTTCAGGTGACGACAATACTGTGTCCCACTTCACTAATCCAGCCCTATCGTGTATTTCAGTGATTTTAAGCATGTGTTTACATCTTGTTGACTTCATATGCTCTCTTGATTATCTGTATGTAGAAGATTACCTTTTAGTCTTCTACATTTTGACTGGCAACTCAAACTCATGTGTTGACATTCACATAGTGAGGGAGACCTTTGACATTGGGAAAAACCTGCTAGCTGCTATTGTATTCCAGCACAGGGCTCTCTAGGGACTTTTTGGAGTCTTTGTCATTGCTTTTCCTTCTTAAAAAACCTGTATCAGAAATGTTTTAATGCTGTTGGTCCTGCCTTGGGTATGAGTCTGGATTAACTGATATCTTAAGGTCCATTCTTGAGGAAAAATAAGGTGTATTTCCTTTATTCAGAAAAAAAAAAAATCAAGTGATTTATTTTTTTAAAATTATCATCTTGATTCATATTTTTGTGAATATAGCTCCTTGTGTTTCTTAAGAGTTTGCATCTTTGTTATGAAGACTCCTGCTACTGTCTTTATCACACAGTGTGATTTGGTGACTGGCAGTTTATATGCCTGGCTTTTTTCTAATTCCATTCAGACTCTGTGTCTGTATATTCAGTTTTCTTAGGTAAAAATAGAGAGATTAGATCATTTGTATGTCAACTGATCAAAATATTTTTTTTTGTATCAAAATATAGTTTTTACAAAAGCTTTTCTTAGACTATGATGTTCTCAACATTGTTTTTAGTTTTTAACTGTGCTGCAGCTCAGTTTTACCTTGTTGAAGTAGTATGCGTAATGTCGTGGCGAGTGGTGAGACCGAAACCATGTGTCACCTAGGCAATTCAAATGATGTCCTCTCTTCTTTTCAAAAGGTGCAGCTAAAAGGTCCTGCTCTTCTCTTTTTGCCAGCCCTCCACCTGCACACCTTTCTGAATAAATAATTCAGCAGTAGAGTGATGGAGGGGGCTGTGGTGCAAGGCAGATGTGATGTCATAGAAGCAAAAGTTGCAAATGGATTAACTGAAGCTGTGTGCGGCAGTAAAAAATGAATATGAATGGTATGAATGTTTGGAGGTGGGGAATAAACCTGGACCCTGTTAGCTTAAAAAAAGACAGCTGTGATGTACTGGGGTCATGGCTGTTAATTGCCTGCTGTCATCACTACTGACATCACTGTATATTGGGATAAGGGACAAGAAGAGGTTGGGTGCATTAGTATCATATATTCTTGGAAATACACTTAACTGCTGCACAAACAGTACATATTTTTAGTTAGGATGTGTTTAGTATTTTAGACTATTATTATTTAGGGTTGTGTTTGTGTTTTCTTTATTTAGGGTTAGGTGCTATATCTTAATTGTCGCTGAAAGCAGAGTTTACTAGATAGATAGTTGTTTGCATGTAATCACCTGTTCTTCTGGCTTCCCTCTGTTTCCTAATATTATAATTCACTGTGTCGCTGGTTGAACATAGATTTGTATAAAGAGGTAGTGTGGTAAGCACTGAAAATGTGATAAAAGTTCTGGTAATAGAAAACATCCTTAGATTGAATTGACATATGTCAGTTCTCTTTAAATTTTGTGAGAACAAAAGTAGGTCTATAATTAAGATGTTCAATTTGCAGACTAAACTGTGAGATACAATGAGTGGAGAAAACTGAGCTGAAGACAAATTGAACTAAGAAGCTCAGAAATTGATGTGAAGATGATGCCTGGGACTTCCTTAAGAAAAGAAAGGAGAGATCAGGAAACTTGGGATTCAAAATATTGTAGAAAAGATACCTATATCTTTTTCAGTGAATAAACCTCTCAGAAAGGATTTTGGGAAGTATTTAGAGTGCCTTCAAGCAGTCAAAGAAAGGCTGAAGATTTAAGTAAAATGCCTTGGAGGTCAGAAAATGAGTGGGTAAAGAAAATTACAAGCAGTCAACCTCAGTTAGACATTGAAAGGGAATTAAAGCAAATAAAGGGCTTTTTGCTTAGTAAATAAGGATGAGATAATGACACTTCACATATTGTATTAAAACACTATTAAGACAGAAAATACAGGGAAATAATATAAAAATAGTAATAGAGAGTTGTACTGAAATAATATACAAATGTATGAGTAAAGTCATGAGAATGAAATATCTACCCATCAGCAAGGATTGAAATAACAGTCTGTTGATTAGAACAACTTTAATTTCTGAGAGTCAAAACTTGTGGGTGATGATAATGGAGAAAGTATGATTAAGGATGCTGTGACATCTTTGTGAAACAAGAAACAAGCAATGTAGCTTCATGAAGGACAATGCAAAATTGGAGTGGGAGAAACTTAAGCCACAGGTAAAAAATACCATTTGCAAGAATATTAAAGGCACTATTAAAACCAGCATAGAAAAGATAAAAGTAATAATGAACTGGTTTGGCTGAAACTAATCAGGTGTTTAAAGGATTTACTAACTGGACGAGGGTAAGAAGGAAAGGAAATGTGAAAAGTAGGTCCATTAATTTTTAAGAAGCTAATGGGTCAGAAAAAATAGCTGAGAATTCAGAATCTCTTTAAAAAAAGAAAATAAGGATGTTAGGCTCTAGAAAAACAGCTCTTCATTAAAATCAGCTTTTCTCATTTCTGTGTTTCCAGGAGAAAACTGAAATGTGATTTAAAAAAAAAAAAATCAACAAATGAGAACATGATATTTTGCATTTTTAAAGTAGCTTACAGGCTGTATGCAATAAAATGTTAGAGACATACCTATTTAGAATTGAATGGGCAGGTATCGTAGCTTGTATGTTCACCACCTCTGACTGAGAAGCTGTGTAATTGCACTAGGATCATGTTGTACCTGAGCTAAAAGCTCTGCTGGGACATGAGCTGCATGTTGAAAAGGTGATCTGTTGCTGGAAAGCTTCCCTCTGGCACATGCATTTCAAAGAAAGTAGTGTTCACAAGTGTATCTGACCCAGAGCGAATTATGGGCATTATGAAACCTGTTGAAACAGGCTCTTTTCAAGACTTTGGTGAAGGAATGGCTAACTTTGGCATCCCCTTGACACATGGGTGGGAGCTAGATGCTGAATTACACAGGCTGAAGCAGATATGCAGAAGAGTAGAAGGCTGCCAGTGAGGATTTTAGGTGGTGTCAAAGGGATTTGAGCATTTCTAGGTTTTGAGGGTTGCTGAATGCAATTATGTTGGGAAAAATTGGGTTGGCTAAATCCTGCTGTGGGGCCTGCCTACCTCTTCTTTAGTATATCTAACCTTTAGCTCAGATCAGTAATTTCCAACATATCAAGGGCTGTTAACCTGAGTTTGTAGCGTTCACTTAAAAACAAACAAAACCAACTTGATTCATTGTAAGCTCTTTCAGCAGACTTCATTTTGTTAGCAGGGGATGTCTGGTGAGAGATCCGATACACCTTGGGGCCAGGAGGAACATAATCACCTTAACACCAATGCGTGCCATGTAGCTGTAACCCCAGGGACCCTGTCTCGGTCATGTTTGGTAAGGTACACATGAAAAGATAGACTTTGGCCCGAAGACCTTACAAGCTTTTCACTATTTATTCATTTTTATGTTATTTAGTTTTTCTACATTCTTCTATAAGCTTTTCCTCATGCTTAATTTTCACTACTGTGCAGCAATTTTCCCTTCTGCAGTGCCAGTCCTTCCTCTTTCAGTGTGTGTCTCTAGTGCTCTCGTCAGTCTGTTCGCTCTGTCTTCCCCTTCCCTGTGCCGTGTCCCCCCCATAATCTAGTCAGATGTAAGCTGATCATAGAAATCTTTATGTTCCTTTGTTTGAAGCACCTCGGCACAGTTCTTCACGTCTTCTTTCTGCCTGACAATTACGTTCATGGCTTTGTCATCCCAGTCAGTGGGAGTACAAGAACTAGCAACATCCTGGCATCCTTTTTGAACGCACGCACTCGATAGCTTTTGCTGAATGCTGTTCTGTCACGATGTTCAAAGCAAACATCTACTGCAATGCAGCTGTTTGAGCTCTGCCTGCACTTGGTACTATTTTTGTTTGCAGTTCAATACATTTTCTTAAACCTCTTTTTGTAAACTCAGATACATGCTGCAAGCTGATAGCTATTCAGAGAAAAGCATAATCCCTAGGAGCTTCCTGCGTTGGCAAACATGCATATGCTTTTCAGTGTGTCAACAGGCAGTTGTTCAAGTAGTGTTTGTTCCCTCAGTTTGTATTAGCCTGGCCAAACACTTGAATAATTTTTTCGTTTGCCCTCACTTAAGGAGATTGGACAAATGTCCAGAATGGTGAATTTGACAACTGTGGATCCATGCAGTCCCAGCTCAGATGATTTAGTTATTCAACCATTTACGCTCTATTAGGGTTATATTAGAATACTAATATTTCAGGACCAGAATCACGCAATTGATATTGCTCACGTGAGCAGTCCCATATTCTCTAAAACCAGGTGTTTACATCCCAGAGACAGTCTTCTGCTTATCTTCATTAGCTCTTATTTCCTATTCCCCTGCCACAGCGCATTCCTACCTCAGTAAAACAGCTTACCTCCACATCCTCAGGAGAAAAGCTACTGCTCTGCTGTTTTTCCCAATCAAGATCATTTCAAATTAAAGGATCTTGCTATATGCACACCCAGGGCCTCATCTGTAATCATCCTTCAAATCTGCAGTTTATTCTGTAATTAACTTGTAACTATATGGCTCGTGCAGTGTACAAGTAGTTCAGTTCTTTATATAAAATGGTCTGCTGATTTGTGAATGGTTTAAAGTCTTTTTCTTCGGGAATATTTTTTATTTTTTCATTACAATAGTGAGAGAAGTGGAATGTGCTTTTCATATCTTAGCCAAATTATAAACACTGGAAGATTAGAGTTCTCCACTGCTTTCAAAGAATGAGACCTGCTACAATAGATTTTTTCACATCATGTCTGAAACTCTTTTTCTGAACAAAGTAGCTGTTAGAGTGCTTAAAATACTTTGATAGTGTGATTATAAATATGTGCTGCAATCTGGCACAGAATGATTACACATTTGATATCTGGACTTGTTCAATTCAGGTATCTACTAGTGATGGGGGCTATCATTGGAATCTTTGACAGCATCGGTACTAGCATAAATATTGCAGTTTAACCAAGTATTGTAATACTAGCATACCGTTTTTGACTTTTGGGGGGGTTTAGGAGGCTGTGGGTCTCCCCTCCCTCCCTACTACAATAATGTTTCATCTGCAGCTGATGAGAAATTGTGGGAGCTAAGACTTCACCTCAAGATGCAGTGTCAAGGCCCTGGCATGCTTCTTCCTTTCCCTCCACACTAAGTTATATTTTCTTCTACTTATTACAGCCATTTCCTCCACCCAGTCCCCTTTGGGGTCAGCCATGCACAGGGCATTCTGCTGTGTTCTGCGTTTTGATGGGAAGAGTGCAGGACAGTGCAGATCATGAGAGGGGAAAATGTGAGCAACTCACAAAGTGCAGCGGTCCTTTGACGTACAACACAGGCAGAACATCCTGCTGGCCAACATGAAGAAGCACAGGTGATGGGAAACAGCTCACAAGTTTGAAAGGCTTTCTCTTCAAGAAGAGGAAGAGCTTGGAGAAGGAAGAGAGATTTAGGGTTTTCATTTTAGGGGAGATTTTTTTTTTTTTGAGGGAGGAAGAGGGATGAATAAAGACAAAGGAGAGTGTTTTTGTCTTGAAGAGTCTGGAGTGCCCTGTACTCCCACCTAAAGAAGGGCAAATTATTTTCTTGTGTTGAATTTCTGTTAATTAATAATTTCTTGTTAATTAAATGGAGTTGATCTGATCCCTTGCTTTTGGTGAAAAGTGAGACAGTTGGGGATTTCAAAATTAAAGTAGTTGTGGTACTCACTGAGCTGACTGGAAGGAGGCATGGACAACACATCCCTACTGCCATCCCCTTTCTTTCCTGCCTGTTACCACAGGCCACGCACGTGGCATTATCCCACTGGTGGGAAGAAATGTCGAGGAAGGAAAGTGGAGGTAGGACCTGGGCCAGGAGCCTCAGATAAGCCAAGCCTGATCTCATGGAGAGTATCTGTGCCAGAAGTATCTCTGCCTGACAACTTTGAAGTAACACTACTGTGATAGTAGCATGCCACCTCTCTCTTGTACATGGCTATTTTGATAGATTTGACTGTGTTTGCAAAGCTCTTGTATCTTAAAGAGCACAAACATCTAGTTTTTCTCTTTGTTTTTCCCTTAGTATTCACAGTTTGCTCTGGGCACTTGCAGCATTTAGGAAGAATATCAGTCTGATTTGTTGCCTGCCAGAGAGTGTAATTAAAATGAGAGAGCAGGATGGGAACTGATGACATACAGTGCAGCTGAGCTGCTCCTAAAACTGAACATGGCAGCTGCGGTTTTCGTCATTTGCAAAGCCTCAGCCAACACGTTGGCCCACAGAGTTAAAATAAATGTCTAATTACGTTGTTTAATTATTTTGGTTCTAAGTTCATGCTTGCAAAGTATTGCAAAAGATGGGAGAGAAACACTGAGAGCGCCATGATCACTACTGTGGCCTGCCAATAAATCAGAAATCACGATGCTTTTTCTTAGTCAGGTTCCTCCCTTCCCCCTGCCGGGTGGTCAGGCTGCAGAGGAAGGGGGGTGGGGGTGGGTCGGTGGGTGGGAGTGGGTGTGGGTGTGGGTGTGTGCTTGAACCAGTCTCCAGCCCTCTCCCCTCCCCTGTCACTCGGCACTGACTCACAGCACTGGTTTTCAGCACGACGCTAATTAGCTGCCGAGCAGTGAGATACTGCAAACGCTAAAAGAAAAGACAGGAAAAGACTTCAAAGATATTTACCATTTTCTTTTTTAAAAAAATCATATTGTGAAAGCAATAAAAGAAATATCTAATCACTGCTGCCCGGATCCAGCAATTTGTTGTGTGCAGGGAGATGTTGCTCCAGGTTATTCTGGGGTGAGGAGGTTATGGCTTTCTTCTTGGCTTTCCATGGAGTAGTTATTCAGTGGGCCAAGGAGAGGGAGCAAATGTGGATTGCCTTGTTAAGTCTGGTGGCTAAACATGGACAGAGTGGTACTAGTGTGCCAGATAGAGGAAAATCACTGCAGCAAGACGAGTGAGATCCCCACATCAGAGCAGCCTCTTGGAAGGTGAAATGTGTTAGGTCTAAGTCCAGTTTGGGGCATGGGGGGCAAGTGGAGACCTTTTCACACACAGCTTAAGCAAATGCTCTTGATTAAAGTGATGAGGACCATTAGGTGCTTAAGACTATCTGTAGTTTTAGCCTATACCCACAAAATTATTTGCCAGTAAAGAGATTAATACTATCTAGATTAATGGCTTCACTCTGTTTGTACAAAAGTTGTATATCAGTTAAGCTGTTTGTGAATCAACTGTTCATCTTAATTATCTTTACCAAGAGCACTGGAAATGAGGTGACTTTCCACACATGAATGGTTCCCACTGATCGTGCATATTTACTTAAGCTGTGGCCCACTACAACTGTAATGTTTTATTCTTAATTTGCCATTCTTCAAATAGCTCAATGGCAGATGAATGTTGAATACATTGTCAAAAAGTAGGAAAAAAAGTCTTTAAGAAAGACTTCACATTTTCATCTAAGTCTACTTCTCTTTTCCTGATTTTAGAGGTCTTCCTTTCCCCAGTCAGGGAAATTCTGCACGACATGAATGAAGATTACTAAAATAGTGCCTCACTTACTATTAATTTGTATGATGAAGGAGACAACTGAACTGTTCAGGGAATACTTAGATTCAACAGTTTGCAGTCATCAAACTCATGATTAATGCACAAAGAAATTGTGACTGCAGGTGATGAACTTGGTGAGCTCTCTTGAGACTATAGTTTTGTTCTCCCACAAACTGAATCTCACATTTCTCGTATCTATACTGAGACCTTCTCTGTTTCTACATAGAGCGGAAGAGTGGAAAATGAAACCTAGAGCGCTGAGAAGCCAGACCTATTCAGAATCCAAAGTTCTGGCTTTTTTTTTTTTTTTTAATGATGCACATTTTGCACTCCAAAGGGATTTACACTAGTAACAGTTGTTAATTATTGCAAAGAGAAACTGGCTGAAGAGGAAAAAGAATTTTCCCCGGAGTGTAGTGTCAGTTTGCTGCTGATCTCTCTTCAGCTAATGTAATATTGGTACTACAAACAATGACTGCAGTCAACTGGAAAGCCAACTGATTTCTTAATACTTCTTTTGGAGCATGTGGTCAGTGATTTGTACTCATCTTTTTCCAATCGAGGCTTTCTGATTTTAATTCTCTGTTTCTTCCTCAAACTGATGCTTTTTGTAATTAGAGCATTACAAAAAGACTTTCTGGAAAGCCTACGTAGAAGAAAAAGTAGGTTTCATTTCTTTTGTTCTAGTCTGATCCTGTGGGGGAGTTTAATGTGATGATTACATAGAAATCTTGGTGCCCATCTGAGAGTGGTAAGAATTTAAATGAGTGATTTTTATTTCTCTTAGCCTGGAGATAGCATAAATTAGAATTTGATAAAATGCACAAATTAGAGCAAAATGAAATAACACTTTTTCGGCTGCCCTTGGGTCTCTAAACCTTACCGGTCCCTTTCCTTGTCTGTTTCTTTTTTTTTGCACGTGCACATCTGTGAGTAGTATTTTATTCTCACATGTATTTCAGGATTTATTCAGGTATTTTTGTTTAAACTGTGCAGTCCATAAATTTATAGATTGTCACTAGCCCTTATCCAGATACCAGTCACAGTTCCTTTTTACCTTGGACATTATTTTCATAGAATGTAAAGTAAATCTAAAATGATATTTTATTTTCTGCACCTTTTTGTATTCATTTTCAACAAAAGGAGCAAAAACGACTCCTAGATTTTCTGGCAAGGGCGGAATCAATGCAATTACTCAGATACAGAAGGATATTAAAATATACCATGATAGCTCCTGCTCACTAAAATCCCTGATCTGATGCCTAGTTCATAAGCAGTTGAAGGGGACCAAAAAAAATGTTAACTGTGCCTTTCTGAATGTGAATTTCCACCCGGGCATGCAGAGGAAGGTCATTAATCAATACACCCCATGCTGGTCCTCTGCTGGTGAGGCTGCTTCCCACCTCTGTTAGTGAAAATGCACTTTCTTACTTTTGAAGGCTTGAACTTACCCCTGCCCACTGTAAACTAGAAGGACCAGAGGCAACATGAGGCTGGTGTAGTAGGATGTGATGCTGTGATGCATAACTACTGCTAAAAAGACAGAGTGTTTACCAGGTTGCATCTCATCTCTCTGCTCTATGAAGGCACGTTGCTTACCAGATGCAATAAGCACGAGGCTATTAGACCTGAGATTTCATTCTGCCACAGGGCCCAGAAAGGTAACCACGCTTCCCAATGACAGCGTTCTGCTTTCACTCTCGAATGTTTATGCAAGGGAGGACTACACTTAAGCTCACACAGTGTATACATTGAAAAAATAGTTCATCAAAACTCATGTCAGTATTAAATTTTTAAGTTGAATATTATTCTAGATTTTCAAACACCTTGTTAAGCAATAGATATATTCGTGTTCTTGCAATTCTAGAGGAGTGCAACTTTCACAGCATGGCAATGGGGCATCCTGCAAGCATCAGAACGGCAACGGGTGAGATTTTCAAGGCAAGTACAGAATTAAGCTAGCAAAAGGGACATTGAAAGCTGTTATCGTAAGGACAGCTTTCCGCATCACAATCCATGCGTGAAAATGGTGTGGATCATTTTTTCTTTTGAAGAGGCTGCAGTAAAGTGGGAATGGAGAAAGAAAGAAAAAAACAGAATGTAGTGTATGCAGGCTTCTTTTATGCCAGCCTGTTAATGCCCCTTGCCCTTAATACAGCTTTTCTGCTGTCAAAATAAACTTTAAAAATCCCTCTCCCGCTTTTCAGTGAAGAATTTAAAAGACTGAAATGGAGAATTCTGAGTTCTTGCAAGATCTTGTTATCCAGAGCATCTCTGGAAGAGTCTGGTACTTCAGTGAAACCTTAAGGTACCCCATATCGTTTCCATTCCAGTTTTCAGAACTCCTCTCATGGGGATGGTCACTGGCTTTCCTGGCTCAGCATGCCATCCAATTGCTGAGTCTCTTTCAACTTTCAGTGTGTGTTTACACAGTTAAATCAAGTGCTCTGCGAATGAAATGCTCAACTAAAATCCAGGCAGGAGGCTGCCATTGGTGGATGCAGTATTTCTCCTTGAAATAAGTTGCCTTCTTCAAAGAGAAATTGCCACAGATCTTCAATATTCTAGATGCTTTATTCATCCACAGAGGTGGTTGGGCCAATCTGAACTTTAACTTTCAACTTAAACTCACGTAAGAGTGGCTTTAGATATTTCTGGTTTAGGTTTCTAAACTAAAGTAAAAATGTTTATGAGTGCCGTGCTACGGCAGCTGCAAGATGTGCAGTGTGTCACTGTGAAGGCTGGGTAACTTCACAGTGGACATGCCAGTACCTGCTTGGGTCTAGATAGAATAGGGACTTACTTGCCTAGAAATTAGGCTTTGCAGCACCTAGCTTGACCCTAGAAACCAGGAAGAACTCTTAAAGAGATCAACCCACTTGGATAAAGAAGAATCTGGGTATAGCAGCAAACTTTAGAAATGTCACTACCTTGATTTTTATCTTATTTTAATGGTAGACTTAAATGCATGAAATTTTGGACAAAATTTGAATGTAATTAGTAATACCCCCTATAAATTTTCTAAATACATGGCTGAGTGAAATTCTAACTAAATATTTTCATTTTTTTTTTTTTTTCAGAATTAGATGCCCTTGGATATTTTTACTTAGAAACATTTTTCATTCTTCAATACCCAGTAAAGCCATGAGCAAGGTGCACAGTGTAGCTTTCAACAGTCTATTTAGCAAGTTTCCTCTTTCAAGGTTCAGAGCCTGAAAATTATGGATGAACTGTCTGAAATTATACATAAGCCTCTGCAGAATTCTTGTCTTTATGAACTCCTCCTAGTTTATGTTTCTTTAAGATTATTTGTTATTTAAAACATAGCTTCTCTTGTTTTATTTAGATGCTTGAATTGCATGTTACACTAGCAATAACACACTCCAGGTAATTCATTTCCAGTTGAGCTTCACTCTGCTTGAGTGCTTAAAAAGCCATTTGGCTTTCTGTCTTGTACCTTTTAATACCCCCTGCAGTCTGCAATAACAGTTCAAGAAATTCACTGCTTGTCATGGCCTATTGCTTTAATTTAAAAAGCTAAATTTGGAGACTCCACATACTCTGCTTTCAGTTTTTCCAGTGTAAAGCTGTCCTACCATGGGAAATTGGCAATGGGCTTCACCATCCCTGAAAAAACTCAGCATTAATATAGTGGGACCAGAGTAGGAAAATACTTAGGCTGTGTCATACTTGGTGAAATGTAGCGTAGATATAAATTTGAAACCTGCAAAGGCTTCTAAAAAATCCCAGCTGTCTTAAGGCAATCTCTACCTTGGGGGATTTGAATGCACCACAGAGACCGTGAGGTGGCATGTGACGTCGCAGCACCAGGCAGAGATACACAAGTCAGGAGGCACTACAGGAATATCAGCAAAGCAGCATGCCTGTGGCAGTGCAGTTACTGCCGGCATTTCTCCCTGTCTGGACTGTCTGGCTGGTGCTGCATTTTACTCCTGACTCTTGGGGATAGCTTTTGCAGAGACATGTCCAATGGCTGTGTTGTAAACACAGCAATTCAAGAGCATCCTAAGTCTCACCATAGCATTTTGCCTTCAGAACAGCCCCCAAATCCCTTTTTGCTTGACTAGATTTGCTCATGTGGTACCTAAAATCCTGGGGAGAATGACGGTCAACAAAGTGTCCCGTCCAGCAGTGAGTATGGAAGGTGTTATTTCTTCTATTTATCTAAGCCTTTACCTTATCCGGCATCAGAAAGGAATATACTAAAGTCAAGAGCTGATCCATACTACAGAGGAAAGCTGATTGGTAAAAAAAGCACATAACAACCAAGGGTAGACACAGTTGACATCTAAAGGGTGGTAAGCAAGACCATGTTGGATGGGGCTTTGAGCAACCTGGTCGAGCGGAAGGTGTCCCTGCCCATGGCAGGGGGGCTGGAACTAGATGATCTTTAAGGTCCCTTCCAACCCAAACCATTCTATGATTCTAACCAAGTCAATAAGAGCTCCCCCCACAACCCCAGTACTGTGAACCGACTCTAGATAGCACAGATCGGTGAGGTGCTGAATCTAGGTTATCACACTTGTGACTCTGCATGGTTTATCACTGCTTAGTCTTGGCAGATCAGCTTCCGATCTATTTGAAGGGTAATTTCCCTCACAGCATCCTCCCAAGTACCATCTAGGCATAAGTTTATGTACAAAACCCAAAATCTGGGCATTTTTAGGGTTCACCTAATGGATAGGATGGGGTCCCTTGTCATACCATGATAGAAGTCTGCCTCTGGGAAAAGAGATCAGTTTGCATGTAAAGGTTCAGTCACGCCATTGGGATAAGGGAAGTCTAGGTTAAATATTTTCAGCAGATCTGTCCTGTCCCAGGGGAATGCCCTCCAGTGCCACAGAGCATTGGGTAAGATGTCACCTCTGTTACAGCTGTGCCATTGTGCAGGCACAAGTTAAAGGTTTATGGATGCCAGAGAAGAAAGAAGGGTATAGTTTGGCTTTTGGTATATCTTCTTAGTGTTTTGCAAGAAGCAAGCTGGCTCTCTCAAGGCTTCAAGCCGGCTGAATGTGAGCCAGCTCTAAGCCAAAGCTATGTAGCTCCAGATAGCACGTTCTAACCCTAGGCTAATCAGTAATCTGAAAGGCAGGATTTATTAGGTTGGGCCCACTGCCACTCTAACACAACTAGACAATATCCAACCCGCTGACAGAGGAGGCAGGCATACTGCTTGAAGAATAAGGGCATCCAGCTTTGAGGTGCCTGGAGAAGGCCTTGGGTTCCAGTCAGCAACCTCCAACGTATTTCTGGGTTTGTAGCTGTTCTCCTTCATCTACATCACACAAATCATACCGAGTTTGGATTGATCACAGCATGATCAAAGCCACGCTGTGACGATAAGCAGTTGGAGCTTCCCTTTTTGCTGTTCATGGTGAGACCACTACTGAGCTTTTGAGTATTTATGGCTTTATAACTTAGTCACTTATCTCCAGGTCACATCACGTGCTGTATATTGACTGCAAATTGATTTTTGCTCATTGATAACCCTAACTTTTTAAAATAAAGCTATTGCAGAATTATATTCAAAGGCCTTGTCTCTTCACTTAGAGGTAGCTCATATGCTATATCACTTTTTTTCTCTTTTGTGACCAGTTTAGCACATAAAGCTGTTACATATTTAGTAGGCATTTTCATTTGCAGATTTTTTTTTTCTTTTTAGACTTACACATTTTTGTAAAACAGCGGAAATCTTAATATGTAAAAGATTAATATGTGCTTTTCTTTTCAGATGGTCTGAGCATTAACATTCCATAAATAGCCCAATTTTCCCTCTGAGTTGATAAGTAGTCCAATACTTCCACTAAGGACATTTTTACTTTATCATCCAGAATGTGAACAAATTTAAATTTAACTGGCAATTATTGGTGGTGAATGGAAGTTAAATATATGAGTGTTTTTCTAATTTAGTTTGGTTAATCTCATCTTCAGTGCTACTAAGTAATTGCTTGAGCAGCCATCAAGACAAAAGGCTCATTACAGGCTCATCGGCTCATATATTGCTGTGGTATACTAATTTATGCTGCATCAGCATCTTCCACCAAGAACCAAGAAGAGATTCCAGCCTCTGATCTCAGGAACTTTAAAATGCTTTTTATTTGCATTAAGGGACCCTAAGAAATGTAAAAATGCAAATTCAACCTCACTGTGGAATTTCTGTGTTCAGCAGTTGGAATGTCACCATGTGACATCTCAAAAATCATATGTAATTCCAGACATACACATTCCCCATGAGGCTATACCTCATTTATGTTAGTTACATAGACTGAAGGCTCAGGATCTATGCAACCATTGAAACCATCTTCTGATCTTCAGTTCATTTGTTGATGTTGCTTTTTTATTCTGATGCTTGACTAATGTTGCAAGCTCCAGGATTCAGAGGACCTGTTTCTGCAGTTCCAAAAAAGGTACTTATGGAGCCAAACCTTAAAGATCAAAAAGTGACAATGGATAAGAGTTGGGGTCCCTACCAGCTGGTATTCTAGGTATGCCACAGATAATTACAAATAAAAGCAGGACTAATAAATATTTGTACTGGTGGAACCCATCCTGGAGTGGGACTATGTTATGCAAGGCTATGCAAACACAAAGCTTCTTTATAGCTGTACTAACTGGTGTAGTGGGTCTGGCTGAGATGGAGTTAATTTTCCCCATAGCAGCCCTCATAGTGCTGTGGTCTGTATTGGTAGCTAGAAAGGTGTCGATAACACACCAGTGTTTTGGCTACTGCTGAGCAGTGCTTGCACAGCATCAAGGCTGTCTCTCCAACATTGCCCCCCCCCCAACCAGTAGGCTGGGGGTGGGCAAGATCTTGGGAGGGGACAGAGCCAGGACAGCTGACCCATACCATATGACATCTGCTCAGCATAAAAGCTAGGAGAAGGAGGAGGAAGGGGGGGCATTTGTTTATTCACGTTTGTCTTCCAGAGCAACCACTATGCGTACTGAAGCCCTGCTTCCCAGGAAGTGGCCGAACATCGCCTGCTGATGGGAAATAGAGAACAAAATCTTTTGTTTTCCTTTGTTTTCGCGCATGGCCTTTGCTTCTGCTTTATTAAACTGCCTTTATCTCGACCTACGAGCCTTTCGTTTTATTTTCTCCCCCTGTCCAGTTGAGGAAGGGAGTGATAGAGCGGCTTTGGTGGGCACCTGGCATCCGGCCAGGGTCAACCCACCACAACTGGATAAAGAGACACTGTTTGGGTGGTCCAACTGATACAATAACTTGTCAGAGCTTTAATAAGCAAATCAAAACAAATGGTTGGCTCTCCTAGTTCTATCAGATTCTTAGATGTGTTTAGGTATAAGAAAAGATTGGTAGCACCACTCTATGAGACAGTGGTCAGAATTCATCTTGGGGAACGATCATCTGATTTTGGCCACCTACATTGAGGAATGATGAATTTGAAGCATAGCTGATGCAGAGTAAGACTACTAGTGTAGCTGGGGGACTAGGAGCCTTTTTTATGACAGAAGCTCTTCTGGTGTGGCCCCACCAGATTAAAGCTGAAAGAGAACAGCTATCTGATAATTTAATCAGTATCTAATACATTGGAGATTCAATACCAGGTGAAGGAGAAAGTGACTGAGTGATGATTCTTTCCATTCACTTTATCCCAAGTTTGATAACTTTTCATTCTTTTTTTCATAATTCCAATTCAATGACTGTTCCTAAGGTCACTGTACGTGGAAGCCAAAACGTAGAGTGGCTTTCTTTAAACTTATCTGAATTCAACAAAAGCAGACAAATAGCCAGTAAATAATAGTATTATTTATTTACTTGTTCCTTGAAATATATAGAGATGGTTTCTTTCTCCATTACATGTGAAAAAAGTCAAATGGATTTCAAACACTATTACATTATAGTTTGTTGCTTACACTAGGGGTACTAATTTATACTCACATTGAGCAGATGTAAATGGTACAGAAGACTACTTGTGAAAAGCCAGGTGTCCATACTTTTCTTATTCCAGAGAAGCAATAACCTAATCTCATTTTAATTAGTTTGCAGCTAGGGCAAGTAACACTCCTCTAAACATCAGATTATGAATAAAAATCTATTCTTTTCTATAATTGATAAATGTGTTTTTCAGACTGAAATAATGAGACTATCAGGAAATTGGTCATTTATTGCTCCTGCGATTCCAAGCTCATTGAAGTTAGTCAAAGAAGCTGTAATGGGCAGTCTTAGGGTTCCTTCTGAAACTGTATTTTTCTAATGTACTCTTCCCTCAAATCTTTTTTCATACCATTTGACAGTGGTATATAATTAAAATCCATGTGTTTCATTTAGTTAAAATATACAGTCATGTTATATTGCTCAGAAGAATACAGGACTAATCCTGACAGATAGATGCAGATCTACATTCCTAGCTAGATCTCTTTCTTCTCTAAGTTTTGCTGATGCACCTCCATTTTGAGCACTTGGTTTTCTTCCTGAGATAATACCATTCATGGCTTCCTGAGAATCTGGATGACATGAGTCAGGGTTTTGTCAGGAGGATTAAGATGAGATCTAGCGAGGCATGCACATTAAAAATAGCAATGTAGAATATCCCTGCTCTGGCAACCACCTAGGCCAGGACAGCTCCAAAACTCATGCAGCAACCCATGCAGCATCATGCAGATCAGAGGGCTGGAGCACCTCTCCTATGAAGACAGGTGGAGAGAGTTGGGGTTGTTCAGCCTGGAGAAGAGAATGCTCCAGGGAGACCTTCTAGCAGCCTTCCAGTACCTAAAGGGGGCCTACAAGAAAGCTGGAGAGGGACTTTTTACAAGGGCATGTAGTGATAGGACAAGGGGTAATGGCTTTAAACTGAAAGAGGGTGGATTTAGATTGGATGTAAGGAAGAAGTTCTTCACTGTGCGGGTGGTGAGGCACTGGAACAGGTTGCCCAGAGAGGTTGTGGATGCCCCATCCCTGGAAGTGTTGAAGGCCAAGTTGGATGGGTCTTTGAGCAACCTGGTCTCGTGGAAGGTGTCCCTGCCCATGGCAGGGGGTTTGGAACTAGATGATCTTTAAGGTCCCTTCCAACCCAAACCATTCTACAATTCTATGATCTGTAACTAGGTCACAAAATTTTCCTTAGTTTGTCTTTACAGGGGAATTCAGAGGCTTCCTTGTTTAAAAAAAAACCCACCCCACTGATCTGAGCTTCACTGTGATCTACATGTGAGGCGGAGCAGAGTTTAACCTCTGCCAGTATCTGGAGGTGACTACAACCTTATTTTAAACCCTTCTACAGAGGAGATAATGATTTTCTTACCTAAAGTAATTTCTTGTCTAGAATCTCCAAATTTTAAGAAAGAAGCACAATTGGAAGGTGATCTGTCTCAGATATGCTTCTTCTTAAGGCAGTGAAGATCACCTCTAAATCCTTTAGCCAAGTCTCCTGAGATGTGTAGGTGCAAATGTTATTTGTCTTAATGTAAACCACCAGAAAAGTTGCTTTCAACATTCTTTTTGAATAGTGAGATGGTGTATATATAGTGTATCAGTCTAAGCAGACACTCCAGCTGTGGTCCAATGTAAGAAATGATCTGAGGAGAGAATATCTGTGGTCACTCGGACTGACAGTCTGGCAGTGACCAAGCAATTTCCTTACAGCAGGAGCTGTCTTTCCAAAGACTGCTAATGATAAAGGAAAACAACTTCTTTAATTACTATTTAAGTGTAAGGACTCTTTAAACTAATTAACTAAATTTAAAAGACAGTTTGGAGAGTTGATAGACCTTTGTGTAAAAGATAGGCTTGTTTGCACTTATTTGAAACAGAACTTTAATTGATATTAAACCCTGATGAAAGTAAAAGGATATTTCACAAAAAGGACCAATAAAGGAAAAAGTAAGCTTTGAAGATGCTGTAAAAATTCTCTGCTATAAAAATAAAGCTGTTTAGAAAAATACTGCATATGTATGAAGCCAACTACATATTTACAAGCTGAGGCTAAGCTAAGAGCATTGTGTGAAGGTGTCAATAAAGGAATGACAGCAGCTAATTTCAAGTCCAGGCAAGCATGAAAGAGCTTCATGATTTGGTTTTTTTGTCTTTTTTTCCTCTTTTCAGAGCTGTTGAAATGGTAGAGTTATGAAGCCATCTTTATTATACTAGCAGCTCCTTATTACCCCTGCCTCAGTTTTATAATATTGTGCATAGTCCCTTGCTATACTCAAGATTGCCAAAAATAAAGGGCATAAGAAGCTACAATATAGCTTAATAGCCGCCCAGTTTATCGCTGTCTTGCACTATATTGACATCACAGAAACATGACATCAGAGAACACCCAGATGGCAATAACCTCAAGAACAATAAAATACTTTTGCTCTGATAAACTCTGTGACCACTTGTACTGGCTTTGTATAAAGATGTATGTCTATGCAACTCCCCCCCCCTCCCCCCAACGACTCCACAGTAAGTTTTAAATCCAAATTCCTTCTCATGGATTTTTTGTTCCTTTTTATGCTGAGGAAGGGGAAGTTAACCAATACAGTGGAATTTAATGAAATTTTGCTAATATTGATATAGCCTTTTCTAGCAAAACTAGATACTCCAGCAAATATTAGGCAGTGCTAGCCAGGATTTCAGTTTTGAATACAAAACTAAATTCTTTATCTCAGACTTCTCATTTAGCAAATAGTGACTACATTCAATTGGGCACCCAGTACCATTCCCATTTTTATAACGCTGTCTAGCACATTAGAGGAGTGGAGACTTCCTTCTCCCTCCCCTTTCCAAAACTATTATCTTCTGTCTAGTTTTGGAAATGGCACTTATGTTGGGAGACTAAGAACTTTCCCCCCATCCTGCACTTACTCATGCTCATCCCTGTTTGACTTCAGGGTAGGGATTCAGTTACCTGCACATAAGTGCCTACAACCATTTTAGATGTTTTAAACACCCCCTTGGTCCCTGGTTGTCTCTTCTTCAAAATGGTGAGGCTGTATGGTAAATCCTGGACCATATCTGCCAGCCCTGTACAGATGTTTACTTGGACTTTAGTAAAGGCTTTGACACCATTTCCCACAGCACTCTGGTGGAGAAACTGGCTGCTCATGGCTTGGATGGCCGTACTCTTCGCTGGGCAAAAAACTGGCTGGATGGCTGGGCCCAAAGAGTGGTGGTGAACGGAGTTAAATCCAGTTGGCAGCTGGTCACAAGTGGTGTTCCCCAGGGCTCAGTATTGGGGCCAGTTCTGTTTAGTATCTTTATCAGTGATCTGGATGGAGGGGGTCAAGTGCACCCTCAGTAAGTTTGCAGATGACACCAAGTTGGGCGGGAGTGTTGATCTGCTTGAGGGTAGGAAGGCTCTACAGAGGGATCTGGACAGGCTGGATCGATGGGCCGAGGCCAATTGTATGAGGTTCCACAAGGCTAAGTGCCGGGTCCTGCAGTTGGGTCACAACAACCCCATGCAACGCTACAGGCTTGGGGAAGAGTGGCTGGAAAGCTGCCTGGTGGAAAAGGACCTGGGGGTGTTGGTTGACATTCAGCTGAATATGAGTCAGCAGTGTGCTCAGGTGGCCAAGAAGGCCAACAGCATCCTGGCTTGTATCAGAAATAGTGTGGCCAGCAGGACTAGGGAAGTGATCGTCCCCCTGTACTCAGCACTGGTGAGGCTGCACCTCGAATGCTGTGTTCAGTTTTGGGCCCCTCACTACAAGAAAGACATTGAGGTGCTGGAGCGTGTCCAAAGAAGGGCAACAAAGCTGGTGAAGGGTCTAGAGCACAAGTCTTATGAGGAGCAGCTGAGGGAACTGGGATTGTTTAGCCTGGAGAAAAGGAGGCTGAGGGGAGACCTTATCTCTCTCTACAGCTACCTGAAAGGAGGTTGTAGCGAGGTGGAGGTCGGTCTCTTTTCCCAGGTAACAAGTGATAGGACAAGAGGAAATGGCCTCAAATTGCACCAGGGGAGGTTTAGATTGGGTATTAGGAAAAATGTCTTCACTGAAAGGGTTGTCAAGCACTAGAACAGGCTGCCCAGGGAAGTGGTTGAGTCACCATCCCTGGAGGTATGTGTAGATGTGGCACTTAGGGACATGGTTTAGTGGTGGACTTGGTAGTGTCAGGTTTACAGTTGGACTCGATGATCTGAAGGATCTTTTCCGATCTAAATGATTCTATGATTCTATGTCTCAGATACTGTGGCTCATACTTCTCTTTCTTAGTGGATGTATCATCTTGGAGAAAGTAATTTTATCATAAGGGTCTCAGTTTTTAGTTGCCGTCCATGTTTGAAATCTCTAGTGAGTAAATGATAAATTGAGAAGGAACATTAGATGCTTGTTTCTGTGCTGGGGCCCACTTGCACTGTGGGTGCTGCTCCGCAGTGCAGCTGCCTTGGTGGGTGCTGGCTGGGCTTGCTTACCTTGAAGCTTCTGAGACCTGACTCTTCACTGTTTGCAAGGCAAGTGAAGGTACCCAGGGGGTATATTCTAGCCAAATCCACTTTCACTCTGTTTTATTGTTAGTAGCGTTTTATTACTTACATATTTTAGCTGGTTTGTTATGTTAATTTGAATACTAAGTGTTTCATTTCAAGAAGTTGCTGTCGACTTTTGCTGAGATAATTGTCTCCTCTTTTTTTGGTATTGCTGAGATTATAGATTTTCAAACAGATCGGGTTTATCAGTGCCATATGATTTCCTGATAAACTATCCTACCCTGAGTCAGGACATCCCTTCCTCCTGGCCACTGGGTATGGGAATAAGGTAAGAAGAGTCACCTGGTTTTAATGGGGATGGCCATAACTGGAGCAAAGACTATTCCTTGATTCTCCATTACTTCATACCTCACTAACGCCCAGGCTGAGAATTTGCAGATGTGGAAGGCACCTGATTTTTCAAAAGTTACTGATCTTATTGTGAGCTAACTGTGATGCTACTGGCCTTTGTTAACTGCCTCACTGTGGAAGTCACTGTCCCTGTGGGCAAGAGAGGCACAGAGGAGGAGGTCAGCCCATCTGTCGTGGTTTAACCGGCAACTAAGCACCACGCAGCTGCTCACTCACTCCCCCCACCCAGTGGGATGGGGGAGAGAATCAGGAAAAAAAAAAAACCCTCGTGGGTTGACATAAAGACAGTTTAATAGGACAGAAAGGAAGGAAAAATAATGATAATGATAATGATAATAATATGACAATAGTAATACTAAAAGAATTAGAATATACAAAGCAAGCGATGCACAATGCAATTGCTTACCACGCGACAACCGATGCCCAGTTAGTTCCCGAGCAGCGATCCACCCCTCCCAGCCAACTCCCCCCAGTTTATATATTGGGCATGATGTCATATGGTATGGAATATTCCTTTGGCCAGTTTGGGTCAGCTGTGCTGGCTGCGTCCCCTCCCAACTTCTTGTGCCCCTCCAGCCTTCTTGCTGGCTGGGCATGAGAAGCTGAAAAATCCTTGACTTAGTATAAACACTACTTAGCTACAACTAAAAACGTCAGTGTGTTATCAACATTATTTTCCTACTGAATCCAAAACACAGCACTATACCAGCTACTAGGTATACTTTTTACTTGCAGAAAATTAACTCTATCCTAGCCGAAACCAGGGCACCACCCCTCAGCAGCTCAGACCCTCGACCCGCTGGCAGAGGAGTGGGAACGCTGGTGTTTGAAATGGATGACCTTAGCTGTGGTGATTAGCTGTGCTAACAGTCTTTTCACCAGGGCAGGAAAGAAGGAAAAGGGTCTGTATGTGCCTGTGATTTGAGTTAATCTGCTAGCCCCCCTGTTAGTGGGGCCATTTGAGGTGTGAGCAGTTTTTGCTGTCCCCAGCAGCCTGCCATGCAATGCAGTTGCCTGTTTGCTAGCCCCTGTGGTTGAATAGCGCCATTTGATTTAGTAGAATCTAATGTTCATCCTGATAACAAGAGGTGCAGGACAATTGAGAATTAAATTAAATTATCTGCAAACCCAGTGACCCACTTTCTATTTTAAATAGAGCAGAAGTGTTTAAAATATACAATTTGTTCATTTGCCTTGCAGAAGGATGTGTCGGGAAGAAATGGTTATGCTGTGCGTAATATTTTAACAAGGAAAAGCTAATATGATGTGACAAATTATATGTAGAACTGCAATGATGAAATAATCGATCTTCTGGAGATTATTTTAATTGTTGCTTTTTGTCTTTCATATGCAAATAGACAACTGCTGGTCTTATAAACTATTTTACAGCTCAGAGGGGAACTTATTAGCTGCCTTGTTAGTAGTGTTCAGCAAAGTGTCATCTTTCCAATGCAGGGGATTTGTATAAGCAGGGTCTAGCAAAGATAACTCTGTTATCGCAGTTTACACTTCATATTCTTACATAATTGAAATTCAGAGAAACAGTTACAATACTAGGTACAATTTAGATCTTGCTGTAGAAACAAGTGTATTTCTAATTCACTAGGTAGAGAAAGCCTAACCCTAGGATAGGATGATGCCACCTACTTTATCAACATGTTCACTGTCTGTGTTAATTTGTATGGAACATAATTACTATTGTTTTAAGTAATTGCAGCTATCAGTGAGGGCCTTTGAACGAGGGAGAGGATATTCAAAGACAATAACCTTTTCAGGAATTAATGGTGCTATAATTTTCTTAAAATATCTTTTCTTTTTGTGCTTATGCAACTGTCTATCACTCTTTGGCTAATATGCATGTATCACATGCTGGTCTGAAAAACTCTTTTTTCCTATTTTCTTGATTTGCTAAAAAAGAAAGATCTTATCTAACAAGGGAAAATGATCTTTTAAGAGAACATTTCTACAAAGAGCAAAGTGTCGCCTTAGTTGTCTCCTGTTTGCACAGTATTTCTTTCTCATCAGCCACTTTCTTCCCTCTTACTGTTGTGTAAGTAGGCCATTTACAAATGAAAAAAACCTGGGAAAAAAACCCCAAAGGTCTAGCAGTAGTGTCTCCCCAGCTCAGCTCCTATCAGCATTTATGATATCCTTTACTGTATGTATCTTAATTGTCAGTCCAAGGTGGACCACTCAGCACTTAGACTGCAAGCCTCCAAATTGAACTGACTAACCTTAAGTTTACTCTCAACAATGTTAACATATATATATTAGTTATGCGTGATACTGAGAAGGTTTTTTTTTTTAACAAATAATAGGGAGGTTGAAGGTAAAACGGAAGAGAAGCTATTTTGTCTGTGTCCTGTCCTGAAATTCTGTTCTGTGATGCTGTTCCCAAAGGATGTAAAAATGCCCATAGACTGCAGTGACTTTCTGCAATGACAGTTAGTCATATTTTTGTCAGGTTTTATGGTGGCATTTCTTATGTCTGAGAACTAGCATGCTAAATTTAAATTTATTCCTCCAAATAATAAAGGATTTGTTGAGAGAAGTCAGAAACCTTTGCTAAACTGATAACCATACTTTCCCTGTCTCAAATATAAAATAATAAAACTATTTTATTTTTGTTTGCTTTTTAGAATTTCAATAAAATATTGCTCATTGTTGAAACCAATGAAACCCATTTTTTTGTGTCTTGTATCTGGATTCTCTGGTGCAGACAGATTGAGATCACAACACGATCTTTACCTTGGCACTTACACATCTTTTCTTCTCTTTCTGGCCACCTATATTTACAAAACTTAGTATCTTCATGAAACTATTAAAAATACTAAGGTATAATTAAGAATATAAAGGTATTAAGAATATGTTTAAGGTGTTAAAGACAAGATATGTCTTAACATCTTTATGGTATTTACGACTATGTTCAACTGTCAAATCTGTTTGATAAATGGCAATGGGCTCAAAAGAGGAAGAGCACACAGAGATACAGACAAATAAGTATATATTCACACACAGACTTGAATCCTTGGTGAATTTAAGCCTCATTTCCTTGAGGCAAAGGCCAAGTATGGGTAATTTCAGCTTGTCATTTAAATTGAGGAAAATCTATGATGAAGCTTAATATAGCTCTTTTTCTTCAACATCAAACCTGGCTGTAAGTTAATCTGAAAAGGTTGAAAGTTGTAGCTTACAGAAGTAATAGATGTACATGGTGTTTAGGGACATTAAATTGCATTTGTCTTTGTTGGTAACTTTTTAGCTTGGGCTTATGCTCAGTAAAACGTGCTGTCAAATCTGACCAATGCCACTGACGTTTATCATTTGTAGTGCAGAAGGATAGAAACTGAAAAGATAAGATACTGCATTTACTTAGTGATATGAAATGGTCAGTAGTTGATTATTCTAATACAGATATAATTCTTCAGGTGACTCTTACCCATGAGTTAGGGTATTTGATAACAGACTCTTCCACCTCTTGGGGGAGTGTCCTACTCATTAGAGAGATAAAACGTACTGTGAAACTTGATAACCCTAAATTTCCCCTGTTGGTCCTTGTGTAAAAGAGCACTTGCTCAGGATGCTGAGGCATTTGTGCCTACCAGCCCAGCAGGTGAGATTTTGACAGGATGAGACTTGGTTTCAGAAACCCAGTTGTGCCTAAAAAGGGCATTTGGCACCTATGTTTATGCCCCTGAATCTTGTCCTTTTTACCTAAAGAAAAGAGCTAGATAGATCTGTGAAGGGAGGTACCGAAGGCAGCTGGCAGATATTTTGAGAAGCGCAGCATCCTAACTGTTGGATGTGAGCCCTTCAATCCCTTCCTGGATTTGGGTCACAATTCATCTCCTACTGCTGTAAGACATAATTTCAGAGGGGGAGAAGAGCTACCATGTGTGCATATAGAGCCTGTGGGTGTCTTTAATCTTAGGAACTACTAAGTTTTTGGGCCTTGTAGCAAGCTGTTCATTAAATACTTGCAAATTTGAGTTCTTTTTTCCCCCATCTCTGATATTTAATTCAATGACAGGTGGCAATAGAAATGTAAGGTATATACCTTCATGGCAGCCTTTTAGGGTTTCTGGTAGCTGTGGTGAGGTGGGAAGTGTTATCCACTGCCATGGCATGGCAGATTCCTGCTCATTATTAAACTCAGCGCTTCTGTGAAAATCCTGTTTCTTTTCCCTAAGGGCTTGGAATTAGCTAGTCAAGGAGTCTTTTGCTCTGGAGGGTTAATATTGCTATACTTCTGCCTTCCCTTGGGGAAGAAATACTGTCTGGTGTGGGTGAAGAGGCGAACGAGCAAAATACGGATATCTTGGACAGAGAACAAAGTGATTAGTTTCTCATTAAAGGGACAGGGAGAGATGCTGTAACTATAGTAACCACTGCAAACACGAACCTCTACCCACCTCATTGTAACCCACTTGGTTACAAAAAAGATTTCAAGCCATTGTTACTTGTTTGTACAGATCTTCCTCTAACTGAAGAGTCACATCATAAATACTTGTCAAATATGCATATATACATATATATATATATGTATTTGTATATTCACACACATACACAGACTCAGAGAAACTGAGTTTTAATCCTTATGATTAGCTAGACAGATGGGTAAATCCACCCATATAAATACTCATCAGTGGTATTTTTAATATTTTTTTTCTTGATGACTAATGGAAAAGAAATGCCATAATGACTCAGGAACCATGTTAACATTTAAGAATACTTGTATTTGTGCGTATATTTCCATTCTCTGAAGCATTATATGTTTCATTTCAGCTGCTTTCTTTCTAATAACATACCATTAACATTTAAAATTTGAGTAAATGGAGTATGTCTCAGAAATCCTGTCGCCTGTATCAGAGCCAGTTTCCGATCTCTCTCAGGTCAGCAGTGCCATTAACCTGTTCCACTGCACTCACTTCACACCCAGCTAACCACATTAATGCATGATACTACTCACCTACTTGGAATGAAATGACTAACAGTTAACCCACTGATATGATCAAACATAAATCTGAAAGACAAATCTCTGGCAAATGTTCTCCCTTCTAAGAAGGTCATATCGAGGCTTATAATATTAATCGTCCTCAAACTGGCCAAAATCTCCTGGTCTGTACTGAAATCAAAGGGCAAATGTGAGTTAAACCTAACGCCTTAGCAGCTATTTCCAAGTCCTATTTTTTATGGCCTTTTAGCCAGAAATCCTGAGAGCTCCTAGTCAGCAGAACTGAACGTCTGTCTTTGGTTCAAAACACTGTTATTGCCAAATAGCAAGTCCTCAGGTTTATTCGTGAATAATGAAACCACTTAGCTGTAATATTTCCATCAGCATTAAGGAGATCAAATTTCAGTCAAAGTCCACCAAGAAAGATGCCTTTGCTCATGTCAGTGAGGTGGTATGATAGCTACTGAAATGCCAGAGAGGATCAAATATATTTCTACACAATTTCTTTTACAACAGAGCAGTGAAAGCCCAGCTGCCTAGTCTTACAATCATGCCTGTACTTCCAGTCACTGAAATGTGTGGGGTTTACGGGTCATGGGACCAATTCCGATGATAGCTTTTTTTGACTTTTAGACTGGTTCAGTGGAAAGTGTACAGTTTTTTTGTGCTCAAACAAGCTCCTGCATGTTTTCTGCCTGCCTTTAACTTTTAGAGTGAAAAAAATCCTTGTGCCTCAGTGAAATACGTCCATTAGTCTGAATTCCAAGGCAAAATTTCAGTGAAACATGAGGTCCACTGAAATTTCTTCTGGTTGCAATAAGGCGCAGGATTTCTTCTTTCCTGAAGAAAAATCAAGCTCTTCAGGATCAGAACCTTCCTGACATGATTCCTGGGCATGGGCTGCTGCTTGCCCTTTGAAGGTGTAGGGCCAAGCAGTGAGTTATCCTGGGCCTCACAGTGAATACTGGCCACGCTGACTGTGGGACTTTCAGTACACTTTTCTTGCATGTCTCCTGATCTGGGAGCATGTGGAGGCTGCAATTTCTGAGGTATCCAGAAAGCACAGCATATACGGTCATTTGCACACCATAACAGATAACTGATGCAGTTAACACAGAATAAAACCTGCATGCATGAAATCTGCCTCAGGTTCCTCATCATGCTGGGGCTCTCTTAGGTTTGGGTTGAGGTGCCCTTGGTTTCCTAGAGTCTCCTCTTGAGGAGGTTGCAGGCTTTTTCTCCTGTCTCAGTAACTTCTTTCCCAGAGACGCTTCTTGCCTAGGTGTGCAAGAAATGGCAGCAACTCTGAACAGGAGGGCACTGAGAGGTGACAAATGAGGAGCCCCGTAATGTCTGTCTGTGAAAGCTACTTTACAAAACACTGTGAAAGAATGTATGGGGCCTGCAATTACTTCTCATCAGGGTATGTCAGAAACAACCAAAGAAGCCCTCACAAGATGTATTGCTTTAGGCTCTCGCTGCCAGTGACATAGAAAACAGGAATTTTTGACACACAGTTTTAATTTGTTGCTCAGAATACTGTTGATTTGTAACCTGTCAAAATTATAAAAACGCCTCATGTTTCTATTATGTCTGCAGCACAGGATGTCAATGTAAGCATCTGGGGAGAGCTTTGTTTCTCTGTCACTCGTATATATGTAGTGGTATTTTCAAACGTCACATAAAGTACTAACAGGTATACTTGTTTCCTCTTTTACCTTTGAAATGAAACAATACTTTCTGGTGTGTTTCAGAATACACAGCAGACATCCCCTATTTTCTGCAATACTTTTCATAGAAAACTTCACTGTATTTTCTTTTTTATACTACATGAATTTACTGGTTCACTTCTTCCCCTTTCAGACCAGTCAATGGACAAGTGAACACCTTGTACTCCAGCTGAGTGATCATGCCTAGTGTCTTTTTCTCTGTGCATGTGATGTCATAGACTGAAATTCCTTTTCTGTACAATATTCTGGCAGAGCTTTAAGTTTTGCATATCCCACCTGACACCAAAATCTGTTTTTGTATTTGTGCAACTTCAGTCTCTTGAAACTGGGAACTGGAGTGGTGTTTATTGTGATTATGTGCACGTGCAAAATGAACACTCGGAGCAATGTTATTATGGAATCAGCTAGTCAAGCCTGGCATTTATAGTTACACCTCTAGGGCTGAATCATACCACCTTTTTTTCATTAAAAATGAAAGTCTGCTGAATTTCAAACCTAATTTTACTGTCTATATTCCACAACTTAATTAGACTTAAAGATTGCAATATAACTTGCTATTTACATCATCAAATAATCTTCAGCAATAAAGTCTCTAGGTTTTGTTGCCCAGTCTCATTTTGTGTGAATTGCTTTTTTATTGTTTCCTTTTTGGGTTTTTTTTCCAGCCATGGTCCCTAGCTACATGCTTGCACTGTGCACTCTTTGTTCATTGCCAGACCAAACAGCACAGGGTGCGCATATTGGGACAGATAGGAGCTGTGAGGTTTGCCCTTGGGCCTGGTTACCCTCTCAAGCTGAAAACACTCAATATAAGCTTAATGCCAAGATTTACGCAGTGCAGTGTTACGATTCACACCGCTACATATGCACACAGGTGTTTGCATCTTGAGACCTGTAAACGTCTGGCCTGAGGAGTATTCAGAAAATGGATGGATGGGTGGGTGGGTGGGTGGACAGATGGATTGACTGGGAAGGAAATGGACACATGGAGTAAGCTGAGCGAAGAGGAGCTAATGCTGTGCTGACTGGATGGATTCTGCCTGGCACCTGAACACCGGTGGGAAGTGGGAGTTTTGACATTGCTGCTCCACAAACCAAGCATAAATGCTAGAGGTTCCACTTCTGGCCTCTCCCAAGAAAAAGTAAGTTTGGAAAGGCATTCAAAATTTTATAATTTAAGAGTATTTTAAACCACCTACATAGTGTCACTATATTTGAGAGGTCCGCCATCTCTGAATAATCTAAAACATGGACCATTTACTGCCTTTTTTGTAGAGGATTAATAATGTGCAGAGACAATTTCACCTTTTGGACAGTGTATTGTATTTGGTTCAGGTTAATAATGACTAAAAGTAATTAGTCTTGGTAGCCTATGTAAAACAAACTGGTTGTCTCAATCTCCAAAGGACGTGGCACAACAACAGAGAAAGCAGGAAACTAATACTTTTTACAGCAGTATCTTAAATCCTTTATCCATGTTTCTGTAGCTTAAATGCTTCATTTAGCAGGATGTATAAATAAGAAGACTTGTCCTTGGTTTCCCTTGAGCCAAGCACAATTCAGCCTCTAGTCCTTTTTTTTCTTCTCACCTCCAACCTCTTCTTTCAATACTCTTTCAAAAAGCAATCAGTCAACCCTTACTCTTAAATAACCATCACATTCAGATGGGAACAAGAACCTAATAGAGTCTAGAGTTTAAAATACTGTTCAGGAGTCTCATTTTTTACACTGCAGATACATAGCTTGCTAGATGTTGAGGTGAATCTTAGCAGTAACTCTTTTCCAGAGTTATATCATTCTCCAGACCTGTTCTCAACCATATTTAATGCTAGTTTGGGATTCTTGCTGACTATTCCTCAAATCAGAACATCTTGTCTTTGCTTTACTTTCCTTAAGCTTCACTGTGGTCAGAGAACTTGAGCAGCTATGAAATGCTCCAGTTTTGGGCAGAATCCTGGAAACTATTTTGAGCCTCGGCTGTTACTTGTATTCCGTTTCCCCCGTCGGGGTGCTGCTCTGTTTGCCATTGCTGCAGTTCAGCTGCATTTGCTAACTGCAAATGACCTCCACCACTTGCACCGCTTCTTTGCCAAGTGGGAGGTAGCACCCGCTCACAACCCAGAAGCCCAAACTCTGAGCTGTGCGTTTCCACAATGCTTTTAGTATTAGCTCTTTCCTCTCCCTTCCCAAAAGGTGTTGTAACTTTTCAGCCCACTGAACATTTTCAACCAGACATGACAGAAGGGTGGAGATCTCAAAGGTATGACATTGCTCCTAGTTTTGTAGGCGGCTGGTGAGAAGGGAGAGATTTAGTGCTCTCTCCGACAGAAAGTTGGAGCTTCTAGAGCTTCCGAGCTCTAGACTTTTACCTTCTGTTTGGCTTACTGATTGCCCAGTACAATGCAGGATGGCTCAGAAATCACATAAGTATGGGCTGCTTCTTTCTCCATATACAGGAAACCAGATTTCATGAGTTTTCCTGCTCAGCATACATTTGTTCTCCACTTGTGGGCTTTTAGTATTAGATGCCATTATCTTAAACCAAAAACAAAGTCTATGCTTAAACTAGTAACTTCTTGGCAAGGTGTAATGCAGAGTGAATTTTCTGATAACTTTTTTTCTGAAGTCATGGAAATGTTCAGCTCAGATTGGCATAACAGTGAACAAGTATTAGCAGCAATGAAGGCAATGTCAGGGAAAGCCTTGGGAAACATGGATTTCACAGCATGAAATCAGAATATACTAGGGGAAGAAAAAGCATTCGCATCTGAAAAGAGGCTATAATGGGACAAAATCAAATTTAAATGGAAATTTTGATGATTAACAACTGGGACATGTGCCTATTTTGGAGGAGAAAAGAAAATGAAGAAGTTTCACATGAGACACTGTAAAGGTGGCAGAGGTTTACTAAAGAACAGTTTTAGAGAAAGCTGCTCTTGGATTTTAATAGTGTTACTACTGAGGCTGCAGGCCATGTGGCTACAACAATGATGGAATACTTTAAAATATATGGGAAGATTCACAGGTGCAATGTTCCTAACTGGGTAGCAGTAAATGCTATACTACCCAAAGTAGAAGCATATGCACTGTTTACCTGCATATGCTTTTTTTAAATATATATATTTTACATATATATTTTATCTATTTTTAGTCAAAAATATGCATTTTTGGCTAAGCCACTAAACTGCACATGTGCACCAGGCACCCAAGCTAAGGGAAAAAAGAAGAGTTTAAATCCAAGATGGGAGGAATGCAAAAAGGGAAACCAGGGTCTGCCATTTCATTCTTTGCCCCGGCCCATTTGAACCACGCTGTGTAGGTGATCTCCACACTGGGACTGTACTCACAAAACCCAGCTGAACAGGTGTGTGCCATGAAGGTTAACTGTCCATCTTCATCAAAGGGTGTGACTGGGAATTAAATGAGTAAATAGAAACATAATGTTCTTATGCAGCAAGAGAGGGAATCATCATCTCCCAAGTGCATGAAGTTTTTATCATTTTTGTTCTAATTTAATGCCCTGTTTATCTGGAATCTGACTTGGTGTCCTGGTTTCAGCTAGGACAGAGTTAATTTTCTTCCTAGTAGCTGGTATAGTGCTGTGTTTTGGATTCAGTAGGAAAATAATGTTGATAACACACTGATGTTTTTAGTTGTAGCTAAGTAGTGTTTATACTAAGTCAAGGATTTTTCAGCTTCTCATGGCCAGCCAGCAAGAAGGCTGGAGGGGGCACAAGAAGCTGGGAGGGGACACCGCCAGGACAGCTGACCCAAACTGGCCAAAGAGCTATTCCATACCATATGACATCATGCCCAGTATATAAACTGGAGGAGCTGGCTGGGAGGGGTGGATTGCGGCTTGGGAACTAACTGGGCATCAGTCAATGAGTGGTGAGCAATTGCATTGTGCACCACTTGCTTTGTACAGTTTAATTCTTTTAGTATTACTATTGTCATATTATTATTATCATTATCATTGTTTTTCCTTCCTTTCTGTCCTATTAAACTGTCTTTATCTCAGCTCACGAGGTTTTTTTCCTGATTCTCTCCCCCATCCCAGGGGTGGGGGGGGAGTGAGCGAGCGGCTGCGTGGTGCTTAGCTGCCGGCTGGAGTTAAACCACGACACTTGGCTTCAGGCATGTGTTTCTGTGATACTTTCTGTATTAAAAGGTTTGCCTCATTTCACACATTAAAAAATTGGAAAATAATTTTAGGCCACATGTCCTTCTCTAGCTTTATTTACAGTTTATTTTTAGAATTTATTTGGTACAATATGATCTAAAGCATACACTGTTTTGCCCTATGATATAAAATGTTTAATTAGTTCTGTAACTATCTAATGAGATGTGAAGAAAGAAGGAAAGACTTTCAAAAGTCTTCTCTTTTCCTTTACAGAAAGAAAATGAAAAAAGATTTGTAGAAAAAATCCAAATCATCACGTATCTAGAAAACATATCTTATGGAGGTTCAGGTATGCTAAAATATGAAGAAACAGACAAAGCTGAGGAATTAATAAAATATCACATAATAGAGTAAAATATAAAAAGAATAAGTGAACAACTGGCAGATAACGAGAAAAACGTTGAAGTATGAAAGGAAGTCTTCCTATAAATCCAGGGTTAACTTCATTAATTGTAAAACTTTCATGTTGTAAGAGATGTACCAATAGAAAATAATAATCATGTGAAGAAGACAACCTAAAAGCCTTTTTATTTTTAAGCAAATGTAAGAATATTAAGATTTTGGAAATAAGAACGAACAAACTATGTAACAGTTCAACATGAATTATGTAGCCTTTCTGATAGTAATGGATTAATAACAATGCACATTAACATTATGCATTAACATTAGCATTTATGTATTATGTTTAAGATGTTTATAAACTAGATAATAAAGACATTTGAGCATCAAGTATTCTAGGGTTTTAGTAAAGTCAAGCTCTGCTTTCCAAGTTACTTCCAAATACCTCTTTTTCAACTGGTGTTGCTGGTCATATCTGTGACACAAAATCAGCATAAGCTTTGAGTCAAGTAACAGGATGAACTCCATTAACTACAATGAGTAGTACAACAAGTATAGTTTAAAAAAATAATATATATGTGTATGCAAATAAAACAATTTTACAGATTAAATAATTAAATAAAAATAATAAAACCAGCTTGTTTAAGGATTTACATTGAGGGATCAATGAACTTGTTCAGATACACATGAAACTTGTTTAAAGGTACTTTTATATAAATATCTACTTTGAATTATCTGTTGCATTTAATGTTCAAATGTATGTCTTAAAGAAAACTAGGAGGCCCCCTGGACACCTGAGAGAGCTGTAGTCTCCTACATTTGTGTATACTATCATGATGCATTATAAGAAAGAGGTATGAAGTGCATGTACACTAAGTTTATTTCCTTCAGATACATTCCCTTGTTTAAAACTGGCTCAGGAAGCTCTTTTTTATGGTCAGAAATATAGGCATGCCAATCCTATTTTCTTCTCCCTGAACTGTGCTAAAATGGTCATAATTTTACTTTCTCTAATTGCACCATAGTATCAGGTTAAACTTGTTTAACTAAATCAGTTACATTCTTAGGAATACCTATTTAAAGTGATAATAGAGTGTAATAATACTTCCTAATCATAACTTCATAATCACAGTCATAACTTTTAGACTTTTAAAGTAAGTGTGATCAGTAGTGCAGTGATGAAGCGCAGTAATGTTTCTCTCGCCATATATAGCTGCAAATTTTACCTACGACTGATGCGTACGACTAGACTACAACTGCTACATCCACACCGATTGAAACAGAGCTTCTCGCAGTAGATCTGTGCTTCCATAGCCTTTAAGCAGCCACTATACCATGTGCTTGTGTGTGCTTCATTCATGTTCACCAGCATAGCAAACTGCTTATTGTCTGTTCCAGTCTGATTTAAAGCATGGCACTTACAGTGAGCCATGGCAGGAGTGAAGATTATTTCCAGTAAAGAAGAAATTAATATATTAGTGGTTCAGAGTTTTACTGTTATTGAAAGTAAAACCTCAACTCTAAATAACTCAAAGCAGAAAAAACAGTGGTTAAATGGTGCTTGCAGTTCTTGTTTTGACATATTCTGTATCACACTCCCTTCCACAAGCAACAATGTTTAGATTGCCTTAAAAGGATAAACTAGGAAGCATCTCTAATTATCTCTTTTGCTCATAGATATTGCCTAGTACTGCAACAATCATAGAGACTGAGACATGTGTATTTGTTAATTAACAGCTTAATGAGCTACTCTCTCAGAAAGTTAATTAGGTCACTCTTCTGGGTTACAGCCATTATTTTTAAAACAAACAAACCAACCCCATTGATAAATCTCTTTCTTGTGGTTTCTTTGGGTAGTTGTTAGATAATGCTGTCAGGTTCAGTGCCGTGCACTTTTGCTAATGATAGCATTGGATCAAGGAGGACACTAACAATTACAAACTTATCAGAGGCAAGAAATCAGCTGACCCAATGCTTGCAACTGTAATTAAACTGAACCCTGTGGCTAACAAGAAAATTGTGATAAACGAAGCAAGAAATTATTCATTGTCTGTTGTGTCCTCTTCTTTTTGACATTAACATTTGTAGAAGAAAACAGTCATGAAAATCTTCTGTCATGTTCACAGTTGCAAAGCATTACAACCATTATCATAATGAACAGGGCTGAGGTTTGGGATGGGCAAATTGACTAGGGAAAAAAAAAGGATAGTTGGTAATTATCTTTATCTGTCTCTGATCAAAATAAAATTATCTTTCACTGCTAATCTGTTAATGACTTCTGCCTTTACCTGCTGCTTAGTAGCTTTTGCCTCTTTTTTCTGCTGCAGTCTGACTGGCCAGTGGTTATGCAGGTTAGTATTTTGCATTGCTTTGAATCTTTACTTAACATGTTTTAGCTTAAAAACAGATTTAACTTTGTGAGTGTGTAGGGAGAAGTGCTGTTTCCCCCTTAATGTAGCAGGCTGTTAGATAACTGCAGACTACCCAGGTTGGGACTTTTGCTTAGGTTTGTCTTTTTGAAGTCTTATGAAAACTAATCAAGGTGTTATAGTCCTAGTAATTCTTAGTTTGATTTGGTAGGTGGTGTACTTTAATTATTCTATGGCTATCATGATTAAATTCATCCCAGTAATATGTTGAATAATACAGCTCTGAGCATTAGGCTTGTTGATATTACCAGCATTGAGTTATTGAGAGGAGCGAATGTCTTCATTCAGGCTTTGTGAAAGCAAAGATGCTTTGACAGTAAGCTCTGACTGAAAAAACACTGGGGTGATTTTTAAGCTTGCTATTTCAGCAGCTCATTTGTGGTGCCGCTTCCCTCATCCTTAACTAACAACAACTGCTTAATGCCAGTCCCTGTGCCTCCTGGCCTGCCCCCGCTAGACTCGGGGCCCCAAGACCTGTGCCTGAGCCTGCTGACCCCCGTGGGCACGGCCTCCCTCTCCCGTTTGCCTGTTGTGAGCAATAATACCTGGCTGCTCAGGTCAGGCATTCAGAAAGGGTGCTCCCGTCTATCTCCAGACTTGTCTCGGTATTTTTGGCTAGGCGTGCTGAGCTAGCCCTCTTATCTCAAAGTTGCTTTAAAAAGTGAATTGTATTCCTGCACAAGGCAGCTCCAAAATCTGCGGGTGTCTCTTGTGTATGCATGTGTGTTGAGTACGCTGAAAATCTGAATGCAATATAATTTTGTCTTATTAGGAGTGAGCCTTGATCTGTTCCTACTGCCAGACACTGAAAATCTGTGTGGTCTTGATGTTTTCTGACGAAAACAATTTCTACAGTTTTCTGATGAAAACAACAAAAAAGTATTTTCAACTCCTTTGTTCTTTGCTGAAAGCATTTAAACACACTTTATCTGAAAATATTCTAGTGTATAACTACCAAGAGAATCAATTGCTACAAGAAAGCTCTAAGATATGAGTGATTAATGACTCGAAGCATTGATGTTTTTTAATTATTTATTTTGCAAGTAATAGGATTTACTTGTAAAAGGGGTAAGGGTAACATAACATTTATTATAAACCTCATCGCACTATTAATAAGGCAGATTTCCTTATTGGCTTTAGAGATAAATATGTTCTTTTTGTCTGTTTGTTTTATACATGTGATAAAATGAATGATGATAAATGCACCAGACTCTTCATGTTTAGCTCAGGTTGCTTGTATCATCATATTAATGTAGATTTCTAGTGATGGATGAGGCTTATAGTATAATATTTTCCCTAACCACAGTTCCTCCAGCACAATTCTCTGCACCGATCTTGCTGAGGACATTAAAAAAAAAAAAAAATTAAAAAAAAAATATTATTGATACTATTTAAGAAGGCGGTCACTGTCAACTGGCCTGGCAAGACATCTTCTCACCAAATTGGCCATTAAGTAAGTTAAAGCTGTTATTTCTTGCCAGACTTTTGCTAAAGTCAATGGCATGTGTTGTTACCAGTTTAGTTCACCCCTTCTGCCCTGTCCAACAGTTTCCTGTTTTTCCCCTCACCTCCTTAGAGAATCTGCAGTAGCCTAGAAAAAAACATCTGCTGGGTGAAACCTATTTGAGGATGTGAGGGAAAAAAAACCAACCAAAACCCATCTGCCTAGCAATGAGAAATAAGAGGCCATCATTTTTTAGTGTAGTTGAATGGTCATTTGATCATAGCTGATGCATACCTGTGTTGGGAATAGATTTCAGTCAGCAGAAAAGCACATAAGAAAAGGCAGTAGTTTTAATCTGAAGTTGAGCAAAACTTAAATTTGAAATTAGTCAATGGGCCCATTTGTGGCCCAATGGTCGTAGTTGAAAGAGCTATGATAGGCTCCATAGCAATTACTAGGTGACATACAGTGGCCTATTTATGCCACTATATGTCACTACAGAGGCTTATGACATCCTGAGTGTGAAATTCTATTGAAATTAAGAAATAACACCGTAAGTTCCTGAATTGAATACTTAATGTTATTTTATGCTGGGGTTGTGCTGTTCCATGGATAAACAAATGTTGAAATTATGCTATATTTGGCCGTATAACAATTGCTGAACTCTTAAAAGTAGAGCAGTCTGTAAAATAAAACCATTTCTGTCATAATTGTGCTTTGTTTTCCTTAAACATTTTGACAGTGTAACTTATCTGCTAAGTGTCAATGTCCAGGAAAAAAAAAAAAATCTGTTTGCTAATCTTTTTAGTTCTAGGGTTTAATGTGATGTTAATAATCATGCCCACAACTTGCATAGATTTAGCAAAGGCATGAATCACAGCGCAATTATGTCTTAGTGAATTGAGGAATTTGTAAGCAAGCCAAAGTACTTAGCAGTTCCTGCTGTAAAAGTAGTGTAAGAATATGGTATAGTGTTTCCAGATGCAGTTCTATTACAAGCTGCACCAAGAGAAGTCAAGGGGAAATTTCCATATTTTTGTGTGAAAGCGAAGAAGAAGCTGTTAATGCGAGGGTGGTCTTAGTAGCCACAAAGTAATTTAGATTGAGGCAAGAACAATAGAAGTGTGATTATTAAATGTAGAAATCCAGGAAATACTTATCTAAAACTACGCTGTAGTGATGCACATTCATATTTTTTGAAGCATAATAAAAAATTCTAAAAATTAGCATTTGAAGGGTGCTTTATCCAGATTGTAGTAATTAATGGTTGCCCCATCTCACTACTGCCTGGCTTTTTATTGCTGAAGGAAGATTTACTGCCTTCAAGGACTGGCAGTGTCCTGCGAGCTTGTGCAGGTTCCTGTCCCACTGGTGGGAATGGGGAAAGGCCTGGCAAAGGAGGGGTGGGGAGGTGCTGCAATATGCTTTACTCTTCCTACAAAAAAGTTATTTGCAAGTAAACATCCAGATGAGGTTGGTTTTTTTTTTTGTTTTGTTTTTTTGAACGGCTATGCCAAGTAGGATGCTTAAACATTCCCTAAATTGGTTTAATCAAAATCAATTTTCAACTGATTCCTCAGAGTCATGTTTTTAAATTAGAATTTAAATTTTAAACTGTAATTGCTTTGTCATATGCTAAAAAGTTGAAATGCCCTGTTTCTACTACTCCAACTTCCTCTTATCTAAAAATTGTAGGAGATAAGATTGAAAATCCTGAGGAGGCTGTCTAGTCTGGCACAGCTGAAATAATTTGGCCAGTGCTTTACATCTAACTGATGAGTTACCCTCTGGCTTTCCAGGTTAAAGAGGGGAAGGGAGTTTGCCCTGTGCCTCGGTTGCCATTTCAGGGGCCTGTGACTCTGGCCTCAGGAGTGAAGCAGGGAAACTCTGATCTAGCCAATTCCTCTGCCCCAAGCAGGACCAATTATGTATAAATATTTCCTGATAGATGTTTGTATGATGTGCTCTCAAAAACTCCTAGTGATGGAGATTTCTCCACTTCTATTAGGAAATCTATCACAATGCTTAATGCTGGAAATACTTCTCTCCTGATCTCTAGCCCAAATCTCCCTACATGCAATTTAAGTCCGTTATTCCTTGGGCTTCCTACAATGGACACAGAAAACAGATTAAACTTTTCTCCTTATGATGAGCTTTTGTATATTAGAAGAATGCTCAGTCTTCCTCTAGCTTTCTCCTCTCCAAGCTAAGTAGCTGCAATTCATTCAAACCTTCCATATAGGACATTTTATAGCCCTCTGATTATTATTCTTGTCTACCTCTGCATTCTTTCCAGCTGATCCATGGATTTCTTGAAGCTGGTACTCTGTGGGATGCAGCGCTACTGATGCAGGAGCAGTGCTGAGCAGAACAAGCTGGATGCCTTGCATACAAGACTTTTTTTTTAATATACGCATCAGGGCACAAAGATAGCTGTTCAAGACTGACATTGTTGGACACTAAGTTGATCATCTTCCTTCTTATGTTTGGGCAGCTGATCCCTTCTAAGCACAAATACAAAATACTTCCCCCCCCCCCCCCCCCCCCCCCCCCCCCCCCCCCCCCCAATCATTTCACAAACTTGTTGAGATTATTTTGAATTCTCAAGCATTAATTAAAAAAACCCAAACAACCAAACTTCAATAGAATCAAGCTGGAAAATGTCAGTCTTTTATACCTGTTAAGTTAAAATAATATACACCCTGCATTCCCGTATGGTTACAGATCGAGTAGTCTAAAGGACCGATATCTGCATACCATACTTAGGAGCAGAGAAGGCAAAGACCTATGCCACTGTTAACCACCTTTATGATAGAATCATTTAGGTTGGAAAAGATCTTTAAGATCATCGAGTCCAACCATAAACCTAACACTGCCAAATCCTGTACAATTGCTGCTGCACAACTGCACTTTATTATGTTCTGATATTAGGGGGGTTTTAATACAAAGGGCATCTTACAACTAATTTCCCAGATGGTAAATGTTGAAATGTACAGGTACAGAGAAACCAGATGGGGTCAAAATATTTAGAATAGTTCTTCTTAAGCAGATTTGAATAATCTGGACCAAACTCTGCCATCCTTTCATGCGAGTCTTCATTTGTATGTTTGTAAAGTAACTTCTAACTGAGGCAGATGTGATCTTTTTTTTGCTCTTGGCTCTGGACTACTATTTTATTTTGAATGTTTGATAAAACTTTCAGCAGAGTAATATCTTGCATGTCACTTTCTCTTTATGAATGTTCTTTCATGACTTCGTTGAGTTTCCTGCTCTGTTTACTTCTGTCTCTATAATTCATTGCAATCTTTCCGACATTCTTTCAAATTTCAGGAAGCATCAGCACATTTTCACTCTTTTGTTCAGTGACAGTTTGTCTGCAGCTGAAATCAGATGATGTCTCTTCATTGCTGACAGTATTTCCATTACATTAATCTCTGTTGTCACCGTTTCTTTGCAGGTAGGCCACTGATAGGAGCAGTGTAATGAACTGCCACCACCACTAGGCATTAGCTAATGACACTTAATGCAATAATGTTGACGTTGGAGACAATATTCATTGCCTGATGAGTCAGAGAAATCTAGAGGTTTTTCTAAGACTGTAAGTCATATCCCATATGCATTGTACTCTGTTTTGCTGTATGTAATGATAAACAGAGTAATTCTTTAATAATGTTAGGGTGGCTGTGGATTCTTTTTTTCTGTATGAGCTAAGATGGCATCAGTATTTTTCCTTCCTTTGTTGCATAAGAGCTTTCTGTGAGCAGAGCTTCTGTGTGTATTTAAGTTAGCAGAAAAATTTACCCTCTTCTCACCTACGTTATGTGTACTACCTGCAAAAGAAGCAAATAAAAATTTATGGGAGTAGAATGGCTGCAGCAATAACTTGGAGCTGTCTAAGGACAAATAAATTTAATTATGGTTTAGTGCCTCAGACCACTTTGTAACAAGACTTTTTAATTTTCACTGCTGAATCTGTAGCTCATCAGGGTATCTGTACTGCTTAGCCACATAATACCAGTGTAGGCGGTACATACGGTGTAAATGGTACCTAGATACTACTAAATGTAGTCTTAAAGGTGGAGTCTTCCAAAGTCTTCTCTTTCTGCTGGTGCCCTGACCAGCCTCGCTGCTGATGTGGCTGAGCAGCAGTCTACCAACCATACTCTGAAGCCTCTGTAGGATACTCAGCTCACTCCACCCTCTGTCAGAAGTGCCCTCACAGGTATGTACTCCAAGTGCCCAAGTACTTCCATGGCCTCAATAAAAGCCTTGAGTCCTATGGAAGTGCGTTTCATATTAGTTGCCTGGTCTGTAGATTCCCCCCCCACCCCCCCCCCCAGTCATCCAGTGCTTATTTTAATTGTAATAAACATTAAAAGGTAAGGGGGTGGGAAGCAGGTAGAAGTACCTTCCTGGCTCTGCAGGGTTCCTGAAAGAATAGCTCTGAGAGGTGTGACTTGCCAGTGTTGAATGTTTTCTTAGCTCTCAGTCTTAGTTGTTACGATGCATTCAATGCCTTTATTCAATCTTCCAGGCAAAGCATGGGGGGAAAAAGGTATTGGATGACCTATATAATTTACAGCGAATGATACCTAAATTGGATACCAGAGTGGATAGACCCTGGTTTGTAGGCAGGGTATCACTTTTTTTTCACAAATTTAATGTCTTGTTTGATAACACAACTCTGAAAGAAAAGCTGTAATTATAATGAAATAAAATAAGCATGAATGGCATAAAATAGAAATGTAACAGGAATATGTAAAGCAGAAGCACTTGACATTGTTTTTGTTCTTTAAATTCTTCCCAAAGATGTCATAACCCATCAGACTGTGGCCATTTGTCTGATTTGAAAATCTTTCCTTTCAACAAAAAGTGAAATGTTTCCATGGAGATCAGCCAGAGATAGCCAAATGACGAACTTCTTGGCTGTACTTTCAGTTTGGTTTCTATGGTTTCCAGACAAGGAGGGGGGAAAGTGAAGTTGTTGAGGTTCTTTCCTTGTCTTTCCTTGTTTTTCTGCATGTAAAAGGTTACTGTAAACCATGTGATGGAGTTGAAATCAGTGTAGGCCCACAACAAGAAAAGGTAATTGTTGTCGTCTTGGTCCTTGAAAAACCTTGTACAGGTCATTGTGCAATTTTACATCTGCTCCCATTCTAGGAGAAAGAAATCATGACAAAGATATAAGACTTTCTTAGCATTATGAGTAAAGTTCTAGGGAAAATATGTTTATAATGACTAGACTTACCTTGACTGTGCGCTACACAATGAGAAAATGGTAACAGGATTGACAGTGCCGACTTCTTTTTAAAGGATACAAAAGCTAACAATGAAATACTGCATCTTGGAAAGACCTGAAGGCCTTCAGAAAAAGCAATGCTGCAGGTCTTGCTAACAATACTAAACTGGATGGAAAATTTTAGGTATTACAGTAGTGAGCAGGGCAGCTCATGGATTTCTGTACAGGGTCAACAGAACTCCATAATGCAAAATAAAACTGTTATCTTGACATCTAAAGTCTCATCTTTCCTCTCACCAGGCACCTTAAAGTTGTTTTCCTTAAAAAGTGTCACATGGTTGTTTGGAACTGGTAAATACATCCTTTTCATGCTACTTCACTGAATGTTGCACAGACCACATTCCTTCTTCATAGATTTGAAATTTCACTGTTTTCCTCTCCATCCTGATTCACTGCTGCTTCTTTCCCCAAGAACAGTGGGGTTTTAATAATTTTTTTCTTTTTTTTTGTAAATACATCAGATAGTTAGATACAAACTTATTTCCACTTCTCCTCAGTTTTTTTCAGGGCTAGTTCCATTCTCTCCTATCATCTCTGTCATGTTTCTGAGAAGCCAACTTCTGTCTTTTGCCACTGATTGCATCTTTCTTTGTCTGGCTTCCTTGCAGAGACAAATTCATGATATTGTAGAAAGAGTCATAACTCAGAATAGAGTAAACAAGATGTGATGGTATTTCTATGTGAAGCTAGCTGAAGTGAAGATCAAGTGAAGCTTCATAGCTTGTGAAGCCTCCTATATCTGCCCTGTATGTATGACTCTGCAAACTTAATTGCTCACGCTGTCTCCAGGCAAGAAACTGATGAAAAAGGAAGCTATGTATATCGCACAACTTGCTGTGATGACTAAAACCTTTCTTTAAAAAAAAAAAAACAAACAAAAAAAAACCAAACCCAAAAAGCCTCTAGTTTAACAATCCAAACTACCCACTTTCCTTTGAAACGCATGGTTAAAGAATTGAAGAAGCTGGCAATGGTCAAACTTCTTCTTGGTTCTAAATTAAAAAAAAAAAAAAAAGCCTTGATATCAAAAATAGGACACAAGAACGTTAATATGTAATGAAAATAAGACCACAGAATATTAATACATTTAGACATAAACTCTCTTCTTTCCAAAAGCCTTTGAAAAGTATTTGAAATCTCTGCAGAAAACAGATGGTTGGTGCTAGCAGAATAAGAGTCCAGGAGGTGTCACCAGCCTGACCCACAGTAACTTAGTGAGGGAGGCCTACAATACCTTACACGTGTGGGGCAATGGAAGGCGACAGGTACTGCTGCTTACAAGCCAACTGATTCCTGTGCACAGTGCTCACTCTTCTGCTGGTGAAATGAGATGAAGAGATGGGAATAAGCCTTGTATGAACTGCCCAGGCAAGGGCCATCCCTTCCGCTTATGGCAGTCTCTCCTTAAATTGTCCTGTGTATCACTACGAGAGTGCAAACAGCAGCAAGAAGGTAAAAGAAGCAGTGGGAATCTGGTGTAGTGCTGCTCTCAAACACCCTTAGGTGAGATGCGGTTTGCAGAAGCATTACCAGGGAAATCATATTGAAATTGGACTACGTGGGTATGAGATCTGATTAATACAAGCATTTAAAATATTAATTCATCCTTTCCATTCATACAGTGATCTTGAAGTAATCTTTTAAGTAAAGAAATTTAATATTTGCCTTGTTTAAGTAATAATGAAGATAGTTCACTGATGCCCACTTCTAAATTATGACAAAACAGAGTTTTTACCTATGTAATGATTTTTAATTGTGTGTGGTACACTAAAACAAAACTTGTTAGTGGCTTGCAGAATGGTGTCTTAACTTGTGTAGAAAAGACTCTCCATGATGGAAAATATTTTCCTGGAGGGTATAGACTCTATATTGTTCAGTGGATTAGCTTTCAGAAAAGACTTTGTGCATTGTGTTCATCATTGCCATTACTCTGCTTTCCTTTAGTTATATTGCCTGTTAAGAATGATAGACCATTCTCCTAGTTTTTGTTCATCAAACCAGCATTAGTTGAGACACGGCCCATGTGCTAGATACACTTCATAGCGAAATTCCCCCCCTCTACAGCATGCTCCTGTTGCCATTGTCTGGGTGCATCTCAGGACAGTCTCCCACCCTTGCATCTGGGGAGGGATTATGGAACAAAAATGCTGCAGTGTAAGTCAGAAGCTGCTCTCATTTCATAAAATCATAGAATCATTTAGGTTGGAAAAGACTCTTAAGATCATTGAGTCCAACCGTAAACCTAACACTACCAAGTCCGCCACTAAACCATGTCCCTAAGCATCATGTCTGCAGGTCTTTTAAATACCTCCAGGGATGGTGACTCAACCACTTCCCTGGGCAGCCTGTTCTAGTGCTTGACAACCCTTTCAGTGAAGAAATTTTTCCTAATACCCAATCTAAACCTCCTCTGGTGCAATTTGAGGCCATTTCCTCTTGTCCTATCACTTGTTACCTGGGAAAAGAGACTGACCCCCACCTCGCTATAACCTCCTTTCAGGTAGTTGTAGAGAGAGATAAGGTCTCCCCTCAGCCTCCTTTTCTCCAGGCTAAACAACCCCAGTTCCCTCAGCTGCTCCTCATAAGACTTGTGCTCTAGACCCTTCACCAGCTTTGTTGCCCTTCTTTGGACACGCTCCAGCACCTCAATGTCTTTCTTGTAGTAAGGGGCCCAAAACTGAACACAGTATTCGAGGTGTGGTCTCACCAGTGCTGAGTACAGGGGTACAATCACTTCCCTAGTCCTGCTGGGCCACACTATTTCTGATACAAGCCAGGATGCTATTGGCCTTCTTGGCCACCTGAGCACACTGCTGGCTCATATTCAGCTGAATGTCGACCAACACTCCCAGGTCCTTTTCTGCCAGGGCAGCTTTCCAGTGCTCTTGCAGCATTTCCTCTGCTGTGATCAGTCATGTGCCCATCATGTGAAAAGCAATGCCTCTTTTTAACATGTGTCAGATGTGCATCCTGTGACATCCGTGACCTTCAAGGAGGAACGCAGCAGCTAGCTGTTCTGCCTGCTCCCCCACGCTGCAATCCCATGACTGATGCTGCCACGCAGCTAGGATGTGACTGTACTTTGGCTGGGTAGTGGATGTGCAAGTAATCGTGACAGGAGAGGGGGATGCAGCTTCCAGTGCAGCAGAAATAGATCTATGGCCACCCTCTGGCTGAAAGTGTAGGCGTCACTTCCCTCCTCTGCACATTTTTGATAAGTAGAAATAAAATTGCACACCATAAATTAACTTCAACAATCCATATCTCCTCAACCATACCTTTCTGCAGTGATCTCTGTTGTTTAGAAAAGGAGAATAAATTAACAAGCATGAGGTTTTTTTACCTCCGCTTAGAGCCCTGGACTATCTGTTATCAGAACTTTGCAGGAAAAATGTTGGTTTTCACCCTTCCGGGGAAATCTTTTCCACCTAAGCTCATGACTCTGCTTTGCCTCTTTTTAACTTGGCAGAAAGTGCTCCCCAACCTGAAGCTTTGCTAAACATGCTCTGAGGTGCCTGCAAAAATACTTGTTGAGTTTGGTTCTGCCAATAGTAAAAACAAGGAAAGACTTCTGTGGCAAGCCTGAATATTTGGCTTTTACATAAAAGACTGGAAACAAAGGCTGCAAGTAAAACAAGCCTGATGTCATCTAGCTTTAAATTTAAAGACAAGGTGATGTAACTACATGATTTTGCTTAAAATCCCCAAAGGAATTCTGAAAGAGGGATTGTGGTCAGTGCAGTCAGAAGAGCCCATAAAGCTGGTGGATGAAAAAGGCCACAGTCTGTGGTGAAGGTAGGTTTTCCCCACAGATAGTTTGTCTTTTTGTATTCTCAGTAACAGAACTTTTTTTTTTTTTTGGGGGGGGGGCGGCGGGGGGAGAAGGGAAGGAAAGAAAAAAAGTTCTTAAAGCTGCTGGGAGAGCTGGGTGATGTGCTGAGGCACTCCTAGCCTGTCCAGTACATGTATTCCCCAACCTTCACTGCAAAATGTTAGATCCCTCCACAAATCTAGCCATCTGTCTCCAGCTCAACTTATCATACCACTTAACATGGATAGTATGACGCTATTGATAAGAAGCCAGAATTGAATGTAGTTTTGACTGCCATTGGCACTCATAGCCCTTTCTGCTTAGACATGCAGGAGACTGAGAGAACTTTACTGGGTACACAGATGGTCCCGGGTTCACGGCACTATCCTTGTTGTTGCTGACATTAGGGCTGATTTTAGGCGTTCAGAAGTGATGCTGTAGATTTTGCATTTGAACTCTTAGTCAATATCTGTGTAGGAAACTGCTAATTGCTCCAGCACTTGGCAAACCTTAAGCAGAAGTAATAGGTCTGCTACTGAAAAGAACAGCAAAATACTAACTTTTTTCAAAATTACTTTTTTAAAGTATATAGCATGATGCAGTGTCGTGGTTTAACCCCAGTCAGCAACTAAGCACCACGCAGCCATTTCCCCCTCCCCCTCCCAGTGGGGTGAGGAGGAGGAAAGGGAAAAAAAAGTAAAACTCGTGGGTTGAGATAAGAACAGTTTAATAACTCAAGTAAAATATAATACTAACAATAGTAATAATGAAATATAATAATAATAGTAATGAAAAGGAATATAACAAAAAAAGGAGGGGGGGGAGGAAAAAAACAGTGATGCACAATGCAATTGCTCACCACCCGCTGACCGATGCCCAGTTAGTTCCTGAGCCACGATCTGCGCCTCCCGGCCAACTCCCCCCTGTTTATACACTGGGCATGACGTTCCATGGTATGGAATACCCCTTTGGCTGGTTCAGGTCAGCTGCCCCGGCTATGCCCCCTCCCAGCTTCTTGCACACCTGCTTGCTGGCAGAGCACGGGAGACTGAAAAGTCCTTGGCTTAAGATAAGCGCTACTTAGCAACAACTAAAACATCAGCATGTTGTCAACATCATTCTCACACTAAATCCAAAACCCAGCACTGTACCAGCTACTAAAAAGAAAGTTAACTCTGTCCCAGCCGAAACCAGGACATGCAGGAAATGAAAGGTCTTGAGGTCAATGTTCTGAATAATTTTAATATTGAAATTGAACAATGAAATTCAAGATTCTTAGAGGTTTTGTCTGAATGCTTCAAAGAAGGTATAGTTTCCTCTTTTACTGGATATTATCTGCTCAGGAAATTATGTTGAAACATCCTTTGTGTGAAAAAAATTAATGGTCTGCTTAAATAGTTTTGTTGCTTAAATATTTATATGTACAACCAGATATATCTAAATATCATAGTAAAAACTATGTCCCAAGCAATCCTAACACAGCACCTCTTTTTGTGTGGCAGTAGCAGGGCTTGGGCATATTCATTCCCATTTCACACATCCTTCAGAGGTCACCGGTTCATTTACCCAGTTTTGATAACCTGTCCAACTCAGTGAATTTACAACATGTGGGACTGGAAAGAGATGGTTTTATGTGAAGTTTTTTCACTCTAAGGGCATGAGAAATGAAGAAAGGGAAAAATAGAAAGAAAAAAGGAATGGTGCACAAGGGGTGTGTGTGGGAAAGGATATTTGGGAGTAAAGAGATATTCTGAGAACAGAAGAAGTATTATTCTGAGTACAGGAACTGGCAAAATAGGGAGTTGGAAGCTTGGTTCAGAAAAAAAAAAAAGAGTCAAATTGAGTGCAGGAAGGAAGGATGCAGTAGTTTTGAGAGACTCCTGAAGGACTCAACTTTGCTAGGAAAAAAATTATTTTTAATACACATCCAAATTTTCATGCAATGTAAATTGCATCTTGCTTCTAAACACACAAACTGGTTAAATTGTATAGTGGGCTGTTATCAAAGTCTCACTGCCCGTGAGTTACAACCTCTGCAGCCTTTGTTTCGGTGCAGATGACATCCTGACCTGGTTTAGCTATTCCTTTCACTGATTGTTATGTTTCATTTTCAGATTTTAACCCACGTCAGTTAAGATACAAGTAAACGCAAGTGGAAAATGTATTTTAATTCCTGTTGTCGACGTGTTCTCAATGTACTGCAAATATGTCGGGACACTTTACTAAAGGGTCACCTCCATACTTCTGCGTTGCTGCAGAGTATACAGAGCCATTCCTGAATGAGCCACAACACATGGCTATTAACATCTAGTATCTGAACTCTATTGGAAAGCTTGTCCTGTGTTCCTACCGGGTGTATCTATCTTCCTTCTCCGACGCTCAGGAGATGAAGGAGCTTCTTGCTGCCATCTATTGATAAAGCGGCGGAAGGGACAGCCTGAGTCAGACCGCCCTGGCGCAGCTCGCAGCCGCTGCGCCTGTGCAAACGCCTTGGCCACTCTTGTTAATACTATTTTTTAATCTCTGTTTATAGAGGTAATGAGATGTTGTTATCCTTACTGACTGAATAAGCAACAAATGACTTGAATTTGATGCAGGGCGAGTGAGGCTTCTGCATAACCAAATCTCAGCCATGGGCCGCTGGGTATGGGAGTTTGGATGCCCCAGAGATGCGGAGAGAAGGGAGAAAGGGCTCTGGGGCATTTGCCAGAATGAAATTCATAGTAAATTGCAATAAGAGTTAAAAGAGCTGACACAGAGATTGCAATGCTTGTAAAGCAATGATTGTTAGACAGTTTGAGAGCATGAAAATCGCTTTCCAGGGCTATGTTAAAGGCAGAGGACCACAAAGGCTCATCTAGCACAAGTGAAGAGGACAGTGCATAGGAGCAGTGATACAGCCAGGCGCGAGTCAATGTGACAGGCACCTCATCATGGCAGCGCATCTCCCCGGGAGTTAAGGGGGGATGTGTAAGGTTGTGCCACAGTCTGTAGCTTTACTGACCATGGATAGTGTGCAGGGGGTCTCTGGAAAGTGGGAGGAAACCATGGGACCAGAGATCTTTAATATTGGATGATCACATCGATTGATGGAGAAACTGAGTCAAAAGACTCAGAATGCTTAAGTTGTGGGAGCGTGTGCTTCATTTTTTGTGCAAACACCTCTGTGATTTATTGGTGTTTAATTCCCTGAATTGATGTCAAATTTGGTTTTTTTTTCCATATAGCTTTTGTTTCATACAATGACTTTCATACACAGGAAGATACTGCCTGCAGGAGGTTTTTGACATTTTTCCTTACATTTCAGGGATTGGCTACAAGTTCTTGTCTCCTATGTATAGAAGGAATCAATAGATATTTAATCCTTACTATTTTTGTTTGCAAACACCCATTAAGGGTTAAAGTGTCACCAAACTAAATTCAAAGCTGTTATATAAACAGTATATATGAATTTCTTGCTATTAACTTAATATTCATGTGAAAATGCTAAAATTAGAAGGATAATATGGAATTACTGAAAGGAAAAATTCTAGCTTTAAAAAAAAAAAATCTAAAACCAACACACTGAGTACTTGAGCCAAGTACAGTTTTCTCTCTTACAGAGCTTTTTAATATTTTTTTATGTAATTAAAGGTATTTAAAAGATCCTCAGCAACTGCAGCCTACATCTGGAAAAGGAGAATATTAATGCCATTTTAATTCTTGCACAGGGGTAGAGCAATACTGGATATTGCGCAGACTGTCTTCATGTTGTTTTTATTATCAATAGAGAATGCATGTAGGAAAAGCGCTCTCTCAAAAATAGCCCAGGGTTTATTTCTAGCAAGATATAGTTAATAAGAGAAGAGTAATAGTGTCTGCTTATTAGGATCATATGATTCCTCAAAGGCTGTCCTCTTCCCCACAGGAGACCCATAACTGCTCCATTGTACTAAGCTAGCTGCTGAAGAGTACACTTGGACAAAACATAGTTGTTGCTGCTGCTCACGATGAGTAGCCTAGTCTGTGTGTCTGTCTGATCTCACAGAGCACCAGCGTCAGAAATGCTGGCCACCAGGACAAGCACAGCCTTTGAATTGGCTGTGCTGCTCTCAACAAAACATGTGAGCGTTCTTTGGTCAGTTTGGAAGGACACAGTTTTGACCGGGTGACTAGGTGGCCAGGCCTTGTGGCCGCTTCAGCAGATGCCTCAGGTGGTCATTTGCTGGCTGGCCTCACACTTGCATGCTTCACCTGCAAACTCATGCCGCTGGTGATTTGGCCCACTCTCCTGCACCAAACGTGTATGCATGACATGTCCTCCTTACCGGGGAACACCTAGGCTGCATCTGACCAGGTAAAATGAGCAAGGTGCTGCTGAAGTATCTCCTTTCTTGCTGGCGTTCTGAGCCTAGCAGTAGTAAATTGCTCTTGATGGTCTGCCTCTCACTGTCCGTTCAGTGTCACCTCTACCATCTGCCTCACCAATTTTCATAGCTCCTCGTTTAAGTGAGTCAATCCACAAAGCATTTCACTTGGGTCCATTTCATTCAAATTGGGGAGAGCAAGCAGCTGCTATACAATAATTAAGAGAGATCAAATATTTAAGATTGCTTTTTCATTAGTATTTTCACTTAAACTCTGCTAAACTCCTTCTTGAAGATGAACTTTTCCTGGAAAGCAGGGAGAAAGAATGAAAGAGGGGAAAAAAGAGCATGTATTTTTTTTTTAAATGTGATCTAGGAGATGTCAGTGACAACTTGAAGGGTTGGAAACAACATTGGGGAGTACAACAGAATGGGAAGGTTGTGCCGAGACAACTGAGACCTAGGGAGAGGTTTTGCAAAATAAGTATCATAGGAAGAATGTCAAATTGTTTTTTTCATGGTACATCTTCCACTGACAATCTATATATGAGCTTGAGAAACAATGTCAAGACTGATATTTGATGCTGGCACTATATATTCTTTCTAGTATCTCTATTCTCTTTGTATTTGGTGTTAAGATTACTGAAAGAACGCTACGTTCAGTTTTGAAGTCCATAATTTAAAAAAAAGAAGTATTGGAGAGGGTTCAGAGAAGAAACAAAGAGTGAGAGAATGACTAGAAAATAGGCCTTTAATGAGTTCTTGAAGAATCTCAGTCTATTTAACTTATCAAAGAGAAATTTAAGGGCTGAATAGTCTATTTATAGCAGTGAGAGCAAACTTTGATAAGAGATGTTCAGTATGTGACTTGTGAAAGAAGAAATATTCAAACTTGAAATAAGTGAAGTTTCTCATTTAAAAAGTGACTATCCATTGCAATGGCTTGTCAGAGTGGAGTAGATTCCTCAGCTCTAGAAGGTCTCTAGTGGTGTTTGGACACTTTTCTAATTAGTGTGTGTATGTGTGTTTTGTGTTTGTTTGGTTTGGCTTTTTTTTTTTTTTTTTACTATTAACGTTACGTATCAGTTAGCATTTTAATGTCAGTCCTAAATGTTAAACGAATCTTAATTAGATGGATACTTGCTATTTCAACACATCAGTGCTAGGAAACAAAATTTTTCTTTTTCAACACACAGCATCAAAAAGCAAGGTAGTATTGCCCTACTGCTCTGTGTTCTCTGCTGGATTTGCAGAAACTTCTGATGACTTTTGGTGGCGGTCATTTAAAATTTTTTAGACTAGGCACTATATTGTCTGACCATACAAGACTGGAATCACAACACTGGAATTCACAACACTGGAATCTCTGAGAACTACAGTACTAGAAATTTTACCTATAAACTAACTGAAGGCATTTTACATCAGAGAAGTACTATTTGACACTGTGTGTGTGTGTGTGTGTGTGTGTGTTCATGTTTTTCATTTGATCCTCACTTATCATTACAGTTTCTAAGTAGCTCACACATGCACACTGATGATTTCATTTTCCATAAATCCATGAGATATGAAGGGGGTGATCAATGTTGTGTAACAGACTATTCCAGATGAGAACAACTTTGTGCCTTGTGAATTTTATCTGAAGTCAATGCAGAGAGCAGAGGACAGGTCATAAAAATGCATATTCAGTGTTGCTAATCCAGTGAAGGTATAATTGCTTTCACCTCTGGAGTAGGAAAGCTCTTGGAACATCTTTTGAATGTTAACTCAATTCTTATACCATCTTTTTCTTAGGGATCTATTTTATCTATTTATCAGAGTGAAGAGGTTTCTTTTTTCCTCTCTGTAGTGGACACAATATGGAGCAGGCAAATATAATTTAATTTTGCTTGGAACAGAACTTTGCACAAAATGAGAGGAAAAATATTCACTTTAAGACAAACTCTTGAAACCTAACCAGAAATATTCCATTTTGGTTATTCAGCATTTTTATTTATTCTTTATCAATTACATGAAATTTCAAAAAAAAAAAAAATTTCAAGTGTGAATTTATCCCACAATTACAGATGACCTTCATTCATTCTAACAAAATTCCGGTTTTACTTCTGTTTTACTTGTAAAAATTATTATAAGGCTGTCTATTTTTAAAAACATAGATGATTCTTAAGCAGTCTTTAACCACAATTAAGAACAACCTATCAATAAGTTATGACTTATTACACTAATATATGCAACATTTTACAATTTATGTAGCCAAGAATTCATGCAATTATATGCAGCCTTGCTTTTTAGAGTAAAAGTATCTGCAGGTAAACTTGTAAAATAAGTGAGATCATTTTGATGTTTCAGCAACAACAGAGATTTTCCTATTTCAGTTGAAACATGAGTTATACTGTTTTTTAAATGTATCACAAGTATATTTCTACAGTTAATACTTGAATATTTTTGCCTTTTTTTTTAGCCAAAAGGATGGATATAAGAAAGCCAGATGACATAGCTTTCAGCTCATAAAATATACCATAAGCATCACTTCTGTTTCTGTGGTTGTTGTCTGTTCAGTATCCTTCTTTTATACAGGCAGATCCCCTTCTAAAGTGTAAGCATAAGTCTGTCTTTTTGACAAGTTATCTCTGTAACTTGCTGCTACCTTTACAAGAGTGATAGTGAGAAGACACTCTTGTTGTATTGTTTGTGTTTTGACCAAATAGCTTTTAGATTTTTAACCATTTCTAGAATCATTATAACGGAACTCCTACCAAATGTTTCATACTTGGTATGATTCACAGTACCACTTTGTGTACATCCTTGTATTTATTAAAAAAACCCCTCATTTAAAAAGGTACAGGATGTGAAGCAATACAAAATTTACAAAACTTCCTTCCAGAATCATTTGTGTTCCTTTAGATTGAGTACACTTGGGTTCAGAGCTCAGAGGGCGGGCTCACCTTTGCTTCTGTTAGTAGAGAACAGATTACATATTAATTTCCTTAATTAGTTTAAATATTTCATGTCACTAAGAAAGCAATCAAAATATAACCACATGAGCAACTGCTCTTCAAGTGTTAGGGCCAGGAAATTCACTGGAAAGTTTCTCGCAACAGAATGTAAAGGCAAAATCAGGGTCAAAATGATAGGAATTATATGAATACATATACAGCTAAAGGTAAAAGTTTAGCTCAGGAAAACATAATGTCCTTATTTCAGCTGGAAAGTCTGATTTATTTATTTTTTTTCTCACAGTTTTTGCTTACTCTGTGTGTATCTGTGTATGTGTGCATGACATGTCCTGCAGCAAATCAAAATGCGTAAGATTAAGAGGGTGATATGGCTCAGAGAGGCTATTTGAATTATTTTAAGATTATTAAGCAGCTGTTCACAGTCCATAGGCACTGGAGAAGCTATTCATGTGCATGGTTGTAAAATGATGTTCTTCATCATAAAAATGGATATACTTTTGGTTTTCTGGTTTCATTGCTTGTGGTTAGGTTAAAATTTATGTAAAGGCTCTGAAATATTTCCTGAATTATTATTATGTCAGTTTGACATAATTTAACAGAACTATTAAGTGTGACTTATTAATCAAGTGACTTGCCCACTGGATTTTGTTGTTCACAAAATTAATACTTTTTAAATCCGCCCCCCCCCCCCCCCCCTTTTTTTTGTGTGTGTTCTCTAAGTTGCTTTCTGTTCAGCTTAGAGTTTTGTCCTGGTTTCGGCTGGGACAGAGTTAACTCTCTTCATAGTAGCTGGTACAGTGCTGTGTTTTGGATTTAGTGTGAGAATAATATTGATAACACTCTGATGTTTTAGTTGTTGCTAAGTAGTGCTTATCCTAAGCCAAGGACTTTTCAGTTTCCCATGCTCTGCCAGCAAGCAGGTGTGCAAGAAGCTGGGAGGGAGCAGAGCTGGGGCAGCTGACCTGAACTAGCCAAAGGGGTATTCCATACCATGGAACGTCATGCCCAGTATATAAACTGGGTGGAGTTGGCCAGGAGGCACGGATCGCTGCTCTGGCATCGGTCAGCGGGTGGTGAGCAATTGCATTGTGCATCAATTGTCTTTTCTTGGGTGTTAGTTCTTTTTTTTTTTTTTTGTTATATTCCTTTTCATTATAATTATTATTCTTAGTTAGTAGTGTATTTTATTTTACTTATTAAACTGTTCTTATCTCAACCCACAAGTTTTACTTTTTTTTTCCTCCTTCCCACCCCACTGGGAGGGGGATGGGGCAGCGGCTGCGTGGTGCTTAGTTGCTGGCTGGGGTTAAACCACGACAAGTTTGAATGTTTTTTGCCTTCTCCAAACACCAGTGCTTAGTGATAAGACTGATAGCTTTACATGCCATATAAGTATCCCTTCAAAAACAGATGCCTGTTATGGAGAGGCAATGCTAGGAAGATACAAATGTACTGGGGCTCTAAGGGAGTTATAACCATTAGCCTCAGGCACGTGTGGCACGTGCACTCACTGTTACCTGATACAATTTTAGCCAGGCAGCAGTGCAAAACAACTTGCCTCCCTTCCACATGCTATGGCTTTGCAATGCACTTATGCCACAGAATGAAGTACTTCCTTACATGCCTTAAACTGAGACGTTTTTCTACATGGTAATACTTCCTTTCATTGCTGTTTTACCCTAGCAAATAGAAGTAAGGTTATGTACAAAGATTGAATACAGCAATTTTAGACAGCCAAATAATCCACTACTGAAGTTAATATGAAGGTTTTTTTCTTCCGTTACAGCTATTTATGCTGATAGAGTTGCCTTGGTAGAATACCATCCTTTTATACATGAATGTCAGATCTGTCTCAGTAATTTCAAAGTTAGTATGCCTGCCAGACAGGAGCCATTAAGCGCTCCAGAAGTCTGAGAGCGAACTTAGAGAAATGTTCTTTATATCCTTTCTGATTATAAGGATTAACTGTATGCATCTTTTCCTTTATCTCCTACAGTCATACTGCCTTGATGTGTGTTGTATGGATTAGCAAAACAGCAGAGTCTCAGAGGAACTGTGCTTTGCTGCTAAGTTTTAGGTGAAACACGTAGTATCCTTCCTCTTATTTGTATTGAGGTGAAATGAAGCACCCAAGTGGTCTCTGATTGCCTGGTGCTGGAAGAGGCCACTCCTGCTTCATGCCAGGTGACACCGCTGCTTTGGGGAATATTTTTTGGTTTGGGTTTTTTTTTTTTTTTTTTTTTGTCTGCCTCTGGGAAAAATGGAGAAAACCCAAATTATGAAACTGCAAGCAGCTTCTGTGTAGAGAGTAGTCCAAAGCAGTCCAAAGAGCTGTGAGCACATCTGTGGTGAAACACACTACCCTCAGACACTCCTAAACTCTTAAAAAGAGTTGGGGAATGGGAAGTTACACTGGATAATGATCCATTCTACTTAAAGGAGGTCTAGTTATTTATATTGCATAAATAATGAAAGCAAATGATAAATGCAATAGAATATACAGTAAATGTTAATCATATAGGTGGCCGATGAGATTGTTTAAAGGAATGATCAAATATCAATGCATACTTTGGTTAAAAACCACTCAAAGATTCTCTGATATATCTGAGCAGTAGAAGAGCTTCAGTCAGAGTCATAGCTATTATTAAACGTCGATTATAAATAGTAATGCAGGGAGGCAAGTGGTTCAATAGCCAACTCTATTCTGAAGCAGGGTGATAGCTCCATCATGTATGGTGTGGTAGGTAGGCTACCAATTGTAGCAAAGGGAGCTGTGAGGCATTATCTACTAAAATTAAGCATTTTCAAATCTACAGGTTTTGACAGCATATACTTAGACCTTTTAAAGGGACTCAGTAAGTGTATATTTTTTTTTTTATTCCAAACTACATTTCTTCAGCCATAAACCCATGAGGATGTTAAAACAATACAGCTGGGTGATATTAAAAAAATCCCCACCAAACAAACAAACAACTCCCCCAAACCCAACATTCAATAATGCCTGTGACCTGACCAAGAAGAAAGGAAAACATACAATTGCTGAGAATATTATCCCAATCTCCACCAATGGGCCTCCAAGCCAGAAAGCATTCCCTTCTTCTCCACTCCTATCTCCATCAAAATCCAGGAGATGTAGGCTGAAGTTAGAAACCTCCAGTTTCAAAGAGGCAGGCTTCTTCGTATGAGGATAATTCAGTGTTTCAAAAGAGTAGCACTGGACGTATGATACTGCTCCACTTTCTGAAACGTTAAAAAGGAGGCAAAATATTTCCTAAAAGCATTTTGTTTGTACCGGCCTAGATCATTATAGTATTTCTTTGACTTTAAAATCTGTGGTTTTGTGAATTCTATTCCCCCCCCCCCTTTTTTTTTTGAGGACCCATAGATGTCGTGGTTTAACCCCAGTCAGCAGCCAAGCACCACACAGCCGCTCCCTCACTCCCCGTCCCCCCGCCCTGCTCCTGGTGGGATGGGGAGGAGAATTGGGAAAGAAGGCAGAACTCGTGGCTTGAGATAAGAACAGTTTAATAACTAAAGTAAAATATAACACTAACAATAATAATAATAATGAAATATAATAATAGCAATGAAAAGGAATATTAAAAAAAAGGGGGGTGGGTGGGAAACCCCAGTGATGCACAATGCAGTTGCTCACCACCTGCTGACCAATGCCAGAGCTGTGATCTGCCCCTCCTGGCCAACTCCCCCCTGTTTATATACGGGGGCATGGGCATGATGTTCTGAGGTATGGAATATCCCTTTGGCTAGTTCGGGTCAGCTGCCCCGGCTCTGCTCCCTCCCAGCTTCTTGCACACCTGCTTGCTGGCAGAGCATGGGAAACTGAAAAGTCCTTGGCTTAAGATAAGCGCTACTTAACACACTGATGTTTTAGTTGTTGCTATCAACATCATTCTCACACTAAATCCAAAACACAGCACTGTACCACCTACTAAGAAGAGAGTTAACTCTGTCCCAGCCAAACCCAGGACAACAGGTAAAATGTGTATTGCACTCAGCATGTTTTTAACGCTTCCAGCTACATAACGAAACAGTAAGTAAACTGAATCTCCTGCTTCAGTTGAATCTCCAATGTCAGCTCATTACCTCGGAGGGTCTGGAGGAATTTATACATTTTATTTATTTATTTGTTCATCTGAACCTTCAAAATTTGGTCAGATGATAGGGTAAGTTAGGAAGGTTGTATTCACGTTGTTAAATAATACTGAAAAACCTCTGCTTGGTGTCCTTATATACTCAGGGTCACAGCAACCATCACAAGCATCTGGGAAGCTGACTTGCCTACGTTTGGCTGGCAGGGGCTTTGTCTTGAATCTGAAGGTAGTGGGCCTTCCGTAGATGACTTTTGGATGTCTTGTTATTTCCTTGCCTTACGCATTGGTCTCTTGTTTGTTGCCTGAAAAAAATCTGTTTATGTATTCATCTAAAACTTCTGCATAAATCAAGTGACAGGGCTCAGTCTAGGTGTGTCTGCAGGAAATTACGATGATCCATGACAGTGGTTACCCAAGTTTTGAACACATATGCATCACTGTGAAGCTTTAGATTTACTTGTACTCTACCACGAAAGTCATAAAAAAATGAAGAATTTGTACTTTTTGTTGTTTAGTAAGCTGTAGATCAGCAGTGATCTGAAGGCCAGACTCTAGATGCAGATAATGTAGTGGCTTCCTCTTCGTTTAAGCTCTGTGAACATGGTATGAAATTGGAGTTTTCTTTCTGTCTTTTGTTTAGTCACTCACATTTTTATTAGTTGGCTGCTTTCTACCCCTATTTCAGTCTTTTTTACTACCCTCCTTGCCATTGCAAGAGATTTCTGCATAGGTAACTAGACCAAAATTGCTATTGGTAAGAAAATTTGCTGCTCAAGGACATTCTTTTAAATACTCCTGTTAATATTCTTAGATAGCAAAGAAAAGTGACTTCCTGAAACAAATTCATTTAATTTCTTGACATTTTGTAGAAAAAACAGTACTGAACCATCTTTGATCCTAAGGGCTCCGTTTTTAACTTAACTGTAGTGGCAGGGAGCGGTGGGGGGAGGCATTGAGAAATATTTATTGCCTGAGAGACAAGAAAATATAGGAAAAGCTGTGATCTAGTGCAAGACTAGAGAACATGAATCATGGTGGTTTGGTTGTCCCCCCCAGTCTAGTATGAAATAAGAGAAACTAGACAGTCTTATTGTTAGAGTCTTTGGATAAACTTCGTCTGAGTACCAGGATTCCATGTAGTTCTGTAAAAATTACTGTGGCTTGGAGAATGTGTGGAAACACTCCATGAGTATTTATATATCTCATTTGACACAGGATAGAAAGCTATCCTAGAATGCCTTCACATCAATTACTGTTTATTGAGACATTGTTCTAGTTAAGAAAGGTGCATACAAAAAATAGGCTGCTTGTTAAAATATTGTCCTTTCTCATTGCTTTCACTGTTCACTGAAGTATGTTAAAGTTATGAATTTTTTTTCTGTTGAAGGTGGTATTTGACATACTAAATTATGCAACTGATCTTTAGATGGTGTGATTAAGTATTTTGTAAAAATAAGTCTGCCAACCGTATACAAGCTACTTTACCTTGTGTGCTTGATTCAGATATATTTTAATTTATGTACAGCTAAGGGTAAATGCTTAACTACATAAACTCTAATTGACTGATGCATGTATTTATATTCCTGGATCACTGATCAAGGGTAGTTCATTACTAAAATCAAAGTCCTGCCTAATTTGAGTCTGAGAGTCTAAAACATGTTGTGACAGCAAGCCCTGCCCTCTGCTGTGCCTCAGTGTGTGGCTGGAGCTGTCAGGTTTACAGCTGGTGCACGGGGAGTTGGAGACCCTCAATAAAGATGTATACTCTAACCAGAAGAGAAACAAATTTTTCAGTTGTTTTGGAAGAAACCTAACATAGGAGGGAAGCTAGGACTTGTCTGAAGCAATTTTTTGTCTGTGAAATATACAGCATACTTGGTGCTTCAGTGGCTTGGATAGTAAATACTCTTTTTTTAATACTAGATAAAGATATCTTTTATGACATCAGTACTCTGAGGCTGATGGGAAGGATACCATTGTGGTGTTATAGTACAAGAACTGTTTTGGTAGTGTTTGATTCAGGAGCCTGTGTGATTACAGTCCTGACACAATGATGTTGGTGGTATGAACTTGGTTTTGGGGCTCGTAGATGATTGGAGCCCACTCTGCAAAGTGGTCATCTTCTTGAGGAGACCTCACCTTTGGTAAAACGGTTGCTCCTGTGAAACTCTGCTGAACTCTGGGGAAAATCGGAGCTTTGCTGTACTGAGCTGCATCAGAAGGTTGCCTTGTACTCTTCACCAGCAGACTTAATTTTAAAGAAAATGTCTGTTATAAATGTTTATTCATCTTCTCTACTTTTAAGCACCAAAAAAGGAATCCAGAGGAAAAATACGCTACACTAACATTAAGGGTCTGACTAAACTTGGGAAATGCAGGGGTAAGACTCAACCAAACAATTCTCATTTTTGTGCTGAAGTACTGTACCTCATTCAGTGTGCAAGACTTCCTTCCCTGATAGGCCATAACAGCTGCAACAGCAAACCTTTAATGAGGTAAGGACTGTTTTAGCCTTGACTGTAAATGAGTCTTACTTTATGCTCCCCTGCATCAGCTATATCCTTGAGATGCATCCTTTCATGTAAAAGAGCTTTAGAGAGTAGAATGAAAAAGAACAAACTATAAAATGTACATACTAACAGGACTTCAAATTTCAGCCTCAACTGTTTTGCTAGTATTACAGTTGATGGAAAATTACACTTGAGCACTCTCACTGCAAAAGTGGTTTTTGACTAAACAGAATTTTTGTATGAAAATAGGTGCTTTCCCCAGGAGGAGAGACTGACCTACAAAGGACAGCTAAAGAATAAAGCACAGAAATTTTCCTGGAAAATCTACAGCAGTGTTTCCAAACTTTGACCAAAATATTTGGATTCTTATATTCTCTTTATCCACGTGTATAATCCAACATTTTGGTTATGGCCATCACCTACAAACTGAATTCATAGATTCATTGGAAAACTTAAGAATGAAATACAAGATTGCATATACATCATCAGAAACTAGGTAACAATGAATTTCATCGGAAGTGACTGCTGTGCACAATACTTTGTGCATTGGTCAGAGGCTGTTGGAGTGCAGATCAGATTTGACAGTGAAAGGCTGGAAATGCTCCGAGTGATGAAGCTATCCATCATGAGGCTAAAGTTCTGAGTACGTATATTGGTCTGACTTAATAAATGGCGCCAGACTATGAAACTTTCTCCTGCAGGAGCTGTGATATGTCGCAGACTTCATTTTGCTTCAGTACAAATGTATGGGGAAATCAGCTCAACCTTTCCTGGTAACTCAGGGCTTGTTTATCTTGTTAGATGAGTAAGAGAAGTTAGCACCTCCCTGGTGTTGAATGGGCTTTGACCCAGCAAATCAGCTTTGATCCAAAGGCCATTTGAACACTGAAATGGGGCTATGCTTAAGCTCACAGTCTGTTATTTTTGTCTTATATGCTTTCCCATCAGAGATTTTTCTGGGAAGATTTTTTTACTCTTCTTGAAGACAGCCCTGTCCTTCTGGCATTCGTTTGTAGAAAAGCCTGCAAAAATTTTCTGAGGGTCTCTACAAATAGCAGGAATTTAGCCCTTAGGAAGAGTTGTAGTAATGACTTTAAAGATATCAAAATCAGCTGACATTATGCTTAATGACAGTCAGGAATCATGGAATGACACTGTTGATGTTGTAAAGATAAGTGAAATAATTGGCTATCTACTGTAATGGCCCACTTTTGCAATAATAAGCTTAATAGGCAATATTTAATGCTTACTGAATTAAAGACAAGTCTTCAATTTTTTCAGAAAAAAAAATTAATGAGTGGTGTTTGTTCACTGTATATAACTTAAAACTGAAAAGTCACAGAATACGGAGTCATTCTAGTTGGGGGGAAGTGGTATTTATGTACCTCTGAGAGGTAGATTAATCTGGACGATTTCATGGGGTTTCTTTTACTCCTTCTTGTTCACAGTTCCTAGATGCTGACGGCAAGAGAGCATTCAATCAGTTGAACATGAAGCTGCGTAAAAAAAAATATACATCTTTTTGCAATGCATAATTAACCTCTATCACGCATTGCCCCAAGATATCATTGCAGACAGATGGTAAACAGGAGTCCAAAAAGTCTTAAACTTTTGTACATCTCTTCACAATATTTACAGTTGCATTAGAAGTGGGAATTATAGAAGGGATATAAACATTCATACTTCCACTTGTTTACAAGATGGGAAGACGAAATAAAATTGGTTAGTTCCAAATTTTCTTTTTTTAGAAAACCATACGTCATTCTATATGAGACAAATGCTCGAGGTCTGTGTGCCAAATTCTGTACTCCTTAATTGAGCGATGGCTTTTGCCTGACAAAGGCCTATGGAATTCAGCCCAGTTACGTTTGGGTTTTTTTGGTGTTTTTTTTTTTTTTTTTCATGTGGTGCTGTGTGCTGTAAATTAGGATGCAATAGTACAACAATGCAAGTCCTAAAAAATTCATCTATTTTCATGGGTAGGAAATTATATCTCTTGCCCATCATTAACCAGCAAACAGCCGCTCCCATTCAGTATTCTAATCACCACTGAATAGTTTGACACATCTTTAAACAGCCGTTTTAGCGTGGTGGGTTTAAAAGACTCTGTGGTGCTGACGGAGCAATTGCACAGCTGGCTGGCTGTACTTTGAGCACTAATGTAGTTGGAGCACAGCTGTAGTGAAGTAAATCATGCAAAAATACTGACTTTTAAGGTTAGTCTGGTTTGTGATAGAATGAAGAACATGTTCCCATAAGTTTAGGAAGACAGAGATTTGTATTGCTCCGATAGTAAAACAGTACTAGAGTTCATGGAAGATCTACAAAAAATTTTCTGTGATGAGCGCTTTCAAACAATCTGTTCTGAATGCTGCTGATTTACACTACTGAAACGAGCAAATTTAGAGGTGTCTTGTATGTACGCTATCCATAGCGCATCCGAGTACTGCATATGCTGAGTACCAAATTCCATCAAAGACATCAGTGCATTGCTTCTCAGTGAGATATTTTGCATTAACACACACCGCTGAGAGAAGGATTATTGTTGTTGTGAGGAAACAGTGTGGACAAACTGGATGGGGGAAGAATAGATTTTTAGCCCAGGGCTTATTGTAAAGAAAAAAAGGAGTTAACGGTTTCTTAACGTACTACATTGTAATAGAATATACAATCTGTTTTAGGCTTAAATAACTTTATATTTTCCAAAGCATGTAATAGTTTTGGTGATTTTAATGTGTTCCCGGTGTTTTAGCTAACTGAATTGGTATAATCTTTTTAAATCCCTCAGGGCTTTTCCATCAACTTAGTGACTATCCCATGGATCAGTCAGGGAATGTGTGAAAATACACCCAGATTTTGGAACAGAGCGAAGCTCCTACTGTAACTTCAGAAACACCCTTTGGATCTTGAGAACTATTCTTGAGTCTAAACAAAGTCCTTTTGGGTTTTTTTGCAGTCTCATATCATATTTGGAATTTTTTTTTATTGTGTTGTAGATGACCTAAAAGGAATAGAAATGCAAAGAAGTCTGTTACAAGGATGACATATGCCTCATTGTGCTGAGGATGACATGCCACTGAAATCTGGTTAGAAAGCATAAAAGTGCCCCGGAGGTCTCTAAACAGGTAATAAAATAAATATTTTTAAAGCGGAGAAAAAGCAAAAGTTTGTGTTGCTCTTTTAAGCTTCCGTATGAGTACTTCAGCTGTAGAAAAAAAAAAAAAAAGGCTCGGCTTCTGTGGTTATTAGCCCAGAGAGAGCTGTCAATCAGCTTGACTCCCTTGAACTACTCACTGCACACCCAATTACAGTAGTTGCCAGTGTTCTTGCCTATACTTTGGGGACACAAAAGAGCTTTGGCTTAAAATTTATCTATACAGTTTTGCAATTTTCTTTCAGAAATATTTCCTTCTTCTGATTTGGGCTTGGTTGAGAGGAAAGAGGAAACACTGTGTGCATACAAATCCTGGCATGCAAAGGCCTCCGCAAAACCGTGCCCAGCGAATGCTTCTGTAGCTTTCTGTCTGGGGCATTGTCTCACCCAGCTGTACCAATACAAAATGAAATTATCTTTCACAAATAGAGCAACTGGTTACCGTGAGAGGTGTAGTGAGAGCAGAGTGAGCCAGACAGCAGAGGAGAAAGGGAAGTTTCAGGAGGGTCAGGAAAGGGGTTCAAAATAAGGAGAAAACAAAGAGTACCTCCAAGGCTGGAATACATTTTAGCTATTCGATTAAACATTTGGCTTCCTGCTGCTTATTCTCACCAATTATTCTCACCAATAACACAAAATCCCATGCTCCTGTTGAAGACTGGAGACTCAGCAAGAGCCTCTCTTCCTCAACCTGTTCAGGCACCCATCCTTCTGCCCGTGGCTCCTGAGCACAGCAGGCTTGGAAATGCTCCTTTTCCCACGGGGGTGCCGAACATGTGGCTATGGATCCTGCTTTTGAAACCTACTCAAAGAGAAATACAAGCAAGAGACAGGAGACTTGTTTTACTAACTGGCAGTGCAGAAGGAATGAAAAAGCGGTCATTTATTATTAGCTATTGTAATTATAAAAATTACCTGTGACAGTCACCAAAACTCTGGTCTTCTGGCTAAAGCAGAAGAAAGCCCTTCTTAGCCTTTCATGAGAGAACCTCTGTGTGAGATATTGATGGATATGGTTCATTTGTCCATACCTTCATGCCCTAACAAAGCACTGTGCTATGTTCAGTAGTGTTTATAAAGCACCGGGATCCTGGGATGAATGTAGCCAGATAAACATTAAAGGTATTTCTGTAAAAGCCAAGTATTTCCATTTGAAATGGATGGTGTTCATTGCTTTGAAGTCCCTTGAGAACATGATTGGGATAAATATCAGCATCATTAGGGTGTGAGGCACCTTTGAGAAGTGCGGCGAAGAACCAACCTAAACATAACTAAGATTTTCTAAGCTCACATGGCGAACATATCAGAAGGTGGGATGACATTAACAGTACAGCACCTCTCTGCCTGACTTTGCAGGAGAGATGGTAACCAAAGTGTAGCTAGTGCCTGTATTTACATTGAAATACAAATATTTTCCCTTTATATGTCTTACTTGCTAGTACTTACTAAAAAAAGATGTATATATTTAATGAACTTGGTCCATAATTTGTTTCTGTTGATCATCTGTAGGCAAATAAGTCTTTTTTTGTAGGCATATGCAGATTAAATAATAAAATTCACGGCATTGAACAGTATCTGATGCCAGACAGCTTCACTGTTGGAGTTATATGCACATATTAGTACTGATAATTCAGTGCTATTAGCTCTACTTGCATAAAGAGTCATTAGTACTAAGAAGTAATAATTAAAGTACTCAACACCTGAATTATTTTTATTAGGAAAGGAATAGGAAAATGTATCATTACTGTAGATGCTAAGAGGTTAATACTTGTAGTAGGGCAGCTCTGCACATCTTTCTGGAAAGAGAGGGAAAATTTGTCCCTAGAGATGGAAAACTCCCTAATAAATCCACTCTTTAAATTTGCCATTGATTATGCAAAGTAAATGAAGTTAAATCAGTAAGAATTTTCCTGCTATTCAGATGAAATAAAGCTCATAACAAAATAAGTGCTTGACACATTGCTGGCTGAAAAATGTCCAAGAGATTTAGACCCATCTTCCTGCATGTAGTCGGATTTAATATCTTGTTCCTAAGTATCTTTCTCAAGTTCATTATTTCATAAAAATACTCTTTTCAACAAAAAAAATTAAAATGGTATTTGAGCTTAAAATTATAAGGAGTACTTGTTCTTCATAAAGACGTAATGTTAGAAGAACCATTTTTCTTACAGAATTTAACAATTTTTCCAGGAATATGAGAATCTCTTTACAAATAAATGCTAAGAGATGCTTAATTAATGATGTACGCTTGAGTTTTATAATATAAACCCTATTAAAATACATATGCTTTTTTCTAGTTTGAAATTCATCAATGTATCTAAGTGGACATCTATTTTAAACTAAGGCAACTTGTGCTTTAATACTTTCAGAAACCTTATTAGTTGACTATGTCAAAATATCGAAAGAATTGGCAGAATAAGTGGAGGTAATGATCCCTGTAAACGACCTTGAATTGTGAAGCCATAAATAGACCATAAATGCCATTTTCAAAATATGACATGAAGTTTTATTCTCATTATACAGCATGCATGTAACTCCCAGAAGGGGTTCAAGCAGAGATGATACATTCCCAGCCTATACCAGCCTTACCATGAGAACAGGGTGGGAAATGAATTATAGTTTCTTCAGCTATAATGTCTTAATTAGATATATGTGACGAACTGATTTATATGCGGAAAACTTAGAATGCTGACTTGTTCCACTTATCACTTTGTCCTGGTTTGGGCCGGGACAGAGTTAACTCTCTTCTTAGCAGCTGGTACAGTGCTGTGTTTTGGATTTAGTGTGAGAATACTGTTGATAACATGCTGATGTTTTAGTTGTTGCTAAGTAGCGCTTATCCTAAGTCAAGGACTTTTCAGTTTCCCATGCTCTGCCAGCAAGCAGGTGTGCAAGAAGCTGGGAGGGAGCACAGCCGGGGCAGCTGACCCAAACTAGCCAAAGGGATATTCCATACCATTGAACGTCATGCTCAGGATATGAACTGGGGGGAGTTGGCCGGGAGGGGCGGATCGCTGCTCGGGCATTGGTCAGCGGGTGGTGAGCAATTGCATTGTGCATCACTTGTCTTTTCTTGGGTTTTACTTATCTTTTTTTTGTTATACTCCTTTTCATTACGATTATTATTATATCATCATTATCAGTTAGTATTATATTTTATTTTACTTTAGTTATTAAACTGTTCTTATCTCAACCCATGAGTTTTACTTTTTTTTCCTGATCCTCCTCCCCATCCCACTGGGAGGGGGGAGGGGTGAGTGGCTGTGTGGTGCTTAGTTGCTGGCTGGGGTTAAACCACAGCACACTTGAACTGCCAACATTTCATATTCTCACATTTAATGTTTTCACATAAACTAGTAACATTTTCAGTAATCCCTACTGAATCTCTTTAATTGCTATATACAAGAAAAATAAAATTGTTACTTCAGAAAGAACTGATAAAGCACTGCTGTTCGGTTTGGGTTTGAATCTTTCCATCTAGGAACAATGAAATTTGTTTAATGACCATGTAATTGGACTTTGTTCTGGTAACAAACAGTACTTGGCAGGAAAATGCTGCCATTATCCTAGCAATGTGTGGTACACAAAGGCTGTCCCTTCTTGGCTGCTTTTTGAAGCCCTCAGAAGAGCCATAAGTAGTAACTTTTCCTTTTGGTTTTGCTGCTAGGTCTATACAACCTCTGGCCAGTGGATATTTCCATGCCCTTTTCTTGGCTTGTCCTAAAATATAAGGTGAAATAGAGGCACTGAATTAGTTGCAACGACTGCACAAAACTCGAGGGACCTGAACAGAAGGCTACAAGGAAGGCTGCATGTGAGTATGACATGAACAAGAATAGGAAGAAGGGGAATTTCAGCTGTTTTCTTTCTGGACAGCAAATGTGGGAAGGCAGCCTGCTCATGAGATAATTCAAGTGAAGTCTATAGCAGTAATTTCACGGAAACCAACAAAAAATGTTGGATTTTGGTGTCTTGGTTCCTCAAAAATTACTGAAAGTTGTGGGAAACAAGGTATTGCAATTTTATGTGCTTGATTTTTTTGTACAGGAATGGGCACACATGCCTCAGCAATTTATTTCTTATATCCTGTCTTGAGTTCAGCACTACTGGAATAACTAAGTTTCCTTCAAATATATTAGCACAATTAATGATTTCCTGCTCTAGGTAGATACAAATAAAGACTCGTTGACAATTATAAGTAAGAATTGCCTCAAATCTTAATATAATTCTAATTTAAAACGTGGATTTCAGCACCCAGTAACTTGTTCCCTTACCAACATTGACTGATCTCTCCCTTACAGCCTGTGTGTGTCTGTGTATAGATATACGATATAAACCTTCAGTAACAAAGCAATGAAGAAATCAAAATGTGGATAGACGGCTTGAATCATATTCCACTCTGAACATAGCTGCAGCAATCTGCTCTTACGCAGCAGGCTTTGATTATAACTCTAATTCCATCTTCACATAATCTCCCTCCTATATTAATGTGTCAATTCAAGTACTCCTTACTCTTGTCCTACATTTGATTAAAAAAGAAAAGAAAAAACCCCCCACAACATCTGGGCTACATAATTTTAGAATAGGCTCCATTAGTAATGGTGACCTTGGTTGACCTTATTTTTTTGTTTTAGAAATGTGCATGCCATATAGTTGAGTGAGCTAAAGACCTATTTTCTAAGAGAACATAGAAATGAGAACTTAGTGAAAGGAGAGTGAGCCTAATCTGAAATCAGTGTGTAACATCCAGTCACAGAAGAGGGCAGGGAGAACAGGAGGCATGTGTAATCCAGCAGTTGTCCCTAGTGACATGCAATATTCAAAAACTTCTCTGCAAGTAATATGGATAGATCATGTTCGCTTATCCATGTTTCCCCGCACCTTGCCATATATTGCCTGTAGGAAACAAGTAGCTCAGCGTAATGATGAGGCTGTATAGGGGAGAATTCAGATGGGAGTTGGCTGATGCAGTTGCCAAGCTATTCTCCATGATATTTGAAAAGTCATGGCAGTCAGGTGAAGTCCCTGGTGACTGGAAAAAGGGAAACATTGCACCCATTTTTAAAAAGGGTAGAAAGGAGGACCCTGGGAACTACCGACCTGTCAGCCTCACCTCTGTGCCTGGGAAGATCACGGAACAGATCCTCCTAGAAGCTATGCTAAGGCACATAGAGAACAGGGAGGTGATTTGAGACAGCTAGCATGGCTTCACTAAGGGCAACTCCTGCCTGACCAACCTAGTGGCCTTCTATATGATGGAGTGACTACGTCAGTGGACAAGGGAAGAGCTACGAATGTCATCTATCTGGACTTCTGTAAGGCCTTTGACACAGTCCCCTGCAATATCCTTCTCTCTAAATTGGAGAGATAGGGATTTGATGGGTGGACTGTTTGGTGGATGAGGAATTGGTTGGATGGTCGTATCCAAAGGGTAGTGGTCAACGGCTCAACGTCCTGATAGAGATCAGTGACAAGGGGTGTCCTTCAGGGGTCTGTATTGGGACCAGTGCTGTTTAATATCTTCATCAATGACATAGACAGTGGGATCAAATGCACCCTCAGCAAGTTTGCAGACAACACCAAGCTGAGTGGTGCGGTTGACACTCCTGAGGGATGGGATGCCATCCAGAGGGACCATCCAGTGGGCCCATGTGAACCTCATGAGGTTCAACAAGGCCAAGTGCAAGGTCCTGCACGTGGGTCGGGGCAACCCCCAGTATCAATACAGGCTGGGAGATGAAGGGATTGAGAGCAGCCCTGAGGAGAAGGACTTGGGGGTACTGGTGGACGAAAAGCTGGACATGAGCCAGCAATGTGTGCTTGCAGCCCAAAAGGCCAACCGTATCATGGGCTGCATCAAAAGAAGCATGGCCGGGAGGTCAAGGGAGGTGATTCTGCCCCTCTACTCCACTCTGGTGAGACCCCACCTGGAGTACTGCGTTCAGCTCTGGAGTCCTCAGCACAGGAAAGACATGGACCTGTTGGAGTGGGTCCAGAGGAGGGCCACGAAAATGATCAGAGGGATGGAACACCTCTCCTATGAGGAAAGGCTGAGAGAGTTGCAGTTGTTCAGCCTGGAGAAGAGAAGGCTCTGGGGAGACCTTATTGTGGACTTTCAGTACTTAAAGGGGGCTTATAAGAAAGATGGGGACATGCTTCTTAGTAGGGCCTGTAGTGATAGGACAAGGGGTAATGGTTTTAAACTAAAAGAGGGTAGATTTAGACTAGATATAAGGAAGAAATTTTTTACAATGAGTGTAGTGAAACACTGGAACAGGTTGCCCAGAGAGGTGGTAGATGTCCTATCCCTGGAAACATTCAAGGTCAGGTTGGATGGGGCTTTGAGCAACCTGATCTAGTTGAAGATGTCCCTAGTTGAAGATGTCCCTGCTTATTGCAGGGGGGGTTGGACTAGATAACCTGTAAAAGTCTCTTCCAACCCAAACTATTCTATGATTCTATATGTAAAGTGTGAGCCAAACCTGCACAACTATGCTGCTCCAACATGGGAAAAGTTGCACTGGGACATACAGTCTGCTCTGCCTTTTTATAATTCCTGAATTAGACCCCTGAAATCCTGAGCTTCCCATTCCAGGATGTTAATGATCATAAAAGGTATTTTGTAGTCAAATGCAAATGATTGCTTTCCTGGTCCTCAGAAAATAAATACTATCCTCAGATGTGAAAGTGGGAGGCACATTTTCAGAAGCTGTGGGAAAAGATTTTCTGTGAGGATGATTATAGAGGAATGGTTGAGGTTTTTGTTTTTGTTTTCCTCCTCTAAAGAGTTTAATCAGACTTACAGGGCTTAGAACTAAGAGTCAAACACAAAATCCAAAACAAAGGCCAATTCCCAACTTTCCTAAATGTGCAGCTTCTGTTATTCATTGCTATGGTTTGTGGGCTCTTCTAGGCAGCAGGCCACCAAAACATGCTTCTTTACTGACGTGTGGGAGACCTTCATGCACTGAAAAAGTTCTGCCTTTTTCCTTTTTGAGTAACTTTAACCTTAGCAAGAAATTAGTTCATTAATAAATGAAGAGGAGTGAATTAACTATGAGTTGAAAATGGCAAGGGTTGAGATTCCCTGCAAAATTTCTTTCTCATATGTGCACACACAAATTAGAAAGAAGGTAATGATGTCATACAGAAATGATTTCAGGGGAGGACAAGGGAGTAAGTGAGGAAACACCTGAAGTAGCAGAGCCTGGGGGAGTTGCTGCTCTGGAGAATTTATGGCATGCAGTTCTTGGGGGAACACTTAACCAAATATATGTATCATGAGCTATTTTTGAGGAGCCCTCAGGAGCAACTTAAGATGTGGACTGAGCATGAACTGCTCACTTTGATCTCTGCCTCAGTACCTGTGTCTCTTGCATCCTGCTGTAGGAGCGTGCACACCAGACATTGCCTGCACGTGGCACTGGGATCCCAGAGTAAGGGAGTGGAAGTGGCTCTGCAGCCAGGAGAAGGTGCAGCAGCCCCTGTCACTCGGTTAAAAATGGGAGAAAACACATCTAGCTGTACTGATTCATGAGTTGGGAGTAGAGAGGAAAGGGCGGGGGGGAAGATATTCACAGAGCTTTCTTACATTTAACTTCAGCTTCTAGAAGCATAATAGAATAGTAGGGAAAAATGTCTCTCTAAACATATAAAACCACTTTGAGCAGGAAGCATCACGTTTCTTATAAAAGTTGTTTTTTATCATCAGGCATGTTTTTAATTGTTCTTTTATATTGAAAGTACGATAGAAAATCAGTGGCTGTACAGACTGCAGCAGATGAAATGTCTTTGGATTTCATTTCAGAGTTTTATCTCATCCTACGAAATCAGCTGACAAAAATTAATTCACATTTACTTGAACAAAAGTAGTACCACTTGTTCCAAAAAAAGGGCTGAAAAACTACCAGATGTATTAAAAGTAACAGTACGTCAAACAATGTAGGAGATGTTTAATGAGCTGTCTTAGGGACTAATAATTTAGCAGGTAAAGTAACATATTTCTTACAGAAAAGGTAAAGCATATTAATGAGTTTCAAACAGGCAAAGTAAAAGGTAGAGAAAACATTGATTTAGAGCCAAAACACTGGATATAGGGGCAAAAAAATACGAGCGCACCAATGTGGAAAGATGTCTGTTAAAATGGGTGAAATAATTCTGTAGTTACTGCAGACATGGTAAAATATAACTTATTCCTCTCAATAGTGTCTTTAAAAAGGAATAAAGTGTACGGGGGAATATTTCATGAAAGAAAACCCGTCCAGAAACAGGCTTCTCTATATGCAATTTTGGCCTTAGGGACTGTATTATTTATTATGTTAATTCCACAGGATTTAGAGAGCTTTTTCCTAGAAGTGGAACGCTTTGGAAAAATATCTTTAGGGGAAACTGTGAAGTTTTCCTCCTCCGAACCGTTTCACCTAAAGATTTCATCATGGAATCTGTCCTTATGCGGTTACAGATGAATCAGAGTTTACTGGAGAGCGAATTACCAGATATATAATTGGCTTACAGGTGAAGAAGAGCAACGGAAATAGAAGGAGTGACATATGGAAAAAGATAAAATGTCGTTAAAAAATGCATAGCTTGGCTTGGCTTCAGAAATGACTTCAGCTGTGATGGGCTTTGACGATAGTTTGCAGCTATTGAAAAAGTGTGAAATAAAAAGGAGGAAAAGAAATTGTGTGATACTTAGAGTATTTTTGTTTACACCAAGATTGAATTCAGCCATATGTTTTTTGTAGAGGTGGCTGTACATTCCTTTCAGCCTATATCCACTAGATTTTTAATCAGACAGCTTGCGCTCTGTGAATAGAGAGGATATACAGACCTAATATTTCACTAGCTCTTTGCCATCTGTACTTCTGTTCGGGTCACATCTTTATAGGACAGGGAAGATAGCTATCTTCATTTCACAGATAGGAAAGCTTCCAGTGTGATTACAGGAGCATGTATGTATCCCAGTGCAGGCTCGCGCATCACCTGCAGAGCCCAGTGGAAAGCCATGCCAAGACTCTCTGAACCATGGTCTACTGCAAGGAGCAGACTTGCCTAAAGCGGCTTATAAAAGTTTACTCCAGAAGTGTGTGGCAGGGCAGGGAATTGAACCTGCTTGGCTTCTCACATCCCATGCCAATGATATTGTGTCATCCTTCCTTCCTTCTCCTCTTTAGTTAGATGTGTGGTTGTATTTGGGGCTTGGCATGATGGGAAATACTGCCGTGGTGTGAAAGGAATCCTATCCTATGAACAGAAATATCACTCAATTTGGCATTTTTACAAATAGAAATGGGTAAGCAGTTAGTCAGAGGTGGTAAGTAATCCTGTTCCTATGATGATACCTCATTTTCTCCAGCAGGAACACAGACTTTTCAGCACCTGGAAATCAGTCCATTTCATTGTGAAAGCTGCATTGCAACAATGTGAGACTGTAGTCAAAATTGAATTAGTTTCAAATAAAGTCTGCAGTGTGGCCAAGACCTTCCTGCAGCTTTACATTTAGGGTTCCTCTCTTGCTGCTTTTTCCACTCAATAACTCTAGTAATTTTGTTGGTATGTGCAACTAGCTGTTGTTTTCTTTTCAGTGGTGCCAGGTGGTCATCTTTCCTTTGTGGTAGTTTTATTCCAAGCAGTTGGCTTCCTGATAGCTGGATGTCTTTTCCATTAGCTGGCTGTTGCTTCTTAATGATTGAGCTGCTGCTTCTTGTTTACCATTTTCTTTTCACAGCTCTCAGCTTGTTGCTTCAGTTGACATGTCAGTAGACTCCCTGGCAACATCGAGTATCTCCTTGTGTTACCTCTCTTCCTCCTGCCGCTTCTGCTTTTTGCTATGCCTGGCATTCTGGTTCTTGTTCATTGAGACCATTGTTTGGAATAAAAATCAGTATTTCCTTGCTGATTTTATTTCTGAGTTTTTACTGATCTATTAATTTATTTCCCATTGTATTGTTGGCCTCAAGCTCTAGAATTTTACTCAAGGCAGTTGGGCTATTTTGAATTCTGGTATTGCATATTTATTGTACGTACTAAGGCAACAGATAATTCTGGGTAGGCCACAGTGGTTAACTTCTGCATGTTTTACTTGTGCAAATGCTTTGGACATTTTTAGAGTTTCTGTTCCTAACCAGCTCTCTGAATCGTATTGGCTATTAGTGTTAACAAAGACTTAAATTTGAGACTGGACTTTATCACCTATTTCAGAAACGCAATATAGGTAACATAATTAAGCTTCTTGTTAAGGAACCAAGATCTGTTTTTAATTGGAAGATATAGGTTAATTAGCGTGGAATGTGGATCAGAGACACTGAACAGCAAGACTTTTGTTTTTCAAACTCTGATCTTCAGAAGTCAATGTGTGCTTTTCTATTGACTATGCCAATGAATGGATGGAAGGAGTGTTTTTCAAAATCAGACTTTAAAGTAGCCTGCTAGCAGTGCTGAATCATTTAGAAAAAAATTGAACCCGGAGTATTTACCTTGGTCTAGAGCATTATATTATAATTATTTCTGTTCAAAGAGGCACATAATGAACATTCTTAGGCCGCTAAACAGTTTTTGCCTTTACATGCTTTGACCATGTTTGTGAGATGAAACAATTTACAAACAGTAGCACAAGAGAAAATGCTCTGGGATATAGTGATTTTTTTTTTTAAATTTATTTGAATTTCATTAATATTGTATGTGTACTTCATTTTATTGCCACTATTTATAGTAATGATATGCCAGCAATGGCTTATGCTAAATTATTACAAAAGCCAGTTTTACAAGGTGATCTGCAGTAGCATGCTGACGTGGAAGACAGTACACTCTCCACTGCCCATTGCTTTCCTGATCACCGTCACCTGACTAAAAGGTTAAAGAGCATGAATCATGTGACATGCAACATCCACAACCAGTGCAGCTGGTGGGACCTGGGTGACAAAGCCATCTTTGAATGGCTGAGCCTCAGTTTTGAATTAGCCACTAAGCCAGAAGGAGTCTTGTGACTTATGCTAGAAGCCAGAGTGTTTTTTATCTTGAGTCAGTGGATACCAGCCCATGACTTGGGCTTTGGATGGTTGTGTCCCTCCTATCTTTTTGTGTCCCTTCTCATGCTTCAGACTGCTTGGCTCTTCCCATCCTATGAAAAGTAAAATCTCAGCTATTCTTTTGTGCTGTTCCAGAGCTTTACCAGGACGCAGGAGCTGTCAGAGCTGTCTGCAGTCATTTGTGTGGGAGGTGTGTGAGGGGACTTATGCATTAACTGTGCTGGAATAATTACTGTATTTGACTTGACTAATAATCAAGTGGTATTTGTTGCCAAAAAAAAATTCTGGACAGGGGATAGAGGAGTATTTTACTCATTAAACTCTGTACTCAATAATTCCACAAAGATGAAAATATAAAATGCTTTGATGAAAAGAAGCAATTACTTCTAAAAGGTGTAGGAAGCACTATTTATGAAATAGGCACCGTTTGTTATGATTTTTCATTCAAAGTTTAAACTCAGAATACCCAAGTCTTTGGGGAATAAAATGTTAAGTAATTCTGCGGTCTTAATTTTTTTTAGATGCTGCAGTTTCCCTGTGTTGCCATGGTAACATACTGTCTGTATAATTGCTGGGCTGCCTTATAGGGATGCAAATATGTAAAGAAGTTGTCATATGGCATGACCCAGGCTTATATTTGAGTGGATATTTATTGCCCACAGAGCAGCAATAACACCAAAGATATCTGTCACCTGCAGGATAAGGAATTACACGTCACTGAAGTGCTGCAAAAACAAATGGCAGCAAATGTGAAGTGCTGGGCCTAGGTGTTATGCTGGAGGACTAGAAGCCCTCCCCCAAGCCTGCTCCTGCTGAGCTTATTTTTACTTATGCTTTACATGAGTGGAGGATCAGAGCTAACACCAGGCCTAAGCACATTATTTAGGAATTGCATTTCTCTTGGAGGTACAAGAAGTCTGAAGGAAAGAGATTTGCAAAGAGAGTCATAGCTCTGACGCTTACCAGCAAAATCTGGCCCCTTCTGCAAGAGGAATTAGTGCTGGGATCCAAAGAAACCCTCTCAAAAAAAAGCAAAACAAGGGGGGGAAAAGGAGGGGGAAAGTGGGGGGGGGGAGAAGAAGAGAGACATTAAAGTTTTCCTTAGTTTCTGTTAGACAAAGGCAGCTCTTACATCTTGCACACTTCTTCAGGATATTTTTGATGTGAACCACAAATCCCAGAGGTTCCTGGGAACACCCACTTGCAGGAATCCTTCTCTCGGCCGTGCTTTCTCCAGTCAGTCCTCACTGTATTTTGATGTGTTGCTCCATAAGGAAGAAGGCACCTGGGGTAATTTCTTAGTGATGAGCCCTGGGCATTTCTGATGAGCAGCCTGAGAGTGGTCATCACCACATTCAGTTCAAGCTGAAAATGAGATAAGTTTCTTGAAACACAAATTTTAAAACATAAAAGTCAAAAAAGAAAAAAAAAACCCAAAACAAACAAAACCAATAACCTCAAAAATGCAGTTCTGCATCAGTCTTGGCACTGTAAGGATTTCCTAGTTGCTCCAAATTACCCAGTGTGAGGACACAGCAACTAGCTCAGCTGTTGTGTATACCACTTGCTCTGAGGTCGTCTTCTCTCATAGGTCCTCTTTGTTCCTTTCTTAAGGATGGATTCTGCTAAAGATCCCTCTTTCACTGCCTCAGCATCTCAGCTAGGATGAGTGCTGGGGATTACCCCATTCTTCCCCATAAGACTGTTTTCTATTCATCTGTTTGTTTTTGTTGTTTTTTTTTTTTTTTTTGTTTAGCAAGTCTTTCTATAAAACCGTTTTTGGTCTTTGTTAAAACTATAGTGTCCCTAGAGGGAGTTTCTCTCTTTGCTCCCAGTAGGCTTTCCTTCTTGGTTTTCTTAAATATGGCTGTGAAGTTACTTCCTCCCTTGTGAGGCTACCTGGACACTTGTAGTAAGCAGGATGGTTTCTCATCCCTTGCTACCAGGGATTAGGTTTCTTTTCTCCTTCCCTCCAAATTCACCTCTAATTAATTAGAATTGAAGCAACCTCACACAGATATTTCCACTGTGTTCTTTAACTAGTCTTTCTGGCTTCTGGCTCTTTCTGCAAATTATTTTAAGGCTATAACAGAATTTTATCTTCCTAGATTAGGAGGAGAATTCATTGCTCATGCACAACAGAGGGCTTATGACTTCCAGCTTACCATTAGCTTCTCTCTCAGAGACCATATGTGACAAAATAGTAAAAATAAAAAATCTGACATTCAGTGTCTTGTTTTTCCAAAGTTACTCTCTCCTGCTTTCTCTCTGTCTGGGAAAGGTCTTGTCATTGCAATATGTAGCATTGTAAATTTTGAGTTAGTATGGACAAATCATGACTGTTTTCTCCGTATGAGAAGCATTGTAAAATAAAATAATAAAAGCGCAAACTAGGGGAGCTGCTACCCATAAACCTACAGAATAGGTTCAAATTGCATATAGCCCATAGCCTCACAGGAACCATAATAATCTTCTCTTTCTCTTCCCTTTTTTTTTTTTTTTTTTTTTTTTAAAGAGGTGAAAAGTGTGGTAGGTGAGTGGCCATATTTCAAATCATTATTTGATTTCAAGAATCACTTTTTGCCTTCGCAGTATGGTTGGTCTTTGTTCTGCCCTTCTTGCAGGAATGGATTATCAGCTGGAACGGCAGAATATAAAAGGCAATGTCTGAGCATATCTGATAGAGAATATTACCCAAGAAAAACTGTTATCCATCACTCCTGTGCAGGAACAGTGAAAGCATCACTGTAAACATCCTGAACGTGCAAGCTGAAGTCCATAGACTTATGCCACTGACACTCCTGGTAGGATAATTTAATTTTTAATATTCAGGACACTCAACTGTATCAAAATCAGATTCTTCCTTTTTACTTGTCCTAGAACTCTCATAAAAACATTACTAATTGTCACTAAATAAAAACGACTATGTCCATATTAATTCTCTACTAAGCTTGCTTTAAAATTCTAGTTATTTTAGATGTAAGAATTAGAAGAAAAAAATTGGTTTTGAAGGTTCTGTATGTGCCACCATTCAATCAGGAAAATCACTGCAATTCAGAATGGTTCTCATTATAACATTTTACACATCCCATTAAAAAGAACATGTAGGTTGTTTGAAGGAGGAATGATTTTGTTGTCTTTATAATGGCATGTTGGTCTATTACTCCTACCCAATGCTAGTAATAAAAATAATAGTCTATAACTGGGATGTCCAATAAAATGCTTTTAAATGAGAGCACATAAAATTATTGTGTGAAGGCAATAACCTCGGTAAGGCAGATGAAGACTTGCTTATATGAGTCTGTTGGGGAAAAAAAGGAGAGTGATTTGAATATATGTGATACAGGAATTTTAAATTACAAGCTAAGTTCCTTTTCTCCCCTTTCTGATTATATTCTGTTTTGTCCTTTTTCACATTCTCTCTATTTTGTTTTCCATCCTCTGTTGCTCAAATGAACCACTGATACTTAAAAGCCCAAGGGAAAATATGAGACACTTTCAACTCATGCCAACTCTTGTCTCATCCTCGAAACATAAGCAAACAAATACTCTTCTCTCCTACTATTTCTGAAAATAAAATAATTTTTTACTTATTTTTTTACTTTATGAAATCACCCTAAATTTCCATTGGTCATAGCATTGAAAATCATGAAGGAAAACTATGGATTTCCAGCCTGATAATTACACCAGGGTTTTTTTAGATATTTTTCAATGGGACTTCAGTGTATGAGATCCACTCTTAGGCAACAGAACGCCCAGACACACACACAAAATAAGGGTGTGTGCTTATCTCCCATGTCACTCTGGTTCTGCCACTTTGATGATGTGAACACAGAATAAAAATCCAGAACCTCAGGAGTTCTTGCCCTGCTGTTCCTATCAAAGTGCTATTTCGTCTTGGGCATATTACAATGACAGCTTGTTTCCACACTTGTAACCCCTTCTGTAAACCGAGCAGGAGACTATTTCTTACTAAGTCGTCTCCCTGGGGTGTCCTAAGGATTAATTGCTGTAAGTGCAGTTTCTGGAACACATAAAGTTCCCTATAAGTATCCATTATTAAATGTTATATCCCCTCAAGTACTTATTCACATTAGTTTTTCTTACTTAAGTAGCCCCAGTGATATCTGTTTCTATTAATTATTTTTACTATTTGGCACTCTTCTTAAACACAAGCTAAATGGCTTTGGCTGTGGGAAAGCAAATTCACCAGACAGCTGCTTTCTTCTGTATTTAAAGTATACATAGCACTGTCTTTTTCCATTACTTTATTCACTTATGTTTATCTTTGTCAATGAATTTTTTACTCCAGTGGTTTTCTGACTTTTATTTTCCTTATTAGGAGAAGTAGTTAAGAATATTGGAAGTAAAAAAATGCACAACTCAATAGCAGAGAAATAAACTAGAAGAGAATCAAGAAGCATCATACATCCTTGCAACTTGCAGAGGTCTCACGATTTCCATAGCAGTCCGAAGAATGAGAAAGGAGGAGGTGGCAATGAAGATTTCAGAAAGCTATGACTTGAGCTGGCATGCAAAAATAGGTATGTTTTTAAAACCAATTCCATTAACTTCTAATTAGTTTGGCATCCAGTTTAAAAATTGCTCAGAAGGCTATTCTTAAAACTCATATTCCTTATCTGCCATTTTTCTGCTCCTTCCATTCACTGAAGCTGCCTCCTCTCTCCATGTGTAGTCTGACATATGCAGACATAAAAGTTCTCTGTCCTGGAGTCCTGTAGGCAGAGGGCTCCATTTCCTGTGTTTTCCTGATTTCCTATTAGCATCCCTAGTGTATTTACAAAGGTGTCTAAACATAATTAATAAAGTTGACAAAAACAAGTCAATCCATCCTCTTCTCTCCACCACCTTTCCACTAAACAAATGTAGTGACTCCCTCCATTAAGTAAACAGAATTTAAACTACTCATTCAGTTTAATCTGCAAGAACAAATAGGTAGAGAGACCTAATGTGATGACCCAAGTTAATTCTTCACCAACAGGGAAGCTGCTTCATTCTTTCTGCTGATGTGGTTGCATTCCTATCTTAGCGGTTTTCTTTGTTTCATTTTTCTTAACAATTTATTTTGTAGCATTAGCAGTGTCAGGGTAACTCCAAATTTAGGAGTCTTGTCCCTCTCCTTATTTAAAATAAATAAATACATAAATAAGTGTCATCATGAAGCTGGTTAATTACTTAGGACATTAATGTCTAGGCCAAGATAACCCTGGTTCCTGCTGAGTTTGAAACTTTCCAACCAAAATGCACTCTATCTTCTTTGTCTTAAAAAGTGCTTAGCAGTATTAAAAACTAATTAAGGCTGAATTCATCATTATGCCTAAGCATGTTCCTTAGCTGGGGGACACAAGCAGTTCTACTGACTCCATGTTCTTATTCGTAGGCTTAAATTTGAGAGCCTTGCTGAATCAGAACAAATTAGAAAGATGGTGAATGGGAAAAAAAGTTCATTTGCTCTAAATGAAAGAATATACAACATACATTTTGATTTCAGAAACTATATGCAGTCCTCTCCCATTCTGCTGAAAAAACCCAACATATTACACTTGCCAAGTACCAAAGTGTTATTAAAAACTTATTACTTTCAAATTTAAAATCTACCTTTGATTTATGCTAGTTCAAAGCCTTGGAGCTGTAATAAATTGTTGAATGCCCTTATCTGGCTTCTGATATGTCCTTGGCAAGGACACATATAGCAGGGAAATTAAAATCTTGGACTTTTTGTAGGAGAACTCTTATCCTGGGATTCTGTAAATAAGAATCTTGCCTAGGAATTTCAACTAGCCTATACTCATGTATCAACCCATTCACGTGCCAGATCTGACAAAATGTTGAACATATGAAGCTGCCTAGAAACTAACTGAAATTATGGGTGTTTGGTACACCAGGGATGACAACTCACATTTTTTTGTACAAGCAGTGATACATAACTATGTAGCCAATGCCCAAGGTTCAGTATTATAAAGCAGAAGGAGAACCTCCTCACCCTAAAAAAATCACACAAAATAATCAGATGATTTCAGCAGTTTTACCCACACTACATCTGCTGCATAACACTGTTTTTTACCTCATTCCCTCCCTTTTTTCCATTCAAGAGTATCCTGTATTGTAGCAAGGGCAGTCATCATCTGGCTCCCAGCAGTAAAGAATGCAAAGCAGATGGAAGCCAGCAAGTTACCAAGGCCAACAAGCATTGGCCCAGGTGAAAATAGGCACGGTGTCTCATTTACTACATGCTAAGATGGCTGTGCCAAGAAAGTACTAATTACAGATGGGCAAGATGGAAAAATCTGTGTCCTTTGTGCCTTTTGGAAATCTTATGCTTTGCCTTGATCTGACTATTCTCCCCCCAGACCCACAGCCTTAATGACTCACACAAGACCCTGAAATTAATCTTTCAAATTAATCTGTAATTCTTCCATGAAAGCTTTAAAATTGCCCTATATGTACAGTTTTACTGCTCTCAGATCACCTTGTCTGAGTGTGCATGTGGTTCTGTTGTGGCAGGCTAGAGGCTGATCAAAAGAACATGCAATTCACAGTTCTTCAACAAAATTCTAAGCTACAGGTTTAGTGGCAACTCTGGGATCTCTGGCTAAATTAGGTTTTGCAGTAGGAACCTCTATGGATTCCAAACATGTTCATATATATTCACAGAAGTGAAAGATGTTGGATAAAGATTTTAGCATAATGAATTAGAATTTCTACATTATTTTTGAGTTTACAGTTTAAGCCTGTGCCCTTATGCAAATTTATTAAAGATTATTCCATTGATTTTGAAGGGCACTGTAATAGGGTGATCTGTTCTCTGTACATCTAATAGTATCTGCGACCAGCCAAACTTGTTCAAGACCTGCCATTTCCAAGAAAACAAATTCTGGGAAGGATCATCAGTCTAGGCTGGGATGGTGGAAGAAAGAGAATACAGGTTTCTTAATTGTGTGATTATCTGGCTATGAAAAGGCCTGTTTTTTCAACAGAAGGTAGTTTAAGATCAGGAGAAAACTTGTGATGACTTTCCCTTTAAAGTACTTCATGCATATGGCACCGCAAAGTTGGGGTCATAGATGATGAATTATCCTAATTCTGCGTAATGTACCTTTTTTTTTTTTTTTTTAAGTTTTATAAGTTTTGGTATTAGAAACTTCTTTTCCTCTCAGTCTTTATGACTCACTCATCACAGTGGTTCACTAACTGATGACAATGATCGTATGCCACCCTTCAGGCAACGAGCCACTCTGGAAATGTGGATTTTCTGGCTTCTTCTCAAGAGAAAAATATTTTTTAAAGGCCAAATAGAGAAGATGGGGTAACGGCTCTTAACAGTATATTTCTTATGATATCAGTAGGAGAGAAATTATGATTGTGAAGCTTAGGGTTGGCATCCCAAATAACTTTGTCCTTACAAAGTATTAACTCAGTTTCTGAACATCTCCCTCTGGGGCAGTAATGGCTTGCATTAGGAGTCTTAGATACTTCCATCAACAGCCTGATAGCCTTAACAAGCCCACTGAACTCAATTGTTGGCATTAACAAGGAAGTGCAGACAGATTACACGATTGCCCATTAGGCTAAAAATTCCTAAAAGCAAGGAAAAACCCCAGGTGGCTGATGCTTTTGAATAATTAATAAAGAAAGACTGTGGACCATCGTGGTCAGGCTATGGTCCAACTATTCACTAAATCTACAAAAAGTGGACGTCCTGGTACCCTTGGGGCACACAATCCCTTCTGGAAAATGGACGCTTTTTCTCTTGGGTGCGCTGGAAGGCATTCTATCCTGTGGCTTTTCTTGTGGCAATAGATAAAATAAGCCCTTACTATTATTTTTTTTCCCCTGGCTGTTGTGTAAGAATGGGTTTGCTGCCTGTATCTTGATATACAGCTTTCCTCAGTCTTGGACTCCATTCACAAATGCATTCCCTGGGCCTGATAAAGTAAACATAGGATAAACAAAGCCAGAAATGCACACATTCAGATTATGAATGAATCCTGTTTCTGCAAGCTATGGAGTCCTTTCCTCAAGCTGCCAGAAGTACGTGAGTCAGTGGAAATGTAGGATCTTCCTAGGTGAGATTCTGTCCTGATACCAGGCCCTTATTTATCATTCTCAAGAGAAAGTTCACTGTGGCTAGCAATCAGTTACTGAGAAACAAATTCTCCAGATAAAAAGTAAAAAATACAACTTGGTAGGTATGTTCCTTTTTACACAACAGTTTATGAACACATAATTAAAAACTTATTTGACTCTGGGCTTGATTTATGGCAGAGCAACTCGGGGATATATAATCAAGCTCCGGTCTTGCCTATTTAATTGATCGATGGGAAAGTAACTTGCTGTAATTTAATAAAACTGAAAGCATCAAACATTTTCAGAGTGTTGTTATTTATCTTGGAAGATTGATCATAAAATATGTGAGATGACCCTCAGTACTTGCTGGATCCAAAGATCCAAACTGCCTTTTATGCTTGGCTTTTTTTTTTCCCCATAGCACATCTAAAAGCCTTGTCTTTCTCTCTTTTTCATCATGGAGGCTTAACACTTTCAGGCCTGAAGTCTTATACATCGTGAGAACTCAGACTGCTTTATTGTTTTTTTTTCCCCAAGATTCCCATTACTTTCTCCCTTTCCCAAGAAAAAATATGGCTGCTAATGTCATGCCCCTGCTCTGTCTCTGTGAATCTACTGCTATTACTCTTTCTTGGAATCCCCATATATCCGCTGATCTCCTGTCCTGGTTTCAGCTGGGATAGAGTTCATTTTCTTCCTGGTAGCTAGTACCGTGCTGTGTTTTGGATTTAGTATGAGAATAATGTTGATAACACTCTGATGTTTTAGTTGTTGTTAAGTAGTGCTTATCCTAAGTCAAGGATTTTTCAGTTTCCCATGCTCTGCCAGCGAGCAAGTGCACAAGAAGCTGGGAGGGAGTACAGCCAGGACAACTGACCTGAACTAGCCAAAGGGATATTCCATAGCATGGAACGTCATGCTCAGTATATAAACAGGGGGGGACTTGGCTGGGAGGGGTGGATCGTGGCTCTGGCATCGTTCAGCGGGTGGTGAGCAATTGCATTGTGCATCACTTGTCTTTCTTGGGTTTTATTTCTCTCCCTTTTTGTTATCTCCCTTTTCATTACTATTATTATTACTATTGTTGCCGTTGTTGTTGTTTTATTTTATTTCAATTATTAAACTGTTCTTATCTCAATCCACGAGTTTTCCCTTTTTTCCAATTCTCCTCCCCATCCCACCAGGCGGGGGGAGGAGTGAGTAAGCCGCTATGTGGTCCTTAGTTTCCGGCTGGGGTTAAACCATGACATCTTCATATCACCATCCATAGCAATTTTTTAATGGAAAAAGTAGCAAGGAGAAAAATCATTACTGTTCTTCATTTCTTAAGATATTTGTAAACGTTAACTTAAATCCTTTGTGCAAGCATTTTATTATTTGTGTATGTAAGTAAGGCTATGACTAATGGAGAAGTCATTCAGTCAAATAAGCCTCAGAGCAGAAACTGTATATCCTCTGGTGACACAAAACTCATTGTATTTAAGTGAACATAGCACAATACCATTAGGGCTTTATTGCTAAATGTTGCTGTATATTGTTCAGTTATAGAGAAGGAATATAAAGTATCTAGAGAGAATTAGCTGAAGGACATACTCTACTTATTCTTGCTCTTAGAGAAAGGTACAGAGAAATACGTTTGCCACTGTCATTGCCTTTTGAAAGGGATTTGGTGCTGAGGTATTATTTTTACTTTGCAAATTTCCTCCTTAGAACAAATTTCATTGTAAAAAAACCATGGTGGTAGAGGACAGCCCTTATGCTGGCAGCTTTCTCAAATCAGAATGGCTGAGTGTGCCTTATATGTCTTGGCAGTGACGATACCCTGCAATATATGCTACTGCTTAATGGAAAATTAGCAGCAGCAGCATCTGTGGTGGGAGGTGGTAGAAGTGGGAAGGCATGACTAGGGAAATGCAACAACTCAATTTCCAGATGAAATTAAAAAGCCTTTTTAGGGAAAGATCCAAACAAGGGTGACAATAAAATCTCCACCATGACAGTAGCAAGGATTAGCATTGCCTAGCAGCTATTTGTTTTGCTATTATAGAGATATAGGAATTATAGCTGTGTGGCAAGCCATGCACAGAGAGCAATTAGTGCTAAAGGATAAAAATAACATAAATCCAAGAAAGGTAGCTGGAATCCAATCTTACTTTAGAAACTGTTCTTCTTCTAACTAGCTAAATTGAATCAGCTATTAATAATGCAGTGACCTTCTGAGAGATTCAGCCCATAGATGTGATTTACTCTTGATGTGCCCAGAAAGCAGTGTTCTAAAAGGATAAGCAAAAGTTTCAGACTACAGGGTTTTTTGCTGCTTATGTACTTACGGATCCTTCACTGGAAGGGGGACAGCAGGTATATGCTGGGATCTTACTTTGATATGAGGTTCAAGGTAAGCCTGGATATACATCAGATCCTGAGAAGTAGAAAGTGCTCCAGTTTCAAATTGACCCACGTGCCTGAGTCTATTTATTAATCGTATTTTCAGGTCTTAAGGAATTAATATTGCTCCCCCTTACAGGAAAAAAAAAAAGTATCTGTTCCTGCTTGTATCATGATGTATGTAATAGTAGACATTGTCAGGTCCAACAAAACTCTGTTGAATAAAAATCTTCTTGGCTGGGAGTGTGGCTGGAAGTACAGCTGAGCCTGTCAAATAGCTGCTGGCTGATACAAAGGCCAGTCCTGCCCCTCTTTCTGCCTCCCAGTTAAGCACTTTGCTTTTTGGGTTCCAGCACAGGCTCATCACGATGGGGTCCCATTCAATGGTGAATTTGTTCAGTGAGCTGAGCCAACAGAAGTTAGGGTACAGTTGTGCTAGTGTAGTGTTTGGGACTGGTTCACGGCAAGTGAGACGAATGATAAGGAAATAGCATAAGGAAAATGGTGGGAGCACTTGGCTGCAGCTAGGGGTTAGTTTTCCTTAGCTGCAGTATGAAACTGCATCTTAATTGCATATAAACATATATGCATACACATAGGTCCAAATCTACTTACAGACTTTAAGGAAACAGCTGTATCAGTAGAACTGGACGTTAGATGGACATAGCTTCTCTGCCTTTATATTTACTGACATCTGCTGTCATTTCCCATTTGCTGTTTTCTTCCTCTTCTCCCCTGTGACTGGTACATTTCCCAGTGATATGACCCAAAAATTAGATCAATGTCCTAAGTCAACTGATCTCTGAACAGTCTGGGCAAAAAGAGGTAGTCCTGTGCCATCCACAGCAGAGGCAGCTGTTGCAGAAAGGCAGGCATTTGAAGACTGTGACTTCAGCCATGGTCCTGTGCAGTGGGTGTACTACAGCAGTCCTGTCATGCCTCTATCTTGCTAAAAAAGAGGCCCAGAGACTGAGATCAAATATTGGTCTCCTGACTGTCTGCGTTACTTAACAGCTAGCTTGCTAGCTGGCCCTGTGAGATCATCCCATCTCACTTTTTAAGGCTATGTCAAAGTGTCCTTAGTCATGTGGACACATGCCTGTCTGGCTTTTATTTAGCAATACAGACACAGCTTGTGTGATTTAGAGAAAAATCTCCAGGGAAAATTGCTCTATATATCCCACAGCGGTAATTTAGTCCCAGCCCTTTTAAGCAATAATCACCTTTCGTACTCCCTCTGATGAGTCAAGTACTCAGTTCGGTGTGCAGAACTAAGGTGAAGACTCCCTTCCCCATGTCTTGTGACTGATGTGAGTAAGTCCTGCCCCTGCAGGCATGAGGTCTCACTTGTCCATCCATGAAGAGGCTGGGTTCTTGGGTGAGGACCCAAGTCACAGCCAAGCCCAATTATATATGCAGAGAAAGAGAAAGTTGCTCAGCAATTAGTTAATACTCCTGATCTTGGCATTCAAATTACACTTACTATCAGGTCTGTGAATCTGGCTGAAGTTTGGGATCAGATCATGGAGTGTGTTTCCATGCTTATTTTTCTTCAGTCAAATCAGCTACTGAAAGAAAAGGGAATTTTATCTGAGTCATTGCTGAATAAACCCTCAGGTCATGTTCTGGCACCTCTGCATGCTAGGTACCTCTGTGTTTGTCCAGCAATTCTACTGCAGTTAGATTAGTAACGAGGACATGACCTCAGGAAAACTAAAACATCTGGGTCCTCATGAATCTTTGGAAGTGCAGTTCTCTGAGATAAAGGCAGCACTAAATAGTGGAAGTGCTAAAAAGTTTGAAACAGTATTAAAGTTAGTATATTGTCTCTTGTTCCTTTTGTAAACCCCCTGGATAGGATTGCATGAAGAAGCTGACTTTGGTTTAATTGAGACATAGCAGAAGGCAGTGTTCCTCTGATGTTACTTTAATTACAGCAGAAGGAAAAATAGCAATAGCAGAAAGTACTTGAGTAGTAATTTCAGCAGGTGTGTCGGCAGTAATAAGAAATCTCATTCTTGCTTATCATTGTCAACAGGGGGGACATTGTTCCTTCAGCCCTTTGCAGTGAATCACCAGACTATCACAAATCAGTCCCTAAGTGCTATTTCAATAGCATGAGTTTGGGAGACCAGCAATTTTCTGATGTACTCTCTATCCGTTCATTTAAAAATGGCTCTTTCCAATAGATAAGATGGGAAATTAACTTCCTACATCCTCCTGGTGCCACCATAGACACATTATTTGTGGGGAGCAGTATCTGCCTGACGTACACAGTGCAGTGATGTTCAACCACTGCCTGTCACCATGAAGACTATAATGTTAGCCGTACTAATTCCTGTGCAATAGTGAACAGGAAACAAGAAACTTGAGATGAATCTAGAGGTCAGAAATGTTTATTAATTGTCCACGTTAAAAGGATGTTCATTTAGAATGGATAGTAATTGGAGCTGATTGATAGATATATGACAGGACAGTATTTCTTTAAAAGTCATTTATTTATCCATTTTCTTTAAGATGCCAAAGCACATATCCCTGACGAGAGGAAGCTCAGACTGGTCACCAGAGCTGAGCATTAAATAATGAGGGCATGTTCCAGGTTGGTACAGGCTTTAACAGCAACTAAGCACAACAAAGATACAGGCTCAAAATATTTTAGGTGCCTTTTTGGATTCTTTTAAGAGCTGAAATTAAAATTCCAAAGGATTGAAGTAATCTTCTTTTTCAAGCTCTAAAAAAATGATAAATATTCTTGCATGAGGAAAAGAAAAGCTTTGCTATCTTTAAGAGTATCCTCGTGAAACATACAGGGTGGAAACTACTTCAGCCATACACTTACACTTCTGCATAGCATTCCCTATGTCAGAGCTGTCTAAAATATATTTGAAGAAACAATGTTATCAGTTAGAGAGCCTTTATTTTTTTTAAGTTTTTTAACAACTGCAGTGTCTAGTAGGATCTCTAAGCACTGGGATCCACTGAAATGAAATGTTTTATCAGAAGTTTCTTTCTTTTTGAGATAAAGCAGTTTCAAGGCAAAAAAAATGATAGCTAATGTCAATAATTCAACATTCCTATGTTCCCATCTCTTTTCTGGTGTTGAAGCTAAAACCATATTTTACAGAAAAGGTAGTGCTATTTGAGTAGGACAAGAACAGTGAACAAGCTATTGATGTATTTCATAGAGTAGCTGATACTGCTGAAAAAGACAAACACCTGAACTCCTGCTCATTCAAAGGAATTCCCCTTCCTCCCCTGTGGTGGTACCCAAACATTTAATTGACTCAGGTGTAGCTATTTTGAGGTGTCAATAAAAAATGTTAAAATGAGATTATTGGAAATGTTCTTTTAAATCTCTTGAATAACAGTGGGCAAAATAACCCAGGCTATGCTTTTATAACATAGCATAGTATTAAAATTGGGTTACATGTAACTCAAATTTCTCTAACCTGTATAACTAGTGTGATCTCTGCACAAAAAGCAGTGATTTATTTGTTCAGTGGTGCCTGTGGGTTGGAAGTAAATATCACATACCAGGGCTGAAATGTGCAGTCCGTATCACAAGAGTTCACTGGCAAAGATATCCATGAGATGGAATAGCTGTCATTTCTCTTGAAATCAAAGAAAGATTCCTGTTGGGCCACAATGACTGAATTTATTAAATGACTTTTTAGTCTACTTAAATAAATTAATACTAAAGTGACCTTTAAATATTGAGGAAGGCCCTAAATGGACACAATTTACTAATGTAGCTGGTTTCAAATAAAATCTGACATATTTGTGTCCCTGGCTTGATGAAATTTAAGAGTTGTTTAAACTCTAGCTGTCTGTTTAAGCCTTTATTTGGATTGGAATACTTATTAAAAAGTTCTTATTTCTTTTTCCCTGCCTTAAAAATTCTGTATCACAAATGCATCATAAAAAACTTAGAGGTTAATAGCAGAACTATATATATAAAGTCAGAGCAAGAAGAACACAGTAATTACTTAGTTTGTCTCTTCCCACACTTATTTTAAAGACTGATTATTTAACGCACTAGTTCAACCTTGTTAGGCATACTAAAACTTTACATAAAATCATACACACAGCATCTTCATGTATTAAAATAACAAGGGATAAAATCTGTTTGAAATGGCTGGGGAAACATTTGCTTTATATTCTAAAATGAGTTTTTATGAAACTCCTACATGGGAATGAGAAGTTGGGTTAACAGCTCTTTTAAGTACTCTAGTGAACTAGTTTTAAAAACTAGTGCTTACTTTGCAATCACCTCTGCATAGCACAGCTTGCATTTTCATGCAACACTTTCCTGTGTCATGTTGCATAAGCCATTGGATTTTAAACTTTTTCTCCAAAAAATGTTTTGTGTGACTTGGGTATTAGACACCTTTGGCAATAGGAAGAGAATAGTATTTCCCTGCAGCACAAGAAATTAAAACATAAATGCCTTTATTTTATAGTGTATATTAATTTGAGGTAATGCATTGATTAAAAGGATTTGCATCAATGGGGAATGGAGTCTGTCATCTATAGGCAGAAGCTTGGAGGTTAAGTTCAAGTAAGTATTTACAGATTTTGTTGTTTCTACTTTGCTAGCTACTTACACACTTTCTGCTCTGCCAAAAATGGAATAGATGCTGAACTTTTATGTACAATTGGAGAAACAGTCCTTGAAAATCCACAAAAAACACCCACCACTCTTCATCCAAATTAAACAATTCTGAAGCATACGGGGAAAAAGAAACAGTAACTTATTCTCATAATTTTTTTTTAAGCAATTTCTTCAGGAATTACAGAGAATAAAAACTTTTTTTTTTTTTCCTCCAGAACACATAGCTTCTGGAAATAACCTGTACAAAGTTTCTGCAGGCTGACTGACTTCTGAACCTGTCTTGATCACAATTCTCAGGAAACTTCTCATGATCTCCATCCCTGTTTGGTCATTCCTTTTGTTTCTACATAACAGCATGAGGTCCTGTAGTTGAGGTGGGGTTTGTTCTGTTGTTGTATGGTGATAGACAAGCTTCCCTAGTGTCACACGGAAACAGGACAGTGACTGGGGTGCAATCATGGGAGAGGTGGATCAGAATGTCTTTGGCAGTTAAATATCTGCCTAGAGTGTAAGAACCAAGTGCCTTGGTATTTTCTAAAAATAGATCCCAGCTTGATTTTTAAAGTAGTTGTAAGCTCAGGAGATGTGTGTAACTACCAGGTGGCTGTTCTGGACCTTGTTTGAGCGCTCTCTCTGCATGCCCTGTGTATTGAGGTATCTCACATGGGGTCTAGGTTCTGCTTAAGTCCTAGTTTGGATAGAGCCTCAAGTGCCTGTCTCGGCACAGTGCGCCTAGGACCTGGTGACTGTGCACACACCAACAACAGGAATAATGAGGGACAGGCTGGACCATGATGGGTCCGTTTTCCTGCCAGGTGCCATATCTGAGGTGACAACTGCACATGCAGAGGGAGAGTTTGCTCTCCAGAATACTACTCCTCTGGCCCTAAAGAATGTGCATAGAGTTAAACTGATTTCTTGAATTTGTTTACATGTTTTCCCTTTCCAGATAGGAATAAAGAGACTCTGGCTGAAGGAAGAATTTCTAATAGGTATATCCCTTTAAAATTAATCACCATTGGCAAAGCTCTGATGATGAAATACACAAATCCATTCAATATATGTAAGCCAATTCTCACCAATTTAACGCTGTTTAAATGGAAATGATATCCTTCTGCCTCTAGGCAGACCTGTAAGAACAAATAGTACAATTAGAGCTACAGGACACATTCGCTGGTTGGTTGCAATCAAGATAAGGCTTGGACACTATGGTGGTTTTTAATCTGTAAGGTCTATGGATTCCTCCCCTAAGGGTCTGAGAAATGGAACCATGAAGAGTATTATGTTAGTACGCTTAAATTCACTATATATCTCCACTGGGAGGTTTTGAGAGGTTTGCAAATTGAAAAAGGTTGAAACCAAACTGCATTAGGTCGTTATATAAAAGGAGGGACAGAAGGATGATAAAAATATGTATTACAAAGCTTTATTTGGAAAACTGAGCCCTTTATTGGAAGCATAAAAGTGTACAAGTTGTTAGAAAGGTGATCATTGTGCTTTCACAGGTATCAGAAAAACTAGTGGTCCAGTCTGCACTTGTTAAATGAAACAGAGAATGTCTAGAGAGGGCCAAAGGCTTGCCTGGTGGGTAAGGGAGGTAGAGGAGGGGAGAGGAAGGCTGGCCACTGGCTGACTACTGGTGTCAGCCTACCTACAAGCAACCTGAATACTGCTGGATTTAATTGTATTGTAATTGCTATATAATTAATTCACTTAAGCCTTGGAAAAGTGCCTTTGTCATTTTAAATCTAAATAAATCCCTTCATCCATTAGGGGAAAATGCCATATTTTGGGGTGTGTGTGCATTTTTTGAAAGCTTGGGCACTTAACTGAATCTCCAGGTGGACAGCTTTCATGCCGCAGTTTAGTATCAAAAGCAAAACTCTACCTGGCAGCAGCACTGCCCTGGAGGTGACTTTTCTGCATAACTAAGGCAGCTTCTGCTGGGCAGAGCATGACTCAGACTTCGGCAGTCCCTCTCCTGGCCGAGTGTGTGAACAACTATTCCTTGAGCTCAGGAGACACTTCCTTTATTTTATCCTGATATACTTAATTGCTTTTTGCTGCAGAAAGGCGTATATTCTAGCTTCAAGCTTTATGAATGCCTTACTACATTTAACATCATATTTTCTTCGTTAAAATAAGGGTATTGTGTTTTATAAAATCAGAGAATAACATTTTGCACAAACTTTTCTGTATTTTTGGTACTTAACTCTGGATAAGGAACTGGAAGTGAGTTGATAGTGGTTGCAAGCTACTCCGTTAACTGCAGCCCATATAAATAACAGCCCAAAGTCATTGCTAACTGTTTTGTTCTCTGTATTTAGTCTTACCTATTTATCTTATTTTCACTAATCAAGGTTGAAAAGAAGGCTGTAGACTTCTTTGGGGAATACGTCCCCCTGTAAGAAAGCAAGAGAGGGGGGATTCCTGACCATTGAGAATGGCTTTGTCAGATGATCACACTGTAGGAAATCTGCAAATGTTAAATCCAGCTTTAATACAGCAAAACAACAGTATCCAGCCCTGCTAGTAAAGAAGCTTTTTCAATGGAGTAAATACTTCTGTCCCTCTTCCACCCTTGTAAAATTGACTTGTCTCTACTAAAAAGCATTTGTGTTCTACATTTTCTTGTTTCAATGACATACAATTCTACGTCCAGGTATCTCTGAGCCTCTGGTTTCTACTTTTAGCCTTAGATATGAAAGTTCCTAATTGAATTTGTGAGATAATTTTCTTTCCTTATTATGGTCTTCCATTAACCTTTCTCATTTCTCTGAGATTTATTATCTATTCTTTGCTTGCCAGTGGCTGGAATATATTTGCCATTTCCTCTTGAAAGGTCTGGGTATAGTAAGAACGATATGGATTCTGATCACATTAATTCTTAAATGACTTTGCTAACCTTTTTCATTCATTTTTTACTTTCTTGATCCCTTTTGGGATGGAAATGAACAATACATATCTGCTTAATCAAAATCAGGCCTAATCAATCAGTTTTGTAGAGCGTGTATATATATATATATAAAAATCATGTCTCACTCTCTCTGATGGAGAAAGAATAAATTTGAGGGAGTAGCATTTAAAACAAATTACAGTGATGTTGTAGGACCAGTAATTCTTACTATACAGTAAAATTATAATGAGATGCTATATTATTAAAAATATTGTTTTAAAAATACTTTGGCAGTTTTGTAAAAATACTCTCCTGTTCGGCAGAAAAGCGCCACACTTGATCTTCACCCATGAATACATTTTCACGAAACTTGAGAAACCTCACTTACTTCTGACGTATGTAAGCACTTATTTTACCCTTCTGAGGCATTCAGAATATATATTGTTAGAAATGTGTTGGGTTTGTGTAGCGGGAGAGGGGCTACAGGGGTGGCTCCTGTGAGAAGCTGCTAGAAGCTTCCCTGGCTCCAACTTGGACCCGCTGCTGGCCAAGGCCAAGCCCATCAGCGACGGTGGTAGCGCCTCTGGGATAGCATATTTAAGAAGGGGAAAAAGACTGCTGAGGAAAAGGGTGGAGGAAGAAGAAGATGGAGGAGGAGGAGGAGGAAGAAGAAGATGGAGGAGGAAGAGGAAGAAGAAGAAGAAGATGGAGGAGGAGGAAGAAGAAGAAGAAGATGGAGGAGGAGGAAGAAGAAGATGGAGGAGGAGGAGGAGGAAGAAGAAGATGGAGGAGGAAGAGGAAGAAGAAGATGGAGGAGGAAGAGGAAGAAGAAGAAGAAGATGGAGGAGGAGGAAGAAGAAGATGGAGGAGGAAGAGGAAGAAGAAGAAGAAGATGGAGGAAGAAGAAGAAGAAGAAGAAGAAGAAGAAGAAAAATAAGAGCTACGGTGAAGAGAGGAGTGGGATGTGAGAGAAACAACTATGCAGACACCGAGGTCAGCGAAGAAGGAGAGGGAGGAGGTGCACCGGAGTAGAGATTCCCCTGCAGCCCATGGTGAGACAGCAGGCTGTCCCCCTGCAGCCCATGGAGGGTTAATGGTGGAGCAGAGATCCCCCTGCAGCCCATGGAGGACCCCACACCGGAGCAGGTGGCTGGGCCCGGAGAAGGCCGTGACTCCGTGGGAAAGCCCACGCTGGAGCAGTTCATGGAGGACTGCAGCCCGTGGAAAGGACTTGAGTTGGAGAAGCTCATGGAGGGCTGACCCCCGTGGGAGGGAACCCACGCTGGAGCAGGGGAAGAGTGTGCGGAATCCTCCCCCTGAGGAGGAAGGAGCGGCAGAAACAGCGTGTGATGAAGTGACCACAACCCCTCAGAGCAAAGCTGAGCCCAGGAAGAAGGGAGGGGTGGGGGGAACGTGTGTTTTTAAGATATGTTTCTCTTTCTTATCATCCTACTGTGATTTGATTGGTAACAACTTAAATTGATTTATTTTTCCCCAAGTCGAGTCTATTTTGCCTGTGACTATAATTGGTGAGTGATCCCTCCCTGTCCTTGTCTCGATCCACGAGCTTTTTGTTGTATTTTCTCCTCCGCATCCTGCCGGGGGGGGGGAGGAGTGAGTGAGCGGCTGCATGGTGCTTTGTTGCCAGCTGGGCTTAAAACACAACAAGAAAATATACAACTGTGATGTCACTGAATCCATATTGAGCATTAAGGGGAAAATCCTAAGCTTATTAAACAAGAGAATGAGCTGTAGTCTGTTCTCTATGTCTTTTGGAAGAGGGTAGAGTTTGTCTCAACCAGCTAAGAAATCTTAAGAAAAAAAGTCATTCTACATTTAAAAACTTTAGAGTAGACATGGTAAACATTTAGCATAATTAAAATGCTTACCCAACATATTTTAATACTATGTCTTTTCCTTAATCATAACCAGCTGACAGAGTGAGGTTACTTGGAAAAGGGTATGTTTCATGTGTATATTTGAGATGGAATCAATATACCTTATTTGTTCTACTAAAATACCATTTTCTGCAAAGACAGCTCTGTCCAAAAACTGGACAGAGGTGGTATTTAAATACCTGTGCAATAGAAGTTATCATTGTTGGCAGACTGACATTCATCAGAAGTGTCTGTAGGCTCTTACGATAAAGTGTGCTCCTCAGTTTTGTACCATGTTTATTATAATGTTATTGTTATCATTAATTAGTTTTTATTTTTCTTCTACCACCAAGAAATAGTGCTAAAACATTCAAGATATATAGAAGTAGAACACTTTACTCTGCTTCTGCCTAAAGCTTTCCCAGTCAACGCTCTCTTTCAGTAGACCATACTGTTGAAGATGATGAAAGAGAGGTGTCCAGTCAATACTTCCAAAGTCTAAACAAAGAATGAGAAACATGTCCCAAAATAGCAAACATCCAGGAAAGGGAGATCTCTGTTCAAACTGCTGCTTTGCTCCCTTGTGCTTACCAACTATTGTGTTTGTCCCTCTCACAGCCTCCTGTTGCAGCTGTTCCACTTTGCTAGAAACTCTCTGATTTCTTGGGTACATCTATTCAGGACCTGTGGATACCTGCTCCTTTTGTCCTTCAGTGGCAATATCTCTTTTTTGCTTTGGTGTTTTCTAGAGACACCTTATCAGAGTTTCCTTTCTCTCTTTGCCCCCTCCTTCTTCAGCCTTCGCTGTAGTAGGCACAAGAAGACAAGTCTCAACTTTGTTCTGCAATACAAGTAGCCCTGTCATTTCAGTAGCCCTTTTGGACACATGTTCCAAGTTTCAATTCCTCCTTCTGAAACACCAATTTAAAAGCTGATCCTTATTATTCCTGACAGGGTCACACAAGCATCTTATACAGAGGTACTAAAGCTTTATTTCTCCTGCAAAAAAATTCCTGGTGTGTCCTAGGATCACATTTGCTTTACGGTGCCACTTTACATCAGTGATTCAGAACCATCTTTCTTCTCTGTTTCTGATTAATAAACACTGAATTTAGCAACACTATAAAAGGAGCTACTTACAGATGCGGGACACGCTGTACACTGAAGACCCTGCCACAGCGGAGCAGCCACCAGGCACACCACCTAAGGGGAACTCAGCAGGCCTGGACCCCTGCACATGTTCCTTCGACAATCTCACTGCATCCATGGTCCTATTCATAGTGCAGTAGTAGTGGTCGCTATCTCCTGAGTAGACTTTGAGGATCTTACAGAATCTTGCCCTTCTACGAATACAATGAGAGCTTTTCCTTTCTCTTTCCTATCACTTTGTATACACAGATTTATTCCTATTCTTCTTGCCTTTGATGTTTCATGCCTTCTGAAAATAATATAGTAATTCACAAGGTCTTAACTACTCAAGGCCATAAATGCTGCATTTTAAACTGTTACCCTTGAAGTCTTTGAACTACTCCCAATTCAACATTAATTTTCTTGGGTTACTCGCCTTGAGTTAATTAGTTCTCTGTACTGTCTGCCCACATCTTTGATTTGTTTTAGAGGTTTCCTTACTTGCACAGAAAAAGATTTCTTCTTTCTGCATGTGAGTGAAGTGAAATAATGGTCTTCAGTATTCTGCAAGATTATTAATTCAGGAAGTTGAAAATCATATTGTCATTCTCTATGGGGAAACCTATTATTATATCACCATTAAGTACTGATTAAATATACATTGTCCTTGTATAAATATATTATGCTAATAGTCCTTCCATGATCTTATAATACTTCAGGATTATTCCAAAACCAATACATGTAGAAAATCCCATTTTTTTGAATTGATAATGTATTAATTTTCCTCTACATAGTCCATCAGATAACAGGTATAGGAGAGAGATTGTGGGGCACAGGCAAAACTTTGGATTTGTAATATGTTTCATAAAACTGTATGATCATCATAAAGTTTTTAGGGGGACTCATCTTGATACAGGCAGTATAGAGTAATCTGCAGACAAACCTGAATTAATAGCACTAAAGCCATGGTTAGCTGAAGTTACCTCCCATCATGTGTTCACCCTGCCATCTCAAAAGTGCCAATTTTATTGAGCAACTTTTGTTGCTCATACTGCCAAATACTACACTGTTAACAGAGTCTGAGCTACTTCAAAGCTTCTTCACGTTTCTCTCCCAAATAACTGCAGTATAGGAATGCTCTCACTCAAGCATAACTTCACTCAAATATGGCACAGGTATTTGGGTGGAATAATGTGCTAGTCCCTGCCATTCTTTTGCGAAATATATCCAAAGGATTTGCCTTCAAATCAGTCTCTGAAGTGAAAAGTCTTGGAAAGAATTATGGGCCCTGTGGAAGTCAAGAGCATTCATTGGGTTTTTAACACTGCAGCTTGGTTTGCCGGATGACTGGAATGCAGAGAAGATACATAAGAACTTGAGGAGACGTAGTAGCAATGTGCAATTGGATGCATGTGATTAACATTTTACAAAGTGCATTATGAGAGTTGAAGAACAAAACATATAAAGTCATGAAAATTGCAAACAAACAGAGTTTGTTTAAATACTGTGTTGGAATAGTATCCAGGATCAACTTACATTTACTCTTTCATTTTCAGCCAAATAAAACCATATTCTGTCATTTGAGGAGAGTTACTTGGCTTTACAAGTACTCTTCACGCCTTTTGAGACATGTTTTCAACACCATTGGTGTATTAGTGAAGTACAAAATTCTTCATTGCAAGAATATTTTTTCAGTTTCTTTTAAGTGATGGAACACCAAAGACTCATTTTCCATTTAAAATAATGTACACAAAAATAAATGAAAAGTATTGAATAACATTTAAATTTGAAATATTCATTTTTCCAAAGTATTTAAGATGTAACAGAGGAGCAACTTGAAGCCTCTGATTTCTTTCTTAAGATGGAACAGGCTGGTAGAAAATGCAGGAAGCTGAAAAGAAAATCACCCTGAAGAAGGAAGGCAGTTGGGCAAGAGAGACATATTTAAAGAAAAAATTCTTTATGGTATCTTTGGATAGCTCGATCCATTTGATTTTGTTGTTGTTGTTGTTGTTGTTTGTTTTTTTATACAGGATAAGAATGAATTTGAGAAAACACTGTGTTTATACCTGAATTAAAGATAGACCTGCTGCTGTGCAGAAAAAATGAATTTAATATTCCCCATTTCCTGAATGTACTTGTGAGGGGCTGGATTAAGCAAAATAAAACCAGGGAAGAAAGCTGTTCTGTGCAATCCAAACTACTCCAGTGAAAATGTGTGAAAGCTACAAGTCTGCCAAATTGGGCTGCAGGTACATCTCTAACAGAGTCATATAAACAGTGCATGAAGACTACTTTGCATATTTTCTTCAATTTTTTGCATGTAGGCTGTTGGTGTTTTTTGGTAGACTGATCTCTTAGTTGAATACTTATTATAATGTAGTCTTTAGCCTCAGAGCAATAGAAAGGTCCTTGTGCAAACAGAGCCCCCTGCTAGTCCTTTAAAATTTCAAAAATTAAATAAGACTCCATTCAGCTACAATTTTTTCCTTGAAGAGGAACTGTGATCGGGAATTGTAACAGCCATCTACACTTCTCTGTGGAAGTAATCCTGCTGGGCAAATACATAATTCAAAAAACCCACAAATAGTCAAGGATATGATGATATGAGGTTCCTGATGAACTGTTGCCTGTAATAAATGGGAAGCAAAAGAGAGGAGTGGGAATTCTGTGAAGAGTGTGGAGTAGGAAGTTGGAGATATGTGACTTGGCAAATTAGATAAAAAAAGACTTTTTTTTCTCTATGTCTTTCCAGCCTCTTGCATCCCAGATCACTGCCCCTCTGCCTCTGGTGTTTGTGAGAACAGATTCAGGCTTTTAGGGAGAGCCAGCACTGGGGAAGATCTTGCCCTGGCTAACGGGCGTGTTTGTGACTTCTGGCTGTGCTCATGCCTGCTTTTCCATACAGCGGCAATTCAGGGTTAGCTAAAAGCTTCCTTCATCAGATATAGTACTGCATTCCCCAGGAAGGGAGGGGGAAGGAGCTGCCCCTGTGCCCCCGCAGCATCCCTCAGAGCTTCCCAGGAAAAAAAGGGACTTGCAATGCACCAGATTCAAGCCTCTGAAGCCAGACGTCGCAGTGAGAAAATTGCATGGAGGGCCACCAGGGAAGAGGGGAGAGTCTGTCGCCGTGTTCCCAAAATGTGGCATGCAACTTTGTCCACCCATGCCAGGGACTGGCTGGGCCCAAGTGAGGACCCGTCCAGGTTCTTAGTTAGACAGTAGGGACCATCAGCAAGAGCTCAGAGCGCAAAGCCAAGTACCACAGAATCAATTAGAAAGGACATAGCAAGTTCTCTCTTCTCAAATAATCTTGGTGATGTTTAATAAAGTCTTGCCCTGTGCACCCCTTTTTGTGTGGCAGATTTGAATAGCACCATCCAGAGCTTCTGGGTAACACAGAGCTTACTTTGTAGACAGCAGCATAATATTTTGCTAGCAGCTGCTCAGTTGCTCTCTCGTGTGAAGCAGTTGCCTCCCAGATGCTTGCAAGCACAATACTGTGTTGACACAAACTATCTGTCATGTGCAACTATTTATACATTCTCACTATGTTAGTGAGATATGAGGGCAGCTCTGTTTTTCCTTAAAAATCCCTTTGCACTTACAGGCAGTTTTGACTCAGTGTCATGGAAATGAATATTAAAATGCAGCCTAATTTTCTCCCCCTTTAGAACATGGACGGCTACTGCAGACTCACATGTGAAAGAGAAAGCATGCTTTGGATTCTCTTAGTAAGCCACCTCTATTTCACTGGCGATTCATTGCTTGAAAGGAGAGGAAGGCAAAGCAGGCTTGTTTACACCAAGTGTCATCCATTTATCTGGTTATTTAATTATTTTAGCACAGGGCATTCTCAAATCAATGGAACGCGGCTGGACTGACAGCTGCTGAAGTCGGATGCTTTTTCTCGGGCCCTGGGCTGTGCTTGGCACCTGCATGTACAGAAGTGAGTAGAGATGAAATGGAGAACCTTCATTCACGTAAAGATCTCTTGCACTGAAGCATGGAAGAGTGGGGGAAGGATTCATACTGCCAGCTCAGGTGTGTGCTAGAAGCATTTTGGATTTGTGCATCCTTGGGTACTTCAGCCTCCTCCAGCAGGGCTGGCTGGGAATCCATCTAACCAGCTCCTCAGGAACTGGGGTGGTTCTCATCTGCCCAGCTGGGGAGCTTCCTCATCTCTCTATCTGTTGGTGCAGCAAAGGGCAATTTAGGACACAGCAATACATGAAGCAGGTACTGAAATCTAGCAGTTTGTTTATGCAAATGTCTTTACTATGATTTAATTGTCATCCTGCATAATATGTCATTTGCAGTGTGCGGAAAAGCTAAATTCTTCTTTTAAATGTATAAAAATACTATAATGGCGATTACTTAACCCAGATATGTTTATAAATAGCTCAATGTTTTTGTAAAATGTGAGCAAACTGTCACAGGCTACAGCTACATCCATAAGCAATTATGGGGTTTGTGTTTTTTTTCTAACAAACGTAGGACATAGCACAACACTCTTCCTCCTAAATTTTACTATTTAGACTCCATAGACAAAGAAGCTACATTTGTGTCGACTCAGTATGGAGCAATGTGATATTTTTGTTGTTCTTGTTGAATCTAGGCAAGACATTTCATGTTAGAACTGTCTTTGGATTATTTGTTGCTAGTGATAGAAGAACACCTTCGTGTGTGTTTTAGCTAACATTAGTCACAGACAGGAGGAAACTCTTTGAAGTCCTGGGAGGCAGAATAATTTTTAAAATGCAGATTTTTTGTCACCCAAGATAAGGTAATCTTGGATCAGCAACAAAAGCTTTCCTGACTAGGAGCAGTTATTGAACAGACTGCTAAATGAATTCTGGCCATTCTTTTAAGCAGCACTGAAATTAGGGCAAAGGCTGAAATTTTTTTATCAGGACTTCAGAAAAGCATCTGAATTTGAATTTAATTCAAATTAAAAAGCATTTTTTTAAATTCAAAATTTCAATGCCATATTAGTAAGAATAAAAAAAAAACATGATTTTTTCTGCTCAAAACCTGTCACTGCCAGAACTGCTAATTTCAGCAGTTTTCAGGCAATCTGAAGGTCTGTATCATGCTTTTTGTTCTAGAGTGTCTTGTGCTTGTTCACAAAAGACAGTACCTTTTAAACCACTTTGTCTGGAAAACTCATCTCTCAGTAATCCCTTTGTTTGTCATGCTATATTCCATTTAACTTTCTGCTTGTTTTTACTAGTCTTTCATGCTACTGAGTCTCCAGAAGCAGAATTTAACTAATTAATTAAATATTTTAGACATAGAAATACCACTGCTCAGTTGCATCATCTGCCTACAGACTGCCTTATGGTGGGGGAAAAAGACCTGCAGAAGCACGTCCTCTCAGAATTTGTCTGAGGCCTTGAGGCTTAAGCAAATCCATTGGTCATTGATAAATTCGTGTGCATTGAACATCATTTAGGATGGCCAATGTTAGCTAGTGAAGAGGGGAGATGAAGCCTTTGCAGAAGCAAAGACAGCCATTGACGAATTGTGGCTGGTATTTCCAGATTGCAAAGTCAGCACATGGCAATTTTGTGGGCAACACAAGGTGGCAGAAGTCTAGTGTCTCTCCTTTCTTTGTATTCCTGGAAAAAAGGGTTGATCATAACTGGCCCTATGCCTGTAAATTTTTGAATATCAATCTCATTGTAGCAACAGAAGAGGATTTGTCTTTGAACTTCAAAATATATTCAAACAAAATGAATCTCAAAGTAGTTCCGTGTTGTAATGCTGATTTTCAGAAATGCTGCATATTTCTATCCCTCTAATAAACAAGCTCTACTTGCCCCCATCTGAACACCTGGAACACAAAACATCACAGATCTGTGTTGCTTTATATGAAAAACATCTTCAGAGTCCAAGGAATACTTGAGTGAGCAGCTGAAAGATAAAATAGACTGTATTTGTACAAGTAACACAAATTTAAAGATATTTATGAAATTATTTAACATATATTTGCATTTTCTGCATTCTGTCTTATCTACCCAGAGCAAAGGTCTTGTTTTGCTGTAAACTTACTTTCAGCCTGCTGTGATATGTGAGCTCCCCATAGATGTGAAAAGAAAACAGGAATTTGCAGCTGAAGAAAACTGTTGCTTTTATAAAAGCAGATCTCCCCTTCCTCTCACTCAAACCAGGAGTTATGAGCCAATTCTATTTATCCGAGCTTTCCGGGCCCAGCCAGTGCGTGTGTTGCATTGCCCTCTGCTGCTTGCCTTATGTTTGTCCCATCAAGGAAGACCTACTCTAAAACGATGATGCAAGTCTCACTACTCCTGATAGACAGCACAGACTCTCCGCTCATTCTTTCTGTAGATCTGGGTGTATTTGGAGAAGACTAAAAATCCTCATGTGGTTTTTAAGGTTCAAATTTGGGAGAAGTATAATCCTGGGAAAGAAAAAAGACTCATCAACACGTAAGATGGGAAAGCTCATTTCAATTTCCTGTTCTGCTGAACTTCCCAGTGCACTTCGGAAAGTAACTTAAAGCTGATTACACACAGTTGAAATAAAGCTGGCACTGGCCATTTACTTCTGCTCTTCAATCAGGAAGTTTGTATGACAGAGCTTTTGAACAAGCACAGCAACTCTTCCCAATCTGGGAGTGTCACAGGTAGATGGAAAATCCTAAAGATTAAAAGTTGCTCAGGGACTTATAACAGTGGGTACTGCATAAGGCTGTAAGGTTTTTCTCGCTTTCTTGTTTATTATACTAGCATCTGTTGTTGAACGGTGCATTTCAAAATAATTTCACCTCTCTGAGGGATTTGGGGTGCAATCTTGCAGAAAGTCAGTGACTAGAGGAATTTTGGAGACCTGAGTCTTCTTTTCTTACAGAAATCTTATTTCCATCATCATTGAATGAGGCATAATGTGGAGCTGCTCCTGAAAGGAGCCAGCTCTTCCCTTCTTTTTGCTCAAATTAGCATTCATGTAGCTGCGTGATGAACCAGTGTAGGGACCCACTTGGTCAAAAACTAATTCCCCCCTTCAACTTTTTATCTTGTCATTATTCACATAAATAAAATAAAGTAACATACATGTTTAAAATACATAGACATTGTATCTTGGTTACATATCTCAAACACTTGCATTTGTACATGGATGGTTAACTATTTAATTAACATAAATAGAAATTTTAAAAGGATAATAGAATAGTCTTTCCAATAATTAACATCATATTGATTGAGATGTATATTATGCCCTTTTAGAGATTAAAATATTTATAAAAAGCATACTTTATACTAAAAAAAATTCCACTGCTATGTCACATATAAAAATTTCTGATATATCACTTCAATTTTCACATATATGCATCACTTCACTGAACTCCAGTGATTAGTGTTTTTATCCTTACAGCTAAGAGTGTTGCTGGCCTAGATAGATGGGTGAGGATTATTCTCAAGCAGCACAAAGTATATGATGATTACCTCAATCTGCCAAAATTTTTGTCTGGAACTGGTATACTGCAGAACGTACCCCAGATCAGCATACTGTGTTAAGTTCTCATTGGCACTACTTGATTATGTCCATGACAGAAAATGTTTACTGCCACCTCCCTAGTGACTACAAATCAGAGGTATTGTTTTTGAGTAATTTATTCTGCCTGAAGGATGGTGTAACTTCATCATCTAAATGATTCTTTTAAGCAAAACGTTAAAGGAAGAATTCAATTCAGTATTTTGCAGTACAGAGAATGACTAGCCTGCGCTTAACCTCTCCTGTGATTCTATTACCTCTAAACTGGAAGAAGTGCTTACGAAATGCCACATACCTGCCCTGCTATTCAATTTGTCCTCACAGAGGAAGTCATTCCAGTCTCACAAAAGTATTGTGAAACACCATTTATCAGCGTGTGCAGAGCTTTGAGATCCTTGGCAAGGGGGAATAATAGGACTGTAAGGTCCTTTATTTTAAGATATTTTAAAATACCAAAATAGAGATTGAATTCTATTTATGTATTTCAGCACATACAGCAGAAAAGAAATAAAACCTTTTAAGTAAAATAATTTGTTTATACTTTGAAAGTAACAACTTGTAGACCTGCTGCCTTCCAGCGGACTGTTCAAGTCCTATTCAAACCAATGGCACGACTCTCTACCTTCCAGGGCACTTGCATCAGGACTCAGGAGAGTCTCACAAACCCAGGTCATGTGTTGGACGCCGCATATGACTCAGAGCTAACTGAAATTCAATAATGAATGACGGCATTCAATACCACTCCACAAATAACAACGCAGAAGGGAAGAGGGAGTTCCCTGTTGACTACGCACCTGTGTAGGCTCAAGTGCACTGTTTCTAACCAACAAGAGCTAACACATCTAGTGTTTGTGAGCCATGCGTGCATGTAACCCAACAAAACAATAAACCCCTAGCAACACCACGCTTTTCTCCTCAAATGTCTTCCAGTTCATCAGCAGCATGGGATGTAAGCGTGTGGGACTAGCATAAAGAACCTTCTCTCTGGTAGTAATTATATTGCCTCTGATCTCTCACACACTGCCTCAGTAGTCTGTCCCTGTACTCAGCTTCCCTGTGATTTGGGATGCTCCATAGGGCGGTCCAACTCGTCTGAAATGGGAATGCGGGGTTATTTTCAAGTTTCGGATACTTTTAAGGTATGTGGCTTATCTGAAGCATGACTTCAAGGCATGAAGCTATGGTAAATCTCAAAGAATATCACAGGTTATAATTGTGATTAGAGCCTAAAACCCAGAACATTTTTCTGAGGGAAAGCTTTGAGCACAAGCTCATTATAAATACATACCTACCCCATGTGGCTTTTGAAGAATGACAATATGTTATCACAGCAACAAGGAGCCACTGTGACCGCTTTCCTTAACAAATGTGTTTTTATATTTTTTGATGCATCTCACATACAAAGAATAGATTCTAGTTTGGTATTATGGTTACTTGAAGTGTCTTTTGGAAAGGAATGCCACGAATACCTGTGGAAAAAAATTATTCTGCTTCTATTATGTAACATATTTCACATTAGAATAACTCACAAAAGCTCTTCACTTTTAATGATTATTTTCTGCATATTGATATTTGTGAAATCACCCTATGTTAGGACAAGTAGTTAAAACTAGTTTTCTTTACTGTGAGGGTTGGTTCTGCCTTAGTATCAGTTGTCAGTTCTGCAGTTGTTAATTCCTAATACATGGGGACTTGCAGGCAGATCCAAAGAAGACTTGAGATTGACTGTAGATGCTTTACTGATCAGATAATGAGGAATTGTAAGCAGAGGAATTTTTCACATCTGGCAAGGGAAAGACAAGGGCCTCGTACCTTAGGCATGTCCAGGGTTAGATGGCTGCTGAATGAGTGTTCTTCGGATTTCAGTTTTTGCACTTGTGTCCTTACCATTGTCATTTCCCACAGTTCAGGCTGTCATTTTAATGGTTATTTAAAAACAAAGAAATCCAGCTTGCTCCATCTCTCTTCCCAGTCTTACTGCAAGTTATGAAATATCTCAAAGTTGAAAGTAACAGATCGTCTTGACAGCCCAAGCACTTTTTTTCCTTCTTTTGCCTCTCATGCTCTGCTGTGGAGTCATTAAGCCACTAGAAGGAAAACAAGGGGACCTCCAGTTGCAAGCAGCAACAATTAGGAAGCAGGCAACAGAGGAGAAACAGTGGAAAGAACAGTAGGAAAAAGAATCCTCCAATTTTTATAGTTGATTCTATAGTTAACTGAAGAATTTTTTTTTTCTTTTTTTTTCCCCCACTGTGTTTGTGCATGCAACTTCACATGTTCATTTTGGAACCAGTAATGATTCAAAAGCAAACTTCAGCAAAACAACTTCAGTGAAAACGCAATAAGCAGGTAGGTCAGTGATGTTAAGAGGATAATTGAGAGCGGTGTTTTCTGCAATTAACAGATTGAAATGAAAGGAGATGGCTGGAGATTGGTTTAAAAAAAAAAAGCTGCAATGTTATTGCCGGTGTTATTTAATTATTTCCGAGTTAGCAATGCAAAATGAGGGTACACTAAATATAAAACCTTATCTTTAATTGTGAAGCCTGTCCTGATCTACTTGCGCTGGAAAACCTAAAATCAATGGGAATGAATCCTAGCAGCGGTCCAGTTACTACCAAAGAAGGACTGCCTACAAGAAAGGAGGGCAACGTGCTTTAAAAGACAATACAACAGAAAGTAATGCAATCTGAGCAAAAAAGCAGGGTTTGTTTTCTTGGCTGCCTGCATCCTGAGCTCACTTTAAACGACAGACTTTTCTTCTCTCTGCATTTCAATTAGACTGTGCCAATGGGCAAGTGGGGAAAGGAATATTAATGAGACAGCCTCAGAGCGAGGGTAGGAACCGGGTACTGGCGATTATTCCCACAGCAGACCGAAAAGAGCGCAGCGTGGTTGTTTGGGTGATGCCCTATCAAACACGTACTTAGCGAGAGGTGATTAAAAGGCTGAGACGGGCCACGGAAAACGTGGTTCATCGTTCTGGGGATCGCTCTTCGCCCTGTTTACCGTTCGCGCACCGGCGAAGTTACGGCGCCCGCCCGCTCCGCGCAGGCTGCAAGGCCACGGAAGCCCCTCTCGCAGCAGCCGCCGCGCAGCAGGGTGAACTGCATCTTCCCTGCCCCCCGCGCCGGCCCGGGGGCAGCGGGCACGGCGCCGTGACGCCCCCGCCGCACCGCGCCCCGCGGGGCAGACCCGCGCCCGCGGAGCCGCCGCCGCCGCCCGCGCGCGCCGGCACGCGCGCCGCACCGCCCGCCCGCCCGCCTCCGCGCCCCGGCACGCGCGCTGCCCGCCGCCCCCCGCGCGCCCAGGCACGCGCGCGCGCCCGCCGCTCGGAAGCCGCTCCGTCCTGGCCGCGCTCGCCGCCGCCCCGCGCTCCCCGCCGCCCGCCGCCTCCTGCCCCGCTCGCCGTCGGCGGCCCCCCCCTCCCTCCCCCCCTCCCCGCCCGCTGCTCCCAGGTAGGGTCCTCGGGAGGGGGGGGGGGGTGTCCCCGCCCGCGCGGGGCCGGCGGCGTGGCCCCCCACGGCCGCGGGCAGCGCCTGCCCGTGGCAGGGCTCTGCTGCGGTCCGCAACTTGTCGCCCTGCGGGGGCTATCCCCCCCCCGCCCCCGCCCCTCGCCCCCCGCGGCGGCGGCTGTCGCCGGTGTTTTGCCGAGCAGCTGTCAAACGTGTTGGGCGCTCGGCGGCGGCTGGGGGCGGCTCGCCCGCGGTCCCCGCACCGAGCCCCTGCGAATGGCATGACTCTCCCTCGCCGCCCGCCCGCCCCCCCCGGCTGCGGTGTGCCGTAGTGAGGCGAGGAATGGTTAAACCCCGATCTTTTTATACGTACGTTTTTTATTTTTTTGTTCCTTTTCGTCTTGGGGCTTTCAGCTTACGGAAAAGGAAAGCATCTGATGCGTCTGCTCACATGCCACTTTTGATCGTACGTTGCCTCTTTGCACAGAGCAGGATCGTTGGGAAAGATGGAGATACGATAAGTTGCTAGTAGTGAAAAGTGCTGCAGAAATCCAGTGGTTTCCTTTCTCCACTGAAGTGACATATTTTTCCTCGGGTTAAGTTGAAAGCACTGCTTGGCGGAGACTGGCTGTAGCTGAGAGTGGGTTTGTGTTTTTCTTGCACGGTTAGGTTTTGCAAAGAGCAGCGATGAAGAGGAAGCTGGCACTCTCCGAGATGCAGTTGGTTCTTCTCGTTTTATTGGTGTGGCTACCAACAAGGTGAGAAGATGTTTCATTTTGTTGTTCAGTACAAACATGTATGTTGCGATCTGCTAAGGGTAAGCTTGTGTGAGAGGTTATGAAGGTATAGTATGTAGTAATGTAATAAAAAAATCTTTCTTAGCTGTTTGAATGCAGTATTACATAGTTTCCAGAGCAAATGCAGTAGAAGGTAGACTAGGCACCATATAAGCCTAATCTCTCATCCTTAAACAGTTTGTGAATTGATGCTTTATTTCACCATTAAAAAAATAATTCCTTTAAATGCCTCATTGGATCTTAAAGATTTATTGGAGTTACTGTATCACTGTGATTCTGCACCATACAGAACAGTTAAGATGGAGAGATAGATTATCGTGAAGTCAAATAGCAAATCACAGTCTAAAATAATGCTCGCATATTTTTTAATACGGGCATGCCTTTTTTTTTTTGGTCAACATAACAGAATTCAAAGTGATACTTAAGCTTTAAACCTCTAGGTGGAGATAGCATACAACTTCACAATCACATATAATAAAACAATAGCCTCATTTATTAATCAACTTTTCTTACGTTGTTTAAAAAGTTCTCCATTTCTAAAGTGACAACATAAGAGAAAGTAATTTTAACCATGTAATAGTTTTGTGTCGCCCACAGTCCCGAAAGCTGCAATTAATTGTAGTTTGTAACTTCGGTTTACTTGCTTTGGTTCTGACTGCAGTAGGTCTTGTCCTAATATGGTAAGGGTCGTAAGCTAAATAATGCAAGTTTCCTACGATTTAAAAAGACTGCATTTATTTTTGTCTATTTCCTAGTGAACAAAATGTTTCCTGAAACTGTTTCCTATTTCACTTTATGCCTAACTATGGTGCAGTATTAGTTGAGTCACAGTGGGCCAGATCCTGCAAACCCTACTCAAGTGAGTAATCTCACTGACGTCAAAGTGACTACATGCGTAATTAAGGAGTTTATGCCTGAGTAAAGTTTGCAGGATTCAACCCTAATTTGATGTAATTGTATGATCTAATTTTTTAGTGGTATCTTGAGTTCAAAAAACTGTTGTATCTCAAAAAGAAGCTTAAAAAATGGCAGAGACTTACAGTACAGAAATACATTTTAAAAATAAAAAATGAGCCATCCAGTAATTAAAATTAAGAAAAAACTCACACATCAGTAAAATCACACATGACATTTTGGTATGTTCTTTATAAATTACCTGATTTTGGTCGATTCTATGGTTTATGTGATGGAAAGCACAGACTGCAATGATTTACATTTAAATACTTCCTCCACGCTGTTGAATTGGGGACCAACATAAAGCCCTGTCTTTAATCGTTTTATAGCTTGCTTTAGAGAAAATGTCACCCAAACCTAGTTTTGGTTTGGAGGAGGAAGAAAACATGCTTGTTTTTGTGGCATTCAGAATGCCTTGATCAGTAGTTCATTTAGAGGTGATAAATACTCAAACATTTTGGGTTAAAAATTTAGATGGCTGAAAAAGGTATAAATGATAATGCATGCAGCATATGATGCTTTACTTCCTTGATACTAATATTCCGGTATTAAGTAGGTAAGACTGATGAGCTCATGCATTTCCCATGCATGGTGCTTAAAACTGTTGGCACAGTAACATTTGCATGTGTAAGGCTTTCTGCATGGGAGTGTTTCCCTAGCACACAAAACCTTTGGTCTGGATGTCCAGGTCCGGGAGGACTGTTCTGCACCGTAGCTGGCTGGGCAGCAGATTCATGTTCCAGCCCCTAGTGTTTTCCACAGAGATACGACCCGTAAAGGCTGTAACGTCTCTTTCTTTATCGGGGAAGTCTGAAACAATCGTTGATCTGTAGATTCTTCTTGACACTTCATTTATGATTATTTTCTGTCCAACTTTTTTAAGGTTTGTCTGCATCTAGTGGAACATCAGATAGTGCTTTTTATAACAAAACAACGTTTTAGAAACATGAAGGCTATCCACAGCTATCCTGCAGCTTGCTAGTCAGCATCGTTGTTCCCACCCACCAAATACTGACATCAGAGGACTCCCTGAGCATGATCGCTGGAGTTTCCCTCATGTTAGTTCTTCTGGTCATGTACATTACATGACCATTGGGTGGAGGCATATCCACAGGATTTATCCAGAGATAGAGTATACTTAGGTGAGGACAGATAGGATAGAGCTGGAAGGAGACAGTTTTGCGTGTGGGAACCCGGGCTATCAGTCCGGGAGTGACATGCCACCAAGGCCTGGGAAGCTCTTTCAGGCTTTTGCACCTGCACAGCCAAATGTGTTAGTGGAGCTTGAAGTAGCACTCACGGTGATGCAATGTTGACTAGAAGTAGAGGCTACTGGAAAATGACTTCCTGGAAATTTTAAGTAGTCTATCGTCAACTCTTACGTTTCTGAACATGTTATATATAAATTGTGTATTCATATACCCTTAACTACACCCTTCCTGTTAGAGGGCAGCAAGTTAAATATTCAAGGCCAGCCTGCAAAAACTGCATGTTGAGTATACATTAAAACATATCTAGCACTTTCTAAAATGTAAAATGTCCGTTTAGATCAGTGCTGGCTGACTCCCTGGAAGACGAAGCTAAGAATAACATCACCATCTTTACAAGAATTCTAGACAGACTTCTGGATGGTTATGATAATCGTCTCAGACCTGGATTAGGAGGTAATAAAAACAATTAAAGATTGATTTTAAAAATTCAGTTTTAATATTCAGATTTTATGCAGTGATATTCTTCCTTCAGGGTTTTTTTTTCCCTAACAACTGGTATGTATCGTGATAAATTATTTATAACTCTATATTCACCCAGCTGAATCATTTGAAGTTTGAGGAAGATAACATCTATGAATGGAAAGGAGGCACTTTCACACATTTATCTTAAGTAAAAAGAAAGAAAAAAATCTGGTGATTTAACATAGTAAAACAGAATAAGAACAAAAATAACATCTAAAGCTGTTATTCCAGTCAGGGAGTTTTGGTTGAGCAAGGAATGCAGGCTTGATTCCCTGCAATGCGATGAGTGTATGTTTTCAGAAATCTGCACAAGTGTTTTGTGTGGTGTGTGTAAAATCCACATTTTGGATTCATTCCTTCTCCCAGTAAATTCAATGGGAATGTTGTATTTTTGACTTCCTTGGAATGAGGGTTTCGCTGGTAATTAGCATTTTGTTTCTGGGTACCTTGCATCTATTTGGGCATTTGAAAAAAAAAAAAAGGAAAAAAAGGAATATTGGAGAACAGAGGTCACTGCACTCTTGTGCCATGACTGTCAGTTATTTTTCAAAATGTCAGTTCACATTTTCATTTTAAAGCTGTATGCCAGCTCATGTAAGTATGTAAGCAAGAAATTTAATTTGTTTGGTGTTGGAAGTATTACTGTGCAAAAAGATCTCTATGGTATGGGGAGGGGCAGAATATCTTGTTTTTGATAATATTTTGTCTACTATTATTGTTTATCTGCTATTTATACTGTCTAACATAAATACGTATGTATTGAATATGACACTGTTATTATTATTATTCGCAACAGTTTTGGTAATTGTAATTTTCAACCTGGAGACTGTTTCAGCTTGCTAAAACTAATTCTAGTGCAAAATCCCTGGAAGCCATTCCTGTTCCTGTTGATTTCAGTAAGATCAGGCCCAAAGCTAGAGACCTGCTCTAACTTCCATGGAAATTACTCTAACAACTCCGTTTGCTCAAATCAGGAATTAGTTAAAGCTCACAGTTTTTAGCCAGCACTCTTCCATCCTGACCTGTGGCTCTGCTGCTGCTCTGGTTCTGGAGAATCTTGGCTTGCATCTGACACAGCATAAAGTGGGAGCTGCTGCTGGCTGGAAACAGCTTTCTCATTATACATTAATCTTAACCTAGGATATCTTTTCATTTCCATTTCTGGCCTCTGTACAGTGGAGATTTGTGAAATATTTTATATTTAAGGACTTTTTAATTTAGATGATCCATAAAATGAGACATAGAGCACTGTTGATGTGAGAATTTATTTAGTGATGTTTTACATGGAGATTCAATTTCTTTGCAAAATACCTGAATTTAAGAATTTAGATATAGTATAAACATACAATGCCTTGCAGGTGACTTGCAGAGACATTTCATATCACAAAGCTCGTGTTTAATTGGCAGGGCTTTTAAAATCATGTTTTTTATTAGAAAAATAATGACAAATTCTTTTCTTGTTTACAAAAAGGAATGTGCCATTTAATGAGAGCAGTCTGCAGTTCCTTTGCATATCATTCATGTGTTCTTTTTCATATTAAAATTTATATTGTTGAAAACATTAATTTTAAAAATGATTTTTCTAATGGATTTTTATTTTAGATTTTCCATTAAATCTATTTCAAAATACCTCCCTCTTTGCCAAGCCTCCTAGGTAATTAAAATATACTTTGGGAGCATAAAAATTAAAGAATTAACATCTGTTTGATATTGGCATACATGGCAATCAACCCATGCAGAACATGTGTGAAATGAAACTGTTATGCATATTAAACCGTGATGATTCACGATACATTAATCTTAGTCTGCAAGAATGCTTCAGTTGTGGATGGACGGATTCTTATAGTTTAAAAGAACACTTGCAAAAGCCAGTTGTGATAATCCATGGCATGAAATATACCAAACAATGGTTTTGTACATAATGCTTAGTAATTATGGAGTTTCATATTTCAGGAATTTTGTAGCACTTTATTCCTTTTTCTCTATTAACCTGTACTCTGAAAAGAAAAATGGAAATCATTCATCTTTTTTTTAAACACTATGTGCCTAGTGAGTCCTGATAGTTTCTAAAAGTGTTTTTGCATAGACTGCTGCACTTTGACCATGCCACATGTCATTAATTTAATATACTTAGTCTCAGTTCTGTTCCACTTGCATTTATATGAATCTGAAATAACTCAATTGAAACCAGTAGAGCATTTACTTTGGCATAGCAGCTTGCATTATCCTGCTACACTACTATGACTGAGATCACAATCTGGCCTAACGTGCTACAACAGAAATGGGCCAGGGTCTGAGATGGATTCTTTTAAAGTCTTCTGAAAGCAGGAGTTGTTCACCAGCCCACTTTCACCTGTTGTGAAAGACATTTTCAGAGATGTCTTACTGCAAAAATTCAGCTCATTGCAAAGAATTATTCATCACAAAAATTTTTTTAATAATGAAATACGTTAGCTTAACACAGGCATTTTAACTAGTTATTGACCAGCAAAATGGAAACATATAGGCTCCTTCAAAGACGGTATATAAATTCAGCTAAGTAATTGTCTGTTTGGGAATTCGTTCTTGAATTTAGGGATAAATTTATAATTAATTTTACGGGGACACTTGGTGTGAATACTTACAGTATGTAACTTGATGCTTTACTGATACATCGATACACTTCAGAACTGAGTGCTATTTTCTATAGACTGTTATGGCAGCTTTAACTTTTACTGGTGATGCAGCTCTGTCATATAAGCAGGTTTTGGCTGTTGGCTATTGGCTGTCCTAACAGCTGGAATCCTTGAATGCTGTATGAACACTATAGTGATGAAATAGCCTGCAAAATGGGTGTGGGCAGGGAAAAGAAGACACTGCACTGTCCCCTGAAGCCAGAGACATCTCATATGACTTAGATAGTACCCTGACCTACTGTGTTGATATGGATAGGCATGAGGGTATTCAAGGGGAGATAAATTTTTCTCTGTACTCATTTTATGCTAAGCACAGGATTGCAGCTGAAACACTCTTGACTGCACTTTCAGTTCTGACATGAACTATTTTACCCAAACATTCCATGCCATTTCTGTTTAGACATCAAAATAAATTACAAGTTCAGTTTCAAAACAAATTCCCTCTGTCATTAGCACTAATTTGTATGCAATACAGCCATGCAAATGGCAAGTCATAAAGAGTTTGATTGTTTATGAATTTCTTCAAAATTATGGAGGTATTTTCTTCTATTTATTTGCTGTAATGTTTGCAAGACGCTTAGGGTAGCACTTTTCCATAAATTCTGTGATTTTTATTAGCATATGGAAAAAGAAATCCACAAAACAAAGGTCACTAAAACTAAACAAGGGACCAAAAGAGAATTTAGATCTTCAAATAATGAGACAACAGAATGTTGAAGCTGAGATACAGCTGCATTCAAATCTGGAAGTGATTGAATTTTTTGTCTGCTCTGTCTGGTTTCCTCTGCCCCATGGACAGACATGATTAAAGGAAAAAGGGACATAGATTAAGGCAATCCCCTCTTTTAATATGTTGATGTTCTTGTGTATTAGGTGTATCAGTAAAGCATACATAGTTTTTAAAATGGTAGCTTCTTTGTAAAGATGAAAAAGAGGAAGGAAGGGAGAAGGAATGGAGATGGTGCTAGGATTTTGATACCATGTTGGATACTTCAGTAGTCTTACCATCTCCATAAGCTATTCAGCCTGCTTTGCTTTCTCACATTTGAAATTGGTCATTTCCAGCAGCTATAGAACTTCTGTCTCTTCTACTCTCCCAAATTCATAAAATATAATTGAATACAAGATTTAGAAAATATAAAATTTAAATCTTGGAAAAAATCACAAAGGGAAGTTACAAGGACAGAGGACTGGACTTCATAGCCTGAAGGCCAGATTTTCAGCTGCCATATTGACATCAAAAAGAGGTATGCAAATTTATACAATTTGAGGATCTTTCCACAAACTGTGGTCAGTCTCACCAGCTTCAAGAATGGCATTCTCATTGTAACCAAAGAGGTGAATGCTGGTTATTAAAAAAACTGTGGAAGATCAGACAGTAGGTAGCTGAAAACTAAGTGCCACTGTGGTTCCATTTTGAAGGATCCGTCTCTGCTGCAAGGTGACTTTCAGATGTTCTGATTGCTTTAAACAAGAATCTCCATTGCATTTCACTTGCAGACATACCAAACCCTTTTTTTCCCCAACATTTTGTAAATAAATTGAGCAGGAAAACCGAAGAGAACTAAGAAGGATTATTGTTGATTGTTACTATCAGAGAGTTGGTGAGCAGTGAGCACTTGCGGGTATGATCATTCATCTTTGCAGCACTGGATATATCGTTGCATAGAATTGGTGTAGTAGCGTAGAGTATCAGACTCTGTGATCAAAAGTTGTATGATGTGCTCACCAATATAAGCTAAAAGGGAAAAAACATTTTTTCACAGAAAACTCTTTCCCCGCCCCCCCCCCCCCCCCCCCCCCAGATCAGGAGAGAAAGTTATATATGTATGTGTGTGTGTATGTGTGTGTGTGTTTATCAAAGAGTTGTATGTCTTCAGTTGCCAGGAAACAAGGCCATGATCATATGCTGATAATCTGGCATATGTTAAATTTAGGGCAGTGTATTTATATATCTTTGTGATTCAGAGTTTTTAATCAGCTTTAGAAGAGTTGGTAGCTGTAGCAGTTCCCTAGCTGGGCATTCATAACTTAGCGGTGTTTGTCAGCTTCATCATGCTTAATACACATTCAGAGTATCCTAAAAGAAGGTCCTTTGACTATTTTTGCTGCAGAACACTACAGGAAAGCTTTCACTGCTGTTTTTAAAGGAAAAAGTGCAGTTCCCCTGCTCAGTTCTGGTTGCTTCCTTAGCCCTTCTTTGCTCCGGTTTCATCTTTTGGAAATGGTAATGTCTCTCTGCCAGTGCTAGTGCAGAGCAATTCAGAGCAGCAGTTGCATTTTCTGAAAGCCCACTATCTATGTAGTTATGCCAGGATACAAAGGAGTAAACTACTGTATGCTCTTTCTTGGGCATACCTGGAAGGGTCACATGGAATCAGGCCATAATAGTGCTTTCAGAGGAGTCAGCGAGAAACTCAGATTAATTTATGTTAGAGTGGTGGATAATGTATATTGGCAAAAAGCATTCCTTGTAAAAAATGGAAAAGCAATAGAGAGGACGATATGAAAATCTCATTTAATTAGTTATCCAGGGCATGCAGATGGTGCTAAAATCCAAGAACAGCTATAACTCAGTAGCTATAAGCATTCTAGGGAATGAATCATTAGGAAAGTGGAAGGATAAAAAACCCTCAGAAACTGTTGTGATACTGAAGAACAAACCAGCAAAAATGATGTAGGATAGGATAGTGGCTGAGGAGCTAAACAAAGCTTATTTAGTTATTTATTTATTTACATATTGAAAGTCTGTGGATAAATCAACAGTGAAGCTATCAAAATAAAATTAATGTTACAACTGTGCACAGTATTGCAATCGGGGAAAGTGTTGCACTGTGCAAAGTGGCAAAATGCTGTGCTTCACAACAGTTAACAAAAATCTAAGTACTTTACCATAAAGTTAATGTGCCTATAAAGGAGCTTGTCTGGGAGGATCTCCCAGTTCACTGAACATGTATATTCAGTACTTTCTTTTTTTTTTTTTTTTTCCCTGGCAAAGCATCAGCATTTGCTTCTAATGCTAGAAATACTGCTGATGACACCAAGGCTGAATTAAGGCTTTGCTTACTTTTATCTCAGCTACAAGGAAGACATGAAAGCAGATACTGCAGATTTCTGTGGAGCTCATTGGAGCTCATTGTAAGTCAGACTGACGAGATGGTTTAATTTTTCAGCCAGATTTGATGGGCTAAGACAAACATAGCCTTTTTTCAGCAATACATTTATTCTGGGTTATTTAGAAACTGGTTGAAAAGCAGTGGCCCTGCTGATATCCAAGGTATTCTACTGTTGACTGCTTCCCACTAAGGCCTGTTATCATGTTACATAAATCTTGCAGAGAGTTTGCTATCCGAAATATAGAGCTGCTTCTCACTCAGGCTGATTAGTTTTAATAGCCAAGTACCAAAGGACTGCAATATTATAGTTCCAAAGTTTTTATCACCCTTGTGAAATGATACAATTTGTATAATGCCACCTGAATTGGAAATATAATTATTATTTAAATAATCTAACTCTGAAACGTTTTCAGAAATATTTAAGCATATTAGAAATTCATCCAGGATATCTTTGGGGGATTTTAATGGATTCCATGGATTTTTAGTAGTGGATTTTAACCAAGCAAAAAATGAATTTAAAATGTAGCAATCAGTGTATATGTTGCTTACAATGAAAAAAATGTTAGTCATTCTGTAGCAACAAAGACACATTTTGTAATACAAAATTAATAGTATTCTGGGTTACACTAAAAGATATACTTAAAAACAGTACCAGGGAAATCCTTTAATGTTTACTGCTATGATGTAGCCATGGAGTACTCAGTTTCGTATCTTCTTTGTATAGGAGACACACAGAAAGTTACGTTTCAAATCTTTTCTTTAAAAAGGTATACCAAAAAAAGAGAGCTAACTAAAGAATGTAAGAAGGAAGCTATAGAGACCTCTTATTCAATTGTATAATCACTTAAAGGTATTAAGAAAGTTTTGGTGAAGAACTATTAAACCAGCAGTTAATAAGAGCATTGATGCTCTTTGAAATTTTGGGTTTAGGTGTATAGGACACACATAATATTTGGAATACACTGTCCTTCACAGAGCTGGAAAAATAGACCTTAACAGTATGTTTGATTTAAGGAAAAATGGTAGTTACATCATACTGTGATATGAGTAGGCATCATTGTTTTAGTGATGTTGATTTCTGCTCATGTGACAACAACCAATATTTAAGCAAATAGTCATGCATAACTTTCTGTGCTGGTTTTGGCTGGGATAGAGTTAATGCTCTTCATATTAGCTAGTTTGGGGCTATGTTTCGGATTTGTGCTGAAAAGAGTGTTGATAACACAGGGACGTTTTAGTTACTGCTGAGCAGTGCTTACACAGAGCCAAGGCCTTTTCTGCTCCTCACACCACCCCACCAGCGAGGAGGCTGGGGGTGCACAAGAAGCTGGGAGAGGACACAGCCGGGACAGCTGACCCCAACTGACCAAAGGGATATTCCATACCATAGGATGTCATGCTCAGCATATAAAGCTGGGGGAAGAAGAAGGAAGGAGGGGACGTTCGGAGTGATGGCATTTGTCTTCCCAAGTAACCGTTATGCATGACGGAGCCCTGCTTTCCTGGAGATGGCTGAACACCTGCCTGCCGATGGGAAGTGGTGAATGAATTCCTTGTTTTGCTTTGCTTGCGTGCGCGGCTTTTGCTTTACCTATTAAACTGTCTTTATCTCAAAAAAACCCCAACAAACCAAAAAACCCCCAGTGATGCACAATGCAATTGCTCACCACCCAGTGACCGATGCCAGAGCTGCGATCTGCCCCTCCCAGCCAACTCCCCCCTGTTTATATACGGGGACATGGGCATGACGTTCTGTGGTATGGAATATCCCTTTGGCTAGTTCGGGTCAGCTGCCCCGGCTCTGCTCCCTCCCAGCTTCTTGCACACCTGCTTGCTGGCAGAGCATGGGAAACTGAAAAGTCCTTGGCTTAAGATAAGTGCTACTTAGCAACAACTAGAACATCAGCATGTTATCAACATTATTCTCACACTAAGTCCAAAACACAGCGCTGTACCAGCTACTAAGAAGAGAATTAACTCTGTCCCAGCCGAAACCGGGACACTTTCTTTCAAGGCAGTTCATTGGCAAGTTTTGACATTTTATTTTCAATGGAAACTAAAAACTTGGGGTTAAATGGACATGCAGAACTCCTTCAGCTTCTTTGTGTAGAAAAGGTTGGGTTTTTTTAACCTTAGTTCTTGCAGCCTCTAATGGCAAATATATGTTTATTTCCTGTATTTTAGCATCCCATAAATAAAAACTGCCATGAGATACACCTTTTACTATGTATTTATATTCTGCATAGCATAACAGGCTTCTACTCCATTCAAGGCCTGATTGTGGTGAAACCAATGTAACAATACTGTCTTTATTTATGAGACATAATCAAAAATGATAAAAAAAGAAGAAATTTTACTTTTTTTCCCCTTCCTTAGCTTTACTAGGCAAGCTCATAACTATTAGGCCAATTATGGTGATTTTCAATACAGTCGCAGAGGTAATGGCTGCTTAGAGAAGTGGTGGAGTCTCCATCTTTGTGGAGACACTCAAAATTTGACAGAATATGACCTGGCCAACCTGGTCTGTCTTCAGAGCTGGCTCTGCTTTGGGCCTTCCAAAAGTGCTTTTTAAACTGAATTATTCCAAGATTCTGTGACTTACAGCCAGCGAGACATTGAAATAATGGCTGAAGTTTTCCATCTTAATTGGCAACTGTGAAAAAATTAAATTTAGAATGTCAGTTCTGGAAGAAATAGCTGAATAAAAATACCTGTGTAGATGAAAGTTTTAGGCTGCGTATGGACAGCAGAATGCACAGTGTTGTACAACTCTTGAGCTTATTATTCATAAACAATCCACTGTGATGAATAGAAGATTTGGGGTAAACAGGAAATGTCTGGAAAAATGCAGAGGACATATCCTTTTTTATGGTCTTTGGATTTTCTAATGTTCAGCAGAAGCTGGGACTTGACTAATAGACTAAAAGTGACTCTAGCAACATTTTTCCCACTATCACCATAACCTGGAGTCCTGAAAAGGGTTAAATATGGGAAAAGACAGTATTTTAAAGGAGAGGCACTGTAATTCATTGGATCATTCCCAGTTTACTTTGTCATCATTAGATGGGCAGCATACAGGGAACTGAAAAGCTGTACAACACTGTGTATCCTAGAGCTCAACACCTCCTCAGGAAACACCCAGGAACCTCTAAATCCTGCCCTTCTGAAGTGTCCTGAAGGAGGTCTTCCTTTTTCCTTCTTCTGTTTTCATAGTTGCCTTTCTAAATACCTATCTATTTCATACATTCTTCTGGAAAATGCCCAGCTCTCTTCTTTGACCAAAATTCCATGAATTTATTTCACTCCATCTAAATATAGCTTTCCCCAAATCCAGGCCAGACATGCCATGTAGATGCAGCTGTCTAATTTTGCTTTTTTTTTTTTGTGGTATGAAACCCAGACTTGCCTTACCCTTCTCCCAGGTACAGTGGCTTACATCCAGCTGCCTGAAAGATTTCGTATCTAATGAAGCTGGATTGGGGAGGTTGAAATGATGCGAAGGCAGACTCCTGGGTAGGTAGAAAGCAAAGATCCTTCTCTGCCCACAGATTGTATCGCCTTCCTTTTGTGCCAGTACAATTTTGTTGGTGTTGTTTAGTGGTCTGAGGTAGATCTGTTGCTTCTGGCAATATTTCTGACTACATATTTCTGCTTCTCTTTTCTTGGAATGCCACCATTTCATGACCATTTTTAACAATAACCTTTTCAATGCACAATCTGGTGTACCCAATTTTTAGAATTGGTAGTGTGTAGAGAGTGGTATTTCATCAATAAGGGTCATGCAGAAGGACATTGTAATTGCCCGTACATTAAAACTGCATCTGCTTTGTTTTTACAGTATTCTGGCCTGTATGAATTGTTGGTATTAGTAGCTCTTATTAGTGGCTACTATTAGTATCTAACAGCAGCTTCTAAAGACTCCAAGAAACAGATACAAAGTAGAACATAACACTACTAGCATTCAACAACCTTGCATTAGGGCAATATGAGCCAAGGTGAAAAACCACAATGAGCAAGGAACAGGGGAAAGGGCAGGAGGGCAGGACAAAAGAGATGGAGAGTGAAGGAGTGAGATAAAATGGTGATACTAAACATTGGCCACTTTTAAACAACGGGCAGATTAAGACAGCTGAATGATAGTTTTTTCAAATACCCTTTGGAATCTTGAAAGTAGAATAATGTAGGCAGTTTTATCATTATGGTATATGCATGTATTTAAATTTCTGACATGAATGTTTTTCAACAATGAGTCATCTGTCTCAAAAAGTAGCTACAGAGGATATATCGGATAACGTTTTGTTTCTGTACAATTCACCAGCCTGCTAAATTAAAGCATCAGCAGAAGATTTTGAATTAATACTGTCAAAAGTCTAAAAAACTTTAATGATGAGAATCAAAGCACTTTAATATGCCAAGATTAAAGTTTAAACACATTTTTATGTCTGTTTTTTCAGGTTAATGCTCGAATTAAATTAGTCACAAGCTAAAGGAAGTTTTGTTTACCACTGTCATCCTAATAACAGTTTGCTTTATAATGCAGAGTATGTCAACACTAGTCTTCTGAAATTGTCTGTACATCAGGAAGGTATGATTCTGCTAACCTTCTGGAAGCGGTGTTAATATTTGGGAACCATTTGTGTGACTACTTTGTAGCACACGGCTCTTGATTTACATTCCATAATGCCTTGCCATATGTTGAGGGCTATTTAATAATTAGAGCAGTTAACTCTGTGAAAGCAGTGTAAATCAATTTCCCTCTTACCTGGGATAATTGTGCATATCAGAGGACATGAAACATTTTGGTAAAGTTGTGTAGCTGGAGTCAGAGATTGGATTTAGTTGCATCCGACCAAATTACATTTATTTTTTATGTCCATACATACATATTTGATCCTGCACATACATTTTTTCGTTGAACCAGTAGAGATCAGGCATCCTAATCTGCAGATTTTTTGGGAAAAACATGGATACTCCATGTTCCATCTAGTTAATCTGTGTTTTTTACAAACTGTAAGTTAAGTATCTTGTAATCTTGTAGTGTTATATAGAGTTGCAATAGAGTTGATTGCGATCCAAATTCAGTGCCATGGACCACTGACCTTCACTATGTTCTGACACATATAGTTCAATCAGAATCAGTTAAAAACTGATATACGCTGTAAAACCTACATGTCCGTTATATGTATATCATGGCTTTTCTCACAGCAGTGACACTGAAAATGTATCAGAGAACTCAGACTACTTTGCAAAAGGGGTGACTTTTATATCTGAGTAAATACAAAAGGTACACAAGGGTGAAGTAACCAGGAGGTATGATCCACCATTAGTAATGGAACAGATCCATGTCTCCAAGCCCCAGTACAGTGCTCTGTTTTACAGGTCACATAATTTCTAACACAGATTTGACCTGAGTGGAGAGGTTTATACAGAAGATATATTCCACCTGGAAAGATGACTTCTAAATAAGCTGGTTTTTGAAACTCCTAGTGTTTCTCTTGAAGTGTTTATAGACTGCTTGCATTTGTGACCTTTCATGTAAATGTAGTTTCCTGGAGTTACCTATCTGCATTTAACACCTTCTTCTGTTTTAATATAAAAATTTGCATCCTTTTGATCCCTTAAATACCTGAATGTCAGAAAAGCAATGTATCTTCTGACTGAAAGATTGCCCTGTCTTTAGGAGTTCTTCTTTTTGTTGGTCTCCATTGCTTGGTGCTGATTCTCTCATCCAAGAGAGGTAATTGTCTTCCAACACATTCCCTGCTTTTTCTTTCTTGTATCCATTCTCAATTGTCCTAAGATAATAGGTTCTTCAGACCACTTCTGTCAGGAGATTGGGAGTTATTAGAGCCATCCTTTTCCACTCCCTCAAGTGAGTGAGCCTTTCAGCACAACACCAGGGAGCAGAAAGGGAATGGAGGGGGAAGGAGAGTCTGCGTTTATCTTTAAGAATTTAGAGGTGGGTTGAAGAGTCAGTTCCTGCCCTGAATACACCAGCCTAATGTTCTAGATATTTCCTTCTGACTGACAATCTAAAGGCTACTGTAGATGCCTTTTTATTCTCATTATTTGAAGTGATTTATATTTTTCACAATTTATAGGCTCACTGAACGAGGAATTAAGTACCTCTGGATGAGAAGAGGCTGAGGAGCAGTTGTAGTGTGGAGTATATAAATGAAGAAAAACAGAAGTCTGAGCCTTAGATTCAGTGCTGTGTTCACAAAACCCCTCTGCCATCCTGAGGGCATGCCATGGCATTTCACGAACTGTCCTTATCAGTATCCATACTATTAATTGAGTACCAAACAGTGAACATCTTTCTACTAGATCTTTAAATGTGAATTTATTACTGCATTGCCTCATGCAGTTTCTGAATAAAAAGGAAAATATTTCCTCCTGGAAAAATAAATAAATAAATAAAGATGAGAACGGAGAAATATAAATGTCTGTTGTTTGAGATAAGCGAATGGTCACATCCTTAATAATTCCTTTCCATCTGCTGGGTGCTAAAAGCTGTCAGAGAATTCTTTATTTTTTTACCAGGCATTTTGTCTTTAGTTGACCATAAAAAAAATTAACAGATAATCTTGTTTGCTACTGCATAATATGCTATTTTTAAAATAACCAGTTGTTCTAAAATAATATTCTGTGGTAGATGCTGTCTGCATTTTCACAAAGCCATACTATCTACTTAGAAGAATATGCACTTCAAGAAACTGGATTCTCATTAAACTTATATTAGGCATTGTTTCAAATTAAAAAAAGTACTGTTTTGTAGTTTCTGCCGTAAAAAAACCCCTGTTGATTTAGTATTAAAAGCAGATTCTTGTCCCAAATATATAGCCTTTCCACCTATAGAAGCCTGATGGGTTCTGAAAGTCCCATGGACAGCCAGAGGGGAATTCTCTTGTCACAGGCAACCATAAAAGACAAATTTGAGGCTGCTTAATCCAAGCTCTGGGAGTATCCTGGGAGTATGTTTTAGAGGAGATTCTGGAAAACACTGCTATCTGTAAAGTAGCTTGGAGACATTCAAGTGACTCAGCCGTGGGACTTTTGAGTGCTACAGTACACTTCTTGTAGGCACATTACACAGCCTTAATCTAAGACCTTTTTTTTAATTATTAACTAGATAACAAAAGAGTAACTGACAACTCTGTAACATGTTAAAATGGGATTTTAAAAAAGATTGCCCCATTACTGTCCATGTTATTATTTTTTGCTCATTTGGGGAGGTACTTGTTTGATTTAAGTATTAATATGATTATCTGTTGGGTCAAGCCATGAACTCGTTGTTTATCAGGACTCCTGTTTAGCAAGAAGCTTGTAATCCATGACCATCCCATGGGTTGGTCTGCTAAACAAAACTGCTAAACCTCTGCTAAACAAAAAAATGTTAAGAAGAAAAAAAAGGCAGCTTGGCAGCCAGTCTGATTTGCGCTGTGTCTCAAAACCCATACCTCTATTCCTCCTTTCCCTGCATTTCAGCAACTGTGGGGATCAGGGAAGTGTAAAGAAAAAGTGTGCCTCCCTGTTCTTATGCACCCTGGGTATGTAGGGTGTTAGCATACACACAACCTCCAGCTGATTTTCGTAAGTCCGTGCTAGCTTTTTTGAGAATATTAGAGTAGTCTGGATAAACATTAATTTCCTGTACTTCATAGTTATTTCATCTGGCTTAAAATAGGAACTGCTGGCTGGTTGATAGAAGGATTAGAATGCTGTCTAGTTTTTTTGACAGTGTGTCACAATCTTCTGAAATGCTATTATAGAATTTCATACAGCGTTACCTATTAAAAATATATTCGAGGCTCCTGCTGCAAAAAATGCATTAAGAGTGCCCACTAATACACAGCTCTATTAAATAAAGGCACTACCTTTTTCTACCATTGGTTCCTGTCATGCTTGAATGCAAAGTACAAGGCTAGCAAAAGATAAAAGAACTGTAGCTCCATTTTTAATGACTGTACGATCCAGGACTATAGTAACCAGGCACTATACCTGGACAGTAAAATTAATCTGTCTGAAAGGATCATCGTTTTCAGTGCTTTCTTAAGTCTGTTGATCTCTAGAGGAGCTCCATCAGCCTTTGGGACTTTGGAACATGTGAATTTCATACTTTGCTCTGATAGCAGCAAGCCTTGGGAAGATGCTGACCTCCAGTGACAATGAGTGTTTGCCACAGAACAAGCAAGACTGTGCTTCCCAGAGCTGCATCCCAGTTTCTGTCAGCTCCAGGGTGCCAGCTCTTTTTGCCGTGGCTGACCACAGAGACAGGCGTTCTCCAAAGGCTTCCTCTGAAGTTGGGTGTCACCAAGGGAAGCCTTTTTCAGTGACTTCAGTGGGCTCTAGTATGCTACCCAAATCTTCATTAAATAATTAACAAGGGTAATAATCACTGTGACAGTGTCTGTTTTAACTTACAAAAAGTAGTGTGTAGCCAAAGGGTGAAATCCTATATGTATTATGTATGTATTATCACAGTTCCTTGGTCATTCCAGTGTCAGTCCTGTGGCCATTTCACATGTCCTTGATGCGGAAGGGCTTCGACCTCTGATGTTCTTCCAGGGAATTATGATAATTTGGGTTTTTTTTAACGTTTGGAATGTGGGAAGGTACTGAAGGAAAGCTGCCTTTCATAACTTGTACTTTCACTGGCAAGTTGACATGTAACTAGCATAAACCAAAGTGGCACCTGAAATCTAACCTGGAGAAAATCTAGGCTGGGTGATCTTGGTTAGAAAAGGACCTGGGCCTGTGTAAGAGGAGATGAACAAGCAAATAAGCTAGGAACTAAGATCAAGTGAGTCAGAAGCCACTGTGCAATAAAGGCATATCTTAAGACACCCAGACTTGGCCACTTCATGCCTGTAAAGAGAAATTTGAAGCTGCTGCTTTTTCAAAATGATACTGCTGTTATGGGGAGATGTGTTTTGGAGTACAGGAGGGGCTGGCAGAGTGAGTGTATCAAATGGGATGCTTTATAAATGCTGTGACTTGGAATAAAGCACAGAGATTAAACCTGAAATCAGCCTAGAAGGGTAATGCAGCAGAATTTGACAGGGTGTTCCATGACTCTAAGTACCACGGTCATAAAATTAGAACATTTAAAAAAAAAAAAAAAAAAGAGAGAGAAAGACTTCTGAATATAAGTTTCTAAAATCTGAAATAATTTTGGGAATTGTTCTGCCTTAGCTGCATGCTATGGTTTCCTTTCTAATAGCACAAGCCTCTAAGCAGAGTAGATGGAAATAAGGTTGCATGGGAATAATAACTATGCCATCCCTACTTGTGCGATGACACCGATTCAGGTTGGTCCAAATAATTACTGCTCCACTTTATCAAAGTCTGCTCCCTTCTGCTTCCAGACTTGTTTGAGTGCTCTTGTTCTCTTTGTCTTCCTGTCTCATTCTTTAGACAGTGTTAGGCAGTCTGGTTCATTTTAGCTTTATCATGCTCATCCAGTTGATATGAACAATGCAGTAGTCCCATTTGTTACTCAGCCTGGTTATTATATACAATCTCTTTGCATCCTGATGGAAGCTGTAGTGTCTAAAGGGATAAGGTTTAGTGCTGATGTTTTATTTTTCATTTGAATGCCATGTAGTTTTGGTTTGCTGCCAAATGTGTTGTGTGTTGGCAAAGTTCATTTTACTTCAACCTTTTAAGTAACACATCTCAGTAAGATCACATTTCTTCCAGCCAAACTCAACTATGTTTTCACTTTCATGTTTCTATTGAGCATTTAGTGCAACTCCAACTAAAAATAACTCACATTTGTTGTTTATTTTAGAGCTGAATGCTTTTTAATTCTTTTTCCTTTTTTCTTGGTGTGTGAGGATGTAATGAAAAGGGAACAAATTGAGATTTGGTGGATTTCATGGTAGCCTGGCTTTATGGGAACAGATTTCATATTACCCATGTGTTTAGATTGCCCTTCTCAATGATTTCATTCACTCCTCCTTGTTCCTATTTTCAACATTTTGTTTCTCCCTTTGTTAATTGTACCATAGTCAAGACTACAGTTTATAATTACTCAGTCGTCTCAAATGTTTGTACAACCAAAGCATCCATGTTGTATTAATATCTTTACAGTGAACCTGTAAATTGGAGGAATACTCTGTTTAAAAGATAGGGGAAAAAATCCAGAAAGATGTCTAGATATTTAATTGCTGTATTAATCAGTTGGCAGTTGATACCTCTGAGATTGTCAAAATGTTGCTTGAGATGCCAAAAGTCTATGAAGTCCAACAGTAATGACTGAAATGTATCTACATTTCTTCTTTTCCCAGTGCAAAGAACCAATTAAGTTATACACTTCTGGGTTGCTTCGAACTTTCTCTCGTGTTTAAGTACTGGCAGGATTCAAGCTAGACACTGGTTGATTGGTTGGCCTGATGTGATATGGGCTGCACCAGTCAGTATGGTAGCCTTCTCATCAGGGATGAAGTACATTCTAGCTTAAACATCTTATTTATTCTCTGGCTGATTTGGAAAAGGGATCTGAATCCATGTCTCCCACTTTCCAACTCTGTTAACTAGACACAGGGCTTTTGATCGTTCTGGGAGAGTGGTTTCTTCCACTGGAGATCTTTCACTTTGTATAAAATATCTACATATGTGTCAGAACATGGACTGAGACCTATGTTTTGTACTGCTGGACTGTAGAGCCATTCACAGTCTTTGGCCAGTCAGCCCCATACAGACTGAGGGCTTAGGTTTGGCAGTGCCTACATCTCCTGGACCCCATGTATAGTGGAATTCATTGCTTCAAACAGCTGGGTCTCCTTTGTGGAACATGAAGAAAGCTAGGCATGTTGGCACACCTTAGAAATGCTGTGGGCATAGCCTTAACTGTCTGCAAAAGTGGTTCATAAAGTCAATAAACTGAGTGGGGATCTGTCAAGCTCACTAATTAAAAAATGCTGAAGAGAGGCGTGCAGCTGAAGCCTTTTCTTACCAACACAGGTGAAACATCCAAGTTTGAGTGGGAAAACATTACCAGTCTCCCCTTCATCTGTTCACAGTGGTGTGCCCCCTCTAGAGCTCATGCCATTCCTCCTTTCCTGAAAAGAGCCATGAGAGTAGCTGATAGCCTGGGATGATGGAAACTTGTGAGAGAGAGCGAGCACCTCTTGTCAAGTGCATGCTCTGATTTAAAGCAGAGACATGAACTCAAGTTACTGTGTGTCAGGGTCTGTCTTAACCACAAAGGTGAATTTTCTAAGATAGGGCATGCTTCCTCAGTCTTTGGAAGGAATTGTTCTGCTTTGTGTAAATAATTAGATATTGAGCAGAGACTTCAATTTATGTCTGCTACATCCCATGAGTACTGCTAGGCTGTGGAATCAGTCTCTTGCTTGTTTTCTTGCTTTCTCTCTCAATGTCTTTCTGGCCCAGTAAATTTGTAATTATTTATAGTTTGAGGAACTCGTTGGGACTTGGTTGAGAGCCAGTTCTTTAAGCTGCTTGGCAGCATCAGGATATTTTTGCCTTAAGGTGGAAATATAAGCAGCCAGGGAATTTTAGGTACTGACAATGTTAGAAAGGAATTTGGGACTAAAGGGGATTCAGACAAATGTAAGTGCAAAATTTAGTCATTATGATCTGGACCACAGAGACATTCAGATTAACTTTTATTGATTTAAGTGGAAACTTGGAGCTTAAATAACTTTGTGGAGCTTGTCCAATATACTTAAAGAGATAATTGGGCACCAAAATCAGTCTTTAGCCCTACCCTTGAGTGACTTTCCCAAACTTGCAGAGGAAGCCTATAATAAAGTTAAAACTGCACCTCAAATGTCACTTGTATCCAAGGCTCTTCATTCATAGGACCCTTTGGAAATGTGTTTAATTTTGTTACCTGAAGTAATAAGGTTTGCAAATTAAAGGTCTCTTGATAGAGAGAAAGAGAAGAAAAAGTAGTAAAGATAATGTTTGTGTATGTGATCTGCACTGTTTTGTTCTTTTTGAGTGAGAGTTAAACCCCAAATCTGTCATATGCATGTGAAAATTATCTTAGTAACGTGTAAATGTATCACTCAGCACAGAGACAACTTTTTAATTTTCTGTTTGCTAGCTGGAAACAGTGCTCTTACAGTTTGCACCAGTGTCTTTTACATACAGGACAAATTTGAGTAATTACCCGACTGTGGAGATATATCACATTATTTGAGTTGCAGATATGCCTACATTTCATTCTGTACACATTTTGTGGATAACCTACACCTAAAAAAGACATTAGCTTGGCTAAAAACATATCTGGAAGTGTTTTCCCAGTCATACTTTTTGCTACAGAAGAAAAGGATGTTGACAGTTAAGCTAAACATTTTTTTCCAGGTTAATGTGTGGTTTTTTAATGGTCAAAAAGTCTCACTCATCTCTAAAGATACACCTACTTTTAACTGAAGTTTTGTTTTACAGTAAATTCTCCCTCAAGTTTATATTTTCCTGCTATTTCAGACCAGCAATATTCAATTTCAGAATAATAAATACTACTTTTCTGAAATAAAAATTCCAATTCAAGAATGGGCTTATACACAGGACCAGGTATTTACTTAGTCTAAATGACATAATGGTATTTATTTCAAGAGTATGGTATTGCTTTACAGGGTTGCCCAACTTCATGAGTTCTGTGTACGCCTTTGGAGGGTCTCCAATAGTCTTTACATGGAGCTGTCTATTTAGTATATGATATAATGTCTGTTAATAGATATAAGCTCTTCATAGGGAAATCAGTTGGTGTCTGTTAGCTTACTGGCTTTCAATTCCTGTATCTTTCTCCAGAATATTTTCTCCAGAATATATTCTTGTTTCAGTCAGCACCGTGAGAAATCAAGTACAGTGCCTGATTCAGGTCTCATTTACACCAAAGTGAATCAAGAGAGCAACTGTTAACAGTAACACAGGTATTACTAGGTCTTACTGGTAAGCTTACTCTACATATGCTTCATTAAAGATGGAGATTTGAAAGAGAAGTTTACTTATGGCTCATATTAAGAAATTGTCTTGCTGATAGGTCGAGGATAGAGTGAGGCTATTGGAAATGAAGGGCTGATGTCAAGGAGGGAAGTGAATTTGTTTCTTCTCACAGTTGGCTTCAATTTACAAATTGGAAGTGTATTTATGTAGGCACATGTGGCTTTGAAACTGTTTTAATTTAACAGTGGATAATGAATGAAGATGCTGAGTAGTTGGATAGATAATACTGTCACATAAAGCACCAAAACCAAATATAAAGAAGAACTGGCAGAATAGTATTTTGAAATATCTGCATTCCTATGGATTTTGCTGCTCTTACGGCTCCACGTTGCATGACCTCCTCTGATCCCCATTCCCTGCCAGCCAGAGAGTGTCTTGAGCTGTCAACAGACACACTAAGGAGCTTGTCAGATAAGGGCAGCATGTTGAGTTGGAACAGTGTTTGATGGATTAAGACCCTGGCTGTTTCACCTGTGCAATTCCTGACTTGTATTATGAATGACAATTTCAAAGCCTTTGGGCAACATCGCCAAGCATGCCTTTGGAGACCATATTACAATGTCAGAACAATGTCAATTCCAGTTAAATAATTTTTTATAGCAAAATAATTAAAGTAACATCAAGCTTTTGACAGCATTTCCACAAAAACTCAGAAATCCTCAGTTAAGGCTCCCACAGCACTGCAACTTGACCTCCTTTTTTATTTTTTCTTGACATAATTAAAAAGGGCAGTATTTTATTTTCACATTTTTTTTGCATGCTGTAGCAGCCCTTCAGTTACAGCCTTGCAGTATTCTCCTGGGTACTATTTACTCTACATTTGTAATAATGTTTGTAAGAAATTGTTTCATGCTATGCATTAGAACTGCATATATATATTTTAAAAGCTCTGTCCCACCAAGAATACTTTTGATGGTTTTGGATTACCTCAAACAGATTGGCTTTTATTTTAGCTGCCCAAACCCTGGATTTACAGTTTTATTGACTGAAAATTCAAATTAAAAAAAAAAAAAAAGTCCAACCCAATCTACTAGCCTGTTTTCTTATGAAGATAGCCTTGACACATTAATGGATAATATAGCCAGCTTCATGCAAACGAACATCTGGAACCTTGCTGATGGTCCACTCTGAAGACTTTGCAATGATCACACTCCTTTGTTCTCTTATTTTAAACATACCTAGAATGAGCCATGCATGTTTTGTCCCTTCTCTCTGCGAAGAAAGGATTGTAGATGATTTTGGTGAGAGGAGAGAAAGAATGAGCAAAACACAGATCATTCTCAAATTTGAGAAATATTCAGAAAATTTATTTCAAGAAAGATAATCTTGCCCAGAGTTCTCCAGCAAAGGGAGAGCTCTCAGGTGTGCCCAACTCTGCATGTCTAGCTACCCCATGTCGCAGACACTGGAACCCTGTGTACCCCTTCAGAGATGCAGGAAGCTGAGAAGGGACATTTGAAAGAAAGCAGCAAAGTTTTGAAAACTGCCTGGCAGGCAGCAGTCCAAAGGAACTCATTCAAAGTTGAATTGCCTCTGTGGAAATTTCCAATTTTGACAAATTGGTAAATGCTGATGAGGAACCTTTTCATCTGACTTTTCTGACCATCTCCATTACTCAACCTGTGATTGATTTAGACTTCAGCCACTGCAAATTCTCTGCCAAGCAGCCTACTTCAGCTGAGCCAGCTCTTCTACTGAGGAACAAGTCAGCAGGACTTCAGACCGTCAGAAAGGGTATCCCAGCAGCAGGAGAGTTGGCATAATGGAATGGACAAAGGCACTGATACCAACTCTAACTAAGCTCTGAACTCCTCTTCTAATTCTTGATGAGTCGATGTTGACATTTTCCAGTGTGGACACTTAATGTTGGACAGCTGAAGCCAGATTCAGTAAACACCTGTACTTCACATTACTTACACTTCATTTAATCCTCCTGCCTCAGCTTTCCAAGTATGGAAGAATGAAGATAATATAAAATTATTATCTTCAGAGAGAGGTTATTATAATTAATGTTTGTAAAATCCTAAATGTAATTAAAGCACACAGTAAACCTTCCAGCTGAGGATAGATAACAATCTATAAATCATCTGCAATTTGGTATATTTATTGCTTTTTCTTACTTTTTGATTTTTTTCAGTATTGATATCATGACAGTTCAAGTAAGGAAAGGGAATCAGGAGAAACCAGTGCTTGAGAACCGTGTGAAACATGATCTTAATAGTTATTGCTTTTACTACTTCCATAGGATGTGTTTTTCTTCCTCTCTTTATTCTTAACTTTCTTGACTCTTTTTTTGCAGTTTACCTTTGGCTTCCATCTTCTAAGAAATTGGCCTAAGCTAAGTCAGATAAGGCTTCTCTTTCAACATTTATGACCAAGACAAGTCAGAAAAGAAGCTATAATAGCATTTGCTGAATTTCAGAGCACTTCATGTGATGATGGCATCTACATGTCATATTCTTTGCCTGAGATTTTTTTCCCCTGAAAGAAGCATCAGAAATAGAAACTATATCCTTACCCTTTCCTGTTCCTGTTTCTTTGTTTAACCTTCAAAGGCAGTGATTCAGAATAACTTAAGAGCTCACAAGTATAAATGAGTCAGCCACCCCTCCTCCCAACAGAGGGTTCTTCTTTAAAAGCTAGACTGTTTTTCAAAAGCACTAGGCCTCCATTGATTTAAGCACTTTTGAAAATCAGGCCTTTTAGTTATGTGTTTACATGTCAATTGAAGAAGAATAATTTATAATTCTAGTGGAAAAAACTTGTCCTTAATTTTTCTCAAAAAATTAGACTCTAGATTTAGTGTGAGTAGTGTGATGACTTGTGCTGTTCTTGACAGAACATGAGTTGTAAAAAGCCGGTGACTGTGGTGCTTGCTGGATTAATTCTGATTAGAGAACCCATCTGAAACTGTGCTTTGTGCCTCTGAATTGTTTTCAGTAAGTTACTAGCGGGACAGAGTGGTATGTTTTAATACAGACTATTTGACGAGCATGTATTCTTTCAAAGCAATAGCTACAATATTTGTTGTAAAAAAGGAGGATTCATTTTTCCTTTTCATAGACACTGATTCTGAAACCCTGAGTTCAAATCTGTAGTTCAGAGGAATCTTTATTGTAACACTATGTAAAGTAACAAAGAAGAAACAGACACAAGGCTCAGACTGCTAATACTAACAGATGGTAGCAGGAATAATTCAAGATTTATTACATTTCAGCTTCTTTTGTCTTTAAGGACCAGTTTCCTTGTATGTAGGTTATGAATAGAAACTTATAAGATATGTAGAATTTTGAGAGAAAATAGGAGGCAGAAATAAAAATCTGCCAGTTCCTCTTTTGTGTACTTTCCTCTTTCTTTTTTTCCTGTCTTCCGTTGTTCTGTTTTCTTATCCTTCCTTTTCCCTCAGTCTTCTCATCTCTTGTAACTTTTCAGCTTCCCTTGTCCCTTTCATACTGTGTTTCAAGACATTCTACCTACTTCCTTCACTCTCTGCTGTGGTGTGGCTCTCGCCTGAGAAGCAGCAGCCTGGTGAAGTGCCTGCTGTCAGGATGAACCCTCACTTTGGAGGAGAGCGACTGATTGCGTTGAAACTCACTGCTGTCACCATTGCCTGGAGCTATGCTGGTTTAAGGCAGTTTTGGCAAAAAAGAAATAAAGGTGCATGATTAATTTGCATCCGTTCCCATTCCTGAGTCTATCAGGGATGAATTTGCCCTGGGACTTTTTATATACATTGAAGTGCTTATCTTAATTATGACAACCTGAAATGAAGCTCTTGCAGCTGAGGATCTGTGGATAGCAAGCCTCTTCTTCTTCCCATCCATCCCCCCTCCACTCCCCAAGTCTTGATCCTTCACTCAAGGATTTGAAGTCATTTGAAGTGAGCAATGCACACCAACAAGGGGAATCTACAGACTGTTGTAATAGCATTCAACGATATGTTGCGATCAATTTGTTTGTTCTCAGCTCTGTCTTCTCTGCTCATTTCTGATGGGAGGATGGATCCAGAAGTATATAGAAATAATATGATAGAATAGGGGACTTTTTTTTTTTTTAAAACTTAAAATGCAAGGCAAGCTTGAAGATGTCCTGTAGTTTACTATATGCAAATTGTAAAGTATTCCCATGCGTCAAATAATACGTCAGATGCAAACGACTGACAGCAATAGGGTGAGGTTACAAGAGGACCATGCTTCCAAGCATTTAGGGGTCTGTGTGTGTGCAGGTTAAGATTTGCCAAGTGACTTTGTTGCCTATAATAGCGTTCCTTCAGATTATACCAGCATAATTGAAATTAGCCTTCGTTCTCTGCTGTCAGGATACTTGATTGTCAGTCATATTTTTGTAACACCAGTTTTTTTCATGGAATTGTAATTAAGATTTTGTGTTGTCGTTATAGTAGAGGCCAAATTTCACAGTACAGGCCAAATTTCACAGTTAGTCCCTGCAGCACTGTTTTACCCCCTGAAGAGTAGCTCTCTTGTCACTTTTCCATTTCATCTCAGCCTGTGCCAGCTAACCATTTGGAGAGAATAATCTTTTTTTCTGGAGTCTCCCACAGGCAACATGCAGTTACTAGTCTTCTGAACTGTACCTGTGGTTTCTGTATGATATTCAGCCAGATATTCAGCCAGACCCATACTTTATCCTTGTTGAATACGAAGAACAGTGCAGACTCAGCACCTCTTGTTGTCCACTGACTTAAAATTAGTTTGTAAGATGTTTGGAGTAGAAATCGACACAGCTTGTGTATGGATGCTGCATATGGGATTACAGAAGCCTCTATCACACAAATAAATATCTCTCAGGATGTGCAGGGGAAGTGTGCTTTTGAACTTTCAGAGTGACACATAGTAAGAATCAGCCTTTATTTATTTACTTAAAAAGCAGAGACAATCCTGGAAAGAAGATTCTTTTAGGTAGGAAAGGTTTTACAAAGCTCTGTATTCTAATAAGGACATGTCTAGTGTTTGGCTGAAGAAGGGAATTCAAGTTTCCTTAAAGATGAGAGTGCAGGAATGTGCCTCCCCCCCGCTCCAGAAGTTTTCTGAAAGTACTGTATCACCCCATCTCTCCTTTGGGTGCAGCTACATCCCTTTGAAGCCTGGTGGCTGGTAGAGCATCTGCCATCGTGGGTGAGCACTGCTGATTTCTCCCAATAGAGGGCAGTGATTATACTGTTGACCTCAGTATAATTAAAAGTAAAATCTGCCTATGCCACATATTTGTCAAAAGGTAGCTTTTAGGAATATAGAAACTATTAACTATACATATTAAATGATGATTAAATATGGAAATCATAACGTAACAGCAGGATCACTCATATAACAGGCAGCTGTATTATTTTTAGGAATGGGAAATTCTGGGGTGAGTCAAATTGCAGCTAGTTGTATTCAAATATTTATTTTCCAGCCAGCAACCGGCTTTAAGGCAGAGAATTCCTTGTGTTGACTGTCTTGAATGCAGACGGTAGTTGGTAACTACTGTAAGAAATTTCCTGCAAGTGTGTGCTATCCCTCTTAGTGAATATCGTTCAATTTTGAGCCTAATTGAAAACCGAAGATAGAAAACTCAGCAATTATTTTTCCCTGCAGTACAATATTTAATATTCTGATTTCATGGCTGTCTGACTACAATGATTGGGAAGAACATTTTCTTATAGTATTTACAGTACCACAACAATGTATCAGGAGCATCGTGTATCAAGGGAAGGAACTATTATATTAAAATATGTGCCACTTAAAAACATACCTAATTAAAAAGTAGGATGCTGTTGAGTGTTACATTTGGTGTAGTCAATAATTGCTTTGTAAGCTTTTTCTTGTCTTTGGCTTTGAAAAAGCTATTCAGGATGAAGAAAACAGCCTTGAACTAGAAAGGCTTTAATAGGAATGATCTGCAACAACAGAGATAACACCTCTGCAACAAAGGCATTTTATGTTTAGAACTGTACTACCATAAGTCCAAGACAGTGTGGTTATTTTTGCTGGTGGAGAAATGGGAAATATACGTGTAGTTGCTGATGGTTGTATAGTCCTTTAATTGAAACAAACTACTTGGTGGGACAAACTCTCATCTGATAACTTCTGTGTTGAGTGGGGTAGAGATCCCCAGTATTTACAACAGGATACTGGTTAGGAGAAGTAAATAAGGACAGAAACTTGTTCAAAATGTCCCATGATTTTGCACGGAGAGTTTGAAGAAGTACTGTAAATTTAAAATGTTTTCTTGTTTTTTCTTTTTATATCAGATAGTATTACTGAAGTCTTCACTAACATCTATGTGACCAGTTTTGGACCTGTTTCAGATACTGATATGGTGAGTTTCTGTATCTTTTGCATGTATGGTAAATGGTGTAAGATATATACTGTTAACTTCCTTTAAACTTGTATTCTGCTTTTACTTGTTGTGGACAAATTGGGAATAATTTCACTGAACTCGGGAAGTGCCAAATCCCAGTAGTTCTAAAGATGGAAATTGGTTTATAGACCTTACATGAAAAGTACACTTGTATTAGCTGTTTAGTTTGGACCAGTGAATCTTCTGATTGTCCCCACTGACTGTACTTTGGTTCATATTCTGGAGCAGTCTTGAGAACTGGATTCCTCTTGGATGAAACTAGAGTGAAAAGTGTGCTGTAGGAGCACACTTAATGTTGGCAACAGTGTGAGGGACCTGACTGGAGTCAGTCTAAACTAAACTTCTTGAAAGACGTAGCTTGGAAGTTGGGTCATCAGCATGATTGTGTTGTTCTACAGCTCTGTCCTTCATAATTTGCACTATTTAGTAACCATTTAAAGGAAGTCAGTGACATTAAAAAGAAAGAAACTATCAGAATATTGTGCTGGATTACAGTTTTTCGTGCAAACAGCAATGGAAAAAACTCTGAGGCAAGGGGTCCTTTGTAGGCTCACTGCAAATCATACACAGATTAGGGAAAATGTGTTGCACCAGGGAGAAAGATCTTCATGGATATAACATCTCTAAAAGGAAAGAAGGGAAGGATAATCTGAAAGTTACTTCAGCTGCCCTTACCATTCCTGCACGAAATTATTTCCTGCATAAAATTATTTTTTGAAGTGATTTGAACATTCATGATTATATAAGACATATAAAATACTACCTATGTGTATCTATAGGTATTAAAAAATGAATATTTTTAAAAACAGGCAATATTTAGTTTTTCTATGAAAACTTTCAGGTTGTGTATCATACAAAACAGGAAACATCTTGATGTTACAAGCTAGGTTGCAACGATACTAAATATTTCAGGGTATGGTGTACATTTTAAAAGTTATTTGCTCATTGACTAACAGGTAGTCATAGCTTTGGAGAATATATTCTGGTTTTTTATGTTTGCGTTGTGTGTGATAGTTTCAGTTTTCAAGCTTTGTTTCGATTGTGATGAATACATTACTGAGACTTCACATGAAAAGTCATTTTGTAGGAAAAATAGACTTTTTTTTTTTTGGTCACTGTATATGTTACTGATTCTCTTGAGATTTTTTTTTCCTAATGATGTCAAGTTTCTGAAATGCTTCTTATTTTATTATGGTTTTTGAAAAACAAGTATCCACAGCTATATACAAAGGTGATATGAACATCTTGACCTTGTTCGTCTAGTGTCTCATGACTTCACAGTGTTGACACTTACAGTATTCCTGTGAAATGGGGAGATGATACTAACCCAATTTTAAAGATGTGGTACTGAGGCACAAGGAGACTTACCCAAGGCTGTGCAAGTCATCTGTGCTTAAATGGGAATTTAATTAAAAGCTCCCTGAGCCTAATCCCTAGCTCCTGAAACACTTTCGACATCAGTGTGTAAATGTGTGGAGAACTCTGGGTGTCCATTTACACAGACAGATATGACGGCGCAGTAAGGGGTCAGGTTGTTTGATGCTACAGCTCTTAACAGCTCTGTGCAGAGGTGTTAATCGAAACAGAGTGCAGTGCATCAGAACGGCAGCTGTTACTGTAATGGGTAGGTCTATTTGCAGATAAGTAGATAGGTAAGTAAGAGCAATTTAATACTTACTACTACAAGTTTCAGGGTTAATTTAGCTTGTTCAGTTGATAATTATAAAATAATTTTGAAATGTATGAGCAGTCAATTAGAAAATTTCAACATGTGAGTTTTGAAATAATAGCTTCCAAACTATCACATATTCTGTCGAACATGAAGGTGACATTCGAGTTTTTACCATGAGTACTCTTTCATTTAGGTATTGCATTACTGAATTGATGAACAGGTTTACTGTTTATTACAGGTTTACAGAGGGTTTACTGATATTTTCCTCTGTAAATGTTGGAAGCTCTGGAATATTCTCATTTTATAAGCTTCCTCCTTAAAAGGCTTCATTGGAAGAATAAGTTTGACCTTTGCCCATGTCCTCCTAAATCTCCAGAGGATCCCAAACTGAATCTCAGATCTTTTCAGCAAGATTGGGTCCCACCCCTGAGGTCCTCTGCTTTCACAGTGTGAGTGGTGAGGCCCTCAGTCACATCAGGTTTTTAGGCTGGACACTGCTGTTGCCCAAAACTCTCATAGTCATTGCTGGCAGTAGGATTCCTTTCCCCTGGGATTTTTCATAGCAAAAAAAGTCAGCAGATGTATGACTACACCCCTTTGCATTATCTATTTGCCAGTTTGGGTTTTTTTTCCCCTTGGTTAGCATCTTGTGAAGAATAACAGTGCTTCAGAGAAAAGCCTGTTGAAAATGGGAAGGGGACTCACTGCCATGGGAGATGATTAATATGTGTTTATAGTATGGAAGAGGGAGGTGGCACACTGAAAATGACAGGTAGATTGGAGCTAAGGACACAGTTGTTGCATAGCAGTGTTGATTCACAAAGCTGATAAAATGTCATGGTAACCTTTGTTGTTGTTGAATTGATAGCAATTTGTGAGGTTTCTGTTTTCCTCACTAAGTATAGTAGTTCCCATTAACGATAATATAGTATTGTGTGCAATCTGTGACTCGGTATGATTGCTAGAATGTAGGGTTTTATTCATATTCCCTGTATTTTTCGAGTATCACAATTTTGCCAAAAAATAATTAAGTCCAGGGGAATTTGATCTTTGACTGATTTTAGGCTAGATGAAGTTGTCATTGATAAATTTAGGAGGTAAAAGCTGAGGCTGAGATTTTTCTCCAAATGTGTTAAGAGTCAAAAAACTTTTGATCCTTGTTGTGGATTAACATTTTGACTAAGTTAAAAAGATGCTACTCTCTGTTCTGCCCAAAATAGTCAGCTACCAAATCTGTTGGCTCTTGTACAGAAGTCTGTTGCAAACTGCACTTCAAATTAACTGCTGTGACTAAAATATTGGTGTATCTATATTAGCTGTGTCATAAAAATGCTATTGTATGTCAACCACACTATTTAATGTCAAAGGAAATGCCAATATACAACAGGAATTTTCAACTTCATTTTGCAAACTCATGAGAATCAAGGAAGGCAAACCAAAACATGGGATTAAACAGATTTTACTTTCACTGTTCTGTCTTTTTGAGCTGTTATTTCTCTGAAATGTTTAAGTTCAGTATTATGATGCTATGCCTTATAGGTTTCCAACGAGATCAGTGATACAAATTTATTTTGACATTAGCCTGAGAGAAGAAAAGCTGCATTGTTTAGAAAAACAAACCAAAAATTGAACAGAACAATTGAAAAACAAAGCATATCTGAATTTTCTAAAGAGTTATAAGGCTAAATTATGATTAAAGAGGCTAATCAAAACATTTGTAATTAAATTAAAATATTTAATATTTGAAAATTCTGAGGTGTAGGATAATTTTGGTTGGATTATGATTTATAGGATAACAAAATGGAAATAATTTAATTTATACATTAAAACTGATTATTTCTCTGTTTTTTCAAAATTAATTATTTGAAGTCTGGTACATTGACATATCTTTATAAATATATATGCTGCTAACTCTGATTTTAGCACTGTAAACAAGGTACTTTTACAGGTTTTTCTCAGACTTTCTTTCTTCCAGGCTCTTCTGACACTTTGGCTTCTAAAATTTCCCAGATAACCATAAATGCTTATGTCCTTGATAGAAAAAAAATAATATAAATAATAAATGAGAAACATATTTACTCCTCAAACAATAGTTATTGTATGTAAGACCAAGCATATAGGCACTGAGAGCCTTTATATGAGGTCTGCTGTGAAGAAAGCTTTGTCAAGATTTTGCCAAATTTTGCCTCAGAGCAGTCTTTCTAATTGTCACTGGGAACAGTCTTTCCTGCTTTCCTACAACACAGTAGGTGGCAGGACCTGAATCAGTTTTGTTTGAATATTAAAACTAACAAGCTTTCTGAAAGTTTTGGGTTTCAACTTTCAGCCTTAGCTTTTCATTGTCTTTGGGGAGTTTTGTTTACTGTGGTTACATCTTTGTTTTTCCCTATTTATTTGTACACAACAATTTTTCCTAGTTTCTTGATGATAGACCTCTTTATTTTCACTCTAGAGTCAAGGAACATGAACATTTCTCTGTAGAGATGGTCATACCCAACTAGTTCATCGCTACACACACTTCCATCTTGTTAGTTTTCAATTAAACTTTCAATAAGCATTTCTGATTTTTCAAATATAGCCAGAACAGAAATTTTCAATGAAGGCTGAAGGTCAAATCCAGAAATGACCGAAAGGATTGTTACAGCATCTCTCACTACAACTGAGGATGGTTCTTTAGAGAGAGTGGCTGAACTGGGAACTGCGTTTCTTTGTGTCCGTCTTTCAGATTTCCTCATCCCATTTTGTATTTCAGATTTTGTATTTTTTCTATGAAACTTTTTTTTTAGCTGTTTCAAAGTCTAATTATTAGCTATGGTTCCTTAACTGGAGAGAAGCTTTACAGGGGTTGCATGATATGTAAGTCAGGACAGAATAAGGGAATGCACCAAGATTATTTTTTTCACAAAGATTAAAAAAAGCACTGCAATTATTTTACTGTAGCTTTTATTTTAACTCAGTAACAGAAGACTAAAGAGTAAAAGGCAAACAGAAATTATAAATACACTTGGCTTTCTTGGGTGTTGGGGAGCATCTAGGTAGTCTTCTTATCATTGATATGTTTCTGAAAAGTAAATAAATTGGTTGCTCTATTCACTTTTATTATAGGCTCAGGTCATTGCCTTTGCAAGTTAAATCCATAGGCTGAAATTTTGAGGACAATATCTCACCTGATCTCTTGCAGAATTTCTGTCTTTTTATTCTGTTGGGAAGGCTTGTTCCCCTGTGCAGCATCCTGCCAAGTAGATCAATATTAGAGATTGATTTGTCAGAGGCTGTGTCCAAGCCCTTCACTGACATTAGCTCTCAGTGTACCTCTTGTTTGGATTCCTGTCCCTGGCACCAGGCATCCATTGTGTTTCAGGGTTGCTCTTTCTCCATGTCTGAATAAAAAAGGGTAATGAATGAGAAGTGTTTGTATTTTCAGTGACAGCAGTGTGAATAATAACCTGTAGTCTCTTTTCTAAGTAATCCCTATTTGTATCTTTCACATTCCTCTCTTATCCCTCCTCAGTGCTTATTTTAGACTCAGAGTTCATTCTACATCAGGTCTATGGAAGAAAGAGAGAGAAAATCATTCAGAGAAGGTCCTTTTCATAAATGGATATGAATAGGAAGACAGTCTCTTCCCTAGAAACTGTCATTCAAACTGGTTAAACACATTTTTTTCCAGATTTTTTTCAAATACTTCATGTTTAGATTAAATGCTTAGACAAAAATGACTGAAGTTGGCAGACGAAGCAGAAATAAAAGGCTTGAAATGAGTTCTTCAAATAGAGGAAAATCATGCTACAATTCCCTAGAAATATACCACGTACTCTTTATAGTATTAAAGGTCGTATATATCTGGTAGATATTACTTACGTATTTAAAAATGAATACATGTTCCTTTGAAATACAGTGATGGATAATGTTTAAATTTTTAACAGGGCTGTTAAGGGTTTTGATAATAAATAACCAACAGTGCAGTTTCAAACCACAGCCCTCCTTTGTAAGGGAGTTTGTTCAGAATATTTTCAAGAATTCTATTCACCGGTGTATAAGATTCACACCTCCCAAAGACCTGAAGGGAATTTCTGGCTGTCTGCTATTTCCTTCTATGTTCTGTGTTTTGTATGCATCAGAAGGTAAGTTTTGGAAAAGAACAAATGGACTCAGTTTATACATCTGTGCAGTGAGATTTGATGTTAGATACACAGCTAGTGAAGTACTTTTACAGAGCCTGAGTAGTCAGTGTTTGTGATTGGAGCTTTGAGGGGTTTTTGGGGAGAGGAGAATTGCATCCTGAACTCTTTCAGTCCTGATATTGTTAGACAATTTTTTTTTTTAGAGAAGAAATAAGTAGAAAGTGAGATGGAGATAGTAGAAACATTGTTTGTCCAATCTGGTAGACAGGCCTAGGTAAAGCCAAGCCATACAATCGTGTACTTCAAGAACCATGGGGTTTTGCAGACTGTTGTAGTGTGTTAGCCCTTGTGTATGCTATTTGCACCATGCATAAATCAGTCCCACAGAGAATGAAATGACCAAGACAACAAGCTAATGATTTGATCCTCCCACTGTAAAGCTAATTTCAGCATTCACTCAAAAGCTAGATCCAAATGCTTAGTGAGGAAGTTTGGTAAATTAATTTGCAGAAGTTCCATCACAAACTTGCCCTCATCATACCCACAAATATCGGATTATAACAAGAATGCATATAGTGGGCAGATTATTTTGCTTTGAATAATTGCATTTTTTTTAGTCTCCTGTCTAAAACTCCTTCTTGGTTTTCTTCGAAGTGGTTTTGATACTTAGTTGCATACCAATCATGTTAGTATTCAACAGAACTAGTTGCATACTGATATTGTTAATGTTTTTAAGCTAAACTGAAAGAAAAATTACACATTGCCTTAAGGTAGATATGACACCAAGAATGTGCTTTTTAAGAACTAAAATTAAGAAATTATACTAATGTAAAAGTAAATATGAAGCCCCTATATTAGCTAGGTGAGATTTAGGTCCATGAATCTTATGTGTTTATCTCATCAATGTATCAACCACAGTATTTCTGACTGTCTTTAAGCAATCAATAAAAAGATGTGTGCCATTTTCCCTTTCCTTATTTTTAATTTTTTGTATTTGCCTTTTTGACGTTTTATATTTTACAGTATTTAAAATTTGCTTTCATGGTTATATATGTGTGTCAGTTAATGGCTTTAACAGTGGTCAAGAAAAAGCCAAACTTTCTTTAGAGAACTGACTGAGAAAAATCTTTACAAGTAGGGAATGAGGAACTCTGGCCTGAACCATTCACTAAACAAAATGCTGTGTTCCAGAGGGTGATTAATAAAATGTTCAGTCTGCTCCACGACAATACTGCTTGCTAATGGACACTCACAATTTTTTAGATGTTTGGAACACTTCCATCTTCACTCCAGATGCAAAAACTGCCAAAATCTGCCAACCATTAGCTGAGAGAATGAGAGTAGATTTTTTGTTGTTTGAACTTTTCCCATACAAATCTAACCTTAACAAAAAATCTAACCTTAACAAAAAACCTCTGCCATGTAGTGAGGAGGGATTGCTTATACTCAGGTCAGTTAAAGCTTCTCCCAAGATACTAATGTCTTTTTTTACTGTGCATAACAGTTATGCACAACAACTGCATATTAAAAGAAGAATGAAATTCCTTCACCATTTTATTCTTCTGACCATTGAACTGGCAGAGACTCAAGTGCTGCTTAACACTGTAGTAAGAATCTCATCATCTGTGCCTAAAATTTCATGTAAGCTGCTATAATACATATTTGACAGATTATGTTTAATTGTACTGTGTTAGAGTCCAGCTGTGAAAGCACCATTTCAGACACAAATCAGTAGGAAGCATTTCCTTGTCTAGAAATGATCACAGGAGTCCTTTGTGGTCCTGGAAGTATGCTCTTGTGATTTTGTGGAGATACTGCACTATATACTGGAGAGTGGTTTGATAACATCCAGAGACAGCACAGGTTTTTTCGTGTAAGAGAATATCTGCAGATTGTATGAAATGAGTATCAGGTATTAATTTGAGTCTTTTTTTCTAGAGTCCAGATTTGGATTTCTAACAGAATGTTAGTCTTGCTTGGAAAGTAAACATGACACAGCATTTACCACAAAATGGTACATATATGGAGTAGGGAATAGTTACAAAATCTTTATGTAGCATCTTTTGATAAATACTGGCTTTTAATCACATTGATTAGATTCAAAATACTTTAATAGTTTCCTGGTTTTTCATTTGTTTTGTATGGTAATCATCATAGGGATATTCATGATCATAAGTAGACTAGATTTGGCTCAGGAGGGAACATGGGATCAGTGAATATAGCACTGGGATGCAAAAGGCATGGGTTGTATTTTGCTTTTCATAATCACTCTGTAAATGGACCGGGACAAGTTAATTTTATCTTTGTGCCTTGGTTTCCCTTCATACAAAACTGAGATCCCAGTACGTCCTTTGAAAAATGCTCTGAGGTCTATAGCAAGATAAGCTATTTAAGAACTATGTGAGATTTTATTGCTATTGTGGTACATGGAAGGAGAAGGTGTTCATGATCATCCACACCAAACCTTGGTTTATTCCCTGTTTCCATCTTCTAAACGGGATGTTCTGCAAATAAAGATTTCCAGCGTAGATTGGAAGGAGAGATTAGAATTACCTGTGGATCAGTCAGAGATTTATCAGTGGGATCGTTCAAGGCTGCAGCTTAGATTCTCTCCTGCTTATTCCACTTCCTAAGCAGTTGCCATGCATCAGATGTGTTTTTTTGAAATGTTGCTGTTTTGATTTAGTGGCATTTCATGTCTGCTTTTTTTCTATTTTATATCTTTTGTAATTCTTTTTATATATGTCGGAAGACAGTGAAGAAGCGGAACCTTTGAAATTCTATGTTGTTGGAAACATTACAAGAACTTAAGATTTATATTCTAATCATTTATGTGCAGGGATGTTTGTCAAAGGAACCTGTAGGACTTATCAATCACTTTATTGAATTTCAGTGGGATTTCAAAGTCTTACTCCCTCAGGCTCTTCTTTCCACTGCTTTATACCTCAAACATCAATCTTACCATACATAGCAATGATTTATTGGCAGAACCTCTCAGACAGAAACCACAAGGAGGCTTTTAGGGCAATTATTTTCCTTGAATTACCTGGTATTTCTAGCCAGATTTCATATATTTCCCCTGCTTCAAGCATGCTGTTCCTGCTGGTCCTGATCCTCCATGATTTTATGCATTTTGTGACTTTCCCTGGTCTACAACTGAACTGATAAATAATTTGGAATTTGTAAATGGGATTTTAAGTCACACAATATTTAGCAAATAAAACGACATATAAATCAGCAAATAAAACAGGACAATTGAATGTGATCTATGATAGAGAAATGGGCAAATTACTTGTCATGAGGCAGTGTCTCTGGCAGTGATGAGAGACAGTAAAAGATCAGGTATAATGTCAAAGAAATACATGCTTTAGAAGTGCATAATTTTGTATTTCACAGATACATTTACTAAAATATTATTAGAGATCATAGCAACCAGCATTAAAGAAACCCAAGCAAATTAATTTTCAGTGTACTGTAGTGTTAGTTTTATTTAATATTTGTTTGAGTAACTATAATTTTAATTAGAAAAATGACAAAATTGTATTGTAGTAATGTAAGACCTCTTGACATAGCTAAAAATTGCACTTGTGGTTTTTGTCAGGTTAGTTTGTAAGTATCTCATTACATCACTCCAAAAAGATCTCCCCAGGCACCTGTCACAGTTCCTAATGACTGCTTTCTCTCTTGCCCCTGCCATGCTCCTTCAAATAACAGAATTTTTTCCTTTATTCCATATGCTCTTCTTAGTCTCTGGCCCTGACCTGGAAAAGGTCCTCACAGCTCCTTGGCTCACAGACCAAAGGAGCTGAAAAGGGCTGTCACTTCTCGTTGTCTACTCAGTACTCCTTTTGTACCACTGTATGATTGACTGAGAAAAAACTTAAGCCTTGTTAATCAGCACACAAGGGAGCCAGCAGAAAGTGATGGGGGCTGATAAGTTCCTTGAAATCACTTTTATATTGAAATCACTTGAATATTTTATATTGGTTGAATTTTATCAGGACTTGTCCATTCAAAGATAATTTACTCAAAAATGGTTTACGTAAACTGTAGCATTTGCAGAGTAATTGCAATAGTACAGACGGTTGTAACATACTACTATTTTGAAATCATGGGTCCATTTTGCACTTGTCCAACAAAACTGAAACTGCACCAAGGTGTCATTTGCCAATACACAGAGTACAGTTTGCTTCCAACAAAGTTTTTAAGCTCTTCCATTTCCAGTTTATATGCTGTGCTGACAGTAACAAACCACTAAATCCATTTATAGGTCCAATTTGAAGTTAGTTGATGAATTTACATTATCAATGTTTAATCAGTATCTTTTTTGTTTGTTTGTTTAGAACAGCAACAAAACCCAGCAGATGGGATATCCAGCACTGGGTGACACAGGCATCTGGTTGAGGTCATCAGTCTGTTTTTACTTGCATCCTTTTCTCCAGACTGTACTTCCTTCCCCAAATTAGGCATCAGAGTAAAGTTCAGCAGACAGTGTGTGTCACCTGTTAATCATCAGCTGTTGTTCCCTACCTATATACTCTTTTAAATAAAGTCCATACCACTACAGAGCCTTACTTTCCCTTTTGGAAGAATCTTCCTTGTATCAGTCTGCCTGGATATGTTGTACCCTTTATCGGTAGCCTTGTTTCCCTCCTTCCAGTCTCAGCCATTCTCCATGCTCTTGAAATGCTGAGTTACTCTCCTTCAGGTGCATCTGCTGCAGGAACTATTTAATATCTTTCTGTGTATTTTTTTCTTACTTCTTAATGTAAAATAGCTGTGTTTATTGAAATTACCCTTGTCACACATACTATGTGTATCAGGTACAGAAATCTAAATATTGGAAGGGTTTGATATGCAAACAACAGCTAGCAATCATGAAGGATAATGTCATATCCTTAATACATTGACTTCCTGTTTATTATTCTGAGTATTATACAATTTTGTGTGATGGTTGTTCTCCCTTGACAATTTTACCAAGGAAATTTTTGCAACCAGAGCTTTTCTGTTTTGGCCCTCAAAAAGCAGATTAATGTTTCATTGTGTCAAAAAAAAGCATATCTTTATTCCATTACAGGAATACACAATAGATGTTTTCTTCCGTCAGAGATGGAAGGATGAGAGATTAAAGTTTAAGGGCCCAATGAACATTCTTCGATTGAACAACTTAATGGCCAGCAAAATCTGGACCCCAGATACATTTTTTCACAACGGGAAGAAGTCAGTGGCTCATAACATGACAATGCCAAACAAGCTTCTACGAATCCAAGACGATGGGACTCTCTTGTACACCATGAGGTAAGTCTTTTCATCTGTTCTCTACCCAAGCTATTTCTTGGCGTGATTTTTCCAGATAACAATTAAATAAGGTTCCAGGAGGACTGTCCTTTGTTTCATTTCTGTCCCAGCAGAGAGAAAGCTAGGAAAACGTACGTTTTGTTTCCAGTTCTGTTACAAGTCTGTTGGCTGATTATGAGTTAGATCAGTTTTCCTACATGGTCCTCAGGTTTCATACCTCTATAAAGTATCAAAAGATACTGACCACCTGCATAAAGTGCTTGCGACCTTCAGATGGGAATCACTGTGTAAGAATTGTTAAGAATACTCAAAGTTTACCAACTCCATCTCAGAATGATTAAAATAGTATATGACTTTTGCCTGTTACTGCACCCGTTGTACCAACCATGTGAGCCCTTAAGCAAATTTATTAAGATCAGTGGCAATAAAAAATGAAGAAGAAGAAGAAAGGGTTAATAAGGCCTCAAATTCTTTCCAGCAAGAACTACAGGGAAAATATTCTTATTCTGTAATAACTCTTTCTCTATATCTAATTACAATATTTTACTTAGAGTTTTAATTTTTGCATCCTGTGCATGATTAGCAGCTAAGATAAACATTTAGCTGGTAAAATGTATTAAATTTGCTTAGAAAATAATTTATGAAAAATTATAAATATCATGTATGCATAGGCATAAGCAGCATTTTTATATGACTGATTTCTTCTTCTATTACTCTTTTTGCAATAATGTTACCTATATGAGTTTTTTGGAAATTTTTTATCCAAATTTCCAGAAACCCCTGACTTAGTTTCTTTCTTTTTCTTTGAGGATATTTAATAAATTGAATTTGTTGTGAATGTAGACTTAAAATCCCCAGCCTAAGTAAGATATAAAATGTGAGCTGTAAAGCAAACATGTACTGTGCAATTTTTTCCATGCAGCCATACCAGCATCCCTTAAGCCTGATTTACTGCACAACACCCAAACCCTTATAGTATTGAGTGTTGATGGGTAGACTGCTAATAATGTTGAATGATGATGTGGTTGGAGAGGATCAGAAAAGTTTGCTGGAAATAAATTGGGACCCCCATTTATAGTATTTTTGCTTGGGCTCAAATCAGTATTTGAACTTGTATCTGTATAAACTGACTAAAATTCTCTCCCTCCAGAAGGTATTATAATCATATGCTATAAATAATAAGAAATACTGTTTGAAACCATTATGAATTTTTTTAAAAAACATAAGATGTGTCATGTCAGTTAGAATTAACTAAGCATTTTCATGACTTGTAAGTATGTTGCTTCTGAGGCTGTGAATTAATGTGTAAACTGTTTTCATTGTCTAGATTTTAAATAGCCATTTTTATCTGTGTCTATTTAAAATGGTAGTGTGACTTATATCAGAGGCTCATGCAGTTCTTCCCTTTGCCTTCAGCTGTTTGGTGACTCTTCTCTCTTTCTGCCCCTTGACTTAAGAAAAACTTTCCTGGGGAGTCAGGGAATAGAAATATGGAATATTTTTGGGTGGAAGGGTGGGAGAACATAGTGGGGAATACAATGACTACGAACCACTGGGAGTACAGGAGGATGTAGCTGATGTTTGAGGCTGGATGAAGAGGAACGAAGACATCCAGAAAAAAATCTCTACCCAGAGGAGACTTACAGGATAGGAAGGAGAAACAGAGCTTTTTTTTTTTTTAATTAAAAATGATGGGAAAGAAAGGTCTGTCAAAAAGTTTCTTCAAACTGTTTGAAATTATTTTTTATCGTATTAATCCCCATATTTGATACTGGGATATTGCTGGGATTTTTTCACAGAATGAGCAAAAGTGAGTGCATGGTTAACATACTGTCATGCTTGTACACAAATAAAAGTAATAATCACAAGTAACATGGAGAATGAGTAGCAGCAATCTTTTGAAAGAACACAAATGGGTTTTTTTCTACATCTTCCATTCAAACTGTAAAAAAAAATAAATTCAGAAAACTATGGAGCACAGTCCTTTTGCAAATTAACTGTATTTTATGTGCTTTTGTAATGAGCCTTTGAGAGCCATATAATCACACATGTACCTCAGAATATTATGAGAAGAAAATGACTGTTCTTAACAATCTGCAGTTACATAATTTATATTTTCATTTAAATGGCCTTTGCTCATAGTTTTGAGGTCAGCTCTTTCAGGTTTTTGATGTGATAAGTCAATGCCTTCCAAAGGAATACATAAAAGGAAAGAAGCAAGAGCTGATTTAAATTTTAATTAGTTTAATATAACGTTCAGTTTCATCTCCTAAATCAGCATGAACTCTGTTCATTTCTGTTGAATTGATTTTCCTGTCCTGCTAACTGACTTAAATGCATAGCGGTCTTTTGCCTTTTAGGCTTACAGTCCAAGCTGAATGTCCAATGCACTTGGAGGACTTCCCTATGGATGCTCACTCATGCCCACTGAAATTTGGCAGCTGTAAGTATATAATGAGAAGTATAGCCTTTGATTAGTGAATATCTAACATTGCTCAGCATCAGTTTGTTTCAGTAAGTTGTTACGTGAGAGGTTTAAAACACAAGATGGTAATCTTAAAAAAATTTGTAATCTGACACATCGAAATCCCTTTTCTCTGTTCATTGTTGTGTCTGCTAATGTATTTTAAAGCTTTCTTGACCCCAGTTAACAATAAACACTATGCACCTAATTCAGCACTGCACTGATCTACTTTTATTCCAGCGTGCAAACCATATCGATGAATGCAGACCTGGGTGCACGTAACCTGTGTAGTATTAATGAAGAGCAGATTAAAGACTTCAAAGAATGTTTGTTTTCATTTATTGAAACATTTATTTTCTCTTTATTGTTAATGATATTTGGTTTTACGTTCGTAGTCAATGAAGGCAACAACAAATGGCTTCTTGTGATAAAAAATTTCACTCATTAGCGCATCTGCATGCTATAGACAGGTGGACTTTGATCTCATTAGTATTATTTTAACAGCAGCATAACTTCATTTACCTATATTACAGCCTTTATTCTTCTTCTTTGTAAATTAGAATCACATTATATGTATTTCCTGGATTTTGTACAGTAAAAGGTTTTCTTTTTTCCTTTGACTGCAGCCTACGTTCTCTGCTGGGCCCAGGAAAGGGAATGGTTTTTTGAGGAAACTGGTTAATACCTTTAAATTCTGGCTGATTTTACATTAATTGCAGCCACCACAGGTTACGAAACAGGTGATATGCTGCCAGTAAGGACATCATTAACCAGATGAACATTGTCAGAGCACTGTGCACACTCTCTCCATAACCCTGACATATCCCTTTTCCTTGGAGTTTGGAGCAAATGAAACCAAGCCTGTGTTTCTGATGATGTTTCCACACTAGAGGGAAATCTTAGCTATGGAGATAAAAAATCATTAGAATTAATAATATTTGTATCATGGAGTCTTTTTTGCCCCCTAAATCTTATGTTTATAATACATAATACAGCTTAACTAACACCAGAGATGTTAGCCGAAATTGGCTACTGACTAATAATATTTACATGTATGTGCACAGCAAGGTATGTTTGATTTATAAGGTGTGGGAGGAAAAAAGACTCATATGTAGCCTCAAAACAACTTAAAAACCCCCATAATAATGAAACTGATACTCAGGCCAAGAGGCTACTTTATAGTACGGCTTCATTTGCATTCCTAAGTTGGAAACCCTTCTGACTAGGTGTATTAGACTTTGTGTGAACAGTTTCTTTTTTTTTCCTCTCGTTTGTTTGGTTGGTCTTTTTTGCTTACTAATTTGTTCTTTGTTCTCTGCCCATGGTTTCTGGTTTTCTAATAAACAGGAGAATTCAAACTGTGACCAATGTGATTTTAGAAAAGCTGTCTTTCATTTCCCCTGTAGTCACCTGTGCTCCAGCCTGTTGGCACATCCAGGGGACTCTTCTGTTCATTTTGAATGACTTCACACTCATTTTATTTCTTTACCTAGAACTCATTTCTAGACTACTGTGCATTTTTCAGCTTTTATTCTAGAATTTGAATGATGAATAGAGGTGAAAATAAGCAGGAATCCTGAGGATTTTGGTTTAGCTGAGGCAAGTCTGCCAGTGGTATGTATTTGTCACAGCTCTTCATATGCTGCTAATCTTACATTGCTAGGAGGATCATCGGCCTGTACAAATGTCTCAGGATTTTTTTTATACATAAGAGAAAAGCCAAACTGAATGTACTGGAGAAGCTGTAGCTTAATAGATTGCCTTTCTTTATCCTTATCAGAAAGTCTAGCCAACAGTGGGGAGAATGGGGACAAATCAGCAATTGGCAGTACTGCTGGTTTGCATTAAAGCAGAGGTCTTCTTGTGGGAAGCTGGAAAGATAGAAGGGAAGTGTTAAAAATCTCTACATGCTACCCACCTGCTAGATTTTGTTAGTCATGCAATTTATGGATAGTTGCATGAAGAAGCTTCTTTCTGGGCCTCCAGAGATTTCTCAAGTGAAAATGTTTGCAGCCCAACAGAAATGTTGCTTTTCTTTTTCACTTCACTACAGTTATGGTATGACTTAAAATGTACTTGTCTCAGTCAATCAAAATGAACACACAGTTTCTTCCACCAGTGGTTTACCCTTTTCCTTTCATACTCCATTTGTTAGTAGGGTATTAGACTGGAAAAACTCCTACTCAATTTTTTTCTTTCTTACTTACTGGAGAGGCATTAATGCTATTTAAAATACAGTGTTGATTTGCTTTCATTCTAGTTTATTTTGACAGACCCTAGGTTAAAATGTATGTTCGATCATGAATGCACTGAGAGAGCAGCCTGCTTAATATCAGCGTGTCCCACAAAAAGATGCCAAGGAGTGAAATTTAAGAGGGTATGCAGGGCAAGGCACAGAGCCACTACAAGTTTGTTAAGGGCATTATCAGTGAACCTGGCTTCCCATATCTAGGTTTGAATTTCAGCTAGTAATAAAATGCTTGTCATACACTCCCAAAGTGGAGAGTGGGGACAATGGAAAGTCAGAACAATATAGGAATGAATTTTCAAAAATGTTGTGTGTCCTAAGTCTTGCGAATTGTTGTTCTTTTCATCTGGCTTACCATGAGTTTTAGGATACATATATCTAATCTCTGACAAGGTTTTTAACAATGTGGAAGAGATGTTGTTTGTAATTTAATAGCAATAAATTGTGGTTAATAAGATCACAAATGAGTGCCCTGTTCCCATGCTGCAATAGGCATTTACCCTACAGTAAAGCTATTTGAAATGATCAAACATATTTTTTACCATATCATTTTAGCTTTTTGGGGTGGGTTTTTTTTGAAAAACAAGTAGCTCTTTTCATTCTATGAGTTTTGATGGAAGATGTTTAATTTAAATTGCTGACAAAATATTTTATCTTCTATATATTCTATATTTTCCCACAGATGCGTACACAACTTCAGAAGTGACATACATTTGGACTTACAATGCTTCAGATTCAGTGCAAGTGGCACCAGATGGTTCAAGATTGAATCAGTATGATCTTTTAGGCCAAACAATTGGAAAAGAGACAGTTAAATCAAGTACAGGTTAGTAAAAGATATTTTGAAGAAAAAGGCACTCACTTGGCTATGAAGACCATAGGCATTGCTGGTGGTGTTAGAAGGCTACTGAAAAAAAACTGTTGCAAAATGTGAGATATTAGGCACAGTCTATTAATGTATGGTACAAGTAACACGTAGCAGCACTTCACGGATTCTTTCAAGTTAATAAGTAACTGGTGATAGCAGAGGTGAACTTGTCCCAAGTGACTGTTTTTTAATGCTATCTGGAGCTCAGTCTTGAATCCTAATGTTTGTAACCCAAGACTGGGATAATTGTCTAATTTCATATGGTAAATGACACTTTGTGTCTACTAAATGGTGAAGCATGCAGGTTTCAACCATTTTTTCCTTCCGTCATGTTTTTGGCATTAAACACTGGATTATTCTACCAGACTCTGGACTGTGTTACTACATGTGCCAGGCTGTGATGGACCCCCATGATTTCCTTCTGACTGTAGATTAAGTTCTCAGGGTGCCTTTGTGTGAACGCAGAGAGTTGCTTATGTGCAGAAGCCTGCAGGACTGAAGTTCTTGTCAGGGTATACAACAGTTCCTGTAAGTTCCTGAACACTGATCTTTCCTGGAGCTCAGTCGGAATAAGATGTAGTTGTACTCAAAACTTTCTTATGTTCTGTAGGATGCTTTCTACTACAAAATACATTCTGTGCAACTTAACCCTAGCGCATTTGGCTTACATAAACATACCAAACTTTCTTTTACCAAAGAAATGGTCTTTCTTAAGATGATAACCTTTTGTTTCATTGTACTTTGTTTGTTTGTGGCACCTAGGCGAATATACAGTAATGACGGCTCATTTTCACTTGAAGAGAAAAATTGGTTATTTTGTCATTCAGACTTACCTCCCCTGTATCATGACTGTCATTCTCTCTCAAGTGTCATTCTGGCTGAACAGAGAATCCGTACCTGCCAGGACAGTCTTTGGTGAGTATACTGAGTAGCATTAGCTTTGTTTGCAACAGCTGAAGCTGTTAGGAAGCATTTCTGAAGTCTGCTTGGTAAAGGCCTTTTTCATTCAAGTTAGTGTGTTTGTAGAATGCAATACTATGTCTAGTCTGAACAGTTTTCAGCTGCATCTTACAGATATCCCGAGAATCCCAAAGTTTTTGGAAGTTAGCACATACGAGAGAATTGTCCATATATCCTTGACTCTTTCAAGAGCAAAAAGTTTTCACAGAATGGAAAAAGATGATAATGTTTCTATTTAAAAAGTAAATTTAGATTATTTTCTGAAATGTCTTCCTTACCTTGATATTATCCAAATATTTTGGTACTTGGTAGATAAGCACATTTCTTTCTCTCTCTCTACGTAAATCAAGCAAATTAAATTTGAATTTGTTGAATTATTTGAATGTGTTAAACTTTGCAAGCTGCAGTTCTTTAAAAGAAACTCTATTCTGGGGGTCTGGGCAAAACTTTCTCACTAATTCAAATTGGAGTACTATAAGGCAGTGAACAGCTTCAGCAGCGCAAAATAATGGTGTTTCTCTTAAAATAAAGTTTTGCTCTCTTCTTGATTAAAGCAAAGTAACAAATGTCTTTCTTATTTGCATAACTTAAAGTTCTTTTAATTTGTTTGCTTTTAAAGAAAAAGAGACTAGCACAACAAAAAGAAAGCAATGTCTGTGTGGAATCAGCCATCAGAAATGCTGCATAAAATCGTATGATTAGTCATCAGTAAACACCATGCACTTTTAAAAAAATAGGCCAAACTCAAATGCATATTAAGTATGATGCACAAGAAAGCACTTACTGTCTCTCCTGGTAGAGAAAATGCCACACAAAGCATCGTGAAAATTGCAGGTTTGAATATGAGCCTTATTGAAGTCAGATGAAATGGGTCAGTGGTTTTAGTGGGACCAGAGTTCTACCATATTTTCCCAGGCAGTTATCAGGCAGATTTTTTTTTTTTTCCATTCTTCAAAATCTTCTGTGGATTTGTCCATTTCCACTTATCAAAATGTACATTCCTGTTTTCCAGCCTTGCAAGTGCACTGTCAAATCCTTCTGTATCTCTGTCTTTGCCCTTTTCTGTACGCCCTCCTACACATTTAGGACAGTGTAACTGGTTTGTCCAAAAAAAGTCTCACATCTTCTCTTCCTAAAATGCACTTTCTGTTACTGTGTCGTTGGTAACAAGGCACTACATCAGTAACAAGGCACTAGGATCATTTTGCTGGAATGTTGTGTCCCTTCCTGCATACCTCTTCCTTGTTCCTGATTTATTTTTTGTTTAATTTATATCTTTTTTTTAAATAAGTAATATCTGCATGGCAGCCTGCTGCTTTACTCTCCTAGGGGTTTAGCATAATATGGATAATGAACAGTGTCCTGTTTCAGGATGTCTTGAGGGAAATGGGTAGGATGGCCACAAGAACAGAAGCATCCACCCAAGTGACATAAAATCTAAAATCTGTTTAGTAAGCACAATGGGTATATTGAGGAGACAGCAATTTCTATGCTACTATTTTATTTCTGCCACACAGACACGCACCTCATGCACCAGTCAGGGCTCCGTCCCCTCCAGGCCAGCTTAGACTGGCACCCTGAACCCAGGGGAAAAAGACACATCCAGGCTCTGCCTGATGGAGCAGCCTAGCCCTTGCATGCAGGATGTCCTGGTTTCGGCTGGGACAGAGTTAACTTTCTTTTTAGTAGCTGGTACAGTGCTGTGTTTTGGATTTAGTGTGAGAATGATGTTGACAACATGCTGATGTTTTAGTTGTTGCTAAGTAGCGCTTATCTTAAGCCAAGGACTTTTCAGTTTCCCATGCTCTGCCAGCAAGCAGGTGTGCAAGAAGCTGGGAGGGAGCAGAGCCGGGGCAGCTGACCTGAACTAGCCAAAGGGGTATTCCATACCATGGAACGTCATGCCCAGTGTATAAACAGGGGGGAGTTGGCTGGGAGGCGCGGATCGTGGCTCAGGAACTAACTGGGCATTGGTCAGCGGGTGGTGAGCAATTGCATTGTGCATCACTGTTTTTTTTCTCCCCCCCCCCTTCTTTTTTTTGTTATATTCCTTTTCATTACTATTATTATTATATTTCATTATTACTATAGTTAGTATTATATTTTACTTCAGTTATTAAACTGTTCTTATCTCAACCCATGAGTTTTACCTTTTTTTTTTTTTTTTTCCTTTCCTCCTCCCCACCCCACTGGGAGGGGGGAGGGGGAAACGGCTGCGTGGTGCTTAGTTGCTGACTGGGGTTAAACCACGACAGCACCTCAGGCTTAGCCTTCTGCATTGGGTTGGATGTCCCCTGAGGAGCTATTTCTTAACATTCTTTTACACTGTAGATGAGATTGTCAGCATAAGCTGCGAACCGCCTCTCATCATGTAGCCCCAGCCGAATCTCCCAGTCTTTCTCCATAGCTATTGGCAGCAGTTGTCACTGGGTTTTCTGATACCCTCTGGTCTCCTGCCCAAATGTGTTACAAAAATGTGAAGTTAGCCACAGTTTCATAACAAAGCTCATTTATTGCTTCTTACTGTTTTGTGGCTCGTACTGAATTAATCTTGACAGTTAGAGCTGGGCAGGCACACTCCAAGGTCTCATTTGGGTGGTACTTTCAGGTAGACTCCACCCAGTGACACATGAAACCCATGCTACAGCTAAGTTAATAAAACAAGCTACTTCCAGCAAGGAATATAAAAATTGCAGGAGATTTTACTTTACGTTTTTATTGATCATACTTAATTCTTAGTTTTTATATGGAGTAGTCACTTGCTAGATACCCATCTTTGCATTGTATAATACATATATCAATATTAAAATATGATTAAGTACAAAATATTAGTTTTGATAAAGTGTTTTTCAGAATCAATGAGAAATTTATTTTATATAATTGGTACCTTCTTGAGAGCTACCAAGTCCTGGAAAAGACTAATGACTGGAGTACTGTTCCTTTCAGAGAAAAATAACTCCCAGTTATTCAGAGTACCACTTAGCATTTATTATTTCATGTTTGAAAGAAGTTACTTTTCTTTCCCCTTTCTATTCTCTTGCAATGTAGTTTCAAGTTCTAGGTTAACATTAAGGGCTTGGTATAATGAGGCTTCTTTTATAGTTGAGCTCTTTAATCCCTTTCCTTTATGGCATCTATTTAATATTGTTGACCTAAGCTATCCCAAATGAATTATGGCCTAATGTTATATTGTTTCAGCTGTGCTTTAAATTATTGGAAGAAGAAAGTTTTATCATCGTTAATTAAATAAGTCTTGAATATGTTTTCTCTAGCAGATAAATTTGAAAAGCATTTGATTGCATTTTTAACGAAAGAGAATAAGCCTGGTTCATAATGCCTTCATTTAGTGCAAGATTACAATCTGTTTCATTTAGTAATGTGTTTATTGTTATGTATTTATTGTCAACAATATTAGCAAAACTAATCTTGTGCAGCTTATTGAATTCTTGCTTCATTTTTAATGGGTCATAACATTTAGAAGCATCACGTATTTGAATAGCAGCATTAGATGCAGGTGACAGAAAAATCAGAAATTAGTTTTCTTAGTGCTACAGTTATCTATGTGTTTTAACTCACACAGAATAGGAATCAGGATGTTAAAATTAATGTAGTTAGATATATATTCTTTGATACCTGAAGCAGGCAAGAACAAAAAATAAGTCACATTATTTTTTAATACATTGTCTAAGATGCAGAATTTTAACTTCACACAGCTATGTTCTTTTGCCAGGACTCTGTTCTCTGTGATCATTTTATCCTTATGCTGCATTCCTATCCCTGTGTTTTGCTTGTTCTTGGTGTATCTTTTCTGAACCTATATTAATTAATGTACATTTTGAAGCAAAAAGTCATTTAGACCTGAAATAGACAGACTTTTTAATTGTGCAACTACAGAAAGGGGAACTTAAGAAAAGTTCAGACCTATTCTCTGGTTATTTTTACATGGGAATTGAATAATGTAGACCCTTCCTTTTGAACAATTCTGTACAAAGTACCTTTTCCCATTTTGTTGAAAAAAATCTCAACTGTCTTTATTTACTTCTCCTTTCACATGCTGCAGATTATCTTTTGTGCCTTTAGAGATATCCCACCACTCACAACTTTCAGTCTATAATTTCTTAATTGGGAACTTCTGCTAACTGTAGACATAACACTCTAGTGGTAGGCAGTGGGCAAGCATACCTGGAAACCTGTAGCCCTTAGTTAGAGATTGAGCTGCTGCAAACGAACTAATATGTCTTCTCAGCTCGGTGGTGTGCCAAAACACTAGCTCATGTTCCAATAGTGGCATAATGACATGCAACTTTTACTGGAGCTGGGGTAAGTAGCACTTGCTGTTCAGCTTTGGGAAACAGTTTGGCTGTCGATCGATGGGGAACTCTTGTTGTTCATTGCTTGGTATTGGTACAGTGAAGCAACCTGAGCACCGACGTCATGATATGTATATGTAGCTTAACTGACTGACTGAATGCAACTTTTCTGGATTATGTTATGGTCCTTGGCCTCCCACGCTATTTAAAAAGGCTTCTGGCCTTTTGTGTTGTTCTTTTAGTAAAAAGGGTAGACAGAGCACTTGAGCTATTTTCTACAATCTTTCTCTCAATGGTTGTTCAGACTTAACTCACGGTGTCTAAGCAGAATCAATGTACACTCCTTTTGTATTGTATTCTCAAGTAACACATATGCATTGTGTAAGTAAAAAAGAAACAGTATGGTGTGTAGCCAGATGTTATGGTGTAATACTTTAAAATTACACTGTCCCCAGAATTTTTAAGCTTTTGTTTAGACCTCCAACCGTTTACTCTTGGAGTGATAAAATGAAGTAGTAATCTGTATCTCTGTAAAAGGGACAACAGTCTTTTCTTTCTGCTATGTTATTTGTATTTATAAATCTGCTCAGGTTTTGGTCAGGTTGAGTGCTCTAATTACCTAAAACATTTGCAATTACTGTTAAGAAAAAAGAAAGAGTGAAATAATAGAGCAATGGAATTAGCTTCCTAATTAAAAAAAAAAAAGTAATTTATCAATCCTTTTGTCATATGTTCTTCAACCATTATGTGTATCTTTGCAAAGTGCTATGATGAAAAGATAAAATTGTGGGGGGAGTAGCATGGCATTATAAGAAATGGAACACATTTTAAGCATTTTGTACAAATTATTTGCAAAGCTGAAGTACCTCTTTTGTTACAGAAATGTCCTTTGGTAACTCATTATTTACGCCTTTTACTTTCATTTTCAAAGGAGATGTCCACATTCTAACACGAAAAGGCTAGGACATGATTTAGTTGACTAAAATCTGTTCAAATTAGAAAAATCAGTTGATACACAAGAGGTGAAATTAGGGTCCAAAAGAACTTGTCCCTGTCAAGGAGTAGCCTGACTTTTGCACACAAATGTGGGCATAAACTAGTCATCATGACAGATTTTAACTTTAATATTTATGTGCTAGCTCCTCCAATTTCCACTGTATGTTTTTAGTTAGGCATTTCTAGTTTTTCAGTTTACCCCTTCCGCTGTTGCATGGCAGTGCCCTATACTGTTGAGTGACAGAAATTATTTGCCCGAAGTTAGCTGTCTAACTTTAAACACATCTTGAAAGGTATCCATCTGTCCTGGAATCCAAAATATGAAGGAGCTGGTGTTTTCCACATATATAAGTTTACTGCCAGTGAAAAGTGTTGAATTTACAGCCCTGAAGATGGATATCCTCTCTCCAGTGAGCAGATGCCGTTTCAAAAATGGCACCATAAAAAAAATCCTAGGCAGTCAAATAGCTCCAGTCTTGGCCTGAATGGATAAACCTGTAGTGATAGAAGATACTTAGCTTTTATAGGCATGCACTGCTGAGAACAAAAGTTGTGATGATGTTGGGGTATATTTACTGTCAAGTATAAAATACTTGGTCCTCTTCAGAGAACGGAATGTCAACGGTTTATTTTTTGGATACTTTTTCAAGACAAACTGATGACTGCTTATGGTCTCTTACAAGATGATACCTGTCCATGTCCTTCTGGCACCCGTTCAGTGCCACATCTGCTGGGTGCTGGGCTATAGTAGATAGTTCTTGACCTGTGTATAAACTGTGGTCTTTCTACATCATAGTGAGACATCATGCAGTCTTTACATAACCTGTTACATTATTTAGGCTGTTCAGAGTAATATATGATTTAGGGGAGAAGATTGTTTTCCTCTAATATTTTGACTACCTCATTGTAGGGGGACAATTTACTCACTATTTTTTATACCAATTTTAGTTCACTGGTGTTATGAATTAGATAATGCAATGAGGAGTGTTTTTGATCTGGTCAGTGTATGGGGTTTGTGGGGTCCTAAGTTAAATCTTTGTGAAATAAATGTGTTTTGTTTTACAAGTTGACCATGTTCCTCCACATTAATAATTTTTCAGTCCTCTCATGTTTAGTAGGGACAAGGAGGCAGGTTATTTCCATTCAGTCCTTTTTTGTAAAGAAAACTTGATAATACTGATTTTTCAAATTAACTATGATGTGCAAAATCATATGTCTTTTGACTGAAGAATAGCATATATAAAGTATAAAAATACTAGAGATCCCTAAACTGACAGGTATCACAGATTAAATTTTCTGTCCAATTTTTTCCCCACTCAATTCAGATTAAATGACTATGGTAGCTGGAACATCACTGAATTTATAGAGTGAAGGAATAAATGGAAGTGCATTGGCAATTGTCTGACAATGTGCTGTTTGATTAGCGTTTGGGCCACAAAGTGGTGTGGCTTGCTGAACTTTTTAGAGAAGTTGTCAACTGGTAGCAAGGTACAAGATGTAAATTCATGATGTTTTAATTGAGACTAGAAAAGGTCAGCAGTTAATCTTAAATTAGATTTCTGAAGAAGCCAATGGGGCTTCCAGAAGATTAGTTTATTCTAAAAGGTAGGACTTAAACAGAACAGTACCTTAGCAACTGTATATATTTACATGTGGATAAGGTCACCTTATCTCTGAGAAACAATCACTTTACTGATACTTCTGTATAATTAAAGTGATTTATCTGCAGCTCAGGACCGGTGTTAAAATTTGCATGTGATAATTTTAAATGTAAGATAGACTGCCTTTTCCCTGAGGTGCTGAAAATAATTAAGCCATATGTTGTGTAAGTGTTAGGAGAGAATAAGTTCCTTACAAAATATATTGTCTACACGTTTTCATACAATATAGTATGATAGCTGCTTCTTTTTCATTATATAGGCTAGTAGATCCCAACAGTGTCACGGCTGATTCCAGACCAAATCCACTTCTTTAATTTATGGAGGCTGAAAAATAGCAATGAGAGAATTATGTTTGCTAAGGTGTCTGGATACTGTGTGACTCAGCAGGATGTTTCTGTGCCTTGTTTTCCCTGCTGCACAGGCTTTTGGAAACACATCAAGGGAGAGTAGTGCTGAGGCTGAGTCCACTTAGCTTTGCTCTGTCATCCTTTGTAGCACCCTCAGAGATGGAGATTCTTTACAGGAGGGATGGAAGTTGCAAAACCTGAAGAGGTCTGAGTAGGTGTAATTGCTGCCTCTCTTCCCTCTCACACAGTGGTTAAAAATGCTTCTCTTGTAGCAGACGGAAAATTTGAGCTAGGTCGATCCTGCAGAACCCAGGTGACAGATTGCTGACAGTGGAGGATCTGGCTTAGGGAGAGTGACTTTCTCTTAGGCATCCTCTTACAACAATTTTATGAGTGTGTAGTTGTTGAAGCTGTGATGTGCTGTTACTAATATTTCTGCCATGGCATCTCCTTTGCCTGTCATAATGGAGTGTAGGTTTGCTGATCTGTGCTACGTATGTCACTTTGCATTGCTTTTCTTTCTGGAGATGTATTTAATGGTGTGCCACAAAGGGAATAGTTTAGTTTATCTAAGTGTGATTCAGCCTGAGGTGGGAAAACTGATTTGCTTAAGGAATGGAGACTGCGTTTGTGGCTGTGGGTTTCTGCTTGCTGAAACTGATTCAGAAAATTGTTCTTCTCTTCCTTTCCTCCATTAGATCTTTTTTCTGATTATTTGGAGTATAATTCCTGGCTTCGTACTGGGTCTTCATTATGTACAAAGTTCTGTAAAGTGATTTTAATAACTGCCACAGTGAAAGAACAATCTTCCTGGATCATCAAGTCTTGTTTTCTGACACATAATACACAGTTACAATAATCTGGCATTTCAAATCAATATACTGTTCTAGAAAAAATCCATGTTTACCTGAATGAAAACTTAATCTGTTTATGTCTTCGACTATGTCACTGGATGGTTAGTGAGACAGCTACTGGCAAAAAAAAAAAAAAAAAAAAAAAAAAGTTATTTCTAATAACAAAGGTTGATTTGTGTGGTACTGTCAGGCCAGACCTGCAGCCACTGCAGTGAAGCCAGCCACCAAACATTAACATATTAATCATTATTACTGTAATGCTGCAAAATATTATGATTGCATTAAGGAATTGTTAATTTTGTCCCTTACCTGTCCTGATAGCTAAAGAAAAAAAAAAAATTATCAATCTCCTGTAAGTAAAATCTTCAGCTGATTAAAGAAGGGAAGTTTAGACAACAAAATTGAACTAAAATACTTCAAAGGAAACTCCAGATGCAGCCTTTAATATGGTTTTGGCAATTTGTCGCCAACTTAGATAAGCAAATTTTCCATTGTGTTTCACAAACATACCATAACAATTTTTGGTTTGTATTTTTGTTAACATTCAAAATCTAAGTGAAATTGTTGATGTTCGTTTTTTTGTCCCCTTGCAGGAGTAACAACTGTGTTGACAATGACAACACTGAGCATCAGTGCTCGAAATTCACTCCCCAAAGTAGCATATGCAACAGCTATGGATTGGTTTATTGCTGTTTGTTATGCGTTTGTATTCTCTGCATTAATTGAATTTGCAACTGTAAATTACTTCACAAAACGAGGATGGGCCTGGGATGGAAAAAGTGTGGTGAATGATAAGGTAAGTCCTAAGGAAATAGCCCTATTTCCAGTCAATTGCACTAAAACAGCTGTACTATATTGTTTTGATAAAATTGGCTATATAAAAAAAAATAATACATGATGCTTTAAATCAAAAGAATGTAGATGTATTTTCTGTACTGAACAAAAATATATCTGCCCTGATGTAGCTAATCTCACTTGGTCTCAATAATCCAGATTTAGTTATCAAGCACATCCTTTTTTTATGTTGGGAACTGTCTGACTTGTTTCTTGACTCCTCAGGTACAACTGTTTATCTGGTTATTTAGAAAATTTAATCCAGATTATGTTGGTTGATCACTTTTTTATTATTTCATCCAATTGAGTTGGAAATGAGAAAAAGACGAAAGAAAGATATAATGTATATTAATTTTCCTGGTAACTAAGGATCAGAAAAACAACTGAATGCCCATATATGTAAAAAATATTAATAACAAAATCTAGAGGTTTTGAACATTTTCAGCATTCTGAAACTTATCCCTAATGATATGTAGACATTCATTTTTAAACTAATTTAAATAGCAGTTGTACAAAATTCTGAGTACTTCTTCACTTATGATGTATTGATGCTCTGAGTGCGCAGAAACACAATCATGCCTTAATTTTCTCGTATTGATAGTAGTGTAGGTGTGATAGCATGAAGAAATTTTAACCTGATAGAATTTCTTATTTCATGAACAAAATGAACTGGTGATACACCTAAATTTGTGTTAAGCTTTACAGTTTATAATTTTAATAACACAGAACAAATGTTAAAGCTGACTTCTTGTTTTGACTGACTACTCTATTATATAATTTTGTCCTGTCCCAGTCCCTGATTCTACCAATGGAAAAGGATTTCTCTGACAAAGAATACTCTGATTTCTGTGGTTCTCCTTAAAATAGGATAGAATATTATTTGCTTCCTAGATAATAGTAGATGTGAAGCAAAGTTTAATTAACTGATGGTTTCTCAGCACTTTGAATGCATAAAGTACAATGCATAAAGAAGCAAAATGTTCAGTTAATGGTAAAAGAGAATTAGAGGAAATGAGTACATTGTTTATAGTTCCCTGTGGCTTCCAGAAAGACATGAACTCTCCATAGCTTCAGGATCTGTTCCCTCATGCTAGAAGTAAATACCGAATCACTACACGTTTATCAGCATGTCATGAGTGAAGCTTTTCAGACTGGCACATTGCCCTGGCATTGTAATAATGTAGGGAGCCCTTATAAACTCTCTGATCATCCTTTGGCTGTTCCTTTAAATTAATATAACAGTGTTGTCTCGTGATCTTAGGAGTGGCAGCTGTTTAACAGCTAGGTAGTATTCCTTCCCTAGGAATGACAAAACTAGCCGTTCCATTTTAAGATTTATATACCATTCATGTGTCCAGTTCTCTATTTTCTTCAAACTGACTTAACAAAAAGCTAAACTTTTAACATATTCATAGTTTCTCATACAAAAATATGGTTCATCTTTATTATGCAGGCCTCATTAACGGTATTACAGATACCTTTTAAAAACACACTAAGTGTGTCTGAAAGGAAGGAATTATAGGTCAATTAGAGTGTTCCTCTCATAATTTGATTTGGTAATTTGCTCTTATTTTTCCTGAATGCATCTGTGCACCTAAAGCCAGGCTTACTCTTCACCAAATAAAGTGAAATATGTTTCCTCAGTGACAGTCATCTGTGTTCACATTATATGGAAATTTCTATCTAAGTGCTGTCAACATGGAATTTGTCTCACAGGAAAGCAGGTGCAGGGATAAGCTACATATTTGATCATCCCTTTTTCATACTCCAGTCGATAAGGAACAATGCTGAATTCCCACCCGATCCCAGATTTTCTTTTTATGTGACAACATCTCCTGAGACAAGGTATTTGGGGTGCAACATCTAACCATGAAGATCTTATCAAGATTTGTAGATGGCCCTGATAAATATCAAATTGGAGCTAATTTAAAACCAAAATTGGAAATTGGGTAGATGCCTCCCAGTGGAAGTAAAAAATTGGAATGCACCTATATGAGAAATGTCACAAGAATTCCCTCACTTGTGCCACTTCCATTATATTAAAAATCAAACCAAACCAATACAACAGCTGATGATTTCTTATATGAGCCAGAAGTTAACTATTTCTTCATCTGTTTAATTCTGTATTTTGTGGAAGAGCTGGCCTGAATCTAATATTTATTTGCCTGCTTCTAAATTATATATGGAGAGCCTTGCTTCCTGAGAAACTGAAATCCTTCCAGTCTTTCCTGTAGGTTATTAGAAGTTCCTTAGTTTGGGATTGGTGCAAAACAGTGAATCAATTTATAGCATTACAGTCTTATTGAAGAGCTAGTCTGTGTACCTATATATGTCTAAAAACTCAAGCCTATACTCATTACCTATACATCCGTGTATCTATCTATAGACATAGCCTCTCCATTAGACTGCAATTGGCTGAACTTTAGCCATTTGAAAGCGTACACAATCGCATAAAAACACAGAATTGCTGAGGCTGGAAGGGACCTCTGGAGATCGTAGAATTTAACTCCCCTACTCCAAGGAGGATCAGCTAGGGACGGTTGCTCAGGGTCATGTCCAGATGGTTTTTTAATATGTCCAAGGATGGAGACTCCACAACCTCTCTGGGCAACCTGTTCCAGTGCTTAGTCACCTTCACAGTAAAACAGGGTGGGGTATGTTTAAGTGGAATATTCTGTATTTCAGTTTGTGCCCATTGCCTCTTGTCCTTCCACTGGATATCACTGAGAAGAGTCTGGTCTGGTCTTTACTCTCTCCCACCAGATATTTATATACATTGGTAAGATTCACCCCGATCCTTCTCTTCTCCAGGCTAAACAGCCCCAGCTCTCTCAGCCTTTCATATTTCAGATGCTTCAGGCCTTAAATCATCTTTGTGGTCCTTTGCTGGACTCGCTCCATTATGTCCATGTCTCTCTTGAACTGGGGAGCCCAGAACTGGTTCCGGCACTTCAGATGTGTCTCACCAGGGCTGAGTCAAGGGGAACAATCACCTCCCTTGGCCTGCTGGCAACGTTCTTTGTAATGCAGCCCAGGAGGCTGTTGGCCTTCGTTGCTGTGAGGGCACATTGCTGGCTTGTGTTCAACTTGGTGTCCACCAGGACCCCCTGGGCTTTTTCTGCAAAGCTGCTTTTCAGCCCATTAGCCCCAACCGCTACTGGTGCATGGGGTTATTCCTCCCCAGGTGCAGGACTTAAATTTCCCTTTGCTGAACTTCATTAAATTCTTGTCATTCCATCCCACTTTTATTATCTTCTGTTATTTTTTAGATTCTAATCCCCATGTTCATCACTGTTATGCATTTTTTAAACAATAATTTCTGAAAAACAGAAATAGTACTTGGGCTAGTTCTCAGTTCACTTCTGCAACTACTAGGCTGGAGTCCTTCTTTCTCTTAATTGCAGTCTCTTTCTGACCTCTGTGTGTGTGTATGTATATATACATACACAAACACATATTTCTCCAGAATCTCTTAAAAACGTAGACCATTACTGAAATTCCTTTATTTATTGGTGGTATGTTATGAGATGTTCAAATAATAGTGATGCTAGATTTATGTGGGAAAGATGGCCATTTTATTGCAATGCCGGGTAATCTTTTTTTCCAGTCCACCCATTCACTCCTAGTTCTCTTAACAGAGAACATTTTAAAGATCTTGCAATTCTGTTGTAAGGAGCCAGATACAAAGCAGCTAGAGAAAGACCAGCTCTTTTCCAGCTATCCTTACAATTGCAGTAACAGACCCTTCCTCATATAACTTCAGTAGGGCATTTGATGGTGCAAGAGTCCATGTTTTTAGAGCATTCTTATGTTACCTGTAGCTTCTTTTTGGATAGACTGGAAGTGTCTTTCTTTATATTTGAATTTATCAGTATGGTATTGCTGATATTTATTTTAACATACTCACATATACTAATTTGTTTCTTTTACATTTGAAATGATGTTTTATTAAGTCTATTCTGGCAAATACACATTAAATACTTAACTTCATGCTGTCTTCCAATAGAAAAAAGAAAAAGCATCTGTCATTAAGAAAAACAATGCCTATGCAGTGGCTGTTGCCAACTATGCTCCAAATATTACCAAGGACTCAGTGCTACCAACCATCTCCAAGAGTGCTACAACTGCAGAACCCAACAAGGCAAAACCAGAAGCGAAGCCACAGGAAGCAAAGAAGACATTCAACAGTGTTAGCAAAATTGACAGAATGTCTAGAATAGTGTTTCCAGTCTTATTTGGTACTTTTAATTTAGTGTATTGGGCTACATATTTAAATAGGGAGCCTGTCTTACTTGGCTTTGCGCCATCAACCTAAAAGCTGAATTGCACTGAGGACTTAAAGCATCATTCTAATCAGATAGGTTGTTCGCTATGTACAGTACGACTAATAACTGCTAATCTGTGAACCATTATGTACAGAGTGTATATAGATGTCTTATCTGTGTATCTCCAAAGGAGGGACACAGTGTTAATTCATGGGTCTGTAAACAGATAGCACCCATGGCAAATATAGCCAGCTCTGTAAAAGTTATACCCAGGGGAGTTCTGTTAAACTAGGATTCAAATATACAGAATTATATTCTCTCCGTACAATGAAATGAAGGTATGATCCTACATAATTATTTAGGAACAGTATTTTTTTAATTTAAAGTTAAAATATTTTTCTATGAAGTAACTAGTTCTACTTTAATGAAAGAAACTGTCATTTAAAAAAGTGATTTTTTTAAAAAGGTGTAATTGTTTCGTACAATAACAGTACCCATGTACATAACAGTACGGAGGTAGTACAGTTCTACTGTTCACAAACATTCTGGATACTAGTTAGGCTGAAGAGGTAGTAAAGACTACTATATGGCAAAAGCCACAAGTTTCTTACTTCTGTCCTGTTTGAAGTTGTTAATAAACTCTTCTAATTGATTTCAGGGAAAAGCAAGTGTTAATCAAATTTCCAATACCAACCAACTTCTGCTAGTGAAACTCTTCACTGTTTTATTTATTTGATGTTGCTAAGCCAGGTTGTCTGGTTCAGCAAAGTTGGATTTTTTTGCTTTTTGCTTTTGTTCTTAATTGGATCATTGTCAGGTTCATAAAAGCACTCAGAAATTTTTCAGAGTTAAGTGTATCAGTAATATAATACACTCTTTTTCCTTGCTTAACATTATCCTAAAACCTTCCATTAAAATATTTACCTGTATTTGTCCCAGAAAGCATTGTTTTCAAGGAAAACAAGAACCATGATTTAAGTTCAGGAAATTGTCCATATAATAAAATTTACTGCTGCTTTTGTAAATTGCAACTTTACATTTCGCTGACATAACTTTACAACAACTTTGTATACTAGAAATGGTTTTGCTAAGATTTGAATGTTATTTTTTTAATAAAAGGTCATGCATCATCAGTAGGTATCAACTGTATTTCATATACACAAATATAACAAAATTGGAGCTGCCATTTGCAATTTTATATGAACATTTAATACTGATCAGTAAAATTGTTTTTCATCTGAGCCTTTGCAAAGATTCTTTATGCCCCTAAAGGCCTAGTAAATCATGACATAAGTAATAATTGTGTACTGTATTTAGATTTTAGTATACTTGGCCAATCAAAAATATTTTGATTCACACATACATTAGCAGTTATTAGTTGACCTTTAAAAAAAGATACACTTTTATGATGATGTCTTCTAGTAGAGACATATGTAGTCGTATAGTGTCATTTATTGCAGTTTTGTACAGTACTTGAGTATAGTGCATAAAATAGATATGTTCAGAGTTCAACAAAGTTGTACAAATATTTCTAAAATCAAATAAAAGATTATCTTAAGACATGGAAATGTGCTAAAAACAACAAAGAGAAACACTGCTTTCATTTGCTGTTTTATTTTCTTGCTTTTTCTTTGCTTTTAATGTGGTTCTGTTTTGTACTTTGTGTGACTGTATAGATGCCAAGGTCACAAATGCATATAACGAATAGAATTAATAGTTAAGACAGAGTTGACATCAGTAAAATAAAGACATTTCGTAAGTTATAAATGGAAGGGAGAAGCATGGACAAGGTGTGTATCCCTTGAAGTCCCTCTAATTAAACCGTCAGATTAAACCTTTCTCATCAACAGTAGTTAAAAAATGAGCACTTTACTCAGAACATTAAAATAAAAATATCCTTATTTTCATATATATTTATATATAAATGTAGATCTTCCATGTAACATGGAGATGTGTGCAATAGTGTGATTATGAGCATAAGGCTGGAAGGCAAGCAATAAAAAAAAGGTTTTTTCATGGTATAATTATACATTTTTAAAATGTTTCATTTGTAAATTATAAATTATCCCTTTAATGTCACATTGTCCAGGTATGAATAAATATATAAATATGTACATATGTACAAATAATTGTAAATATTAGAACTGTAGAAAAATCCCTTCACTTTTAACTCTGTTTTTGGCAAAGGGCTCTGACTGTACAGTTTAATGGAGGCCCATGCTAAACTGCTCTTGCACTTGAGTAGCTTGATTATGTTTTCTGTAGCTGAGGTCTCCTTCCTGTGACCTAGTGGGAGTTCTTACCTTCTGTTCACATCAGCAAGATCTAGGGACTCTCTGAACCTCACCTGGACTGAGGTATGAGAAACAGAGGTTTGTGTTTCACCCTTGGCCACATCCCAGGTACTCCAAACCCTTCACAATGTTTAAACAATGTTGTGTATTGCTCCATGCACGACACTGTATAGTCAGAACTCTCCCCACTACAAACATGAGTGTGCTCAGAGGCATGTTGGATTACCTGATAAGGAAGGATTTTGCATCCTTATCCAAGAACGGGACCCCTCAAAGGTTTTTAACAGTGCAAGTCTTCTCCAACAAGACTTCTTCTCTGGAAGATAACATCTGTGTTATTCAGAGCTGCATGCAAAAAGCGTATCTTCAGTTTGCACAAGAAGACTGATGCTGTTTCACGTTAGTCAGCTCTGCTGCTGCTGCTTTTATTGGGTACAAGTATTTTTTCATTCACTGATCATTTTCTCTATGCTTATGTTATGCTTAGAGTCAGTCAGACAAAACACCAGGTGTTTATCACATGCTAAAGATACATTTATCACACACTAATATAGAAAAATAGGCATACTACATAAATTCACTCAGTGAATTATTTACATTTTAAATATCCACATGCAGTTATTGTGGGCATCAGCAAGGCTTTTGAATGTGTACGCTCCAGAAAAGTTTCACTTTTACATTTAGTTCAGTTGGTCTGTGTTAAAGCAAACTATTTCTGTGGGAGGAAGGAGTCTGCTTTATTGTTTCACTACTGAAACACTTATAGTGAGCAAACTGACTACACATAAGTTGCAAATTGGATAAGTGAATTTGAATGTAAAGATTTAAGTGAACGCAAGCATTGTGCAAGGAACACTGGAATACAAGAGTTAGGCCTTCTTTCCATTTAGCAGTATAAGCTGTGTCTGGGATTTTAAAGCTAGTCTCACAAATTTATGTGCCAAACACCTAGAAGTATTATTTAATCTGAGTAAAACTTGCTGGTCTTAAATACTTAGAGCAGGGAGAGAGAGCATGAGTGAGCAAATGCAAGTTACTTCGCTATCAAAGACTTGCACATGGAATCTACCAGTGAAATTTTTGGTTGACATGTTAATCTAATTTATTTTTCCCATTATTCTTGAGTCAGGCTGTCATATTTTATGTGACTTAAGAAATGAATACAATAAATACAATGATATAACACTGTGGTAACCTTGGATTGGAATTATCATAATTCTGAATGAGGTTTATGAAATAGGTTTCCAATATAGTACTGGGGCACGTACTTCTGGATGCATGTGGTCAGTAATTTAACAGTAATTTATAAATCAGCATGAAGAATATAGAGATCAGCAGGGTTTATCAGCCAGGGTTGTCTGCTGGAGACTTCTTAACAGAAGAGTGGCTTCCAAACTTCTCAATTATGTTGTAGCCGATGAAATCACCTTCCATATCTGGGTTAATTCAACTTGTAACTGCTGCATTGTTGAGCATCTTTAAGAAAATTATTATGGTAGATGTTCTGAGATACGAGCTTTAGCTTGGGAGACTACTCATACCACTGAACATTATGCTAAATTAAGGAACTAGTCTGCCTCTATAGTCACAGGAGAGAGCATGAAAGAGCTTCACTAGACACCAGATAGGAGCCTTACTGAATCACCTTCCCTTCCCAGTGATTATAGATAACATGAGGTGGTGAGACTTTTCAAAAGTGGGGTGACCATAAACTGTCTGTGTGACAGCAACCAGAAGCAGCTGGGAGGAGGTAGGGATGTATGGGGGACGAAAGGGGGAAAGAGAAGAAGCAAATGGCTTTGTTACTGTGTCAGTGGATTGTGAGATGATTGAGGAAGAAGACATTGAGGGAGGTAATGTGTATTTTTGTTTCCACTTCAGTTCTGAGCCTTCATTACCATATGTGAGTTTTGGGAAAGTAACTTTTAGAGCATATGAAATTGAAATACTTCTTGTATAATTCTGCTGAACTTGAGGGACATGAGTTGTGCCTTTGAAACTGAGAGGCTTCTGCTGACTGCTCTGTGAACCACGCAATGTTGTGTGCTTCCTGCCATATGGGACATCTGGAGCAGAGGGGGAAAAGAAGCTTCAGGAATTAAGTAGAACTTTGTTAATTGTAGGTTTTGTTTTCTTAAGAAGTGTGACTTTCACTTAAGCACAGTCAGTCAGCATCCATCCTCCATACCTCTCATTCCTATTCTGAAAGCTTAGTGGTACACAAGATTTTGCCTTGGCCTTTCACAAAATAGATTAAGTCAATGCTTCCGAACATTTCCATTCCTAACAAATTTGCATGAAAGATGATTTCAGTATGGATATGAAGCTATGATCAGTCTATCCCTGATTATGTGTAGACACATAATGCTAAAATTTAGAAAGCAATGCAATGGGTTTTAAAGCAGAGGAAGAAAACATTTTAAAATGAGCCCAGAAAGTTAAATAGCTTCATTTAAAAAACACAGAGCATGATAAATGTACGGATGTCTAAACACATCTAAATAGAATCTCTGTGTGGTATAATTTGATGTCATATGTAAAGTTTTTGTCTTAAAGACTTTGAAACATTAAAGTAATTAAGTGAATTTATATGAAAGTCAGCTCACGCTTCAGCCTCCAGTAAAGGGAGTGGTTCTTTAGAAAGCAGAGTTTTAGGACTCCTTCCACCTCTTCCCAGCGACAGTGTACCTTCTGCTAGAATGCTGTCAGTTTGCAGTATAACTTTAAGTTATATCCCTTTAATATTACCTTCTCTTGATTTTTTTTTTTAGTCAAGGAGACCTCCTCCGCCTCATTTCTATAGATAATCCAAACTCCCTAACAACCAGAAGTTTTAATTCTATTCTGAATCCAATTGTTAATTCAAGCCATCTGAGAATCAGTGAGGGACTTCATCACTTTAGACCTTTAGTAGTAGAAGCTAAAGGCTCAAAAGTTTGTTTCAATGAATGGCAGATGTTAATCACATAAAAAGTTTGTTTTCTTCTGCTTTAAACCATTTAATTTTCTAGATTCAGATCTCTCTAGGTGAATACTTGAACTCATGTTTTGGAGTCTGTGATTACATCTTACTGCAAGAGGCTAAACTTTGAGGGCTTGACGTCTCTGACTGAGATCAGGGCAAAATTTGCACTGAATTTAAAATAAAACTAATTAGCATCCTCAGGATATTCGTCTATGTCACTGAGGTCAGTAAGGATTTTTTACAGAAGGGGAGTACACCTGAGAGTACACCTGGGCTCTCCCTTGGATAGAGATGCTTAGTTCTTTCACCCATGAAAATAAGCCCTTAAAAGAAGAGCCAACCATACTGAAATACCGGACTTGATGTCTATTTCATTCCTGGTATATATTAATGCCTTTTAAGAATATTGTGAAAGTGCTATGAGTTAGGAGTAGGTGATAATACTCACAAAAAGGAATTTGGAGGATGTTTTAAAATATGCAAGATGATGTATACTCTTCCTCTAGTGTTGGTGTCTACATAAATATATATGAATATATTTTTATTGTTGGATGGTTTAAAAGTTATATTTTGCTTTCAGATTTTAATTTCTTACATAATGTTGTGAATACTTCACTCAATCAGGTGGCCTGGAGTGTGTCTTTATGCATTCAAAGTTTTTAATGATTGCACTGAGTGCTTTCATTCATCTGATATTCAAACAGGAGAGCTTCAACAGGTTGAAGTGCTATATTTGTTTTCCAGTATTTCATCCATCTATCTACGCTGTTGAGGATGGATGAAAATAGAGAATGGAACAAGATATTGCTTTGATCAACTGCTTTTGATATTCTTTATTAGATGTTCATTTTGGCTGAATTTATCAGTCTATAGGCTACTGTAGCTTAGCATTAGCATGGAATGCAATGTAGTACTTTACATCTATTAGAATACATATGTACAATATGCACCATATCTATAAACTGTTAAAAAATCAGTTCCTAAACAGCACCCCTTCACCCTCTCCTCTCCAAATAGTCACTTTATTAGGAAATATTTGAAGGCACTTTAATTTTAATGGAAGTGATTACACTAAATCTTGTTTTACTTGATTTAAAAAAAAAAAGTAAAAATAACGTGGAGTCTGATTCAGACATTGTTAGCAATTTCTCAGCTGGGCTGGTGTCAGAGAGCATTTATGCATTGTATGACAAATCTACTTTAGTGAGTCACTTAGGCATGAAAATGTATAGGAGTTTGAAAATATATGCTTCCAGTATATTAACAAGAAATAAGGAAATGGGAAGAATGGAACCAATAATTTTAGAGAAAATTAAACACCAATCAAATATGCACAGTAAGAAACTGCATGATAAATGTAAGTATACTTAACCTTGAACATCAATGTCATATAAAATCTTCTGGGTGACAGTTCACTTATTTAGTAGGTTTCATAGTTATAAATAATTAAAGAGGATGATAATATTCTGTAATTTGTGACCTTGTTTTAAATGGAAAAAGTTGTTACTTTTCTAAAATGTAAAAGAAATAACTGGATTTATGTTTGAATGTGTCACTGCTTGCTGTTGAAGAATATTTATTAACCACATGCAAAATATTGCTTAACATTATCTTTTTGTACTTCTTATTAAAGTTAATTTAAATATAGCACATTTTGTATTTTTGTTTTTAATGCTTTGACAGCACAAATGTTTAATTCCCCTCATGGCTTTTCTCTCAGGATTTGTGTGTGGGGGGTTTGTTTGTTTATTTTTGTTTATTTGTTTTTAAGCAACCCATTACAGCCTCTGTGAAAGTGCTTTTTTATTAAGGATAGAATTTCCCAAAGGAAGCAAACAATACATTGGAAAGAAAATATTCCATAGCTTGGTGGGAGTTTAACAGGGTTTTCTATTTATATGATGAGAATGTCCTCATGTATTCTTATTATGCATGGCAATGTTTCATGTTTTCAGAAGGTTATAAAACATATTGCTGCAGGGTATACACTAACCACCAGTTGATGTAGATATATAAGAATCCTCCCAATAAGAAACCTCCTATTAGACAGCTTGGTTCATCAATGGGAGTAGATGGGGTAACAAAGCTTACTCAGAAACAACCCCAAATGTATATACTGTTAGTAGGGTGTGGGTTTGTTTTTGTTTTTTTGTTTGTTTTGAAATGAGTGTTCTGAGTTCCAAGTCTTTCAGTGGAAGGGCTATAAATATTTCAGGGATGGCCCTTTCTTTTCCAGTATAGCTGCAGCTTCTCATGACAAACACATAAATGTTCTTCATGGAAGACGGAAGTAATTTTGCTTATCAGAAGGGATTTGGGGCTCCTTGTACCTGGGCTGGGGCTATGTAATGCTGTCCCGGAATACCTGGGAATGCCAGGACAGAGCATGAGCAATCTATGTTGTGAATAGATAAATATAGTAGAGTTGTAATGATTTGCATTGGAAAGGATGTCTGGAGGTCATCCTGTCAAATCCTCTGCTCAAAGCACAGCCACATTACATGAAGCTGTGTGAGGCCTTGCCAGTCAAGTGTTGAGCATCTCCAAGGATAGAGATCGCACAACCTCCCTGGGTCCCTGTTCCTCTGTCATCACCCTCATGGCATAAAAACATTTCTTTGTATTTGATTGGAATTTCCCATGTTGCAATTTGTGCCTGTTGCTACTTGCTCTATCGCTTTGGACTTCTGAGACGAGTGTCCCTATGTATATAGTCCAAGACATAGCCCTAAGTGATTTGGCTTTATTGGTGATTTAGATTGAAAATGCTAACATTTGGGCCCAGGCTTCACCACAAGGCTGGCTTTCCTAGGGTTCTCCTTGGAAGATCACTGCTTAGATCCTACTTGCTTGTACCACAAAAGAGATATTTGGGCTGGTGGATAACAAACTCTACCTGCCTCTGTGAATCAGGACAATATCCTTTCCATGTGTACGATGACTTCTGTCAATTAACAAGATGCAGTAGAAGAGCCTTGCTATCACATATCCTCACATAATCAAACTGGGTGATTTTGTACTTGCTTTCCCACAGTAAATTTTCAGGTACTGAGGTCATAAAAAATACATATTATATCAGGTGAGGAAAACCCTCCCTTTTATACATTGACTACCATTGGTCATGAGGTAAGGGTTACAATGTGGCTGATGGACTTAATTTTTTAATTTCAAATGCATGTAGGTACTTGAGTATAGAGGGCTATAGATCAGGTAGCTGCAACCCTCAGCTCAAACAGTGGCATACCTCTGTGCTGGAACAAATGTGTGATGCCTCATAGCCAAATGTCTGCCCTGTTGTCCTGGTTTTGGCTGGGACAGAGTTAACTTTCTTTTTAGTAGCTGGTACAGTGCTGGGTTTTGGATTTAGTGTGAGAATGATGTTGATAACACTCTGATGTTTTAGTTGTTGCTAAATAGTGCTTATCTTAAGCCAAGGACTTTTCAGTTTCCCATGCTCTGCCAGCAAGCAGGTGTGCAAGAAGCCGGGAGGGAGCATAGCCGGGGCAGCTGACCTGAACTAGCCAAAGGGGTATTCCATACCATGGAACGTCATGCTCAGTATATAAACAGGGAGGAGTTGGCCGGGTGGCGCAGATCGCGGATCGGGAACTAACTGGGCATTGGTCAGCGGGTGGTGAGCAATTGCATTGTGCATCACTTGTTTTTTTCTTCCCCCCGTCTTTTTTTTTGTTATATTCCTTTTCATTACTATTATTATATTTCATTATTACTATTGTTAGTATTATGTTTTACTTTAGTTATTAAACTGTTCTTATCTCAACCCATGAGGTTTTTTTTTTTCTTTCCTCGTCCCCACCCCACTGGGAGGGGGAAGGGGGAAGCGGCTGCGTGGTGCTTAGTTGCTGACTGGGGTTAAACCACGACACCTGTCAGCCTTGGAGCCTCTTGCATGAGAAGCCCTGCACGAGCAGGATTCCTCCCTTAATAGGTGCTGAAAATGTATGGAAGATTTGCAGGCAGGCAGTGCTCAGACAGTGCACTCTTCCCTTAGGGAAAGGGTCCTGTATTGGTTAAGCAGCCTTTTCGTCTGGAAAGCCCTGTGCTTCGCTGCCAGCAACTCCCTGCGGGAAGCCAGGAACCTGTAAATGCAGGGCTGGGTAATTGCAGTTGTGGTCTTGATCACAAAGTCCCAGAGAGCCTGTTTTACTGTGTTAGAGACTGACATTGAAGTACAACGCTCTCAGTGAACTCCAGTCCTACTACAACACTCATGAACACTGTTCCCAGGGAAAAGCCTATGAACAGCACACACACTGCATATTAAGCAATATATTGGGCAATGTGTGGGCCTGATTCTTATTACCACTTCATAGCTTGCCATTTCTTTGCCACCGCTCCAAAACAAACAGCCCTCCCTTGAAGCAGTGCTGAGAGTTTGGCCGACCCATGAAACATGGGATTCACACTGGGATGCTGCCGGCAAGAGGCTGGACGTGGTTGTTTAAACACACTGATGGGTATGTACTTGTGTTATTTGGGCATTGCTCCCTGCTTTTCTCCAGAGCTGTAAATCAGTAGCTTTTGAGTGTGTACTGACAGGGTCCAATCTCAGTTGTTTGACCAGTACATTTCTTATGTATCTATTCAGGGTATTTGCTTATTAAGTGATTTACTGATTTATTAGGACACTGCAAATAATACCTCCTGGAGCCACTGGATGAATTTGACTTCTTTTTCATTCTTCCCCTTCAGAGAGAATGTTGCAATATAAAGCAAGGCAACATCCTAATGCCAAGATAAAAATAAGGATGAAGTTATTGGTGAAGAAGCAGTCTGTTCTGCTTGTCTCTTTATACATTTCCTTCTTCATGGATGCAAAAATGTATGCAGACAAAATATGCTTGGAGGGCAAAATATGCTTGTAATACTCTCTTATTAGCAATTGTTCAAAGATAGCTATTGTTCCAGTGGAAAGTGTTTTTCTTTAGTTAGAATTTTTTTTTCCTGGATATTTCACCAGTATCAAAGAGTATTTTTATGCTCTTATGGAATGCTGAGGGATTAATAGCAATGCCGAAAATGGTCTATAATATAGTATATTTTTTCAGGAAACTTTTAATCCAAAGATCAGATTGTAATGAATGAGGATTTCTCTTCAACAGTATGCTTTATGTACAGATAAGAAGTAAACAGGGGGCCTGAGTAATATTTGCAAAGTTGACAAGTCATATAGGAGAAGAGAAGCATTTAACTAGATCCAGCATGGAAAACATTTTGAACAGTTGTCCTTTGCATTTGTGGTGGATAGGAGCCACAGTAAAAGTGAAAGATGAATATTCATAACATTTTAAATATTAAAAAGCAACTCTGCTTTCAATTTCTTTGCAGATCTATTGAGACCCTGGTATAAATTATTAAAGAGGAAGGCATTCAATGTCCCTTCCACTTTCCAAAGACTAGCATCATTTTTTGCTAATACTGGACATAAGTGGCAAGTGCAAAGAATGTGACTTCGTGTTATGAAGACTACTGTTTTGTGCAGAGCAACTTAGTTAACTGCTGCACTCCTCTCCCTCCCCCCCAGGTCAATTGTTAATATTTTAAGATAGTCAGAACTGGCAATGAAAATTCCCCTAAGTTGTGGCTTGGCATGTTGCTGTTAAACCTTTCTGATGGAACACATTTTCCTTCAAAATCCCTTTCTGTTCTTCCTTTCTATCACAGCCACCAGACACTAAACAGGTTAGTGTTTGCAGAAATGAGAGTGATGGGAGTTTAGAGTCAAACCATGCTTCACGCTGCATTATAGGTAGAGTTCAACTGCTCTTACTGTGGGCTGTGCATGGTGGTCAATGTTTCTATTTTTAAAAAAAGAAGTCTGACAGCATTAATACATTAGAACAAGTGTCCTGTAATAAGCCAGTGACCAGGTGGTACTGGGAATATCAAAGACTAGATCCATCTGGTCACCCTGCTGTTTACCAAAGATGAGAGTACCTTCACACCTCGCACTAACAGACAGCGTGAAGGTTAAAAAAAAAAAAAACAACAAAACAACAAAAAAAAAACCAAAGCAATACAGGAGGCTTCTGAAGTGCATTGATAATAACTTCCTGGCACAGGTGATGGAGGAGCCAACAAGGGGAGATGCACTGCTGTAGCTCATACTTACAAACAAGGATGGAGTGGTTGAGGATGTGCAAGCCTCAGGTGCACTAACCATGAGATGGTGGTCTTCAGGATCCTGAGAGGAGGGAACAAGGCAAAAAGCAGGATTTCAGCCCTGGATTTCAAGAGAGCAGACTGGCCCTGACCTCTGTACAGTGCTAACTCCATACTTAGCCCCAGGCTGCTGAGGGATATGCTTGAAAGAGTCCCTTGGTAGATGGTCTTGGAGAGAAAAGGGGTCCAGAGCATCTGGTTGATTTTCAAGGATCTCCTCCTCCAAGCTCAAGAAAAGTCCAACTCAGCATGCAACAAGTCAAGCTAAGGCGTCAGAAGGCCTGCGTAGATGAACAAGTTGGACCTGGTTAAACTCAAATATAAAAAGGAAGCATACAGGAGGTGGAAGCAGGGCCAGGTGACCTCGAAGGAATATAGAGACACTGTTTGAGTATGCAGAGACAGTTATGAGAAAACAAAAGTCCACCTGGAGTTGAATCTAATGATGGACATGAAAGGCAAAATGAAGGACTTCTATAGGTATCTCAGTAGCAAAAGGAAGACTAGGGAAAACATGGGCCCACTGTTGAATGGGGCAGGGACCCTGGTGACCAAGGACATGGAGAAGGCCGAGGAACTCAATGCCTTCTTTGCCTTGGTCTTTGTCGGTAAGACCTACCTTCAGGAATCCCAGACTCCCGAGTCCAGTGGGAAAGTTGAGCAAGGAAGACTTAGCCTTGATGGAAGAAGATCAGGATAAGGAACATTTAAACAAACAGGACATACACAAGTCCACACGTTCTGATGAGATGCACCCACAAGTGCTGAGGGAGCTGCCTGATGTCACTGTGAGGCCACTCTCGACTGCCTTTGAAAAAAATCACAGTGATTTGAAGTAGTTCCTGAGGACTGGAAGAAAGCAAATATTACTCCTACCTTCAAAGAGGGCAAGAAGGAGGGTCTGCTGAACTACAGGCCAGTCATCTTTACCTTGATTCTTGGGAAGGTAATGGAGCAAATAATCCTGGAAAGCATTTTCAAACATCTTAAGGACAAGATGGTGATTGGGAGTAGTAAGCATTGATTTATGAAGGGGAAATCATGCTTGACCAACCTGATACTCTTCTATGATTAGAAGACTAGCTTTGTGGACAAGGGAGAGCACTGGATATTGTTTATCTGACTTCAGTAAGGCTTTTGACACTGTCTCCTATAACATCCTATTAGACAAACTGATGAAGTACAGGTGGGGTGGACTGAAAAGTGGCGGAACTGCCAGGCTCAGAGGACTGTGATCAGTAGCTCAAAGTTCACTTGGAAGCCAATCACTAGTTATTTGCCCAGGGGTTGATACTGGGGCCAATACTGTTTAAAATCTTGAATAATGACCTGGGTGATGTGACAGAGCGCACCCTCAGCAAGCTCACAGACAATACAAAACTGGGAGGAGTGGTTGATACACCACAGGGTTGTGTTGCCATTCAGAAGAATCTTGACAGGTTGGAGAAATGGGTAGAGAGGAACCTCATGAAGTTTAACAGAGGGAAATGCAAATTCCTGCATCAGAGGAAGAATAAGTCCATGCACCAGTGCAGGCTGGAAAGCAGCTCTGCAGAGAAGTACCTTGGGGTCCTGGTGGACAAGAAACTGAGCCAGCAATGTGCTGTTGTGGCAAAGGCGGCCAACAGCCTCCTGGGTTGCAAAAGGAAGAGCATTGCCAGCAGGTCGAGCTGCTACTCAGCATTGGTGAGACCATGTTTGGAGTACTGTGTTCAGTGCTGTGCTCCCCTGTAGTACAGAAGAGACATGAATATACTGGAGCAAGTCCTGTGAAGTGCCACAAAGATGACTAAGGGCCTGGAGATTTTGAAATATGAGGAAAGGCTGAGAGCTAGGACTATTCAGCCTGGAAAAGAGAAAGCTCAGGGGGCATCTTATCCATGTGCATCAATATCTGAGGGAGTAAAGAAGACCAGACCAGACTTTTCTCAGTGATATCTAGTGAAAGGACAAGAGGCAAAAGGCACAAATTGATATACAGAATATTCCATTTAAACACACAAAAAACCTGTCTTACTGTGAGAGTGACTGAGCACTGGACAGGTTGCCCAGAGATGTTGTGGAGTGTCCATCCTTGGAGATATTCTGAAGTTGTCTGGACATGATCCTGAGCAACCTGCTGTAGGTGACCTGCATGGAGTAGGGAGTTTAGACTAGATGATCTCCAGAGGTTCCTCCTAACCTCAGTGATCCTGTGACTCTGTGCAAAAGCTGACAAAGCTGGTGTTGGAAGGAAGAATGAACTTGCAGGTATTAAATTGCTTTCTAAGGATCCAAGCAGATCACTGTCTCTCATGACACAAAATTAAATAAGCTCTATGTTCAATCTTATTTCCTCTTCTGTGGATGTGTTCTTGGTTTTCTGCCTTGGAATTTATCAACTCCAAGTTCTGTGTTAAATCTGAACTGTACGGATCCCTAAGATGGGTCATTTCCAGCTCTGAAGATCTCTGCTTGTGGTCAGAGGAGATCATTTTGGCCTCCTGTATTATGCAGCTCCACCAAAGACTCCTTGCTGGGGTGAACTGTGGGGCAACCAGATACCAACAATGGCATTCCCTATAACACGTGGCTGCAAATTAATGTGCTCTTCCCCTCTTCATTTTCAAACCCAAAATCTGTAAGAAGAGGAGCCAGGTTTTCAGTACCAACACAGACTATATAAAGAAAAAGTGTGAATAAATTAGGAGTCACAATGATAGCCCTTTAATTCTAGAAATAGATTGACTTGAATATAAATATATTACAAAAATAAATGAATGCCTACCTTTTTAAAAAGGAGCCTACAGATACATTGAAGACTTAATTTATCAAAATCCCAAAGGTATACCTAGCTTTCCAATTGAGCCTGAGGCAGTATATGACTGATCTTGCTTTCTGTTTCCTTCCAAGTGACCTAGATAATCCGAAAAGTTCAGAATTTGGTTCTTGGTGAATTACACAGTAAGTTAAGAATAGTCTTGATTTAAGAAAAAAAAAACAAAACCCAAACAAATCCAAACAAAAAAACCAAAAAAACAAAGGTAGGAAAGCTTATGTGGGTATACGTAAATGCAAGTATGCATGCATATATTTCAATCTTCAAATTCTAAAACACTGAAAGAAATGGTTGTGCACAACAGAGGGAATATAGTCCCTTTCTGTATGGGAACAAACACAGATCATTTTAGTCCAGCCAGTGATTTGCTTTCTCCTTTAGAAAATGAGGAGCCTGATATGATGGGAGCATTGAGTGTGACTGAAGACAAAGGATTCAGCACAGCTTGAGTTAACACATGCACCTTGCTATTTTGCCAAACCTGACCAAATTGCTAGCCTTCCATAACCTTTGGTTAGTACTTGCTTTCTGATCACACATCACACTGCAAACAAAGCATATACAATGTCAATTGGCTCAGAAAACAGAATTTAATATACTCTGCTACAGCTGTAATTCAGTGTAGATCCATGTGCGTTTCACTAGAAGCAACAGTCATACTTTATGATACAGCCTGGATTTTGTTATGCAAGTTCATGCTTTTATGCAAGTCATGAGTATAATATCGTGGTAAAATGTATTCCAACAAAATCCTGATGCACACTGAACAGGAGATATGAGTTATACGTGATATTAATGAACCATGCATTATTAGAGAAGTGTTCTGCATAAGCTACGGGCCTAAGCCACAGCTTTATGGCAATTATATTTGTGTTATAATTTGTGAATGACTAAAAACTGCTGCTCGGATCACATTTTAAAACACCTAGAGCAGAACAGCTAATGCCTCTTGAACCAAACTGTTACATCGATGAGGAAGTTTCCTAATCTGGATAGATATAATAGTACAAAATGTTGAAACACTACTACTAATAGTGATGCTAAATGCTGATTTTCTTTCTTTCTTTCTTTCTTTTTTTTGGCCAGATTAGCTCCTTAATTTGACCAGTTGAGCTAAAACAGAGAGCAAGTGCTAGCCAAAAGGAAGGAATGGGAATGAGCATCCAGAGGTGAGGGAAGGGCTTAGCATAGCTGTGAACCCACATCTTTCAGCTTTGCCTGCTCTGTTGTGGTTCGAGTCCTTGGGTGAAATCCTGGCCTGATTCCTGCAAGTTGTGAAGCTCCTTTTGGCTCCAGGGTTTATCCCCTACCTTGTTACTAGCATGTACTTTTGTTTGTAATTTAGCCTTTTGGTAAATGTCAAACTTGTGTGATATTTTTCATAGGAGGCATCCTTCCTGTCTATCAGCAGCTTCTTTATCAACTGAGTTCTCTTTATATTCAGTGGCATGCTCGCATAGTCTGCTTGGTTAGCCAGCCAGAAAAGCAGAGGTGGCTGTCTAAACTCCATGGTCCATATCCTGCTAGAGAGAGGAATAACTTCACTTATGTGAGCAGAACCATTGAACTCCAGGGACAATTTGTGTGTGTGACATTACATGTCAAAGTGCGGCATCAAGGACTGCATCTTTTCCAGCATTAGCTGCATGTAGTAGGACATTACTGTTAGGGGTGCTAGGATTTTTGCTAATTCTGCAGATATTTTTTTCCTACATTAAGGGAATTTAGGATAAATTAACTAGATGTCTTGCATTCCCACAACAGTCAACGCAGTAGGCAACCCATCACTATTGCCCTGTTTCTTACCTTGTGCACTGATGTCTCATTTTTCCTTAGAACAACAGCTTCTATTCTTTGCAGTTGCAAAGAAACTGTTAGTTGTATGCTCAACATCAAAAGTTACAGCACTCCCTGAATCTGCAGACAATCTGACTCAATAGATCACTTCTGAGAAGTGTCATTTTAGTGTGTTGTGGACTAATCAGTTAATCATTTAATTGGTACTCCAATTAAGGTAATTTAAGTCATTCAAGCAAGGAAGAGGTTTGTTTCCTCTGCTAGGCTACAAATACATATTTTTCACTGTCTATAGTGCTTAGGATATGGGAAAGAGGAAATTATAAAAAAAAGAGCAAACTGAGTTTATGCAGTGCTACACTATTATGAATCAAACAGAACTAAGTATTGCAGGTTGTAAGGCAAGGAAGAACTTATTTAAAAGTACCTACAGAAGTTATTAGAAAGCTATAGATCTTACTAACAATACAAACACTTGCCCTCTAATAAGGACTATTTCCCATGGTGGGACGCAGACTAGAATTGCAACTACACCTTGTTTTGGTGGTGGTAGGGAGAATTCTTTTGTCCACCACAGAAAAGCCAGTGTTTGAGAAGGCATTTCACGTTTCATGTTATCAGCAGTTTCTTCTTTATTGCATGACTAGATCTCTTATTACACTTTGATATCTTATGTTAGTCTAAAGTTGCATGAAATCTTCCTTTTTTTTGTTAAGATCCTGCAACTGAATCAATGTTTTGCCTGCTATTCGTTCTCCATTTTCACAATGAAAGTTTCTAAATTGTCCATTCACTCTTGCAGAGCATTAATGACAATCAGATGATTTCCGTTTATTCTGAGCTTATCACAATGTCATAAAGAGCTGACTGCTTGAAATTATTGCCTTTCTTGCTACTCACACATTACACTTGTTGCTAAAGCCTAAGTATTTATGCCTGAAGTGTAGTTGCTTTGTTGCCAAGTCATAATGATGGCAACACGTTAACTGTCAAGGCCAGTGAGTATGATGCACATATCAATATTGTTTTAATTATTTCGCTGTTGATGAAATAGTGATCATCAATGCTAAAGGAATAATCACAATTAAATGAGAATTTGCTATGAGCGATATTTTGTTAATTTTAACAGTGTATTTAGGTTATGACAAGAAGTATTTCTCATCTATTACTTCCCCCACTAACTCCCATCGCAGATCTTGATCTTTTCTGTTCAGAGTTTCTACCTGGTTTTATTAACTGGATTTTTTTCATAAAGGTGGATAAACTATTCCTTTTCCACATACGAGAATTACTTCTGACATTTTTTTATGGATGTTGGCATTTGATTTCTCATGGTAGTAATTACACCTGAATCCCTTACACCTGCTCAAGCACCAATTGACTATTATATCCTTGCATCCAATTACATTTTCCAGTAACAATTAATTTATTTTTTTTTATTGTGGTATGTGATGCAATCACAGATTGAATACTGCTGTTCAGAACATTCATAAGTCTCCATCAGAATTTATTTTGATTAATGGTGAAGGAATCTTATAAGTTTTGAATCTCTAATTAATACATGATACATATATTATTCACATTAATTAATGGTTTAATTTGCAAGTTCACTTGTTGATTACAATTTCTAAAATGTAGACCATATATAAAATCTGAAACAAAAGGCTCAGTCCACCTAAAGATTTCTTCAGTGGGGTAATGGGTCACTGCATATCAGAATTACATACCTGTATTAGAAGAAATTACCATTCAGATGATAAAGTCTGCTTCATATCTATTCCTTGAGGAAAACCATAGCATTTCATTTTGCGATTAAATACAGCATTATACTGCAAACAACCAAGGAGGCTGGAGTTGCACAGGCAAGTAGGCATTTTTGACTTGGTGAGCACTTGACTTTATGATCTATGTGATATTCTCATATGTAATTTGCTACACGTTAAATTTCATTTAAGGAAAAGATCAAATCAAACATTATTAAGTACCAGTCCTTCACCTCATGCCTCACCAGCTCAGACTTCTGCTTGAATTGCAGAGCAAGCCCTCCTAGGTCATAGCTGAAGAAGGCTGGTGTGGGTTGCATTCCCACCTTGCTGAACCTCCAAGTGTCCCTGTCATGGAGTCATGTCAGCCTCTCAACAACAGTGACCAGAATACTCTCCAGAGGAAGGCACTAGGTAGGCCTACATTTAAGGGAAACTCTTAGTGACCCAAACAGAGAGCAGGATTCTGTTGAGGCAAAACCCGTTGGTAGTCATTTCAGGTCTGATTTGCTCACTTGCTCATATGGTGGTTACTTTCCTCAAGTGATCCCATTTAAATTAATGGAGCTCCTCACAAAGCACTTTTCTGCCCAGGTGGGTCGCAAGGGAAGGTCTGGTCTACGTGACTTTGGTTTTCCCTTCCAGGTTCTCTGGCTCCCTTCAACACCAACAGGTACCTCGCGGGACCACTGTAGGAGAGCAAAGCTTAATGGCTCTCTGTCCTACATCTTGTGGGGTCCTGGTGATCTGTGACAGTTTATTTGGTTTGGTACATAGTAAGTGAGCCACTGAAAACTGGCTGAGGAAGATAAGCGCCCTGCCGATCACCCTCTCATGGTGCAGGTGTACATCAGGAAGGGAAGGTCCACAGTTGTCTCTCTATCTGACGTGCTCATTCGTAAGCTTAACTGCAGTCCCAAAGGAAATAGGACAGCATGCAGTGAGGGTGAGGCCATTGCTCTGTCCTCCCATTGCAGTGGTCCATAGCATGGTCTTATTGCAGGAAAGACAATGACTTTTTGCATAGGAATTGCACCGAGAATTGTCTTCAATCTACCTAATCAAGGAACAACGCTAACAGTTAAGCCTGAAGGCATTATCTAGCCTTCAGGGACCATTATTGTTCATATTTTGCCATTTAGCACAAAAGCTTTTAAAATATAATGCAATGTTGAGGCTGTAAAATGAGGCTGGATGTCTGTTTAGCATCCCACTCAAACGATATTTCAGTGAATTCCCTACAAAAAAAAAAAAAGGAAAATGGTTTAAATGAAAGAGCAAACAGCTATGGAAATCACATCTGTTGTATGGTACAGTACCATAGGGAATCAAAGAAAAGGAAAATGTGCAAAGTGGCTAAGAAAAGAATTACTTTAATTGGGAAATATTTGGAAGGGGGGAAATCATTCAAGAAGAATACTTCAGAACATGACAAACACTATTTTCATAGCAAGTTACAAACAAATTGCTTAGAAATTTTGTGTATTATTTGTATGTTTATATATTTGAAACGCATTTTAAAGATAAAATCTTATTTCTAATCCAGACTGCCTTCCAGCCTGACCTACCTTTAAAGAATTGATGCTTTTCATTTTCTTTTGCACTTCAGAAAATCTGACTACATAAAGGAACATGGTTTATTGATACATTTGTTTTAAAAAGTAATTGACTAAAAAGCACAACAGACATTTTTCTTGCCAAGCCAGAAATATGACCATTTCAGTAAAGTGTTAAATTAGGGTTAAAAATGGAGGTTGCACAAACCACATTGTATACACAAGCATGAAAACAAAGTTTCTCATTCATAGGAAGCACCTATAACCAAAATATGTGAGAAAAGTCTTCTATGAGAGAGATCACTGATGCTTTAAGGATTATTTTTAAAGTAATCATCATTGATATTTAGAAAAACAAAAAAAACTGTATAACTTTTCCATCCTCCCTGCTCATGCAACTGTATAATAGTCTTTAAAGCATAAAAATATTTAAAGGCACCTGGATTTCAGTAAATTTAATGTGAGAAGAGAGTTGTATTTTCATTTCATGGTATATTTCTGTGGTGACTTGACCCTGGCTGGATGCCAGGTGCCCACCAAAGCCGCTCTATCACTGCCCTCCTCAGCTGGACAGGGGAGAGGAAATATAACGAAAGGCTCGTGGGTCAAGGTAAGGACAGGGAGATCACTCACCAATTACCATCACAGTCAAAACAGACTCGACTTGGGGAAATTAGTTTAATGTAATGCCAATCAAATCAGAGTAGGATAATAAGAAAATAAAAACAAATCTTAAAAACACCTCCCCCACCCCTCCCTTCTTCCTGGGCTTCACTTTACTCCCAATTTCTCTGCCTCTTCCCCTGCAGCAGCACAGAGGGATGGGGAATGGGGGTTGTGGTCAGTTCATCACACATTGTTTCTGACGCTCTTTCCTCCTCTGGGGAAGGACCCCTCACACTCTTCCCCTGCTCCAGCGTGGGGTCCCTCCCATGGGAGACAGTCCTCCATGAACTTCTCCAATACGAGTCCTTCCCACGGGCTGCAGTTCTTCACGAACTGCTCCAGTGTGGGTCCCTTCCATGGGGTGCAGTCCTTCAGGAACAACTGCTCCAGTGTGGGTCCCCCACGGGGTCACAAGTCCTGCCAGCAAACCTGCTCCAGCATGAGTTCCTATGTCTCCAGGGGTCCACAAGTCCTGCCAGGAGCCTGCTCCAGCGTGGGCTTCCCACAGGGTCACAGCCTCCTTTGGGCATCCACCTGCTCCGGCGTGGGGTCCTCCATGGGCTGCAGGTGGATATCTGCTCCACTGTGGACCTCCATGGGCTGCAGAGGGACAGCCTGCCTCACCATGGTCTTCACCATGGGCTGCAGGGAATCTCTGCTCCAATCCTGGAGCGCCTCCTCCCCCTCCTTCTTCACTGACCTTGGTGTCTGCAGAGTTGTTTCTCTCACATCTTCTCACTCCTCTCTCCAGCTGCAATGGCTGTTGTGCAGCAATTTTTTCCCTTTCTTAAATATGTTATCCCAGAGGCGCTACCACCATCACTGATGGGCTTGGCCTTGGCCAGCAGCGGGTCCGTCTTGAAGCTGGCTGGCATTGGCTCTGTCGGACACAAGGGAAGCTTCTAGCACCTTCTCACAGAAGCCATCCCTGTAGCTCCCCCTGCTATCAAAACCTTGCCATGCAAACCCAATACAATTTCCCTCATTGTGAATCAGAAACTCAGTCTAGGGAATTGTCATTAGTTAGATAATTAGGGAGTAACTCAAAGTTACCTCACACCCAATGCAGCAGAATGTGAATATCACTACCTGTATTATTTGTGAGTAATTTAAAATAAGTATTTAAATGTTTAGGAAAACGTATTGCTAACTTCTATGGCAACTCACATCCTGTTGAAATCTCTGAATAAATGGACCCTTGATTTCATTTCTTCCCCCAGGCAGATGACAGTGCAGAAGTGTAGCTCTCACCCGGGCATGTTTCCCTCCGATATGGGCATGCATGAGGAAAGAGAAATGCAGATTCTTTAAAATTCATGCAAAAATATTTCTCTGTTTTTGTGAGTTGCTCTTTATTCTTCTATACCTTTTTCTTCCCCAAAAGATTAAGACTTAGATGTGCTTTTTATTCAGAAGCCATGCCACTGAGATTTTGGAAAAGGGAGCTGTAGTGAATTGGACTTTATACTTAACAGGGAGCTCTTGTTGCAGTTGACTTTTAGAAAACCTTCCTCTACTTAAAGTGCCTTCCTTTTTGTTCTTGCAGCCTTCTATCAGGTTACAAGAGGCTATATAACAAAGGGGAGGTTATGTAATAATGTACCGCTTCAACTAAAATGTATTTCATATTCATTCTTCAGTACTATATATCCCTTTCATAGTCATACTTGATAGCCACCATAAATAAATTCAGGGTTAGATTGTACCTCTCAAGGTGACTTGTGCAGGATAAAGGCAGTTGTTACTGTGTTTCAGCTCTTTGTAATGCATGTAGAAGGCAAGGAGGGTTTTATCAAAAGAAAAATATTTCAGTTCCGTGCTATTTTTTTTCATAGCAGGAAGTCAGACAAACAGAAAACTATTGAATTTGCACTTTCTCAAAGAAAACTTGCTGAGCAATTGAGGGGGAATAGCTTTTTCCAAAATCATTTTGTTTAAATTCCATTTTGTTAAGGGCTTTTCATTTGGTTTTGTTTTTTCCTAGCACATTTCAACCTAGTGAATTTTTCCTTAGATTAGCGAAAAGAATTCTTCCTTAGCATCAGGCTTTTCCAGATCTTTTCCAATCTTTTACAGCTTCAAGCTTTTCCAAAATTGATTTGTTTAAATTCCATTTGTTTGAGGGTTTGGGGTTTGGGTTTTTTTGGTTTGGGTTTTAGCTGTTTTCCTAACATGTTTCATTCTAGTGAATTCCTTCTTAGCTTAGAGAAATGAATTTTTCCTTGACTTCAATACTTAACATAATATTTCTTTCTATAAAAGTGTGAGAGCTTACAAGAGCATTTCTGAGTCCCCTATCTCCCCTCAAACACAAGGTAGATTAGATTTAATGCACTTCTTAATTCTGAGGCACAGAACTCTCAGGAAGAAACACTTTTATTTTCAGAAACTTCTGCATGCGTCGGAGAGAAGTCAGTAACAGGCAAACCTCAACTACATAATGTCCTTTGCAGTTAGTTTGAAGGTATGAAGGCGTAAGCATTTATAATGTATGTAAAGCCATAATCCTTTCCTTAGCTTTTCTGAATCACCTGAGAAATTCTGCCTGGTTGCCCTATGCTGGCTCAGCCATTGGTTCAGGGAGGGGATAAAGCAGGGGCTTTGGAGCTGCAGCCGAAAGGTGCAGCAAGCCCCCTTGCTCCTGCAGGGCGGCAAGGGCAAGCGGGGGACCGCCACCACTTCTGTTATGCTTAAGCAGCCAGGCTGTTTGCTGTCCCCTCTTTCTGCTTTGCAAACTGACTTCAGACTGTGCAGGACAGGATGCAGGTTAGTGTGTCCCATCCTTTTTCAGGAGGAGAGAAGGCTCAAGTAAGATGAAACAGCAGCAATGAAAGTTATTCTGAAAGTCTACAGTGGAGAATTACAGTGAGTTTCCTGGAGAGAGTGGCAGAACTTACCAAGACATAAAAGAGAACATGCATTTAAGTCAATTAGAGGATCCATATAATTTGATGTTTTTTCTACAGAAACCAAAATTTGCCCAGAAAGGGCCTAGAGATGATTCAAACTCTTATTAATTCCCAGCAAATCCCATGCTAGTACTCTATAATAAAAATGATTGAGTACATTTGTTCTGATAGCAAGATAGTAGGTGCCTTAGAAGTGCCTTTGAGAATAAAATTCCCTCTACGTGGATCAGATGTTAGCAATCATTTTACCTGATGTATTTTGGCAAAGTAGCTTGCTATATTTTTTCCATTTAGAAACAACTGGGATTGTTTAAGTATTGGAATAATGTGGGAGACAATTAGAAATTGTAACAAGTATTAACTAGCCCTAAAGGAGCTTCTTGGCTCATAAAACTCACAATATTCTGACAAGGGATATTTAACTTAAGTTTATTTAAGGTATTTTCTACCTCCTCCAACTTGCCTGGTGTCTCAGATTATTTCTGAAATGTAGAGTGAGAGAGTATATTAATTCTTGCACTTGAATGCCTTGGACTGATCTCCAGGGAATTCTCTTAAAGCAGATCACATTGTAGCTTTTGATAAAATACAGCTCAGACTTTTACAATTTCCTTTCCTTCAGCACTTCCATTCCCAATTCAGTTAGTCTGAATTGCATGAAAAATAATTTTATTTTGCTTGTCCTTTAACTTGCCTCACAAGAATTCTTCTCACTTACTTTGCATGCACAAAGCACCCTTCTGTACTTTCTTTTTTTGCCTGGGCAGGAAGAGTGAAACGGTCTCGTAATTTCCTTCTCCAGAAATAATAACAAAGAAAAGTTATCTTCAAAATCTCGTTCTTTCAGGTATCTCTTCTTAAGTTTGATTCTGAGGTTTATGAGGCTTTTGCTAACCCATGAGATTCTTCCCTCCAACACTATAAAGCTCCTAGGGGTCTGCCCACAGGCAGTGCCCTGCCGCTTGCACTTCAGCCCCGCAAAAGTAGTTGTTGGGGTAATGTGTCACAAAATGTCATTCCTCAGTTCTGTTACAGATTTCTATAACTAGTAAATTTACCTACACAACTTGCTTGTATTTTAATTGTGTTTTCATTGGCACGAGCATTTTATGTTTATTGGCAAAAGAATATTTATAACTCATTGTCTGTAGACAGATAGAGTTTTGTGAGGATGTTAGAGCTGGTACACAATATCCAGTCACCACAGCACCTTCAAGATGCTGTGTTTAAAGCTCAGCTGGTAACTTTGCAATGAATTTTAAGAGGGAATGGTTTGTTTTCCATTCGAGCAGCCTTTACACAGCAACAGGTACAGTTGGGAGATGACTAAGCAGTAGCCAAGTTCAGCGCTGCGTAGTGTAAATGATGAGGGAGCACAAGCAGCCTTTTCTTATCACAAGCACTTCCATTTAGAGTGTATGAAAAATGACTTGAGACATATATTAATACCCAGGTAGTGACTGTGCTCTGCAAGAGCTGTCTTTTAAACAACTTGTTTGTCTACTATAGTATCCAGCAGTTATTTTTTTTTTCCTAAAATGAGTTTCCACACTTAGATGTCATTTCAGTCTTGAAGAACCACTACTTTAATCTGCTGAATGCTGGATGGTCCCTAAGGGATTTTAGGACACCACTTAAAGTGAGCTTTTATAGCTCTTTTATATGCTTTGTGACTAAGACAGCTATTTTGAAGTGGAAAGAATGACTACAAAGTAGATACAGGGCAAAAAAATTAATTATGCTTAGGCAATTCAGAATAGGGAAAGGAACAAGCAAACACAATAATTTGCTATATTTAATCACAAGCTACTGTATTACTCCCTTAAAGAGAAATTTCCTGAAGATATTCTCCTTCAAGTTTATTGACTCATGTTAGGATGACAGATTATTTAAGAATTTCTGTGAACTGAAGGAATCAGATACATCAGGGAGGTAAAAAGACACCAACTCCCTGGAAAGGACTTTTGGGGGGTTATGTATTTAGGGGGCTGCTATATTTAAAGATATGTTATAAAAAATGTGCTGTGGTATACAAAGTGATTTGTTGTTCTTCAGTAACTGCGTCTTGGTCTGACTGGCTGTGATTTTTATCAAGGATTCCAGCAGGTCATTTTATAAGTATTTACCACTATTTTATAAACATGTTTTCCCTAAACTGCCTCTACTAGTGAAAAAATACAATTATCCCCAAATAAATATTGAAGATATAAGGAACTTTTCTGTCTGATTTTCTCACTTATGTCTCAGAAACATTATAATTTTAGATAGAAGATGTCTGCAGTCAGGAGGAAGTAGGGCTTTCTGTGCGAAGGGAAGAGTTTGACCTCCTAAGGTGCTCTATGGGAGCATCAGAAGAGGAACTGTGTTTGGACAAGACTTAGACAAACAAACCCTCCAGCCAGCCTGCATCAAGATGGGATTACCTGGCCATCCGCAATTGCAGCAACAAGAGCATGCAGGCATTTCAGAGATGGCCAGGAGGTCAAATGGTGTCTGTATGGATGAAGTGAGCGTACAGTTAACTTGTTCGTGTGTGACATAGGGCTCCTTATTCAGGTGATTTAGGAAGCACTGCTCAGTGACTGCAGCTAGCTAATGCTATGAAGGCTTGTGCTTTTAGCTCTTGCTATCCCCGCTTGTTTCCAGAGCACCAGGGGCTGGGGGGCAACCATAACAGTCTTTTCACCAAATTGCCACTATTCTCATTTTGATTGTAGTGGCATAAAAGGTGATGAAACATACCTACTCACTAGGCCCTCATATATGCACAGCACTTCATTAAAAGAAAAGCTATCCTATTAATCTGTCTATGATTACACTGGATGTATGTGTTAAGAAGCAAAAGAATAAAAGATACTTGAGATATGCTACATATCTTTAAGGAGCAATGCATCCAAATTACAATCATGCCTCAAGGGTGGGGTACCAGATCAAACTCTGTGTAGTGTATGTGGGCTAAAGAAACACACCTTATGCAAAGTGAAGAATTTATTGTTAGTCCAATTAAAGTATTAGAAATCTAATCAAAGACATTACTAATCTAGTTACAATGATGCTAACACTTACATACAAAGTTATCCAACTACAGCTATTTCTCATTTATAATACAATTGTTGAACACAGACTTCCTAGTATCTATCCTTGTCTCTTTTATGCTCACCTTTTTATTCTGGGTCAGTAGATTGACAGTGTTACTGTTCCTTAAGCAGCATATAATAGGGGAGAGGAGTTATATCAAGGATCCAACATCTCAGGTGCTTCACTGGCAGGAACATGGTGGTTATAGCAGGACTTCTTCCTCCTCATTTCTGGTTTCACTTGGGGTTATTTTTATATGTTTGCTGACAAACTTATTTGCTCTTTCTTCAATGGTCTGCAAATTCCATGTTATCATTGGGTTTTAGTATATCTAGTGTGTTTTTCATGTGTTGGATGCTTGTCTTTTGCTGTCTTTGTTATCCCTAAATCCAGTACTACTCTGGTCTGCAGCCCTAACGCTTCTGGTGTCATCCTGCTCTTGCACTTTCAAGGCCCATTCTGTCATCTTGTGCTTGAATTTTTGGAGGCTCCTGTTTTTCTTCAAAAGGCTTGGAGCTGTTCTTTCCCCATAATGTAACTGACATTATATTAGCACAACCTAGTCAAGCATACATCCTCATTCAAGGGTTATTCAAAAGTTCACTCCACAAAAAGAATGCTCCACAGGCACATTTATTTGTATACTGATATGCTTTGGTAGCTACTTGTTATTAATACCTATTAGTTATGGCAGTATCACTGTTATGAAAACTGCTTTACAACATGAGGGATTTCAGTCACTAGAAATGGAGTAGCTATTTTAAAAAGTTTGTAGTGTGTTACTTTTGGTGACCATCCTAATGCATGTTTTTAACTTGTCAGTGCGAGTTAGTGGCTTCTAGAGCTCAGAGCAGATTTGAACAGTTGAACTCAAATCCTCAGTGTACTTTGCACATTGTCAAAAGCTGTGTAGGATTAACGGTGGAGTAATTCTGTTTGAGTGCACTGCATATGCAGAATTCATTGGTAGGTAGCACTGGGATGTGATTCCTAACTCATTGATTCCAGCTCATTGTTATTACAAACATGATTTCATTCTGGTCGCAAACTTAACAGTTGTTTAAAATCCATTTATGTTTTGCACAGGTAATGACACCACCTTAAGCAGGTTGGTAATGTAGAACAAGGGCAGCCCGATATGCCTATTACCAAGTCCTCTCCCATTCAAGACCAGACATTTTGACAGCTGCATATTCCAAATGTGATTTGGAATTCCTTACCGAAAACTGTGGTTTCAGCTAGTGAAAGGCCGAAAGTGGCTTTACTTTTTAAAGACAGTTTTTAGTGTTTACTCACCATGACAAAAATGTTCTGCGATATCTATTTGGCAGGGGACTACACCACTGCTATTCAAAACTATTTTGCAATTGCAGTAGGCTCTGGCAATCCCTGGTATTTGTGCAGCTATGACTCACTTTATCTGGGGCTTACACAGGGACTACTGCTCAGCATAATGTGGCAGTGACTCAAGGCCAAGAGACAGCATGAATGTGTCTTTGCCATTGGTGCTACATTTAATCCAAGGGTCAGATCTCATTCTGTTACGGACCCAGTCTATGGAGCTACAACAAAGTCTGGGACTGGCTAAAAACAAAGTCTCTTATTCTTGCCATGATTCACCTAGAAAGTGCAGCTGGACTTCAGCTAATGCTCACAACCCAGGCTATAAATGTCAAAACCTGGAGGCAGGACTTTATCAGATGGTGACATAACAACTTACTGGAAGAAATTTGTAGAATGAGCAAAGGCAAGCAAGGTTCATGATGGACACAAGGCTCTGCAGAAAGACAACACTGAAAAGAGTGACTGCCTTTATATCTTTCTGTCTTTTTTTGTCTTTCCATAAGATTTTCCACTCAAACCCTACACTTTTGACTAAAAGTGGAGTGTGTGCAATTACCACTGAAATTTAATGAGGTAGTTTAGAAATTATACAAAGTCACTGATATTATAGTAGATACTTTGAAGAAATTCTAGGGTGAGAAAGATATAAGTTGGAAAAATGGAAGTGGGGGTACGGTCCTCTCTTAAAATAAACTTTTCTTAGCAGAAACAGTGTGATCCAGGAGGAGCTGCAAACTCTCTTGTAAATAGACATCCAGGTCCTGGTATTGATCTGGAAGGAAGTGGGGACTATGATAAAGAGCTGTGGAAGATGGATGGTGGAAATTCCTCAGCTATCGGTGACACTGTCAAATTCTGCACAAACAGCAGCTTCTACTTGACACCTGTCATAAGCCTGTGACACACTGAGACTGGCAGCTATTAACATACTGCAGTCTTTGCAATACTTCCTAAAGAGGAAGGCTAGCCACTGGTTGGACAACATTTTGCCAGGAGCTAATGAGTATTTAATGGTGAAAAAGGATTAGTAGTTTAGAAGAAATATTTTAAAGTAAAGGAACTATGAAACAAAATAGATTAGAAAATGAATTTTAAATTACTTTTTATTTTATTAAATCAGATTAAATTATAATGATATTTTTCAGACTAAATAAAGAATCTGTTTTACATGGCTAATACAACATGCTAAGTGAGGTGAAGCTTCACAAAAACATGCAATGCTTTTAACAGCTATTAGGGAAATCAAAGACTAACATCCAGAGTATCATTTGCAACACAGCTGAAGCAGAAGATAATATGAGTATCACCAGTCTTGTCAGTGGAATTATTTTAGGAGATACTTTCAAGAGAATGGTTGAATTACCCCAGGGAAGGATCATACTCAAGAATAATAGAGTCATCAATGATACAAACTGAAGCAGCTGTTCCATTAGTCTCCAATCAAAAGGGTGAATTGGTATTGATAATCATAACTGATAATGACCTTCCTGAGAGCATATGATAAACCATAAGATAATTCTTCCACTTTTAAAAATAGTTGATTTCTGTGTCATTCACTAGAATTATCTCTGCACAGCAACAATTTTTTGTCATGCTAGAATGATGAATTTTCATCATATGCAGATGCTAGAATATGCAAGTCAGTGATTAAAGACAACTGCAGAAGCAAGAGTTTATCTAGGAGCAAAAGACCTAAGACTAAGGGTCTTCTAGTCCTACTTTCTGGTACTGTTTGAGAGAAAAAAATACTCTTCTCTGGGACATGTTAAAAAACAAAAGCAAAGCAGTTTTATATTGATGATGCAATGAAGTAGTTTTGAAAACATACCATGAAATACATCTTTAAAAGATCAGCAGACTTTTGCTTTTTGACCCAGTGGAATATGCATTTATTCTTTAAGCTCCACGCTATCTCAATGCTGCTTAATGTTGACGTGTTTGATATCATCAGCAAATGATTACTGGTAATTAACAGCATTTTCTTTACACAATCTAGTGAGAACCTGTCATGACACGCTACTTAGGAAGGCTGGTTTTTTTTCCTTTTTCTCTCAATAATTAAGCTTGGAAGCAATGTTGGGTTTCATGATGTATTTTGACCTATTCCTGTCACTGCAAATAAATCTATTGACCTGACAGCTGAGTTTACACCAAGCTATATTGTAGGACAGTTCTGTTTGATTATGTAGTGAATACTCAATAACAATTAAAATAATTTAAAGCTCAGCCAGATCTCTGCTTATTTCCCTAGCAGAGCACAGGAGATGATTGTGATGTATTCAAAATGGAAATTAAACACTTGTTTTTTAAAGTGTCCTATAGTAACCAGTAATGGGAAGACGGAAAAAGAACCTTAAGAAGAAAGATGAGAGATGCAAAAGAAAAGGAGAAAATTAGTGCAACTTCAGAGAATGTATACCTTCTGTAAAAGGCAGCAAAATACAATCTAATACACCAAAAAGCAATCTCTAAATATCTCAGGTTTTTGTTACAATTGAGAGGTCTAGAGGTCAATTAATAACAATTATAGAAGTTCAGCAAGTGACATAATACATTGCAGAGAGAGTGTTAATGTTCTGGACAGCAATTATATCACCCTTCATTTAGAGTTGCTATGGGATTCTGTTACCAAGAGTTTAAATCGGCATTCTGGGGAGAATGTTTTTCAATTATCAGACAGACCAGTCTTATGAAGAGACCTTTTATGTCTTGTGTTTTGCAGATTAAAAAACTTCTTATACTCTAAGGAGGATTGGTCGGGATAGGGTATACTGAAAAGCCACTTTCAACTTTCAACAAAGGCTGAGTCAAGTATCAACTGAATCTTTTTGAAACTGGAAAAAGTACAGACCACAGACTTTTGCCTGCCCCATTATTTTTCATTTTCACATGTCTTTGTCCTCCTGATCTGGCCGGAACAGTACGTGCTCGCAGTAGTCGGGTAGAACAGCTGCCCTGTTAGCCTCTAACAAAATAAGACCAGACAGATAATCAAATATTAGTCTCCTGAGAGCATCTTATAAGCTGTGAAACAATTCTTATTCTTACCATTTGCAGGGAATTTCCATCCTACCTGGAGACAAGAGGAATCAGTGAAAAGAGAAGAGTTCTTTGCTATATGATTTCAAAGTATGGGAGCACCTACATTGGCAGGCTGATTTGCCACAATTCATGCCAGGGTTGTAGTCCTCTAACAATTCACTGTGGCTTTGGCTACATTGGCAAATACTGTGCTGAAATAGAAGCAGGTCTTCAGAGAGTATCATTGGCACTGAGAACACAACACCCACAGTAAGTGTGTTTTGGGGAGGGGTTACTTCAGACTAGCACTAATCTAGTCCCATGGACGGAAGACCCATTAATGCTGGAGCACAGTAAGTTCCAATGCTCCCGGAAAGCACCTCCAAATAGATGCTGCAAGCATCTTCATGTGCTCCAGGGCCTTTCTGTTTTGCCAGCTAAAGCTCAGTAGGTGCAGATGATTGGGAGGCTCACTTCGAAAGCGTGCTCCTCATTTGAACTGAAGTGCCAATGTATATAATGTACTCTCTCTACATTTGCACCACTGTGGTTCACTGCGTTGAACTATGTCGCTTCCTGGCCAGGGAAAATAGAGCATAGACTGGAGAAGAGTTTGAACCAGTGCTCACCTACTGCCCATGACATTGAGGTAGTCCAAGCTGGACTTAACTTCCTAAATGAACTAGAGTGCATCTTGGTGCCCCAGTCCCCCATAAGATTCCTTGCATTGTCTGCAGCATACATGTGCCTCATACTTGCAAGTATCCCTCTTCTCGTCAGTCACCATATTTCCTAGCAAAGTCTGCTGTCTTTGAAGATGTGTCTTGGCAGATGGGAAATCCAGGCTCCTGAGAAATTCAGGGTCCTGGCCTCCGTTTTCTGGGAAATTGTCTGAAAGGTGAGGGAGAAGCAAAGATAAAATTGTGCTCTTAGAGAGAAGAGGGAGGGATTGTGGATTTATGCCCTGTAAAACAGGAAGGATCAAAATGTATTTATTTGCTGTTTTCTGACTCATGTTGAAAATACTTGGAGGTCTAGTGAAAGGCAATGACAATAGTCGTAGACCAAGGGAAGACTTGTGCTTTGAAGTTATCTTTCTGTACCTAAGCACTTCAGCCTAGTTACCACAGATCTGCCTACACTTCAATTTGTTTTTCATTTCATCATAGCTTAAATGGAGAAGAAGGGTAACATGCTAAATGTAAAGGAATATTGTCTTATATGCTCTAACCCTTCCCTTCTCCCTTGGATGCCAAGATCGGTGCAGTCTTCTCCTTTCCTACATCCGTACTTCTCTACTTGAGATTACTTCTCTCATTTAATTTTTAAGTGCTGCTAAAGTCATACTGTTAGTAATCATTTTAATGAATAACATAAGTGAGTGAGCAGTTAAATCAATGTATCGGAGATGAAATCTTAATTAAAATGGTATTTAGCTATGGGAAGTGAGAGTTTTATAATTTATTTTCTATTAAGATGTTGACTGTTTCACTGAATGCAATTATTTTGTGGTTTTAATCACAATATGAAAGCTGCACTGAAGTTACGTTTCTGCATCTTTCTGTTCTCCTCCGATGGATATCCACCATCCTCATATTTAAAGGCCCATTTTAAAAGGCCAGGGCCAAAATGTTTGCATTCATTTTCTTTGTCCTTGAGATGTTTTTTACATCTATTGCAACAGAAGGCTATTGTGCTCTGTAGGATACCTTTCTTGAATTGTATTAAAGAGTTAACATTCAGGTAGGATTAAGCATGATTATGCATATTTAAAACTACTTTTTCTGAGTTGCCCTAAGAAGAATGGAACTGTTTTCATTTGAGCTGGAGGTTTAAAATACTGTGCATGTGACTGTGCACTTACATTTGTGCTTACTCAAATGCAAGCACATAAATCGCATGTGCATACTTTTTGAAGATGTCGCTGATCATTGCAGGGGAGTTGGACTAGATGATCTTTAAAGGTCCCTTCCAACCCAAACTATTCTATGATTCTGTGAATCTAGGGGACGAGATACACACAGGAAATTGCCTTGTGCATCCACAGTTAAGGTCTCCATATGTAACTTCACCAAAAAAGTGTTATGTAAATTTGAATCTATCCTTTTGAAGACATGGCTGCAACGGTCCTTGAGCTCTTGCTATTGTTTATGCCTTTTTTTGGTGGAAGACAGAACACCATAATAATTTTCTCTTCCCTCTCCATGCACTGGATGACTTTGCTCTCAGCAGGATAAATGCTCCTTACAGAACTATGTGAGTAAGGAGCATGAACTTCCCTCAAGCACAGTAAATGAAGATGGGCCACCCATGAGAGCTAGATTTTCAAAGCTCTTTATGCACTCAAAGTGATACGCAGGCACACAAACCTGCCATCAAGTTTCACATGTTCCTGTCAGGAAAGTAGTTATGTCCAAGAGAAATACAGCAGATGTGTGATGTCAACTACGGAAAATTACACGTGAGTGTTTTTAGGTTCCTCTGTGGTCTTGAACAATTAAATTTTGATGAATCAAAATGCTTTTCAATACTAGACGTGAAGGCTCCCAGGTGAAAAATATAGTGATATTAGCTAGTTTGGGGTTTTTTTTTCCTCCTCCTTCTATTTGGACTTCAGCTTTAAGCATGAAAATCCTTTCTCACGTCATTTTAGATGCATTACAGATTGTAGGTACCTTGAAGTTGAATAGGTGGCTTCCAGACTGGAAATCACAAGCTTGTGCTAAGTGCCTTTGCTCCTTTTACAGTGCCTGAGGGTTAGGTGTATTTGTATGGAATCCAAATCAATTCTTACAACTTTTTGTAAGAAGTTAGGATAAGGGCTGATCTACCCCGGCTATGTTTTAGAGGACTTCTACATTGCATTTGATTATCCTGTTACCTTGCACTCCTCAAACCTGGAGGGTAGAGAAAGATTTCAGATGAGCTTGGGCAGAATTTAGATGCTGAGCTGCTCAAACTAGTGCTCTTCTGGGTGTTTGTATGGGTGCTGCTCTACAGTCCTGGAGAAATTTCACAGTTAAATATAAATGCTTTCCCTGGATCTTTCACTATTAGGTAGCAGCAGAGCTGAGAGTTGAGATGTGATTTTACAGTTAGGTACTTAAAATCTTTACCAAATTCAACCCTTGAATTATTTTTCTTTTTGTGTTTGCCAACATACTATCACTTCCCATTTTGTAATTAATTTTCTATACTCTGATGAGTTAATCAGTATTCTCTATTTTTTTTCTATAGACTTAACCAAACTGAAGCTTTCATCTGTAAATTTTTCTATTTCTTGTTTTTAAAACCATTACTTCAGTGAGGAATCGGTTAAACAAAATAATCTCAAGAGCAGATTCATAAGAACTCACGATTCATCTTTTTAACGTGGGAAGTTAACCACTCTGCCGGTAGTCTCAAGCAGTTTCTGAAAGATGGCATTACTGTCCTACTCACCCCATAACTATGCAGCTCCTTTAACAAATAACTGATAGACTTGAAAAAGTTTTGAAAGACAGTGAATTATGTAGCCCTGTTCTTCCATTGACGGACTCATTAAAGATGATTGAAGAAGTTAGAGACAGTGGTTTTCCTTTGCAGAAGGCATTCTGGTTTGTGCCTCTTTAATAGCGATTTGAATCCTACAGTTTTGCTTGTACATTAACATTTTTCAATTTGCTGTTTCTGAAGTGATGCCTAGCAGGTCTGAAATGCCACTATTGACCCGTTTCTTCACCTCTGTGCTTTTTTTTAAAGACAGCTCTCCTACTCTTAGCAGGAGAAGATGATTTTAACTGAGAATTTAAATATTGTTGTTAGGTCAGCTCCTCCCGTACCAAGTGGCTGATGAATATCAGCAGGCCTTAGTAGCTACTGTCCTTTAGTTTATTATCCTGCATCAGCATCTCCTTCTTCTGACACTCATCTAGGTAATTTCCCCAGCTTTTCTTCAATATGCTCTTTTCCATTTTGCAGTTTTCCTTTATTGCTTCTTTTGTTCCTTAGGAATACAGACAATCTGGGATGATTTCTTTTCCCTCAAGTTTTCTTCTGGTAGTTAAAGAATTTTTATTATTTTTGTTTCCTGTTTGCTTTTCAAAATTTTTATACCTATTTTTCGTCTAGTATTTTACTTGCTCATGGAATAATTTCTTCTCTAGTTTTGAGAGGGATGGATTTCTATTGTTTACATTAAAGTACAAGGAAAATTCAGATTTGGGACTATCTGAAACCAGCTTGTCCTGATATCATCCTTAGTCTTGTGTCATTCGAGAAATCTCATTGGTGCTGATTTTATTTTAAATTATTTTTAATTGCACTTTTATGTGCCTTAGCATTCTAAACGCAGAAATCAAATGAAAAATTTTATTTTCTCACTATTCATGCTACATGCTATTTTAGCTGTAATCCTCCACCTCTTTCAGTGCTAGCAAGCTGCTGGACCTACATAGGGGTGCAATTAAGTGTTTTTAAACAGATGCTCCAAACTGCTTACACAGAAAGAAGATGTCTTGTAATCCTGTAAGTACCCTTAAACTTCTTATGTCAAACTTTCTCAGTAGTCACATTAATTACATAATATATTTCAGTGATAGGATGAAATTTTACAGACTAGTAAAGACTTTTAATGGCTCCATAAACATCAGAATGCAAAGGCATAAGAAGAGTTCATTGCATATTTTGCAAAATGCAGTCAATTTGACAGATCAATCCATAATAAACCTTAGGACCACGGCTATTTTCAGGGCAAAATGACTTCCCGGAGAGAAAGAGACTTGGGGACGGGCTGTGCTTATTTTCTTGCTCAGAGGGACAGCAATCCTGCTCTTTGGAGCCAGTGCCACCAGCTGCAGCAGGGGAGCTGCTTCTGCACTTACTCTGTAATAAAGGCATATTCTCTCCTCTGAGCTCATGCCTCTGCCATCATGCTAGGACGCTGCCTGCTGTGTTAATCCACCAATAAAGAGACCCCAGGTCATACAATAATATGTGCCTTTACCTTCTGCCAGTACCCCCAGGACTGGCTATTAATTTTCAAGGCGTTGAATTTTCACTTAATGTACCGCAGCTCTCTGAAGTGTGGAGAGTTTCTTTAACTGTTAAAGCAGCTGTAAGCTGTATATATAAAATAATAAGCAGGCAATGACATGTAAAGAAGCAGAAGAACCCAAAACAAAACACTGCCTTTCATCGGAATAACCACTGAATGAGGGAGTATTTACATTTCTGTGCAGTTACATCTTGACTCAAAGGATGATGATGATGACTATAAAACGGTTTGCTCCTTACGCCAAGAATCACACAGCGCAGGTTACTCCAGGAGTGCCCCATAGAGAGCTGCAAGCAGGGACATCTCCGGGGCCAGGGAACTGGGTTGGGGAGAGATTCAGGGGCCATCCGACCGTGAAGCCGTGCAAAGAAATACGCTTTATTTAAGCGCTAGTCCCGCCGGGACGTAACCGCCTGTCCGCACCGCGGGGGGAGAAGACTGCAAGCGCGGAACCTCCGGCGCGTCTCCGCCACCGCGGTTGCTTTTCCTGCCTCGGGTTTGGTTTTGGTGGGGGGTTTAGGGTGTGGGGTTTTTTTGGCTGCTTTCCCCCGTAGGTCTCCCGAGAGAGGCAGGAGGAGGCAGCAGCAGAGGGGAGACAAGGGGGGGGTGGGGGTGGGGGGGGAGGAATAAAAGCGTTTAGCATATTGTAGCAAGCCCCGGCTCATTTTACAGCGCAGCACCGCGGATCGTCCGCTTTCCTCCCCCTTCCCCCCCGGGGGCGCTCCGCGGCCGCGCAGAGCTGCCTGCAGCCTCCGAGCTTGCGCGACTCCCGTTTCTTGGGTGCGCGAAATTCCCGCGGTTGCACTTGCGCGCCAAGCATGCCGCCTGCCTCCAGCACGGCTTTGGGGACCGCGGTTGGAAGGGTGGGTCCCTTCGCCTGGGGACGGGCGAGGCGCTGGAGGATACCCCCTTCCCCGCGGCTGGTGCCGCCCTCCCCAAAATCGCGGTCGTGCCGGACGCGGGGCCGCGCAGTCCCCGCGGGTGTCCGCGCTCATCCCCCGGCGCTTCTCCTCCCGGCTGCGGGTCTCCGCTTGGCAGGGCCGAGGGGCTGCTTCTCGGATCGCAAGCCGCCCTCTGAGTAGCTTTAAAAATAAAAAGATTTAAATATATATATGTAGCTTTAAATATATATTTAACATTTTATATATTATGTATATTTATATATATATAAGATCTATTTTATTTCCCTCTTTGGAGAAAATAGTAAATCAATGCCACCCTTTCTCCCAAGCATGTTTTCCTTCTAGTAAAGGAGGCTCCACCTCTACTAGGGATTGATTCGCCCAGCAGTTTTTAGGATAATTTATGGAGCAACCTGATGAGCCTATTGGGCGAGTTGCTCGGTCCTTGTAGAGTGGGTTCCTACCTGTTTGGGTGTTTTATTTTATTTTTTTTTTTTCCCCTTCCCTTCCCCTCCCCTCCCCTCCCTCTGCCTGCCGTGTGCCGGGGGGGGGGACGGTGGGATTGTCAGGGTCGCTATTCCCCAGCCTCTCCGGAGAAAACTCGGGGAAGGGAGAGCGCCTTCACGCTCATGGATGCGTGGGGGGGGCCCGCGCCCCGCTGGAGCCGCCGCCGCGGGGCCCGGCTACTGCTGCTGCTGCTGACCGTGCGGCTGGGGAGCGGGTGAGTACGGCGGGGACCCCCGCACCGGCCCCGGCCGCCCGCACCCTCCCGCCGGGTCTCGGCTACCTGCGCATCGCGCCCCGAGCTGAGCTCGGGGGGCGCCGGACGGGCTTGAGGAGGGGGAAGCGGGGAGGGGGAAGGGGGAAGCGGGAAGGGGACGTGCTACGCGCCGCGAAACTTAAACAAATTTAAAGGTTCCAGTGCTCCGACGGCGGCTCCCGCGGGCGGCTGCGGGTGAAGCCGGCACCGGCAAAGTAAAACTTCAGCCGCATCCCACTTGTTCGCTGAGCGAGTTGGTGAGTCCGGGCTCAGCTCGGTGCTGGGAAAAACGCGTCGTCCCCGTCCCCACCCCCCACCCCCGCTCCCGCAGGGGGGCGGCGGGGCCGGACCGGGCCGGGGGGCAGCCCGGGGCAGCCGGCTGGCGGGGGAGCCTGCGCCCCGAGGAGGGGCGGCGGTGCGGGCTGCCGCCCGCCGCAACCAGCTCCCCGCAGCGCCGGCACCTCCCCGCCGCGGTGCCTGCCCGTCCCCGCTCGCTCGCCAGTTGCTGCTGGGAGAGGAGGCTGGAGTTTCGCTGGCGGGCGGCTGCGGCGCTGATGGCCGCTTTGGAAGAGCCTGGTCCAGCAGTTGGTGGTAACGTGGGGGCACTGCTCGGCGTGCTGGTACTTTTTCTCCGTGCTGCCCGCGCGGTGGGGCATCCTGCACGGCACCGGCTGGTGCCTCTGCAGCCCTCGGGAGTGGGATTGGGCCCACGCGTGGGATGGTGCCGGGCAGCTGCTCAAGTCCCAGAAGTTGGAAACGTGCATTGTAAGGGAGAGTTACAAAATTGGTCTGAAGGGCTCTGAAGAAACAACAGTTTGGTACTGCTGTGTAAATGTGTTACCAGTACCCATAACAACTTAACGAAAAGCAATCTGATCCTTCAACTCCATTAATAATTCAGAGCTAATGTCAACCATTCCACAGGTTATACTCTTATAAAAATCACAAAGCAGTACTGAAAGGGTATTTGACTGTTGCCCAGTGTGTCTTGCTTTTTAATGATAGACCAAATTATCATTCTAACAGGATATACCAAATGTGTAGTATAAAGGCTGGCAAAAAAAAAAAAAAAGAAAAAAAAATCTATTGAACATTTTTTAAAGTCTGTCAGACTCTAGACCCCTTCCCCATACTGAATGATGGATTTATCAACCTGTGCGAAGTGTGTTGATCTCAGCTCATCTCTCATCTTCAGAAGGCTGCTGTGTTATCCTAGTCAGAAACATCACTGGTTATACTTTTCTTAATCTGTGTCTTTTAAAACCGTGGTGTATTATGGAAATATTTTTCAAAAGCATTGATGGAAATTGTACCAGTGCAGCTGTGCATCTTCAGAATGTTTCTTAATGAACATATTGTACCTCAGGTATGAAAGAAATTATCAAGTGGTTTGAGACAAAAGAATACGCAAGCTAATTTATCAGTTCAAAGACTTAGTTACAAAGGAGGAGGACTAGCTAAAAAAAAAATTGTAATTTTTTTTTGTTTGTCAAAGTGTGGTTGTGATTACAGGACTAGGTGTAGATTGTTAAGTATACATCTCATTAACAGTAGCATTTATAAATAAGTTGATAAGAAGTCATCAGTGAGAAAAAGAGGTAACTTACATGCATTATTTTATTTTGTGTTCCAAAACATCTCAGATAAAATGGAACCTTTGGTATAAATATCCATGTATCTGAATCAACTATTTTCAGTCTTGCCTTTCATTCAGAGGCTACATGGGAAAATGGTGGTTGAGAGATTTTTCTTTTTTCCTTTTTTTTGTTTTTAAGTGACCACAAATGGACATGTTTTTCAGATCCTAATTCTCTGATATGTAGTGCATTACAACTCAGGAGTGTTTGCAGAGAGCTCAGGAGCTCTAGTGCCCTTTAGCAGCCTGCCACAAAGCAGGATGGAGATACTATTTTTCTGCTTCTTTGGATGCTTTTCTGTAGTTTCAGCCCAAGCTTTTTCTTGAAGTTCAAAGTAAAACACAGAAGTAATGCTTTTCTTGAGAACAGACCAGGTTGCACCAATTCTAGCTGTTTTTCTGAAAACATCTTGCAGGAGCCAACCCACCTTTTCAACACATACTTTTAAGAGGTTGCAAATTGCATCACTTCTAGTATGCATTTATACACAAAGTACTTTGTGCTGAGTGTGAGTAAATTTACTTCAGATGCAACAAATGGAGCTAAAGCCTAAGCTAGGACTTTGGAAGTTGAGTCCAACCAAGAGTTTACACTTTCAATATACTGCCCCAAAAGCTGTAGCGTGACATTAGACTGAACTTCCTTCACCGAAGGGATTCATTGCAGTTGAACTCTGTCCCATAAAGCAGTTGTTTTCCCCCAGTTCTGCACATGCAGCACAAACAGACCAGAATGGCCAATACACTTGATGTAACTTCATGAGTCAGTATGTTGAAGGACTATTTTTGTCAATAGCTGACATCTCTTCTGTAGCAGAAATTGGGCTTTGAGCCTTTCTATAAGGTATGCGCAGGAAAAGAGTAGTTACCCAACAGTCACTGCAGTCCTAAATGTTCGGCAAACCCATTATTCTTGTTGAATTCAGATAAATAGATAATTCATAGGGAGAGTATAAGAGCTGACAATATAATTAAAATTATTTCCATAGTTCTAACCATACAGGTGCAGCATAACTGTAACATTTCTTCTAGTTTATACTGCTTTAAATGGTATGTGCTGGTCAGCATCCCTAACAGTATATGGTAAGCTTAACTGAATTTTGGCCATATCTTCCCTTTAGTTTTGTAACCTGATGTCCTAAAAAGCAATTATAAATGCTCCATTGTGATGTAACTGTCAGCAGGTGCGAATGTCAACTAATATTTTATTTTCCATTTCAAAGTATCTTTTAGGAAAATACTTATGTAATATGGCCTATGTTTTCTTCTCATATAAATTCCTGGATCAGAGTTAAGCCTGTCAGAACAACATGGGTTTCTTAATGCTTGATAATAGTGATTTACTGTTTCATTTGAACATATGTGATGTTTATTCATTATTATCCTCACTCTTATATACTTTGTTCATGATGTGACAGTGAAGAACTTGTTATTTAGCAGTCCCAGTGGTTTCAAATACAATTTATTTATTAAAAGTTTATTAATATTTTCTTTTGTTAGTATAAAGTTTAACGAGACATAAATATTGAGAAATACTTATATTCTTTGCACATAATTTTCTTACAATGGATTTAAAGGAAACCTTCAAACCATGGCAATCCATTACAAAAAAGGCTCTCATAACAAATTGAACTACATTTTCAATTACTTTTAACTTTCTGTTTGTTAAATATGCCTGATGTTAAATAAGAGCACCCTTGCTACCGATTCAAGCCTTTCTGAGCCAGATACAAAAGGTTACAGGTGAGCACTTGTTGACTGTGGTCAACTTTTTTCTGCATACATAAGTCTGGCCACAGAGTAAATTACAAGGGGGTTGGGGGATCTGTGGTTTTTCTTTGAAGCTGTAGACGAACTGTAATAATCTGGGTCAAATACAGCACCTAGTTTCTATGGCCAGTAGGTAGGACTACTTAAATGGACTTGGCATATGCACTGTTTGGAAGTGAGTTGCCTTGGTTTGTGCTGTCATATATATACACTAAAAAAGTCATGTATGTTGAACTCACAGAAGAACAAAGGTGAGCATCTCCCAAGATGGACAAAGAGCCACTTTTGTAGTACCATTCATGAGAGAAGAGTAGTAGGGCTTTTTGAATTACCTGCATAGCCCTTTCTTGCATTGCACACTAAATTGAGCATGTAGTTAGGTAAAATAACAATATCATAACTCGTTAGGTAAAAAGCAGCAGAGAGAAGTGATAATTACAAATGACAGTATGTAGCACGCTGACAGGAACCTTTCAGAGAGTGGTGGATGACAGTGACACTAACTTTTATTTCTTAACAATTTCTCTGAATGGTAATAATTTGTAAGGAGTAATTCAGATGCAATTGAATTAACCTGGAGACAACACGGAAGTCCTGATTTTGCATTTTTACACATGCAAACAATTTTAATAAGGCTGAAAATAGCGTGGTGAGTTCAGTGGCCTACCAGCCTATGTAAAAACTTGATTCTACATATCTAAACTTAAAATGGTAAATCATGCAACAACACTGAACTAATAGAGGTAACTGGAGAGATTAGAAAGGTCATCAGGAGTTGACCAGAACAGAACTTGCTTCAAAGAAGAGGGAAATCTCAGTGATATGGCAAAGATGGAAAGAAGTAGTTTCTGCCTCTGCTTCTGCAGGGCAACCTCAGGGTGCAGACCCATGGCTGCAGCTGCTCTTCAGGAATGGAGTGTGGTCTGCAGCCATCTGCTCTTCAACAGGGAAACCAGTCATCAAAGCTCTTCCCTGCCCTGCGTGCCTCTGCCAGGTTTTGCCTTGACAAGAACTCAGAGCACCTCAAATGAATCCTGAAAATTCTTAAAGGAATCAACATTTTGGTGAGAAAACATCCTGCTGTCTTTCTCTTTCCAGCCTAGTCTTTCATGATACGTTGTAGATTATTTGCTCAGAGAAACCTCCTCACCGCTCGGAGGTGAGAAGCTGCAGTGCGGTTATATGCCTAGCGGTTGTTGCAGGATGAATGATCTAGTCCAAAATGAAAATTTTATACAAATCTGTTGTAATCGGCGACACTCTATGCAGAGTGGAAATTTAAATTGAATTGGATTTACCCATGCTACAGTCATACTAACTACTGTTAGAAGTATTTCCCCAGTATATGTAGTTTAAGAGGCAACTTGATAGCAGCTTACATTTTCCTCTCAGGTAAGTAAACTGAGCTACTTATATTTCTTTAGAAAATGTTGAATCATTTGTTTAACCATTTTGTAAACCCTTTCCATTTTTTCTTTGAAGAATAGACCTCAAAAATTGGTAGATTATATAAATATTAGCCTTGTTAATGGCAGATACACACAGAATATTACTTCCCTACTACTACTTCATACTGCTGAGATACTCTATCCCAGGATTAGCTCCAGTACTGCTCTGGTGTACCTCATGTTCTTTTTGCTTTCTGCCTTGATCCTCAAACACTTTTCTGCGTCACTGCATTTATCTCTGGTAAGGTGTGAATGGCTAATTCTGTGTTTCTAAATTTATATGCAGTTATTTTTCTTATTTTCAGGAAGACAGACATAGTGAATAGGAAAGATCTGAGGTAACATGAGATACGTCCCCTTTGGATTAAATTATTTGAGGTCTTAAATAGATTGTTAGTCTTTTCATTTAATATGGTTTTCTTCTTATTTAAGGCAGTGTACCATGAGGATTTAAGTCTTATTATTATTAAGTCTTATTATTATTAATAGAATATTATGGTCCAATTTGTCTTTCAGAATAAAGTTCAGCTGATTGGAATTTATATTAGGAAAAAGTTATAGTATTAAGTATTAATTTAGGTGGCTAACTGTCACTATAAATCATGACAAATTTCTTTTCTTCATTGTCCAATGCCATGTTTACATGACAGAATAAATTATGTAGATGTTTTTAAAAATAAAGTACCCTCAGTGTTTTCCCTGGGGGAGAAAGGTACTTGATCTCACCAGCATACAGCCATCGAATACGTACTGGATTGTATCAGACCTGCTGTAGGTGAGCTATGGACTTGTGCCTTAGGTTCTTGCTTTGTCAGTGAGGGCCATCCAGCTGATGGCCTGCAGGTTGCATCCAGCAGGGGACAACTCTGACAGCCATAAATTTTAGTCACCATCTGACAAGAGGTGGAATACTCCTGTTGTAAAAGATATGTGTTATATTTAATACACAATAAATTATGGTGGAGAAGACATAATTTTGCTTGCAGAGAGAGAGAGACAGCAAGCTTTTTATTACATGGTTTAGGTATTTACATTAGGCCTTAAGCAGTATATTCACCTCTTTGTACAATTATTCATTAACTTTATTGACCTTTGGATTAGTCCATAATTGCCTAATGACAGTTACACTAAAATTTCAGTAGAACCCATTCACCCTATTTCTCTTGGGGACATATTGTCATTGCCGAGTTATTGTAGTTGTATGGCTTTTTCTATGATTTTAAGCCAGATTTGCCTATATGCCACAGTCGTGGTGCGCAGTTCAGTGCAAGTCTCTGCTTCTGTTGCTACTTCAGTCTATACATATTTCTTTGCCTCCTGTGGGAGGAGACTGATACCTGCTCACATGTGTACCACAACTTGGAATTATTTCAAATAAGATTGTTTTTGTGAAGTGCTGTAGTAGATTCCTAATTACCTGAAGATTTTGCAGGAAAATTGCAATGAATTGTGTTAGAACAAATATTCACATGAATATGATGAAATACCAGCAGCTTAAATGACTGAAAATACCTTATAAAGGAGAGCTCATTTTATATATTTCTTGAGATGCTGGTGACATTGTAAAGTAGAAATCTAACAAAGTTGACTTTGTGATTTGGTGAATGTTGTAGTGACTGTGGGATGACATTTAATTAGGGTAACTGCTTTTTATTGAGGTTATGGTTCTCAGTATCCATTTATATTAGGTTTGTTTTAAGTCTAGTTCCACTATGGAAAGTGTTTCTTGGATCAAGACACTTAACCCATCAACAATATATCAGTTCATTCTGAACTTGATGACAATTAACCTTTCATCAGTCAAGTGTAGATAGAGATCTGCAGTCTCTTGAATGGGGTGCTGACATGTGGCACATGGATTTATGTGTGTCTGTCTTTGTGTGATGATCCTAGTCTGAAACTCCCAGGAGATCTGATACTGCCGTGTTTAGTACGTTTCAGATATCCAGAGAGGTGATGCCTTTTCATCATCATGTCCTTCCTTAACAGTTTGGGGATATTTTGTCCTTTATTTAATACCATTTGTCCCTTTTCAGATATATCTACTTAGGCTCTATAATTTGCTGTCATTATCCTTTTATCTTCTGTTCTCTGAATGTTCATTTATTCCCTGCTGTTCGGTCTGGAATAACAGTGGAATATGGCTGTTTACATTTTAATTATTTGATTGCATGGTCTGGCCAAAACCACAAACAAGGTAAAACTTATCAACTGAGAAGATAAGACTTACCAATTTACATTTCTAGGTTTCATTCAAATCCATCTGAAATAAATCTCCCTAAGAATTTTAGTAGGTTTAGACTTCAGTTTCAGTCAAGACAGTACAGATTATCCTAAAGCCTACTGTATCTTCCTGATAAATTTTATTTTTTGTTGCATGCAATGGCTGGAAGGTTTTCCTCAGAAGACATTTTGTAGAGGAAGATGAATACGTATTTGTCTAAAAATTTTACAACAACAAAATGCTCTTGATCTCTAAGATCAAAATATAATTGGCATAAGGGCGCCTACTAATTTTTCAGCTAGCATTAGAAATGTTTGTACTAGAAAAAAGGAAGGACCTAATTACTAAAGATAATAGGTACTTTCAAGTACTTTCCTCGGCAAAGAACTGCTTTAAGATATTGTAGTAATGATTTTCTCAGAACAGAGGAAGAGGTGTACTTACACTGCGAATGTGGGTGTTACAATCGGTAAGTTACCCAGTTTTTGTAAGCCAAAACAAAACACACAACACATTCTACAAGTCTGTAATCAGAACGTGGAATAATTGATGTGAGGAAAGAGAAGTGAGAAGTGTGTCCTATTTCCTTGCTTGTCTGGGGCGGAAGAACTGCTCAGAACATCAGGAATAACGATGTTAGCATAGCCTTTCCTGAAGACAATTTATTTTTTTCCATGTTGAAAGATTGTTTTTACAAAGTTCATATGTTTGCGGGTGGGCTGCTGTTCAGAGGGAGCCAGAGAGGTTCAGGGAATGGGTTGCCAGGAACGTTATAAAATTAATCAAGGATGAGTGCTAAGTCCTGCACCTGGGTGGGAAGGCCCCTCAGCAGGACAGGCTGGGGACTAGCTGGCTGAGGAGCAGCTCTGCCAAAAAGGACCTGAAGTTTCTGGTGGACAGCATGGCACCTTGGCAGCAGAGAGGGCCAGCAGCCTCCTCATCTGTGTGACCAGGTGCACACTCAGGAGGCTGAGGGAAATGATCGTCTCCCTCTGCTCAGCACTTGTGAAACTGCATCTAGATACTGCATCCAGTTTTGGGTTTAAACTGGAGGGAGCTCAGCAGAGGGCTACCAAGCTGGTCAGGCAGAAGCACTTGCCCTGTGAGGAGGGGGCTGTTCAGCCTGGAGAAGAGATGGCTTCGGGGGGACCCAACAGCAGCCCCCAGCACTTATGGGGAGGTGATCAAGAAGACAGAGGTAGGCTCTTCGCAGTGGTGCATGGTAAGAGGATGAGGAACAATGGTGATGAACTGCAACAGGGGAAATCCCAACTAGGTATAAAGAAAAAAATTAACTGTGACGATAATTAAACAGTGGAACAAGTTGTCCAGTGAGGTTGTGGGATCTCCGTCCATGGAATTTTCAAAGATCCGACTGGACTAAGCTCTAAGCATCCTGGTCTGAATTCAGTATTGGCCCTCCTTTGAGTAGAAGTTGACTTCCCAAGATCCCTTCTAAATTGCATGATTCTGTGGAAAACGGCAGGAATCAGCTTGGGTATTTTTTTTCCTTTTTTTTTTTTTTTTTTAGTATGGTTTGCTATCTTACTTGTGCAAGGTTCTTGCTCTCTATTGTATAGCATAAAAGAGAGGGGTGCAGAAACAGGTAGTTGTCTCCATCAGGTCTACAAAACTGGGAAGAATATTTTTGTGACCACATATGGAGGTAAAGAGCTATTTTTACTAAAATGGTCAAAGTTCGATCACTATACTAATCAAGCTGAATATGTTTGAGTATCCAGCAGCTCTGAACTGGCACAGAGAATTACCTGTACTTGGATAGATAGATGTGAGGAACATTTTCAATTGATTTCTGGACTGCAACTTGATAGGAGTAGAGGCTGCAGTTATACTGGTCTGAGCATATCAATATTTGGATGAACTTTCAAGGAGAGAAGATTAACTCTGTATTATATGAGAAGACTGATGGATAAAGAATATCTGTGATGCTTTGAGTCAGATGATAATTTTTTTTGAGACCTTTAAAAGCCATTTGAATTAATAACAAATTTGACCAGTGTCATTTCAAATAGTATGTAGCATTATCTGAAAGTTGACTTGGAGGAGAGCAATTTGTGTGGATTGCAGAACAAAATTGTTCTTCTGGAACACGTCTTTAATAATACCTGTTGTTCTTAACGTTAAAAATTCACATTTCTATAAATGTTCTTTGCAGTCAGGTTGTGCCTTTATTAAGTATTCAGAGTTAAGTCTGGTTGCATTGTTCAGTAATTTCTATTCGGATTATTTTTTGTTATATTAGTATCACAGAGATGCTGAAGATCATTTTATAAGAAATGTGATAATGTTTTTAAATGAAGGTCTTGCTGGGACTAAAATTAATTGTACTGAAGTTATTGTGCGTGGGAGAAAATGTTTCATATCTTTCAGAGATGTACTTCAAAGCTGTAATGACTCAAAAGAGCTTGATCACCTGATGCTTGTGATATGTATTAAGATATCACAAGTTTGATAGTCTAAACACTCAAATATGTAGGCAACACTTTTCATTACAGGGAATGAACAGCAGAGGTACCAGCTTTTCTTCTGTTAGTGTTATGATTGTTCATTTTTTTTTTAAACAAAGCTTTACCTAGTTAATACTAAGTAAACTTCTTTATGTAGCTCATCCAAAAGAGTCTAATGTTTCTTTCTGTATAAGAATTTCTAATATTTTTTTCCACACTTTTCCCTGATAATTTTACTGCTGACTTAAGGTCCAGATTCATCCCTTCAGTAAAAACTCAGGAAGGAGAAGGAAAACAGAAAACAGGGCAGGAAATTATAAATAACCAGACAAATATGAGATTGGAGAAGGTGAAGAGCACAAGACAGTATGTATATCCAGAAGAATGAACCTAACAGTACGTGGAAATAAGATGTAGGGAATAAGTAAAACATACTTCAGTGGGAGAGAGAAATGCATTTTGACACACAAAAGAATATGCCAAAGTCTGGCAAGGCAGAAGGAGGGGGAAATAGATTGCTAAAAGCACCTGAGATGGAATGGGTGGGGGGAAGAGAAGAGATTTTTGTCAAGAGAGTGTCTAAACGAGTTTAGGAAGGATGAAGATAAAGGAATACAACTTCAGTGACTCTATATCCCACAGGATTAAGAAGAGCAAGCAATGCTTTCTGGAGACATATTTTCAGTAGCTGCATTTCTTTGCTTGCAGTTACACTTATTTTCCCAGAAATTTTCTGCAATGAATAAAGCATGTCAGTGAAGAAGCTGATGATGAAATGCAGAAGTTCTATTACAGTTCTGCAGAAATGTAATAGAACTGATGAGTATAAAGTCAGCCATCAAGTTTGGAAGATAAATCTTGAGAGATATTTAAACCATTCACTACTGACAGCTAGCAGTGGAAGTAAGCTTTCAAGAAAATCTTTTGAATAAAAACGTAATTGTGTCCTATTCTAGCAGTCGTAACTATGTGGTCTTGCTGTTATTGCTGCTACTGAAAAGAAGTAATATTTGTATATGTGCAGGAGTCCCAATCCTTTTTCAGCTTCTGAAGGATACTACAAGTCTGTCTGAGGCCTTTGCTTTCTTTTCGGAAGATCCAAGTAAATAGGTAATTATGTATATTAAATTGCTGACATAAGAGTAATTACTCATTCCTACCATGTTGAAGTTGCATTTTGCTCTCTCTATAAGGAAGTTTCTTCTGTCTCAGGCACTGCTTAAACTTATCATCCTTCCTGAGTTCAGATTTTCATCTATACCTGGTCCTAAGCCTTAGTCATTCACGTGACACATGCCTAACTACTTGCTTTTTTTAGCTTCTGAATTAGAATCATCACCAGCCTCTGTAAAAATGTCTGACTCTGGATGTAGGGGTGTCAGTGACCATGTTTTGTTTTTCAGCAATGCTTTATGTCTTTTTTCATGTGTGGAATTTGGCTAGGTCAGATGACCTCTGAACTCTCGTTGATGGGGCCATGGAATATACTTCTTTACCACGTACAAGCATAACATGTTTGGTGTTCTGGAGTACGGTAGTGTCTGGTTAGATGTCTGATCAGTTGGAAATGTTGCCTGGAAACCTTGTCTGTCTTGACTGACTTCTTATGAAGCATTGTCTGGTTAAATGCAGTATTTTGACAAACCTCTGAAGCTGTATTATTGCTAACAAAGTAATATCTCCCATGTTTACAATTTGGGAAACATTACCATTTCGTCTTAAAGTTGAGAGAAATAGTATTTTTTTTTAAGTACTGGAAAACAAAGATTAAATTGTATTATACTTAGACAAAGGACATAAATATAATACACTGGGAAGCACAGCCAGTGAATAACAGCTGTCTTAAGGCATGTTTCATGATTTAGAGAAGTGTCACTGTGCCTTACCCCTGCATCGGTGAAAGTCCCGAAGCAACTGCTTTTGGCTGCTATTGGAGAAGATCCTCAGCTAAATGACCTAACACAACTAGTCTTATTGTTTTCATTCGCATATGTAAGGAAAAAAGGAAAATGGTGTGTTCCTTTTAGCTCTTTCAGCATAGAAATTATCTGAACACTGACTTTCCTTCTTATTTATTTATTAAATGATCATCAGAGTATTTCTTGTACGGAAGGAGCACTTTATCTCCAAATAGACAAAGCCACTGTGCAGGGTTGTTTAAACCTCACGGCCACTGAGGGGTTGAGTTACTTGTGCACAGGCATGAAGTGTTGGTGGAGATAACTAAGGTTCCCTGCCCAGTCTCTACTGCTTCTTCAGAAGTCTACGGGTTCCCCATAAATCAACCCTCCTTGGAGGACTGGTACCCTTGGGTGTGTTGGGTGGGAATAGGAGCCTGGGAATGGACAACTAAATTGATCCTTAGCTGTGTTTAAATACTCCCACCTATGCTATATATGTACTTCTACGTGTAATACTTTGATATGCATGATGCAAATAGCAGTAGGAGCACTCTCACTATATCCATTTTTTTCCAGTTCATTACATAACCTGACAGATGTTAATTGCAACTTAAAGCTCATCTGATTAGTTTTTCTTATATTTAAAGGAGAACAAAGACCTATGATATTAATGTCTGAAGATGAGCATGTTGCCTGATGTTGAAAAGACTTATTTAGTCATTAGTCACTTGTGCTCAGGGATTTATTAGTCATGGTAATGTCTCCAATTAGTTGAAGGACAGAGAGCATAATTAGGGCACTTTTTGCCTAATTACTGTTAACTGTATACATGCAGTTTACAGTTGAGTTTATGAGGCTAGCTGAAGTGTTATAACAACAAGCGTCTTAAGAAGTGAGGTCTCTTTCTTATTTATAAAATCATTAAAATCAGGATTAACACCTGCAGTAATAGATGTAAAATAGTGTTGTGCCATGGAACAGAAATGTTTTAATATTTGATGTCATATTTTTGTTCTAAATAGTCGTCTCTCCAGACGTTCTGAAAAAGACCTACTGAGTGAACTTTGTTGGAAAAAAAAATATTTTACAGTAAATGGAGAGAGGATCAAGTATTATGTTCTGTGTATAGTGAAATAACCTTTAGATGAACTTGGAAAGGAAAAGAATTCCTCTTTAATTAAGTTTGCCTTTCTTCCTGGGGTTGTGAGAGAGAGGGGAAAGTGCTACTGTTAAAGTGAGGGTGGAGTTAATTGACATTAATCTTAATGGGTTTGTTAGATTTATTTTAACTGCAAAGAAGTAAAAAGGTGCTCAGCCCATGTTAACTGTTGCTAAATATTTGAACGACATACCTGAATTTAACTTTTTATTTTATGGTTTGGAATGAAGTTTGCTGTCTTCTGTCTTTCCTTTTACCCCATTCCAAACCCTGGAGAAAAAGCTAGACTTTGCAACATGAGACACACAGAAACTTGGGTAAAAGGTCAGTTTTGAACCATCTTGTTTTCCAAAGTGAATGTTTCTTTAAAGAACATGGTCTAGCAACCTTGGTTAGATCTTGATAACACCATCTCAACTGATCCTGTTGACTGTATAAATCTGAAGGGATTTCTACCTTTGAACCAGAGTAGTTCAAATCTATTTAGTATGACAAAGATTAGGAATTCAGATTCCTAGAAATGAAGATGTACACAGTGTCTGTCCTGTTGCCTTCGTGTGTCTAGGTGCTCTTTTGGAGGAGCTTTATGCAGCTCCCCCAAAATCATCTGGAATGAGAATTCAAGTTGGCGGGTGTTGTGTTCTCTACTTCACTGGAGGGCACACAGTAGACTTTCTGTATATTCTGGTCAGTTCCTTTTTCCAGCCAGCATCATTCCTTTCTTATCTCAGTCCTGTGGCTGCACGTCAGTGGCTGCGGCTTAGGAATCAGAAGTGTAGAGCTGGGTGCCATCAGCACTGCAGAGACATTATAGTCTTTATTGCATGCTTAGTGGTCTTGGGCACATTTTAAAGAAGAGTTAAAAAGATCGTATTCTGGTAGCGAGGTGGGTTAATCATAGTCAATCGTCTCTGAAAAGGCCAGTAAAATAGGAATAGAGAGAGTAAGAATAGCTCCTTTCACGGTGTAGAACAGTGATAGTCCGCTTCCTCCACATCTGGTTATATGAATTTCTCATTTGCGTTGGTTCCTTTTTGCTGGTTTAGCTAATGGATTAGTAAAACGCAAGCTCTTGTTAACCTAGTGTACTGGTATGGAAGTCTAGTGTATTTCTTTTCTAGCCGTTGGCTCTTTTTTCAGTGTATGATATTTTCTAGATAAAAACAGATAGTTCCGTGTAAATAGCAGGAAATGCTCATTTTAAGCCAAGATTCGTCAGACACTAAGTAAAGAAATGTTGCCTATAATAAAAGTGCCTCCTTAAATGGATTTACTTAGGAGTGGCTGGAAAAGCTGTCAGATGTTGGGGATGGAATTTTTCCCTCTCCCCCTGGAATTGCATTATTAATAGCTTTCTGTGAGCTATCAGTGTCCTCATCTGTATACCTATTTGTAGTTTTAAAATTGGAGGAGGACTAGAGGTCCTCCAATCAAGCAAGACAGAAAGTGAAAATCTGAAATATATTTGTATTTGTATTTTTTTCCTTGTTAATTTCAAGTTTATTTAAATATAGTAAATAGCAGAAAAGAGAGAAGTGGAGAGCAGGTTGCTCAGAGAGATTGTGCAGTTTTCGTCCTTGGAGGTCTGCAAGACCCAACCTGATCAAGCCCTGAGCAACCTGCTGTGACCTCAGAGCTGGCCCTGCTTTGAGCAGGAGGCTGGACTAGAGACCTCCCATGATCCTTTCCCACCTGAGTTGTCCTGTGAATCTATAAATAAAATTAACTCTTCAAAATGTCAAGATATTCGAGTGACTGTGAGTGGAGGTAGCATGGTTGTAACTCCTCTTGGGTTTAGGAGGCAATGGCATGACCTCTTGTACTTTTCATTTTGGCTAAATCTATGCTGTTCTTAATAGCGATGTGGAAAGAACATTAAAGCAGGACAAAATTGTGTCATCATCCCTTCAAATTCTCTGCAAATAATTGGGCTGATCCTGAGAGTCAGGTGCCCTGGGTCTGTACAGAGCTCTGGTAGTTTCACTGTACTTTCTGCTGTTTGTGGGATGGAAGACAAAAAGAGGAAGAAGAAGAGGTCAGTTTTGTAGTGAGCATGTCTCTTACCTTAGAGTATATTATACATATATAAGCATATATATGCTTATAAATTAAGTTTTACTCCTCATCATCTTAATGCCCCTGGGAAAAGACTGGGATTGCCTCTGCACTCTTAGCAACCGTAAGCTAATTTATATAGTAATTAGATGACATAAAGTGCAAGCAAACCAAAAATATATATAAAAAAAAAAGCTGTGTGGTAATGAAACATGAAAGAGATGGCAATAGGTAGCTTTGAGGGAAAAAGAGTGTACATTTACAAAACTTAGCTTCCTACTTCTTTTAGTGCTCCCATTAGTGGGATCCTGCTAATGGGAAATGTTAAATATTTAATATCTGACATTTCTATAATGTCTATGTAGTGCAGTAAAGATTAAGTATTTTACGGTGCATTTCAATTTAAAAGAATGAAAGTGCTTTTCAGACTGTTACAAGGGAAGCTGTCAGTGAACCTTGTATTTAGATTGCATATTACTTTCAGCTATAATAGACTCTTGCGACTGCTTTGCAGCAACATAGGTATGAAAGTCCCGATATCCGAGCAGTGCCTTTTGTTCATCCTCTGGGAACCTACTGAGCAGTGGTAAGCTCCCTGTTGCACTTCTCAAATTAAGCAGCCATGCCAAAACCACCGAGCAGTTTCCACAGCCACGATAGTCTTGATTTTCAGTGAGACTTGCTAGCGTTATCTGAGAGGTGATGCAAGGTCTTATGAATACAGACTGTTTTGGTGCATTCCCACAAAGGAGTGCAATAAAAGCCAGGCGTGCCTACTCCATCTCTGTCGTTTCGTGACTTTTTCTGTCCTTTCCCCCTGAAGGTATAGTGTTGTCTCCACATGGAACATGCTGGTCGTCTTCATTCCTGCAGGAAATTTACTGAAAAATTCCACCCTTAGTTTTGAGGGCAGCCTATGTCTGTGTAATTTAGAAGCCCTTAAATCCCTTTCTAATAATATAGCAGTAATGTTTTTAGTTTTGTTGTACAATACAAATTGGTACAAGGACAGTAATTTAATTCCTTTCTTTTACTGGAATATCTGTCCTTATGTTAACATTGGAACTGATTTATATGGATTCCATACGTTCTGTAATAATTGCTAGCCAGTGTCCATTTGTGAAGATATGTTGTGTGACTGTCAGAGTTACTGCTATCAGTCTGATGCACTTTACTTGACTTGAAGCCCATAGCAGTTCCCTGAAATAAGCTGGATGAGTAATATAGATTGCAAACTTTAGCACTGGAGGGGTACTTAAGTCCACACTCATTTGATTCAAATGGAAAGAAAACTATTTCCAGGCATTCTTTGACCTTTCGGAGATATCTGAGTGAATCTGCAGATGCAGCAAAGGTACTGCGATTTTTTTCTAATGACTTAGTGATTAACTATGTATTACTGCTTATCTAATTAAAAGATAGGCAATAAATGAATGTGTGTTTTCCTTGTACATTTGTTTCATCTTGATAAAATAGGTAGCTAACAAATGATCTTTTTAACTGAAAGGAATGGTACAGCATTTTAACTATATCATGTATACATGCAGATACATAATTGACACATGAATGCAGCTTCTGTGAATGTTTAGTCATAGCACATGGATGTAATGTTTATTTGCTTTCTTAAAATTTGAATGGAGTTGAATAAGTATACAAGTCTTATTTTTTTATATTACAGCTAGAACAGAGGCTACTAGGAAGGAGATTCTGTTAATGTTCTTGACACCAAGATGTATCCATTACCATGATTAAGCATCTCTCAGAAATATTAGTACAATGATTTGAAAATGAAATACATGTAGCGAAAAGCTTGGGAATTACATTTTGTGTTTTAAAACAGGAAAAAGCTGACAGTAAGAGGATGCCTACTGCTGCTTTTATGGGTTTGACTCATGGCTTGAGTTTTTCTGTATGGGTGATGTGTTAATGCCTCTCTTGACATGTTTATTAGCTTACACTCTCTGCTGCCATAAAACAAAATGTTGGTGTTTTAAATAAGGGCCTGCCTCTTTCTGTTGGCACCAGAATGCATTTGGATTTTTATAAAGTACTCTAAATAGTGTTCAATATTTTATCAGTTTCTTCTTCACCTCTTGTGTGTTTAGTTTCACTGTTTGGGTTTTTTTTTCCTAACCTTGTTTTTTTTATTCACTCACCATAGAGCTGATAAAGCAGATGATGAGGACGATGAAGATCTAACGGTGAATAAAACATGGGTCCTTGCACCAAAGATTCATGGTGGGGATGTAACTCACATACTGGACTCCTTACTTCAAGGATATGACAATAAGCTTCGGCCAGATATTGGGGGTAAGCCCATAAAATAATTCAGTATACAGAAGATGTGAACCAGGGATGGTGTGCATTTTGTCAAAGATGGCAAACATCCGCTTAATGCAATTTTTAACACTTAATATAGCAAGCTAAATATAACAGCAATAAAATGCAATGGTTTTCTGGAACTGGCAAAAATAATGTTCTATGCAAGAGCAGATTTTTTATGTTCTATTTACAATCTCTTATGTAAAGTATTGCTTTTTGGGGACAGTGGGCAATCTATAATAAATCATTAAAAGGCAATTATAATTTGCTTTATTTAACTAAGATCTTCTAACAGAAAGAATTGTAGATATAAACCAGCCATGGTTATTTAAAAATTTTATCTTGAGTCTGTAGAAGTTTATTAAAGAATTATTCATAAATATTTTTACTCTTACTGTAGAAAATGCATTGTAAGTGTGTATTTTGAGCAAATTTAAGTCAACCTAGTTCTCTTCTTCCCTTAGCTCAGATTTTGCAAAACTTCATAAGAATCTAAAAATATAACTTAGGACTATATCTTTTCCAGAGGAATATAGGAAGGAAGACTGCATTACTATAGATCAAACTTTGCAGCTAGTGAGAAGGCAATTTTGACTTTCAATAGTAAAAACATCAATTTGCATATAACTGTTAAGTGTAAGTATTTGGAAGAATCTTGTGTTAAAAACATGGAATACATGAAACATTGCCAGCTCTTGTCTACCACATGCATGCTGGACCAAACTAAGAAAAATAACTGATTTTCTCTGAGTTTGTTTCCTGAACTGTGAAGGGAGAGGTGGGGGACATAATTATTTGTTAAATACTCGGCATTCCCTATCAAAGGAATGCCATGTAAGTCTGTAAGCTGCTTATACGATAAACAATACAACAATCTAGACTTGTTTCATTCATGTAGGAGAAAAAAAGAGATGCAATTTCAAACTAAGTATTTTCTTTTGAAAGCTTCTGACAAATTGTTTTCTTCCCCAAATTTCTTAGTTCTGTTTTGTTGTTGACTGTTACCCTGAAGATGTTGAATGGCAATTTTTCTCTCACTGTCATAGTATAATCACATGTGAATCTCATGAAGTTTGTTGTAGGTCTTTGCCTTCACGTTTGTTTAGTTGAATTATTGCAACCATTTAGGCAACAAGAAAGGTCTTCCAGCATATTTTTCCTTAAATTCTCAATGTGTGACAGATGTATAGCATTACCTTTTTTTTGCCCTGACTACTTGATGCAACAGACAGCAAACGGATTATGAGGGAATCAACTGCCTCCGCTAGGTTTCCTTCTAATGATTAGCTGATAGATGAGGATGAAAGAAAAGAGAATTCTGTTTCTCTTCTCCCCCCATAAAACTTAGAAATAAATGGAGAGAAGATAAAGGAAGAGGAGTTTATTCTGACATGTCAAATGGATTTAGATGGGCACAGAAGAATTTTGGTGTAATCCTTACCTTCACTTTTCTGGTTATATACTGAGTCTTGATAGGGCAAGAACTCTGCCTTTTTGTGAGTAACTCAATGTACAGCTTTTTGGATTCTAAATATCAGTTCCTGAAAGAAGACACTTCGTTCTATCTTCTCTCACATAAATGCTCCTTTTCTTTTTCTTCTTCACTCTCATGATGCAATACTTCTGTACCAATCTGACCTTTGCTACCTGGGACCTGCCTCCATCCAATATATTAAAACATAAGGTTCATGAATAATCAGCCAGAGTGATGAGAACAGGAGACATTTGGGAGTATTCACTTTGTTGCCAGAACAAATGTTAAGACTGACTCTCTTCTGGATGGAGTAGAAGTTGCAGACTTCTGCCACTAGGCAGAAAGTTTGGACAACATAAAATGAAATTTCCAGCTTTGGCTGAAGGCATCGCATTCTGTCCAGCTGCTTGGGAACTGCAGCATATATTTAACAAACAGAAAAACAAAGTCAGGCTATAGTGCATTCATCTTAGTCTACTTCAATTATGTGGATAAAATCTGGTGTCAGATTCCACATCTTCAGAGTATGTCAGTACTAGTATAACAAGGTTATTGAACTGAAATTCTAATTATCTTTCAAAGCAATAATATCCCACAGAACATTTTTACTATTGAATTACAAAGCTCAGTTACAATAACAACATTTTTTGTTTTGAACCTGGACTTTTTGGGTTTGAATACCAGAGCAGAATTCTGTTTTCTTCCTGATGTTGACACAGAATTTCAGCATCTCAGAGTGAGATAAGGGGTTTCATTGTTAAAAATGCAGTTAGTTGAGGGACATGATAAAGGAGAGCCAAATGAAAATTGAAACATCAGAGGCAATACTGAAATTTAATAGGAGAAAACCACACCCTGTCATTTTCTCTTTGTCTCATTCAAATATCCATGAGTTGTAGTGATTTCTTAACTGCTACCCTTTGCTACGTTTATTAATCTTACTAGTCTTTAACTCAATTTATGTAATATACTTTGAGGTGTTTGGAGCATAAATGAACTGGTATTGAAGTATCTTCTGCTCAGTGTGCAGTAATAGTAGTTACCAGATGAAGTCTCTTATCTGTAGTACAAATCTCTTTAATTACAGATACAACCTTGGAGTGTTGATATATTAATAGAGCAGTATTATTCTCACAGTAACGTTACCTTTTGGCTACCTGATTTTATAACCACACTGCTTTAGCTTCAGTCCTGCATCAAACTAGCTGTTACTTTTCAACTTTCCTTTTTAAAGGAAAGAATCCTGGCTGCACACTGTTCCATCTCTGACACCTTAGGGACACTGATGTATTGATATTAGCTTATCAATGTACAGCACATTTTTTCCAGCTATGTCTCATGTCCAATGTTGTGTATTATATGGGTGAAACCAACTGATCTATCTGAGTTTGATTAAAAATAGGGAATAATCATCACATATCTACAACTCTAATGGAGTGTTTTCAATCTACAGTTTGAGGAAAGTCATCATTGATAGAGTTTTTAAGAATAGTAAGGATGATTGCTCACGGACATAGAGAAATTGGATACCTAGAGAAATCTGGATAGTTGTAATTGCCCTATAAGCGGGGCATGGGTAAGTAATTGCATCTCGGTGCACTAATGTGAAAAGTCATGTATTCAGGGATATAAAGGATACATGAACAAAAAGTGGACTTTCAAGAGACTAGTAGAAGCACTAATTCTGAAAAGATAAGGATATTAGGGGGATATTCTGTTGAATGGGTTCTCTTAGTGTTGCATTGATGAAAGGATGATATAGGCAGGAAAGTAATAAGCCTGAATAAGCAGGAAAATATCAAGTAAACATAGAGAGGTATGTATCCTGAGATGAAGAATATTTTGCAAGAATTGAAGGAAATTGAAATACAAGAACAAGATGTAGAAGAGTGTATGCAGTGAATGTTAAAGGTACTGGACGTGTGCATTGTATAGAAAATGATGGAAATAATAAAAGTGGTGGTGGGGTAGGAGTATTTGCTAAAGATGGGTTCCTTTTAAATAAAAAGGTAAAAGAGGAAGTGTGGACAACAGGGCTCTGCCTTCATCCAAATCACTTTGAAAAAATTCTTCAGAGATGGAGCTGGAAGCCTGCTGTAGACACTTAAAGCCGAATTTTCAATATAGATAGCCATATAAGTAATACTCTTAGATAACTGGTTGTGACAATTGTATTATTCCATTAAAAACTATTACAAATTGAAGGCCTGTGTTATGTCTGAATGTGGTAGTCACCTAATTTATTTGCTGAATAACTACTTTATTATCAAGAAGAGATGCTTCTTTAGGCAATTAATGAGGAGTTATAGAAAACATGCTCAAAGAAAATAAGCCTGGATGAAATTATCATCTAGCTAAGACCAAAAAGTGGTCTTACTTTAAATTAAAAAGCATGATAAGTAATAAAAAAAAGGTGATCTATCTTAGACCTTCATTCCAAAATGGGGAATTGTGGTAAACTACGGGAACTGGTTAGTGAATTTAGATGGACTAACAAGCTATTGGGTGATGTAAGGATTGGAGTAATGAAAATGGAGCAATATTAAGCAATAAAAAGTGCGATGTTCTGCACTTTTACAATAATGATAACCATTTCTGTCAGGAGGTGAGGTTTATAAACTGAGAATAACTGATAAGGAGAGCTCTTCAGTGTAGCAAGCAGAGATATTTCAAATATCAAAAGCTGAAAATTGGGCCTGGATAAACACAGGCTAAAAAAGAGGCATTTTTGATAGAGAAAGCAATTACTAAAATAATTTGTCAATGATTGAGGTAGATTTTTATCACTATGATTTTTCTAATCGAGAGTAAATATTTTTCAAAATACAGATTTTGAACTCAAACTGGGGTTCAGAATATGCCTGTGTATTGGGTTTGCACAGCAAGGTTTTGGTAGCAGGGGGGCTACAGGGGTGGCTTCTGTGAGAAGCTGCTAGAAGCTTCCCCTATGTCCGATGGAGCCAATGCCAGCTGGCTCCAAGATGGACCTGCCACTGGCCAAGGCTGAGCCCATCAGCGATGGTGGTAGCACCTCTGTGATAACGTATTTAAGAAGGGAAAAAGTTGCTGCACAACAGCCATTGCAGCTGTAGAGAGGAGTGAGAAGATGTGAGAGGAACAACTCTGCAGACACCAAGGTCAGTGAAGAAGGAGGGGGAGGAGGTGCTCCAGGCGCTGGAGCAGAGATTCCCCTGCAGCCCGTGGTGAAGACCATGGTGAGGCAGGCTGTGCCCCTGCAGCCCATGGAGGTCCACAGTGGAGCAGATATCCACCTGCAGCCCATGGAGGGCCCCACGCCGGAGCAGGTGGATGCCCAAAGGAGGCTGTGACCCTGTGGGAAGCCCACGCTGGAGCAGGCTCCTGGCAGGACTTGTGGACCCCTGGAGACATAGGAACTCATGCTGGAGCAGGTTTGCTGGCAGGACTTGTGACCCCGTGGGGGACCCACACTGGAGCAGTTTGTTCCTGAAGGACTGCACCCCGTGGAAGGGACCCACGCTGGAGCAGTTCGTGAAGAACTGCAGCCCGTGGGAAGGACTCGTATTGGAGAAGTTCATGGAGGACTGTCTCCCATGGGAGGGACCCCATGCTGGAGCAGGGGAAGAGTGTGAGGGGTCCTTCCCCAGAGGAGGAAAGAGCATCAGAAACAATGTGTGATGAACTGATTGCAGCCCCCATTCCCCATCCCCCTGTGCCGCTGTGGGGGCAGGAGGTAGAGAACTCGGGAGTAAAGTGAAGCCCAGGAAGAAGGGAGGGGTGGGGGGAAGGTGTTTTTAAGATTTGTTTTTATTTTCTTATTATCCTACTCTGATTTGATTGACATTACATTAAACTAATTTTCCCCAAGTCGAGTCTGTTTTGCCGTGACGGTAATTGCTGAGTGATCTCCCTGTCCTTATCTTGACCCACGAGCCTTTCGTTATATTTTCTCTCCCCTGTCCAGCTGAGGAGGGGGAGTGATAGAGCGGCTTTGGTGGGCACCTGGCATCCAGCCAGGGTCAACCCACCACAGGCTGGGGGATATATAGCATCATTTCTTACTAGAAGGGTAGTGGTCCATGCCTGCTGAGAGAGACTTCTTTCCAGGTCTTGTTGCTTGTTGGGAAGTTCATTCTTGCTCTTGAATTCCAGGCACAAGAGTCACTTATTTACTACATTTATTTCTTGGGACAAGCCTGTCCGTAGCTATGTGCTTGTTTTAGATGGTGCTCAATACCAGTCAAACCTTTTAAACCAGAAGAAGAGAAGTTTAGTCTAGTGAAGAAAAGGTGTTAAATAAGGAAATCAGAAAGTGTGAGTAGATCTCTCTAGATCAGGCTTAGCAAACAGGTTCCCTGTGTGCTTCAGCTATGTTAGGAGCTGATGAACTAACCCTTGGGGGCAGCTGCCCCTTGGTGCTCTTCTCTCTCTCTCTGTTGAGTATGCAATCTGCTGTCCTCTCACCTTCTTAATTTACTCTAGCCTGGCCCATATTGTCTTTCAGTGTAAATATTTAAAGTGTGCAAGCCCTTTCTCCACTTCCTTAGAAGCTTCTGTAAGTTTACAGTGCTTTGCACTTCACGCAGGATGTGTTAAATAGCCTTCTTGCTACTTGTAGTGTTTTCAAGGCTGATACCAAATTTTTAAAGCAAAATAAGAAGCATTCACAGTAGAAAAATCTTCTCAAACCATCTTTCACTGTTAGACCTTTGTGGAGAGTAAATGAACAATAGTAATTATATGGATGTGAAATTAGTTTCAAGAATGTATTTTCTTCCAGCATTTGTCATTTTCATGGACTCATATCACTTCTAGTTCAAGAACACGAGAAAGATGAATTCTTTCTTCTAATTCACAGAAGTACTTTGCTCTGTACCATACAGAAGAATTAAGGTAACAAAACAGCCTCTTCCAGTCTTCTTGAATTGGATCTCTTTCTCTGGATCATTTGGGTCAATTAAAATAATTTCAACAGAGGCAGATTTTCAGACTCTTCACTGGCTCTTAATAGCTCTAATAATCTTACTCAGAGCAGTGTGGAAAAGGCAAATTGAACTCCGTGGCACATTACAGGAGAGCCCTTGTGGCAGATCAAGTACTGCTCACTGCAAGCTGGAATTTCATAAAATTGACCCAGCCCCCATTAAAAACTGGCTCGCTGACAGATCTCAAAGTTTAGTTGTTAATAAGGAAATATCAGTGGTTGGGCTGTCTATAGTGGGGTCTCACAGGAAAGTCTTGATCAAGAATAATGATATTTTGAATGATTTCAGCAATGACTTTTTGTAGTAAATTTGGCAGATGACACAAAGACTATTGGAAAGGGAGAGGCTGTATCTGCAGAGTAATCAGCTCCTTCAGTAAAACTGGAGATACAAAAATTGACAGGGGAAAAAAAAAAGGAGGTGGGGGGGAGGATGCCTGTGGGTCATAGTTCAAGGTGAGAGATTCTGCGTAGTAAAGCAGTGAATTAGGGGAAAACTTGGATATTTGGTGTAGTGTAAGATCTTACCCATGCATCCCCTGAGCATTGTCCTGAAATAAGTCCCCTTCTGAAAAGGACCACAACAAGTAGAAATCTGGAAATGTTCAAGCAGCACGGATAACACTGTTACAAAAATTTCCAGTTCTGGTGTCCACATTTCAAGATGGATCTGGAAACAATGGAGGAAGTTTAGAAGTTAAAGGTGAACAGATTATCTGTAGGTTCCATTTGCATTACGTGGTATGAACTGTTCAGCATACTGAAGGCAAGTTTCAGAGGTGACCTTAATCGCTGTGTGTAGGTACTTGCGTCTGAACAAGAGGTTTGATATATGGCTAGGCAGTGCTGAAAGTTGGAGTCAAAGACTTGAACCTCAGAACAAAACAAGATTTCCTAACACTAAGGAGAATTAAATATTTCCTACTAATACAGGGAAAAAATAGTGGATTCAGCATTGCTTGAGCAATGAGGCAAGATACACTTTCATCCACCTTCTAGTCTAGCAGTGGAGTTGCTGTTATATAGATAAATAGGGCTGCAAAATTAAAGGAAGAGGACATCTGTTTGCAAGAAGCGGCATATGTAAAATATCTTATTTATATGTTATATTATTATACGTATGTGTATATACACACACGCATTATATACTTTTTTTACTCTGATTTTTCAGTCTGTGGATATGAGTTTTTGTGTTGCCCCACTTCCTTTATGAGCCCTGCAGATATTGAAAACATTTGCAGCTCAGGAAGTACTTATTTTTTTTCCCCAGGAAATAAATCGGTTTCCAGAGTCTATTTAAACTTTCTGTGAAGCATGCTGGGGTTAGGATGGTGATCAAGTGACTCTGTGCTCTGTGGTCATACAGAAAATCCTTTGTGCGTACAGAAAATCCAAAATCACTGGTGTGTCTTGCTGTCAGGCTCAGGATCACACCAGTAATCGGATTTGGAATCAGGGAGAATTTCCTCCCAAGTGAGACTGGCAGGGAAAAAGTATCTTAGGATATTTAGAAAATGTATCTTGCCTATCATTGTAGCTGGCAAGGATGTTAATGATACCCGGTTTCTTTCTGTGTGTCTGTTCGAGTTTTAGATTTTTGAGATTTGAAAAATCCTCTTACTTAAGATTTTAGGTTTGTTATAGAGCACTTGGGCGATCTCTGATGCTTTGCAGTATAAAGAAATCAAATCTGATGACCTAGGGTCCCTCACCTACGAAATCAAAGTGCCTTTTTGTTTGTACCTTCCCCCTTTTCCATCTGCAGATGGACAGAGATGCTTCATTTTAACATGCCAGATCATGAAAGAAAGACCAGCAGAGCTTTATTATTAACCCTCTTCATTCCACTTGGGACTAGGATGTATGTCCTCTTGTGTCCACATTCTGGCTCTCCAGTACAAGCTAGAAGAAAATGCTTGGTAAATTGATGAAGTTAAAATGCATCCTGACCTCTTCCATTTGTACCTTTTCCCCCTATAAACTAGTTAGGAGGAAAAGACTGAATTATCAGTGCCACCTGTACTTCAGATGTGACTTTCATGGGAAGTCACTTAGACTTTGTGCCCTTCTGTAAGTGCACAAAATAAGAGAGTATATTCTGTAAGAGAATGTATTTTTAAAACACTTAATTTTTGTCTGCCCAGTAAGAGTGGTTTCCCTGAGTTTTTAAAGAAAATTAAGTTTTGGAATGTTTAACTTTTAAATGACTTTCACTTGAGGAGCTTTCAATTTGGTGTTTGAAGTGGTGTATTAATCAAGCTGATGAAAGGACTTTAGTAATCCTTAGGTGTGCTATAGTGGCATGAATTGAAGAAATCTGTGGTGAAAAGTTATTTTATTTTTGTTATGCATTTTCAGTAGGAATCAACAGAAGCACTGCATGTTGATTCCTTACAGCTGATAAACACATCTGCTCCCAGACCTCATGGTTTGTTGTACGAACAATTTTTTTCCAAACATTTTTTTTTCTGTTTATGATTAAATTTTTATGTTGAACGACAGGTTTTGTTTTTGGTTTTGGGTTTTTTTTCCTTCCTTTACCTTTTATACCTTTTATATCTGTCTTATATGTTCGCAAAGCACAGGTGGGGATTGCCTTATGAACTAAAATATTCATGTTGATAACTCTAACAATTTGTATGGAATAAGGGAACCAAGTCATATATGATCCTTCACAGAATGAACAAACTAAAGATTTAATTATTCTGAATCTAATAAAAGAATATCAGATTTGTTGTTGTTTTAGTAAATAGGTTAAATCACACTAACAATGTACAGAGTTAATTAAATATGTAATTATTATGATTACTGTTTTGTTTAGTGAGAACTACGGTAATTGAAACAGATGTCTATGTTAACAGCATTGGCCCAGTTGACCCAATCAATATGGTAAGTTCTGATTATTGACAGAAAACATTATCTGAATGATGCTATGGGTTAATATTATGAAATAATTCTAATCTCAGTCAAATAAGTTTATTTCTTACTGTGTATTCTTATGCTGTTGGATATGATTGTGATTATTGCAGAAACATGTTTAGGCTCTCTCTGTTTGAAATTGTTGTAATTTTAAAAATATATTTCTTCTTTAAAAAAAAAGAGGCCACACAGAGGATGTTGTATCAGGTCCTTATTTTGGTTTGTGTTGAACATTTTCACTATGTTTATACCTGGTTTATCTCTGGCCCAGTATAATTTCCTGGAGCTACTCTTCAAAGGTTAAGAAAAATAACAAGTAACCCAGCATTTGTGAGTAAAACTATTTTCAGTGCAGTGATTTATTATTATTTTTCAAATCCATAGATAGAAAAATTTGAAATTAACTCTTTTGTCCTTCTTTTTCCATGTCTTATTTAGTCTTATGAGTCCTCTTCAGTGTGTGTGTGTGTGTGTGTGTGTACATAGCTGGTTTCTTCAGAAGTTAAGCAATGGATCTCATCTAGTTTCTGGTAGACCTGTTGAGAGCTGACCTATCTATTTGGTACCAACAGTGAAGTAACAGCACTTATGAGAAAGTTCACTCTGTGGCCTTTTCTTAAATCACTTAGATTTTCTGTCGCGATGTGCATTGTATGAAATGGTGGTGTTGGAAGCTTTAGAAAAGCCTTGTTGCATGACGACTTCTGGAGACTGCTGCCCAGGACTAAGACTGGGACTGGCCCTTGAGCGGTTTGAGCTCAGCCCCCTCCTGCCTTTTTCCTTTTCCTCCTCCCTACGGAATTGTTGACAGAGTTGAATTTGCATGGCAGAGAAGTGTTTTGTTCAATCTGAGGCTGGAATATGCCAGTGCAGGGGGCTTCTGAGCATTTGGTGAAAGCACAGGAATTCTAGATTATTATTAAGGATCTTGTGGTTTACACGTATGTCGTCATGCTTGGGTGGGGAGTATTGACCTTCAGTGACGGGAAGCCAAGCAGGAAAAAACAGTGGTACTTAGATACTATGGCTAAAGGTGCCAAAAGTAGATGATGCAGATCTGTGGCAAAGGATATTCATTCAAGCATAATGGTCTAACAAGCTTAGAGTTGTCATTACCTGGGGCTGTGGCAGGGAAGTCCATGTCTCAGGCCAGGGCTATATGTAAAGAAATGCATGAAAAAGCAGAAGAGTGATGGGGTGCGGGAGACTTCAATTTCCATGCCCAGTATAAGTGGTGTCTTTGATTTTGTCTGTCTTCCTACTGCGGTCTTTCTTTTTTGCTTCTCTCCATCCTATCATCTTCTGAAGGAACTTATTGTGGGAACAAAATGTGTGGACAGGCAGCTACCTGTGAGGAGGATATAGCAAATGGTAGAGGCGTCCTTTTCCAGTAACCAATGTAAGTCCTTCAGCCTGTGGCCAGTAGGTATTACTTACACTGGAACTGAAAATGAGAAATGCTTACAGCTTCAGTTTTCCAGTTTTAAAGAACCAGCATGTGCCTGGCTTTGCAGGGTAGTCCTGCCCCATCTCCCATGCCCTGTTCTTGTCTCTGCAGCCCCTGGGCAGTCTCCCCGCTGCTGTGTACCATGGCCCCTCCTGTGCCCACAGCTGCCTTCTGCTTGCCCAGCCCGGAACCTTGGAGGCAGTGTTATCACGTGCCGTGCTTGCGGTAATGACAGTATCAGCCATGGGACTATTTCATGTCACTCGTTTAGAGGTCTCCCCACATCTGCTAGAGCTGTCCTAGAGCTGGGTGGTGATGCTCTTGCCATAGCGCTAATAAAAGCCAGTCATACTGGCTTTTAGTCCAAGGTAAGGATAGCACCGTATTGAAAAGGCATATTACTTCATTAGAGAGCAGGATCCTAATGGTTATAATGTATATCAACTGAATGTTTGTCCCTCTAACCTTCTGATTTCTGTTAAAAAAAAAAAAAAGATAACAATGAAGCATGCCACCAAAGGGTAATACGGTAAATGTCATTAAGACATAGAACTTTAAAATCTACTCTATGGTTTTTAAAAATGAGCAGAGAACTACTTAGCAATTTAAATTATAGTCTAAGGGCACTATAGCCTTCATAAAAGAGCAATTGCTTTCACTGGGCATGGACTCCAGGAACCTGGATCATATGAGCATCTAACATCACTAAAAATCAAATGTTTGTGAAAATAAATAAAACCATATATATGCAAATAATTTGATTAAGGTTTCCAAAAAAATGTTTTTAATCTGGGAAACAACATTCTCAGCAAAAAAATAATTACAGATTTGACCCTGTAAGCTTTCTTTATGTGAGCTGTTGGTTTCATTAGGAAGGCACTTTCCCTGGAGTCAATATTGTTTGAGATTGTTAACCAATAATCCAAAAATTGCTTCCATTTCAAGGGCTGTCCTTAGCCCTTCATTTGATCACTTAATGTGAGAACACATATCTGTGATTCCCCATTGGATTACTGATTTGCTAGATACGTTAATTCACTCTGGTAAATGATGTCCTTTAACTATTTAGTTTGGATACAATATGGCAGGATGTAGAGAGCATTTTTTCTAACAATGATGCTGAAGCAGCAGATCAAGGGAGTATGTTTGTCTGAAAGCTTCAGAGGACACATATTATGAGAGGAAACAAATTTATTTTTATAATTCAGTCTGTTTTCCTCTTGCTATCTGATAGACTTTCAGTTTCATAAAAGGGACGCTTTAAGTGTATGTATGACATTCATTAAAATGTGTTTTTGAAGGCTGTTGTGTTTTGGCTTTCACTATTTAACAAAGATCTACACAAAATTCTAGACGATATAGACACCCCCTGCTTAAGAGATGTTTTTCTACAGCATGTGATCTCTTTAGGCATCTGCAACCTGAGTAAACATTTTTAACAAGCGTCTGGATCAGCGGAGTATTTAGGCTTCTAATACTCATTAAGTCTAAAGATTTTTTAATCTGTCTTTTAGAGATAACCTGTGCTATGCATCGTGCAACAATCATGTAAAATGCAGTTAAGTGCATTTTTATGGCCAAAGTCTTGATCCTCAATAGCTCTGCAGTGGTCTAGGGATTTCTTAGCAGAATTTAGACATATGATGAATATTTAGAGCCTGGTTTTCCTCTACGTGGAAGCTCATTCAGTTGAGCACTTAATGTAGATGTACTTGGCTCTTACTACCTTTCTCTTTCCTTCCAATCTAGGGCCAAGATGAAAAAAAGCCACTCTGTTTGGTGGTACAAGTAGCAGAGTCTGATATACAGTCCCTGTGTAGAAATGCATGTTGATCCCTGTTGCCTGTGGGCCTCATTAGCCTTCTCTGCCCTGTATTCATCCCCCAAACTCTATGTGTTCATAAATACATAACGTTTTGTGCTACTGGTGCCCCGAGGGATCCAGGGGAAACCATGCCTGTGCCACAGCTTTTGTGGTTTGACAAGACCATGCAAGTGTGCAATTCAGTGGGTTGGGAGAGGCATGGCAGCCCTCCAAGACTTTTTTTACCTTCCTTTAACTAAGAGGATACCTGATCTTGTAATTTCTGTTTGATCAAAACTCTCAAGACAATAAAAGACTGCTACCCCAAATGAGAGAAATTTTTGGAGAAGGAATACAGGAGCAGTTCCTTAAGTATGAAACAGTATTACGTCATTGTGTCAAAAATGAAGAGCAAAGAGAAAAGTTTATACTTTCCCTGTCCTTAATGTCTATTTAATCAAGTTTCATATAGTAAATAGTGGGGCAATACTCAAGTAACAAAAATGGGGAAAGGGTTAGAAAGAGGCAGATAATTTCTATAGAGATGCATAGATGTCATGACTGATAGATTAAAAACTAGCCAAAAGAAAATACCTGTCTGTCTATATCTGTCTGTGTGTAAGTCTACACATATATAAATATGTATGTTTACAGAAACAAAATTATGTTTTAAAATTCCTTTGTTTTTTCATATGTTTCTAAGTCATGATTTAACATTTTGAAACATTATGGTATCATTACCATTTTAGTGTGTTTGAGGGCTACATATTTTTTTCTTCCCTTGCTGTGGATGCAGATGATGCTCTCTATTCAGCTTTTGTATTTATTAATGGAACTCAGTATTAGAAGGTCCAGACTGAAAATTCCAGGATAAATTTCTAGGATTGCACTTCACTGAAGCAGTTTGGATTCCTTGTTATTTTCCAGCATTTCTGTCTCTTCTGTGGATGATTTAGCTTTTGTCGCATGATCTTTGCTAGTTATCCATTGAAGGCTACTGTGACCGCAAGCTGAAGGCCATACTTTGAAGCCTAGTACTCTTATTTTTAACAAGATAGCTAAACCACTGAGCAAATCAGACATTCACAGAATACACAATGTGCTACTTTGGTACACAGACTGCATGGCCTAGACACTGTTAGGATACAATTTTTCCTGTCATATTGTACCATTTATGACTTTGTGTAGAATGTGTTGATGGTGAATTTTAAGTGTACTTTGAGTTCTAAATTCCATTTCATTCTCAATTTGCAGTAACTAGTAGCAGATTTTTTTGTTTGTTTAAGGTATTCAAGTATCAATGTGATCAGTATCCTAATATAGATTGTTCAATGTTATTGTACTTGTGGAGGATGCTTTGTGGTCAGGTGTGTCACTGCACTTATTCTACTAGTCGCTAAATTTGTATTGAAGGTTTGAAGGTTTTGTACTCTTACTTTGCAGTGCCAGGTAATTTACATTAAGCACACTAGAATAAAAGTAATTGTGACCCAAAGATACATTATCTGAAGCTACCCTGAAATCCAGTACTCAAAGATGCACACTCTTTGTGTGCGTTATTCTGTAAATCAATGTATTTTTAATTCTGTTTTTGAATGATATTAAATGTTTTGTTACAGAATGAATAGTAACTAGCATAAAGGAAAGATGAGGCTTAGAAAGAGACAGAGATAGATACTGGAATTAGCAAGGCCCTGATCCTAGGCATGTACTTCAGTTTACATGTGTGAACCATGTCACATTGACTTAAGGATTTAACAAACACAGTAGGAAAAAATCCAAAGTAAGAAGTGTATATAAGGAAAGATAGGAACTCACTCTCTCTCCCCCTCCCTCCCTGTCTGTCTGTTACAGAGCTGTGTGTCTAAGTGAACATAGTTCCATAGAAGAAACATAAACATAATAAATCACAGTGCTATCCAAATGCTGCAGTGCATAGTCATATTTCAGGACTGGGTGAACACTGCTTGATAAGGCTTGTCGTGGTTTGTGAACTGCATTTGAAGCTTTTCGTGGAGGTTGGAATTGCTTTCATGTTTGAAGAAGATTGTTTTGAGGAGAACCATTGTCTCTATGAGCTTTATGATGACAGACTGAAAGGAAGAGCATGAGGGATGCACTTCTGCCCATATTTGAGAATTTATAAGGTTTCCTAAGGTTGTGTGGGTTCAGCATGCAAGCACTGCAAATTTTCGGAGAGTCAAGTGTGTGCATTTTATGCAAACTGGTTCCATTCTCTTTCAAATGGCAGATATATTTGTTCATAAATCAGGACAGAAGTACCAACAAGTCTTTGAATATTACCTGTTTCTTACTGTATAGCGTCATCTTTGGAGTAAGCTAGAATAATAAATTTTTTCCCAACTTACTCTTTTATTTTGATTAGGAAAGATAGATTCCAATCATTTTGGTGCCTGTCAGAGCTGCAAGTGATCAGAGTTAATTTACTGTTACTCAGATGAGTGTTTGAGATTGATGGACACAATGTTCATTTACAGCAGCTGAGTAAATATTCCTTCAGTAGGCTTCAGCATTTTTTTTTCTTTGTTTTGAAATATATTTAAGTGTCAAAAACCATATGTCTGTTAGTATTTCTTATTTTACCAGCTCTAGGAACTTGAGTAATACTTCACAAATACAATTTCATGAATGTTCTCTGTTTTTTTCTGAAAAAAATTAGCTTAAATCGATTAGTCTGGCTCTTGCAGGCAGCTAGCTTGCCTACTGCTATTGCAAGGTAGCTCTAAGCTTCCCTGTTCGGTTTCAGGGGAATTGGCCAAGTACAGGCAATATTCTGCTCATACTGGCTCAGCACTGCAGTTCCTGTGTCGCTCCCAATTTCTGTGATCATTTTGAAGGGAATGGCGAGGGGTGAGGGAAAAGGCAGCCGTTGTATGACAGACAAATGTTGCAGTAGCTTTCTGAAACCAAATCAGAGTACAGGCATCTTTTCAGCCCCCACTTTAAACAGCATTCAGTACTTGTCCCATTTTCAGCTGCAGTTTACCAGTTGTCCCATAACAGATATGAAGTCAGGACAAGTAGTTAAGGTTCTACACAAGACACCAGAAAATTCTATGCTCTTTGCTGTAAAATATGGCCTGATTTCTGTGTGCCATTTGGCAATGCTATAATCTAAGGCTGCAGGCTTTTTGTGCTGTGGTTTATTCTTAAATCTTATGTTAGACTGGTTCATGCTTTAGGAAATACTGGTTTTGTATAGTACCGTTGTATCACTTAAGCCACAGTTGGCACCGTTTCAGTATTAATAGTAATAATAAAAATTTACTTTGACTTAACTCCCCTGACTTCAGTAAAGTGTGCCAGCATACTGGTTGGAAATCCCGTTTATATCTCAGATTCTTAGCATCCGCAGCCAGAGCAATAACCAAACTGCCTTTGAAGTATCTGAAATTTCAGATGTTAGTGCTCTGTATTTGCATAAGGCTAATTTGTTAAAGAAATAGCAGAAGTGCTGAGCCGTGGACATGGTTGGGGCTAGAAGACAATTCTGAAAAGCTTCTTCCTTTTTATCTGTGGTCAGTCTGTCAGTGTGTTGTGAGGAAGTCCCTTAATTTCTTGTGTTCCCAGTACTTGATCTATTTAAGTGTTGATGTGAATGCACTTCTTAAAACTCTTCCTTTGGTACTTCTGCACAGGATGTCTTCCATGGCCACCTTCTCTTCTCCTGCTCTCAACTATGTCTTGGTAGTTTCATGCACAAATTCAGCAACCTTTCTGTGCCAGTTGCCTGCTATTCTGTGTGTCTCCTTTTGTCCAATCTGAAATACTGCCTTGTATCCCTCATATCTGTTCACAGGTGTTTAGTTAGCTCAGTGTGGCTAAATCATGGCTTTAAGTCTTCCCACTTTTCAGCCCTTTCACATTCTCAGTTGCTGTGGATAATCACTAGTCTGTATGTCATTGAGGCCTGAAATCTAAAAATTTTCTATGACGTGATGGATCTTAGAATGAGGAGTAGGGTCTCAGTTGTAGTCTTGCAAATTCTGAGTGCAAAGGGGTTTTATTTTTATTTATTTTTTAATCCGTCACATGGAATCTCTTGTCCAGACTCCCATTGTTACGGTAACGTATTTTTGTCACCTTTCCAGTTGCAGCCTTGCTCCGTTCATGCCACCTAGAGATGTGCTACAGAGAGAATTTTCCACTGTTTCTACTGAGTCATTTCTTGCTCAGGTTCTTCCTCTGTCTCCTCTTTCACTGGACCTCACACATAAACAGTTTCCTTTCACTTTCAAGGCACTTCAAAGCCTATCCCCAGCCATTTTTAGTTGGGTTTTTTTTTCCCAGGAGGCCATTTCCTATCTCAGATTTCACTAGTTTCTGCTCCCATCCTTTCAACTTTTCATATCACTTTCTCCCAAGCTGTCCTTTACGCTTGAAAGAAACTTTCTATAAATGTCTACAAATCCCTTCATTGTTTCTCATGATGTTCCTGTTTAAACTTACTTTTTTTCTTTTTTTTTTCCCTTTTTTTTTTTTCTTTCTGTGGAGGCTACAAAATATCACAAACAATTAAGCTTTTGTTGTGCTAAAATCACTACCTGTAATTCTGACTGGTATTGGATTCTTTATTTTGTGTTACTTATGCTCCCATTGTCTTTCCAAATCTTGTCTTTTATGTTAAATTCAAACAGTAAGCTCCTTGCAGAGGATGTGTATCCTGTATAAGCAGTACTGAGTGCCTGCACAATTCAGTTGTGATCTGAGATGATCTAAACCAAGAATAATGTTAATATAAGTACCACATAACACTTCACTGAGAAGGTAAAGGTATTGATTAGTGCTAAAGCTAACCCTAACAGTGTTAGGGTTTACTCCTGCTTTTCCACCCCAAACTGCACAGACTGCTTGGCTGCTCTTTCGTACAGTTTATTGTTGCTTCCGATGTCTTAATATCCTCTCCAAATACTTTCTGTCTGCTCCTGCTGTGGTTGTCTCCCTTGTGTCTGCAGCTGAGACAAGCTACATTTAGTTCTTTGTCTTGTACCTCTTATCTTTGTGTCAAATAGATGATAAATATTTTGAAGAACATTACACATTATTCTTTGTTATTAATTCCTAATCTGTCTGTCTATATGGAAATTTGTGATGCTGCATTCCAGTTGTGGGAATAATTCTGCTGGCCTAGATTTGAATGGGGTTTCAGGAGAAAAGGCAGGGGATGTTCTTTGATTGTAACAGCTTGTTGCAATAGAAACTGCCCTTGGCAATGGCTCCTACCATACAGGTTTTCATTGCCTCCTTTGCTGCTGTGTTCCCGAGGAAAGCTGCTGTTATTCACTGACCCCTACAATGGCTGGTGCCAGGATCTGTGCTGACACTACAAAACCTCATCATCTGTTAAAAGCTGGGCAGCTACAGGAACAGGATTTTTCTCCTCACAGTGCATGCTACGTGAAGTTCACTTTACAAAGCAGGGGAATGGTCTGGATGCCCTTTCCTGCAGCAGCATCTCCAAGCTGTTTACCAAGGAAGCAGACCCACTCCTGGAAAGAGTGTTGCCCTACTCCCTTGTTAATAGGGGTGACAGCACTGACAAAATAGCTATTAAGAAACGCAATGGGTTTTAGCTAGTAAGTGAATGTAACTTCCCTGCCTGTTGATCTTGGCCTTTATTATTTTTATTCTGTTGTATGATTTTAAATTTCATCAAGTCTTATACACTCTGGATGGTTATTTCGACCGCCATGGAGAATGCACATCTAGAACACTTTTTGTTGGACTATTTTGAAGTTTGTCATTCACTGGCATACATTAAGTGCTGCATAAGATTTCACCTTTTTGAATAACAGTAGTGTCTCTATTGCAGAGGGTTATTCCCACAAAGGGAATGCCCTTGGGGCCAGTAAGTAAACAGAGGCTCTTTTAGGAAGTTCTTAACAGTTGTCCATGCTCTTATATCTTCAGTGTAGCAGATGATTGATATTTGGAGTTGCATGACTGCGTCATCAACCAGAAAGCTAAACTGATAGGAGTGCTGTATTTCATGTAGGATAATGTATCTTACAGGAGTTGCAGGGTAGAAGTCAAACCCAGATAAGTCTCCTTGCCATCAGTGTTGGGATTTTGAAGCATGGCAGGAAAACCATGGAAATAAAAGACCAAGCAGTAACTGTGCAATTAATCTTGCTTTAAAAACAGTTGCACCATACTGAATAGTGAAGTATTGTGTTTGAGACTTTATAGCTTATTTATAAAAGAAAACTGTAGAAAACTGTGTATACTTGAGTAATGTGCAGCTTTGTCGCTAAAGTTGTTTGTGCGACCAATTTTGACTGCTTGAGTCTAGTTACAGGAAAGTTGTATTGGGTTTGCGTGGCAAGGTTTTGGTAGCGGGGGGGCTACAGGGGGTGGCTTCTGTGAGAAGCTGCTAGAAGCTTCCCCTATGTCCGATAAAGTGAATGCCAGCGGGTTCCAAGACGGACCCGCCGCTGGCCAAGGCCGAGCCCATCAGCAACAGTGGTAGTGCCTCTGGGATAGCATATTTAAGAAAGGGAAAAGAAGTTACAGGGGAGTAGCAATTGCAGCCAGGAGAGAGGAGTGAGAAGATGCGAGAGAAACAACTCTGCAGACACCAAGGTCAGTGAAGAAGGAGGGGGAGGAGGTGCTCCAGGTTCCGGAGCAGAGATTCCCCTGCAGCCCATGGTGAAGACCATGGTGAGGCAGGCTGTCCCCCTGCAGCCCATGGAAGTCCACGGTGGAGCAGATATCCACCTGCAGCCCATGGAGGACCCCATGCCGGAGCAAGTGGATGCCCAAAGGAGGCTGTGACCCCATGGGAAGCCCGTGCTGGAGCAGGCTCCTGGCAGGACCTGTGGACCCATGGACCTGTGGAGAGAGGAGCCCACACTGGAGCAGGTTTGCTGGCAGGACTTGTGACCCCATGGGGGACCCACGCTGGAGCAGTCTGTTCCTGAAGGACTGCACCCTGTGGAAGGGACCCACGCTGGAGCAGTTCGTGAAGAACTGTAGCCTGTGGGACAGACTCACGTTAGAGAAGTTTGTGGAGGACTGTCTCCCATGGGAGGGACCCCACGCTGGAGCAGGGGAAGAGTGTGAGGAGTCCTCCCCCTGAGGAGGAAGGAGCGGCAGAAACAACGTGTGATGAACTGACCCAAACCCCCATTCCCCATCCCCCTGCGCCGCTCGGGGGGAGGAGGAGGTAGAGAAAATCTGGAGTAAAGTGAAGCCCAGGAAGAAGGGAGGGGTGGGGGGAAGGTGTTTTAAGATTTGTTTTATTTCTCATTATCCTACTCTGATTTGACTGGTAATAAATTAAACTAATTTTTTCCCCAAGTCGAGTCTGTTTTGCCCGTGACGGTAATTGGTGAGTGATCTCCCTGTCCTTACCTTGACCCACGAGCCTTTCGTTATATTTTCTCTCCCCTGTCCAGTTGAGGAGGGGAGTGATAGAGCGGCTTTGGTGGGCACCTGGCATCCAGCCAGGGTCAACCCACCACAAAAGTAGATGTAGCTGCTGAATTTAGAAAGTACAGTTAATGGAGCTGATAAATTACTACTGACAACCTCAAAGCTGAACCCTTAACCCGTACCAGTATTCACTCCTGGGTTTTTAATGTATGTGTATGTATTTATGTCTGATTTTTTTTTTTTTTTTGTTCTGAGTTGTCTTCTCTGGTTCTTTCTGTAGTTTAATGTTTGTTCATGAGTGGCCGTAGCTGAAATATTCAAGTTTCAATTGAAAAGCAAAACAAAACTTCTTGTATAATCTTCAGTGTGGGGAAGTATATAGATTATATATGTATCATCTAGTTCCTCTCCTTATGCTCTCTTCAAATGGCCAAAATCTAGGCTGATCAAATAAAAGCAGAGATTTTGCTGAAGTGCTTTAGTTACTTTTCTAGCTAATCTTTTGACTATTGGCAAGATTTTAATTATAGTTTCTAATCTACAAAGCATTGAAATAAATCTTGCCTTTTATTCATATTGTTGTTTGCATCTGTCACTTTGCATGTTCAAAATAAGGACTGGATAAGCACAGATGCCAAATTATGATGTGAAGAGTGATAGATTTTTTTCTGTATTGTGACCATGTAGGTCTTGCAGTACTCTCTCACCTGTAGATATGATTTACCATATTTCCACTTACCCTGTGCCTATGTTCTCATAGCATCCTCCAGTGTGATTATCTGTACAATTGTAACAATCTAACTGGTTAAAAGACTGGGAGCAGATGCTGTGCACTTCTGTTCAGTGTATTTCCTGCAGCTCCCACTTCTTCCACAGCTGCAGTATCTTTAATGTAATATTACAGGTACATGTCAGAATCATTGTGATTTGTTGGATCTTTTAGGTCTCACCCTAAGATCACTAGATTTAGATTGCTCTAGTGAGCAAACTAAAACGGTTTACCAAAACAAGAAATTTTACTTTTGCTTTGGTCCCAGCCATGGGGATCAAGCTCTGAAACCATTGTTGGCCCTGAAGCAGCTCAAAAATATTTTTAAAGGGCTTTTAAAGTAACCCACCAGGGAGAGCAACCACATTTTAGACATTTTGTTAAGAGTAGTTATACATCAAAGATGGGTTAAGTATTTTAATAAATTACTTAATAGCCCCTTATTGATGTCCAGAGATATTTGGGTGAGGGAAAAGGTAAAGGTTACGAGTCTTTATTGGCAGCACACTGGCAAGATGAAGATAAATTGGCTAATGCTTGATGCTTTACTTCATGCTTACCTCTTAGGAAAGCATGTGGTTACCAGTTTTGTCTATGACATTCTTTGTTGTTTAAACCTCTTAATCAGCATATTAAACTGAGTCTTCAATATTAAGTCACATCTCTTAATGTCAAAACATATAGGTTGGTAGAATGTTTTCTTTAGTTTTCCCTTCTTCATTTTTTTTTTCTGAAAAATTCCCTGCCTCCATCACATTGAGTTCCAGTTTAAGGAATTAGAAAGCCGGATAGAATGAAGAAACATGGGGAAAATATCTTGAAGCTCAGATAAATGAATAAGATGAAGTCATGTCACACTTGGTAATTGAACTGAGTTCAGGGGCTCCCTATGAAACAGATTTCTGAATTATCTTGTTGCGCTCCAGAAAACTCCAGGTATACTTCAGGTGAAATTTTGAATCTGGGAGAGAAGCTGGGGTGGGTTTTTGAGCAAAGATGAAATGGCAGAAGTATGTTTTTATTCATTTTTCCCTGAAATTCACTGGTAATGAACTGTATTGCAGGCCTGTAGTTCACTAACACAATTTTTCAGTTCTGAGTTTGGTTTTGGGACTTTTCATTGCTTTTGTGTTTGGCCCCAGAAAACTAGGCCACTTTTTTCCTGTTCTCAAACAAAATGTGTTGCAGTTAACATAATCCAGCCAACAATTTAGCAACTCATTGCTTGACTTCTCCACACTTTTTTTTGTGGAATATCAAATCAGTTGTGAGACTGCCAGACAAAATATCCAAGAAAAATGTTTTTTTCTGCTTTGTGAGATTTTTTCCATCTTTATTGATATTGTGTTGGAATTCACGTGATGTGGTTTGCACTAAGAAACAACCATGTAGGGCGGTATCTGCCTCCCTTTCTTTCACAGCTTTCCAATAAAAAGAACAATCCACTGGCCCATTTTCATGTCTAACTGTAATTGAACTGTACATGACAATGAAACTGATGTTGAAGATTCCATTTATTCCCATACAGTAGCTGTTCCTACTTTATTTGAAGTAATTGCTTTTATTTATTAAATGATTCTCTCTCAGACTATACACCTGCTTGTCAATATTCACAGTTTGTTCACTACCTGGCCCTTTAATGGTAGTCTCTGATCAGTCACTGTGTTCCCAGCCTTTGGAGTTTGTTATGATCTTTTAGAGAGGAAAGAGATGGAGGAGAATTGCAGTTATCTGTAAATAATTAGGCAGGTGGGCTCTTTATGCCAGCTGTGCAAAAAAGAGTTCAGTGATCTAATCAAATGCCAAATATGAGCTAACCTGTGCCACGGTTATTGAACCCTGTGAGGCTAAATATGAATAAGAATGCATTTTGCTATGGCTGTGACTAACACAGCCATAGATTGATTCCATTTTATTCTGCATGGCTATTTTATCATTAGTTTCATTTGAAAGAGAGAGTAGTAACCAATTTTTATGGTTACACAGTGGCATTGAATGGTGAGTTTTATGAAAGACTAATAGAAGTAGTGATAAGAGTGTTAATTTTAACTTTTTGTAAGAAAATAAGGAAAACAAAATAGTTGCTCAGGAAGATTTGTTGCACTAAAAGAATGTTGTATAAAACTGGCTGCTGTTGTGCTTGCTTATACGGTGTCTAAACAAAGATAGGGATTTTATTCGTCTAGTTTTGGAAACAATGTACTCCCAGAAAAGACAGTATAGTGATTTTTCTACCTCATTTTCAACAAATTTTAGGGACACAGATTTCCCCTTCTTAAAAGGAAATATGAAATATTTTTCAGGAGATGCAAATTTAAGGGAATTCAGTGTATGAATCCATAAAATCTGAAAATCTCAGGCCTGTTTCAAAACTAGATTTTCAGAAAGAATCCAACTTTCTGGATAATCCCCCTAGCATAGTTTCCCTTTCAGGTTACTGCTCTCAAGCATCTATACTGTCACAGCTACATGCTGCCAGACTCTTAGTTGTCTGATCATCCTATATGTTTGCCTGTGCTTGGTGACTCCTTGGGATCTGTTCAGACCTATGCCACCTGGCCTCTTCTGCGGGGAAACTTGTGTTCAGAAAGGAGGCTAATACACATTTGAGTCCCATTTTCACATGCCTTGCACCTCTACAATGTGAGTACACATATGTGCTTGGACATTATGCTAAAGTTCACTTGAGTGAAAGATAGTATAGATATAATGGATTGAAAATGTGATCCCTTGTGAGATGCATTGTGTGAAGAATATATGCAGCCTCAGGATGTATTATGGGCCCTGAAAGACAGAGAGATCTCAGGGAGGCATAGGACAAATAGATATGCTGAAGAAGTAGGTAATAATGTCCACCAAGGCAGATGTTAGAAATGGAATAAATATTCTTGGAAGAAATCAGAGAGCACTGACTCTGGGTCCCTGCTGAAGAGGGAGGTGAACTGCTGCTGCCACCCACCGGGAGGCGGCAAGTCCAGGTCTTTCAGGTGGGATGAATAGTAGGATTATGCCTTTGGTTGGCTCCCTCCTGAGGGGGAGGGAGATATCTGGGTGCTGAAGAGTCAGCTTACAAACGGAGGACCACCCTCTGCAGGTGTGTGACAAGAAGCTAGCAATTGGATCTCTTGTTATACATTCAGCAAGATACTTGGAAACAAGTACTTACTAATTTTATGATATTAAACTATTATGTGTTAGATTCTTTTTGAACAGTTATAAATGTATCTGAAGGATTTTAACAAAGTTTCTTTTTTTTTCCAAAAAGTTCTTTAAACAACTCCTGTAATACATAGGTATGATAAAAACTTGCACATTTAATACTGAAAGGTAAGAGAATACAAGCATCTCGGTCTGCTGAGGCTGTTTCTTTGCTTTGTGTGTCCAAAATAATCTGTGAGCTCCTCTTCCTTTTTTATCTTAATTTGTTATGGTGGTGTCGTGGTTTAACCCGAGCTGGCAACCAAGCACCACACAGCCGCTCGCTTACTCCCCCCTGGTGGGATGGGGGAGAGAATCGGAAGAGTAAAAGTGAGAAAACTCATGGGTTGAGATAAAGACAGTTTAATAGGTAAAGCAAAAGCCATGCACGCAAGCAAAGCAAAACAAGGAATTCATTCACCACTTCCCATCGGCAGGCAGATGTTCAGCCATCTCCAGGAAAGCAGGGCTCCATCACACGTAACGGTTACTTGGGAAGACAAACACCGTCACTCTGAACGTGCGCCGCCACATCCTTCTTCTTCCCCCAGCTTTATATGCTGAGCATGACATCCTATGGTATGGAATATCCCTTTGGTCAGTTGGGGTCAGCTGTCCCGGCTGTGTCCCCTCCCAGCTTCTTGTGCACCCCCAGCTTACTCGCTGGTGGGGTGGTGTGAGGAGCAGAAAAGGTCTTGACTCTGTGTAAGCACTGCTCAGCAATAAGGAAAACATCTCTGTATTATCAACATTGTTTACAGCACAAATCCAAAACATAACCCCATACTAGCTACTGTGAAGAAAATTAACTCTATCCCAGCCAAAACCAGCACAGGTGGTTGGTATTCTATGACAACCTGAGTTTTCTTGCTCTGGGTGGATTTGACTGTAATGACACTTTGATAAATTTCTTTTTCTCAGACAATGTGGTGCTACTGTGAAGTGGCTGCTTAGAGCAGCACCTTCAAACTCAGACAGTCTGCTCTTTTCATACATTTGGTCGCTTCTGTTGATTTCACTCACTGACTTCTTTTTTTCTCTTATTTGTACTGTAAAGGCAACGTGTAAATCTTTGTTCATTCTGTTCCATTTAAGCCCATTAAAACACTTCTCCGGCACACTGCCTCGGGCTCTCATTTACACTACAGCAAGGCAAGCCTCCTTTTCAGTTGTAACCACTATAAATGAGCACAGAAAGCTGAATTTTAAGGTTAAACAGGCCCTGGGTTTTCACAGGTGTCTTGAACGTTCTTTACAGAAATAAAATAATCAATAACTTTGACCTGCAGAATCTTCCTCTGATGGCAGTGCCTCTCAAGGGATAAGCAGAGGTTTAGAGCAAAGTCATCTCTAAAATGCATTTTTGATTAGTCCTTTTGTTCCCTCTCTCCTTCCACTGTTTGCTTCATACACTAGTTATTCATAACCTTTGAGAGTCACTGAGTTACCACAGTCCAGGTGGTAATTCATCTGCTATACATCACAGAGCAAGGGCAAGCCTCCCTCTTGCATATCTGTTTCCTGAACCTGTTCTTCTCCCACCTGGAGAGGTGGGAAAATTGAGAGAGGTAGTCCTGGAATATCTGCCTTTTGGCACTTCTTAAGGATGAAGTGCCAAATTTCACAAACTTTCCTGGGAGATGGATGGTATCAGTTGCAGAAATGAGTGAGAAGTCTGTAACTCATGCAGTTGGCTGCTGTGATTATTTAAAAGCAAAATGAACAACCCCCCCCACTCCAACCAGCAAAGCCTTCCACTTTTATTTTATTTAAAAACAGAATTGACTGTCTGCACTGTGCATTTTTATTGACCAAGTAAACTAGTAGTGACCCCTTTGGCTCAAGCAAGAGTTTGAACCGCTGTCTCCTTCTGTCTTCCCCCTGCCCACTCATCCCATAACTGAGAGGTAAACAACAAATACGAAGTGTCTAAGTCTGGTCTCCAGCTCTTTTTCCCTGCAGAGGAGCTGCTGAGTTGCTCATTGGAGCCCTCATGGGGCAGCCACGCAGGAAAGATCACATCTGCCATCAAGTAGAGAGACTGTTGCCCTTAAGGTCAGAATCGTGGTCTGGAGCTGTGACAAATACAACAGGGAAGAGGCTACTGCTTTGCTCCTTTGTCTGGCGTGCAGGAACAACTGGCTGGATTCTTTGAAAAACAATATTTCATTGCATCTCTAATGTTTATCTCCCACAAGTTTTACTGTGTCAAGAATTGTCTCATTAAAAGGCTGTGGGTTTTCCTTTTAGTTATTTATTTATTTTCCGCCTTTCTTTTCTGGCCATAAGTCTACTGAGGAATTTGACTTTCTGTCACAAAAGGCTTTTTCTTGAGACTTTAATAAGTAAAGTGGAATTGCTTTAGGGAAATTTCATTCCTGATTATGATTATGTATACTTTTGTGTGTATGTAGGTAGGTGTATGAGGCAGATGGTAACAGTTCTGCAAACTGTGATGTTTTCTTCCCATATATCCATGAATTTTTAAAAATCTGAAGTTTCTTGAAGGATCTTAAATTGCATGTTGTAAAGTTTGGGGAAAAAATATAGAAATGTATTTGATTTGCTTCTTAAGAGATGTAGAATCTCTGTCTTAACAAACATAGTCTAGCCCTGAAGTATTAAGGTTGCCCTTAAATTTCTGTCTAGGGCCCCCAGAGGTGGTTGCACTGTGCAGGGACCTCCAAGTTACAGCAAGCTCCCATCGCGTCTGCTCTTCCTTAATTAATCAATGTGTGTCAGGGGAGGTGAGGTAGGGACAGAAGGCTGTGTGTATATTTCGTCAGTTTGTAATTTCTCAGTTTGGGATTACAGGCTGCTGTGCGCTATGCAAATGGTAATACAAAAGAGAATAGAAGAAGTGGCCTCAGATTTATATATGAATTAAAAATTGTTGGCTTGCAGACTTTGATAAACGTATACATAGATATGGTTGTTTCTCTGTTTTTAGGAATACACTATAGATATAATTTTTGCCCAGACTTGGTATGACAGTCGTCTAAAATTTAACAGCTCAATGAAGGTGCTTATGCTTAATAGCAATATGGTTGGAAAAATTTGGATTCCAGACACTTTCTTCCGGAACTCAAGGAAATCTGATGCTCACTGGATTACAACTCCAAATCGTTTGCTTCGAATCTGGAGTGATGGAAGAGTATTATACACTCTAAGGTGGGTTTTTATTAACTGGGTAGAAAAAAATAAAACTGTTATGACCAGGAATATGAAAATGATGAATATAAATCAAATCCTTGGCATCTCTTTTGTTGTGGACCACAGGAATTTGCAAGGAGTTTACTAAAAGAGAAAAAAAAAAAAGATTATTTGATCATGAAACCCATGAAATTAATAGTATTGAAATATATTGCCTAGATAATTGGGTAAACACAATTGAAGGGGATGATAGCAAATTTTAATCTCATTTAGGTACAAGCAAGATTAAAAAAAAGATGTTATATAGCATGTAGCACCATGGTGGTCTGTCACTAACATACTGCAGATCTAGTCATAAATTCTTTTGCAGATTTTCTGTTCTAAATAGTTCAGTATCTAATTGTCACGAAATTATATTCTGTAAGTAAAATATGAAAAGCTTCAGATAGATAATGAAAATCGTAAGAAGTTTAATTAAAGCTAAGGCGCCAGTCCTGCATATGCTTCTTAACATGTTTACCCTTGCAAGCTTTAAAATCAACAAATTTGTTCACGCAAATTAGGCATAAGCAAACATGTTGGTGATAATTCTTCTTGGCAAATGGGGTATGCTTAGGTTGGTTTTAAGCTTACCATCTAGGCTATCTGTACTGATCTTTGAGTCACATTTCAAACAGTTCTTGAAAGGCTGTAGTGTACAGAAAGCATTTTAGGGTCATCTCTCAGTTTTATTTTTTAAGTATATCTAAAAAATCTTGCAATAAATTAGGAGCTGATCAAGAAGCAGTCCATGCAGAGGATGCCATAAATCTGATTCTGCTCTTAAGAGTTTATTTATTTATTTATTTAAAACAAAAGGAGCACCTTTTAATTACTTTCTTTTCAGTCATTTATGCTGTTTTCACATGCAGGCTAGTTGTGTTGTATGAACAATTTATAAAAGTCTTCTGTATCAGAAGTAAGAAGAATTAGAATGTTTTAAAAGGATTCTCTTCACTGAATTTTTTCATAGTATGCTTCATTTGAGAGCATACAAATATCTCTGAAGAACATTTTTTAAATAGTTTGTTATGCTGATGTTTATAAAAATCTCTAGAGAACTTCTTCTGTTGACATGCTAATATATTTTTTTTTCTTTTTGTAGCTAACGATTCTAGAGTCATACTTGGACTTTACCCTTCCGTTGTCAATTCAGTTTCAGTGTACAATTTCTTTTAAATAGGTTCTCAGTAGCAGAAAGAAACAAACAAACGCAACCAAAAAAACCATGTGAGCTCTCCCAGAGCAATGGGTTAGAATTATTGTGCTAGAGTATGAACTATGAAGTGCAATGAGCTAGTAATAAAACAGCAGAACAGGTGTTCACCCAGCACTGCAACATGCCAACATGTGTATACGTGAGGATATGGCCTGAATTTGGCCTAAGGTGGAATAACATTGAGAAGTTCATATGTTGGTTATTGAAGGAACAATAACAGGATCTGACAGTGCTCCAGGTTCACGGGAGCAGATGTGGTGATTCTGTTAGTCAGGCTTACTGAGTCTCCTCTGAGGGCAGTCCTCGGTCTGTCCATTGCACCCATCAGTGATTCCAGATCTAGTTGTGTTGCTTTTAATAAAAGTCTGGTTTTGTTTTCTTTTTCTTTAAGCGTTTGACTATCCAAAGGTTGAGAATGGAAAAAAAAAGGCAATAGATGCATATACCATAGCTGGGAAGTTTGAAAAGCATCTTCAGAGGGATGCAAGTGTTTTACTTGGAAACGTGGGAGGGGGTTTTCTCCTTTTTTCCCTCCCAGTATATGGCAAGAAATACACTTTCCCTTATAAACCTCTCTCTTGGTCAGGACAAATTTCTAGAAAGGTCCTAGTGACACTTTGTGTAGAATAATTGCTTTGTTCACAGACATAGAGCTTCCTGGCAGCGTGTGGCAGAATCTTCCTTTCCCTTTTTGTCTAGTATGTAGTATTGCATACAGTCAAGTATGTAAGCATTATGTTAATTTTCAAAAGTTGGTTTTAGAAGACATTCTGACTTTCTTCACAGTGTTACCAACAAAGGAGGAGGTATTTTAACTGCTAAGAAGGCAGTTTGGAGTCTAGCCCCTTACTCTAGCTTCCTAGTGAAAGTTAGCAGAACTGGGTTTTGCATTGGTTGCTTGGAAGCTCTTTGGAAATCTGTGATAGTATTTTCACAAGCAGCAAGTGATTCAGTTGATACTATTATGAGTCCTAAGCTACTTCTAAAATGTATATTAGTTGCGTGAATTACTTGAATGCCTTAGACATCAAATGAGTAGGAATATCAAGTCTGCTCTTTCCTATCCATGCTACTGTCTTCAACAGAGCTGCTTCCATGAGTACAGAGCAAGCCCAAGAGTGTCCCCACTTTCTCTCTCGTGTATGTAGCCACCAGATACAATGAAGCCAAATGCAATTTGACTTGACAAATGTGTTCTTCAGAACTTTCTTTTATTTGCTATCATAAACTCCTCTCCTTGCCCTGCCTTCAGGCTCTCCTTTTTATCCCCTATTTCTGGTAGAGAGCTGAGAGATCCCCCCAATTCAGTTGAAATTTTTGAAATAGCTTGAAATGCCAATTGAAACAACGCAGGCCCTCAGGTTGCATATGATGATAGTTTTTGTTCTTTGGTGGTGATGCTGGATGTTTTTTGCAGATACACAGTTGGTTATGCGTAACATTCATTAATTGGCAAAATTGATTTCTGTGCATGTTCTTTACTATCTAGTCTGAAGTATCTGGATGCTTGAATATAATGTTTTTTCTTCCCCCCCCCCCTTCCTTTTCTAATTAGGCTGACAATTAACGCTGAATGTTATCTTCAGCTTCATAACTTTCCTATGGATGAACACTCTTGTCCACTGGAGTTTTCAAGCTGTAGGTGGTAAAATACTTTTTTTTTTTTTTTCTCTTTACATTCAGGCTTTAAATTTCCTTAAATTCTGGCAGGAAGAGAGCAAGTGTTTGCTTTTTAAAGCCTTGTAATGTAGGAAAGAACTGACTTGTTTATGTTTTGATTAGATTTATTGCATTATTTAATGCATTATTAAATGCAGTAATGAATTAGTTGAATTACACACATTTCATTTAGGTGCAACTTTAAAAATAATCTTATTGCTTAGGAGTTTGGTACAGTGCCCCAGTTAATGGAAATCTATTGCCTTGGAAGAACTTTATTTTTTATGCCTTCCAGACTTGCCAGCTTTGAATTAGTTCCATGTGGTACACTTAAAAGGAAAAATAAGATCTGTCTTCTTCAACCTGTTCCTGTAAATGCTTAATCAGTATAAGAAGTCCTTCTCCTTTCAGTGGGACTTTTTTATGTGACCAAGAAACACAAATTTCAGGCTTCATTTCTTTAATATAAACTATATTTTAAAAAAAAAAAAATGTTCCTAAAGGAATTGTGCTATTACTTGCAAAAGAAACCCAAACCACCTGAAAACAGCTAAATGACTTATTCCTAAATGTGAAACCTAATAGGCAATGAAATCAAACTTCAGTGATTCTTTTTAAATTAATGTTTTCATTTAATACCTCCTTCTTGAGTGCTTCCAGCTAAATGAGCTTTGGTAGCTCCATTGATTAGATAGTTGTGCCACACAAGTGAGTCTTGCTTAATTTCATTTCTGCCTTTCTGCAAGATAATGTGGGGCAACATGTGAAACACATGAAAATCGAGAGGGTTGCACTTCCTTGAAGTTGAAGTACTGGATGGTGAATCAGGCCACAAAAATCCATTCTGGGAATAATAGACAAAGAAATTTTCAATAAACATCAATAGGAATTTTATCAAATTATGTACTAATAAGTGTCTGTCCTTTTAAGCTCTTTGTGGTCGTTTAATGACAATGTATATTACATTTGTGTATGAATCCATAGTGATGATTCTGAGCCAGTTTTTCATATCTGAGTTCCAGAATATTGTGTAGATATTTCCTAAACATTTGTATTTACATAGTTTTTGATCGATCATATGCTTATCTAGGCTTAAAACCGAGGCTAGATATTTTGTGGTTAAATTTTAAGCATATCAGGTGGACTATAGTTTGGCTTTCTCTCTGATCCACTTTATGTATAGCCTTGTTTAGTTTATAAACAACTTCAGAGATCACAAAACATGCTTTGGTATATACTGTGGCTGAACGCTTGATTTGTTCTGTTTTATTCTAGATGGATATCCCAGAAATGAAATTGAATACAAATGGAAGAAAACCTCTGTTGAAGTGGCAGATCCAAAATACTGGAGATTGTATCAGTTTGCATTTGTAGGGTTACGAAACACAACTGAAATTTCTCATACGTTATCTGGTAAGGCAAAGTGTTAAGTTTTATTTCATGTAATATCTATGTAGAACAAGACTAACAGATGAAGATAAAACTGAAAACCATTTTCAGTGTTGTGTAAGTATTATTTTCTTTTTTAAATTTATAGGTGATTATATTATTATGACAATCTTCTTTGATCTCAGCAGACGTATGGGATATTTTACTATTCAGACATACATTCCTTGTATACTCACAGTTGTTCTTTCATGGGTGTCGTTTTGGATCAATAAGGATGCAGTTCCTGCAAGGACTTCTCTGGGTAAGCATGTCTTTTTTCAGCCTTGAAGGGTCTGGTACTCCCCAGGAATACAAATCTGCATCAGGGAGTAAATTAACCACAGTTTATTCTCCTTCAGATTGTGACCATTGGTCACCCTTTCTCTTGAACTGCAAGATTAAGATTAAGAGGATCCTGCTGTGGTTGCACAGCAGGGCTTAAGGAGGGAGTGTTGAGAAAGGGAATCTGGAAATCCTGATCCAAGCCTTGCAGATCTGCTGTTGTTCACATTAATACATTTTTTCTCCTTTATGTTCTTTTTGTCGTTTCCAGGGATGGCAATATGGCAATCATTAGTCTGACAAGTATGATTAAACTCCACTTAGCAACATGGAACAAAAGATGTCATTACTACACAGGCGAAAACTGTGAAGATCTGTTTTTTGGGTTTTTTTTTTTGGGGGGGGGGGGGTTGTTGTTGGTTTTTTTAATAATAGAAATGATTCAGTTGTTCTTTTAAGCCCAGGATAGGACAGAAAATTTGCAACCAAAGTTGCACTTCAAGCAGTTAAGCATATAACTCACAAAAACTGACTCACTGTTCTGCTTTTACTACAGACAGTACTGAAGTGTGTTGCAACTTCTGCTACAGAGATAATTCTGTGCTAGTGTCATCTTGGCTGACCTGTTTAGCATGGTGTCAGTCTCCTATGTTTGACTGCTTAGGATTCATGCACTGCCTTGGAGAAGAGTTGTAGTCCCCACATAAACACGATAGACAGATGTGGTGAGTTGACCCTGGCTGGACGCCAGGTGCCCACCAAAGCCGCTCTATCACTCCCCTCCTTAGCTGGACAGGGGAGAGAAAATATAATGAAAGGCTCGTGGGTCGAGATAAGGACAGGGAGAGATCATTCACCAATTACTGTCATGGGCAAAACAGACTCGACTTGGGGAAAAATTAATTTATTTTATTACCAGTCAAATCAGAGTAAGATAATGAGAAATAAAAACTCAATCTTAAAAACACCTTCCCCCCACCCCTCCCTTCTTCCCAGGCTTCACTCTACTCTCGAGTTCTCTATCTCTTCCCCCACAACGGCACAGGGGGATGGGGAATGGGGGTTGCATTCAGTTCATCACACATTGTTTCTGCTGCTTCTTCCTCCTCAGGGGGAGAACTCCTCACACTCTTTCCCTGCTCCAGGGTGGGGTCCCTCCCATGGGAGACAGTCCTCCATGAACTTCTCCAACGTGAGTCCTTCCCACGGGCTGCAGTCCTTCATGAACTGCTCCAGCGTGGGTCCCTTCCACAGGGTGCAGTCCTTCAGGAACAGACTGCTCCAGTGTGGGTCCCCCACAGGGTCACAAGTCCTGACAGCAAACCTGGTCCAGCGTGGGCTCCTGTGTCTCCATGGGGCCACAGGTCCTGCCAGGAGCCTGCTCCAGCGTGGGCTTCCCAAGGGGTCACAGCCTCCTTTGGGCATCCACCTGCTCCGGTGTGGGGTCCTCCATGGGCTGCAGGTGGATATCTGCTCCGCTGTTAACCTCCATGGGCTGCAGGGGGACAGCCTGCCTCACCATGGTCTTCACCACGGGCTGCAGGGCAATCTCTGCTCCAAATCTTGGAGCACCTCCTCCCCCTCCTTCTTCACTGACCTTGGTGTCTGCAGAGTTGTTTCTCTCACATATTCTCACTCCTCTCTCAGGCTGCAGTTGCTGCTGTACAGCAACTTTTTCCCTTTCTTAAATATGTTATCACAGAGGTGCTACCACCATCACTGATTGGCTCGGCCTTGGTCAGCAGTGGGTCCGACTTGGAGCCAGCTGTCACTGGCTCTATCGAACATAGGGGAAGCTTCTAGCAGCTGCTCACAGAAGCCACCCCTGTAGCTCCCCCAGCTACCAAAACCTTGCCATGTAAACCCAATACAACAGAGGTGCGTGGATTGCACAGGATGCACACTAGCCACTTTGAGCTTAGCAGTGACAGATGCTTTTCTTAAAACTGGTGACGGCAGTATGACCTATTTTGGGAGAAAGATCAAGAGCTGAGAGTGTATCTTAGGAAGTGTGAGATGTGAGTTAATTTTCCTCATCAGCTTGCAGGATTGTGAACACACCATTCACACGTTATAGGAGCATTTCCTACCAGAAGTGTGAGTCCAGGCTTTAACTCCCTGCCTTTCCCACTGAAACTGGACCGCTGTGCAGCCAACCTGCAAGATTAATGAGTCAAGAAAGAAAGTAAGCTAAAATGAGCATGACTCAGTAGCCTAATGAGAAGGTAATGGAAGAAAATCTGAGTCTTGGATCTTAACTTTATGGTATATAAAAGTACTGCAAATTTTAGTGGAGAGAGCCTAAAATCTTGAATAAATAAGTGAAACTATCTCTTGATAGTTTCAAATCTTGATTTAGAAATTTATGATAAGATTTCTTTGACTAATCATTGGACATCATTGTGGGTACCATCTGGAAAGACACTAGCTGTAACAGGAAAAACTGTTATATTGGTATCCTCCTAGTTTTGTATCCAGTTTGTTCTTTTTACAGAGTACTTTTTGTATGCCACGAACCTAGCAAATTTGCCTTTGATCTCATGGTTAAGCTAGAGTTTTCATGCTCCCACTTCAGCAGTACTAACCTTCATCTACTTGAGATGTACTGCAAATGTTTGCAATATCATATTTACAGCACCCTGCAGTTAACTCTGAAGTCCTTTTGTGTGAACATGCAGAAGCCATTGTTTGACAGATTGTAGGATGACTTTTCTCACATGCAGATGTTCTGGTGAAGAAGAAAGAGAAAACCAGTCAAATAGACACAACTTTATAGAAAAAGACTGAGAAATTAAGACAAGAAAGCCAAAACTAAGCAAGGTCCATTGTGGCAAGCAGTCGTGATGCTGTGGAAGGTTTGCTGCCTGTGACAGCCCCCTCTACGCCTTTCACATAGTGGAGAGAACTGGGAAAGTCCATGTCTCCTTTTGTCCTGTCTGAACAGAAGTCAGTAAGGGGAATGACGGGTGTGACTTCCCACCAGGAGGCTGTGCTGCGGTCTGGTACGCTGAAAAGGCTTGGGCCTTTTTCTTCTGTGTATGTTGAAAGGTCCTGGCAGATTGTGGTTTCCCAAAGCAAAAATTTTGAGATGATTAAAGGTATTTAGATATTTAACTATGCAGAGAAATGCCTAATGGATTTTCAAAAGCATCTAGTGGGAGCGAAGCACTTTTGAAAAACTGTGGTTATCTGTTTGCCCTTTTAGGTATGTAATTTCATTGGGAAATCTGTTGCAAAATCACCACTGCTTTCCTGCTGCAGAATCAGTCCATAGCAGCCCCTGATTCCATGCTTTGATTTAAAAGCTATAGACAGCCTTAGACTGGTGTAACACTTTTTTTGCAATAAGCCTGTGCACGTAAATAACAAATTATTTGTGTGTTCAAGTATTGCTCTCCAAAGGAAAGGTCACATCTTAATTTTGGACTACTATGAAAAAAGCTTTGCCTCTCCCTGAAGCATCAAATGTAAGAGGAAAGTGTTAACACCTTCTAAATGTTAAACCAGTGAAGAGTGGTATAGTTGAGATTCTGAACACATCGCTATTAAGGCCAGCTTGTTCTTTTAACGTGTATGTAAGTGAATCAAGGCAAACATTTTCTATTACTTAAGACACAGTATTGAAAAAATACCTAGTAACGTAGAGAATGAGACCAGAAAGGCCATGAAGGTCATCTAGTTTGATCTGCTACATGTCAGAAGCAAGCAATTGAAAACATTATTCCTTTTTCTCTTGTTTTCTGAAAGTTTGAAATCATTGATAAATAACACATCCTTTTTTCTGAATAAGTCCTTTTGTACATTATAATCTTTCAAGAGGCAAAGGGCTTTTTTTGTGTTTATAAAATTTGTGTGCTTATTTGTACCTGTTAGTCTATTGTATTTGTTTTATGTGTGCATTCTATAACAGGTTTATAAAATTACACAAACTTTCTCCATGTCATTGTTTATTCAGTGTGTGTTGAAAATGGGAGGGTTTTAAACTGAAGGTGAAGTGTGCTGCCTTCTGTATGATCCCATGGTGGCCACTGGATCTATAGGGATATAGAAGCTATTGCTTCTTGCAATAGCACTGATGTATGTGAGTGTGATCAGCGGTGAACTCTGCTGTGGCTCAGTTCTTGTATGCCTCATGAATGAATTAAGGGCTAATCTGAGGATTTTTTTGTGGCAATATGATTGGATTACTTATACACTTCCCTATTCTCGCCTTTTTTTTTTTCTTTCTCAAACAGGCATTACAACGGTGCTGACCATGACAACGTTGAGTACAATTGCTAGGAAGTCACTCCCGAAGGTTTCCTATGTGACAGCAATGGACCTTTTTGTTTCAGTTTGCTTCATTTTTGTGTTTGCTGCCTTGATGGAATATGGCACCTTGCATTACTTTACCAGCAACAGAAAAGGGGACAAAGGAAAAGAAAAGAAGGCAAAATCTAAGCCATCAGTAAGTTTAGCCAAACAAGAAGAAAAAAAAAAAACAGAATGCTCTTTATTGTAATGTTAATTTTGAGAGAGTGGTTCTTAAGTAGAAGGGCTAATGTTTAAAGATAATTAACACTAATTTTTTTTTTTTTTTTTTACAGTTGGGGGCTTGTACTAATTTTCTGTAAATACTACTAATGAACAAAGGTTTTTTTAGATCATTCCACTCATATGTGAATGAGAACACATGAGCCTAAGCCATTGATATAATATTCCATGCTTCCATGCCATGCCCAAGCTCTCGGTGCTTCTAGAGCTGCCCGTGGAGTGTGTGCCCATGGAGACAGTTCTGTTTGGGCACAGTGCTCCTGAAAACAGCACCTGACAGAGAACCATAGATAAGACTATGTAGAGATAATGTAAGTGGACTGAAGGTATGAGGATTTGTTTGCATCTGCACCACCTAACTTGGGTCTTACCTTGCTAGCTTTGCAAAGGAAAAAGTGCTTATTATTGGTCAGTATTCCGACTCCTTTCCACTTCAGAAATTCTACTTTAACTCTTTTTTTTTTCATTTACTTACATGTTTCTTTATGGTAAAATGAACCTTCTGCTGTTACAAGTTGATGTTTCTATGGTGTGAATCCCCACATATCCCAGGAACAAGTATTCAATTTTAAGAGGTTTCCTGTTCGTGTAGTAAGAATACTGGAACTTCCAAAGAATCTATTGTTGGAAGCCAGAACAAATATTTAAAGCTAATCTTTAAACTAATAAAACATTGAGGTAAAGGCATTAAATAGGTTATTCATTTGAACACTAGTCTTAATATCTGAAGCTTGATTGTAGTCATCTTTTGGAGAGAATAAGAGGAAGGACAATGTTATAAAGCCCCCTTCCAGATCATTTCATCAAAGGAAGCTGGAGCATAGCTGAATCATAACATCAGTTGTCTTTTCTGGTTGAAGGCTGAATACCACCTGTGTAAGATCAAACAGAAATTGAAATGAAACTACAGAAGCCCAGATATGGAAATGCAGAAATCCTGTTATGAACCATATCCATTCTACAACTGATGTTGGAAAGCACTGACGCACCCATTTTGAGCGGCGCTGATGTGGGAGACTGTCTTATGGGGGCACTGCGGGGCTGTTATGGCTTAATACCAGGGAAATGAGAGCCCTTACGTTTTATATGGTGAGCTGGTCTGAGTGGATCAGCTGTGTATTTAGGACAAGGCTAGTGGTGAAGGGTTAATACTGCCCTGTGCTGCCCTGGTTGGACATCACTGTGATCCTCAGGGAATCCAGCACAGCCAAGAGAACTGGAAAATGGAAACCTCAAGCCTCTGTTAGTGGTAGAAGCAAACGTGAGCACAACAGAAAGGATGGAAAACAGGCTTTGGCACGGGCCACAGCTGAGCAATGAGGGGAAAAGGTACAGAGGATGCAGGATTTGGGGGGATTTCCCAGTATTAGCATAGCAGATTCAATTTTATGTTGTTATTGCAATGAGGTCTCAACAACACTTAGGGAACAGGGAGCTGAAATAGATCTGCTCTCAGCATGCACAACAAGGAGAAAAGGAAGAGGGGAGGAAATACTGCTTATTCAAACCAGGGAGATATTAAAGATCAGCTGCTGGCAGATCAAAAGCCATTGAAGTGGTTTGCAAGTACGCTCTATTGAATGGAGTAATGAGACTTTCCAGAATCTGTTCACACATCAGCCATTTCTGCAATAATCTGCCAAATGCTTTGAGATTTTCAGTGCATATGACAATTTAAAAAGTAGAATAATGGTAACATAGAAACTATGACACTTATTGAATAAATAGCTGGACTAAGATTAAAATTATCAATATAATACTCAAAACACGGTTCAGTTGTGTTTTACTGTGTTCTTAAGGCATGATTTTTATTTCTAAGTAGTTGAAAACCAACCATCTTTTCACACAGAATTCTTTAAACATGTTTCAGCATGTTATGGCTATAAGACCTTACTAGGTAAGAGATTACTCTAAAAAAAGAGGTGGATTAAATTTAATATACTTAGATGAAAGGATTCTAATTTGATAAATAGGGTATTTTTGGTGACGTTTTATAAAAAGGTATAAAATTTCTTGTTCCAAATAGAACAGTTAAAGAAACTATCTGATTAATCAATGAGAAGTCATACAATTACAAATTTATATTTCACCCCCCCCCCCTTTATCTTTGTCAAAGACTTCTGTTCATTTTTTTTCTCTTTTAGTTATGGATATGTAACTCAAAAAACCCAATTTAATTAAAATAGTCAGTTTAATTCCTTCTGAAATGTTCTCATTTACAGGTGTTTTTTTCCTTGGAAAACTTGCCTTGCATAGGTCTTCTATTTCTATTGCAAAATGCAATAAAAGCTTATTATTCCAGGAACTGATGCCAGTAAGGTGCAATAAATGATCTTGTGAAAAAATGGTGAGATTTTACAAATGATTACAGCAGTTTTATCTTACAAAATATGTGCTGGCATCATTCAAGAAAGGTAGTATGAATTGGGTTATATAAAACCACATTAGTAAGGATAATGAATTTGGGCAGGAAAGATTAAACTTAATTAGTTGTGGATCTCATTCTGTTCATCATTTCACCTGAAGTGAATGCATCACCTGTGCTATGATCTCCATAGGCGATGGCTTTCTTTTGTACATGTATGAGTGCTAATGCACAATAATTTGGTTTTGGTACTGTCAGAGTGTATTATAAATGCTTCCCACTATATGCGGAGTTTTATCTACAATACCAGTAGGCATGTACATGAACAATCAGCATGTACTACTGTATCTACATGGTTTTTTTGGTTTTTAAGTCTCTGCCAATTGATATAAGGTCATTTGCTTGTGAGATGTTGGTCTTTTTTCCCCTTTTCCCTCATGTTGTCTCTTTCTTACACACATTTTATGTATTCCCTGTAGGTAGGTAGGCCTATAAGATGGCACTGTCTTTCAGTCTCTCTCAGGCTGCCTCTTCAAACCTGTAATTCAGTAGCCAGCTTCAGCCTGTGCTGTGACATGAGCAGTGAAAAGCAGTACTGTTATTTTTAACTCCTCCCATGGTGTTTCTGGGTTGGAGATTCCTGTTTTACCCCACTAGTAGAAACGAATCATGCCATGAATCTTACATTGGCAAAACCAACAGTCAGAAAATTCTTGTAAAGCCAGAGTAGGTGTGAATCAGAAATAAGCATCTTTCCCTATATATCTTCAAAAAAATAATGATTTTGTAAGTTAAAAAAAAAAAAAAATTGAACTTACTTTTTATGTTTCATAAAAATAAGCCCTGTCTGTAATGCCTCAAATCAGGGTAGAAGCATGTAACTGCTGTTTGTTAGTATTGTCAGTATTTTATCATAACTGAAAAGAATAATGAGGTCCTTCAGGATGATCATTAGCTCCCTAGGTCATCCTGTCTAAAAAGTGTTGAAACAGCAGTCTGTGTGAAACTTCCTCTGGTAAAGACACTTATTAAATAAAACTATTTGAAAACGTGGTGGATACTGCACTGCTTTAATATCACCCCTTGGGACACCGGGTAAAATGTCCCTGCAGCAATAGAGTGCCTCCTTAACAATGTATAGAGATCTGTGTACTGGCCGAAGTAATTCCCTGGAAGTGGGACAACAGGACTCTAAAACATAACAGGAATCTAAATGATGCAGCTTCCTGCTTGTCATATTTTTTTCATATTTTTTCATTGCCTCTCATGCATGATTGTTGAAGAGATTCTTCTCTACACTTCAATACCCAGTTAGGTCTTCTGACTGCATCCTTTCCTGCTGTATTTATTCCTTACATGACAAAATATGGAGATCGTAGAAAAGAGAGAAGACGATGTAAGAGTGGTATTGATGTAACCCCTACGTTCAGTCTGAAGATTTTAGAAGAGATGCCAAAGGTGGGGGGGGGGCTTGAAAGAAAGAGGATTATGGAGTAGTTTAAAAAGGCTGTGAGATTTAGAAAGAGAAAAAAGGACAGATAGAGAAAAAGAAGGTCTTTTGAAATATTCGGGAAAACAAAGATGAAGAGTGAAGAACTGCATGGAAACAAAATAATAAAAGGGGGAAAGATGGACTGTGGTAGTGCAAGTAAAAGGAAGGTGAAAAGGCAAAAGTCACAAGAAAGGGAATAGCAAACAGTATATGCACTAGGCAATAAAGCACTGAGATTTTTTCTATGAAAATTATTTATGAACCTTAACATCTATTACACTAAGTTTTTACCAGATTGCAAGAGGGTTGAGTTATGCTCATGCAAAATAAAAGTAAGAATTAAGAGCTGAATTAATCAGTTTCACTGACTTGAATGGCATTCTCCTAAGGAGTCTTATGTCTTGGTTTCTGAAGACAGGACATATTGTTTAGGAATTTAACATCGGAGGATTAGATGACGTAGCCTGGCCTTATGTGTCTCAGTCTCTTAAATTTCACCAGTGATGCTGTGATAATCCCATTAGCTTTTTTTCCTGGTGAAAATGCAGCTTCCAGAAATGTATCCAGTCTCATTCTAAAGACTCCAAATGATGGGAGAACCATCATTCCCTTGGTAGTGATGCTTATAGCCTGCTTGTGGACTTGCTCGTGACCCAGTTGTCAAACTGTGACTGACTTCAAAATGTTCGTTTGTGTTGTGTAGACGGGATCAGCTAACCCTGTCTGTGTAACTAATTATCCACTATTCCCAAATCTCAGCACAACCCAGTTTTCACTGTGGCAGGTGAAAATCATTCATGATCTTTTGCCTGCTTGAGCTAATTATATACAGCAGTTCGTAATTCGCAAAGCTCCCCAAACTGTTTTCTTTAATATTATAATTTCTACATATTGTACTGAAGGTGCTTATATTGGCCTTTGCTATGGAAAGCCTATGGAATTATTTAATGTGAGGATGAAAGAACCCGCAAAACTCTATTTTTCTTTTTTGTTTTTCTTAAGAAACCACCTGCAATTGCTGTTCGACCTGGATCAACACTAATTCCAATTAATAACATTAATCATCTCCCTGAACGTGATGATGATTATGGATATGAGTGCCTAGAAGGGAAAGACTGTGCTAGCTTCTTTTGTTGTTTTGAAGACTGCCGCACAGGATCTTGGAGAGAAGGAAGAATACACATCCGTATTGCAAAAATTGACTCCTATTCTCGAATCTTCTTTCCAACTGCCTTTGCATTGTTCAATCTTGTTTACTGGATTGGCTATCTTTATCTATAAATTTCAGAGGTTTGACAAACTCAGAAAAAAATGCTAATTGTCAAAAAAATGCTAACAGTCATTAACACTTTTCAATGAGCAGTCAAAGATTAGAGCTGGTCCAAAATGACTCAAATTGTTTGGGTGCTTTAAAAATTTGAAACAATGAGAGGAAATATGGTGATGTAGTCTCCCTCTTGTGATCAACTATAGAACTGATACTGGTATTTTGAAGAGAAAAATTAAAAATAAATATCCCTAAAATTTAACTTGCCTGAACATACACATATTTTTGTTCAGCTCTAACAAAATGCAGAGTCAAGAGGCTATGTTATTTAACTGGACAGTTCTACATAAGCTTTCAATTTTAATCCTAAATGATAATGCTGATGAATTTTGTAGCATCTCTTTACACCTTTACAAAGAAAGCCTTAATAAAATGGGATTAGTTATTCTCATCCATTTACTCCATAAGGTGATGGTTTTATTAATCCCTGATCTAAAAAAGTTGAAATGGAACATTTCTATTTTTCAACCAGCCATTTGTTCTCTGCAGTATGTTAAAAAGAGTGATTAAGTCATAATTAATCACATTCAGATTTATACAGAATGCAGAGATTAGAGCGGTGAGAAATGGATATATCACAAAATCCCAAGGGTAATTCTGAGCTTGTCTTATCCTGACCATTGATACAGGCTTTTGGCTTTCAACATTAGATTACATCTATGTCTGTGCTCCATCTGCTGTTAGTTCACTGTTGTGAGTTCCCCAAAGTTCTCCAAGAGGGCTACAACTTTCAAAAATTCCTACCCAGCTGCTATTGCTTGCTCATTTCATGGAAACCAGACTGCTGTTGGCTGAGATTCTGGCCATTAAACATAATACTCTTCACATCCTCCCCATTCCCCTCTCCTTTGTCTGATTCATACTCAGGGCCAGAGAAAAAGTTGTAACTCTACATTTGGTAGAATTTGTATCATCAGAGTTTGGAAAACCTGTAACAGTGCTATAGTCATTGTATTCAAAGCCACTATGTTAAATCTCCAGCCCTAAGAGTGTAGTGTGTGACCTGCTCCACTTTGCATACAGTATGATTTTGTAGATTCTGCTTGTTACTGCATACGCTACTCACTGAGCCAAAGCCAAATGGTATGAACTTACTGAACCTGTGTTATGGATTGCTGTGTAATTACCTCCTTGATATTTGTTTGTTTCTAATGGAAAAGCCCTGTTATGTGAGGGGGAGTTAAAATAATCCTTACGCATTGCAGATCCTTCTCCAAGATGGGATGTATCCCCCCAAAAAATCATAGGACCAGTTCTCCAGCCTTTCTGTGGTCAGAGCTTCTGTTCACTTTGGTAGCAATTCTTCAGTAGTAGCCTTTCGGGACTGACTTCTCTGTGTTGGCTATTGCTGACTGACAGCATTTAGTATCTCATTTCTATTTTTAAATCCATTGTCTTCATTATGGAAAAGTGCAGTCTTTCCTCCTTTCTCAAAAAGAAACTGGTCTCAAGTGAGCTTGCAAAAATCACTGTAAAATTAAGGTATGCATTAAGTAAAAGTCAGAATTACACAGAAGACCTTACAGATCTTTAAAGAGGATTAATGGGATTAGTATTTGGCTGTAGGTAAGGATATTCAGTACTGGAGATAAAGACATGATTAATGGCTAATAATAGAAAAAGATACATGAAGGACCCCCCCGCCCCCATATTTCTGTTGAATGTGCTCCCTCCTCTGAACTACTCAGAAAAGATTAATGTATTTTTATATTCTAGTTGGTACCAGACATAATAGGATATGATATGCAATACACATTTCAGATGAAATGTTACTGCAGTGTTCAGCCCCGAAGTTTAATAGAGAATGCAAGACTATGTGCAGTGATTCTGGAAGAAAGTGTGACAGAGAAGATCCCATTTTAATGCAAACTTTATTTCAGTATTTAGCTGATGAAATATGAAAGTGGTTGAGAGAATCTGAAAGCCTGCTGTGAAGGTTGGCTGACATTATTTGTTGCATGACCTTTCTGAGCACCAACTTCTTCTGACTGTTAGACTGAGCGTAGAAGTGCGGCATCATTAACAACACTGATCTACTACAATTTATTGTTTCTTTAGAGTCTCATTTTCAGAAAATGTTCAGTACAATGGAAATGTGTCAGCTGTAATTCCATAGTGCAGTTTGATGCTTTTTGACAGCACACTAAACACATTCCTTTGTAGGAGGGATGAAGGTGGCTTCAGCAGCAGTATGTTGGATGTGTGCTTGAAAAGCAGTTTACTCACTATACAAGGCCCAGATTTGGTGAGCTCCTGAGTTTCATATAATTCACCTTTAAACAAAAGGAAGTTGAAAGAACTTGGCACTTCCCAAGAGGAAATACAAATTTCACAGCCCGCTCTCCTCTGGCACATCTAGTTAGCTTTTTCTATTCATGTGGTTGTCAGTTGCCAATCAGCCTCCAGTGACTGAATTGGAGAACAGAAAACATCCAGAATTGGCAAGGGATGGATAAGAAGTCTTTCATCTCTAATTTCTGTGAAACAATGTAATGGAGTATTAAACCTATTGAATGTTATGGCTCTTTGGCTTATGGATACACTTGCTTCTGTCTGTTGACAAACTTTTCTGTGTACTTCATTTGTTTCTGATTAAATAATTTTAGTTTCCCATAGTACTGTGAGTGCAAATAGAAATGGGAATGCAGTGAACTGTAACATGGCATGTAATAAATGTGTTATTTTAGTCCTATGTGTTTTCTTTCTAATCTGCATGTAAACACTTGATTCCAAGAAATCTAAGTGATACTCAAAAAAAGGGCAAGAAACAGAGACTATAATTACTTGGACTTAGATGCTGTAATCATTTTTCAAACCTACCTGGGTAAAAGTTCATTTACTGATAGTTGGGATCACAGTATTTGGAGTCATATTATTCTGACCATTACTGCTTAAGCACATGCTTAAGCCTATTCCTAATCAGTACTGTAATTAGACCAGAATTCAGAAAAGCGTGCTTATGTACTGTCATAAAGAGTGATGCTATCCTGAATTGATGCCATTAACACATACTCAATTTGCACTAATTTCAATAATGAGTGTTCAGTAGCTCAAATGATTGAACATTAAGGATGTGAGCCAGAGCCTCTTCAGTAAGAAGTTTTCTCACTGAAAGAGAGGGACATAGGAGGAGAAATTGCCATAAAGGTGGAGAGGTGAAAAAGTCTGGGGAAACTGTTTTCTACTGCACCTATCTTAGGTATCTCCTGAAATGTATTTTTCAAAAAAGAGACTTTTCCTTGATATTTCTGTATTAGTGTTCACTACTTGTCTGTTTTAGTAGTGAGTACAGCTCAGTGTGTTATTTTTTGATAAGGTTTTGTCTATGATTGTACCTCACTGATCTTCAGTGTGTGTCGTCCGTGTCTGAATGAATCTGTTTTATGTAGTGGCAGTGCAACCAAAGCATGAGCTCTGGGTAACATATTTTATATTCACATGTTGATGTGCTTCAAAGGCTTTAACCTTACCTGGTTTTCTGACATTCAGAGACATAGGATTGTGTAAGACTTTGAAGGAGAATCACCTCCAACATGGTTTTTATCATTTTCTGTTGCTTATTTGCTGTGGTAGTAAAAGATTTGTTTAAAATTGATATATGACCTGTGCTTTGTAATTTGTGAACACTTTTGACCTTTCAATTGAAAGCCCAACAGGAGGAGTCTGGATTTAAATATCTATCTGCCTAAAGTAAGATATGTTTAATTGCATCAGTCAGCATTTCAGTTCACTGTTTCCACATACCTGAGAACTAGTGCAAATACATCTAATTTAAATTTTAAAAAATCATTGTTAATATAATTATATTTTTAATTCATTGTAGTTTCAGTTATACATTAAATGTGATCCTTTATATTTGTGAAATAATACTGGATTTTTTAGTCATTATAATAGATATAGAAAATAGAAACTAATGTAGAATTCCTCAGCTAAAGAATACAAGGCCAGGAATTAAAAAGAATTACTGTGCTTCCATTCCTGAAAAAGTTCAGTGAATGTCCACATGCCCTGATGAATGTGCTGTGGGGGACACTGACTCACAGGGAGAGGTAGAATATTCTCCAGGCTGTAGAAAAGGCCTCTGCATTCGTTCATGCCATGGGCTTTCTACCCAAGTGGTTTAAGTCAATGAAAGGAATAGATCTGTCCTTCCTTTTTCAGTCATCTCTTGCTTCTGCTTCACTTGTACCAGCAATAGCAGTTGTAAAGCCGTGTTGCCAGATGGATCAAAACCTGAAAATTTATCTTTATTTTACTCTTTTGTAAGTTAACGTTTCAACCAGATGAGTGAGATCATCTGACTAAACATGCAAGACTATGACCAAGTGCTGGTCCAAGACAGGTGATGGGAGCTTGCAGCTGGAGGCAGGAGGATGGCTTCTTATGATGGGCATATTTCATTCTGTTGAGAATCTGCACTGAAAGCTGGCGTGGAGGAAAGGGAAAGATGGGGTGGAAAAGGTCACTGGGGGCAGTGATTCCAGGATCCAGTTGCACGGATCTGAGTGACTTATATTTAGTTAATAGGTTTCTCACTGATATTTGTGATAATGCTATTGATTTTCCTGCAACATAATTAAATCTTTTTTTTTTATTAAAAAAAAAACCCCAAACTGTTCATCTCCTATACATTAATTACAGACTGAATGAGCAATAGACAGTTATCTTAAATGATCATTCTGGTGAAATGTCAGACAAAATCAGAAATCAGGTTAAATCAGAAATCAGGTTATCCTTTTTTCTCCTTTTATTATTAATGATAAAACTATTTTTAAAATTATTGAGTATTGATTAGTACAATAGACACTGGGAAGAAGCTAGTACCCAGGTGCCTACACCACTGTTAGTCCCCTTGAGGGCTAAAACATTTGGGAACAGAAACCTGACCCAGACTGCATTAAATCATTGAGTCCCTCTCTCCTTCAGGGAATGGGAAAGGTGGATTGTGATCATGTCAGGCGTGAACTAGGACGGCCGGGGTACTCCAGGGAGGTCGGTAACAGTTTCTGGTTAAAAGGAAGGGTGATTTCTGCCTGCGAGACTATGATTTGAAACAGGGTACACGTATCCCTTCAGAAGATGGATGTGTGCTGTGACTTCCAGAACGATGGAAAAGCATCGCTGCAGTTAATGTTTATCTTTGCACAGGAGTGATTTCATTGAGTTGACTGTCCTGTTACGAGGCACTGAGGTATTCCCCATGTGGTATAGGGGGAGAGTTTTGATTGCACTCCTGGGCAAGGTGTCTAAATCTTGTCACAGGGCTCAGTATTGTGGATTCTGAGTTGTCTTTTGGATCTGTTATGATGCTAGTTAAAAGGCAGTGAATACTAAACTTTTGATTTTACTTACTAGTAAATCTCACTGAGAAAGCCAGAGCCTTAATGAAGGCTTTAAAGGAAATTTCAGAGAGCCCATGGAGATAGGAGATTAGCTAAAACCGTAATAGACTAAAGGATCTAGCCCTTTCTTCCATAGGTGCGTCTTGTTGCCCACTAGCAATATATTGTTTCTAAAAAAATTTTAAAAGTCTCATGGTATTTTAAGGAAAAAAAAACCCAACTTGTAAAATTCCTGGGCAATCTCATTCCACTTCCCAGTGACAAATCTTGCTTTGCCTGCAAATTTTGCTTATGGTAGATCAACATTACTTGAGCTGTGTGAGGAGAGCCATGGGGGATGTAAGACAGAAGACCTGTAAACTGTTCTACCTCGTCCTTCCTCTCAGTTCCTTTTCTTAGTCAAGAAAAGAGTTTCAGAAGAGTAGGTATATGGCATGTGTAAATGAGGACAATTGTGCTACTGACAACAGGGCCTGAGTCTCACTAGCTGACAGGATCGAGAGACAGGAGTCTGCCTGCAGTAATAAGGCTTCTCTTTTGTATTTCTTTGTAGTAGCTGCTTTTCCATACATCTCTGCATGCCTACCTGAGACTCAAACATTTTTCAGGTTGGAAGCAATTCTTTTGTGTGTTTCTGGCTTCACAGCTTCACAGAATGATCTTTATCATCAGGGTTTGAGCCTTGCTGAATTCAAAAGAAAAGGTTTCCTCTTGAAGTTTCCCTGTCCAGGCATCGCAAGTAGGAGATGTCTTGCTGCCAAACACTGGAAAAGTGATTTTCAGTTTATCCTGCTGAGGAGGCAGACTGGCTCTGTAGGGCGACATTAAGATTACTTTGTCATTTAGACTTGAAAAGGTTGAATACTGTTAACAGCAATGACCAGTACCACCCCTGCAGAGGATATATTACTTTTGCCAATTCGATATTTAAAAAAAAAAACCAAAACCAGCTACTGTGGGTGGGAAGTGAGGATGAGTCATTATTTCACTGCAGATATCTATTTCCCCTTGAATTGTTTTTCCTCCATAGGAAGATGGTAAATAGGAATCTTTTGGTTTGTGAAATCTGCAGAAAACAGGCCATGGTAATTTTAAACAGGTAAAGTCATGTTTGTTCCTCTGCCCACTGACGACATAAGAGCAGGAACAATGAAGGTGCTTACACTATGGCTCAGATTTTCCAAGATAGGTAAATGTGGACATTTGCATATTCATAGGCCCAGTGTAATTATACAATCTGTGTTCATGCTTTAGTCACTGAAACAAATCTTAATGGTTTTTGTGTCTTCACAGTATCTTTTGTACTTCCCACTGTTGTCCACTGTGAATGCTTAGACTTTTTGTGTGAATGTGAAGGGTTGCATTATGATACCTTTACTTACAATTTAAATTGCTACAGAATATAAATACTTCCTTAAAGAAAACTGAGGGATCAGAATCTGGTAATCTCATGGTGAGTCCTATCTTGAAAAATCTAATCTTTGTTCTTAATTGCTGTTTCCAATTAAATAAATAATTCTGCTATAACTTGTATTCCCCTTTATTGAAGTTTTATAAACAATTACAATTATGGTCTAAAAACTAAAGTTACAGAAATATCCTTCAAAAATAACACTTGTTGATTTATTATGTCTCAGTATTTATTATACTGAGGTTCCATTATTCAAATACACTCTTAATACATGCGTCTGTCTCAGCATCTATAGTTCACATAGTGTTTCAGTGGTTCACAGTTTGCCCCTTACTAGTGCATCCTATTTTTCATTTTATTTTTAAAAAATGCTGATATTTTTAACTACCTAAGTGAACATTCATACCATGCATTTAATTTGATAGTGTTTTGGCACCAGTGGACAAAGTTGCAATATTATGCATCAATGTTCCTTTTAAAATTATTTATTAAAGCCCTTGTGGATAACTTACTGAAAAAAATATGGAACATTAAGATAAATTTTGTAACTCTCAGTGCTGCTTCTAAGGATTATATATAAAATGCATGATATTGATGCAAATTTATTCTTCCATTTCAGTTTTCCTTCCAGAAGCCTCCTCAGTTGGGCTAATATTATTATTATAAGTGTGCTGATATTTACAGTTCTGCTCAGTTATTTGGTACTTTTCCAATAGCCTTGGTATGCACTCACTCTTCATTATATTCAATTACCTAGAAACATCAAGGTATCCTCACAGGCTTTTAATGTGATTAAGCCATGACCTCTTTAGCCTCTCTTAAAGTACCATAATCTTTTGTGTGTAATGCCAAAACTAAAGCATTTACAGGTATTAAATTGATTGTCATTTGCTTCTCCATTTTGATAAAGTCTGTCTGCCGGGTTAGAGTGAAACATTGTTATCATCATTTTAATATTTAACAACATTATTAATGAGCATGATCGAACCAGAAGACTTCACAGATGACAAACTGATGATGCTCTTAGCTACTTCCCATACAGCTGAGACTTTATGAGTGTGGTAGAAATTATATTGGCAATGGCAAAGACGTGTATATATATACATATGTAGACTGGAAAGAAAGATATGAAAATTTTTACATATATGTCAAGTTCTGATTGTCATTTTAACAAGTTTTTTTTCCCCCCATAAAATTTATGTTCTAAATGTGACCAAAAAGGTCCTAAAAAACCCCATTTAGATTTGCACAGTTAGAATGTGGAAGTGGTTCAGAAACTTAAAATAATTATGGCTCCATTTGATGGGTCTTGTGGATTAATTTTTAATTTAACTCCTTTTTACTAAAGAAGAAAGGGAGAACACAAATGTTCTGGTTGAAGATAGGCATTGATATCACTGAAGGTAAACATGAAAATTCCCTCTTTAGTGAAAAGTTGATTTATAGATACAGGTAGGAGCAAATTTCTTCAGTGTTGAGGAAGTTGCTGTGATTACATTTGCTGAGTAGATGGATTCTGCTCTTTATTTTGAGAACTTTATTGCTACCATGGTAAAAGATTGACTCAGAGTTTTACACTTGTGTTTTAACCCCAGCCGGCAACTAAGCAACACGCAGCTGCTCGCTTACTCCCCCACCCGGTGGGATGGGGGAGAGAATCAGAAAAAAAAAAACCCAAAACTCGTGGGCTGAGATAAAGACAGTTTAATAGGACAGAAAGGAAGAAAAATAATGATAATGATAATAATGATAATAATAATAATAATACAATGACAACGATAATACTAAAAGAATTAGAATATACAAAACAAGTGATGCACAATGCAGTTGCTCACCACTCGCCGACCAATGCCCAGTTAGTTCCCGAGCAGCGATCTGCCTCTCCCAGCCAACTCCCTCCAGTTTATATGCTGGGCATGATGTCATATGGTATGGAATAGCCCTTTGGCCAGTGTGGGTCAGCTGTCCTGGCTGTGTCCCCTCCCAACTTCTTGTGCCCCTCCAGCCTTCTTGCTGGCTGGGCATGAGAAGCTGAAAAATCCTTGACTTTTAGTATAAACACTACTTAGCAACAACTGAAAAAATCAGTGTGTTATCAACATTATTTTCTGACTAAATCCAAAGCACTGCACTATACCAGCTACTAGGAAGAAAATTAACTCTATCCCAGCTGAAACCAGGACACACTTTTTAGTATACCCTTAGTTTTTAGATGCCTCATTTTCCGAGGTACAGTTTAAGACATATGAAAAAGACCTGCGTTTCAGATCGTGAATGTTTAACCCTTTCTAAAAATCATCCCTTAAGCTTTCAGTTTAAAGTACTCCAAAAGTGAGTAACTAGGCATCACTGACAGTGTTTTAAATAAATCTAAAGTTTAGATTGCTATAGAATATTGCAGAAAGTTCAAATACGGTTCAAGGCTAGAATTTTCTAGCCCTTTGTTCTCTCTTGCCTTTGGGATTTTTTTTTTTTTTAAATTATTTTCTTGAGGTCTGGGGAGAAACGAAGGCAAATGGAGGGATTTCACCCTACGGGGTTTTTTTGACAACAGTATACCTCATGTAGAATAGTACATCAGCTGGTAAAAGCTAATTGTATTTGAGGACTGATGAGACTTTGAGACTGATGACAGGAATAATACTAACAAGCTCAGAAAGAAGGTGCTTGTGGCCCTCATTATCAGAAGGGGCTTGGCTGCTCAAGGCTTTGAAAACAGAATTTCTGAAGTAAGATTATGGGAGAGAGCTGGGTTGTAAGCACTTCTAGAAAAAAAAAACAAACTCAGAAACCTCTTGCCAGGAGAAGACTGACAGTAGTTTGAAGGATAGGTTTTATAGCTCATGACTGTACTGTGAATGTTAATGTCTATTGAATTTTCATATAAATGTTGCACTAGTCCTTGTGCATTGAATGGAAATGTGCTTGCACCCTGGTGCATGGTTCATACAGATGTTTCTGAGATGTAGCCTGTAATCTTCTAAATGTAAAACTCTGAAAGCCATAGTCTTAAAAAATAAAAAATAAATAAAAAACCCACCATTGAATACTATGTGTTCTGTGCAAAATGAACAGATTAGATGTTTGTGCTCTGATGTCTCTTAAACTGATAAGAATCAAGAGAGTTTCTTTCAACACTGAACTTTGTAAAGCAGTTGTAACGCATTGTTTTTACTGTATCTGCTGTGAAGTTGATTGGTTACACTGTGAAAAAATAAATAGTGCCTGGCTACTTACTTTCTGATGTTATTTATTTTCTACATGCCATACATTCTTTTCTCTTTAGGACCATGATAATAGTCATTTTGGTGAAAATAGCCTTGTACACTGCTCTGACTGAGAGCAATGCCTTTACTTGCTTTAAAAATTTTCCTTCCCCTCTCCTTTCCTCTCCTCTTTCCCTCTCTTTCCTTCCTGAAATAATAATGTAAATAGAACATCAGTCATCTCACAGAAGTAAAGCTGTGGAGCTAAAATTCCATTTTATCAACCATTTTGGTTGGGACCAGTTTTATAGCTAATGAAAGATGTCCTGCTTGTTACTGCCAAGAGGAGTCGTCTTGCTCTCCCCTACAGCCCCTTCGCTTCTGCCAGTGCTGGTGCTTGGCTAATCCTGCTCTCCTTCCCCTTCCAGGATCCCTCACGACCATGATGTGTAGCTCCCTCTTCTTTGTCTTGTTTGTCATTTTAGAAAAGGTTGTAAGTTTCTATTAGATGTGCCACAGGGCAAGGACCAGGGCTCACGCTGAAAGCAAATATCCAGGGGAAAATCACTCCTCATTATTTTCCTCAAATACGTTTTGTTCTCTGGCCTTGCTGGCCCACTGGAGCATCTGCCTGTAAGCGTCAGCTTCCTCATGTGGTCAGTCCCAGAAAATGTTTTTAATTCCTTCTAAACAGAGCGTGGAAAGCTGATGAAAGAGGGATGCAGTTAACACAAAAACTCTGGGAAAGGAGTCAAAGAGGCTTTAAGCATCTCAGAGTTCTGGAAAACGCCACAGATTTCTGCAGCCTCTTATACATCTTTTTCAGATTAAAGTCAGGGATCCCAGCAATACCTACATTCCCTTTAGCATCGTATTTTCTTTTTTCCCTGGTAACTACCTCCAGTATTACGTCTTCCCAGCTGTTACTTAAATTATTAAGGTTACTTAAGGTATAATAGAATCTATTTATCTTTTTCTTTTAGATTGTTGATGTCCTCTCCATTGTACAAACGGTACAATGAACTGCGGTATTTCATAACACCAAAACTCTGAGAGCATAATGTTTTGAATGCCTTTTTAGCTCAAAAGAATCAAACTGCTAGCTTCCACAGTATTGAAGTAGCTGATGAATGAGGGAATTAGGCAAAGCCTTTATGTACAGACTTCAAAGTAAAATCTGTCATCTATATTTTTAAGGTAAACATTTTTCATTTTTACTGTCAATAGGGTGAATTTCAGCAATACATGCCTGCAAGGAGCTAAAATGAATTAATTTCTCATTGACAGGCCAAAGTATATTATTTTCCACAAAACTGAGACGGGTAAGACTTGGGGTGGGCACAAGCCTTGCTAACTGAACTTACTAAATGTCAGTGCAGAACCAGAATAAGGCAGTAAATTTTTACAAGTTCCCAACTACGTTATCTTAGTAATATCTAATACTAGATTTTACTTTGTAATAATTAGTAAACAAAATTAATAATAAATAAATATTTCTTAGTAATATCCAATATTATTATTTGCTAATAATATCTGCAGTAGTAATTGAAGAGCTCTTTTAAAATGTTGATTAGGAGCTTGAAGTGTCCAAATAAAACCTATGGATATTTAAAAATCCTAGTCAAAAAGAAGCAACTGCTACTTTCCAAAGTAGTAGGTAAAGCTGTCTCTGCACTCCCTCTCATGCCCTCAGGTCCTGCACTGTGGCTTGTTGTGAGGGAGTAACCCGGTCCGCATGCCCTGAGACTGCCGACAGAGCTGCCCTTGGTAAAGGTGACTTCTGTGATGCTCTCACCTTTCTTTTGGGAAGGGGACTATGAGCACTGAAGTCATTCCACACAGCCCAGTGAACAGCCAGCATATGGTAACAGCTTTCAGACCCAGGTAGCTAATAGTTAGATAGTTACATATTGGTAACTGAAAATTTTCATAATTAGTTACCAGTCTCTGATGGATTGTGTCAGGTTAGCTGCTGCTCTTCTGTTTTCTCACGTATTCCCTCCTGTGAGAAACAGCACCTCAGGTTTCCCCACTTCTTCTTCTTGTTTAGAGCTATTGGCTACCATCTTCTCACAACTTTCCTCAGCAAATCTGATATACCTGGTTCTTTTCCTTGCATCAGAAATCACTGTGTCTTCCTAAACTTCCACTGTACTGTCCATCATTTTACTTGTTTCTGCACTTTTGTTTTCTCATTTTCTGTTTAGTTCTGGGTTAATTCACATGTTCACAGACGAGAACAGTGAAAGGTGAGAGATGATGACTGTGAAAGTGATGCTGACATAAGAAACGAGACCTTTCCTCCCTGCACACCACCAGCAGTCTGACGATGCAGTATATCAGCCTCCTGCTGTCCGAAGAACCCTTCAGAGACTTCTGTCTCATGTGAAGTCATCTGACAAGAAATGGTAAATAAGCAGCAGATCTTTCTTAGCACTCTCTTAAGGATGTCAAAAGACAAAAAGGACAAAATGTCCTTGAGAATGATTTTTGTTTGGGATGTTCTTACATGGCCCTGCTGTTGAGGTAAAAGTGAGCTGTCAGCAACAGTGTCTTCAAAGCTGGTTGGGTTCCTGAATGCATTTTCCCTATGGCATGTTAGGATGGATAACCTGGCAAAAGTTCAGATACTTTACTAAGCTTCCTACCAGCAATGGATAAACAAGTAGGGACACTGATACCTCCATACTGACCTTATTTCCCTGCTCCTAACTTATTTACCATAGAGACGACTACGAGAAGCCCTAGCTTAAGGCTGATGCTGGGGGCTATGCTCAGAGCATGAATCAAAAGTTAGATATGAGCCTTAAGACTTGGATTTTTAAGGTTCCTCTTTTGAGAAATGTTGTTGACCTTCAATTCTGAGAAGGCAAATGTATGCATCTCTTTAGTGGGAACTATACTGATTAAGGAGACATGTGATAGTTGTGTGCCTGGAACTTCCCTACTAATACAAATATTTTTGATGAACGTATTAAAAGGTAAATAAAACAGTCATTAATGAATATAGATCCTCAGAAGAACTTAGTGATAAGGGTTCACCTCAAGAAGTAACCAGGAGCAGAGCTACCTGGCCAGTATCCTCTGAATACAAAAACTCTCTGGAAAGAGATGTAAAACTAAATACAGTGATATCTTTCTGTTGTTATTAATGATAATACACAAAAGCAATTTTATCCTGCTTATCTGTTGCCTGTTTCGGGTCTGTTGCTGATAACAAAGCATGCTATCTTAATACTGGTTTTATTTGTAGTTTGTCCTACAGGCAGTATTGGAAAACTCTAAGACCTTCATAGTTGCAGTAAATTAAGTTGTACTAACAAGCGCAGCTCAGCACTGCCTAAGGTCTGAATGAGTGGGGGGAAAAAAAATCCGCCGGAGAGTAAAGTTAATAGCAAAGTTTAGTCTGTGTAGTGGGACTGTTGATCTAATTTTATTTAGAAGTTGACAGGACCAGAGTCTCAGTGTAAGGCAGTACTGCTCCTCTGAAATCAACAGAATTACACTGATTTACAGCTGCAACTGCATGACCAAAATCATTTTATAACTAAGAGCTGTATGTTCTGACATGGGTGAGAACTATCACCAGTGTTTTGCATCAAAGAAGCATTGCTTTTGGAATTACAGCCTTCTCAGCACATAGTAAACTCATAGTGAGATCACATCGTCATTGTTCAGACTGTCAATGAATGTTCAGCACTATTCTCATCAGTAGCTGCTACTTAATCCATGCAGTCAGTTGCATTGAGTACATATGTTCGTGACTTAACAGTAGAGTCTTCTCTACTGAGAAATGGGTTTAATTCCCTGTATTTGGAATTCTACAGCAATGTGCAGAAGGGCTTTGAAATATTATTTTCTAAAATATCTTTATCCATATACCATTAGTTAGGTTAGAGATTTGTTGCTGCCTTCTGATAACACAGAGCGCCTTAAAATCCTAATATATTTATTTAACTAAATGGGAAAATGTTGTTACAGACAACCTTCAAATTTCCCAGCAGCAACAATGAAGATAAATGTGCATGTGTTATCATCACAGTATTCCAAAAAACACATTAAGGGAAGTTATAAATCAAAACTGACTTGTCCTCCAGACTACTGGGGATAAGTGGTCAATAACTGGGCAGCAGAGTCAGAAGTGTGCAGACAACAATTAATGGTGCACTTGCTATCATCCAGAGTGTCCTGTGACACAGGCAGCAGTCATGAACTTGCAAAAACTTGGATGCTTTGAAGATATGTAGAAATAAATGGTATTTGACTCTGTGGACCACCTAGTACGTGATTTAATCAGTGGGAATTATGAATTCCTCAGTGTATGACTGCCGTTAAGATCTATCAGCTTTCTGTACACTCTGCAGAGTCTGTATCCTGAAGCATTTCAATTTGCTCCTCTCCAGGAGCAAACCTTTTAATATCTCTGTTAGCAAGGAGCCAGTACCATCCTATTGCTGCCTTAGGAAAGAGGAGAGGAGCCACTTTGCCAGACATTATTCTCAGAACTTGATCAAAAGCATCATTGTAATTTCCACTGAGAGACTGGAATTGTTGATTTAGCTGCAGTGGAGGGAACACACAACAGAAATTCCTTAGCTACCTCCTTTAGATTTTAAGATAGGTTTGCTAATGCTGAATGTGTATTTGCCCATGAACTCTGCACTGGAGACATGTTTATTCTGTTACAAACCTGTTTTAGAGAATGATATTTTGTACCACTGTGTAGAACTAGCATGGATTGTCTTTGTTCACTGAAACAGTTCCCTTTTTCTAAACAAGTTTCAGTGCCAGGTAGGGAGTTACACAACTAGAAACCATACAATAACTAATGAGTTTAAAAGAGATGCAAGTGAATAAAAATCGCCACTATTGTAGAATAGCCTATATGACTAAAACACACCTGAGAGATGAGAGGCATCTGCTACAATTCAGTTTCTAATCCCTAGTTAAAAATGAGTAAAATCTTATAATGTTTTCACACTATTTTTTAGTAGCTTTTTTCCCCAATATTTTGTATTTTGACTTTGTAAATTTTTTTCTCACCTCTCAACAATCCCTTCAGTTCCTTATCCCAGCAAGGTCTAGCATCTGGTGATACCATTTCTTCCCATCTCTCGCTTGCGTTAGAGATTTTTATGATTTTGTTCTTTCTTGTCTCCTCTGCCCCTCCCCACTACCACTTCCCCCTCGGGGAAACTCACCTGCGTCAGCTGAACTAATACTCCAAAAAACCATCAAACTATAAAGTGATGCTTGCATGGCATTTTGAGCTATCAGCCAGGCAGATGAACAGCTCACCATTTCAGGCACCCAAATAAAGTTCAAAGATAGAGAAACAGGCAGGACCGGACCGAGAAGTTATGATCTACCAGTAAAACAAAATTAAAATAATGCAATTCTTGTTTCGTAACAGACTAAAAAGGCAACTGGATAATTTCCTTTGATCCTTGCTTGGCAAAGCATGACAATGAAGGACAAAAAGGTTGAGTTTAAAAGAAAATTTTGGAGGGGTGCGAGGAACTGATGTGGGTTCCTGGGGACCCCTTGGCATTATGAAGAGTGCTATGCCATGCTCCGCTGAGATGTGTTTTCCCGAGTGCCGTGATTCTTGGTACAGTTATGCTAGTACTTTTTCTTTCCCAGAGCAGGGTGTAGTTGCATCCTGACTAGGTACTGGGATCAGACAGGCAAGTGAGACTGCGACAGGACTCAGATAAACCCTGCTGCTTGTCCGGTGATGTCTGTGGGCAGGAGGCCCAGGTGGACCATCAGGATGCTCTGGGCAGCTCCCCAGGTGTCCAGCCTGAGGCTGGTGGTGTGCTGCAGGCACAGCTGTCCTGCGTTGCACACAGAGACTTAATGATCAGCTGCTGTACTTAACATGAGTCTTTCCAGCATCTCTGCTTAATGCAGCGGGGAAACAGGAAACTTTAAAACCCAACAGGCAGACTTCCCAGCATCACTCCAGTCTCCTGCCTTCTGGGAGAAAGGCAGTGGTGCCTTCTGCTCAAAGACTAATGGCTCACAGGGAGGAAGGATACTACTATCTTTCTCCCCCCACACCAACCCCACAGTCCATGTTGGCATTTTTTAAGGGCTGGTTGGTGCAGTACTTCAGAATGAAACCAGAAATGAATATCTGAGAGAAAATCTATATTCTTCTTGCTTGGTGAAAAATACCAGAGTAACTTCATTTGCAGAATTAATTCTGCAGAATATCTTCTGGCCAGTCCTATCAGCTAACCCAAAATCATGTATTTTACTGTTCTCCTGGGTAAGTTGTGTTTTTCCTCATGAGTTTGCCGCAGTTTTACCAGCACTGTTGTTTCTCTGTCTTTCTATTCTATCTTGCCTGTCACCATTTCACTTTCAGACTGCTGTCCTTAAAATACCAGTCAGTCAGGTGCACAACTGTACATTTTAAACGGATTGTAGCAGAGGGATAAATCAAAATCTCTGTATTTGAGACCTTTCCAACCACTTGAGGCTCTGGATTGCTTAGAGAAGGGAGAAAGCTTGCACCAAGCCGAGATTAACATTTTTTTGCTTTGTATTTTTAAGCTCTGTGTTCTGGATTGAAAATATTCCCTTTCAAGGCTTTCTCTCATGAAAGGGATTATTGCTTGCCTGAGAAATAATTATTAGCTGATAATTTAGACTGAAAATAAATAACTAGTTCATGATTCTCCAGCAGAGAAATGATAGTCTTCCGTATGGTAAACTAAAGCTACATTCTAATAGTCATTATTCCCTTGGGAAAGGCCATATGAAGATGACGTCTTACCTGGAGACACCTTTGCTGGGAGATGAAAACTGAGGATGCCTCCTTTCTCCTTTTTGCTACCTGGATAAAGCTTTCCAAGAATAGTGTCTTCACAGTTTCCTGCTACAGGGGCATTTCCCTAGAAAGAGGAAGCAATAGAAAGCAGAAAGATCCAAGCAGTGAAGGAGCTAAAGAAAACTTTAAATGTCAGTGGAAGACACTATACCTTTCAGTGCATCACCAGATGTTTTAGTCTTCAAGGAATAAAAGTTTGAGAACAATATGATTAGCTGCTGGGGAATCTATCTACAGGGACTAATGTCAAAGAATGTTAGGATCAGGGAAATAGCGGTTGAAGCCAATTCAAACTGTCTGAGGTAAACTGCATCTTGACAATCTTAAATGTTGTGGGGAAAAGAATTACAGTTTACAACCTTTTTTCTTTTCCTGATTTAGCATGAAACCCAAATCATCTGAAATACTGCAATCTCTCTAATGTGGAACCTTTGTTACCAGAAAACTGTGTTCAGAGTATTTTACTCAGATTTTTTTGTTGATCCCTCTGTGATCTGTATAGCCAGCACAGTCTTAGTGCAAGAGACTACTCACAAAAGTATGTTTGGTATAGTAGTTCTCATCATGAAAGCTGGGAAAGTGTAAGAGCTGTATGAGATGTGAACAGTTTCATTACAGAAAGCGAAGGAAAGAGGGACGAGAGACAGTTTCCTGCTCTTTCTGTTTAAAGCACCTGAAGAGTGACAGAAAAAGGTAGAGACTGGTGTCTACGCCTTCTCCTTCCCAGATATGAGTTCCTCAACAGGAAGAGTAGAAGCAGAAATGAGTTTTGTGTGTCTCTGCATGGACTTGATAAAAAGCTAAAGCAGTATAGCCAGAAGGTTGTATGAAGAAGCCTGTGAAAGCTTACAAATTGGGTAGGAAGGTTTTCTGAAACTATGCCAAGGAGGAACAGAGAAAGCTATGCTAAGAGAGATAGGCGGTAAGAATTGGTTGTAGAAGGAGAGAATGAGTACTTCAGGATCCAAAGGTTGGAACTTATGGAAGATGTTTCCTATACCTTAAGGGACTGTTAGTAGTTGCTTTAAATTGTTGGATAAAGGATATAAACTAAACCTGACAGCTGAACTGTTCAGATCTTCTCTGGGGAGAGGTGAAGGATTTTGCAGAGAAATTTCATGGGAAATGTTTGAAATGTTTGCTTTCAACTGCTGGGGAAGGAAGGGGAGGAAAGGAAGGATGAGAAGGGAGGAGAGAAGGAAGGAATGAAGTAAAAATATCTTCAGAGCTACCTCATTAAAAAATAAACTAGTCTCAAAAATTTCATTGTTGATTGATTTTAGTTATTTTGAATACAGGTCTGTCTTTCTGTCTTGTTTAGAAATGTCATATGAAGTAAAAAAACACTGTCAAATATTACTTTTTATTATTTGTCAGTTTTGGTCTCAGTGTTTGATAAGAATCTCAATAATTTCAGTTATAGATGGTGCTAGTAGGTCTACACAGCACACAGACCCTTAAATTACTGTTGACGTAGCAAATACCAGAACTAGAAGTAGGATGGTTGCTCTACATTAAAGCTAATTAGACTGTAGCACTGTGGCAATGTGTCTGTGACATTCCCGGGACAGCAGCTGTTCACTTTGCTCAGAGAACTGGTACCCACTCATGCAGTCACCTGAAGGATCTCTACTCCCACAGTCCTGTGCACCATGTGAAGGCACACAGAGGCCCATGGAAAGGGTCATTTGAAGAAAGTGACACAAGGCGAAGAGTTGAACTTACTTGAAAACACCAATAGCAACAGTTTTTGCTACTAGGAGGGTTTTTCTGTCAATGACATAAGTGAGGAATCAGCCCTTCATTAATGAACGGGAAGGAGATGTTCAGAGCCTATAATTTATACCAATTTTCTTAATAAACACGGAATACATTAGAAGATCAACTGTGTAAAAACTTCTGTTTAAAAAGTTACTAAGTCTCACTGTTTAAAAATGTTTTCCTTTATTTATAGTGCACACAAAGTTGCATTTATCAACAAGGTTCTGAGTAGGCTCTTTCTGAAAGCGATGGAGTTAAATGACTACCTAACCATAAACTCAGGACTCAAAATGGAAGCCGTATGCAGTATCTTCTACTTCAAAGCTGTGAAGAGTCTCAAGGAAATGAAGTTCTGGCCTGACTTGAAGTAGAGAGACATTTGAGGTATAGGAAAGAAGGTTGTACATTTTTTCTTTCTGATTCGGTTCAGAAGTAAAGCCTAATTACATGGCTTATTTCTAAGATGGAGTCCGTAATTTTCTGTGTAGCAAGACCATGATACTTTTTTTTTTCCAGAAAGTCTGTATCTTCTATTTATTTTTTTTCTTACAAAGAACTTTTTTTTCTTTTTCATGATGGCAATGCCTTAAAGGTATACTCACTGTGTCTAGGACAGCTGGACAAATCACTTTTAGTTTAATGAAGAAGGAAGTTTCTTAAGGATGCTTTAAGGAAATAAAATCCATAGTCAGTGAGTAACGTGGGTAAACAACTGGTGAGGATTGTCTTTCATTTGAGACTGAAATATCACCTATTGCTGAAATGTTTATGTTCTTTTAGGTATTGCTTTCCAGAACATAGAGATGTTGCTCTTGCTGCTGTCTTGGGATATTGAGGAGATTCTAGGAGAATATCTGGTATGACCTACTGTATATCATAAAGTGGTAAATTTCATGTATTTCATATAGGAATACAGAATCCAAAAAACATGAGTCTGCATCAGGCTTTCAAAAGGGTGTCTGTTCATGACTTAAAACTCAGAAAATGGAGATGTTACCATTTAACTTGGTAATATAGAAAAAAGGTCAGTTTTTCCTCACTGTTTTTTCATTGTTGCTTGTTTTCTCTGTGAATGCTGTGGTTTAAAGTACTAGTCAGTGTATTTGTAATGTTTGTGTCTAAAGGACTAACGAACCTGTGAGTAGCCAATACCTTCTACCTGGAAGGGAACTTGGCATTTTACTCCATCTTATAATATAAAGCTAAAAAAGCTCTTTGTCAGAGGCATCTTTCTTTGGGCTTCGAATTGTATTTGGAACTTTTTGTGTTCCCTGAGAGCTCTTCAATGCTGAGGATGAGCACAATATTCTCTTATCAGCTCTATCAGTGGTCTAGTTGAGAGAAAACCTCTAGTTCCAGTATTTTAATTAACATTGTATATTCCCATGGGACCAATTCTTTCCTTCTGAATTGCCTCCCAATACTTTTAAAACTCCTGTTCATGTTATCCTTTTATGTTCAGACTTAAATTTGAGTGGAGGTCTTGCCAGAACTTAGAGGTGGGTAAGGAGGAAGCCCCTCATCTGGAAACATTGCCAAAGAGGCGGTCTAAGGCTTATGGTACCAAAATGTTTATTAATGGCACATGCTGCAACATGGCTACAATGGAAAAGCACTTCCTCAAAACAGTGAACAGTGAGCATTCGGCTCCCTTAGGTATTCTTGTAAGTTTAACTGCAGGCTGTAATTTTTCCATGAATACAGATTATTTTACATTCTGTGTTTCACCTGTCTCATATGCTGTATTGACCATTTGAATTATAGACTGAGAAGTATAGCACAGAGTTGACTTGATGTGTCAACTATGTTTTCTTGTTTTATTAACAACTACAACAATGGAAATGCAACAAAGATTTCTAGAAGAATTTGAAAGTTTGCTTATTTTTGCATGGCAAATACTGTAAGCAATGTATATAATCTTGAAGCCAGTGTTAATTTCCTGGTATTCTCTCCGCTACGGAATGCTGTTCTCAGAACTTAAGATCTACATGTGCTTCCTCCTAAAGGTGTTTCCTTCCAGAACACCCGTATTCCATTGACACAGTGAAACTGTCATCGAGGAAGAGGATTTGCACGTGTGTACGAAGGAGACAATGCTCAGACACTGGACATAGATTAGGAATCAGATTCATATAGCAGAATAGAATGAAAATGGAGCAGATAATTTTCAAAACACTATGCAAAGATTGTTTCTATATAGTTTTCTTCATCAGTTCATCATGCACTAATAGAGGCTTCTGAAACTAATCAAGTAATTGCTTAGCACCATGCAGAAAGGGAAGTGATTAATGATGAATGGAAAAAATTTCAGATCCAGGAAGTTCAAAATTACCTAAATACACTGAAGTAGAGTAAAATATAAATGACAAATATGTGAAAGCTGCTAACATACACATGCAATGCAGAGTGTGACCCTGTTTTCATCACTGTTTCCTTTGTGTTTTTTAAATTTTATTTTTTATTTTCCTACTCTTAAAATCTAGTGGAAGTACTGTGGCACATGTTTTACTGTGAATAGAATACTATATCCATATCTGTGGTTGACCTCAAGGAAGAAAGACAATACTGTGACTCTAGTAGGTTTCCTTGCAGAATGTCCAAGCCTTGTTAGTAACCCATCAACCATTAAACATAGTTTTGAATGCTATTGAAATTAAAAAAAAATTGGCAGGAGACTACCTGGAGTTCCCACTTACCATTTTGTGTCTCTTACAGCTGTCTTTCTTTGAACCTTTTTCAATACTGTTCTGTAAGAAAAAATTTCTTGCTCTGAGCCATAATTTCAGTATCTTACTTTTAACTTTGCATGTCAGTGGTCAATACCTCCTTGCTATGAATGGGAAATTGGCCATTTAAAATAGACTGAACAGACTTCAATTTTTGATGACTTGTAGTAACCTATGAACTCCATTCATTCTATGAAAGAGGTTATCAGATCATTCTGCTCATAGTCCAAAAAAGTTGTCTTCTCCACATATGGCGTATCTTTGACATGGCATTCTGCATTACTTATTTCAATTTTTAGGAGCTTCTGTCATGAGTAGCCGCACAAGGTTCCCAGTGATTTGGTTTTGCTAATAATCTGTTCTTGAGGCAGAACTGCTGGCTGGAGGTAAGTCATGATATTTGGTCCTGAAATGTGACTCTTCCTGCATTGCTGTGTGTGTGGATCTTCTTATACCCCTTCTAGGGCTGAGGTAGATGTGAAATGGACAAATCACAGATTTATCAGAGATTTCTTCTTAGTAGGAAGTTATTGAAGCCTGACAACTCCTCCTGCTGTGTAGATAGCTGATAACAGTTGTGTTAACATCTTCTAGTGACATTTCTACGTGAAATGTATGCTTCTCATAGAGATTTTCACAAATGTTTTTGAAACTTGAGAGCCCAGGGATCTGTCTTCGTGGATCATGTTGTAGAAGTTTAGAACAGGGCTAAGTTGGAAGTGATTTAGTTGAATCAGCTTTAAAATGACAACTTATTCTCCCCCACATCTCACCTGCAAACAGCAGAGCCTTGGAGGACATATACTGTTGGCTGCTCAGAAATGCCTTGTGCCTCTGTGGAGAGCTAAGCTCATCCAAAATTACCAGCTCTTGTTGGGAGCTGCACTTCTAGGCACTAGTTTAGCCTAAGCCTGGTGCAGGAACATCTGTAGAACTAATTAGAAAGCCACAATCCATTGTGTAGGACCTGAATGAAAGCATCAGCTGTGTTAGACCTTTAGCTTGAACAGGAGATGATAAATAATGGAGTCAAGCAAAACACTTTTGGATCTTACAGAGTTTGCTCTGAACTTAAATTGAGTTGAAGTCTCTTTGTAGGCTCTAGGTGATTTTTTTTTTTTAATTCTGCAGTTCACAGAGTAAACGGACAAATTAAAATATGGAAATATAATAGAAATATTAAGCAAATCTTCCTTTGCAATTGAAACTGTGGGGTTTGGTTAATCTTGTGTACAGTCCTGCTGGATATTACCAAGTGGTTTAAGCTGAGTCTTGATCACATTATAAATTTTTTTCTGATTTGATTGTTTAAAACTTTGGGAAAGTAAAGAAGTTCATTAAAGACACACCTGAAGGGAAAGAATCTCAACTGCTGTTGAGGCTTCTCTTTGGCAAGATAGTTTAAGAAATTCTACTGAAACGCCTTCTTAACAAATAATTTTTTAATTCCAATAGTAGAAGATCTGTTTGTCAGAGACAAAGCAGATTACAGCTGTTTGGGATTGCTTCTACACAGTAGCCAGGATGATTGAGTCATACTTTTACTGAATTACCCTCTGGTCAGCAAAAGATGTTTCTAAGCCAGAGTGCCATCCAGAGGGGATTCGGTATGTGTGCTATCCTGTTCTTTGGGCTGTGCTATAATAACAATCTTGCTCTTTCTGAGGTAGAAAGAAGAACATCCTGTACATCTGGAAACTGGAACTTTACAGAATTGCTGCAATCCTATTATGGAGACATCTGACATTAACAGATTGTTCCCATATCTCTGTCAGGTTTTTTATAAGACTGAAGTAAGGAAACAAAACAAAACACAGAAATTTAGGCCTGGTGACATTTACACAAGTGAATCAAGCTGTGAGGATATTGCTTTGGAAAGCGCCGGCTCTTGTCATTGCAGCATGGGCAGCCTTTGTTATTGATCTGCAGAACAGCCTTCCTGACATATTTCTGGTACCTGTATTGTGGAAATGCTAGTAAGACCCTTTGAAATGTTTTTCTTTTGTTGTGGTGAAGTATTTGGTTATTCTTGGATGGTAGGTGAAATACCCCCCTCTGTTTCTAGTGCCTCTGAAAAAATGATTGTGTCTGTGGTGGGTTAGCCGTGGCCAGCAGCTAAACTCCCACCCAGCTGCTTGTTCACTCTCCCCTCCTCAGCCAGTTGAGGGGGGAGAAAATAGGAAGAAAAGGGGTAAGAAAGCTCATGGGCCAAGATAAAGACAAGGACGTCCCTTGCAAATTACCATCACAGGCAAAACAGACTAGACCTGTGGAAAATGAATTTATTGCAAATTAAAATAAATATTTAATTTACTGATTTGAGTAGGGGGAAACAAAAAGACAAACATTAAAGCAACACCTTTCCTCCCCCATTTCCCAGGCTCAACCTCACTCCTTCACTCCAGACTCCTCTACTCCCCCACCAAGTGGAGCAGGAGGGTGGGGAGTGGTGATTACCATCAGGAAACAGTGGTTCCTCTCTGACGCTCCTTCCTGCTCACATTTTTCCTCTGCTCTGGCTTGTGCTCTCCAAGGGATGCAGTTCTTTAGGAGTAACTGCTCCACCATGGAACACCTCCTCCTTCTCCTTCTCTTCTGGCCTTGGTGTTCCCACTGCTGTTTCTCACTCTTTTGTTCCCTCCTCCACTGCCTGTGTGGTGTTTTCTGCCCTTTTAAAAATACGTTTTCACAGAAATGCCATCAGCTTGTCTGATGGGCTCAGCTGTGTCCTGTAGTAGGTCTTTTGGACCCTGGTCTCCTCCCAATGGGCAATCTTGCACAAATTTCTAGCTATGTCTGAAATTTACTTTGAGAAGTAAACTTTTTGAAAGTGTTTTGAAACTTGAAACATTTTATTTTGTACTATGAAACAGTCATGGGAGAAATACAATATGGCATGACTGTGCTGAGAAGACCACTCTCCATCTTGAAGTCCTCCAGGACCCAAGGATGGTTGTAGAAACCATACATTTCTTATCACAGGAGGTTAAAATTCAGTGTTCATCTTCATGAATGAGAGTTACAGTCTGAAAACGTAGTTGTTGATCACAATATAGCTCATCTTCACCGAGTCTCAGTGTACTACCGTTGATTTAAATCAGTGTTGAATTACAAATTCTGCAAGTAAATCTCAAAATTTAGAGGTAATTTCTGGCAGTAAGTAAGCTACATTCCTCTGGTCAATTTATGTATGTTTTTCATACTATTAAATTATTCTAACCGCTTGAGTGATGTTAAGAATGGCCAAGTTAAAGTAAAGCTACTGCTAACAAAACATTGCGATGGAGTCCAGTAGCTAACTAAATTTTCCTTTGGCAAGAAGAATACTATTTATATCACCTAAATAGTTTTTCAGACCACATTGTTTTGATTTGTTCCTGTAGATGCATGATACTCACCCTGTTTTATCCAAGGATAACATCTTTCATGAGACTGAATATTTACCGTTTCAGAGTCCTAGCCCCCTTGATAATGTTTGCTAGTATTATTAAAACACGAAAGCAAAATTGCTGCTGTTCAGAGTACACCAGCAGGGAAAGGCCAGACTGTTGATCAGCCTGATGCAGAGACATGCTGACAGTAGAATATTTATTTACCATTTCTAATTCCTAGGCTGCCCAAAAAGTGTCATTTGTTTTTAGCAGTGATGCAAGCTGACATTTGCATTTCATCGCATTACATTAAGCAGTGTTATGATCTGGAGGAATACTAAGCTATGTAGGTAGACTAGACAACTTAAAACAGGAGCTCCAAATGAAAGACATGGCTAAGAAAAGGCCTTTGAGGTTTAGCACAGATGCTGCAGGAGGGTTGAATGGAATTTGGCCTATAAAGACTGAAATACACCATTTCAGAAAGATAAGTAGTTTCATCAACTTAACCAGGGCCCAGAGCTACTTCCTGAGGTGCTTAAGTTGATTAAATCTGCCTGAGAGCTTTTTGTATGCATGCAAAATGGTTATTTACCAAAAAACCCTGTAACTGCAGTTATAAAAAAAGGTCTCAAGTGAACCAGCACCCTTTTTTTGTAGTTCACTATGCCTTTTTCTCAGCCATAATAATGATCTAAACCAAAAATACTACCCACTGATCTCCCAGCTGACCTCTAACCAGACTTCCATATTCTGATTTCTGTAGTCTCAACAATCTAGTAGAAGGTGAAAATCTAATTTTTTCCTCCAATGCCTTGTTCTTTTCTTTGTAGGGAAGCTTGCCATCTTCCAACTGGCTTTATAATAGGCAGGTCTCCTTTTTTTATTTGCTCCTGTGTTTACTCTTGGAAAGATATTTAAGAGGCTCTGGCATGAGTTACGGGGACTCCAACGTAATGCTGTGTAGCAGTTCATGTTACTCAATGGTAGAAATATGCTTAGATGCTCAGAATTATGTGGAAGTTTGGTGAGTTGTCCTAGGAAACAAAGATCCAGCTTACCTCAATAGACAAATGTTAATATTCAGCAACAATTTAAAGATGGACTAAATCTGCTCCTTCAGAGGTCTGTATTTAGGATTAGGTCAGATGAGCAAAAAGAGGAACTAGACATACATGTATCAAAACTCTTGTGAAAAACTGAGGAACAAAATAACAGACTTTCTACCTCTTGTAGACCTTCACTTGATGATGATGCTACAAGGATGGGTGAACCAAAGACAGTGAGTTTTGCCTTTCTAGCTGCTACTCTCACCGTCTCTGATCATCAAAACACCAGTAGACCTTCATCAACCTCATTCTGAAAGACATCCTGACCAAAATAAGTCAGAGAGTTATTTCCACAGCTGAACTTATCCACACTAGATTTGAAAGTGTAGTATAGATTCCTTCTTTTCTCTTCCTCTCTTCCTCCTTTTCCTTCCCCAGCCACATTCATTTTCTGTCTCAGTCTCCATTTGCATTCTGCTGACTATTTGGCTAGCAGACTAAGACAGACTTTCTTTAACAAAAATGCTTTACTCTTCTGATTAGAAAGGTGGCAAAAAGAACTGTCTCAAATATCCTTACACTGGCACAAGTTTGCCAGGTCTTGGCAAGGCTAATAGGATCAGGGACCAGACATTGTAAAGAATTAAGATTCCTGAAGCAGGATTCATGCAGACATTTAGTGCTGAAATCCAAAATTGTGACCTCAAATTGTATCTCTTTAATCTTGAAGCTGTCTGAAATCACCAAGACTTAATTTCTGTCTGTACAAAATCAATTCTTAGACTGATGATGTATGTGTGTAGCTCCACAAATCTTGTTCCCAGATATATTTTCAAAAACCAGAATGTCAGAGGACCACAGTATTTCAGCACAACAGAAAGGTGCCTTTTCTTTTTTTCACCTCTGGTTCTGTTGCTCTAATCTGTTTATGAAATGCCATTAGATAATACTGGCCACTCCTGTTTAAGAAAGGAGTGTCAGGGGAGACTCGATGATACTGCAGGCTTCTAAAACTACATTTCTTTTTCAGGAGGTTTAATTTACACTGATGTGAGAGTCTTAGGGATTAAAGAGAGCAAGAATAGAGGAAGAACTCTGAAAAATAGTGATGAAACTGTTCTCTTCAGCATGTTTTAAATGCCTTGGCCCAGGTCAGCATACTGGGCTTGAAACCTGGTCTGTTTGTTCTTGATTTTTTTTGCTTTTCAGTTATCATCTCAGCCACTCCCCATAATGCCCACTCTGTTGCTGGCTTGGGACTGCAAAGCAAGGCTTCAAACTGCAGCTGCAATAACTGAGCTTTTATTTTGGGATATAGTTACCTGAAGCTCACTGGTATGGTGAAGCTCAGTCAGGCAGTTTAGAAGAGAGTGTTTCTGACCGAGATAAGAAGAGCTGTATTTAGCTCCCCTCAGCTGTGAATTCCCTTTGCCTGTCACAAGTTTAGGAGGGCAAAACTATTCTCTCTTTCTCTCATTATGCAGGAGCATCTTTGCTGCATCTAAGCATCAGTCAAAGACCAATTGCTTCCACACAGACTCATTTATGTGTCTATGTACCAGCATACAGATAAAGACAGCTGATAGAAAAAAGAGAACAGACACCATTTAAATGCATACTTCTGTGTGCCTGCTTGTTTTCAATGATTAAAAATAATGATTAGAAGATGATAACTGCTAGAATGACAATGGTATTGGTAAATAATACTCCCAGTGATCTTACAACAGTAAAATTCCTCTTGTGCCAATTAGGTACCATGAAAAAAATAGAAAAGAAGAATGTTTAACAGCATGATACAGGTAAAAAAAAAGCCTTCTCAGACATTGTTAGCTCAAACTGAAACCTGACTGAAAGAGGAAAAAAGTTGTTTAGTTGGCAAATGACAGTAGAAAGGAATTAATTGTCACTAAAGAAGAGACTGCAGTCAAAACTTGGACCTTGATTTCAAATTATCTGGCAAATTATTGCCAGCAGTTCATTGTAGGAATAGACAATGGTAAAGTGCTAATGAAAACTTTTAAAACACCCTATTAATTAAAAAATTTGGAAGAGTAGTAGAGAAAAGAAATAAATCCTGAATTGAAGTTCAGATTAAAGGAAATAATAGATTAATGTGTTGGATTTTTTTAAATAGACTTGTGTTTCCTGCAAAGAAACTCATTCTTTGTGCAAATTGTGTGTCATAAGTGAAAGCATATTCTCACCAATAAAGCCAGCAATTCAGCCCCTTAGTGAAATGGTCAACACTTTGACGTTGTCGCTTGATGGGGTTAAAATCAGTAACTGGGCAGTAAATATTGCTTCTTCACTGAATCTGATGATAGGGGACCAGACTGTGTTCAAAGCTGATCAGGGATTTGGCCAGCTGACTCTGTCCTGTAGTGAATAACGTGATTTGTCATTGCTCCATGTGACTGTCAGCACTTCTATTTGGAATGTCTTCATCAGAGAGGTATGGGACTTTCTACTCTATAGCTTTGATTTCTTTCTAATAAGTGCTTTTGTATTGCTGCCTATTTATAAATTCTCCTCTGTACTTTGTATATGTGTAACCTGAGTAACAAAGTGGCAATGGGGAAAAAAAAAAAAAAAGAAAAAAAAGTCATGTAAAATTGTGTATGCTTCATTGGTAGCTGTAGAATAAAGAAACAAAACTGTAAGATGAATTTGTGATTTTTACTATCTTCTAGTTGGTATACAAATGTGTCTTCTAAATTTACTTTAAAACAAGAATAGAGCTTTTGCTTTTTAGTAAGGCAAATACTTTGTCTGCAAATGTTTCTAAGTTCAGTACCTTATTTTTTTTTCCCCATGACATTTGCAAAGAGAAAGTGGTACACTAAGTAATAAGCTCTAATAATTCATCATAGTTGAAATTACATAATTTAACACCTTGACACTAAGAAATCTAGCAAAAAAAAAAAGGTTTCAGTATTTTTACAACATTCTCCTGAAGAAATAGATGAAAAAAAAAAAGAATGAGCAAAATGCATTTGGTCTGTGGCAAGTATTATGCTCTGGTACTTACACTGTGAAATCAAATCAGCTCTTATTCTCCTACATAATCTTACTTGAAATTCAGATATTTAGCAAGATGATCAGGAGAAACAGAGTAGCACAGATTAATACCTGTCGCTCTGTGTGTGTTCCACAAACAGTGGTTACTGGGCAGCTGAGTGAGCAGTAGAGTAAAACCACTGTCTTCAGAAATACCACTAGGTAGGATGCCTTTAAAGTTCTATCCATTGTACTGCAAGACCAGTGAAACTGAAAGCTGTCCTTAGATGTTATTGCAGCATTTTATAAAGTGGGCCTTTGGGTGGAAAAAGCTCCTCAGCTGCACTGGCAAACTGCTGTGATAGGTGTAACTAAACAACTGTTGGGAACAGAGAGAGAGGTTACCCTGATGAGTCTGCAGAACAGGCTCATCAGCATGACAGCAAATGTAATCTCCATCAGCAGGCATCAGCTGGAATTCAACAGGGAGGTTCAAGAAAATGTTATGTTTTTTCCAAAATAATTATGACCACTGCACGATGCTCTTTTACAGAGTACACATTCATGTTTTGAGATAGAGGTGGGAAAAGTCAAATAGCTAATATAGCTAATAAAAGGAAAGATTTTTAAAATTCAAGTCACACAGTTTAACTTGCTTCCTACACAATTAGTTCTTTTCCTTCTGATTGCTTACTTCTGCATCCATGGCTTAAGTCAACTAGATTTTAATATTCAGTGTCATTCCAGAGTACTATTGCCCATGAAATTACTGATGTATTGCTTGAAGAAAGTGCTGTGGATTGGGGAGGAGGGGTAAAAAGGTATATTGTTCAGGTTCTGCCTATGAAGAACAGTGATCAGGAACTGTGCTTCCAGTGTGCAGCTTCCCAGTTGTGGAATTGGTGTCGGTTCTCTCCGTCCCTTTTCAGAATTCATATACAGCCACTAGCTGAGACACGCAGACTGCACAGGCTGGGTGGCACATGGTCCTTCTTAGCCTGCATCACATGTGACTCCATGCTTGCTAGGAAAATGGCCTATAGCACATAAAAGGTCAGCACATGGATGAATGACATCTGGCTAAAGCTGAACCCAGATGAACTTGGATCTGTTGTGAATTCTTGTCCTAGTTTTGTTTTCTACTTGGATTCTTCATCAATACTAAGCTTTCCCTCAGCAAACACTAGAGTAATGCTCAGTTCTCTTTGTTCTTAGTAGGAAAGCAATCCTCAGCTGGTTATACCTTTGACTGCTGCTGGTTGGACTGTAGCAATAAGCTATGTCTGAAGCCCTGAGTGCTTACAAAATTCTAGTGCAGAGCACTGAAATGAATATTTGCAGAAACAAAAGACCTAGACTATTTTTCCACACTACTTCCTGTGTTTCTCATCTATTCACAAAATATTTTCTCAGGCACAAAGGCGAATATCAAATCTAGTCTGCTTGCAAGAAGATGGACTCTTCTCAGAAGTGGTGGAACAGAAAGAAAATGCTAAAGGCCGGCTCCTTGGGGGGCGAGGGAATAGACAACTGCAGAGGCCATACATAATTTTGGATCCAGGCTGAGTTTTGTGATCAAAACAAAGTTGCAAATCTCATTTGGTTTGTAGGTCTGTTAAGATTAATTAAAAATCACCATTTTGCTGTGAATAATCTTTACAACTACATTATTTTCTGAAAAGTCACTGAAAAGAAACATGGAACTTCACCAAATCAGAAGAAATAATTATTTGAAGTTTAGAAAAATGAACAAGCAACCAAAAGCAAATGATAAAAACTACTTTGTCAGAAGCTAGAAAGAAAAACAGTAAGAAAATCTTGTCCACAGTTAAAGATTAATGAAAATAATGCTTTTCATTAAGTCTTCTGAAAGGCATAAGAACACCCAAAATATCCAATATCTCATTATCCAGCAGAGATGTTATTAACGAGACTGTACACCAGAAAGAGACACTGTGTTTTTTACCTCTACTGTTCTTTTCTCTCCCTTCTTGGGTATTTTTATGTCTTGTTTCATCTTCAGAAAAATAGGATTAAACTCCACTAACAAAAGCTCAAAATATGCTCTCATCATTCCTTGAAAAACTCACTTTTCTTTGAACAAGAGTGATTATTACCTTCTTCAGTGCTGTCTACAAAAAACATCCCCAAAAACCAAGAGAAAAGAGTTCTGAAGAGAAAACTTTACAGATAAAGGTAAAAGTTATACATGTTTACCTTTTTTTCTTTCTGTTGTATCTGTAATAAAGATTTAAAATGTATTTTTTGTTAATAGTGATAGTTTGCTAGGAGTCAACCACATTAAAGTGTCTATAATTGATAGATATGCCCAGACTTGCTTACTGTTGGATCCTGTACACATTTGTTGATTATTTGGGTGCCATTTTCATTAAAATTTTCATAGTATCTGTAACTTGTAGCATTTTCTTATCTAGAATTCCACATTTTCCACTCTACTTTCCCTATAAGCTTTGTTAGAGGAAACCATTGTGTCATAGTGAGAGGATTTCAGTTGTAATCCTATTGAGTTTTAAAGATTGTTACTGTTGCTTTTATTATATAAAGTTCATATCCCAATGTTCACAAACTCTCAGGAATTAAAAACCTGTTTTTAAGAGTATGGGAATGTATGCATGTATGGTACACCCACACACATCTGTAATTACATAATTATAAATAATTATATATAGATAGCTTCATAAACACCTGTGTACATATATATGCATATATAATTATGAAACAAAGAGAAATCTATGCCTTTATCCTTTCACAACAAAATTGCTTATTAAACCCAAATTCTTTTTCATGTAGTTCTTCATACGGAGTAAACGTACTCCTATGGAGTGAGAAACAGCATTTGACTTCCAGTTTCTGTCTGTCAGATGGGATTATAAACATATAGTCAGTTTGGCAATAATTGTAATGGTCTTCCCTTGGGACATTGCGGGAAATCGGATCTGTGTGTATAATTGTGATTATTCTGCGAAAAGGTTAACTATCAAACTCCAATTACACCTACCCAACTGTATATATATTTCTGTTTGCCCAATTGTAAATGAATCATTGCAATAAGGGTATTCTGTGTCACCTTAAATTAGTCTGTGCTCATTATCTAAAGTGTTGGGGCTATAGCTTTATGACACAAACTGTCCTCTACTTTGCCTTGGCAACTCTAGTTCATTAAAACAATGTTATCATCATGATCTATTCAAGTCAATAAGCCTTGGTACCGGTAAAACACAGTATTCATCTATTACCCTCAGCAGTACTGCAATGCTTATTTATGACTAATCAGGCTGCTCCGCAGGAGGTATATTCATGCCAATTACATGCTGCCCATTGCATGAAATGCCTAATTAAAGTTTTCTCTATAAATATTAGCCTGATTGAAGTCAGCTTGCTAGCAGCCACATAGTCAGAGTCATGCCAAGTCCTATGTAAGTCCCAGGAGGTTACTGAAACATATTTGTCTCCGTCTCAGTTTGCATTAAGCTGTTCTGTATGCCATGAATTCAAAGAGAAGAGGTAGGTCTAAAATCCCTTATATGTAGTAAACAGAATTTTGAAGTACTTATAGGTAGCGCAGCATAATCTCTGGCTTTCTTGGAGTTTGTTGCTAGTTCTCCTGGGTTTCCCTATAATTTAGGAATTCCTTCTGTCATTGTTGTTAATATTATGTCCTGGCTGATAGAAAAGCTATTGGCAATTTGCGTTCAATTACACTAACAGTTATGATCAATATAAGTGTAAATATGGTTGGTCTTGTACCTATGAAAAGGTCAAGAGTGACCTTGTGCAAGTGAAACTGAATCTCTGTTGTAATGTGCTCTAGAAGTGGGCAGTATTTGTGAAGGTGGGCTAATCTAGATTGTACGGTGGAGGTCATCTCTTCTGCAACTCTATAGGAAACAGGTCATTTCAAGTGGAAGGACTACATTGTAAGGTGCATCCTGTCTGTTCACCACAATCTTAAATTAAATGAGAATGTGCACCTTTTAAACTTTATTTTGTATTTCTGCGTGCATAAGGTAAGAATAGTCCAATAGATAGGACAAAGCCTAAAAATGTGATGTTTCCTTTCAAATTATCTGCTTTGCTGTTGTTTTCCTATGCAGATTTTCAGATAAGTCCTTTTGTTTATCTTTTTCTATCTTTTTTCCCCATTCCAATCATATTGGCATGAGTACTTAGAGCTCTTAAGAGGACTGATGCTGATTCAGGTGCTTTTGGGTGCTTGGATACATTCAATAATGGAAGTCATCAGAGCTTCTAAGGTAGTTGATTTTACCAGTCCAATCTATGATCCTTTAAGTGCCCGTGAGGCAATATTGATCTCACTAAATATCCGTGAGGAACCAGCATCAGTGCATGTCACACCCAAGCCAACAGGTCTTTTCTCCTGAGTTTAAACATTTCATTAAGGTTACTGTAACTGATAAAATGAGACAAATTTTTATTTTTCTATATTTTATTAAGGAAAAAGAGACATTTTTAAAAAGTGCTTATTGTTTTAGACTTCATATTACACTTTTAAATATAGCTTATGGCGCTGTCCAGAGGTATAGTTCAGCTTGATAAGGCCAGAAGAACCTCAAGTGAAATAATTTGCCTTTGTTAAGTGAGCATATCCCATTGATTACACACCAACAGTTATGTAATACAAGCAGGGACAGTTAAACTAGGTAGATTTAAACTATTTCATTATATTGAGCTATATTATGTGTTTTGTGGAAAGAACATGACACATTTAGTGTAGTAATAATAATTTTCCAACACACAAGTCATTTAAATGGAGATAGATCTAGTAATAGCCAGCAAAAGTGTCTTTCCTAAAACTTGTACTCCATTTCAGTTTCACTGCCTGGAGCTTACGAGGGATGACATTTCAACATCCTTTTTCATGGCCTTTGGCAGGAATGAGGTGCCATCTCATTAAGATAAGTAGAACGTGCGGCAGTGAGCAGATTATGGCCATTTCTGGGAAGCTGCACGTATGAAGATGTTCTAAGCTTTTCTATGCTTTTTACTATTGAGAAGCTGAAAGGAGTAGAGCTTGGCTTTTTTTACCCTTCACCTCCACCCTGATGAAAAAGCACACCTGTCTTCATTATGTGCAAACATTACTGGCAATTTTTATAATGTTTTGAATAATATTTTACAATAACAGGAAAAAGCAAGGATTAAACATGAAGACAGTTGAAGGAATTAGGTATCTGAAAACAACGCATGGAGCCAGACATTCATTGTCTTTCTATTGTGAGGTCTGGAGTAGCAGTTCTTCCAGGTTATTTACGTGACATTGTTTAGATAACAAAGTAAGGAAGAGAATTGGAGTGATGTCCTGGCCATTGAAAATTAATAGAAATCTGAAGTTGGGGGTAAACAGAACAGAACCTCTAAAGAATGGGCAACAAATATTCTAAAGTATCAAATTAAAGTTACAGTTGTGTTTAAATTAAAGTTACAGTTGTGTTTAGACCTATTTGACTTGTGAGCAGTGTGGTAATTGTTTGCAGTATGGTAATTTTTAAAAGGGAAACACAACTAGGATTCATTTTTATGCAGAACAAAAACAGGGAATGGAGGAATTGTTTCCTACTGTCCTCTTTTCAAGGCTTATAAAGGAAGGGACACTTGCAAATAATAAATTGGACCTCTTTTTATCCTTCTGTAGGGAGAAACCAAGAACTTCTGAATTCTTGATGTTTGGTACCTGCAGAGATGCTCAACTGTATTGTTCAGGTTATTGTAGCAAGAGCATGGCTTGTCATTATGTACAAAATGTGAAGGACTTTTTCGTCCTTATCCTCTCCCTTCACAAATATATATATATTTAAACATTGTGCATTCACAAGATATCTTTAAGAGATATTGTCTTGAAAAGAATGGAAATCACAGATAAAGCAAAACCTCTTTCTAAAAGCAAATGCAAATTTTTCTTCATAATATTTGAGAATGTTCTCTTGCTGAAAGATATGAGGCCTGTGAATACAAAATGACCTTTTCTTTATGAACCTCTACAATGGGGATTTGAAACCTAAGATAAAAATGGTTCATTCAGATTCTTCATGTTGGAGATAATCTTCACAGAGCTATAGTTTGCTTTTCACTTCTGAGGTAGAAGCTGTACGCTTTCCCTTGAAAAAAAATTATAGCAGCTACTTAGTAGTTTCCACTTACTCCACTCTAGAAATGTGGATCTTTCTCAATCAATATTTTTCCCACAAGCAACTATGACAGGAGTTACTCTAAGTAAAAACATATACTATCTTGTTCTATTCATTATGAAGGGAAAAACAAGGCATGATAATATTGCTTACCTGCTTTGCCAGAAAGCAGCTGTCCCTAGAAAGGTAAAACACTCATGCTGATTGCAATAATTAATTTCATCATGATAGATCCAGTATTTGAATTTCATTAGACTATGCAGTGTGTATGGTCCAGAATACTGTAAAAATTAAATGGGCAGAGAATGTGATTTTTTGAAATAAATGTGTCTATATGCCTATTTATGTCAAGAAGTCATACAGGAAAGAAAATGATAAAATTGTTTTCCATCATAAGTTCAAAGAAAATGCGTTAGTATTTTTCCCTTTAAGATTTTTTTTTTATTTTTGCTGAGTGAAAACATATTCCATGCTGAAGGTCAATATTCCTGATTTACCCTTTTGATATTAAGTTGAAAAAATATGATACTCTTTGAGATGAGACACTACAGTGGAACAGAATAGTTTTGTACCTAACAGCAAATGATTAGAATTCAGCTTGCAAAAATTTTGTATGCATCTTTGCCTAAATTTGTAATTATTAATAAAACACAGGAACGGTTGCAAAAGCCAGCTAGCCAAGCATCTGTGCCAGTGAGATTTTTGTCTGCAGATTTTTACAAGCTATCATAGTATCAGAAACACTTTTGCTTGGCTCTGACAAGTGCTTTAACAGCAGCTGTAGTTCTTAATATCAGGCAGAACAGGTGACAGTTCAATTCAAGGGAGTTACGAGAGTAAGAGATCTCTCCCTGGGATAAAATAATGTATATAGGGGAAAAGACAGGTTCTTTAAGGCTATGTCTCCATTAGCAAGTAGTGTAGCTTAATAGAAGTGGTCTGTACAGAGAAACAGTTGGCCCTGAGGAACTGTCAGTTGTATTATAATCATCTTAGAGGTGATATGAAACAGCTCTAGTCTGATATACTCCTGGACTCTATTTCCCGGTTTAGTTTTATACAAAAGGAGTGTGGTGAGGGCACTTTCAGGCCAGTCCACAATGCCAACCAAAGTGCAGTAGGTGGTGGTAAGCACAAGGTTTACTTCCAAAGTGCTGTCCTTAGCTTCTCTAAAATGCTAGTATAGATGCGCCCTCTGTTTCAGTTTTTAGAGTGTGCTGGCTAGATCTGGTTATTGATGCTCTGTAAAACTGGGACACGTGGGTGTTAATTTACCAGAAGCAGCTGCTAATTCTTTTAAAATTTTATGAGAAGGCAAAGAAAACCCAATAAAATTAAAGGTTGAATTTTTCTCTAGAAAAGGTGACTTTATTGGGTAACTGCCAAGAACATAAAATAAACTGAAGATAAACTCTGCTATAAAAAAAAATCTTGAACTGCGATTATCTTTAGTTTACATATTTAATTTCAGTATGCAATCATTCAGGTCTTTGCCTATACTTGTGGATCTAATTAGGATCTACGGTTCCAGACAAAAGGATGTGAAAGAGTCTTACAGTGTGGTTGATACTGATATCTTTCAAAGTTGATGCTATGGCTGTTCAACACACAAGACTGTATTTGAGAATTTGCCTTCTTTCAGCAGATTTTCTGGATGACATCTCACCTGGACCTCATGAAGTCTGTGGGATTGAGTTCTCATTCTCTGTATCTACAGCAAAATAAGAAAATCAATAGATCTTGAAGGTATGACTGTATCATGGTTCATATTCCAGTGTTTCTCTTTATTCACTAGCATGTTTAATGTGGACACTGAAAGATGCTATATAGTATGGTCACCTGTATGTGCACCAACCAGCAGTGCATAAAGAGATTTCTTCCTACTGGGGTAGACAGAACAACGTCTTGATCAAACTCCAGAGCACTTTTACTATATGTAGATGTGGCCTTTAAGCTAAAATCTACAGCAGACACATGAGTTTCATTAGCTTTGAATTTAGAAAAATGTAATTATAGGTATGCTTAGGCCTCTGGACTCTCAGGATATTATAAAACTATTAAAGATCTTCTACAGATAAGACACGCATTTCTAAGGCTGATTTTAGTTCTTTTCTCCTACTGCTAGAAAACCCCAAAACACTTTCGTCTTGAATTTTCTTCTTCACTCTAGGCAAAGTGGCAAGCCTTCTTAAAGCCTCAGGCAAATGCCAAAAGTTGATTTTTAGATGTGGGATTATGAACAAAGAAGTTCTCAAAATAAAAGTCTTCCAATTTTTTGGAAAGAGCTAGGTCTTTCAAATTAAATACAAACCTTGGGCTCAGCGTGCTTTAGTCAGTGCCAGTCCCATTTAATATGGTGCCTCCAGAGGCGGCCTTGTCTATACCCAGAAAGATCAGTTGGCAATTAAAAACAAACAAACAAAACAGCCCAAACCAAGACTACACATTTCATACTGAGAGTATGAAAATGGTTATATATAAACTCAAATCTTTAATTAAAAACTGTTTTAAACTTTGTTTTTTCACATATGCTGTCTTGGCAAGTAGACTCAGTAAAATATATGTTAATGAGCTATATTCACTGTTTTCAAGCACAAGTCCAGAGATACATGGTGTTGTATCTACAAAACTGATGTTTTTCTTGTTGCTAACTTATAAGTTAGTAAAATATGCTTAAGAAATAGCAAGTAAGAGCTTTGTAAATATTTATGTGTATGACAGATGCACTCGACTGCCTTAACCAAACTAGCGGTAGTTTGGTACAGGCTCCAAAGGAGGTAAAGGCCTGAGCCATAGCCGGGCCAAGAGCTCCTCTAGAAAACAGAGTGACCCAGTGAGCATTGACGCATATGAGCTTGGATCATTGATGGTGCGATTAACACATGAATAGCGGGTGGCTTTTCCAAGACTCATTTATCAAGGAACAAAGAATGTTGTGCGTACAAGGAGTCTCATGCATACCTTTCTCATTGCATGCAATTTGACTACGAGCCAACCACTTTATCCCATAAATATGGCAGCTTAAGTGAGCCTTCTTTGAGCTTTCCCTGCTAGGCAGTGTGGCTGCATGGCAGTGATCTCCCCTTGAGCTGGGACGCCTCTCAAGTTTGCTCCTTGAGGTAGAGAGACCTTTCATCAATGGCAGATATTTGGATGAGCCTGATTCGAGGTCTCCCTAAATTGCAACTGGACTGCATGCCAAGTGACTCCCCTTGAGCAGGGATGCCTCTCAAGGTTTGAGATTCCTTACCATAGACTAGGGGATTCTTCCTAATCCAAGGCAGAGAGACCCCTTACTCGCAACAGATCCTCAGTAAGTGACTGATAGCATGATAACAATATTAATTATTACAAACTTTGCATATATAATCCTTTAGATATAAACCATTGTCCAAGTCTGGGACTACGACTGGATCCAGCTGCGCCTGGACTCCTCTCTGAGAAGGAGTTTAGAAAGCAAGTGGGTCAATTCTGAACCTTGTGACTCAACAGGAGGTTTTCCTTACTCTTTGTATTTCTTCCATTAGACATAAACCGTTGTCCAAGTCTGAGACTAAGATTGGACCTAGCCGCACCTAAGCTCCACCAGGAGTTTAGAAAGCAACGGGGTCCACTCTGAACCTCGTGACTCAATGGCAGGGTCTCCCTTACCTTTTGCATCTTCGGTCACTGTGTAAATCATTCTAGTTTGATTCTAACTTGATTTTCCTTTGTATGTTTCTTCCATGTAGTAATAGAGTGAACCTTGCCATCGAACTTTGTTAAGTCCCACTTTTACAACATCATATTAAAATAACTTTTACTAATACCTTTGACGGTGATTCTTTAAGCGATCTAAATCACTCATTCCATGACAATGTGGAATTTTGGTGCAGTATTACAATTTAAATAGCAATATTACTACATACTTTTTCTATTTTTTTCCATTGACTGTTAAAAACAAGACTACTAAATATATTAAAAGTAAGACTTAATGTTGTTTTAATGAACTAGGCATTTCTTCAAAAGAAAGCTAAATTTGATGTATTTCCAATTTACACTAAATTCCAGCAAGCTAGCTAATCTGGCTCATTTGCTTTATGTGATGTGGAAATTGTAAGGTTTGTGATATCTTTGGAGTATGGTTGGTATCATTAAGGACTGGAGCATCTCTCCTATGAGGAGAGGCTGAGAGAGCCGAGGAACTGTTTAGTCTGGAGAAGGATCAGGGGGGATGTTATCTATGTGTATAAATACCTCATGGGAGGGTGTAAAGAGGAGGGAGCCAGGCTCTTCCCAGGACAAGAGGCAATGAGCACAAACTGAAACACTGTTGAACAGCAGAAAACGTGTTTATACTGTGAAGGCGGTCAAACACTGGAACAAGTTGCCCAGAAAGGTCCATCCTTCAACACAGGACTGGACGTGGCCCTGATCAACCTGCTGCAGGTGATCCTCCTTGCACAGGAGGTTGGACTAGAAGATCTCCAGAGGTCCCTGCCCACCTCAGCAATCCTGTGATTCTGTGATCTTTGATCTCTGCTGCACGATTATGTATATGATGGATAGGGACCAACTATAGAAATGACCTACAGTTTAGGTAAATATAATGCTCCCCTGGTTATTGCTGGGAGGCACTCAAATTTTCTGAAGAAGTCGGTTAGTATGATAATGATATGGCTATAAGAAGACTGGAAAGTCATGACACGTAAGAGCTGGGAACTGCCCAAGGACACATCAGACGTGCGAGGTTTGTATGATGCCCCTATGTCACCAATTGTGATGTGGTAGAATGAAGCTGCTGCCTGTGACTTAAGACAGGGCACCAGAATGCCAGCACTGATATGCAGAGCTCTCTGAAGGGCATAGTTCTTGTTTTACTACATCAAGGCACTTACAATCATGAGTGCCCTAAACACTCTCCTATCTTTTCTGTTTGCCCTGTCAGCTGGAATAATGCTCATTTTTGGCTTGATTGTTGGGTTCTGCATCCTGCTTTTCAGCATCAGACTTACTCTTACTCTTGGTGAAACCAAGATAGTTACCAAGTTCAGTAAAGCAGGGATGATGACTGAATATTACATCTATAATCTAGTCACCAAACCAAATGCAATTCAAGTAGACATTGAATTTGATAAAGCTGATTTACTAGCCAAACAGGCCAAGGAAATCGCTCCTGATTACAATGTGGTGGGTACCAGAATAATATTATTATTATTATTATTATTATTATTATTATTATTAAATCATCACCATCATCATTATCAATTTTCATTTTGTTGTTGTTGTTGTTGTTTTTCCATGGTCAATTTAAAGTGGAATTTAACTATTTTTAATTCATCTTGATAGGTAGGACAAACAAAGGGGTAGCTCTACGGAAAGCAGTGGAAATTAAGAATATTACTTAATATAAGTTGTTTGTAACAATTATGAGCTGAGTTCTGGAAGTACTTAAAAATATCATATATTGATTGTAGATCAAGCCTTTGCAAATACTTCACCAGCTTTGAGAAGAAAGGGAATTGGAAGATTTCAGATATACATCTTGAAGGACATGAGTCAGTTCTAAGTTATGTAAAAGATGGTTTATATTTTTTTGAACCTGGCAGTGTCAAAGGATGGTAAAACAAGAATAAACATAAAGGCAACATGAAGGCAACATGAATTTCTTCCATTTGCAAGTCATTTTTTTGTTACTTTTTGTTGTTTTGTTATTTTTGTTCTTTTTTTATGCTAGTGATGTAAAATATTTTTTGAAATTTTCTGACTCTATAAATAAGATAGGAGGTTTGAGGTATTCTACAGACATTTTATATGGTGTTGACTTGAAAACTCTGCATACCTTTATAGAAATGGCTTATTTCCCTTTTGGTATTTCTACCTTTGGTGACATTCAGAAAGGAAATAATTTTGAAAACAAGACAATATTGTTTTGTCTGTGAGCTGTGACTTAGTCCTATAGCAATCGGGAGAAGTTTAGGGCTTGCCTATGCATTACAGAAGATAATTAGAATAGTGAAATTTGAATTTAAAGTTGGTATTTCTATGTCTCTGAATATGGAGGCAGGCCTGACAAGGTAGAGTCAGTTTGTATATTTAGAGGTAAAACATTTATAATGGATGAAAATACTCTATGCTAATCTCATGTTATGTATTTTTATGTGTATATATACATACACATACATACGTATATCACTTACGTGTATAAATATCTTGGAACAGGGTTTTTTTGGATGACAGGCTAATCTATCCTGTTCAATTCAGCTCTAGAATTTACTCTTTATTTTAGTTTTTACAAATGGGATATTTATCTGCTCCTTTTAATCATCCTTCCTTAAGTCTACTGTATTTTTGTTCCTTTTATTTTAGTTGTTCTCTGTATCTTACTAGTTTCTGGGTGAAAAAAATGTGTGGTGATGTTTGTATTGTCAACATTTTTGTCCAAATTTGTATTGTCAGCAGTACAACTGTTACAAACAGTTGTATTGTTTATGTCTATTGAAAAGTTAAAATGTCTACAGCGCTCTCTAGTATAAATTTAGTTGGACTTCATCCATCTGACTTCATAGGTCATTTTATATCATCTGTTGATCTGGTTCTTCCTTGCTCAGAGTTCCAGATCAGGGAAAGAATGCAAATCTGTAAATCTAAATGTACACACATACATATACGCACATACATATACATATATGGAGAACAGTTATTGCTTCTAGGTTTAACCTCTCTCAGCAGTGTACTTTGGCTGCTAAAACTCAATAGCAGGGGAAAAACTCATCTTGGGAGAGTTGCAGAAAATTTCAAACAAGTTTGTACAGTTTCTTCATTAGTGTTCGTAATATGAAACAAATTAGTCTGTCCCATGGGATCTAATAGTTATTTAAAACCTTAGTAAGGTTGAGTACTGGAGAAGGAGATAACAGATAGTGTTTTTAATTCAGTGATGCCAAAGCATTTAACTCAAAACAAATACAATGAGGAAATCAAAGCAAAGCACAAAATATTTGTCACAAAGCTAGCTAATATTACAGCTAATATTACAGTCAATAAACCCAATTCTTACTTACCAGAAGGAGAAAGTAATTGGCTATTTCTTCCATTGGGAAACCTGTAAAACCAGCTTCTGTCTATTTAGCTGTATATTTCCATTTGTATTCCATTTTCTCTATAGCATCTATCTGCTGATTCAGGACATACTAACACAAAACATTGCTTATTGCACAGAAGCCACTATTTCATACTGGGTTCCAGAGATGGTAGTTGCACTCCATGTGCGTAACAAAGCTGTCTTATCTCAAAGGTTTTGCAGTGTGTAAACTTTGAATAGCTATCATTTGTAGAATACCGATGTTTTCTATAATAATGTGTTGTAAAAGATAATGATGAAGTTAAATCTTTTCACTTTTAGAACCATTAGTGGTAATATAAGTCCCTTAGACAAATAACAGAAATACTGTTTCTGGTCCATTTAAAACTGCTGAGTACATTATGAAAATGAATAGGAGAAAATAAATCTGCAGCAGTAGGTGGTAACTTTGCAAAGTAATCTGACTTTTCTGTGTTGCTTCTGTTGCACAGAGCTGTGCAGATAAAAGGAAGAAGGAGAAAATAACTTGGCGTAATAGAAGTGGGAATAGATCATGAAGTTGTTTTGTTTGTTTACCCAGTACACACTATCTAAATATTAAGCTGAGAACTGCAGAGCCTGGAAGAGCTTTTTCTAGTCTTTATGTTTTTTGTATGTGCAAAACCAGATATGACAGAATCCAATGTGGATTGGATTTTGAGGTGCTAGCACAGTATTAATTACAGTAAGTAGGAGAACCATGAGCTAGTGATCAGACATCTTTTAGGTGAAATTAATTGAGGTGGGGATTATAACTACTGTTACCAGTACTTATCAGGCAGTTGTCCACCCTTATAGGAATGGATGCTACGATTTCCTTTTGATTAGAACTGGAAACATGACTATGTTGTGAGAATGAATATTGAATTTCACTAGTACAGGTGAATGCTCTTCTCCTGGGTCATTACTATCAGAATACTGGGACCAACCTGTTCTTTATTAAGACCTCAGACTTTGTTAACTTAAGTTCATTTGTTTTCACTTATAAAGTACCTGAAGATCTCTCAGAAAAAACAGATCTTTACTGGCATCTCACTGAAAGTGGATCCTGGTGACAATGCATGGCATGCCAATGCTAACGTTCAAATCAGGGATGATGCCCTGGAGGTCATCAGTTTAGATGAGCAAAGTTATGTTTTGACTTCTGAACAGCTGAATGACAGCTGCATCTTAATGACAGACACTAACCAGAATGAACCAACTGTCCAGAACTTGCAGCTGAGCAACATTGTATAGATCCTCCTAGAGACATTTTCTGGCACTTCCCAGAAGGCAGATGATGTGGGATCCACTGACATCAGTGAGAACAGAAAGGTCAAGGAGAAGGCAAAAGCCTACCCAAGCCAAGAAGAGTGAGCCTACTCTGTTGTCGTCTTGGAAACTTGCCCTTCAACAACTTTCAACACAAAGAACCTGCTCTTCATTGTCACCTAAGCAGGACACAAGGACTAAGCTTGCTGGTGTGTTTCTCACTGCTTCATCAAAAATTCACTGTGTTTAACACTCATATAAGGTGTTTGGGTTTTTTTTACAGGCCTTTATGTTTAAAAGTAATACACTCACATTGTTGGTATAAATGACAACCAAATTTGGTGTTTTAACTACAGTGCAGAGGAAGCCATGGGGAAGTAAATGCTTTTAGTTTTACTTTTCCCTTTGAGAACTAGAAATACTGATGAAAAAAGGATTTTTTTAACATTAACACATTTAAGTCTCCTTCTGCTAATTGATGCCTGGACAAACTTTCCCACTGTTACCTGTCAAAATGGAGAAAATCAAGTAACAGGTGTCTTGGGGAAAAAGCGGACAATTATTTTTAAGCCTACATTTATTGTTCTAACGTTAAGATAGCATGCACCTGTTACTATCTACTGGGTATATAACTTCTGTGTTTGAGGGCAAGCTCAATTTTTGTGTGTCCTATGTTAGCTACGGAGAAGCTTAAGAGACAAAGTGGCAAATATTCCAGTTTATATTCTGGACGAGACATGTGCAGGGGCTGAACTACATTCCTGTGATTTGCAGATGGTTTGGCATGAGTTCTATCCTTGCTGGTTGTCCAAAGCCTAGTTTTAAGCACAAGGGTATAAATTTTATTTACTCACTTCATTGTTTAGAACATTTTAGCAAAACAGTGAATTATGGGCCAGATCTGCAGCTGGTGGTGAATGGACATAGTCCACTAACTTCAGTGAAGATGCATTTGTCCGTATTGTCTGAAGCTGCGTTACAATGTGTTTATAAGCACAAATAGACAAAGGCTTGAAATGAAGTCAAAGAAGAAATATCAAAATTTTCATGGTCCTACTTTTCAACTTGCCTATATGAAATTGCCATTCAAATCCCCTGTTAAGTGACTGAGTGCTGATTTGAAGTTCTAAATGACTGGGTAAATGAATAAATATAGATTTTATCCTTTAACTTCATAAATTGGGGCTTCTGTTACATTGTTCATTCCAGTTGTGTGCAGAATGAAATTGGAATAGAGAAACCTACTAAACTTAGTGTTTGTGGTGAACTAGAGACAGATAACGTGAAATTTATGTCTACATTAGCGGCTTCGCTTTCACCTAGACTTGTGTGGAGGAGTCAGTAATTCCCTCAGATATGTGCAGTTGAAACTTTTCCAGGTAAGCTTGAATAATTCACGCTTCATTGCCTCATTCAAAGTAAGACTTTTCCTGCAAAAAATCCATTTTCTTTCTTTGAATCCTGTGAAAAAATAAGGTTCCACAGTGAGGCTCAGAGCAGTGTGCTTTTGATGTAGCAGTTTTACCATCTAACCAATTCCAATTTAGAAATACTCTGATAGTACCTTGGGAATTTCAGGAGTAGTCTACAGTCTGCAAAGTAACACTTTGCTGTTTGCGTAACTTTAAGACGGCTTTTGATAATGTGGAGTGCCTCCCATTAACTCAAACATTCATGATGAGGAGGAAGCCTTTCAGTGCAGGGAGTCTGATGTTAGGTGAGACTTCATCAATGTTTGTCGTCTTCCTTCCTGGTATTTTAGTTGTTAGGTATCTTTTGAGTAAGTCCCTCTTCAGAATCCAGGGCTACACATACACAGTCTGGAGTTGAGAAAGAAATCAGTTCCAGACAATAAAGGAGATGCTCCTGTTGCACAGACATACGGCTAAGGACTGCCACAGTCTGGCATATATTTGATGCAGTACAGTTTGCACTACGTAAACATCATCATATGTGGAAATTCAGAAATATCAGCTGGGAGCTTTGCTGCTGCCCGAGCTCTTGAACTTTCTGTACATTTAACGTGTGCTTGGGCACTTTCCAGTTCTTAAATGATACATCACAGCTTGCTGATAAAATTGAACATCTTTTTTTTAAAGAAATACAAGTTTCTTTTTTGGAGAACTCCTTCATCAGGTTTTTCACCCTAAATACCTTGTCATAAGAATGTATATCGCCCTTAAAAATTAATGAAGATCTCGTGTAAGATACACTTATATTATCTGTAGGTTTTTCCCACTGTAGCAGGATTACATTTTTTGTGACAGATGGAGGTCCAAGAAGGGTATGAATGCTGTTTGCTATGGAGTGGCATGATGTTTGATCTTGCTTCCATTCTATTACCAGGACCTGTCAAAATGTTATAAAACTACCTTTCAATGCATCTAAAAAAATTTGTGTTTTTTTTTTTTTTAATTGCTCTTTGTCTTTTTGGCCTTTTAAGTATCATTAAAGACCTTTTGCATCATTTAAAAGACTATTGTATGAGCTCTCAAGTTCCAACTCTTGTGAAAAGAAAAATGCATACCGGAAAAACGAAAGGATTCTTGATTAAAAATCTCATTTTAACTCTAAAGGTCTCAGATTTCTGGGAAAGATGCTATTCCGGTTTTTTTTTGCTTTCTGTAATGCTTGGGAAAATGGTAGTTCAGATTGATTGCTAGGTTATTTAAGTTCCTGAGCAATTAAATTAGTGTAGAATAGATGCTACTCTGCAATTATATTCACATTTGCTTCCCTTTAATTCTAAAAAATTTCCTAATATTAAGATGAATTACTTTGCTCCTCCATAAACATTTTGGAACTCAGTGAAGACCATGTATGCAAAACTTTAAACCAGTACTTAAAACTGTTGAAGATCAGTACAGCCAATTTTTCTGATGATTAGGTTCACTGTCAGGAAGAAATTAAATGAAGAATCTCATGTTGCAGTCTTTCACATTTACGGTTGATCTAACCTATCAAGCCTTCTTAGACCCGTGGTGACTACCTTATCAACGCTTTACCACTTCACTTTTCTGTAGCTGAAGAAAGACTGCTTTGCATGTCTTCCCCCCACCACGCTAACCTACTCACTCAGTCATTCACATCTCTTCCAGCAACCTTTAGATTCCTGCCAGGTGTCTTGGTATCTCATTATCTTTAGACTCCTCCTTTTACATTTCCTCCTTTTACAATTCCTCCTCTTTGCCAGAAACTGTCAGGGAAGATAAAGTGTTTAATGGTCCTACTTTTCCAGCAGTAGGAAATGTGTTACTCCCATTGCTCTGTGGTGGCCACAACCAATGCACAGAGCTATGTCTGAAATCTCTTCCTGATATTGAAATGGTGCATAGCTAGCTGTTCACTCCAAAGCATTGTTGTTCTGAGGATATGTAAACAAAGTTTGTTCTTACAACATCCTAAACTGTTATATGTTGAATAGCACTAAAACGTAGCATTGAACTGAAGGGTTTCTAGCATATTTCCATGTCAGAAATCTCTTATGGTACTATCACCCTCAACTGTTTTGGTGGGAAGAAGGAAGCCCTGTCTGGTGGCTGTGCAGACGGCTCTACTGATCCCCTTGTTATGAGCATCACTATCACAGGGTGCATGGTACTGCTTCATGCATCATGTAATCTGTGGGAGCTGTTGCATTCTTTTCCTTCTATTTGCAGATATCTTTTAACAGGCTTGGTGTGTCCTGTGATTTCTCCACACGGGAAACTTGACTTTTATATTTGAAAAGGAACAAGGGGAACAAGTAAATAATTAAAGGGTGTTGCTGAACATGTGGGGAGTGACGTCTCCTTCTCTTCCCAGTCTCTGCCCATGACCTTACCTCTCCTAGGTGTTCCCTTGCTTTCAATGGTAAAGATCTTAAAAGATTTACTGCAAATTTGCATTATTTTGCTTTCAAATTTTCTTTTTCCACACTCAAGTTCACCAAATAGAAGCAATTTCTGCACTTACACAGCATTGTTCCAATCCATCTTTCCGGTTTATGGCAGCCCCATTATTAGTGTCATGACAGTTATGCGCTCAGCATGCTGCAAAATCTCATAATTTGTTTAGGGTTTTTTTTTGCTTGTGGTTTTTTTTTTCATGAGATACCTTTACTTAGGTATGCAAAAGTGTCAGTTTTGAAACTTCCTCAGCTGTGGATAGACTTCACTACAATGTTCGTCTCTCAGAAGCATACAATATAGTAGGCATAATAGCTTCTTACATCTTTTTATGTGAAGAACTGAATCCCATGCTAACTCCATAATTGCTTTGTAAACTTAAAAGTATTTGGGGGGGAGGTGGGTGGAAATGTGGAGAGCTGAGAGGTGGTTGTCAGTGCTGGCAGTGAGTGATCAAAACTTCTGTTCCACTGAAAGATAAGGAAGAGGTGATACAGTCTCCTCCAGTGTGCTCTCTGACATACTAACCTGCTTTGCTCCTGACTGATACTGCAGCAGTAGAAAATTAATCACTGACAGCTGAATATCTTGCTTATTCATCAGGATGTGATATGCAGGGATAACCACTCTGGACTGTTTACTGTCTATGACTAATAGATAGAATAATAAGATCTGAGAAAAAAATTAGTAAATTACTTTTACTCCAATAATAGTATAGTCACCCAGTATTTAAAAAAAATAATTGTATTTGGTGGTTAGCAACACTTGGAAATGGCCCCAAGGAAAATGAAGGCTAATTCTTAATGACTTTTCTTCTTTCAAGAACAAAGATTACTCCCTTTCTTAGGGCAGCCTACTTTGTTCTGCTAGAATAACTGTCAATGTTTCCCTCAGTGACATCAGGTTCTATTTTGCTTTCCTTCTCATTCATTCAATACATGTAGAGATGAACTCTTAATGTATCTCATAAAAAATCTTTCATAAAAATCTGAAAAGATCTCGATGTGGGTCATTTTAATAATTTTATGAAAGTTAAACCTCTTTCCTGACTAACTCAGTGATCATTTTTGTTGTTACGATAGATTAAAAGATTGAGGAGGCTAATTTAGGGAAAAAAAAGTTGTTTACTGAAAGAATAATTGAAATCGAGATGGGTTCTGATACTTTAAATAACAGAGGACTAATTCATAATGTCTAAGACCAACACTCTAGTAAAAGAAAGAGCAAGCACTGAATAATAACTAACCTGTGGTAAGACAGCAAAACTATGGTTATTGCTTTACCATCTTCTCGGAACTGGCACATCAAAATTTAACCCCTTTTACTATATCTGATCCACAGAAAAAGATTCCCAATCCTATCTACTATTTAATCAGAATCAAATAGTTTTCAAACAGGTTTTCAGCTTTGCCAATTTACAGAATATAAGACTTAGACTTCTGCTGATATAACGGAATAACAAGCCTTAGCTCTAACTTGGCTCAGTCATATACAGTGCAAAAACTACCCTCTTTCCCCACTGTCCCTTCCGCACTGCCCTCAGGCTTGACAGTTGATACTTTGCCAGGATACTGACAATCCATGCAGCTCTAAAGGGAAGAGTAAGATTATTTCCAGCCTAAATGTCAAGCTTCGCAGGACAAAGCCACTATTAGAGCTGTTAGGATTTTTCAACTTTGGTTCACCTGCAAGGTGTGTATCTCATACTGTTACAGAGAACTTTCTGTTTATCTTTCTCTGATGAATATTTTGCCTAATTCTCAAAGAATGTAAAAAATGGAGCAAAAATGGGGGCTTTAAAAATCTTTATTACCATCATCATTTTAATCTTTTAATAATTTTAATCTTTATTATTTTTAATTAAGTTTTTTTTTAGTTTAGTTTCTTAGGGAAAAAAAACTTAGATAACTTTTTAAACTTTGACCTTTATCATTTCTTCTCAAGGCTTAAAGATGCCACAGAAAGATGCATGTTAGCCAGCTTAACCCCTGGTATGGTGCATTATCTCTTCTATTAGACAGCTGAAGGATGACTCAGTGAATTTAGCTTGCAGCAAATTACACAGTAACGGTTTGGACAGTTAAAGCATTTTAGGAGGGTCACTTCACAGACTTTTTCTCATAATGTATCTATATTTTTGCACAATTCATGAAATATCACATAATTTTACTCTTTGATGGAGAAATTGTTAGACCTGAATGTTCATTTATTAATGTGTTGTCTGTCAAATGAGCTGAAAAAGATGTATAATCTTATTGTGTAATCTCTGGCATTAGTAAATCTCTAATGGATATTAAAGGTGCTAATGAACACTTTTATAATGCAATCACCTTTTCTTTGTCCTACTCATTCCATTTCTCTACACCTTTCTCTGAATCTGAAAGGGTAAGATGGCAGGAGGCATAAATGCTCAGCACACATGTCTCTGAAACATTCAGCCAGCCAGTCTTCTCTCCCATCATGGCTCTTCTGGACTAAATGAGGTGAGTTTATGGCTCTATTAGTTCACTTTGTTCTAGGGTGATTTGGTAGATCTACTACTCTTCTACCCCAGGTACCTTTCTGTCTTTCACTTTCTTTTCCTGATGCATCTTAGATAAACTTGAGCTTAATGTATTATCTGAAAGAACTGAAAAAATATCTCAGTTTTTAAGTTCACCTTTAGAAAAAAACAGATGCTATATTCTGCTGTCATTTAAAGACCATAGAGATAATCTAAAACACTTGAGCTGTTTTGTCTTCAATAATATCTTTTCTCTAATAGTGACTTTAAGGGTAGGTCACATTTAATTACTTTTCTACAATTCCAAAAGTTTACAGCAATGACAATCTTTGGGTCTTACGCTCCAAAGAGAGCCATAGGGACCCAGGAGGAGAACACTACAAAAGTCGTCTTCTTTTACCTGTTCCTGAATAGGGAGATGATTACCAGAAAGGTGCTTCATCTGAGTAGACTATGTTGGACTTTTCACTGGTGACTTTGAAAGTCACTGCAACTCCACACAAAGTCAGAGATGAGTAGGAAAACTGGCTGTTAAAAGAGGTTTATATTCTTGAGGAAAAGAGGTGATAATTTTCCACAATAGGTGTTGCTGGTTAACCCCAGTGGGCAGCTCAGCCCCACACAGTCGCTTGTTTACTCGCCCCCCAGTGCAATGGGGGAGAGAATGAGAAGGGTAAAAGTGAGAAAACCTGTGGGCTGAGATAAAGGCAGTTTAATAGGTAAAGCAAAAGCTGCTTATGCAAGCATAACTCTGATGTCCCCCCTTCTTCCTTCTTTCCCCCAGATTTTATTGCTGAGCACAACGTCATACAGTATGGGATATCCCTTTGGTCAGTTGGGGTCAGCTGTCCTGGCTGTGTTGCCTCCCAGCTTGCGCACTCCACACTACTCGTGTGGTGGGGTAGCATAAGAAACAGAAAAGCCTTGATGCTGTGCAAGCACTGCTCAGCAACAGCTAAAACATCAGTGTGTTATAAACACAATTATTCACAAATTCAAAACATATCACCATACCAGCTACTATGAAGAAAATTAACTCTGTCCCAGCCAAAACCAATAAAACAAGGTAGTGATTATCTTGCCCCAAGAATCTGTTGCTCTTGCGAGTACTTGATGTGAAACAGAACTCAAATGTGGTTTTACACTTGGTAGGGCAAAGCTGTAGAAGAAGAAACCTGGAATGGAGATTGTCACTGGAATTGTTATTATTGGATTAAGTGTTGGGATTCCTGTGCAAAACTGGGCAATGCTTCCTGGGGCAGGAAGGATGTCGGTGAAGTACCCTTCAGGATATTGGGACTTCCTACCCAATAACACCAAGGCATGACTGGAGATTAGCATACGGGAAAGTAATACTGCATAGAATGTTTGTCATTATGATGCTCCTAACAGAGACTGTCAGCTAAAATATTGGTGTCAATAACGACCCTGAAACAAAACTTCAGGGTGTAAGAAGAGTGGCATTTTGAACAGAGTGTTGTTCCCAGGTGGTGGTGTCAACGTTGCTTCCATGCTGAATGCACTGTTCATAGGGTTTAAAGAACATAACTATTCCAATTATTTTGTGCATTCTGGTGAGAAGCATCCAGAGCTGTAAGCTACAATTTCACTTCGAAATTTGAGTAACAAAGTCTGAGGTCTGAATTTTCTATTTGTGCGAACTAAAGTTGGTACACAGTAATGTAGCTGAGATTTTGCTGTTATTTATACATTGGTTAATTATCAAATCAGATTATTTTTAGACAAAAACTGTAATAACATAACTTTCTAGTTTTTCAATTTTAATAAAAACGTAAGATCTAGGTTGCATTAAAAGTCATGTAAAATAGAATTTTTCTACTGCTAATTAAATTTATTGAATGGAATTATCCTTTGTTTGAAAAAAAAAAAAATCTGGATGAAAAATACACAAGAGCTCTCCCCATGGAAATGCTTTTGGCCAGTGGCTTCTCTTTTTCAATTATACAGCAGAGTCTGCCTCAGGGTTTGAGTAACAATGACTTATAACAGTCTGCAAGGTGAAAAGAAGATCCTTTCACTTACTGAGCTAATGGAAACTTATTGCCCAGAGTTACAGTATTTCTTCTTAAAACATCTTTTCTTCTGTAGAGTTTTAATTGTTTCTGTCCACAACCCAAATCTTTGGCTGAAAGATGTAAATTATGCAGTAAGGTACCACTGTTTAGCTTTATGGTTCTCTACAATGGTATTTTTAAATGATAATTCAAACTAAGAGAAGAGGTATTTTTATTCAAATGTCTTCCTTCAGTGTGTCACACTATTATAAATAACATTTATATTCAAACATAATGAATTATATTTAATTTTAATACAGGGAGAAGTCATCATAAAGATTGAGTTCCTTAAAGGTGTGAAGGCAGTTAAAAGGGTTGCCACTTGTCCTGCTCACTGCTACCGTGGGTGTGTTTTCGAGTACATGGCTATGCAGTGACCCACATATCCTTGCATGCGTTTACAGGGCTTCCAGTCAGGGGAAATTATCTTTACATTGCAATTGAGGAAATTGAGATGGAAAGCATTGTGAGATAATGAATATGGAACAGCAGAATTTCATTTTGAAAGCCATTCAGAACTTTGTTGCATTCACAGTAAAAAACAAACCAAAAAAACCCCCCAAACCCCCCAAACCCACCAGGAGCTGTCCTCATCGAAATAGGACAAACTGTGGACACTATCAGCCACCATGGGAAACAAGTGAAAACAGCCAGTTCAATAGGATACTAGAAGAGCTGCGTCCCATTTCTGTGCTTAAAACTAGAAGTAGTTTTGGGCTACAGTCTCACCCAGCTTGATTTTGAACATATTTTGGATTTTGAACATATTTTGGAGAGAAAGAAAAGGTTATTTTGTTAAGCTTGGTAGCTCTCATTGAACTCGTGTGTGACTGCTGGCTGATCCGAGGAAGATAATAATTTGTAGACATGAAATATCATTAGGAATGACAGCGAGTCAATGTGTAAACTCCAGCTTCTGGATGCTTAAGATTTGAGGCAGAAAAGTAACACCTCCCAGAAAACATAATTTATTATCATTAATTTTTTTTGCATAAAATAAATATAAGTAAACAGTTCATTGTTAGGAGCATGCCAGTTCGGAACTTGGAATTTTTAAAGTGATAGGACTGTATGATAAAAACAAGTGAAATTAAGCAGAAAATGCTGCTGATAATCAAGAGCCATGCACACTTTACAAAGTGAAATAAAGCTGAAATAATCTGAAAGCCTTTAGATTCTGAGCAGAAGCCTGATTTTCCCCATGAGAGGCCAGCATTTCCTTTTAATGCAACTTGTCTTAACAGGTCACTGTTGGTTTCAGTGCAGTTACACCACTGATAACATTGACTTGTGAACATCTGGAACAACTATTCCTTCTTCTTGACTGAGCAGTGGGTAGCACAAACCTCAGGGAGGGATTACAAAGGACACCAAGCAGTATTGATTGTATACTCTCCACATATGACTCCAGAAGCATGTGGGAGGACTTGATTGCCATAGCACTCTACTGGAGTAAGCAAACAGAATTTAGATTTCATTGCTGGCAAGGGAATTAGCTGGAAATTTAAAACCTACTGGGCTGTAAGCTGGCTACTAGCACTCTGAAATGAAATCTTGGGCTTTTAATGAAAACATTTTATTATACTGTGCAAATCCGAGGAACTCCTGTATCTTGGATGATGTACATCGTTCTGAACATCTGCCTCTCCCATACTCCTCCCTTCTCAAAAAGACTATAATAAAGCTAGAAAAAGTTCAGAGAGGGGCAACAAGGATGATCAAAGATATGGAATAATTTTCTACAAGGAACAGGTGGAAAAACTAGGACTCCTTGCTTAGAAAAGAAACAGTGGAGCAAACATGATAATAATCTGTAAAAACATAAGTATCTTGGAAAAGATGCAGTTCACTATTTCTTCCAGTGCAAAAACAAGGGACTAGATGAAACTATCGATAGTCTTATGCAAAAGCAACTAAAGGAAGTGCATCTGTCCATGACAGATAGCAGAGCTATGGAGCTCCATGACATGACATGCTGTGATTGTTAAAAGCTTGCATGAGTTCAAAAAGCCATTAGGCAGATCAGTGGAATCCACAAGGACTATTAAATACAAGCATATCACTTTTGGCAGAGTAAGTCCTTGAGCTGTAAAATATTGGAGGCTGGGAGAGTGTTCCGGAAAAGCATTGCTGCCCATTTGCTCTGTTCTAGTATTCTACCCTCAGCATCTGCTCTTGACCGCCACTGGGGATGAGACATGTTAAGCAGAGGGACCTTTGTTCAGACCCAGGACAGTCATGCCTATGTAAAGAGGTTACTCTTGTTGCAAGAAGGCTTTTTGGGATAAGAAAACTGTAAAAAATACTAGGATAAGAGAAGCCCTGGGAACATTGCCTCAGTATCCCTATAAGGTTGCCAAGTTACCATATGCTTCATTACCTATCTACAGAGATACCTGTGCTTCTGAAAGGAAGGAGAAAATAGGCCCTTAGACTAGAAATGCTAATCCAACAGCTCTCTTAAGTTCCTAATTACAATTGAGGAGCAATTATAAATAATTTAGTACTTCAGGTAAATTATAGGACTGTGAACTGAGTCAGTGTCACACAATTTTGGTGGCTCATTAGTAATGAGGAGCATGTTTAAATCAAATATATAAGGCTAAAAATACAGCATTGCTTTCTGTGTTATATCAGCTTAGGAACATCACTGGAAAAAGAATTGGTGAAGGAAGTGGTCTTTTCGTTATTATTGAAGAACCAAAACCTCAATTTCATGTAACAGCCAGGTACTTTTTTCCCGCCTTTTCCATGTGCAGTCATTGAGAGTTTAAAAGACAAATTTCCTTTTCAGAAGGTCAGTGCGTACTGAATGCTCTCTGACTCAGAGATGGCCTGCTAGGTCACATAAGCAGCCTGGATAATACGCTGAAAGAAGTGGGTTTTTTCCTTTGAAATCTTCACAGCATTCCAGGACATAGAGTATGAGTCATTCTTCACCTTGCAAATTTCAATTAGACAGTCCCTTGCTATCTAATGATGAGTTTTACCCTTCCTGCTACAATTCATCCTTGCTGATGCCTTGCATTCACAGAAACCCAATTATTCTGGATTAGCACCCTTCTATCAGTTTCACATCTGGTTGTCTCAAAGCAACAAGTAAAAAATTCACTTTTGGGTCTATTTCCAAATTTTGAAAATTTGGACACATTTAGAAGTAATGTCATTTCAAATGAGAGCATGCAGATCAACACCTCACTACAGCAAAAAGATCTCTTCTTGGGAATTTGGAGTTGATTTCAGAAATTAGGATTTTGGCAGTAAGAGGAAGTTATTCATTTCAGGCTGACTACAATAAATTTATTCAGAATGGGCATATATTACTTTTGGGAATAGAAAGTACTTTGTAAGTACTTTCTATTTTATGTAAGGCCTGGGCAAGTGCTTGTCCCTTCCTGAAGACACACAGCAGCAAAAAAAAAAAAAAAGTTTAAAGCCGGCTGAAGGCAAAAAACTCACTGTTCTTTTTTTGCCAAGGATTCTTGGCTGTAATACCTTGTTTCCCATCTTCTTGCAGCCCAGAATGCCTTCCAGGATGAAGTGGGTACATGCAAGGAGAAAGGCAGAGTGCATAATGTGCCAATCATTCTGGCTGACACAGCAGCTGTATGGGAACTTAATTCTCCCACTGCAGGTTCCATCGCAGGTATCTGGAAAAGCAAGGGAAAGTTATCCAAGCACTGTGCAAATGAGAGCATTGGGGAGACCTGTGATTCTACTTCACTGTGAATTTTGTGTGTGTTTCTACTCCCAAGTAGCTGCCTAACTACCCTTTAGCATATTATTCTAATGTAAATAAATTTTTCACCCATTAAAATGTTGATGTAATATTGAAAGGATGACGATTCAGAAGGTCATATAAATCTTGTTTTCTCACAACAATCTCCTGAGTAATACTTTTCATCTCTTGCTCTTTTCATGGTTAACAACCATACATTTATATTTAGGGCATAATATCCCAGGAAAAGAAAGAGGTATCAGTAGTAAGAGACATTTAGGCAAATTGCAAAAAAGTTCTGATAATCTAGAATAAAGAGAAAATGTAACTGTTATGCATTGCTACATATAGCATATACAGAAATAGGATTACATTGGTTACTGTGTGAGCCAACACAGGCAGGACACAGGAACAACCACAAAACCATGGATGAAATGCAAAGAGTAAATTTATTTTCGTTACCTCATGAAACGGGGGATCCCCAAAGCAGCACCTAGGCAGAGGCACACAAGCAGGAATGCAGGCACCGTGGAGCTCAATTCTTGCTAGAGGACCGCCTAACCTGCTGTTTGTGCCTGTTTTTCAGGGATTCGCACAGACATAGTTTACCACTGTGCTTTGATCTTTCCCACAGCAGGGTGGGAATCTCAAGCATGTTTGATAGGGTGCCTCTAAGTCTATCACAGGCCTATGTTATCTAAACACAGATGTTCTACTTGTCAAACACATAAGGATAGACAACAACTAGAATGATATATGTATTTTTCTACACCCCAGTTGTAAGTCACTTGAGTGTGTTTACAATCCTCCTTGCCATTCTTCTGTTATTTTCGCACATTCCACCCCCTTGCTGAAGAGACCACTTCCACTGGGGCTGGCAAAGCTGAAGGTGTCCATTTGGGCTTGTGGGGTGTAGCGCAGAGTAATTTACAGGGGCACGCAATAAACAGATATAGAAAAAGGAATAAACATATCTCTACAATAATGCTTTGAATCAGGTGTCCCATTCATCCGGTCAAGGAATTAAACTACTTAGCCAGCCAGGCACCACCAGTAGATTGTTTCATTTGATGCATTAAGTCCTGGAGATGCTGAATGTCATCCTCTACACTGGCTGATTCATCAGTTATGTTGAAGCAACATATGCCTTTGAAATCAAAGCAATGTTTATGGTGTCGAAGAAGGAAATAGTCCACTGCCAATCGATTTTGTAATGTTCACTGGTGTATAGCCATTACCTACTCAGAAAAAATAGCAATGAGAAACACTAATATCAAAATCACTTAGCATAGTATAATTCTGTAATACAGATACTGGGGTTGGCACGCCAATGAAGCATGCTGTCAAAAGATCTGCAGCTGTTAATCTTCCCTTAATACAAAAGACAGAAGGGTTAGTTACAGTAGAGGCTAACTAAATCCAAGTATCTACATGTTGATCTTGTGGAAATGGATCCAAGGCATGTGCTTGTAGTACAAGACTACAAAGCACGACAAGCCAACCTGTGATAAGGGGGGAAAATAGGAGTATCGTCTCCTTCCAGTAATACATATGTTGTTGCTCCAGCTCCTTCAGTTAATATCACTCTGGGTTTGATAACCTGATGTGGGGTAATTGCCCACACAGATTGAAGAGCTATAGCTTGTGCTTTTTCAGATTGAACTTCAATTTGATGTTGGGTTCAAGACACCAATAACACGGTTCCAATGCCATCTCCTATAGATAAGTTGCAGGTATTCGCGAAAGATACCTGAAATACAGGAACTGGAGAATCTGGTATCAATAGAGAATGTAAAATAAGAGCAGAAGTTGGGCTACAGAACCATATGGCATTCTCAGGGGTTATTGTATGAATCTTCATGTCTAGGCTAATAGGTCTTGGTCCCACCACGCAATCCGTCAGTGTAAACAATTCCATTTCCCCTGTAGTTAATATTTTGGGAGAGAATGAGTTGCTCTAATGTTACAATTGTGCTGTGTTGATTAGCATATTTGGTGGGTTTAGCAAAAAACAGTCCTGACACTGTATCCACAGCAGTGAATACATATCGCCACCCCCTCGACAGGGCAGGGGCCCATGTAATCAACCTGCCAGGTATTCAAGGCCCACTGACCCCATTTTATCTTTCCCCATGGCCTATATAATGCCCTTAAATGTAACTGCATACAAATAGTACAATTATGTGCACATGCTTTATAAATATGTAATGGCTATTAAAAAGAAAGCATTAGGAAGATCTATCACAATCTTCCAGGGCTGTAAATTTTTGCTGATTTTTTATATAAGAGTAACCCTGTCTGGTACCGTAACTGCAAGTGGGGGGGTGACTTTATTCAATTCTCTATAATCTACAGTCATTCTCCAAGTGCTGTCTGGTTTTCAAACAAGCCAAATAGGATTCGGCAATTTTGGGGGACCTGCCAAACCTTCATTTCTACTGTTTTGACATTTGCAAGATAGTGCGTTGCCTTGAGGTGGCAGGCGGGGGTGGAGGGTGGGTGCAGAGTTGGTGGTGGGACCAGGGGTGGTCGACTTTTTTGCATAGATGCTAACTTTTGCCATCGGCAAAACATTTCTGATGTGATTCCATTATTTCTGATCATAGGATACCAACTCATACAAGATCATTCCACATTTGTTTCCTCATCACCCATGATGTAACTCCTTTCAGTTTTGTCGGCTTTCCTTTATCCACCACCGGCACAGATGGTCACGAAATTACAGCTCCAATTTCCCTCAAGGTATTTGCTAGGGCACCTACATTACCAGTAGTATTTGTGACTGCTGGTATAATCAAAGGTTTTAGTGAGGCAGGCGCTCCTCTCAAAAGCTGCATTTTGATACTTCTCGTTACTGCTACCCTGTCCAGATTGAATCCCGTAACAACGCATGAGCCATTTCTGTTCTCAGAATGTTCCCAGGCACAGCAGAGTAAGACGATAAGCAGTACAGCAGTACAGCAAGCAATGAAAGCAAAAAGCAGCCACTAATTAACACTAGACTCTAACATACAGTAAGGCAAGCAAGCCCCATGGCAAGAACAGAAGCCTGCCAGTTAATAGCTAAACAGCAGTAATAACTATAAATTCAATCTAGCACATTCCAATCAGATCTGTTCTTATCCTGAACCCTTCATGCCCCACGTTAGGAGCCAAAAAGGACTGTAGTGGTTTAATCCCAGCCGGCAACTAAGCACCACACAGCCGCTTGGTCACTCCCCCCCCCCCCCCCCCCCCCCCCCCCCCCCCCCCCCCCGTTTATTAGCAATACATGCTATCAACCGTTCTACAGTATCTTGCAACTCATGGCACTGCTCTGCTTGAGTAGTAAATACTTCTTGTGCGATGGCCTTTGCATCTTGTAAAGTCCCAACTTCCTTTTCCAATTCTCTCATTTTACTCCGTAGTGCAACAACTTCATGGTCAAGAGCTCTAAGACTGGTAACTGATAACTATCCCAATCTCCCCACTAACTTGCGAGAAGAATCTGATGCCGCTTTCCATGGCAATCCGTGCATAGCTGTTTCAGTTGTCTGGGGGGTAACTACTGCCCTGTCATCTATTTCAGGCCATGCTTCCAGCAGAGCCAAAGTAGCCAGGAAAGTGGCCATGGGGGTCCAGTGCTCAGAACTGGGACATCCCAAAATATAGGGAGTCACCGTCGTGGCCTTCCTTGTCCCTGACTTTTTTGCTAGCCATGGCATGCTTGTTTCTGGCTCCTGCCAACTATGCCAAATGTGTGAGCCGACACAGGCAGGATGCAAGAACAACCACAAAACCACGGATGAAATGCAAAGAGTAAATTTATTTTCGTTACCTCATGAAACGGGGGATCCCCAAAGCAGCACCTAGGCAGAGGCACACAAGCGGGAACACAGGCACCGCAGAGCTCGGTCCATGCTAGAGGATCACCGAACCTGTTGTTTGTGCCTGTATTTCAGGGATTCACACAGACATAGTTTACCACTGTGCTTTGATCTTTCCCACAGCAGGGCAGGAATCTCAAGCACGTTCGATAGGGTGCCTCTAAGTCTGTCACAGGCCTATGTTATCTGAACACAGATGTTCTACTTGTCAAACACACAAGGATAGACAACAATTAGAATGATATATGTATTTTTCTACACCCCAGTTGTAAGTCACTTGAGTGTGTTTACAATCCTCCTTGCCATTCTTCTGTTATTTTCCCACAGTTACTTTTGAGTAACTGCAGACAGTAATTAGGAATGCTGTCCTGTGAGTCCTATTGCTATGAAGGCAGCGAATATTGAGGTATCTAAATTATGAGCTGAAGTAATTTGTGGCAAATAATACTGAAAATTTTGCCTAGCAAATTCAGTGTGCATATGTACATAAAGGTATCCTTATGTAGCAGCTGCTGGAATGGGTGGAAAGTATATTGGCTTTACACTCCAAAAGAGATTTATTGGAATTTTCACTATTGCTTGTGGATCAGCTGTAACTAAAATATTTAGATCTGTTATTTTAGGATGTAAAATGTTTAAAACAATGCATCAGTCACCAAAGATTTTATACCTTTTCAGTGGTGATTGAACATTACTTGAGATGATAATCTCTCATTGTGAGGCAGACATGAAGTAAATATTTCTGTAGTAGTTCATTTTATATCAACTACTAAAGAGGAGGAAGCACTGTTGTTTTTTTTTTAAATAGAAACGTTGCTGCAGTCTTAACTAACATAACATTAATAATGTTGCTATGGTAATGGTTTAAGAATTGCATTTGCTTTTATCTTACACATGCTAATTCAGAAGTCAGCAAGGATATCTCTAGGCTAATGAAATTTTCTACACATCAGACCTGGAGCTATAAGTTTGACAGAATTAAACCACCTACCACGTAATTACCATGATGAGTGGGTCACCTTATTTTCTTCTGTCTTCTAGCTCTTTCATCCTTTTACAGATTTAATGGAAAGTTTTTATAAGGCTAGTACACTTAGAATTATCCCATAAAAAAACTGTGATGTATACATTAGCCTGAATAGCAGCTATATAATTCAAAGTATCCCTGCCCTTCTCAAAGAAAAATCTGTATTTAGAACAGAAGCCTTATGTATAATGAATTAGAATAACGTTCACTTTCCTTAGTTTGGAAAGCAATGTTAAAACAGTGTTAAAAATGAAATGCTGGAGTTTATTGATTTTGCTAACCCATCTGATTGCACATATAATTTCTTGCTAATAAATATTGCTAAAGATAAGTAGTAATTCAAATAAGATGTATAGATCTCTAGGCTAAAATGCAAAACTCATTGCACAAACTGTTTGAAAAATTCCGATAGAGTTTGTCAAACATTCTACACACTTTCAGAGGAAAAAAAATTCAAGATCACGTCTTCAGCTGGCAGTACTGCTATTTACCTATATAAGGGAAAGGCACAAAACAAAAATAGAAATCAATATCATTACTTTATTTTTTCTAGTTGAAGTATGTCCTGGAAATCAACATCAGCTGCTTCAAGTGTCTATTAGATGCCTGCTTTCCCTATTCCCAGAAAGTCCTCTTTGCTCATATGCATCAGAACAGAAAAAACATGTATTTAAACCCAGGATCCCTGCTATCTTAATTCACATTAAATTTAGCTGACCAGTAAAAATACCTCACAAAATGCAGTACTGTCTAGTGTTGTAAATATGTGCCGTGAACTACTAGGTGTCTTTTTGTGATTATCGCCTCTGTAGCCGGCACTAGAAATCAGCCAGGAACCTACAGGGGTTTCTTAGAAAGTAAACTGCTCCAAAACCTGATTTTCTGCCTTTGAATATTTCTAAAGATTGATTTTGAGTAACTGCTGCTTCCTAGACCCTTGTCAAGGTCAAGACTTTGATCTTTATGTCTGAGTATGACAAGAAAATGGTTGTTTTGTGAAGCTAAAAATGTGAGTATAAATTTCAAAGATACGCAGGTGACTTATGGTTTGTCTTCACAGACCAGTTAATCCACAGTAAATGAGGGAAATAATTTATAGCATGACTTTCGTCCTGGGCAGCTACTAAATTACAGCACACAAGCACTTGTAGATTAAACTCACAAAGGTTAACTTTAGCCTAGTAAAGTTAATCTCCTGAGGTTCCTCTACACTTACAGAAAGGAGGTAACTTTATCTAGAGGGGGACACAGCATAGGATCTCTCAGCACAGAAAGAGATTTTCCAGGCATGGAGTTAGTGTGAAGAAATCACTGTGGTGTAATTATGCTGCACTAACTATTCCATGCAGACAAGTGTTTATAAGCCTATGCTTTATTTTCATCCAAAATTGCCAATTCATATTTAAAACTATCTGCTGAAATTCAAATTGACCTATTTTTCACTGATTATGCCAGAGATTCCATATGTTGTTTTGCTGAGAAACTCTGACAGATAATACTCAGCTTTCTCCTTTACTCCTTGGATATCACTGAATTATTTTAAAAGGTAGTTGCTCCAGTTTCCACTCTTCAGTACTGTATCTCTTATTCTAAGAAGAATGTACTCTTCCTACTATACCAAGTTCAATCATTATTTTGTCTCAAATAAAACAAATAAACAGACAAAAAGAAATGTAAGTATCATCCTGTAAGAAAGAGACACAGTTAACTATCACATCTGCAAAAACACAGAAATCTTTCCGCTTGGAAACATACAGATGAATAAATGACTAGGGATAATTACATTGCCAGCAGCTGAATTTATCATGAACTTTGTCAGCTAAAATGTCATTCATGTCTCAAATGGCATAGTCAATTAAATCAGTTATAAAATATGCAGCAGCTGTTAAAATGCTTCATTTTTACCATTTTGGGTTAAGTACATTGTTTAAAATCAACATTTCAAACCCATGAAGTCCCTTACAAGGGCAGGTGCCTTCTATCACTAATTCTGCAATGAAAGTTTCTTTTTCCTTCCTTTGAAAATGTCCATCCACACAATTCCATAGTGCACAATCAGTAGCATGATTAATAAACAAAATATTTTTGAAACCTTTATGTATTCTGCTCTTTCTGACAGCATAAATGGCTGCAGCTACATTTACAGATAATATGAAGAATAAAGGTGGCAAAACAACCATTCGCATATCTCTTCTTTTCAAAGGAAGTTTATCCTGAGAAACAGGCCCAGAACATCTTATATCCCAAGTAAGCCCAAGCTGGATGACAATTATCACTTTGATAAACCATATCTAGAACAAGAGTGACAAAATTTCATTATCTACCTTCTGTATGGAAGAGCTACAGCTATGTGATTAGAGGTTGTAACAACAAATATCTGTAGACAATTGACATTGAGATATACTTCTTAACAAACACTTGACAACATATTAAAGCTGCTTTTCTAAGATGGATAAAAGCAAAGGCATTCATAATTAAAGCAACTGTTGTCCTTAATTATGCTTTAGCTGCTTGTGTGCTAGATTTTCTGAGGGACAAGAACCTGGAGATGGGTCATGTCAGATAGGCTCATTACTCAAAAGAATACATACTTTCTGTAATTCATGCATTCCATACCTTTGTACAAACTAAAGGACATTCCAGTCTGGGCTAACTCTAGAAGAAAGATATGTAGGGACAGCTTTTGCTTCTGTTGCAGCAATGTAAAGTACAGGTCAGTAAGAAATGGGCTTCTCCCTCCGCTGTCAAGTCATGTGGTGACCTCTGCATCTAAAGCAGTGGTCACCTACCTAAGTAGAATAACTTTCCCCAAACTGTTATTATTTTCAAAATGGATCTTCTTCTTGTCAAGCACAAGAGCATTACAGCTTGCTGCCATTTGAAATACGAATGGGCAGCAGAAGTTCACCAAGAAAGGTTCCTTGTCTGTTGTTGAGACAAATTAACTCCCCCTCCCATCACCCTTCCTCAAAGACCAGTGAAGCAAAGACTAGTAAATGCCTTCTAAGAGTGCTCTGCTAATCTCCCAAATGTGAGATGCATTCAGGGACTTAGAATGTCTGAGTCTAGAAGGATCAGTAAATAGTTATGCAGCTGATCTCCAGCTGTCCCTTTCCTGTGCCCATTGACTGGTTGGGCTACAGTTTAACTTCTAGAAAGCCAGTCTTAATGGGAAGAAATCAAGAGAGAAAGAAAATCTATCACTTTCTCTGATAATTGTTTTTCCACTCATTAATCAGTATTAAAACTATGTGCGCTTTCATATTGGATTTGTCTGGTTTTAGCTTCCAGACATTGGTTTTTGCCTTTTTTTTCTCTTGTAGTTCACCAAGTGCCTTAATAACAGAAATTTTCTCTCTAGGACAGTGTGAAGCCACTGTCATTAACTTTCTTTTGCATAAGCTGTAGTTATTGAATTCTTTATATCTCCCACAGGAAGGCATTTTCTCTAGCCTTTGAATAATTTTCTGCACCTTTTGTGATTTCTCAGTAAAGTTTTTGTGTAGCATGAGCCCCCATTGCTACTCATTATGCTTGTGTTGGTCTTATCATGCTATAAGGAGAAGTGAAAATCACTTCCCTGTTGTTACTCAGTAATCCCAGTCATATTTCTTCTTTCAAAAGCATTTAAAAATGTTTTAAAAACATATGCTTTTGACATTTTTTTCAGTACATATTCAGCATCTCACTTTGCACGAGTAGTTTTGTCTGTGGCTGAAAAAAATGCATTCAGTGTGATTGACCCCTGTTTATCATGATAGGAATATTGCCCTGTCTTTTGTGCTGTCCCTACTACTATTTATGATGCTACCACCCTTTGTTTTACCTGCACAGTTTATACGTAATAATTGTTCAGTTAATTCAGTGAAGTGCTGAATGTACTTCACAATATCGATCCCTGTAGAGTACCTTCGGGTTGTGCTCTTCTGCCTCACTTTTAATGAATATTTCTCAACAGCTGTCAGGTACACCTTTCCTAATCATCTGATGTGCTCTCACAGTGCTGTGCAGCACTAACATTTTAGTTGGTACACTGAACGATAAGCTTCATTTTTAAAGAACGTGAAGCATTCACAGCAGGCAAAAGAATTTGTTTTGAAGAGTTTGCGTTTTCAGGACTTCTCAGGCTTTCCTCTCCCCCCACTGACATAACTCTCTGAGCCGTGCCTTTCTTCCTCTATCTCTTCCACTTTTTGGCTGTTCCTGGCAGTAAAAACTACCATAGGTACTAGGTTAATGATGCCACCAGCTTGGTAAGAGCCATCCCACACATCAAATACAGGTGGTCTTCCATCCTGCTAGTCTGATTTGTTTTATACCTAAAGACCTAAAGAAAAGAGTCCCTGCTTTCCATTAGTAAGCTTGTACTAATTGTGCTTGCTTTCTTGTAAGACCAGATTAAAGGATGTAGGCCCTGTGCTTTTCTCCCTCTCTGTTCCTAGGCTGTCCCCAGGAGACTTCTGTCCTCTTCATGATCTTCAAAGGCTGCTTCTCTTTCTCACAGAACTACTTTCTCCTGACTTCTGAATTTTCTCTTTCCACATCTGTCTCATCATCTTCTTTCTTCCTGTGTCTCCCATTATCCCTTTTTTGCTTCCTTTGACTTCCCAGTATGCTAGACATAAACGCTTCCTCCACCAGGATCTGCAGTAAGTTGTGCTCCCTCTCTCTATACATTTACTGTTCCTCACAATGAGTCCCTCTTGAGTTTCTCATCTAGGAAAACAAAAACTCTGCAATGAGTAATGCCCTACTCCCATAAATCTCTACTAATAAATCAGAATTTCCTTTTGGTGAGATTGAGGAGATGGGAGAGAGCCCTTCAGGTGGGAGAAATCTGTGATCAGTGCAATCAGTGACTAAACTACTATTACCAAGCGTCTTTAATGCTCTTGCTTACTGATGTGAGATTCATTAGTTTACTGTAGTGATCTAGGAAAGTTCCAGTAGAGGAAAGACACAGTTTTTGCTATCTGCAAGCTGCTGAAGGTTTCTAATATGTCTCCTTCCTTCTCTCTCCTTCTTTCTTTGCTGCTCTTTTATTTATAGAATAATAGAATCATAGAATGGTTATTCAGCTCATTCTTTTCTTTCAGCTTGGGAAAGCTAGACTGGGAAAAGATGGAGGAAGCTGGGTGTTTGGTAATCTCCAGATCATCAAATGCAAGAACACATGAAAGTGTTTTCTGTGTCTGCACATTTTTCTCCTCATTTCCCTCTGAACTTTCCTTTACCTGAGGCAACGTCATGGTTTAACCCCAGCCAGCAACTAAGCACCATGCAGCCGCTCCCCTCTCCCCCCTCCCAGTGGGATGGGGAGGGGGATCAGGAAAAAAAAAGTAAAACTCATGGTTTGAGATAAGATCAGTTTAATAACTAAAGTAAAATAAAATATAATACTAACTAATAATAAATAATAATAATAATAATAATAGTAATGAAAAGGAATATAACAAAAAAAAAGAGAGAAACAAAACCCAAGAAAAGATAAGTGATGCACAATGCAATTGCTCACCACTCGCTGACCAATGCCCCAGCAGCAATCCGTGCCTCCCAGTCAACTCCCCCCTGTTTATATAGTGAGCATGATGTTCTATGGTATGGAATACCCCTTTGGCTACTTCGGATCAGCTGCCCGGCTGTGCTCCCTCCCAGCTTCTTGCACACCTGCTTGCTGGCACAGCATGGGAAACTGAAAAATCCTTGACTTAGGGTAAGCGCTACTTAGCAACAACTAAAACATCAGCGTGTTATCAACATTATTCTCACACTAAATCCAAAACACACTGTACCAGCTACTAAGAAGAAAACTAAGTCTATTCCAGCTGAAACCAGGATAGGCAATCAGGGACTTCCTGAACTTGGTACAGAATTTGATTCTGATCTTTCTCAGACTGAGGGAAACAAGAATTGCACTTCATGGTATTAAATTAGAGGAAGATTTGGGCAACTGACATTAGAATCCGGCTTACACTGTACATCCAAACTTCTGATTTTCTGTTAAACTAGTTAGAGGAACTTCCTCTGAATTTCTGTAAAACCTGCTTGAGGATCATCCTCTGAATTTCTGTAATCCTGAGAGAATTTGCAGTTGCTTCAGAATCATAATCTTTTTGGATGATTTTCCTTAGTGTGTTTGATGTGATACGATTGTTAAGACAACAGTTAATTTCTTGTGAGTTCTTTGTGACCTTACCCCAGGATACCATGAACCTAGTTAACTTTAAATGAATTAATGAACATATCATTCACAGTACTGTTGTGGAAATAAAGGGTTGCTTTTTTCTTTTCCTTTTCTATTCTTTTTTAATCCGTAAGGTAGGAGAGTCCTTTTCTGGAGCAAATAAAGACTCCTATTGCCAGGTAGGAGCAACATCAGTAGTTTTGATTATTTGTATGTAAAATGCATTTGAACTGATCTCCAGTTGCCTATATTTCAGTCATTTGGGCACATGTGCAAAAATTAAATTAAAGTCAATGTTGACTTGTACAGTCCAGCATAATTAAAAGCAGTAGTTATAACCATAGATATAGGTGCTTAATATGGAACTTAGATTTAATTTTTGGGCGTTTTCTCGAAGTTACAATCCTGAAACCTCAGGCACCTGCCACCAAACCCTGGATGTGCCTTTCCATACCTTTTACCTCCACAGGTTTTACTTTGATATCTGAAAATTTTTCTGTGCATTCCCAGAAGTCTTCCATTTCGACAAGAATGCCATTTTCATCTCTCTCAAATGTAAGGCCAGTAGTATTTCTCTGAGAGTAGGTGACCATTTTTTTTCTGCTGGAAAAAGGGAAAACAACAAGAAGAGAATCTGCAATATGTTCTTTCTGAATCACAGTTTAGAGAAGTGCTTATCATACCATTCAGTTTTCTATGAAGTATAGATTTGCCTTCAAATGCTGAATTCAATTATCATGAACTGCAGTATTTATGATTAGCTTTAATATCTCCAGTTTTTAAGAAGTAAAACCACATGTACAATATAAAAGAAAATAATCTTCATCTGAAGCTTTGCTTTAGCAGAATCGATATTTAGAAAACTATCTACCACTGTTTAAACAAAGAAAATATTCTGATACTGTATTTGAGGTAGTATTGGACATGATATGTTCCAGACATTTTAAGACATTTAAGAAAACCAGGTTTAAAGTCAGTGTTATACCACTAATATAAAATTCTTCAAGTATGCACCAACATTTTAATAAAACTCTCAGTTTATAATACTTAAAAACAGTCCAAATTCAGCTTTTGGTCTAGATTCGAGATTGAAAATATCTTGAAAAGTTGATTTTTTTTGTCAAAGACTGTGACTGAATTTGATGAAAGTAATTTTGTTTCCTTCAATCATGATAGTAAGTCAGGTATCTAAGAGCTATTATATGCCAATGAAATAAATCTCTTTTGATTTTTTTCCACTTTGTCACAATTTGTTTTAAGGCAATATATTTATGACTAGAGAATGTCTCTTCATTTCTGAGCTGTAATTTGCCATTTTATGAATGCATTCTTGTCCTAAATTTCATACTGAACAAGATCAGATTGTCATAATTATGAGATTACTGCATAAAAAACCACTTGCTTTCAGAAATTGAAAGGCTCCGTCCTTCGTACTCATCCTTCCTTTAAAAAAGTTTACAAAAATCTACATGGACTTACTTGATGTTCAAAGTAATTTCTAATAACTGGAAAACATTTTAATGTCCTTTAATTACAAAGTGCTAGCCAGACGGATTGTTCATTCTGTGCTAGCAGAAATGAAATATTTTCTGGAATTTTGAAAGTCTTCTGATGACTGAAAGTGATTGTGTAACAAAAGATTCAGTTTTCAAGAGCAAATGATAACTTATGTACAAGGTACTTTGCTGTCTTAAACAGATCATTAGTTGCAGAATTAGCTAGAAGCAGTCATCCTCCTTTGGCATTGATTTGTAGATAGAAGAACCTGTCCACCTCATTTGCAACCAATGACATTTTGCCAAATTTCAGGCCATTTATTTTTAACACACCTTTTCTTAATATGATTACTATGTTGCTGTTTTTAAAATAATCAACCAGACAGTATTATTAATCTTTCAGCTGTATTTTAAATAACATATGTTGGAAATATTTTAATACTTTATGTCTTAAGACAGTAACAATCATAGGAAATTAATTTCTTAATCAATTTTTAATTGTTTTCTCCACTGATAGAGTAACTGCAGTTTCAAAATACACAGCTAAAACTAGGTATTTCCAAATGTAAAGGGAAAAAAAATCTAATCCTCTGACGTACACCAAAGAGGAACCGAGTTACTGTTAACACACAAACTTTGGCTTTTCTGGGCTCTGCAACAGCCCACTAAGTTATATGAGAAAAGGCTTGAGATCCATGCAACAGGCCTAGTTTCTGGTGAAAGTCTCACTAAAATTATCACTTTCCCGTTAAAGATGTCAGATTCAATAAAAAATTGTGCTGGAATACAAAGGATATAGAGACCGTGGTATTTCTAAGGCTGTTAATTCTTAAGCAGTGTGCAGTCCTCATTAATTTTGACTACACAGAGTGATATTTCAGATGAGGCTGTATAGTAACTTGCCATGTACAAATACTGTTCAGAGGAAATACTAAAGGTGAATAAACCAATGGCATTTTTTATTGGTTAAGGCCTTCCCCCTAGATGCGAGAAGGTCAGGCAGAATCTCTGCTCCAAACAATATTTAGCTGTTCATACTAAGAGGAATGGTTTCAAGAGGAAGAAAGCAGCACACTGAAAAGTGGGAGCAAGCATACTCCCTTGGGAAGCAGATGATGAAGGTTTGTGTACAGACTACAGTCTGAAATGGGTACAAACACACACAGAGAAATGGATGATTATCATGTTCAGCTACCTTTCGTGCAGATAGGCAAGCCCACAGCAAGCAGAGTTTTGAGGATCTCAGCAGTGTGATAAATTTTCAGGTAATTTTATCTGCATAGATACTTCTCTTTTTTGTTGAAATGTTCCTATTTTTGTATCTTCATCAGTATTTCCTCATCTCTAACTTAATTGGAAAGAAATTTTTGAAAAGTTTTGTACTAATAAAAAGCTTCCAACTAAGCACACTGGTGGTTTCTGCTGGAGGAAGACATGTTCCTAAAGTAACTCTTCTGTTAACGAGGAGGAGGGAAGAGACTTCTCCACAAATCACTGTTACCATCAATACTTTTTGCTTGGTTAAAAGCTGTATTGTGGCTCGTCAGTTACTAGTGCTATTTGACCTTTTGCTTGACACAGAAAGTGGTTTGATGATCATCATACTTTATTTGCTACATGTGGAATTGCTCTGCACAAGACCATGACTCCCAGTGGCAGTGTATTTTGTTAACTGATTTTAGTTGTGCAAGAGAGAATCTTCCCAGTAGTTTCCACTCAGACTTCTAGCGTCAGGGCAGAACCAGGTCAATTTATTTTTAACAGGCTCAATAACATTATAATTAGATTCATGGCCAGTGTTGCCATATGTCCTATGGAAGCTAGACTATGACTCACTGCAAAACCTAAAAAAATGTCAAAGCAGTTTTCTGGAGCTCATTTGCTTTTTCCAGAAGACTAGGAACCTGTTCTATACAGGTTCTTTACATCACTTCAAGAATCTGCAAATTTTCCAGCAGTGTATTTATCTCCATGACTAACATCTGTCTCATAGCATTTCTTCCTTATCTCCTACATCTTCTCTAAAAGAAAGGAAACCATGTGGTCAGTGGACTGTTTTTTGGGGGCTGATTTTTTTTACTGTTAGTCTAAAATATCTGTTTTCTGTTTCATGTGTCTACATTATTGGAGGCAAGGTCAAAACTATCTTTGATCGTAAGATGAAAAAGTTGTGGTACATTTTTATTTCATATGGGAGTTGGTTCTACAATCTTGGAAAGTCTGCCAAGAAAGGAATCTCCATAGTTATAGATGTATTGTTTCAATATACCCGGCAACTTTGATGACCTTAGGTATGCCAGAGCTTTAGGCAATCCTAGAGTTGTAAATCACCCTTTAAATTTCATGGGCTCAGACCATTAAACACCCTGAAAACAATTTTATTGGCTAATTAATTTGTTTCATGTTAATTATGTGAGCTGGATGGCAATTTTGAAATTTTTAGGGAAAAAAGGGGCAAAGAATTCACCCCATGTTTATGCTCTCATTTAAATGATAATGTAGGCTGCTGAAGCACATTCAGAACTTTCCCTAATTCCCCTAATGGTGCAGTTCATTCCAAAGTGCTATTGACTTCAGCAGGAGCAGAATTAGTGCAGTGTTGATAACTTTCTGAGAAAACAAAAAAGAATATTTACAAATAGAAGCCTAGTTTGCTGTTACTTCTTATCTTTCAACTCTTGCCACCACTAAATTATATATGACTTGCCTTAAGTGATGTTCAATCATAAAAATTTTTTGAGAGACCCAGACCAGGAAGAGTTTAATGGGGAATCTAAGTTCAAGTAAGGATAAAAAAAAGAAAATTATTACTATCCATGCCTTTCCTGTCTATTGACTCCTGCTTTCATTTTCCCCACAAAATTCAATCAAAACTTACGGACAAATCTTAACTTTTAAAGTATTGATCTTTGTAAGTTTCTGCTCTTAATTTCAGTTGAGATCATATGTGGGAACTTTAAGAAAGTACTTTAACACTCTACTTGACTGGAAATGTCAGAATGAACTGTGTTCTCACCTGATTTATGACACAATATTTCAGATAGCTCAATTAACCAAACATTTCTTAAGATTCAGGTCCAAGCACTCTATGTCCTCACACTGGCAAACTTTCATTAGAATCAATCCTTCAAAGTAACATACCTGTGAATGTCTCTCTGCAAGTCCAGGATAGTCAGGAAGGACTCAGTGCCACCGGGGATTTAAATTGCTCAAGAAATATGTCGCTGTGGTAAATCATATGCTAAATGATTCATCTCCAAGACACTATCCAAAGTTGTCAAAAAGAAATAATCAAGTTTAAATGGAATTGAAGCACGAGGAACTCAAGCGTATATTTGTGAGACTATCATATATTAGTGAAACTCCTACGAAATCTGAGGAAATGAAATTCTAAATCTATTGGGAACCACTCCACTGATTAAAATACATTACAACTTCCATACTAAAGTCCTCTTTCTTCCTAATGGTAGATTGATCAGGAACTTATGAAGAGTCTCTCAGATTAAAATCATTACAACTGTATAAAGTCTTTGCTTCAGTTCTTGCTTCTGTGGAGTTCTTTCTGCCTTTTTCTTGGTTAGCTTTTATCTTTGTTTTCTACAAAGCAGTTTTGCAGAGCCAGAATTAGGTCAAACCCCATTAATGACTGTGTATGTAGAGCGGTTAGCCAGTTGGAATGAGTTCAGTGTTGGAATGCTCTGTATTTTACAATTTTTAAGAGCTGACATGCAAGGAATTATTCTCCATGGAAGTGAGTTTCTCTTGGCAGCTTGCCTGGCTACTCCAGCACCTCACAGCAGAAAGAAACCATCTCAGCTTGATACTCTCCATCGATGCTTCCTGTGCACACTGAGAGCATGCATACACTGCACAGAGTGGTATTGTGTGGTAGTATCCTAGCTAGATTTCAGTGAGAATCTTTAGAAGTAGCAAACAGTAGAACTGCAGTCTTCTCCTCTTGCACACAACGCTTTCTCTGGCTCAAGAAACTGTGCCGTGTTGGCTAGTACCATGCCAACACACCAAATGTACAAGGAACACCCACTTAATTCAGAGCAATGAGCAGACAGTAACTTTATATCATAGCACAGGACAGAGTCCACTGTGCAGACAAGCCCTTGATTGTGATAACAGCTGTGTTGAGGACAGAAAATGTTAATTGCTAGACGCTTTGTGTGTGGAATGAATGGCTGAGGAGGGAGTGAAGAGAGAAAAGAGGTGTTCCAGACCACATGGTCTGGAGGGTGAACCACACAGCTCACAGCAGGGAGGGCACTGTGAGTCATATGATTTTTGCTGTAGAGTACCATAATTTCTGCAGAGAGATGGGAAATCTCTGCTGCCAGCTCTAGTTTAGCAAGGTCTGAGCATTACGATTTTCATATTATGGATTTGAACTCTCTTGGACAAGGAGGATGCTGAACCAAGATGTCCTGTCTCTTGTGTGTGTACTCTCAGAACTAAGCTGCCCCGGTGACCCCAGCCACGAGGTCCCTGGTGGAGGTGGTGGGATGGGTCCAGGCTGTCAGGGCCTGCCCTGCCACCCCTGCAGCTCCTAGCTGCCAGTGAGCTCCTGGCCCCTGTGGCACCCTGACATCTGGGCTGTTTTAAAGTCAACTTATAGACCTGCATTCATTACAGGGCTAACTTCATTATTCCCAAACACAGCAGAGCATAGAGAGCTTGGAGGCAGGGATGCTGGAGGATCTGCCTCACGGGAGCCAAGTGCCCTCTTCCACAACTTCAGCAGTTTTGGGCATGTGCAAAAGCCAGGTATTTTGGGAGCTTTCAAGTTCAACTGGGGATGTGCCTGACAAGTGTAGATACTTCCAGGATTAGGCAGCAGTTGGATAGGTGATGAACAGTTTAGGACTTAGATAGCTTTTAAGGTGATCTGAAAATGTCTACAAACCACAAACTTGGAAGTAGACAGTAGTAACGTGATGCAGAACTTTCCTTAGTCAGGATTAATGCATTAACTGTCTGGCTACTCTACTGTTGGATCAGTTCTGCTTGGATTAAACACAAAAAGATTTGAATTTGTCTTCTACATCTGTTTCGTTTCAAAGAATAATCATTTATATGAAGTAGACCACCACATTAGTTTAGAATAAGACTAAGGGCTCAATTAATTTTTCTGAGGTACATTTCCAAGGCCATCTGAGCTAAGTTAGCACATCATATGGTTGGTGGGGCTGACAGGTTATAATGCAGAACTTGGAAGAGTCTCATGATCTTTCGGAGTGGCAGCTAAAAGCTAGGTGGAGATCTGTAACTTTAAATTACTGCCTTGACACATGAAAGGAAGGATGGGGGGGATGTCAGTGCAGCAGGTAGGCTTGGTATCCCAGTCCTCTTGAGTGGCCTTAATCCTTTAGCACTGGATCCTCTCAATATCTCTGAGGGACTGCTGGATTTTTATGGTGCTTTTATCTCTCTGGAATAGAGAAAGCTTTCCCAATTACCAATAGATGTGTAAAATATTTCTTCCTTTCCTGAGGGCAGGGATGTCCGCTGCCCATCCAGTGCCTGGAATGTGCCTTCTGTTTATCTTTGGACACTTTGCAAATTATGTTTGGGAATTTTTTTTTTTTTTTTTTTTTGAGATGTTTCTAGTGCTCTGACGTTAACCTGTCACACCCCTCCAGGAGAGAAATGCTTTTCTGTTATTCAGTTACCTTGAAATCACTCTTAACTCAAGCTAGTTCAAGGTAAAATGTATCTTAAAAGTACTAAGCTCACAATAAGCTGTATAGACAGACTTGCTACAAGTATTTATAAAAGTCAGAGGTGATGGAAGGAAAATTCTCACTCCTTTGTCCACATGACTTCCTAAAGACCTGTCTGACATCCGTTTCATCTAGAATTCTTTCTTTCTGCAAGCCTTAGATCTCAGATTGCAACCAATAAAGAACTTCTCCAAAGCATGCCAGCTCTTTAAAAAAAAAAACCACAATAAAATCTCATTCTTGAAATCCATTCAGGTAAGTTTAATCTTTCTCCATGAAACTTTTTAATTTCTTTCTTATTCACAAGACAGTCTTACCATTCTTCTTAATTAAAGTAGTGTCAATTCATATCCTTGTAGACGTTAATATTTTTGTAAGACCAGATGTCATTTTCTGTGCATGACTGATCAATTAACAGCCTTTTGTCTCAGGAGGGATCAGTCCCCTTCTTTGATAACTCAAGATACATCTTTCAGTGTGAAGTGTCTTTTCTGCTGAATCTTATATTTTATAGTAATCTGTACTTTAACGAAAATACTTGACACAGAAGTCTAAATGGGTGAATGGATGTAGCTCATTAATGGATTTTAATTAAAACCAAGCATGATGGTAGGTAACCTCTTCAGAATGACAATGGGCTTAGGGTGATTAATCTGGAGAATTTTCTTCTAAGGCTACTGTAAAAGGCCTTTAATCTCTTTGTGCCATTCCCTCTTTCCACTTACATTTACTAGTACTGTGCTTCTGAAAAAAACATCAGGAATTCTACAGAAAGAGCCTTAAATAAAGGATACCTGGAGTTTGGGAGGAAGGGGCTTTCTTTGGGTAAGGAACCTCAGGTAAAAGAGTTCTCCCTGTAAGCAAGGGTTTTGTCCAAGGATCCTGTCTTGCTTTGTACTTTTCTATGTGGAGATTCTGCACTGAGTTTTAAGAGTTTGAAAATCTAAATCATAATGGAAGGAGCACTGAAACCACATTGAGGATTAGTTCAATCACTACAGGCATGATTTCAGACTAGAGATTAATTTTCACTGTCCTATCCTGCAGCTGTGCAAACAGATCCAAAATCATAGAATCCTGCCCTGAAGTTATTACTTGGGAACTGATACATTATTTTTCATCAAGCATTTGTTATAGAGAAGCCAGCTACCCCTCTGATTCTTTCTGGTTTGGAGGTGACCAGTCAAAAAGAGCCACTCTGAGCCTCCTTTTATTCATAACTGAGAGAATTTATGAGTGGGTCCAGTATTCACCAGGATAAGGCTCTCACACTCTGTAACTGAATACTTATAATTCAAGTGTGGATATTTACGTGACCCAGTGTTTGATGTCTTGATTGGTATTTTGTCTTTTGTCTTCTCCTCATTTGTGATGCATGACTAGCTGTAAACCCTGATTTTATACGTTGACAGTTGGTTTTTTTTTTTTTGTGATGATTTTTTTCCCCACTGACTTAAAAAATTGTTGTAGTTAGATTGCTTATTGTTCAGGATTCAAATGATGCCAGGTGCTTGAAACATCAGCCTCCTGCAAAGGATTTAGTTTAAGTCACCAGAGTCAGAGATGAGAACACTGGGGAGAAGAGGTCCACTGGTTAGACTGGTGCAGACATCAGCCTGCTGGTGTCCAGAAGTCTTCTGTGTCCTGAAGAAGTCTGTGTCCTGATCACAGATGACTCTGGAAAGGGGTGCCCGGAGTCCAGTTTGCTGTTTTATATGGTAAAAGAACAGATTCTGGTTTTCAAATATATTGAAAGCAACTGATCCATACTATGGGTCAAAAATCACTTTGGCTGTTCTTGACACTTGGAGAGGATAGATTTTAAAATAGTTTAACAATTAATATGAAATGGTGCAATTGAAATCTATTTTAAAATCAATACCCATATGTACCTCTATGTCTGATGTTTCTATAAAAGTATTTCAAGAATTATTTCATATTTTATTGGTTTTATTTCCTTGAGCAGGGGGAAACAGCTTGAGATTTTGTACCTTGCTGTAGAGTCAGGCCCTTTACTTCTGTTTCTTTAGTGAATAATTTTCCTACAGAAAAAATGATCAACTTTCTTTAATCAGTTTAGATGTGTTTTGTCCCTTTGCCTAGCCTACCTTTGTATGCGTGCTACCTTGGTACGCATGTCTGAATTATTTTCCTGTCTGGTATTTACTTACTTGGTATTAAACACTGCATATTTCATTCTACTGTTTTCTTTTCCACTTTAACCTGTGAGAAGACAGTAACCTGGAAAAATTTAAGGTTGACTATGACTTGTGCTGGGCTAGTGGCCTACAAAGGGGAAACTGTGTTCAATGAAAGATGCTGTCCTGGTTTCAGCTGGGATAGAGTTAACTCTCTTCTTAGTAGCTGGTACAGTGCTGTGTTTTGGATTTAGTGTGAGAATGATGTTGATAACACTCTGATGTTTTAGTTGTTGCTAAGTAGCGCTTATCTTAAGCCAAGGACTTTTCAGTCTCCCGTGCTCTGCCAGCAAGCAGGTGTGCAAGAAGCTGGGAGGGAGCAGAGCCGGGGCAGCTGACCTGAACTAGCCAAAGGGGTATTCCATAGCATGGAATGTCATGCCCAGTATATAAATGGGGGGGGGAGTTGGCCGGGAGGGCAGATAGCAGCTCAGGCATCGGTCAGCGGGTGGTGAGCAATTGCATTGTGCATCACTGGTTTTTTTCTTATTTCTTTTTTTTTGTTGTTGTTGTTGTATTATTTTTCATTACAATTATTATTAGTCTTAGTTAGTAGTGCATTTTTATTTTTACTTTAGTTATTAAAGTGTTCTTATCTCAAGCCATGAGTTTTACTTTTTTTCCTGATCCTCCTCCTCACCCCACTGGGAGCGGGGAGGGGGAAGTGGCTGCGTGGTACTTAGTTGCTGGCCGGGGTTAAACCATGACAGATGCTCTTTCTCTTATTGATGGAGGCACATCCTATTGGGGCTATCCAGCTATGATCATTCGAGTTACTCAAACATTACTTTGTGGCCTCCTGAAAAATAGATGAAGAAGGTTTTGGCATTTGTTGTCTTCCCAGGGTAGAGAAACTGTGCCCCAGCCCCACTCATGGACAAGGCCAGGCAGCTTTCTGCTGTCAGGCTCAGGCCTCACAGCCCTTGTGCTGCCGTGTCGCTTTTGGTGAGGCAGGGTCTGCATCACCTCTGATTGAAAGCAGTATTCCTGACTCCTGAAACTTTATAACTTTCAGCTTTGGAGGGAAGGGATTATTCTTGCTCTGATAGTACAACATTATATTATACTTTGTCTTTCTTACTTACTGGCATAATGATTTTGTTCTTCAAAAATATTCATATTTGTTGAAGCCTTTTAATTATTTTACATCATACAGATCTTTTTCTAAATTCACATAATTCATTTGTACCCTGTTATCAATCACTTAGTAAACAAACTAGGAAAATATAGTTTAGTTGAAGTATACATGCACTTTCCATTTTGAAACTCTTCCCTGTCTTGATTTGTTAGTAGAGGACTAAATCTCTATGCAGTCATGAAATGCATAGAGCCAGGATTATTCTTTCCACTTGAAAATAAGAAGTTTTGATACAGTTTCTGGAGCTAGGAGACTGCTTAATTTTCTTCATCACTGCTCTTTATGTCACACATCATAACCATAATTTGTTTATCTAAGGGCTAATTCAGTTTTTGTTAGCAACTCCAGTGTATCACTTTATCAGTAGCAATGTATGCATTCAACACATAGAGTGTCTTCTATATATATTGCTTTAGCAATATTGTATATTGCTGAGTTACGCCATTATGATGTTAAACATTATATGCCTAGATAAATTCAAACTCTGCAGAAGAGAAGTGTGTACTTTGTCTAGATGTTTTTATTCAACTTTATACTTGGAAACTGAAATTGGGAACTCTCTGCTAGGTTTCATTTTTATCTCTCTGTGTTTGTGCGTATATAGGACAGTGTAGACATACACACACTCACATACAGAGCTACAAATTAAGATCGCAGTTTTTACCACTAGTAACTTAAAGTCTTAAAGCACAGGAATACCAAAGATTAGGACAAAGGACTTCCCTGAATTTGTAGATGGGACCTGGAGAACAGTAAAATTGTGACTTGTTCAACAGATTTTTTGCACCACAAACACAAAACTTTCCTTAGGATGCATTCTTGGAGTTATGTAAGCCTATAAGAGACGACAGGAACTGACAAGAGAGATGGTTATTGCATTGTACTGAGGAGATGTAAAGTTGCAACAAAAGAAGCAAGAAGGATAGTAAAGAGAGGATTCTGGATTCTGAGTTTTCTGGCAGAATTTGAATTTTCTTGGGAGTAGAGGCAGGAAATTACTGTTTTAGAGGCAGTGATATGGTAAACTTCCTCAAGTGTTTTGGGATTTGGCAGGAAAAGAGATATTGAACATGTAGGTAGTTTCAGGTGAGCGGAAATGTTATTGTAGATTGAAGACTTCAGCAGAGATGCCATCAAATCTGTAGCACAAGCAGGCAACAGTACCAAAATGAGAAAATACCTTGCTGATACTTTTAAATGAAGGGGAATAACAAAAACAACAACAACAAAAAAAGTTGAAAGATCAGAAAGTATTCTAACAATATTACAGCAAAGATAGACCAGAGGGTAACATTTAGAAAAAACAAAGGATTTGGGTTGGTGGTGGGATTTCTTTTCTGCTACTGAACAGTATGCTTGTGAAGACGTATTGTATTCCTTACATTACACCTTCAAAAAGTGCTGCACAAGTTCAAATGACTAATTGTCTAATACACTGAAAGAAAAAGACAAAATGGCCAGTAGGAGTGATACATTTGTAACAGCACTCATAAGGTTATCAAAGTATTTCATTTTCATAGAATTGCTATAAGAGAGCTAATATTTTCCTGAGGGAAAGAAATTAAGCTGGACAATAGCATTCTTGGCAGACAATAATATGACAAGAAACTAACCTGGGGTTACAGTGAAATCTCTAAAAAATCCTGTTAACAACAGTGTCCAAAAATGTGCGTGTTGTATACTACTAAAAGAATAACATATATGTCTCAAGGTTAATGTGGAGTTGTATTATAACATTTCTCAATAACAAAATGAAATATATTGCTAATGCACTAACAGCCGAAGTAGAATAAAATAAATTTGCATGAAAAGGTAAGTAGCTGAATGCGAATCGGCTGCATGGCACTAAAGATTTGGGCTCAAAGGTCCAATAGTCACATTTTATGGATTTCACTTCTAGTAAATCATTCTGCTTACTGCTGTGGCTTTTTCTGCTGCCAGGTGGTAGGTTTCTTAGTGGTGTTTGAAGAGTGAAAATAACTACACAAGGCATTTAATTTAGATAGAAATAGACAGTTTTATTAAAGAAAAACAAATCAGAAAAAAAATCTCATATAAAAAGAAAGAACAGATAATACAGCAGTAAAAGGAAGAAAAATGAAACATTAAAACTAGATAAAATGTATTCATTAACTAATAAAATTAAAGTACTAAAAGTTTATAGAAGCTGGTTTAATAAAATGAAAGAATTTGCAAAAATGATACAATTAAGCCTTTGCGTCAAATTCTGTTCAGCTATGATTGCCTGTTTAAAAAAAAGAGAAACCAAAAAACAAATAGAAGTATTAACATGAGTCAAGGTTCTTACACACATTATTCTGTTTATAGAGAGTTTGTGAATATCAATCTGTTATTCCATAATTAAATAGTTCTGTCTTTTTAATGCTCTATTACATTTCATTATTATTTAATTTTGTTACCTCTTTTGGACTAAATCCTTTTTCCTCCAGTGATCAGTAAAAATATATCTGCATTATTCATGGATTTTTTTTTTTTTTTAACTTTTCTGTGTTTAACTCTTATTTGTACACAAAAATCCTAAAGCTTTTGTCTGGGACACAGCAACAAACTTTAAATCTTAGTTTTGTAACGTTGGGGCCCTACCAACTCTAATCACATTTGTTAAATGTTTGCAAAATCTAGTACTCCTCCAAAGTAATTTGTTAATTTCTCCAAAGTAATTTCTTCACCTTGCAATAATTTTCCTGTTATTCTCAGACCAGAAAAGGTGCCATTCACCAAAAGCTGTGTTTACTTGTGGAGAGGAAAAAATATTACAGCTTCCTGCTGTTATTTGGTTAACTTAGAAGGAAAATATCTTTGGAAGACTGTTCTGGAAATTTAGCTTTCTACTTATTGTGGGTGTTGTTTTCAATGCCATCGCCATTGCTACAGTCATGCCATATAAAATACTCCTTTTCTGCTGGATACACAAACTTATAAGTTCAGAAGATGGCAAGTTCATTTTTATAACTGTGACTGGTAACCAAGGTCTTTGCTAGCAATTCACTCTGTGGTGATAGAGTTTGTTGCCAAATTGTGTCTTTTTCCCAGATACGGCCAGTAAACTACTCCATACCACTGTACAGGGTCCATGCTGGCCTTGTTCAGCTCATCAGGAAGGTCCCTCTCCTCACCCCACTCACTCAAGGAGTGGAAGTCTCCCCTTTCTCTCTATGTTAAGTAGGAAGCATTATACAAACATTGTTACAGTTCTGGTTCCTGACTTATGTATGAAACTACTAGAAAATAACTTTCATGTGTCAATTGCTAGATAAAAAGCCTGTAGAAGGGACTGTTTGAACTGTAAAGCAAGAGGAGCTGTGGGGGGCCCATGTGCTGAGCACCCAGGTTCATATCACAGAAGTTTCTGTTATCTCTGTCCCTTTACAAGAATTTAAACAAATTGATAACACTAATATCACATGTAAGTAACTTACCTTGATTGTCCCTTGCTGAAGTTTCTGGAATAGGCAAAATTTTCAGGAGTCTTGGTTTTGTAATTTGTAAGTTGTCATGTGCTGTTTTCTTCTGAATGCAAGAAACAGAAGATGGTAAAAATGCAAATATTTGTTAAAAGTAGCCCTACTTTAAATCAATGCCTCAAAGGCTATCTGCCAGGAGAAGAGCTGTGATGAAACATGAAGACTGATTATTGTAGCTTTTCCACTTTAGGCTTGAGTCTAGTGTTATGTTACGTTTAATGTATTTCAAAGCTGTGAGATTAGGTACCTTCTCCTCACGTCCATGTTATCCATAGCACCTCAAGTTACATCTTGACGATTCCTCTTGACAACATGCATCACCTCTTTGGTGATACAAGTCTCCTCTGAAACTGTTAGATTTTTCCTGCTGGATGACTGTTACAGGTGCACTATGCTGATCATGCTCCATGTGTTAAATAACCTGTCACCTTTTGGTGCTGATTGTTGTTCACGGCTATAGTGCTTAATTACAGTCTATGCTGCTATAGGTTAAAAGCTGAGAACAGCAGAGACTAAATTATCTGGTAGCTGTTTTGGTCAGCTGATAAATGTGTATCTATCTGAATTAACTGACTCCAACAAAACCAAATAAGTAAACAAATAGTCTAACAAAATCCATCGACAGTAATCGTGATCTTACAATGGGAACTGTAGGCAGCTTAATTAGCTTCTATATTATAACCATGAGGCCAAACTGGACCACATCCATTACTCATTTATAAATCTTTCAGCTGAAGTATAGAAAGGCAAATACTACCACTCTGAGTTACTCTGACTTAGAAGAAGGATCCGGACCAGAAGCACCCAATGACCTGAGTGTACTTTTAACACAATGCTCCACAGAAAAGAGCTTCAGTTTTCACAGGAGTCCTTAACTTTATCTAAAATACTGACATGGAAACTACTGGAAGAAAAAGAAAGTTATTGTTCTCTAATGTCTCCCTGGAAATAATGTTTTGCATCCCCATTCTGGCTCTTAACTTGCAGAATAGCATTGTACTAGCCCCTATAGTAATGCATAGTCCCTGTTAAAAAACATCAGTCTAGAATAAGAAGTACCTTATTGCACATTTTAGTGTTGAGCATGATATCCTGTTAGAGATCTGGTAAAATTCCTCTGTTTGGTTATCAGGCAGATTTTTGGGCTACATCCTCTAATCCACTCTTTATAGGAAGTGTGCTAGATATTTTCTGCAAACTAAATGCACCTTTACAAAATTTTAAGCTTGAGGCTATTGTGTGCACTTACAGCTTGACTTGCAAGGGAATGGTAAACAAAAGCTGACATTATGTGGCCATTACAAAAAGGGCTTGTTCAGATAGTCACAGTTACCATGAAAGATCTACGCTTCCATTACTCACAATAATTTAGAGGAGGAGTGTATAGGAAGATGGTAGGGGCTGAATTCTTTGCAGGATTTTTATTCAGCACCCATAAATTACACTTTGCCTTCGTAGTATACTACCTCCTTGATTATAAAAACACATCCCTGCCTTCTCCCATGCAATGCCTCTGTATCTTTCCATAAAGTTTCTCTGTCTGGGTCCTATTGAATTTCTTTTTCACCACTCTTGTTGTTCTGTCCAAAGCTTTTACCCCACCTCACATTTCTTCCCTTTCCATCAAGAAAAAAAGGGGATAGTTATTTTCCCATCTCTAATGAACCCCTTAGCACAATGATTATTAATCATAACTGGAGTGTTAAATTTAACTTCTCTCCTTTGTGGAGATGTTCTCCAAAAAGATGTTTAGATGCTTTGTCAGAAAAAAAATATTCCTTTACATGTAGACATGTGTGATGATTTCAGCTGTAACAACCTCATGGTGTTCATGAGAATTAATAAGCTTTGCATGTGTTCCTCAGATCTTCCCTAGACTCAGATGACTTCAGTACAGAAGTTTGCTGCTTCAAAGCTAAGCTCATGTTTAGATATATTTCCAGTTCAGGGCCTTAGTTAAGATACAGCAAAAGAGTGTAATAAATAAATGGAGCAAGGACGAGGAGTTTTAATCATTTATTGATTGTATGAAACTTGAGCTATTTTTCATTGCAATTCTGTGTGCATAAAGCTTGTGTTTAGCAGAGAAAGATACTCGTGACAGAGAGATCATTCATTGTTAGCTAAAGAGTACTTGCAAACTCTTTAAAATTTACTTGTTGGGGAATACTTTTCCATGAAATGTTTCTTAATATGGGTGCTTTTTCAACAGTCATTATTCTCGTTTTTTTTTTTTTTTTTTAATCTCATATTTATTTAATTACATTAAATTAAAATTCATTTCATAAGCATGAAAACATGTCTTACTTTGGCTTCCAACAAATAATATTATGTAAATGTAATTAGAAATTATTGATATTCCAAAGTGACTATTTGTATGATTTACTTGAAGATTGAATATCTTTTAAACTCAGCAGTATATTTTGTACAATGTCATTATTCACATTAAGTTTTGATATTTAACATGAAAATAAAATCTCAGTTGCTCTCTATAGGCACCTCTGAAATGAACAGTTTGCTTCATGTTACCAAGGAAACAGATCTTTGCAAAGATGTAAGGCCACTTTGATGTCATTGTAAACCACTAAAGTGGAAATCTTTAACGTTTGTCAACCTCTTGAGAGTAAGCAGTTTGCTCTAATCAAAATGAATATAAAATTATTCTGAGCATGTAGAAATGCAGTATTCTTGAAGCAAGCATGCTCACTAGTAACTGCACATCTTTTTCTCACAATGATTCAGGACCAAAAATAAACCTGATTACACTTTGTTGAAAGATACATGGATATCTAACCCTACATATTCCTGAGCTTTTTTGTTCCTGAAAATTTAAAATGGCACATGTATAACAAGTTAAAAACAGTATATTGTTCAGTTCAGCTGCATATAATGAATGGCTCAAGGGGATAAAATATGTTTATTTTTGAAACTCACTAGGAGTAAAATGGTTGGAACATAAAGGGGGAAAAAACCCCAACCAATAACTACTGCTGTTCAGGGCTACTCTGTGAATCTGGAGAACAAGCTAAGTCCCTTTGTATGAAATGTCGGCAACATGGACAGTGGGATTGAGTGTAGCCTCAGCAAGACTGCCAATGACACCAAGCTGTGTGGTGCGGTTGACACGCTGGAGGGAAGGGATGCCATCCAGAGGGACCTTCACAGGCTTGCGAGGTGGGCCCATGCAAACCTCACGAAGTTCAGCAAGGCCAAGTGCAAGGTCCTGCACATGGGTCAGGGCAATCCCAAGCACAAATGCAGGCTGGGCAATGAGTGGATTGAGACCAGCCCTGCAGAGAAGGACTTGGGGGTGTTGGTTGACGAGCAGCTCAACATGACCTGGCAATGTACATTTACAGCTCAGAAAGCCAACTGTATTGTGGGCTGCATCGATAACCAGCAGGTCGAGGGAGGTGATTCTGCCCCTCTACTCTGCTCTCGTGACACCCCACCTGGAGTACTGCATTCAGCTCTGGGGCCCTCAACATGGACATGGACCTGTTGGAGTGAATCCAGAGGAAGGGCCATGAAGATGGTCAGAGGGCTGGAGCACTTCTCCTATGAAGACAGGTGGAGAGAGTTGGAGTTGTTCAGCCTGGGGAAGAGAAGGCTTCTAGCAGCCTTCCAGTACCTAAAGGGTGCCTACAAGAAAGCTGGAGAGGGAGTTTTTACACGGGCATGTAGCAATAGGACAAGGGGTAATGGCTTTAAACTGAAAGAAGGTAGATTTAGATTAGATATAAGGAAGAAGTTCTTCACTGTGAGGGTGGTGAGGCACTGGAACAGGTTGCCCAGAGATGTTGTGGATGCCCCATCCCTGGAAGTGTTGAAGGCCAGGTTGGATGGTGCTTTGAGCAACCTGATCTAGTGGAAGGTGTCCCTGCCCATGGTGGGGGGGTTGGAACTAGATGATCTTTAAGGTCCCTTCCAACCCAAACCATTCCATGATTCTATGAAATGGCCTCACAGGCATTTGTGTTTAGGGAATGAAATGATTGAGTAAATCACAAAAATAGTAGAAAAGATCTGCGGGGGGGGCGGAAATTCTTTTGAAATATAAACCCATGTTGCTGTGAACATAGAAGGTCGATTTCTGCTTATCTTTCCTACAGGAGTTCCATACAATCATAATAAAATCCTAGACTAAGACAGGTAGCTGTTTAATGCTTCTAAAAATAATTCTCTGGCTATAGTAGCTAGAAAGGGGTGATGATACACATACGTTAAGGCAGCATTTTGTCATTGGAAATGTGGACTGTAGAAATGAAGGAAAATGTCTGAAAAATTAGCATCACTCTTTGACATCTCATCAAGCCCCAGAATCTTTCTGCTTGACTATGCTGTTCTCAACGGAAACAGCTGGATTCATGATGAGGGGGAAGAGAGCAACAAAGTTGAAAAGCACTTTCAGGGAATGGGCAAATGAAGAAAAAGGAAAGTAAGAGAAAGAAAATGGAAGTAAGTTGCAAGGAAGAGCAGTGGAAGAAATGAAAGCAGATAAGGCTTTAGAAGACATAACATGAAACCACCAGCTATAGCAAGCTGGGAGGCAGGGGGTGCATCCACAGATGAGACACAAATAAGAACCAAGCAGTATTAGAGGTGAAGTAAATAAAAGATACCAAGAACTGATGGGAGTGGAGTGCCCTTGCCTACCAAGACACTATGGCTGATCATATGTGGTTGGTTTTGTCTATTGTCACCTGTTCCCTTCACTTTCCAACCTCCTTGTTTATTTTGTTGAACGTAATGTAAAGATAGGACAGTTAAACACTTATCCCTTTCTTAAGTACATTCTGCTAAATCAACACCTCAATACCTGAGTATGTTCGTGTAGCTCATAATACGATTAGGGGACTGTATGCTTTTGGTTAAGTAGTACGTTTACATCCCTTCAATACCATCAGCAGTATTAGGGTCACTGTATGTATTATAATCACAGTCTGACCTTACAGATGTGCTAATGTTAGTACTAATACTGCTTAACTTCCTTAACTTTTTATGAGAGCACTTACTATTAAAAATACTTATTAGCTCATTTACACATACTCCAAAAGCACTGGAATGTTAATCATATGCCCTCTTATGTTAAAGATAAATCATTACATATATGTTTCCTTTATACTCTTATATCTGCTATAGCCTCCTGACAAGTTCAACTTTCTAACAACTGATTTCTTTTTGTCAGTTGGAATAGCCATTATTGTCTAGAGCCATAATATAAGCAACAAAGCCATGACCCTACACAACAGGTCTATAAATTTCATTTTAGCTATATACAATTACACATGTATGAAGTATTTCTATGAGACAGAGGAAAATATTACTGCCACTCTACTTGGCACTGATAAAATAGCATTTTAAATACCATGTGTATGATCACTCCAGTTCAAGAGGTACAGAAAGCCTATGTTAATATATATTGGAAGATCTCAGTTTCATTAGCCAATAAAAACCAGTGCTCCAAAGACATATATTTATTCTTTATAGAAAAATTGGGAGTGAGAGATAAACGACAAAGAAGGAGAAGAAATATGTATTCTCTACAGCGACAGTGACATAAAAAAAGGAAGGAACTGTTGATTAAAAAAAATCTTAGGCTGTAAATCAAAAGAATATTCCAAATACCAAAGGAAAAACGTTCTAAGATAGCCTTCCTGCAGGCGTAGCGGGAGCACATAGCTGATGAATTTTACAGTGTATTTTGGTAAGTTTCTTAACCGGATTGTCTAGAATTGCAAGAAATGCTCTTTGATCTGTGAAATCACTTTCAGCCTTTTGTTCCTATTTAATATAAAAATCTGATTAGAAGGTGTGCCAGAAAATCGATGGATGATCAGTAACAATCATATAAAAAATACAGGCTTTATAAATGCACACACACACAAGAAGTCTGCAATATCTGCTACCTGTGCATCAGGTGTACATACACTGAGCTGTATGCATAAAAATATAAATTCCATCTTGTAAATGCACATAAACACTATCAGATTAATATGTACTGAATTTTAAATACATGAATATTGGCTCGGGCTTACCCCAGTTTTAGCTGTTTAAATATTAGGTGTCTAGTCTAAGTCTTGGCTCCTTCTGGGCTCAGTCCAGGCAGCTCTTGCAGCATTTTCATCCCACCTGCCTTATAAACCTATTTTAGGGTGAAGTGAATTCCTTTCTCTTTATCCTAACCACAGCCTTAGCTGGCTGGCTTAAATTAAACATATAATTTTAATTACTGGCATAAATCAGTAATTTCCCTCTGGAAACTGTAAAAGGAACTTTTGAAAATCCCACACAACATTTAGTGGCAGTAGTTTATTTTTAGTAATGGTTACTCAGCTAGGTGTTGAGTTAATATCTACAGTGAGACACAGTAAACTACAGTCAAGAAAGCTCTGCAATGAATTGAAGATTTCAGCTGTGTGGGATAGCGAGGGGACTGACTTACAACTCCATACTACCTGGTGCAGACAGCATGTTGGCAACCTCCAGAGATCAGCTGAAAACTTTCTGCTAATAAAGTTGCAGCCCAGCATAAATCCCTAAATAGCTTCCTACAAGTCAGCAGGCAGCTGACCACCTACTTTAATGAGCAGTGTCTCTTGTAATGTGAAGCATATCACATGAATCTGTGCTAATGAGGACTGGTTGGAAGAATCTTCCACCTATAGGAATGACAACTAGGTGTGAGCTGCATATCCAAAGTTCAAGTTTCCCTCTAATTCTGGGGGAAGGAGGGCACAGTGCTAGGATCAACTCTTACAGCTTTGCTTCTATTCTGACAATAAAAACGCCACCAGCCAGAGATGATACACGTGCACCAGGCTATGATACAAGGTAGTTCATAATGATGTATAAAGGCACTTCTCCCCTTGGCTGACCAACACAGAGTCAGTGTATTTTACAGGGGGAGTACTGGCGATAATAAAGGGAAGACAACACTTGGCATGGCTTGTTTGCAGAGGAATTCTGGTCATATAATGTGTCAGTCACCAGCCAGTACTTTTTGCTAAATGTGTGTTGCAGCCGGCGTTCAGCTTGCAGCTGGCACAGAGTATGAGTAAAGATGGTGAAATGTGTATCAGTCAGATCCTTTTTGAAGCTGTGCTCTGAAATTAAATTTAAAGAAACAAGATATTCTGATTTCTATGTACATATATGTATAGCCACGCCATGAATGTGTGTAGGTAAACCACCTCTCAAAATGAGCCCCATCCGATGTTCCTTAGTATTTTCTGGGTTTTGATCTTGCTTTGCACTGCAATGTTGTCCTTTTTGGGCAGGGAGCCTGTGACACATTCTGTCCCTTGTTTTCGCTGCTTTGTGCCAGTTTGCAAATGAATTATAAAACTTTTGCATGTTAGAGGCAGATTTTCTCACCACAGGGAAATCCCTCATTAGCATAAGGCTGCCACTATTGTCTGTTGCACCCCCGTCTTGGTTCTTTCTCCTACTATAAAGGGTTTGGACAGGGGAAGTTCAAACACCTTGGAGTTCCTAAGATCCCTTTTTGATGTCAGGTCTCTCAGCAGCTACCGCTGCCAATAGCAAGTCAGCCACTGTTTATAACACCCTCTATGAAGCTCATACTGGTAGTTTTCAACCTGGAGTTTGTGGACACTACACAGGAGGGTTGTAGACCATTTGGAGGTTCTCTCTTCCTTGTGCTGACCATTTTATGGCTCCTCACATGCAAGTTACTGATCCTCTTTTCCCATTCCTGTAAAGGAAATGCAGAAACTCTGTTTCTAGGGAGTAACTACAGGCTGCTGTGCAGGTTGCTGGGTGGCAACACACAGGCATAAATGCTTTCCACTGTAATGAAGAAAATTGGATTTAGGCTCTTTGCTTTCTAAATTCACTTTCTAGGCGGCTCTATACAAGATTATAGAGACGAGGTAAAACTACAAGGTCACTTAAGTGAACTAATGCTTGCTGTTGCTTCCTTGTTTGAGTTCTAAAATGCAGATCTGAGCAATCAATTAGTGCTGAAGTGGAACATCATGTTCCAAGTGCTAAAATAAAAACAATCAAAACCTACCTCATTTTAGAGCAACAAACTGTAATTTAAAAGTGAGTGGATTATCTTCTGTTACTTGTAATTCAGTCCCAGCTCTACCACTCCTGCAACAGCAATGAAATTCCAGAAATCACCAGTATTTCTTAACCACCAACACTTAAGTGTGCATTTTAACTTCAGAAAACAATGGCAGCTGCTGAGGAACTTGCAGATTTAATGGCTCCATTACTCTCTAGCTAGTGAAGTACTTTGTTTCTAATGTTGTTGGGTGTTCTGGTTTCAGCTGGGATAGAATTAATTTTCTTCTTACTAGCTGGTATAGTGCTGTGTTTTGGATTTAGTAGGAAAATAATGTTGATCTAACACACTGATGGGTTTTTTTGTTGCTAAGTAGTGTTTATACTAAGTCAAGGATTTTTCAGCTTCTCATGCCCAGCCAGCAAGAAGGCTGGAGGGGCACAAAAAGTTGGGAGGGGATGCAGCCAGGACAGCTGACCCACACTGACCAAAGGAATATTCCATACCATATAATGTCATGCCCAATACACAAACTGGGGGGAGTTGGCCGGGAGGGGCGGATCGCTGCTCGGGAACTAACTGGGCATCGGTCTGTGAGTGGTGAGCAATTGCATTGTGCATCACTTGTTTTGTATATTCTAATTCTTTTAGTATTATTATTTTCATTTTATTATTATTATTACTATTATTATCATAATTATTATTATTTTCTTCCTTTTTGTGCTGTTAAACTGTCTTTATCTCCACTCATGAGTTTTACTTTTTTTTATTCTCTCCCCCTTCCCACCGGGTGGCGGGGAGTAAGCGAATGGCTGCATGGTGCTTAGTTGCTGGCTGGAGTTAAACCATGACATTGGGGTACTAAATACTTTTAACAGATAAGCTATTCCACAATACACATTTTTCTAGCTGGAAAAACACAAAGCGGAGAATCTCAGTAACACAGCAGCAGGGTACCATGCCAGCATTTTTGATTCTCTCAGGAAAAAAAAAAAAAAAAAAGATGAGAATGGGAAAATTCTACTGGAAGTATGAGGTAATGTATATTATATTAACCAGACAAATTTTGTGCTGAAAGACTAGTGTAAAGAATGTCATGCAGAAAGAATCAGATGACACTAAGGAATGGAGTAACAGAAAGAAGATAAATTTTAATGAAGCAGTAGTGGTACTAGTAAATTTGAATAAAGTAATAATGAAAAAGTAGTGCCTTTTGCATGAAGGATTTTTGTTCCAACAAGAATTTCTGACATAAACTTCACCACATGGAAACAACATAAAAGAAGACATTTAATGTGATTAGTGACAAAAGATAACTTTAAGCTACTGGTACGATGTGGACTAGAAAAGGAGAAATGTAATCATAGCAATCCAGTGAGATACTTCTAGTGCAAACAGAGAAGTATAAATGATATGTAAATGGATATAAACTGGCCAGGAATAAAGATAAGCTAAAAACACCCAGAAGGTTCTTAAAAAGATTAGATGGGTTTATCATCTTCTTATGGGAGTAGTAGAAAACAATAAGAATGAAAAAAAAACCCAAACCAAAGAAGACTGGCTTTAAGGTTAAGCTGTGTAAATTAATGAATTTATAGACCAGTGTGGTGGGCTGATGCTGGCTGGATGCCAGGTGCCCACCAAAGCCGCTCTATCACTCCCCTCCTCAGCTGGACAGGGGAGAGAAAATATAACGAAAGGCTCGTGGGTCGAGATAAGGGCAGGGAGATCACTCAGCAATTACCATCACAGGCAAAATAGACTCGCCTTGGGAAAAAATTAATTTGTTACCAGTCAAATCAGAGTAGGATAATGAGAAATAAAACCAAATCTTAAAAACACCTTCCCCTCACCCCTCCCTTCTTCCCAGGCTTAACTTTACTCTCGAATTCTCTACCTCTTCCCCTGCAGTGGTGCAGGGGAACGGGGAATGGGGGTTGCAGTCAGTTCATCACACGTCGTTTCTGCTGCTCCTTCCTCCTCAGGGGGAGGACTCCTCACACTCTTCCCCTGCTCCAGTGTGGGGTCCCTCCCACGGGAGACAGTCCTCCACAACCTTCTCCAACGTGAGTCCTTCCCATGGGCTACAGTTCTTCACGAACTGCTCCAGCGTGGGTCCCTTCCACAGGGTGCAGTCCTTCAGGAACAGACTGCTCTAGCATGGGGTCACAAGTCCTGCCAGCAAACCTGCTCCAGCATGGGCTCCTCTCTCCATGGGTCCACAGGTACCATCTTCGAGACAGCTGGCATTGGTTGCATCGGACACAGGGGAAGCTTCTAGCAGCTTCTCACAGAAGCCACCCCTGTAGCCCCCCCGCTACCAAAACCTTGCCACGCAAATCCGACACGACCAGCGTTCTGGAGTAATAACTTACTAGATCCAAGGATTAAGGAGATCCCTTCCAGTCATACATTTGTATTTTGACGAAGTTGGAAAATACATCCTTATATGTCAAAGATGACTGCATCTTTATTCAGCACTAAGTGCACTGCACCCAGAGTATGATATGAATATTTTCAGGTACCTGAGGATGCATCAAAGACAATTCACATGTCTTGTTATTCAAAATGAGATAACGGAAGCCTTGGGGCCAAATTGCAACAATTATTTTTGAAACTATTCCTAGGACATAGTCTATTTCTGTTGTAATATATGAAACAACAGATTTCTACAACAAAAAAATGGCTCTGTTCAGCTAGAAGTCTTCTCATTTCAAAAGAACTCTGCAGCTTCTGCAGGTAAGCTTACACTTGTGAGACTTGTAAGGTTGCACAGGATGCAACAAACAATGAGGAATCGAGCCTATGGAACAGCAGCTGATTTTAGCTATCTCCATGGTGTTTCAATTGCATCAAAAATCCTGAGTCTTCTTGAAAGATTAGATGTTTCCGCAACAAAGGTCAGTCTTTTATTAAAATCACATTCAATTCACCTTAGTCCAGTTGAATAGAAAAAAGCTACAAATTTAGTCAAACTTACCTTTAAAGATAAGTAATTGGGCTATTGAGAATGCTTGGATATTTCAGGAAAAGTTCACCAGATAATAAAAATAGAGACACCTCTAGTCAAGTTTGGTAAAGACAGCTTTCTTTCAGTGTAAGCGATTTTACAAAGGTCAGCATTCAACAAGGATTTGAAGTGAAAGATGAAAGCTTAATAGCCTCATAACAATTCCAACTGTGGTAGAAGGTTCAAGATAGGCTTCAGGAATGTATTCCCAATTTCCAGCAGTACAGCCCATTACCCAGACTACAGAAAAATCACTGATTTGAGGACAGACTTATGTCAAGCTCCAGCAACCCAACAGTTATACTAGGGCCCTGAGGGCACTAAAGGTTGTAATGGCCCTGACCAGCCTCACCTGGGGCCTCCCCATACCCTGCCCGTCAGCCATGTCAGCTCCAGCACTGGCCTATCAGTCCCTGCCTGAGCTGCCTTTTAGAATAGCTGTCTCTCCCATCCTCTTTCTGGTCCTGTCTCCTTTTGCTCCTTACTAGGCTCCCTGGTTGGATGCTGGACCATTACTTTGCCACATCTGGGGCTGTAGAGAGACCCTCTCACCCACAGCCAGCTCTGCCTGCTGTGTTCAAGCTTTGCATTACTGTGTCCCAACACAGCGTCACCTCAGGTCCCAGCTTTCAGCCTGGAGGAAGCAGCTGGCTTTTGCTGCTCCCTGAGGAGCTGTAGCACAGTGATACACCTGATTTAAAATAAGAATACCCCAACAAAAAAACCCAAACAAACCAAAGCCATTGAACCTCATGCTGCAAGGAGGTACTGCTTCAGCACTGGCTTATGTTAAAGCATAGCTTGAATGCTTGGTGGGATAATCCTGGCTCAAGTGCAAACCAGAATAAAACTGTTGAGTTACAACTTAGAGGTTCTGCAAGAAATGTTAATCTCAAGATGTACATCCCATAAATCACGGTTTGTTTTGAAGCCTTTCAGAATTGTAAGTAATGTTTTAGTATTATTTAAGTAATGATTAAATAGTTTGGGATTGGGGTTAAATTTGTATATTTTTAAAGGAGTAACATTGGTTCATCTTCTAGGTCATGTATCCCCTTACTTAGTACAGGATTGCCTCCTCTGATGCATAAGCCAGGACTGTCCTTGAGTCTCTCAGCTATTGTACTTACTTAATTTGTCTTTAGAACTGTAATTATTTTTTGTTTGTTTGTTTGTACCTCTGAATTACCTTTGGCTTCTACAAGTATTGAGCGATCATCTTCAGTGCCATAGCAAAATCTTATTTCAGATATAAAACATTCCTGTGAACTCCAACAACTGTAACATTTATAAATTGCTCTGTTTCTACCATAACATCCACAAGGCTGCTAGTGAAGGGTATATGAAATGAGTTAAGAGTACATGTGTCATGAGGTTGAGACCTCACCTCTGAAAGTCTCAAGATTTTACAGGATACTCTGCCTTTAATAAGATCACTGAGAAAGCTTTAGTGATTCGCCAGAGGGTTTTGGCATTTAATATTGAGAAATCCTTCAAAAAACACATTGTGAGAAACACTGGGCAAGTGATAGCACAAGACGACAATAGCATTACATTGGTGAAATTAGTGTCTAAAGCTGTTTTCCGAGTAAATCATACTCATGTCCCAGGTTAGAGTTGGGTGGGGACAAACTGGCTGAAAATAAATCTGCACAGTATAAAAATCATGTCGGGGGAAGTCAGGGAAAAATTCACTCTGAGCAATGGAGGAACATACTCTTTATATCTCTGCAGTCTTTTTCTCAACACATTATAGTTTTGGTTCTTAGTATGTTCTTAAGAGTTCACTTCTCAGAGTTATTTATATACCTGCAAAGCAAATGGATGCTAATAAGGACTAGCAATAAAGTCTATGACTAGCCACAGTCACATTTCATCATTTTCATGCTTTGGGAAGTGGTACTCTTGATTTGGTTCCTAAGCAGGCTGGCTATTCTGAGCTGACCCATCCTACTGGTCAGGTTACTGGGTTAGGTCTCTGCTGATATGAAAGGCACCTGATTAATAATTAGCAGGGGCATCAGAAGGACTTCCCCATAAGTGAATGTTTGCTTTGTGGTTTTTTGTCTCCCACACTCAGGATGTATGGTTTTGCGCTTTAAATGACTGCAATGAATGAAAACGCAAATGACTGAAATGCAGATTCATCAGCATAGTCATGGCAGAAAGTGAATTAAACTAAAGACTCTGTGCAAGTGCATTTTCTGGCCATTTGTCCTGGTAAGCAGTGTGGTGGCAGTTTGTTTCCTCTAATCTTATTGCTCATCAATTCTCATGTTTCTAGCAAGAAGACAAGTGAGTTGTGACTGACTTATAGATCTTTAGAGAGGCCTAAAGGTACAACCTTTAATTCCTTTTCAGGTTCAGGCATTGTCTTATCGCTTTGAAATGGTTACTGCTGCTGCCTAACAGATTTTAAACAAATTTGCTGACTCCCTGTCTAAGTCTGTTGCTGTTTCTGAAGCACATTGTTTTCATGTCCATGTCAAACTGTTATCTGTTATTAGAGTAATAGGAGGAAATGGAAAACAATAGTTGCAAGTTTTGGAAGCTGTCACATTCATGTCATCATTAATTTTGATTTATTTATTTTTATTCTGGAAACATCTCTGTAAAGGGTAGGAAGGAGAAGTCAGAAAAATGTCAGATCCTATCAAAAAAAGAGAAGATTATTAAACAGGAGGAAGGAGATGAAAACAGCAATTTAAATGCCAGCACCAATGACAAGTTTGTTAACCTGCACAGTCCATGACAAATAAGAACATTTGGGATGGGGGTAGCAGTGGAGGTGGAAGAACCTCAATCAAGTTTTGAAGCAAAAATACAGAAGATAAATCTTCACATCTGCAAGTTATACAGGAGCTCTTCTGCACTCTGTCTATAGATGGGACTGCAATTCACCTGTACACCTTTGGATGAAGCACTTCAGACAGCAGCGTTTAACAGTAGTCTAATCCAGTTTCTTTGGGGACGTCTTGATTTTTTTTCAAGTTCTGGGTTGAAATAGCTGTACTCCTAACAATATTCAAGCTAGCTAGTTTAAAAGTAGCTTCAGGTATGACTACTGAACTGTTGTCACAGAAAACAACTTCAGTATAGGCTTTCCCTAGGGTTGAGATCCCATTTTCTTTACTAGAAAGATTCCTGTTAACAGCATTCTCAAGGAAGTTTCCTTTTAAACTTTAAAAGTGTCAGACAAATATTAAATGTTACCTATAAACAAAGTAGTGTACCAGTGGGAGGAAGAAGCAGAATACCTTCTTCCATCTCACTAGCAGACGAAAGTTAGAGGTGTACCGTTTTTACTGTCTGCCTTTTCAAAAAAAGTGTAATTGAACTGAAGAAACATTTTCAAAGTCTCTGTGAACTGTAAGGCTAAAATGATAAGAACTATTTAACATTTAATATAAAGGTCAAGCATTTAAAAAAGGTAAAATGTGCCTATATGATGGCTCAGTAGGAATGTGCTAAGGAAGACTGTTGGATTTGGTTATCTATTACAAAGAAAATAAAAATCCCAGAGCTAATACTGTCCCCAACACAATTGCTTCAGTAAGAGCCTTTCCATTAATTTCAATGGGAATTGGATCTCTCCTTCTACTCTTTGCGCTAAGCAATGATACCAGTCAATCTTTAAAAACATGATTTATTCTAAATGCAGCCTGCAGAGTGTCACCAATGGAGCACTCCTTTGTTCTTAAAATAGTGTGTCTTTTCAGACAGAAAATATAGAATCCGCAGTCAGTAGCAGCATTGGACTTATGCTTGCATTATTGCTACTCGCTTCTAAAGATGTCAGCTTTTAATTGGCCAGAATATGCTACTGAAATGGGCAGCCAGACTCCCTGGTTGTAAGTTAGGATAACATCTGTCTTTTCAACAGGCTTAGGGAAAGGAAGCATGCACAATTTATTGTTATTCCAGAAGCCCTTGAAGCATGAAGAACATAAAGTTCCAATCAACTGGAACTTCCTCGTTCTACTGATGCTGTGAAAAGTTGATTTCTTTTCTTATCTTTTTTTCCTCTGTTGCGTGCCCCCCCCCTTTTCTGCCTTTGGCAATTTTGGTGAAGCTTTTAAAGTTATTTTGAGACAGTCTTCTCTTAGTTGTTATACTGGCTAGAAATCCTTCCTCCTTACCTTATTTAAGTTCTTAAAACTAAAGCTTTAATAAAATTGAAAATGTTCTTTACTCTCCAAATGATGCTGGTGTGTATGTATGACATCCTGAAATTAACATTCAAGCAAGCTGTTTGTACACTTCTTTTGTGTGAGACTTTAGAAACACACAGTATTAGCTGGCTCCTAACATATAAAGCTACATGGAAATTTCCTTCCTAAAGTGAAGAACGGTATCTAATACAAAAGCAGAATGAACATGGTTCTTCAGCAAATACCAGTTTAATTTTGGTGAGTTTTTTTAACATAAGATAAACTGAAGGGTTGAACAGAGCAGAGGAGGAGGAGGTAAGATGGTCACATGTGCAATGAACCCGAAGAAAGACAATTGTAAGGGAGCATTGAAAAGAGCAACTAGTTGCACTGAGGCAGAGGCAATGTCACCCAAACTGCTGGAAATCCTGAATGCTTCCAAAAGATATTTTGGGTTCTGCTTTAGCTGCTTGTAGTCCTCCCAGCTGCAAAGTTGGGCTGGTCTCAACATTGACTACCTGTATTTGTCAAGGATCAGTGGCCCCTCTAAATCCTGGAGGCCAAGAACAAATCCCTGAGTGGGCAGAGATGGCCAGCAGGTCTTTTTTTTCCTCCCCTCCATCTTTCTTCCAGCCTAATTTGGATCGGTTAGCCAGACCTTGTGAGGACATTTTCTATACACCGCTTTTCACTAAAGGACTAAACGTGAGAACACCATGTACTTCCAGCTGAGGCTGAGCTGAAGTATTTCACATGCTGCAGTACCTTTGAAATGTAGACCTCCAGAAGTAACTAAGGACAGTGTTCTTTATGGTATAATGTTATTACGCGTGACACTTCTGTGACAGAGCTCTTTTATGCACTCTTAGCCTATGGCAGTATGTTATGGACAGAAGAATTCACTGACACATCCAGGAAAAGAAAGCCGATGCATAACAAATTGAAACGACAAGGTTGACAAGGTTATTTCATAGCTTTTGTTGCATTATGATAATAACTAACAAACTGTTACGCTGCCTGCAAAATTTCTTCGGACAAGCAATGCCTTTTTCTCTCATGTTCTCTTCAGTACACTTCAATATTAGCTTTTGAATCTTACTCCTTTTCTCCCAGTAGAATAAAATGAAATATTTTGTAGTTTGACCACTAAATACTCCTCTCTGCAGTTGCTATATTTTGGGTCCTCTATAGGTGTCGGCATGCTTTTTTGTTTGGTTTGGGTTTTAAATTATTTGTTTGTTTATGTTACCATCCTGCCTTCCAAATCCAGGAAGGGATAATACCACACCAACATCTTCCAGGACTATTTCTCTAGCAAGAAAGGTTCTTTCCTTTTCTGTGTATCTACACACTTCCTCCCCACCAAGCCCACTGCAGTCACCACTGTGCTTTCTCTGTCTTCCCACTTCAGTGATCTCTGTCAGCGTTTCCTAGAAAAATACTTAACTGCAAATTGAAGCACACGTGATCAGATCCTTCCCTAACTAGGTCTGATAAATTAGGAGAGTTCATAACCCTTGAAGATGTAGGCTATTGTTCTGATTAGATCTTTGCTTTTTTATTTTCAATAGGAACTTCTTTTTTTGTTTGTTTTTAATGCACGATATAAAACCTTAAAAAGGATCAGCCTAGACAAAATAACTACAATTGGATATTATACACTGAATTCTATGGGCCATTTAAAATAAGCCTGCCTAAAATATTGCTAAATATTTAAAATATAAATTACTGGGAAAACAAAAATTAAATCTCTGAAGTGTATCACATGCACAGAGCTATAGACTCTGGAGATCTAGTGAGTTCTTTTTTTTTTTTAACAATATGAAAAACCTATTCCATGCAACACAATAGAGAACTAGCTAACTCATAACAAGATTCTGAAGCACTAACACATATGCCATATCTGTCTTGTGCCTGTACCATTTTGTAAATAAGTGTGTTTGATGTTGCTGTTGCTTCTTTGATCTTGTAAAATCCACCACAGAGATAAGAATATGTTCAACAAAAGCTGAAAATATGTATTTTCTAGTGATGGCAGTCACACTGTATTATTAGAAATTTTTTTCCCCCACTAATGATGCATCATTTCAAGTGATGCATTCTCAATAGGGGAATGAAATTCACTTGTGGCAGATTTTGCAGTTGAGAGGTAAGATCAATAATTTCTCAAAGCATCAAGAAACAGCTGTACAATACAACTGCACAAAAAAGAGAAAACAAACTGGAAGGATTATTTTAAATAAAACTATAAAAAAAGTCTTGTCTATTGTCAGAAAAATCTATATCTGTTTCTGAACAGCCTCTTTTCCACTGCTCTTTTTCTGTCAAAGATATACCGACAACACAGTGCATCTGTATTAAAAAATCTGATAGCTTAAAATATTTCGTACTTGCTTTTCGTACTCAGTATATGGTATTAATCTTATATCAACTTATGTTTCAGCCAATAAAAGACTCCTTTTTTTTTTTAATGTAAGTTCATTTTCTAATCTAATAAATTGTGCTGTTTTTATGTTTTTAAAACAGCCACTACTAGTATAAAAGGTAACAGTGGTAAAGACAGCTGGAAATTTACCTTCCTGCTATCTGTACGGTTGGATGTGTAGATACACTCTGAAGGTAGAAGGAAGTGTGCTGGCTGTTAAGCCTGACCATGGAAATTATGCAGGCTGTATGACCTCCCTCAGAAACTTTGCATTGAATCTGTAACCTCTGCTGGAGGTCAGCTTTCCCAGACCGTGCTCAAGAGCCAGCGGGAGGCAGTTAGGGGGCACCCAAAGTGGAAGGGGAGAGAGGCTGGAGCAGTAAGAGGAAGGCTATAGGAAGCCATCAGGTTATCCCTCTTCTTTGACTTATGGAAACACCAGGGACTCTAGAGCACAAATCATAACTGCAACTCATGGGGCGTTTGTGTTATTTCTGTCTGAGTAGGGACTGTTAACACTGCGTGTTTGTGTAGCACAGTCTTTAAGTGTGAAAACTAGAGTGAGTTCAAACACTAGATACAATACGAGAAAGATAAAGATAGTTTAGATAAATCTCAGCACTATCTCCAAATTGAAGTTTAATTATTGAGCTATATTTCTTAATATCATTTCATTAATACTTTTTATTCAGAAGATAGATTTATATTTAAATACTCCACCAGTTTCCAACAGCCAATAGCTTATTTTCAGTATTATCAAGAAGGAAAGATTGATCCAAATTCTTTTTGGACCAAATTCTTAGGGTGCATCTGAATTGTTCCTTTAAAGTTAATTGATTGTTGCTAACTGAAAAACTACCCTTCTCTGTCTTATTAAGGTCGTACTTGAGACACTTTACCTAATTTTTTATTGCAATTGCCCACTTCGAACAATGTTTAAAAAAAAAAGAAAGCTTATTGTCAGAAATCTTTCATGTCTTCGTCAAAGAATTGTGATGTATTTGAGCTTTCCAGATTGAGTGCTCCAGATTTTTTTGTCTAGTTTGAATGGCTTCTGCAATACAGGAGTGGAAGGATTGGTGATTTTATGTAAAATAATAATAAAAAAAGAGTTCCATATGGCTCTTCTATGCAGTGAATAGTTTGAAGTAAACAATGGAGACATGAGTGCTCAAGGGCAGCTGCCATGCCTGAGACAGAAGGTTGGGAGAAATTAAGAATAATAAACAGAATGATTTAGAAATTACAGTCTAGTGTCTACAAAGTTCTTTTTATGTAGTGTTATATCTCAGAAATTTCCACTAGAGTTTAGAGGATGTTTATTTTTCACCAATACATTTACTTTAAAAATGAGAAACAATTCAAGTTTTGACTGGAATTGAAGCTGGATATACCAGCGTTGGTCTGATGCTTTTAACTTTGGTTTAAGTACTCCTGATTTAAGGAATGAAAATTGATACTTTCATGGATAGCAATGGTGAACGGCATTTTGATTAAGCCACTGGGGCAAATACACTTATTCTTGAAGGAGTGGGGAGGAAGAAGGTTCTTTAAAGATCGGTATAGTAAAAATCTTAGTTTACAGGCAATTCAAATGGCATGAGCACCACAAATCCTCTCCTAAGGTCTGGTGACCATTAGCATCTCCCGACTTGGAGGAAAAAAATATCACCATATATATTACTCTTTATGGAAGATTTCATGAGAAATAGTTTAGAGGTACTGTTTCAATGCTCTGTCTGAGTACAGAGCTAGCTTGTTCTGATATAGCAGCTTCCAGTAATGAGATCTTCCAAATGTTGCCTCTAGGTTGGATGTTGTCAGTGTGAAGTACCTGCATGAGGGGGAAGCATCATATTGAATAGAGACCAAATATGATGGTGGGGATAACTTCTACAAATTTAGATAGAGGATAAGATAGGGCTACTTTCCTTGAGAATAATTAATTTACTGTTTTCGTTAACATAAGGAAAGACTGACTACAGAATGTGGTAAAGGAATGGGTGATGGGAGGCAAGAGAGTTTACAGTGGGGAAATCAATCATGTAGTACTGAGTGTTCAGCTGTGAATCTTTTGGTCTCATATACTGATCTGTGGTGGGGAGGGAAATCGCTGTAATGAACAAATTTCTCTAGTGAATAATCTGTAGATTATACTAACCAGCATATTTATGCTGTACCTTCAGTGTTTGTTTCATCTTAATTCTAAGTGCAAAAAGACTTGAATTCACCATTGTATCCCAAAAATCGAGATATGCATAGATGGTTTACTTTCTCCACACTTTGGCTACAGTTAGTTTTACTTGTCTGTTGCATGAAAAAAGTTGTCTGCCTCTTATAGCACCATTAAGTACACTTGATTATGTCGATTAGACAAAGGACCTGTATCTGTTTTTCCGATGTTTGCTATACTGCTGGGAGTATAGATATAAAAAAACCCTCAGACGTCATGGTACAGTGTCCTGGTCCTTACCCTTAAACTCAAGAAACAGGAATGGCCATAGCTCAGGAAGTGGTATGGTGGACGGTAAGGTAAATTAATTGAAAATTTTAGATTTTCTTTTGGATAAAGTTGAATGCAAAACTGGTTAAACTAGTGAATTATTATGAACATTACCAGGAAAAGATCAGTGACTCTTGCTTCCGATGATTACTTAAGGAAGGGAAATAGCATTTTATTTATGAAAGAGGAAAAAAGACAGATTGCATGGGTCGTTTTCTTAAAAATATGCAGCTGGTAGAAAGCAGAAACTCTGCAGTATTTGTTACGGAAACTTTATTATGGGACTTCTCTACCCATTAAGGCTAAAAAGAATGAACAGCACAGAAATTATGATTAGACTGACAGCCTCTTAATCTATCAAGGTATTCTTTTCTCTTATTACTATTTCTATGTAATGAAGTCTTTGTTGACGTGGGAGTCGAGCAGACAATCCGTTTCAAATTAACTGAAGCAGCAGTAAATAGTGCAGGATTCAAGGAGTCGTATTAAAGTATTGTAGCTGAACCTTTAAAAGTCATTCTTCCTTTCTTCTTTCACCACTATTTACAAACAGCAGGATAATACTGTCATGAGAGTCCAAGTCTTAACTTGTTTCTTCACTGGAATCCACTGAAGGTTTTCAGTTTTATTTTCAATGGACATTAATACACATCCCCTGGAAAGCTACCAACTCATGTAGTTTAGCACTTGGACATAATTGGCAACCATCTGTTCAACAGAGCAGTCTTAATCTGGAGACTAAACTGTATGTGGGTTTTTCTCCTTTCACAGATAAAGGCTAGAATCACAGGTATACAGTTTGAAGTAAAAACAGTTACTTTGATTCGTGGTAGTCTTTCAATCACTGAATCCCTTCATGATACACTTTATTCTGTGCTGTCATATCACAGCTGTCCAGAAATGCTACGCTAGTTTTACTTTCATTGTTACCTGTTGATTGCAATAGATTCCACAGAAAGCTTCCTATAGAGTCACATGCAGTAATGCAAGTAGCTGGGCTGGTAAAAAATCACCACTGCAACATCCTCAAGTAAGTCACTAGCCAGAGTCAGATGAAAATGAACACTGAGATGATGGTTGCTAAAACCCTGGAATGAATCTTAGTAGACTACAGAGGATACAAGGTAATAAACTGAGACGGTTGCCCCAAGGGCAATGGGGCTGCAGGGGTGTTGTCAGCCAGTCTCTGGGAGCTCTTGCCAACCTTCATACGCGTTCATGCTCTCCTAAGGATGTCATCACCTTGGGCTGCTATCCAGCAGTGTGTGTGGGAGAATAACTTTGTGCTCTGTTGAAGCAAGGAACGCTACAGAAACAGCAGAGGTATTTGGCAAAGCTGTGCTGGAACATCCAAAGGGTGAAAGCTGTGAAAATTCGACATGTTTGCTAAATAGATCTCCTCTTGTCCGAGTCAGTTAGAAAACCTGCCAACTGCCACAGCATATATGGCACAGAGACTTCAAAGACATCAATACTGTTAATCTCTCACTAAGCATGGAGACGCCTGTAATTTGCCCAAAGAAAAATGATGGTAGGAAAACGTTTAGCCTTCATCTGTAGTACAAGAGCAGTTCTGGGGATCTGCTTTGATTTAGCAATGATCTAACTCAATGCTTCCTAAGTTTATGGTATCTAAACCTTACACACAGACTTCTGATTATCTTGAGGTATTTTTTCTTCACACTAACATTGTAAACAAAAGGAGGTTTAGAAATGGATGAGTGAGTGTCTTGAGAAGCTTGGCTAACTTTCATAGTACCTATGACCCATTTAAGAGCATTTAGAATAACAAGTAAATTTTAAACTTAGTGAAATTATAATGATTTATCTTTAACTTAACAAAGGATATATAGTTTATGTGACTGTAATAAAAATAATTTTGCAGTATATTTGTTAATATGGCATATATGTAGATAAAATATTAAGCATGTTTTGGTATTTTTTGAAACACTGTGAAAGGAAGCTGCATGGAGACCAAATAACTTGGGAAATGTGAAAAGTTATTATTTGAAAACGAGGTCACCTCTGGCACTTGTATGTAAGCAAGGAAGTGCCTACAAGGCATCATTATGGAGAAATCCCCCAAACCCTCTCCAGGAACTCAATGTGCTGGGGTGCCTCTCTAAAGTGCCTGTACACTAATGCAGGCAGTATGGGGACTAAACATGCTGAGTTAGAGATCTGTGTGCAGCTGCAGGGCTACAATTTTGTTGGGATCATGGAGGTATGGTGGGATGACTCCCATGACTGGGGTGTTGCAACTCGATAAACTTCTACAATGAAATGACTGGTCTGGTAGATGAGGAGAGAGCAATGGATACTGTCTACCCAGACTTCGGTAAGGCCTTTGACACTGTCTCCCATAAGATCCTCATAGACAAGCTGTTAAAGTATGGGCTGGATGAGGAGACAGTGAGGTGGATTGAAAACTGTCTGAATGTCTGGGCCCAGAGGGTGGTGATCAGCAGCACAAAGACTGGTTGGAGGCCAGTGACTAGTGGTGTACCCCAGGGGTCAGTGCTGGGTCCAATCCTGTTTAACATCTTTATTAATGACCTGGATGATGGGGCAGAGTGTACCCTCAGCAAGTTTGCTGATGACACAAAGCTGGAAGGAAAGGATGATAAGCCAGAGGGTCGTGCTGCCATCCAGAGGGATCTCAACAGGCTGGAGATATGGACTGACAGGAACCTCGTGAAGTTCAACAAGGAGAAGTGCAAAGTCCTGTGCCTGGGGAGAAACAACCCCATGCACTAGTATATGCTGGGGGCCACCCAGCTGGAAAGCAGCTTGGCAGGAAAGGATCTGGGAGTCCTGGGGGACACGGGGTTGCACATCAGCCAGCAATTTACCCTTGCCACAAAGAAGGCTGATGGTATCTGCGGCTGCATTAGAAAAAGTGCTGCCAGCAGGTCGAGGGTGGTGATCCTTCCCCTCTACTTGGCACTGGTGAGGACACACCTGGAGTCCTGTGTCCAGTTCTGGGCTCTTCAGTACAAGAGAGACCTGGACATACTGGAGAGAGTCCAACGAGGGGCCACAAAGATGATGAAGGGACTGGAGCATCTCTCCTATGAGGGAAGGCTGTGAGAGCTGGAACTGTTTAGACTGGAGAAGAGAAGGCTCAGGGGGAACCTTATTAATATACATAAATACCTGATGGGAAGGTGTAAAAAGGACAAAGATAAGTTCTTTTCAGTGGTGCCCAGTGACAGGACAAGAGGCAGCGGGCACAAACTGACACACAGGATGTTCCCTCTGAACATCACGAAACACTTTTTTTACTGTGAGCACGACCAAGCACTTGCGCAGGTTGCCCAAGAGGTTGTGGACTCTCCATCCTTGGACATCCTCAAATGCCATCTGGATATGGTCCTGGGCAATCATATCTAGGTGGCCCTGTTTGAGCAAAGGGGTTGGACCAGATGACCTCCAAAGGTGCCTTCCAACCTCAGCCATTCTGTGATTCTGTGACAATACTGTGTCAACGCAATTTCTATGATAGCGTGTGAGTTTACTGTAATGAGAGTACAATATCTGCAAATAAAATGTGATCATTCAAATAGATTATAATGAACCAGTGATTGAGATGATTATAAATAGCATAGTGGGGAGTTAAAGTAGTTTTTCTGTGAATGAGATCTCTGAGGAATTTTGTTGTTGCCAAGACAGATTTGTTGCATGCATCATAAATACTCAAGCTCTAGTTTGTAAGAAACTAATAGATTTTTGTAATAAAAACTGTTTAACATATGGCTTGTTGTTTATATCATGAAGGATACAGTATTTCATCGACCATTTTATTAATTTTTTTGACCGTTTGGAGTGACAAAACCAATTACAAAACATATTCAACTGTTCTGTCTTTATCTAGCAGTCACTAAAAGAAAAAAATTAGTACCCATCTTTCAGAATCACTGTGAATAAAGCCCTATTCATCGTAAGATCTCACTCCAACACTACAGTTTTGTGTATTATAATGATACTTGCTTTATAAGTGCTTTGATATGCAGAGAAATACTTAACTACTGGCATCTGAGCTATTATCTACTGAAATGCTCAAGCTCTGTAGGGTTTCTCATTTATGCTGAGACCACTTTATATTTCTCTGGCAGCATAAAGTGGACACATCACATTTAGATTCATTTTTGGGCTTCTTATAACTGCCAGGCTGTTGTAAAGTCGCCTTAGTTTTGATCTGCACTCAAAAGTTCTGTCAGGCATATAAAATACTAAATGGGAATCAGTAATAGTGCAGATACCACCTTTTAATATTGGGCTGAAATTTTGAGAAAAAAAATATTGCCAGTCTAAGTGGGTTTCCTTATGAACCTCCTTACTTGAAAGAAGTATGTATATTGTGATAGTAAGTTTGGGTAGGTATTGTACAATATAGTCCTGGGGTTTTTGTTTTACTTGTGAAGTTTCTGTATAATACCTAAAAAAATACTGAAGAAAAATTGGTAAACATTGAACTATGCAGGCAGGGCATACTTCTAACTCTATATATGCTGTGTAGAAAGATATAGTTCTATTAGTTTGGTCTTTTTAAAATATTTTATTAAATACTTGCTATTAGATGAAAATATCCCTGTGCAGTTTATCTTCATTAAAAAATGAGTTTCAATACATTGCATAGAACAGTAGGGCTCAGGCATATGACTAAACCACATAAACATACATAGCTCTAATGGCATAAACAGTTAGGAAGAGTTTTTCTGAATACTGGCAGACAATTAGGTATGTTGTAAAACATGTTTTATGTTCCTTAAGTTGGAAGAGAATCCACATTACAGGTCAGGAACAGAAGACTTGCTTAGAAAATATAAAAATATCATATAAGCTGCTTTTTTTTTCTTTTTTTCTTTTTTCTTTTTTCTTTTTCCTTTTTCTTCTTTTTCCTTTTTCTTCTTTTTTCTTTTTCCTTTTTTCTTTTTTTTCCTTTTTTCTTTTTTCCTTTTTTCTTTTTTTCCTTTTTTCTTTTTTTTTCCTTTTTTCTTTTTTTCCTTTTTTCTTTTTTTTTTCTTTTTTTTTTTTTTTTTTTTTTTTTTTTTTTTTAGATGTTGAGAACATAACTTTTCCTGCCATCTCTTTGCTATGTAAGACCTTGCAGGACACTGAACTTACACAGTAGTTATAAGTTGCACATCAGTAAGCAGATGTGGCTGCAAGGAATCTAGTCCCCACAACAGTTTAATTCAGTAAAATATAAGTGGTAGGGGATAGAAAAGGAAGAATGTTATATCATCCCATTAAGTATTTAAACAAACTTGGATGCCTGTCTCAGTCACAAAAAGAAAATATTCTGAACAGGGAAAAAAACCAACCCACAGGTTTTTCTCCCATTCCTTCAGAGCTTTCCCACAATTCATAACATTCAAGCACAACATACTAATTTCACTGGTATAAGTGCCTGTACTCCTATTCCTAATGAGATTTTAGCTTGCATAAACATTCTGGTATTGCTAGACTTTTCAGCTGCTTTTTATTATCTATTCAGCTATATCAAATTTCTGCTTCAAAGCAAATATACTTTTATGCTCTCTCAAATAACTTTCTTCAGCATGTAGAAGAAATACATGTGAATGATTGATTATTTCAGGATCAAATATGTGTCGCATTGCATGATTTCTGACCAGTTTTTAAGAGACTGAGTGCTTTTTGATGTTCATGTTACTTAGAGCTCTGGGCAACACCCGTCACTGTCATTCACAAGATGGATGGTTGTAACTGCTATTATGTTTACTGCGTGCAGTTTCAGAGAGTCACTAATATAAATGTTGTATGGTTTATTGCTTCATGGAAAAATGAGCCTCTTAATGCAGCATAGCTCTGGTTATTCTTCATTACCTGAAATACTGTGGAAGAGCTTGTATGTCTAATGAGCATTATAGATTCAGTGCAGAGTGTACAAAATATAATTATCACTGTTTCCAGACTATAAAAGGGTCTTATTCATCATGTGCAAAAATATTCAAGCAACATTAAGAAACTTCATTCTTACTTATTACGCTGACTGCATAGAAAAGTATAGAATATTAAGGAAGCAGCCATAAATCTTCCCATTTCAGCAGATCTTTTGTGAAACATTTGTTCGATCGTGAATGAAGGTGATGGTCTGTATGGCAGAGCCTTGTGTCCAAACACAAATATTGTCTACTTTCCTCCCTCTGTATATAGACATGTACAATTGATGATGACAAATACGACCTTGTCTTCCATTTTCCAGTAATGTGGTAAAAGAAGACTATAGATCAAAATCTAAATATCTACTAAATGTATACAGGCTGCAGAACACTAGGAAAAATTAAGTAATATTTGGCCCACTGTTTAAGTGGAGAGGTTGCTGTTTAGACCTAGATTTTCCTCCGTAATAATGTATTTGTTCACAAATATGACTGTGCATATCTATGTGCCATACAACATGACTGCTTCTCAGACGAGAATAAGTAACAGATAATCACCATGTTCTAGAATTATAGTTACCATTATGGCCTTATCATAGACTTTTAGGGAAAATCTAGAGGAGTTAAATATCTTTATATATTTTCATAGTAAAGTGGTACAAGCAAAAGGCAGAAAATTCTTATAGAAGTTACAAAAGTATTTTGGTAAATGCATTTTCATTTGAAATATGTGCCCATCTTGCACTGAATGTGACACAAATTTCCACACATTCAAACACGGGCAGCAGCTTTTCAGAAGGACTAGAACAAAAAGACTGACCTTTAACTGTTTAGAATTGCCTTCAGTTTAGTTGGGTTTCATAAATTTGGCTTTAGGGTTTTTTTTCACTTAGATTAGTCTTAGTCTTTAAGAGATGTTCTTTCTAATTGCTGGAGCTAATCTCTGAAACGAAAAGCTGTGTAACCACCATATAAGACCAGAATGTGTGACTGTGTTTTTAGCACCCACAGAAGTTTACTCAGATTAACTTCTGTCCTGGTTTCGGCTGGGACAGAGTTAACTTTCTTCTTAGTAGCTGGTATAGTGCTGTGTTTTGGATTTAGTGTGAGAATGATGTTGATGACACTCTGATGTTTTAGTTGTTGCTAAGTAGCGCTTATCTTAAGCCAAGGACTTTTCAGTTTCCCATGCTCTGCCAGCAAGCAGGTGTGCAAGAAGCTGGGAGGGAGCAGAGCCGGGGCAGCTGACCTGAACCCGCCAAAGGGGTATTCCATACCATGGAACATCATGCCCAGTATATAAACAGGGGGGAGTTGGCCGGGAGGCACGGATCGCGGCCCGGGAACTAACTGGGCATTGGTCAGCGGGTGGTGAGCAATTGCATTGTGCATCACTGGTTTTTTTCTTTCCCCCCCCTTCCTTTTTTTGTTGTATTCCTTTTCATTACTATTATTATTATATTTCATTATTATTGTTGTTAGGATTATATTTTACTTTAGTTATTAAACTGTTCTTATCTCAACCCACGAGTTTTACTTTTTTTTTTTTTCCTTTCCTCCTCCTCACCCCACTGGGAGGGGAAGGGGGAAACGGCTGCGTGGTGCTTAGTTGCTGACTGGGGTGAAACCACGACAACTTCCAACCATGCTCCATTGCTACAGCAAAAGCGAGGGAGGAAAAAAACTTTACCACATGACGCTAAGTGTTTCAAGTTTCTCATAGGTGTAAAGAAAATTTTCCTCTGAATTGTATAAAGGAGCTAGGCAAACAGAATAAAAATGCCTTAATGACTTGGGGGCCTGTAATAAGCGAGAGATAGAGAAGGTTTTCTGCACAGTAGCTAGGGGAACCTATAATAAAAATAAAGCTTAGATCCTATACCATATGTGAATATTTATATTGCACTGGAGATAGGACTCAGACCTAAGCCATCTTTTGCTAATATGAGTGAAATAACCACTGGTTTTATTGCCATGCTTTCTCCTTCTATCTCTTGTCTCATAGTCAGTGAATTATTCCATGGAATGAAGAATGGTTTATTGGAAAGGGTATTGTGAGACCTATCCAGAATATTCTGTAATTTGGTAATTAATTTGCTGTCCATGTAGACAGGTACTAAATGCCTCCAACATCATGCATCAACTGCCTCACTGCAGTGACAAAGGTTAGGTGACACATAGGTGTTGAACTCCTTTTCTGAGTCTGTCATTATGTATTAAAATAGTTAATGAACACAGTATGACTTTTAAGGAATTGAAATAAAATAAATATAACTGTACTGAATTGGAGAATTTGTGTGTGAATATGCTTTGAAGCTTTTCATTCCTCAGATATGCAGTACACATACTACAGGTTTATGAAAAACCTTGTGAACTGTTAAAGTCTGTCAGTAACATCAATAATATGTTTACAGACCTTTTGTCCTTCATGACATTAAGGTCACTGTTTCATGGATGATATAAAAAATGTAACTTTTCCCCTATTTATTATTTTTTATGATCTCTTTAGCTGGAACTAAGCTATTTTTAAGATTGGAAAGATGCTCTGTGGCAGAATAATACTGATCATAGCATGGTAGAGCTAAGAATGCTCTGCATTAACCTCATTGAAGCCAGTGAAATTATTTCTACTTATACCAGGTAAGAAACAGAACTATTGCACCAGGAAAGGTGATTATGGATGATTGCATTATTTGTTAAATGGATGGAGGGCTTACACCTAAACTAAAAGGAGAGTGCTAAATCACTGAAACAAGGCAGCATTTCTTGAGGGTTTCTCTCTCTTTAATCTGATTAATAAATCACACAAGCATGTGTACCTGCCTAGGTTTTCAAAATTGACAGTAGAAGAGTAACCAGGGATATACTGGGGGAGGGAGGAGGACTGACAAAACAAAAACCTTAGTGGTTTGTCACTCAGATCTATTCATTTACCCCTAATTACCATAGAACCCTGTTCACTGGTGTTGCTGATACTTGCATCACAAAGCACTATAGAGGAGATTTATATAACAGCCTAATAAATGAGAATTTCCAAGTGAAATTGGCTCTTTTTTCCCTCCTGTAAGCAGAAAAAAATGCAAATTCAGATAATAAATCTATAGAATGAAGTCACTTCACAGATGTGTTAAATCAAATTAAGAGCGCTTTTATAATATTGAGCAAATGGCAGCTGTACAGAAATACTCACTTGTAAGCCTCATCTATTATAGTTAATTTTGCTGACTTCAAGTACTTAATTTACATTTGTTAAACTAGCTAAATAATGTAGGAGGCGGTACGAATGGTATGTTTGTTCACACTAGAATTTATCATGTAACTTAGGATCCAAGTGTTTTGCCCACTTCGGCATCTCCTTGTTTTCTTGATAGCTTTATTCAATGAAATGGAATTGCTAAAAGATATCTTTAAGACTTATTTTAGAGGTGAAACCTACTTTTTAAAGGACAATCAGACTGTGGTAAAAAAATTCCACCAAGAGAACACAGAAGATACAAGAAAGTACAAGGCTGTCTTAACTGGTTTGGTTTTTGAGACCTCAGAAATAGTCACAGGTTCTTAACCTTTCTTGCAAAAGCAAACAAATTGCTGTCCTGTGGGTTTTCCCTCGTTACATCTGTTTCTTTGGAGCATGCCCAATAGAATTTAAAAATTGCACAACACCATTAGGATTTGTATGGCTGGTGTTGCAAGTAGAAGGAGGACACACAATCTTTTAGGTTCTTTTTTCTAATGATGCAAGCACGTATTTGTATTTTAGGAAGATACATATCACTGTTGGTTTTGGACTCTGCAGAAAGCCAAACACGTAGGTAGCAGGTAAGCTTGCTCCTGGTTTTGATTAAAATTAATTCTGGTGCCAGAGTTTGCTGGGAATACTCAGGTGCTACCATTTTATTGACCTTGGTGGAAAAAAGGGACTGGGTTTTCCTATGTGCTATTTGACCTGTTGATTGGCTGGAATGTATAAATTGAAGAAAACCGCATTTAAAAAAAAAAAAATGCTCTTAATATATAATAAACAAACTCCTGTCACAGATTTTCTCTGCAAGAAGTTCTTCCAGCAAAAATAAGGAGTTTTAGTTATTGCTTGGCAGAGGGAAAACAAAGGTGTCCACTGAAGACAGTATAAATTACACTGAAATATTTGGTTAATGACATTAGATAGTTACCATCTTTTCTGAGGTCACTTTTGTAAATTGCCTAGCAGAAAACTGTGTATAAGAACACAGAAATACCCAGAGGTGGTTTGTGCAGTTAGTAGCTTTCAGTGTTTCTGTTTTCAAAGTGCTTTTTCAGTCTCTCCCTAATTCCTAACATTTTGCTTGCCTTGTGTCTGCCACCAAGCACTGAGCTGCTGTGTGACGATGCTACTGTCACAGCTTCAAGATTACTCATGAAGGGTGACTTCAGGCGCCATGATGATGTGTGAGGTTAGTGTTATTTTTCGTTATGTGCACCACTTTCATTGTTTTGAATTTCATCTGCTATCTTATTAATTTCTTCACCAAAAGTGTTGTCAGGCATTGGAACAGGCTGCCCAGGGAAGTGGTTCAGTCACCTTCCCTGGAGGTATTTAAAAGACGTGTAGATGTGGTGCTTATGGACATGGTTTAGTGGTGGACTTGGCAGTACTAGGTTAGTGGTTGGACTTGATGATCTTAAAGGTCTTTTCCAACCTAAATGATTCTAAACGATTCTATAATGTTCATTGCCCACACTTTGTCTCTTAAGGGCCTTCTGTAATTCTGCAGTCAGTTTTTACCTCTACTGTAACTTTTATATTGTTATAATAACACTAATATAGCTGCATGTATTTTAGCATCAGTAACTTTTGTGTCATCAGCAAACTTTGGCGGCTCACTCCTTACTTTTTTCCCAGATCATTTTTGAATGCTTTGAACAGCACCGGACTTAGCATGCACTCTTGTGCAGCTCCACTGTTGACTTCCTTTTTTTAAGAACTACTCCACCCACCACAATTGACTGTTTGCTTCCACCCTCTTATTCCTCTCTTTTAAATTTTTTTATTTATACTAGGACGTTTTTTTATCCCGTGGCTGATTAGCTTCCTCAAAAGCCCTGGTAGGTTATACCAAGCAGATTGCCCACATGCTTGCTGACCACTTCAAAGAAGGCCAAGAGGTTGGTAGAACAGGACTTTCCTTTGCAGAACTCTTATTGGCTTTTGCAAAGAAACTTGCATTTATCTAGTTCACTAATTATGTCCTTTAACGTAGTCTCTGCAAACGTATTTAATAACATCAGGTTTAGAGGTCTGTAGTTCCTTGGATCCCTCAGAGTCCTTTTAAAAGATTGTTGCCACATTCACAACAGTTTTCAGACAGCAAAGAAGTTTTAAACATGAGGTTACACTCTACCATTAGCAACTTACCTATTTCAAGAAAACATATAATCTTAAGCTGTTTTAACAGCTCAGTGTAAATGCTAGAAGAGGGAGGAGGGCAGGGAGGTTACAGATGGCTTGTTGATAGCTGTTATGTACATTGGAAGTGTTGACATTCATTATTAGTGGAGATAAGGCCTGTTTTTTTGTTGAAATGGCAGTGGATGAAGTTAAATGAATATGAGCTTGCTGCTAATTAACATGAAAATCTACTATATGGTGTTAATCTTAGTGGATCTTAGTACAGTAACTAACACACTGTTAGAAATCTGAGGTACAGGCGTTTAGAAGAACATGAGCAAGTGACATACAGACAGTGCAAGCTTACTTGTCCTTAGTCACTCTGAGTTACACCGAATAGCAAGAAAGTACCACAGACAAGAAATTTCAAAAGTATGCGGAACTGGGACTTCTCATTTGTAAAGTTTTAGAACAGGCTTGACCAGAAGCAACTGCTCATACAAATACTTCTGTAAAACTGATAAAATAATAATAGTAAGAACTGTTGACTGAGATGGCATACCTTCTGCTCTTTTTTCTCCCCCAAAACAAAGCTGAAACTTTATATTGTAATAATATGTGATTTCTTTATGTATTGTTCTTATCTACTTGCTGTAACACATGGCTACATGACAAGCTTAGATGAAGTTATTTATAATCTGCTCTTACGAGTGCTTTGTTTCCTTAGGATTAATTTCTAGTATCTTCTTCGTTGGTCTTTAACTGTTTTTGGGAGATTCAACAAGCAATTTACTTGCATGCCAGTAAAACAGAGTTTTTGTGGGTAAGAAAATCTGACACATTTACTGGGTCAATATAGGGTGGGGGAATGAGAAAATATGAGATCTTATCATTATTTGTATTTTCCTCTCTATTATTGTTTGTGAGTTTTACTTATCAAATTATAGTCTTCCTTGCTAAGACTAATATTCTGAATCCTGGTAAAATGCTTACAGTACAGCAAGACTCTCATGGATCCTGCCTGGACACTTTAAGGATGTATGTAAATACAAAATAACAATACTGCTTATGTTGACAAACCTATACTTGAAGTTATACCAGAAAGTTTGAAGTGGCCCAGTTAGTGTTTTTCTTGACTTGAGAATATTTATATTACTGACAAGAATGTTCTCTGTACTTTCATTGATGTATCAAACAGTGAGGGAATACAAATTATGACAAACCTATTGTCTTCAGGAACATCAGCACTATATGGTGATTGTTTCTAAAGCTTAGCCAACCGCTTGTCATAGCTTTGATTCCACAAAGAGTATCCCACCTTCTTTGCATAACCCTGATGCCGCTGTAATTAGTTTTAAGTCTATAATAAGAGAGGGAAAAAGTAATTGGTGGTTTCATAATACATTTTCAGCTGTCAGTTTGAAGGACGGTACAGAAGACCAACTCCACTGAAAGCTAACTTGAAGTAGCATTCAGGATTCTGAATATTCTTTCAGGGATGCTGCTGGAGTTCACTACCTACAAAAAAGAAAGGCACAGTCAGACATACATACATAGGAGAAAGCTGAACAAAGAAAGAGAGTAGAACAAAAGATACAGAAAGATAATGTAGTATCTCCGATATCTCATCCAAATGTTGATGCCATCCTTTTACAAAAATGCATCTGCATGCTATATTTGATTCATATATAGTGAAAAACAGCCCCCTGGAAGTTGTGCGTTATAAAAAGGGTGTAGAAATGCTAGTTTCAGGTGGCAGTAAGATAAAAGAGAAAAGATAATACCTCAGACAAAGAAGAATGACATATTTTCAAAATTTGTGTTGAATAAGGAAAAATGATGTCATCTAAAATACAAAAGGGTGGTTAAAACTCCACAAAACTGATACATTGTAATCAAAATTCTGATCTATGCTGAAACAGTTCTATTAGGATAAATACCAGTTAGTGGTGTGATTTTTTTTCTTTTATTTAGCATAGTTGTATCAATAAATGTTTTCATGAAAAAGCTGCCTTTTTTTAAATTAGAAACAGTGTATTTATAAACATACTTTACTGCATGAATAGGATTAAGCTACTTATATTTTTGTATTGCTGCTAGGTTATCACCAGGAGCTGTCAGCACACATGAGCTGACACATTGATTATATCAGCATGATTGGTAACAGTAAACCCTGAATTGTGATCAGAAGTTCCTCACCCTACTCCTACAGTGTACAAACAAATGAAAGGACCGCTGCATTAGTGCAGAGCTTCACACCTGTCAACCACATTCTGCCTGATCATGGTCTCCTACGAATGCACTGTTGGGTTTCAGGCCAAGACTACAAAAACACGCTACAGAATGAAGAAATACTGTAAATCTGAAATGTAAGGAAGACCTGTAAAAATCATTGAGGATGCCTGAAGTAATAAGTGAACTCAGAAACAACCAACCAAACGACAGCGAAAATAAAGCTGAAAATTCCACACATTGCTCCAACCCCAGGAAGGGCAAATAGCCAGGCAAGAAGTCAGTAGGGTGATTCAGACACATAAGTGAAGAGTTTAAAATGACAGATGGGACCCCTGTCCCTGGCAGCCTGATGCATTTCTTGCTCCTGTGTTCGTGTAAGGTTCTAAAGTCCATACTCTAGATGTGATAAAAATCTTCCTGATAAACCAAATGACAAAGAGGCAAAGCATTGAAATAGGAAAGGGAATAAAATTCAAAGACTTCAAGGAGAAGGGGGAGGAGGGAGTGTGAAAGAGTAGAGAAGAAGAGTGCTGGGAGGGAACTACTGGTAACATCTGTTACGTGAGGTGGGATCTGGACCCATTGTGCACATTGGCTCAGACACTGCATTGACATCTGCAGAAGATGATGAGAAGAGACCGCTAAAGTGTTTAAAGTAGTAGACCTTGGGGACTAAGGGAATGCGAATCATCTGTATTTCTGAGTATCTACTAACATTGACAAGAACATTATGGTGTGTGGACTAATGGCCAAGCATAAGAAGGCTTCATAAAAGGGAGGTGTGAATGATGCAAAAAGTTAACATTAGTAGGTTTAGTACCGAAAAATCATGTCATCTCCTCCTCGTCAAGACTATTAGAAAAGGAATATTTTGAACAGTTTTCAACATTGACAAAAAGAGTTTCTCAGCCAGGCAGGGAAGCCCTAAGACTTGTGGAGAAATCCATGCAAAAAACCTGAGACACTAAAAAGAACAAGCCTTTCTTTGCACCTTTTTTTCCTGATAAGTCTCCTGAGGTATGTTTGAGTTAGATACTTAATAGGAAATTTCTATGTGAAGTTAGATACTTAATAGGAAATTTCTATGTGAATAAACATGGTTCTAAATTGTTCATATGAGCATCATTTTAGACCACAGACAATTCAATATTATTTAATTTAATTTAATTATTTAATCATTAGATAGGGTTTGATGTTCACTACTCAGTTTTTGCCGATTCCTACTTGACCTGGTAGCACATGAATTAAAGTTGCCTTATTCTTATCTCAGAAACGTGATTTTTGTTTTGTTAAAAGAATTAAGAGGCATACACGCAGAATGCCATGTATCAGGCAGAAAGTTCCTTGCAGGATAAGTGGAACTGGAGGTGAGAGGGAAGGAGAGGGGGGGTGGGGAGCTGTTCTGCTTCTGATGAAATTCAAGTTAATAGAAAAATTCCAGCTGACTTCAGTGGAATAAAAATCTGCCCTTTCAAAAAGGATACAGACCTGTAATTCTGAATAGTGAAACTCTATTTTATTATTTGAAAATGGGATTGAAAAAAAAATCTAGAACACATTTCCATTTAAACGATAACTTTTTTGTTCCCATTTTTTAATACTCTTGTGCTACTAAAATGAGCCGCTACAGACAACATGGGTAATTGGTGTGTATACCTGCTATAAATACCTTTCAATATACCTTTTTCACTGCTGCCTTTAAAGATCTTAGTTATCATTCTCACAACGTAAGCACTTGTAATGCTTGATAAGGGAGCAGGAGTCAGTCAGTGTGGGTAGTCAAGAGTTTTGTCATACTCTCCAGAGGCAATCTCTGGCCCCAAACACCTGCAAGTTTTGTGATCTAAATCCTATATAAAGTGTATGAATGTAATGTACTATATCCACCTGTGCTTAGAGACAGAGAAAGATGAAATAAAAAGAACGTAGAAGTTTCCAGGCTGTCCATCAGCTCCAAGGTACTTGCAATGTTTTTAGGGTCAACGCTTTTCATTTCAAGAAGGAAGTTGACCTATTCTTAACATTTAGGAAGTGCCAGATATTCTCATTATTTCTGCCAAGAAAGCTGCTGCAGTGTATGAATGCTTACAACAGTTTTCCAGCCAAAAGTAGATTGGTAGCACTTAACTTTTGTGTAGGAATTAACCTTTCTTGATTTTGGTTCTGCACATTATTGGGGGGGGAGGGGGGGGAAGGCAAAGCAGAGGGAACAGGGTGGGGAGAACCAAAACCCAGACCTCTGTGGCAGCTCTGAAAAGAAATACTCTTTTGCTCGTTACCATAGTGCATACAGAATGCAGACTGTTTCTGAGTTGCAGCTCTTAGGGAAACGGGGCTTTTTTCTTCTTCTTTCCTGCTTCTTCCCTTGCTGCTGCTTATATTGAAGGCAAAGGCGTGCGAGGTCTGCAGTCTGTTGCAACAGTTGCCTGCAAAGAGTAAGGAAGAACAAGAATGAAGTGGGAGTGGGTATCTAAGGATGAAACCCTTCAGGGCAGTACAGACAAACAGAAGCACAGGCCAGTGGGAGCCCCTACTGAATAGTCTGGAGATGAAGAACAGAAGACAGCAGCTTCAGAGAGACAACAAATAAATGGATTACAAGCCATTCCAGACATGGTGCAAGAGCGACTATTAGGAGAGAAAGCAGAGAATATAGGTCAGTAGAACTTTGATGCAGTACATAGAGGCATACAAAAGATTCCCGAATCCTCTGAACTCGTAAGTTTTACTAGTTACTTGGGAATAGAGAAGAAAGCAGTGCATTTTTTAATTCTGGTAAGGTGGGCTGTACATGGAAAATTACACATAGCCACACTAGGGCCGTGTTCCTAAAAGACAACGTAGGTTTCTGGGATACAATCCAACCAGTATGATCTACAACTTCTAGTCACAAGTGCTTGATCTGGAAGTGTCCACATTCACTAAACACCCTCATTTTCCAGGCACATTGTGCATCCAGAATTCAGCATTGTGTAGTCTTTAGAGTGGAACTGGCAGGCACATGGTCCCTCACAAATGTCATGAGGAGCGGAGTGGCCTTCCAGCTGCTCAGAATTACTTGTTTGCTTTTAAAAGCATATGCTTAAAACAAAGAGTGTGCTAAGCATTCACCTAGATTGGCATGAGTGAATTCCTGACTGAATTCCTGAAAGGGGAAGGACGAGACCTAAGAGGGGATTAATTAAAGGAAAATGTTATGAATTTGATATTTAGGTCACTGAGTTACTGTAAAAATCAAACTTCAGAATATTGTTTCTATAGAGTCAGTTTTATAGAGTCCAACTCTGATCATGTTATTATAAAAGAAGCAAATAAATCAGTAAACCCAAACCTTTGCATTGTTTTCTGGGGATTCAGTAAGTGGTTTTGTTTCTTACTTGCTCCACTCTGCATATTTAACTATAAGTTAATTTTAAAAAGGTCTAAATTTAATTATGATCAGAGATTTTATGTGACTAAATTAAGTAAATTGAATTGTGTTCTACTATAAAAAAAAGTTGGTCTAATTAATTGTGTTTGAATGGTATTTGGTTTATAAGATCAGTGCTGATTCTATGCTGTTAAATTTTTTATAGTTCAGTATCATGTATTATTAACCATGTTGCAATCACTGTGAAGTGTATTGTTACTCAAATGAAGATCCTAACTTTGGTGCCATAATTTTCATGTCTAGAAGCACCAGTGCAAGCTTCAGTAATATTTATAAATATAAATAGGTTGCAAAAAAATATAAGGCATCATTTAAATGAATAATTCTCCTCTATTCTGTGCCTTTTAAGTGAAGCTGTGTAGGTTATAATCAGTAGAAGGTCTAACCTGATTATAGCACACGTTTTCTGGGAACGACTAAGATACAACATAACTTTGTTTTCAAGAATTGAACTTGTCTGTCCTCATAAACACTATTGAGAGCAAAAGAAGAAGCGAAGACCAAATTTCAAAGAGTTGTTCCTTCTTTTAGTGTGCAGAGCAGCTCTGTTTTGCCTAGCAGAGCAGGATACACATTTAAGTCTAAAAGTGTCTGCCACAGCAATGTGAGAATGAACTGAATCAAGCCTGTATATCAAGACCATAAAATAGACATGCATGTTGATTGCTTTACTGGATCTGGCTGGGATGGAGTTCACTTTCTTCATAGCACTCCATATGGTGTTACGTTTTGGATTCATGACGAAAACACTGTTGAAAACACACCAGTCTTTTGGCTATTACTGAGCAGTACTTGCACAGCATCAGGGCCTTCTCTTTCATCCCACTGTCCCCTCAGAAAGTAGGCTGGGGGTGGGCAAGAAACTAGGAGGGGACACAGTTGAGACAGCTGACCCAAACTGGCCTAAGGGGTACTCCATACCGTATAACGTCAAGCTCAGCAATGGAAAACTGGTGGGGTTTTGTCTTCTGAGATGGCTGTTGCTCGGAGACTGGCTGGGCATCAGTCTGTTTATGGGCAGTGGTGAGTGATTGCCTTTGCATCACTTGTTTCTTTTCCTGTTTCCTTCACTTATTAAATCGTCTTTATCTTGACACATGGGTTTTCTTGCTTTTACTCTTCCTATTTTCTCCCCTCATCCCACCGGGGGCAGGAGGTGTCAGCAAGCACCTTTGTGGGTGATTATACTATCATCAGAATGTGGTTTTCACTAGCTGATTGAGTAACCTGACTCCAGAAGACAACTTGTATGAGGAGACCAAAGGTGTTTTGCACCGGTGTGTGACATCCTAGCAGAGGCTGAAATTGGCTACATCACTAATAATTAAATTGCATGCATGTGAAAAGGTGGCATGACTATAAGATGTGGGTGATCTTTGTTAGCATAAGCTCCCAAATTATTGAGCAGAAATTCTTCATTATTTGAACACATTGCCCATGTGAGTCTCTGGAGGTGACTTGCCTATATTTGCGTAACTGGCTACTTTTTATAGTGTAGTAATCAGCAATGAGTGTGATACCTTTATTTTGTTGCCCTTATCATTCCCTGGAAATACTGTGGACACCTTTTTCATGGCCAGTATCTGAAATACTGCACAAACACAGCAAATAATTCAGTCCCTCTTTAACCTCCCTGTCTCATAAGGTGGGGTCCATTTCTTGCACTGATGCTGCAGTCTTAACCAGAAGAAAATTTCCAAACAGACAGGCCAAGGAGTCTTAAATCCAACCTCTAATCTAGTTCCTGCTCTCTAAGTCCATTGACCTCTCACTGCTTTTGGCTGCTGTTGATTTCTCCATGGATTGGTTGGACTACATATGAAGTTTTAGTCTTTTTTTTTTTGTTTCCTTTTTTTTGTGGAAGGATAATGTGGCATGGTTTCTCATGTGCAGGTGTTCTTTAGCCTTTGTCCAATAGGTCTGTGTTTTGGAAAGCTGAATAAAGCTGTGTTATGGCCCTGGTTCACAGATTATTGTAGTGATGCTTCTGGCCACAGAATTTATTAATCTATAATGAGAAAGTTAAAATTAATTAGTAGATAGAAGCACAAGAAAGAAGTGATTGCAATCTATTTTGGGAAATGTTTATAAATATAATGAACTCAACTGTAATCTTTGAGAGGGGGAGATGTTAAATGCCTGAAGCACGAGTCCTGTGGCAGATCCTGGTAGGCCCCGAGCTCACTGAAGCACTTCTGTTCTGTACTGTGAATGGGCTTACAACATTTGGTCGCAGGGATGAGGTATTACCCACAGATTTGTGCAAGGGCCATGCTCCTAACTGTACTGATGACTTTATTTCCAAGGAGGTATTTTTAAATCATTGCAGGGAAGCTCTTTTTATAAAAGCTCTGCATGTCACCAGATCACCTGCTCCGTACCTTCCTCCAGTATTTTCAGGTCTGCTTTGTACTTGAGTACCTCAATCTTTAGATCTTTGACTTGAAACACTTTGGGATAGGTTTCTCTCCCTTGTCTCATTCCTAACTGTACACAGGACTGTAAAGGATCTGCAACAGGTCAAAGAAATGATATTGCAGATGTCTAAGAAATTCTACGAGATCTTGTCTTTGCATCTGTCATTTCTGGAATGAATATTTGCTTCAGTCTGAGCCAAAGTACTGTGTTTCTTCTTTTCCTCCCAGAACAAATTAGTGTAGAGGAAGGTGGACTGGCTCTGAAAATGAAGAGACGTTAACAGAATGGTGCATGAACGAATATACACTATTCTCATAAACAATTAATCCATTTCATGTCTTAAAAGTTTTGGTTACAATGTTGATTTAATCAGATTTGGTCTTTATGTGATGTTATATCATTTAGTAGTCTATTTATGATCACTTGTATTTGTCGAAAGGCTGCACATCCTTTTTAATTTAGTGTTTGCCAAGTAGTAAATACAATGTGTCTTACACTTTTCGTTATCCTTGTGTAATAAAAATTGACAATTGTCTTTACTGTACTGGACTGAGTGTGAGCTTGGTTAGGCTCTCACCTGCCAGGGGGATTTCTAGATTTGTACACTTCAGGTACAAATTGTGGCAAGACAAATCTAAATTATTTTCCTTCACAAAAAAAATTGCAGAAAATCAATGACAATAACATTAAGGTTCTATTCTGTGTGGGGAAAAAGGAAAAAGTTCAATTTACATTGCTCAAAATCTGGACAACTTAAATTGAGATGAAGTGCAAGACATATAGGCAGCATACATGAAATTATGTAATTAGCTGGTAGCACATCATACATCAAAGTTGTGCTTTCTTTCATAAAGGGGAGGGTGGCATGAAAGCATATTCTGATATTCTCACTTTTGTTTTAACACTCTTCATTGAATTGCCATGTATTTATTAAGACAGAAAAAATGCTTTATTTGTGTTAAGATAGACAGAACTGGCTGGCAAATTTTTGAGAAAGTTTATTTTGTTTTATTTCAAAATGCTGGGTGTTTTTAACTAGGGGAGAAAGAGCTGTTTAAACTGGATGATGGGCACACAGGTAGACAGTGGAAGTCATAAGTCCTTCGCTCCAAATTTCTCTTTTCAAGTCTTCATGGTTTTCTGCAGCTTTGCATGATTTAGGAATAGGGCTAGCACAATACATCTTGATACCCTGATATTCCATGAAGATAAAAACTGATCTGCTCATGCTGACTCAAGCTATCTTTTATCAGTTTCAGACATTAACTTTTCTCATCATAAAGCTTGCAGTTTTCAGATGGAGGTGTTTCAAATGGCAGTCGTCACAGAAATATAGGTCTTCACGTATCCAATTCATCCCAGCAGTTTCACCTTGTACTTGCGATTCTTTCTACTTTTAATTAAAATAGTATTTTTTTATAACGACTTAGAACTAATGCAAGACTGATTTTTTCTTCTTTGTTTCTCATCATCTTTATTTTCACTGTTGGAAAGGACTATCTTTTTGGTTTCTGAGGAAAACTGGATTTGAATTTAAATTTCACTTCTCTTTGGTATGTGATGTGGGATATCATGGAATGTTTTTGATGAGGTAACAGTTTGTTGATGCACTTTCAGTTCATTTTTAGGGCATTTTAAGTTATGAGGTGAAAAAGTTCATCAGTTGCAGGATATTTTGTTAACATTACTGACTTTGAAACATTTTTACTTATGCTCTTCCTTACACTCAAGAAAATGTCAGGAATTAATTTTCCTGACATTAGCTTCACAATACTTAAATTAGCTTTGCTCTAACTCAAGTATGACATATCTCCCTTCTGCCTGTCTGTGCATACTGTGATGATTTCACAAATGATTTGCATTATCTTCTGAAACTTACCATAGTCTCTTCTACAGTGTTTATTTCTTTTTGAAAGTTGCAGCCTTTTGACTTGACTTCTTGATGCTATCTGAGCTCATTGCTCTAAATCAGATATGGAAAATTAAAAAAAAGGACTTGCTGCCTATTTTTTGTATCAGTGTGATTAGTTGTATCATTTTTGTTCTGTTATTTAAAGATAGTGACTATAGCAATTTAACATTATTTTGAAGTAATGTGGATTCCGAGTTCTAAGTTAGCTGAATGATTCTATAATTTCTTCTCTGTGCATGTATGTTTAATATAGGTTGAGGCCCGTCAAGTCCTGTACAACTGATGAGTGAAATTTGTGCTTTTGGTTTCTGCTCTGCAACCACTGTCCTGACTTTTCACACATATACAGAAAAAGCCAGCAGCTCATCTCCTGATTTAGGGTGTGCCTACTGAACAAAATTAGAAAGATGCCCTCATGCTGTGTAGTATACAGTGTGGATCCCTTTTCAAACAGGTTCTCTCAGAGGGCATTTTTCCTCAAAAGCAGATAAATGCCATAGCTTCTCCTTTATCATGTGATCTACCCTGCCTTCCAGAATACACCAGTGCATGCATGCTTAGACAGTAAGATTTTCCAAGTTTGTTTTATAAGATGCTCCCTTATTGCTATGCCTTGTTATGTGACTCAAGAGTAGGTGCTTATGTGCCACAGAGCCAATAAGCGGAGGGATCTGTTAGGCATCCTCTCAGCTGCTCTTTTTCTTTGAACACCAGATTAGGAAATATTCAGCCTTTATGACCTTTGTCTTTTCTAACAGTACTGGATCACTTCTGTTTTTCTTCCACACTTGGTCAAAACATTTCGTCACTGGTCAAAGCAGAAAAACAGTAGACAGTGCATGCTCCTGAGATGTCAGATATGGTGAAGTGTTAATTCAAAGAAATGGCTTACTTTTTTGATCTTTTATGATTAGAGTGTCTAGTATGATGCTAACTTACACACATTTTGTTCCTATCTTCCCTTGAGAAAATATGTAGGGAACAAAAAATGTAATGAATGTTAGTTGCAATGCTTAATAATACCTACAGGTGTTTGGATACTACAAAAAAGAATGCAGTATAAGGGCTTCAGACTAGGATAGTTTTTTCCAGGAGAAAATCTAACAAAAACATTCCAGGAAATTGCCATGTGAGAATAAGAAAAATATGTAATTCATCATCAGAACATCTTTTTCCTTTAATTCTTCAAATGAGGAAGCCCTGAAGGCAAAATAAGAATTTCTCTCAAACTCTCCTGAATGATACCTTGAGTTCTGTTAGCCGTGAAGTAGTTTAAGTATGGATCTCACCCATGGTAAGCGATAAGAAGTTGATCTAGTAGTGCTATTAATTTATGAAATATTATTTTCCCAAAGGTCTCTGCAAGGGTTCTCAGAAAGGAATAACATGTAATAGTTAATACTGTTCAACAATAGAAGGTACATTAATGCTATCACATGATGCTTCTGTAAATATTCCTTTAAAATACCTTCAGGTGTATATTGAAATTAGAGGTCTGTTTAAAATGAGAAAATCAGCTTTGCATTTTAATAGCTGACAGTCCTTTAAAATATGATCTGAAAGTACTCAAACTATGGATGTAAACCAACTGAAACTGTACATGAACAATGATGAGCTCTGTATCAGCCATTAGGTACAAGAAAGGGATGTACGGATCACCACGTATAGTTTCGTAAATGTTAATTCAGTGCTCTGTGGCTGTCTAAAAAAAACCACACCAAAACCAGGCAATTGACAATGACAAATCTAAAGTTATTGCAAGACTGAAATGATCAGAAAAATTGATCAGAAGCACTGAATCGTTTAAACATATGGACAGATTAGAAAGGCTAGATAGGCTTAGGTGCTTGAATCTGGGAAAGAAAAAAAAAAGCAAGTGAGTGCATGGAGAATATGTGAGTCAAGTCGCAAGGAAAAAGTAGCAAAAGAGTGATTAATAACTCAAGAATCAGTGAGTTCAAAATCAAATTACTATGTATCAGGCTTAAAACAGTAATAAGATGAAGTATTTTTCACCTGATGTGTCATTTAAATTATGGAACTTTTTGCCAAAGAATGTTGTGAAGCTCAAAAATATGACCTCAAAAAGGGATTAAACAAGTCCATGGGCGGGGTCCATCAGGTATTAAACAGCTATGAAAAGTGATGCTTTGAATAAAGCCTCCAGCTCATGTCAGAAGCTGGGGGAGAACATACCCAAGGAAAACTCTGTACTTGCTGTTTCCTGTTCATTCCTTATCAAGTGCTTAAAGATTTCTGGTACATAATGAGAACATTTCTGTTAAAACTTCACATATAGGCTGTTGCTGAGTTAACTATACCTGCAGAGAAAAAGATGACTGAAGAGCAAAGAGTGGCATGATGAGGAATAGAAGTGACAAGAATTTTACCAATTTGATCTGATTCTACAGAAGGTGGAATACAGACAAGCCACAGCTTTTATTCTGGGGCTTGTTGTTTAAGGCATCCAATGTACATGCTAGACTCTTCAGGCATAAAGTTACCACCTCTGAGGAATGAGATTTTCCAACACTGACCAGGAGTACATATAGCTACCCCCTGAACAGATAATGTGGATTTTAAGAAATCCTTTCTTAAAACAGTATTTAAAAATATTAACATTCTTCCCTTTATTATAAGGGTGGTACCTCTTACAAGGCTTTTCACAGCTTCCTAAGAACACTGCATTTTGAGCGGCAAGCCCACGCCTCTTCTTCCAATTGATATGATGGTTTGTGATCCATTCGGTTCATGGTTGTCTCCATCAATTTTGCTAAGCCAATCCAATTAGCTGCATTGCTAATGGGTTTCCTTGTGGCAGCCATGAAGAATAATAATACATAGTACCACTAAACTGGCTTCTGTCTGTGGAATTTAGTACCTTTTGAGGTCATTTCAAAGAAAATTCATGAGATTCTGGACAAATAATTAAAACCTGGTTGCATATTGTATTTCTTAGGCTTGCCATCCCCCTCAAGTCAATCGTGATTTACATATGACTTTGGGTTGATCTCTGTGATTTCTTGGGGATCAAAGTATCACCTACTTGCAGCAAACCAATCATTTTAGCCTTGTTTTTCTACATGGCAGACCTTCTGAATGACTTTGTTGCTCTGACCAGGTGTGAGAAAGCTCCTCGTCACATCTGGGAACCTGGCTACTGCATTTGAGAGTTTGTTGTATGTATGCATTTTTTAAGTCTCGTGTGGGGGCTCTTTCTCTTATCTTTTTGAATACTTGCCTCCTGATTTATCTGGAGACTGTTATAAATACACTTGTGTGTATACAGTATTTTCAAAAGTATTGCTGCAAGTAATGGAATGATATTCACAGAAATTTAAAAAGCTTGGTAAATACATCTATGCCTAGAATTCAGAAGTTGAATTCTTAAGAATAACAGCCAGTGAATATACAACAGGGTTATAAACCCTTTTGTGCCTTTAATAACATAGTATCTCAGTCATTTGTGTTGCTCCACAAAAAACCCTCTGGTTTTACTACAGGACTCCCCATTTCACATTTTGACCCCCCAAAAAATTATCAGGAATTTAGATTAAATTGAAAAATGAAATGAAACTCACTCTCTTCTGATTGAGCATGACTATCTGCGTTAACTTCCTTTGCTCATCAAAACATCAGGCACAGCCAGGATTATGGGATTGTTCTTTTAGGAAAGTTAAGAAACATTCTGGAGTTATCATTTTGCCTTGTTTCAAAGCACCAAAGTTACAAAACAAAACATTTTCATGCCAAAGTCTCTATAAAAGTGTTTTTCAATCTGTGTGAGCAGTGAAAATTTGGTTTAGATCTCAGCCCTATGAAAGCATATGTATTTAACTTTGAACTTGTGAATAGTCTCATTGGGTTCAGACAAACTCATTTTCATGCATCCCTTTCTAACAGTCACTGTGATACTAATAAATGTTCGTGTGTGTAGAACTTCGAAGGAAGACATCAAAGAGCTTGTACAACACTGTGAACAGGAAAAAGTATTTTTGGCAACCATGTAGCCAGTATTCATTTTCCAAAGCAGTAAAAATAGAGGTATGAATATATTTAAAATTCTTGGCTTTGTATAGTGTCTCTAAATCTAAGCGTAGCACCAAAATTAATTTTCCCTACTAGTGTGAAATCAAAAGGGTTTTTTTTCATTTAAACACAATGAAAGTTGCAATTATCTCATTATCAATAATACAAATTCTATGTACACCTAGCAATTGATTCCAGCCATCTGGTTTAGAAAATTAAAAGACTACCTCTGTGACATCTACCCTTTTTTATCTATGTACAAAATGTGATCTGAGAGTATGAAGTGTAGTGTGACATGAAATGATATTATGCTGGATATCTTGGGGCTCCAAAGCCAAATAAAGCAAGCAGAAGGAAGTGTATTTGCCATGTAAGTATATACAGTAGATTCAGTATTACGTACCATTATTTTTGTAGCAGTTGTAGAAAATCATCAGTCTGTTATGCATAGTGATTCAAAACTATTCTGTTTAAGGGGCTAATTTTAATTCAGAGATACTGAAATCTGTTAATTGCTTTGAAATTGGTAATCTAGTAATCAGTAGACTGATACTCTATATGATTCATTGTAATTCCAAGATCTCCTATATCAGAATCATGGAATGGTTTGGGTTGGGAGACACCTTAAAGATCATCTGGTTCCAAACACCCTGCCGTGCACAGGGACACCTTCCACTACACCAGGTTGCTCAAAGACCCATCCAGCCTGGCCTTCAACACTTCCAGGGATGGGGCATCCACAACTTCTCTGGGCAACCTGTTCCAGTGCCTCACCACCCTCACAGTGAAGAACTTCTTCCTTACATCCAATCTAAATCTACCTTCTTTCAGTTTAAAGCCATTACCCCTTGTCCTATCACTACATGCCCTTGTAAAAAGTCCCTCTCCAGCTTTCTTGTAGGCCCCCTTTAGGTACTGGAAGGCTGCTAGAAGGTCTCCCTGGAGCCTTCTCTTCTCCAGGCTGAACAACCCCAACTCTCTCCGCCTGTCTTCATAGGGGAGGAGCTCCAGCCCTCTGATCATCATGTCCTTCTTACATTGAGGGCCCCAGAGCTGAATGCAGTACTCCAGGTGGGATGTCACAAGAGCGGGGTATGGGGGCAGAATCACCTCCCTCGACCTGCTGGTTATCGATGCAGCCCACGATATGGTTGGCTTTCTGAGCTGCAAATGCACATTGCCAGGTCATGTTGAGCTGCTCGTCAACCAACACCCCCAAGTCCTTCTCCTCAGGGCTGCTCTCCATCCACTCATCACCCAGCTTGTATTTGTGCTTGGGATTGCCCCGATCCATGTGCAGGACCTTGCACTTGGCCTTGTTGAACTTCACGACGTTCGCATGGGCCCACCTCTCAAGCCTGTGAAGGTCCCTCTGGATGGCATCTCTTCCCTCCAGCGTGTCAACCACACCACACAGCTTGGTGTCGTCAGCAAACCTGCTGAGGGTGCACTCAATGCCACTGTCCATATCACTGACAAAGATGTTAAACAGCGCTGGTCCCATTACTGACCCCTGAGGAACACCACTCGTCACTGGTCTCCACTTGGGCATCGAGCCGTTGACCACAGATCTTTGAGTGCCACTATCCAGCCAATTCCTTATCCACCGAGTGGTCCATCCATCCAGTCCATGTCTCTCCAATTTAGAGACAAGGATGTCATGCGAGACAGTGTCAAATGCTTGCACAAGACCACGTAGATGATGTCCGTTGCTTTTCCCTTATCCACCAATGCTGTAACCCCATCATAGAAGGCCACCAAATTTGTCAGGCATGATTTGCCCTTAGTGAAGCCATGTTGGCTGTCACCAATCACCTCCTTATTTTCCATGTGCCTTAGCATAGTTTCCAGGAGGTTCCACTCCATGATCTTGCTGGGCACAGAGTGAGACTGACTGGCCTGTAGTTCCCCGGGTCTTCCTGTTTTCCCTTTTTCAAAATGGGGGTTATGTTTCTCCTTTTCCAGTCAGTGGGAACATCCCCAGACTGCCACGACTTCTCATATATGGTGGATAGTGGCTTAGCCACTTCCTCCGCCAGTTCCCTCAGGATCCATGGATGCATCTCGTCAGATCCCATGGCCTCGTGCACCTTCAGGTTCCTTAGATGGTCTCAAACCTGATCTTCTCCTACAGTGGGTGGTTCTTCATTCTCCCAGTCCCTGCCTTTGCCTTCTGCAACTTGGGCGGTGTGGCTGGAGCACTTGCTGGTGAAGACTGAGGCAAAAAAGTCATTGAGTGCCTCAGCCTTCTCCATATCCTGGGTAACCAGGTCTCCTGTTTCCTTCCGGAGAGGGCCCACATTTTCCCTAGTCTTCCTTTTATCGCCGACGTACCTATAGAAGCTTTTCTTGTTGCCCTTGACGTCCCTGGCCAGATTTAATTCTATCAGGGCTTTGGCTTTCCTAACCTGATCCCTGGCTGCTCAGACAATTTCTCTGTATTCCTCCCAGGCTACCTGTCCTTGCTTTCACCCTCTGTAGGCTTTCTTTTTGTGTTTGAGTCTGTCCAGGAGCTTCTTGTTCATCCACGCAGGCCTCCTGACATTTTTGCCTGACTTCCTCTTTGTTGGGATGCATTGCTCCTGAGGTTGGAGGAGGTGATCCTTGAATATTAACCAGCTTTCTTGGGTCCCTCTTCCCTCCAGGGCTTTATCCCATGCTACTCTACCAAGCAGATCCCTGAAGAGGCCAAAGTCTGCTCTCCTGAAGTCCAGGGCAGCGAGCTTGCTGTGCACCCTCCTCGTTGCCCTAAGGATCTTGAACGTCACCATTTCATGGTCACTGCAGCCAAGGCTGCCCTTGAGCTTCACATTCCCCACCAGCCTCTCCTTGTTGGTGAGAACAAGGTCCAGCATAGCACCTCTCCTCGTTGACTCTTCCATCACTTGGAGAAGGAAGTTATCATCAACACATTCCAGGAACCTTCTGGATTGCTTATGTCCTGCTGTGTTTTCCCTCCAACAGACAGCGGGGTGGTTGAAGTCCCCCATGAGGACCAGGGCTTGTCAACGTGAGGCTGCTCCTGTCTGTCTATAGAGGGCCTCATCTGCTCCGTCTTCCTTGTCACATGGCCTGTAGCAGACCCCCACTATAATGTCACCTGTCCCTGCCCTCCCTTTAATCCTGACCCATAAACTCTTGGTCGGCTCCTCATCCATCCCCAGGCGGAGCCCCATGCACTCCAGCTGGTCATTGACATAGGGGGCGACACCCCCTCCTCGTCTCCCCTGCCTGTCCTTCCTAAAGAGCCTGTATCCTTCCATTCCAACACTCCAGTCATAGGAGCCATCCCACCACATCTCTGTGACGCCAATAAGATCATAGCCCTGCAGGCGTGCGCATGTCTCTAACTCTTCTTGTTTATTCCCCATGCTACATGCATTTGCATAGAGGCATTTAAGTTGGGCCCCTGATGAAGCTGCATTTTTCCTCTATAAAAGACAGGATGCTTTAGTGTCAGCCGAATGAATTAGTTTGTACATAGATTAATCTGACACTATGTGCTATACTTTACCCATTTAACATAATATTTTTGGCATGCTGTTTATCTCTAAGGTAAGGAAATTACACCTGACTGAAAATACGCAAGGGCTTTCTTGTTTTTCTGGAATGTACTTACATGCACACTTACCATTAAATCCAATTGTCATTTTGATTTTTTTTTTTTTTATCCTTACTGGGCTAATAATTCTAAAAAATCGTGGAATTAAGCGTGGATTTTCCAGAATCAGAGCATTGGTGATGAAAGAGCAAATGGTGACTTCAGGGAGAATTTTCCCTGCATGTGCAATGTAGGACTCAGTAAAGAATTCCCATTTATGAACCTCATTCTCATTATGGTGTTCTATACTTTGAGGAAACACTAACCACAACCTATGAAATAAAGTAAGTCTGAAACAAACTCAGAAATTCTAGGAAACAGTTCAAGGAGTCTAATTAAACTTAAGAGTTACTTATTAAGCTTAGCAGTCAGTACAAAAAACAATAGCATTTCATCAGCTGAGCAAAAAGCTAATTAAGAATTAGCATTGTCTTTAAAGTTAGAAATTATCGCAGCTTCCATTGTTGTCTCGCCACGCTATGTTCTGAATTGTACCTTGTTAGAATGAATTGAATTCTGATATTCTTTAACAGTAATGTTTTTTGTGTAGAATTTGATGTGCAGAGGAGTTAGCATCTTGTTTCAACACTCTGCAAAAGACCACTGATTTCAAATCAATGTTAATTTATGGAACTCTGTTTAGAATGGTCTTGGCTTAATCCTGTAAGGCAGCTCAGCCCCACACAGCTGCTCGCTGACTCTCCCCCAGTGCAATGGGGGAGAGAATGAGAAGGGTAAAAGTGAGAAAACCTGTGGGTTGAGATAAAGGCAGTTTAACAGGTAAAGCAAAAGCCACACACACAAGCAAAAAAAAAAATAAGGAATTTGTTCATTTCTTCCTATGAGCAGGCAGATGTTTAGCCATTTCCAGGAAAGCAGAGCTTCTTCATGTGGAATGGTTACTTGGAAAGACAAATGCCATAACTCCAAATGTCCCCCCTTCCTTCTTCTTCCCCCCAGTTTTTATTGCTGAGCACGACGTCATATGGTATGGGAGATGCCTTTGGGCATTTGGGGTCAGCTGTCCTGGCTGTGTCACTTCCCAACTTCTTGTGCACCCCCAGTCCATTCACTGGTGGGGAAGCATGAAAAAATGAAAAGGCTTTGATGCTGTGTAAGCACTGTTCAGCAACAGGTAAAACATCAGTGTGTTATCAACACTGGTTTGGTCACAAATCCAAAGCATAGCACCATACCAGCTATTATGAAGAAAATTAACTCTGTCCCAGCCCAAAACCAATAGAGAATTCAGTGGTTAGTGATATATTCCCTTACTGAAGGTACTGCAGTCCTCTGTAAGGGCCTGCCATTCAGCATTTACATAATTGTAATTCTTTTTTTCTTTCTTTCTTTTTTTTCTGATTGTCTGGTTTTTACACCACGTCTATGACAGCAATGAATGTAAACCTGTGCCTACAGGATTTTCAGGCAGGCAGCTAACTGGATCTTAATAAACTATACCAGGAGGACCTACAGAGAACTGTGGATGGAAAATTGCACCCAGTACAGAGGTTTTTTTTGTAGAGCTCTGGGTATATGAGAAGAAATATTTTAAAATCGTGAAACGCCCATACAGAAGATGGTAACGGATTAAAGAGCTTAGAGCAGAAAACAGAAAAGAGAAGCAAATAGTTCTATTTTTCCCTGCTGAACACTTTTAAAAAAATGCCAGCAAGTATTATCTTAAGTTGACAGTGTTTAAGAATGACCACATGTGTCTGAAAAAGAGTGTAAGACTATAATAAGCAGAGTCTGGAGGCTACTTTACCTGCTACAGTTTTTGCCTATTTTACATGAAACACATTTAGTTAGGGCTACCTTAACCAAAATATGCATCTCTAAAATATACACAACATGATACCGAGAAGGAAATTTTCAAAAGTTGACATATAAATTATATGGGCAATATATGTGTATGTGCATAATTATGCACAGAAATATATATTTGCATATGTAATTACATCTGTCAGTAACCAGAATGATTTGGGGTTGATGATAATACTTGTACGGGACTTGTCTCTGACTCACATTTTAATGTGGTTTGATATTGCTCTAACTTTGAACAGCTGCTGATTCTGGTTTTTTACTTTAAAATATCTATTTATTATATAAAGAGTAGGTCCCGAGCTGAAAAGCACATTTCTATAATTTTACTGTTTCCCATATCAAATTCTGGAGAAAGCGGAGTGGATTCCCTGCCAGGAAAAATGACTTAATTCTTGAAATTTGAGAATTTTCTCCACTAAACAAGAAATTGTGTAAGACAACTACTTTGCCTTGTATCTCATAAATGAAAACTATAGATTGGTAGGCTTGACTTACAATTAGCTGATGCTGATGAACTTCATTCCAGTCTCAGTCTCCCATTCTCTGGTCTCAGCCACCAGGAGGGATGAACCCAGTACATTCAGGCCCTACTAAGTAGAGATGTGAATATAAACACATTTGTGAACTTGCGTATGGTGTATAGACTTTAAGTGTGTTAGCAGAACTTTCAAACACATTTTTAATTAGCAAATGGCATAAATGTTTATGCATAAGCAACATGTTCATATAACTCAGCAGAAATAACAACGTATGTGCCACTATAAGATAAAATACACACCTATATCCGGTGTAAGTCACGCGTGTATATTTGATATCTATTGGCTATTGGCCAAGAATAAGAGAAAATAGAAACCAGGTTTTTATGGGTGGTAGTTTTTGCTATATCAACTGACAAAATCATATTACAACTCCAGTTCTTGTGTTCTTCAGTGTATGCTGGAGACAGGAGCAAAAAGTAAAAATACATTTTTATAAAGATACTTACACAAACCTCACAGTACCTTACAGTCTGAGATGAATTTGCCTGTCCAATATCACTGTGAAGCAGGGAAGTAAATTTATCTTCTTTTCACAGACAGGGACCTGAGGCACAGAGAGGCTAAAGCCCAGATTCAGACAATCTGAATGCCAGTTAAGTCTCAAAGTCTTCTGTTTCCAGTTGGCTAGGTGCCTCTGGTGCAGTGTCCAAGGTCATATAGGATGTCTGTAGCAAAACTGAAAACTGAATCTAATTTTTCCTAATCCCAAAGTAAGGCTCTAAATCACAGGATGATTCTTTTTTAGGGGTGACTTTGTATCACCTAGAACTGAGGGGTAGCTTCCACCTGTCTGGTCTACCTCTGTTCCTCAGAAATACTTTCATATCTTGAAAGGTCCTGAATATGCAGGATAGTTGAGCTAAGGAATTTGTAAGTCACAAAATTCAACCAAGATACAGTCAGTACATGTGCAGTGAATTGATCTCAACAAATAGAATACAGTGACATTTACATTCCAATTACACGGAAAACTAAATTTTGTTCGCACTAAATTTGCATTCTCCAAACACTCCCCTCTGTAGCATGTAGTTGATCAGTCTGAAGGAACCATTAAATAAAACCTTCCAAGTAGGACAAATCTAAATAATATTTGAAGTAAACAATTCCTATCCATATTCTTCTCCAAATAAAAAATATCTTGTCTGTATACAACTTGAATAGTTTGATCCCCGTAATAGTGGATTTTTTGGGGAACAAAAACAAACCAAAAAACAACTAAAGCAAAATGGCAGAATCCAGGTTAGCCAATAATAGGAGAAAAAATACAGCGTTTTTTGCTTTTTAATCAGAACAGGTTTGCTTGATCAAAGCCCCTGAAATCCATGCTGCTCATTCATGAAAGTAAGACGAGTAAGGCCAAGTAGAAACATTTATATTCACATATAGAAAAGAACATAAAGTAAACAGTAGATGAAGAGGCAATTTGAAGTCTTTAATGCACACATGCTGTGATTGGATAGAATCTACTTCCAAATATTTTTTTATTTCATATAGGTTCATATTCCTCGCGTTTCAGCTGTGCGTGAAGGAACCTGTTTTCAAATAGTCCTGCTTTGCCTAAACTTACTAACAGATGTATGCAAGAATGAACAGCAAGTCTTTGGTTGTATGACTGTTAGTGGAAATGAGATTACAGGGAATCTCCATTATTGCAACTCAGAAATGGATCTGAGTTCTTCATTCAGATCGTGTGATCCAGGTCTGACCCCAACACAGAACTGGAATACAGCCAAGGAATACATCTGGATGCTGGAGCTGGGAAATACTCTCTCTTGGAGCAAGTTTGGAAAAAACAGTGTTTGGGGTCCACTTCTGTCCATAATAGTTCTCCACTCGATTGACAGTCCCATGTATTATGCTCCTTAATATCTCTGCCCCCTGGGAAGCCTGGCTAATACTCAGAATCTGAATATTTGATTCCAAGAGACAAGTACTTAAGCAAGGTGTCAGAGGACTCAGTGTGGAGATTTCCAAATTTACCTATGAAGTCTCAGTTCTTGAAGTGACTCTCCTCAGAGATGATGACATAGATTGAAAGCTGCTACTTCTATCCTTAGACCTCATGTATGTGTATACTATTGCTGGCCTTCACTGATGGCTTTTCAGCAGTGGTTCTTGCTAGTTCCACTTATCAAAGTGCACAGGAGCTAGGAACTTACTGTTGGCTAACTTCCTTTTAATCTGTAATGCACTTATCATTTTAGTTGTTAAAGACATCACCAGCAAATTATTCCTGCCTTGAATCTCTCTCTAAGAATCTCATTCTGTGTGGTAACGGCTGCTTGTGGTTTATTCTCATGCAAGCAAACATATGTCTCTCAAAAATGTTATGCACTGGTAATAAATATAGCAAATATTTTCTAACAAGAGGCAGAAGCATATTTTTAAACCATTGAACAATCCAGTTTTGTTTATCATTAACAGCTACAGCTCAGGCAATGTCTGTGATGATTCCTCATACTGTAAGGAGCGACAACTTAGCAGGCAGGCAAGGCAGAGGACTACTGCCTAACCAAGACTAATTTCACTTACAGTTCCTTGCCCCAAACTGAAGCAGACAGCACAGTAAAGCTTTTCTTAACTCTGTCTCCTAGCTTAACCCTAATCCTCCAGGGTACCTAACATCCCACAGTCTTAGCTATAGTTCACACAAATTCCTTTCACTCAGCTGAGCATGGGTTCCTCGTCTCCGAAATTGGCTTACATAAAAAGAGTAGAGAACTAGGTTAGACCTGTTATCAACGAATGCTAACCTTGGAGCCTATTCAGAATCTCTATGAAACTGTCATATCTGGTCATATATTCCTATACAGTGCAAAATTCTTGGGGTTCGCACTGATCAAATTATAGTATACATAATTTTCTTCACTTTGAATCTTAAGTTGATTCATATTCAGAAACATATTCAGAAACATATTCAAAAAACTTCCTGGGATATAGGCATGTGTAGGTTGTTAGGGTTCTTCTGTCTTTCTGTGTGCTTTGAAGTAGAAACTTTTTTAATGAGTTGGCTCATTCAAAGGACAGAAAGCAGAACCATCTCATTGATTTCTATTTTCTATGCTCCAAAACTTAGAATATTGTCTTACACTGTGCTTCTGATGACCATTTCAGATAAACTTGCTTTCTCCTGTATATCCAGGTCACCAAAGGAGAAAACGCCTGCTTGCCACTGTGAGTATCAGGTTAAATTCGAAGGCAAAATATGAAGATGCAGGTAAAGAGAAGAGCTGGATGACATTTTAACGCATACAATTAATAAACACGTACAATATGTGTTTATTTTCATCTTTTTGTTTCTTTGGCTATTGGAAGAAGAGGCCTCTTCTTGCTGTTGTATCCTCGTGATCTTCACACGGATTTCCTATTGTCGACAATTAAAATTCCTTTTCCTATAGCTTTTCCAATAAAAAACAGGGGAGCTGATTTTTTGTTTCAAGGAAAGACTAGATTTACTTGATACATAGTCTTATATTTCATATGTTGTGAAAAATGTGGATTTATTCCTTTTAGTAATATTTTAATTATTTTAATTACAAAATATAATTTGCATTATATTGTATCCCCCCCCATGCACACATGGGAAAATCTGTTACAGAAGACCCAGCACCCCATTCCATCTGTCCTCCATAGCCTAGCTGACTATCTAATTCTTCTGACTATTTTTGAATGTGTTTTATTTTTCTTTTTTAAAAAAATTGTTTTGTCACCTTGCGCAGAATCTCCATCCTGAACTCAAGTAACCTTCCTCATCTCACTTTCCTTGAAACTGATAAACTTCTACCCCAAAACATTCATTTTAATTATATGGTGAGTTGGATGAAATACTCTTACACAAAGCTTTCCCTAACTCTGTTTCTCATCCTAGTTATCCTCTAATCTTTAAACCTGAACTACATCAAATTTTTAATCTATATTGAAGTTCCTTAAACATGTGAATGGCATTAAAAGTAGTTGCATCTTCACATTTTATGACTTCCATAATGTGCCACTTATTTTCAGGAATGCAAGATCTTTTGTGGGGAAAAAAACATCTGTCCAAGACAAAATATTTGGCAACTTTTTAGGGCCTTTTGAAGACTGTTTTCCAGTTTGACATCATTGATTCATTGCTATAATATAATAGATAATAGATAATAGATAATATAATGTATACTGTGTAATGTATAATGTATAATATATAATAGTAATATATTATAGTAATATATAATATATAACTATATAATTTCTACTAATTATAAACCATCAACATTTCCATCCGCAAACAAATATAAACTTTAACTTTTTTAAAGTTAACAGATGATTCAGCTCCCATCTTCATTGTACTTACATGGACCAAAACAGAGCCTGAAATACCACCATCAGTATTAAACAATATACTGAGTGATTGTTTCCTGAAGTGCCATGCATTTCAGAGGTGTTTCGAAGGAGCATCTTGCTTTTCAAAACTTACAGCAGAGCACTTGTACTTCTCAGAATTCTACATTGCATCATCCAAAGGCCCAAGCTAGTCCAAATACTAGAAATAGTCTAGCTATGGTAATACAAGGTTATTCATTGACTAATTTATCTTCCCAAGAGAGAAAATTAGCTTACGTGCAGCTGTGGGCTACTGTAGCTACTTTTTTTATTTAAATTGACTATGCAGCTCCCTCTGATGTACTTCAGTCTGTGATGCAGCCATACCTAATGGCAGGATTATTCCAGCTCAGCATGAGGAAAAATATCTTTGTTGTAACAGGATAACCACTTATGCCTTACAGCTCTTGCCATTTGAGTTGCTTGTTTATAGAGAATGGCAATGCATGAAAGTTGCTAGTTGCTAGAATGATTGTCAGATGTATTCAGCGTTATCCCTTTATATTTTCTGAGTTGTATTCCCCTCTTCCTCGCTGTTCTCTTTCCACTTCAACAGATGAAATGTGATGTGAGTTACAAGAGGTACCTCAGATAAGAAAGTACCAAGTTTACGTAATTTGACCCCTGGCTGTTGCTGTTTTTCTACTTCAGGTATTTGTAGTCTAGAGGCATATATATACACTTTTGGCAACCTGAAAGTTAAATGGTAGAGACACAAATAAAACAAAATACGCCTAATATGATGGCATTATAAAGTTGAATACTCAATGGACCCAAAGTACATTTCCCAGGTTTTAGAAAGATGGGCAGCTTACAATGGAAAATTTACATCTTGAAGAGCTTTGATAATGGAGTCACACATCAATGACAGTGTATTAATGAACTGTGCTTTAAACATTAAGTTAATGGGTGACAACTCAATTCAAAGGGAAAAAAATCCTGAAGTCATTCTTTCTATTTTTATTACTGTGTGCAATGACTGCTTATAATGTTGAAGAAATGAACACTCTACTCCATTTTTAGCTGTTAACCACATTTATTAAGAACCATTAACTTAGACTGATGGAATTTTATTTCAAGAACACGACAGTGCAGATGATAACTTGTTTTGTCTTAGGCTTTTTTTAGCAGACTTTTTATAGATTTCCCTTTTTCCACTTACCCTCATACCTATGGCATCCTCTTGGAAACTCATAATGACAATGGTTTAAACTAATGTGAAGAGGGTTTCAGAAGAATTCCTTTGACCAAATCCAGAAAGTAAGTTGTAGCATTTTGTGGTGGGTTGACCCTGGCTGGACGCCAGGTGCCCACCAAAGCTGCTCTGTCACTTTCTTCCTCAGCTGGACAGGGGAGAGAAAATATAACGAAAGGCTCATGGGTTGAGATAAGGACAGGGAGAGATCATTCACCAATTACTGTCATGGGCAAAACAGACTCGACTTGGGGAAAAATTAATTTATTTTATTACCAGTCAAATCAGAGTAAGATAATGAGAAATAAAAACTCAATCTTAAAAACACCTTCCCCCCACCCCTCCCTTCTTCCCAGGCTTCACTCTACTCTCGAGTTCTCTATCTCTTCCCCCACAACGGCACAGGGGGATGGGGAATGGGGGTTGCATTCAGTTCATCACACATTGTTTCTGCTGCTTCTTCCTCCTCAGGGGGAGAACTCCTCACACTCTTTCCCTGCTCCAGGGTGGGGTCCCTCCCATGGGAGACAGTCCTCCATGAACTTCTCCAACGTGAGTCCTTCCCACGGGCTGCAGTCCTTCATGAACTGCTCCAGCGTGGGTCCCTTCCACGGGGTGCAGTCCTTCAGGAACAGACTGCTCCAGTGTGGGTCCCCCACAGGGTCACAAGTCCTGCCAGCAAACCTGGTCCAGCGTGGGCTCCTGTGTCTCCATGGGGCCACAGGTCCTGCCAGGAGCCTGCTCCAGCGTGGGCTTCCCAAGGGGTCACAGCCTCCTTTGGGCATCCACCTGCTCCGGTGTGGGGTCCTCCATGGGCTGCAGGTGGATATCTGCTCCGCTGTTAACCTCCATGGGCTGCAGAGGGACAGCCTGCCTCACCGTGGTCTTCACCATGGGCTGCAGGGCAATCTCTGCTCCAAATCTTGGAGCACCTCCTCCCCCTCCTTCTTCACTGACCTTGGTGTCTGCAGAGTTGTTTCTCTCACATATTCTCACTCCTCTCTCTGGCTGCAGTTGCTGCTGTACAGCAACTTTTTCCCTTTCTTAAATATGTTATCACAGAGGTGCTACCACCATTGCTGATGGGCTCGGCCTTGGTCAGCAGTGGGTCCGTCTTGGAGCTGGCTGGCATTGGCTCTATCAGACATAGGGGAAGTTTCTAGTAGCTTCTCACAGAAGCCACCCCTATAGCCCCCCCGCTACCAAAACCTTGCCACGCAAACCCAATACACATTTTCGGTGACTTTCAAAGCTACTTGACACATAGGCAACATGAAAGAATGTCTTTATTGCTGTGGTGGGTTGATCTTCGCTAAGGACCAAACACCCACTCAACTGCTTGTTCGCTCTCCCTCTACAGGATGGGGTAGAAAATATGATGGAAAAGATATGATTTTCTCTTGGGCTGAGAAAAAGAAAGGGAGATTGCTTATTATTTACTGTCATGGGTGAAAGAGACTCAACTTTGTGAAAATTTATTTAATTTATTGCCAGTTAAAATAGATTTAGGTAGTGAGAAACAAAGACAAAAAAATTAAAACAACACCTTTCCCCCTGTCTTTTCCCAGCCTCAACTTCAATCCTTCACTCCTGACTCTACCTTCTGCTCCCACCAAGCAGCGTGGGAGGGATGGGGAATGAGGGTTACAGTTGGTCAGTCCATAACAGTTCCTCCCTGCAGTTTCTTCCTCTTTCTTACACTTTTCCCCTACTCCTGCATGGGCTCTCCATGGGCCACAGTTCCTTCAGAAACACCTAACTGCTCCCTCCATGGGCTGCAGAGGAATCTCTGCTCCAAAGCCTGGAGCACCTCTTTCCCCTCCTTCTTCTCTGAACTTGGTGTTTCCTCTGCTGTTTCTCACTCTTTCCTGACCCCCAGCATTTTCGGTCCTTTCTCAAACATGTTTTCCTAGAGGCGCTGCTACCTTCGCTGAGGGGCTCAGCTGTGTCCGTTGGAGCCAGCTGGAACTGGCCATGTCCAGCACGGGGTAGCCCCGGCCTGTTCTCACAGAGACCACCCCTGCAGCCCTGCTGCTGCCGCCAACCCCTTGCCACGGACACCCAATACAATTCCTTTTTATAAATTTTGCTAAAAAATGAATGCAGTTATTTATGATGTTATTATTTGCTCATCGCAATAGTAAGGCATTTCAGAATAAAAAGATTAGGCCCCATTCCTCACTCATGCCAGCTACCCCCATTTTCCCTTGCTGCCTTCAGCAGAACTGCTCGTGACCAGACTCCCCCTGAGGAAGAGGATGGTCAGGCTCCTCAGCCCTGGGTGTGCAGACCTGCCTGCCCATGATAAAATCTTTCAGTGGTATGAATACAGTAAGCTGCTTAGATTGTTCACTAACCTGTTTTAGATGATGCTATCGTTTTCTTCATGAATTTTACTGTGGTGTAACTCTCAGCAGTTATTTTCGGTCTTCTTGTGTGAACAGCAAAAGCAGAGCAGAAACAGATCCTTTGTTACTAAGAATCAATTTTCTATCCTTCAGTTATACAAATTTAGGACCTCTCATACCCACTTAGGTACTAGCCCCAGCCTCAGTTTGGGGGAGGGAGAGAACAAGTGTGACAAGGAAGAAAAGGAGCAATCTAGTCGATCTAGGATAACTGCTGAAGCTCTCTCTTTGTCAGGTTTTGTAGAAGGAGGTCCTAATCTCCTAATCTGGGCACTTCTTTCTCCACTAAAATGGTAGGTGACTGATGTATCTCCAGAGTGCCTCAGTCTGCTTTAGTTAGGATGTGAATTCATCTCTGCTAACTTTAGTTGCCCAAAACTAGGCATATAATGTTCATTTCTCTATGTATCTATCTACCTATTATACAACATATTATATGTGTAATAAGTATTTCTGGATGGTGAGACAAGATCATAAAATGAGATGGATCACTATCTGGAAGTACTTCTCTCTTGCTTCATTAACTATAGAAGATAAAGATGATGAATCTTATCTACCACTGAATGTATATAGAATTAATAGGAAATAATGGATGCCCTATTACATTATGTTCCAGTTCACCCAGTTCTCTTTGAAGATGCCTAGATTCTGTCTAGCAGGTCAATTGTTGGAGAACTCACCCAAAAAGACAGGGAAATGGATTCCAAGCACTCCTCAGCATGAGGGGAAAAGAGATCGAACCTGTAATTCTCTTATCCCAGGAAAGACCATTAGGTAGCCTAGGTACCTGTTTACTCCATCAGGCTAAAAAGAAATTTTTGACATTTGGAAAAATTAGTTATCCTTAACAATTGTGATCAAGTAATTCATAAGAACGTAGCACTTACTTAGTAAAATTTTATAATTACAAAAATAAGACAAAAATTGATACATACTTCAAGATAATTTTTTTGGTTTTTATTTTTTAAGAGTCATCACTTAATTTGAGACCAAAAGAAAAGCACAATGGCTCAAGTTAGACCAAAGAAGTCTAGGCCACAAAGATTGGGATTAGCTACCTAAACTAAATTTGTAGTAGAATATAAATAAACACTTTCAGTCTTGGAGCAATATCAGTATAATTTTAACTTTGTGGAACATCTGCCTGATTTTAACTATATTATCTAATGTCTCCTATGTACTGATAGACTCAGAAAAATTTTTCTTTTTGACACATATTTATGCAGCACTACTGCTTATTCCACATTAGTTCTCGGTTCTACCATCTTTATTGAATAACATGCCTATAGCTGTTCTAGTATTTTTTTTTTTTGTTACTAATTGTGTTGTCCTTAGGCCTGACGATCATTATTTTTTAAGTTCTTAGATTTCTTTTTATCATTTTCTGTGTTTCTTCTCTTTTACAGTCCAAGTTGTGTTGATTACAATTTTCCTTTTTTTTGCAGTAATATATTGCTTTTTCATTTATAACAGATGTTTTTACTTAGTCATTGAATGGGCACTTAGTCAAAGTTGTCTTCCTCCTTTACTAGATTTCCAATGAGCCATCTAATCAGTTCTTCCTATAGGGGCCAAAATTTTCTTGAATTTTCTATCTTAATTTTTAACTGTTATTAATTTCACTTATAAAATTTCTATCGGGTCTAGCTCTTTTAAACTACAAGTTAAAGTATTTCTATTTTTCAAGTTCCTATTTTCAACCTGTTGTAAACAGTAAAAATTCATTTTAAATGTTTGAAGAGCTTATACAATCTCACCCATGTATTATTCAGTTCTAGATCAAAACACATCTTCAAATGGATTTAAACACATAGAAAAGCATACCTCAAAACTGCCTTAAGTAGGCCAGCATGTAGCTTGCATATATGGGCTTTCTTAAGCCAGAGTTAAAATGCATATAAATTACTTATTGAAATATCCACAAATTAGTAAAGTGATGTTTCCTATACAAAGTATGTTATAAAATATCTTCCTGTTTTGGATATCTGTCTGTAAGATACTACTGAAAATGCAGACTTATAAAGAATAAAAATGCATTTTACCCTATCCACAAGCTACACAATAGACTCATTATGAATTATTTTGCTATTGATGCTTTTCTTGTCTTTGATTTTCTGACTGATCTATTGCAAATACCTTGCGTCATTTTGTTCCTCCATCACATCATGTTAGAAGTCAGCATAACACAACATGACTGATTCAATTGAAAAATTCAAAAAGATAATGTTAGTGAAAAGTGTGGTTAAAGCAACTGTGATTCAGTTTAGAAAACTATTCAGTCACAGTGGCTTCATGCTATCTTTTGTTTTCTCAATCCACATAACAACTCTGTGCTGTTGCGGGATGATAATAATTTTGCATTCATCTATCACATTGTAGGCTCATGATTTGACCAAGCTAGAAAGACAAACCCTGGAAAATTGTTTTTCTGTACTAAAACCTGTATCACTTTTTCTATTAACAGTCTATGTGCTATTTATTCTCTGATATAAAACATCTCATGTATAGACACACACAGAGGAAATCATGTTTTAGCCACATATAAATATTACTGTTAGGAAATTTTTAGATTAATTGATTCAGTTATTTATCATACATTCTGTAGATAAGTGGTTTGAATTAGGAAAAGAATCCTATTGACATAAAGAGTTTTCCCAATAATTTTATATAGATTGATCATCATCTAAAACTGTTATACCAGATTTTTGTAGATGAGGGATGAAAGTGTTTAAAAGGTATGTATCAGAACTGCATAGACATTTGTGCCATTGTAGCAATTGTAAATACAGTGACAAAGTTAATTTGTTACGTACATTACAATACGTGACTAGATCCCCATTGTTGAATCACTTGTCAGAAATAAAATTTGTCCTAGGAAGCAGAGGCAAAACTGATAACACCTAAAAGTCTCATTAGCTCCTGAAGCCCAGTATTCAATGCCACTGATGTTTGTAATTCCCAGTTCACCTGCTGTTTAGCCTTGTATCTGCCTAAACAACTGTTTAAGGACATAACAATTTTATTTAAGAGTACATTCAAGCCTACTATTAAGATCAAATTGTCCTGACACCCACATTTTAAACTGGAACACTTCTATATTGGGATACATAGAGCATGAGTATACTTAAAATTGTCTCTTCCATCTCTTTTAAACCCAATAGCCAGATTTTAGAGCACTATTAGGGCGGCAGAAGCTCCCAGACCTCTATGATTTATGAAACAGACACGAACTTGTATGTCTTATCATTTCAGTGAATGCCTTAAGCGCTGGATATTTGCTGTAGGTCTTTCTCTGGCTAATGCAGTTGCATTTATTGTAATGTGTTTCAGTGTTGACTTGATCACAGATGGAGTGAGAATTGTTCTATGGCTAAGTAGCACATGCACTACCTGAGAGACCCAGGATACAGTGATTTTCTATGGGGTGTTATTATGGTTTCCATGATTTTTACCTCACAGGCAGCAAGCCTTCTTCATGCATAGTATATATGCTAACATAAGCATTCCCATAACTCAGGATTCCCAGTCCTCCCTGAGAACTTAGGCCCACATTTACAAAGTACTTAGGCTTTATCATTTTGAATGTTGTAGCACTGAGCTCCAGGAAGGGAATTCACAAACCTGAACTAATTGCTTTCATTTCCTAAGCAACGCAGGGGAAAATTCACCATCTATAAAGCCTCATTTCCCAGGATTGAACAGTTTGCATGTGGCAATGCCTAGGCCAGCCAAGAGTACCTGACAGACTCTTTGCCTCTTGCACCTGTGACAAATGGCTGTATGAATCTGAGATTTCAGTCCCAGCTGCCTTCCTGGGTGGAGGTGCTTGTGGTAGGCTGAGCAGGGAGCTGGCCATGGCGCTTCCCTTCACACTCACCCCCAAGTCAGAGGTGTGCTAAATTCCTTCCTCACCAGGAGGGAGTTCAAACCCATATTTCTCTACCTTCCAGGATAGCATGCTGATCAGTGCTGGGGCTCTCCCTCTAAGTTATTGAACTACCAGTGGTTACAGCAATTTTCTGAGACACAAAAAGCAGTGAATTCTTACGCTGAAGAAGATGTGTCCATGTCTTCTGTGTTCTTGGCAGGATGTCATATCAACATGATGCTACTGTAAAAACCAAAGTATTTCCTATTATATCAGACAGGTACCTAAGCTTGGGCTGTAGGCATTTAGGGTTGTTCAGCATCTAACTATTATGGTGATTTTTTTTCACGCAATATAGGTACTTAAATTGCACCAAAGTGAAATAGTTTAAGTCTTTCCAGTTACAAATACTTCGATAGTATTACTAGCACTGTTTGCCAGCACTAAGGACAGCTGGCAGTATTAAAATCTTTCCCCCTTTGAAACAAGGTAACTGCCTCAAAATGCCATATAATGAATGGATCTCTTAACTCCCTGGCCCATGTTAACCTTTGAGCCACACCAAGAAATTATCTGGAAAAATACCCGACATAGAACAACACCAAACCTGGGACTATGGTATAAATTCAACAGTACAGACAAACCAAGTCTGAACATTCAGGTATGCTCTCAGGTGCTGCCTGATTCACTGCTTGCTACGGGCATTGTCCTTGTAAATCTGAGATAAATTTTAGAGCCAGAAGCAAGTAAGATAGAGGAGGAACAGAAAGTAACACCGGAGCAGCACTAGAGAACAGAATAAAATCAGAGGTCCTGATTTACTGGCAGTGTCCTAAAACAAGCGGTACACTCTTTCCAACTAGTTTTCAATGCCTGAGTGAAACTACCACGGTTATACAGCAACTTGAGGTAAATCATTGGGATTTTTGGGTACACAACAACTTTCATGTTAATGATACACACCACCACTGTAAACTTAAATCCTTTTAAAAAGTCAAACCTATTTTAGTTTGTGATGGAAGGAGTATTATATACTGGTTATAAATTATCCCTGATTATGTGAGTGGGAAATCTATGTGGTAAGAGATTAAATAATCATGGTTAGTTCTTCAGTGCCTTTAAATATGGGGCTGTCTAAAATTAATACTTCAAAGAGTATGAGCATAATTAAATACTCTTTTTCTTTAGACAAATAGGAATAGAATAGAGAGCATTAAAGCAGGAATATATATGTATATATTAATCTGTATTAATATAGCGATCATTGTGACGCTAATGCTTGATGTGATCAAAGCTAAAAATTACTTCCAGCAGTTTAAAAGGACTGTATTAATAGCTTTCTATATTACTTGCAGTATGTGCTGTTGTGGAAAACAAATTAATACCCTGTAGTGAAGCCTTGCCTATGCAGCAAGGCCATTCATTAATTTCTCCATTAAAAGATTTACTTGGCATTTCAATAAATCTGGAAATGTTTTATAGCATTGAAACAAAGGTGGTAGTAAAAACATTTTGAAATAACCTTTTTCTTCTACGAGAGGGTATACTAGCTGAAGCAGAAAAAATAAAAATAAGAAGTAAATGGATGTTGAAAGGTAGTTTGAAATGAACAGAATAGAATTTATTTTAGTTAAAGTTTCTTGGCTAAGGCTAAAAAATGAGGAGATCAATTACTGTCAAGTATCATGACCATTGTAAAGCCTATGAAATCCAGTGTTGATTTTTAACCTTACACCCTTAAATCAATTTAATCTTCTAAATGCTAACATGGGGCCTGACCTTCCCACTGACTTCAGTGAGTTTCAGAGACTATAAAATGAATTTACAAGTTTCTATTTGATTGATTCTGTGACATCTTTATGTTGATTTAAGTATATTGGTGCCACTCAGCCAGTGATAGTGCAGCAAGAGAAGAGGATATAGAGAATAAATAAAGTTTTTTGAGTTCTGAAAAGGTGACTTACTGCTAATCAAGCCATGCTTGACCTAATTGCTGTTATTTTCTCTGCTACTGATGATCAGGCTGGAGTAAGAATAGGTGGGGAACAGTTAACATTTTACATATTTCTTAGGTTTGAGTCTAATCCATCAGTAACATTATTTCTGGGTTTGCTTCAGCAGAAAATAGGTAGAAAAAGTTCTGTATTAATAAAATCAAGGAAGCATCCTTACAAGGTAAAAATCTTACTAACTGTATGTTTTCCTCATGTTACTTTGAAGAATACATTTGGCAGATATTACAGATACTGTCTTGAGAGACACTCCAAAAAACACTCCTCTTAGCTGCTTTTCATAATCCAAACCTCAAACAAATTGATTTACATATTAAATAAATAAACTATTCAACAATACAGTATTCCGTTGTTAAAACATCAGTTAGTAAACACTTAGATCTCTTCAGGTCACAGCACCTGAACCAATATCCTCTAAAAATTCTTAAATGCCTTTTCAGAACATTGTCATCAGAGAGTCTAACAACTTTTCAACCCAACAAATTGAAAACCTCACAGGGCTTTATTGGTGATTAAACACTGGAACAAGTTGCCCAGAAAGGTGGTGAAATTTCCATCCTTGGACACATTCAAGTCTTTACTAGGGACGGCCTTGAGCAACCTGATCTAGTCAGACCCGTTTTGAGCAAGGGGTAGGATTAGGTGATTTCTGAAGGTGTCCTCCTAACTAAATTATAGTTTTTTTAATGGTTCTGGCATAACCCTAAAGATCTAGAATAGGATTGCAAAGTATGAAGTACATGAAGAAGTTTTGCAGGACTGTGGAGGGATGTTGAGAGGAAACACATGCCCTGAAGGTCAAAGAAACTTCTAGGAACACTGCATGTCATGCTTTGCTATTTGAGGCAGTCCAGAAGGCCAAATAAAAAAGCCTTGTGGGCTTTTATTGAGTTGAACTTTAGTTTAGTTTAGTTTAGTCTGGTTATGCAGGTATTATTCCTCTGTAACACTGATCATTAAAGGAGACTGTTTTTTCTGTTTTAGTGTAAATGGTTGTTGTGGAATAGCATCATCGAGGTATTTGTTAGCTACAGCCTACATAAATCAACAATTGTTGGTACAAATTTCTGAATATGGTGCTGATATTAGTCTCATTAGTATATCGTTTGTAATTTCTTTATGCCCTTATTTATTCAATTTTATTTAACTTAAATGTAACAGAAAAAAAGACCTTTTTCTGTGATACTCAGAAACAGAATTCCTTAAAAAGATAATCTAACGTATACTGTAATGCCTTACTGCAAGTTATGACTTAAGCAATATGAAGAATTATTCAAAAATGTAATCTTAGATTTCATCATTTATCCATGATACTACCTTCAAATTTACCTCTACTATTTCTAGTATATGTTTCCATTTGGGAAAATGCACGGTTTTCTATGCTATTAACATCTCTTTTTTTTTTATTTCTTCCTAACAGCATGGTTGTGTATTAGTCCCCAAAAGTAAGCCATTAACTAAGGACTCATTAATTTATCCCTTTCTCTGCCTTATAGATTTTTTAAATTTAGTTGGTTTGGTGGATGGATGTCATACACTACACTGTTATATTTGCTATACTGCCAGTAGTATTTATTAATAGAAGAATGCTGAGTAAGAAATACAGTTTAACGAACAGAGTTAAAAATGTAAAAAAAGGCTCTTTAAACTGAGACATGTTTCTTTGAGTTGGTTCATCCAGAATAGCGACCTGTGGTGAATAGTTCGGTGTGATATTTTAGCTATTGGCACTACAGAGAGATAAGCAATACCAGAGAAGCTGGTCTGCTGGAGTGGGGAACCACTGTGTGAACACAGGTAGGATTCCTAAACCAAATGCTACTCCCAGTTTGTTCCTTCCTGCTACTTGTAGAATGATTTTGACTATTGGGAGACTAACATGACTCACTAAGCCATTCCTGATGCATTGGAAAGTGCTCACTTTCTGAAGCCTTAAAAACAAAGCCAGACAAACAGAACTACTTTTACTTCTTAAAACCAGCCAGTTTTTTCTTAAGCCTTCTGGTTAATTAAAAAGACTGGTTAATCATAATTGAAGAATGACTATTCTTCTGACTTTAAAACCCCTGTCTGAGTTTCTCATAACTAAAGTATTGAAGAGAACACTTTTCTGAGCTTTTCTTGCTTCTCTTTGCCTTCAACTTTTTTCACAGACATAGAAGGAAGCTGTCCACAAAACTGACACGGTAGAGGAATACAATGTATTTAAGAAAAATAGTAAAATTTCTTAACTCTGAGATGTCAGGTTTTTTCCAAGTACCAGACAGTGTGAAAGGAACAAGACATCATTTCTTGTCCAGAGTAGCTATTCTATTGAAATTCCTAGAGGAATTGTAAGGACAACTGAGACTACAGACTTTTAAGGAAAAATAACTTCCTCCAGGGAGCAGGATCAGTCGTTCTTCACATTGGCTAAAGACTTCAATGCAGTGTGTGGGCAGACAGTAATTTCACAGAAAATTTTGAGAGAGTGATAGATTCCCAGATCTGAGTTATAGTCCCATGGAATTACTGAACATTTCGTTACAGTTTCAAACAGCATATCTTTAGGAACTTTTCTGGCAAGACAATCTTTAACCTTCATCAGTGCAGTCTTTCTCTGTTTCTATCTTTCTTTCTATCACAAGCTTTCCATCTCTAATGAAGTTGAAAACTTTCAACACTGGCAAAATGGACCTGTGAAACACTGTGAATTATACAGGGTTTGAAGCATTATAGAACATTTATTTTTGTAAAAAGGAGGAGGACGTTGAGGTAATCATCTGTTCAGCTCTATTAAGCTTCTATTTTTCATGCACCTTAGCTTACCAAAGACTTTGTTGCTAAAAATATAGCTAATGCCAATCACCATGGTTTCATGGAAATAAGGTCTTTTCAAACAAATGTGTTACTTTTTTAAACAAAATTATAGGTCCACTTAGTAAAGGCTGCTAGGCTGATAGTGCATACTTCAATTCTTTATCACATGATATTTTGATTTGAGAGCCTGCATTGTATAGAATGAAGTAAGTACACATCAAACAGAAAAATTACTCTGACAGACCTCATAAAGTAATAATAAATGGCTAGACATTCTCTAGTGGGACTAATTTCTAGCAGGTCTTCCTTGTTTTGATTCTGTTTAAGATCCGTATCAACAGTGTTATAGGGCCACAAAATTAAAACAAAGACTAGAAGACAAGTCTCACAATTTAAGGAGTTCAAGCTACTCGATTTATTAAAGAGAAAACTGAGACATGATTTGATTGATAGTTATATATACTTACAGCTAGAAAAAAGATCTGAGAGAGAGCAGCTTTTCAACCTTGCAGGAAAGGAATAATAAGATGCAGTGAATGAATACTGGAGTTAGACAAATTCAGCCTTGGAAAGAATTAATGTGGTGTAATTAAAGATTAGAACAGCTACTATGAGAAAATCTGAAAGCTTATGTACATAGGAGGTGAGACCAGATGATCACAGTGGGACAATATGGACTTGAAATCTATGCAGGTGTAGATTTTCTGATGAAACACATCATAAAAATTAGTGTTTTCAGAATATACTACATATGGTATATTGTTTATTGTATGTGAAAACTACAATGTATTTCTTAACAACAACGTTTATTTGAGATTAAAGAGAGACAGCTATGCAATATCCTAGGATTGGCTACACATACCAAATATTGCATTTGTAATATTTATGAGTATTTCTTAAATGTTCTCCATCCACTTCCTTTTAGGTATTCCATATCAGTAGTACTGACATTTCTATGTTTCAGGTTATGTATTGTCTTCTGACTTTATTTCTGAGATTATGTAGCTTAGCTACATGATATGATTTGCATTATAATGGTCTTCAAATCTTGCGAAATACAGCAGAACTTGAATTCTTTCCTAAACAGGAAGTGAGGTGCATGATGCAACCCATGGATGTAGCCTTGCCTGCCACTCCAAAAAAGCCTTCAAAATATCAGTTGAAATGGCATAGTCACTCAGTTCTGCCTTGCTCTTTCTCCAAGGGGTTTTATCTCCCAGTTAAATCTCCTGGCATGTAAGTACACGTCTTAGATTGGGTAGTGTGTGAGTGAGAGACACTCCATCAGATTTCCTTGAAACGCTCCCCAGAATACATTATGGTGGACCAGCTGTTTTTAAAATTGTGGCCTTTCCCATTAGCTAGCATAGATCCCAGAGGGGTATCTATCATCTGAGCAGATCATTTTCTGAGCACACACATATTTTTCTCTTTTTTCTGATCACCTCCAGAATCCAGACGCTTCTCCTGTGCTTATGTCCCTTGAGCTCCCTTGAATTTTGACTGGCTTGGCTCTGAGCTGATTTAATATATGGCATCTGCAAGACTTTTCTTTGGTTTTTTGTTTGTTTTGGAAATCTTATAAGGTTTCTGAAACATCGAGAATGCATAACAGAAAGCACATGGCATTTCCAAAACTAGTGGACACCCCTATCTAAGTTTCTCTGCTGTGCATGCTGCGTGTACATGCAGGGGCATATGATGTATTCTAGCTCAGTGCTGTGCATCCTCTACACTTTGAAGAAGGATTTCTTGCCTTTTTTTAGTTGAAAAAACAAAAACAAACATCACTGCAGAATAAAACATCTTTTTATAGCTGTAATCCACTTAGAAGAAAAGACAAAATAATTCCCTAAAAAAAAAAAACTCTCTAGAAAATAGACAAAACAGAACAGAGGCAGACTACCTCCTCAGTTTATAAACTTAAAAATGAAAACACAGAGGCATATTTGGATTCTCAGGAGAATAATAATTATCGGTAGAAATTTCATATAAGGTTTTTAACTAGGGATTTTCATGGAGATACAGCTCTGCACTTTACTGATAATTTCTTAGCTACTTACATTGCACAGAATATGCAAAAGGTATTGTAAAGATATGGACAAACTCTTGTTGCAGTAAATATAGTTGAGATGTGCGAAAAATATGTTTCTACAACCACAATATTTGAATGATTCCTTTGGAGACTGCCAGAGAAGGAGCTGGAACCCGGGAACTTTCTATAAGCACACTGGGACTGGTATGTCAGACTCATGAGCTTTGCAGAGAAGACAGTAGTGGAAAGAGCTGTTCATTTGCATCTGAATTTACGATGACAAACAAGCATTAAGGTGGACAGCCTGCTTTGTATAAAGAACTGTTTTCACAGTGGCAGCATTACTTTTTTTCTGAGATGTTAACCCTTTCTTTGGGGATAAAAAAACATTAATTGCTGATGTGTTTGCTTCTTCCTGAGTGTTCCCTAACTACTGGAAAAGCAGTTTTCCTTCTCGTATGATCCAAACCCATGCCCTGCATCGACACACTTTGGAATGCCTGGCTGTTTTCACAAAAGCGCAGGATTTGCAAAAGTTGGCAGAAAGCATTACATTTGGGAGAGCAGAGCATCTCACTACTATGTAGCTCAGGAAACAATCTGCCCTTCTCCACTTCCTCCCTGAACTGCTGCAAGTCTGACTCCCTCGGGCTAGGTTTTATGACTTGACCTTTGGACAAATACCATAGGTCCCTCCACACAACTGTAGCAGGCCAATATCGTCCTTCATCACAGAGAAGAATTGAGTGTAACCAGAACCAGAAGGATGTAGGTAGGGAATGAACACCAGGCACCAGCATTTCTTGGCTGGGAATTACAGCCTGTGCAATGCAGTTCCTGTACAAGTTCTGATGTGGCTTGGAGTCTGCAACCATGAGACCACAGTAGTATGTATTTCCTAAGATACTGTGCTTACGTGGCTCATGTGGTAAAGAAATACCTATGAATACATAAAATACAGCTTTAAAAGAAATCTCCTCTTTATTTGGAAAAAGGTTCTGTGGTGAGCTGGAAATGTCCACCAAAACCACATAGACATCTGTGATTTAACTTTAAAAACATTTTTAAAGAAAAATTGTGTTTTCCTACAGAGGTATAGACTCCTGTTTATACAAATGAGAACAGAGTATTGTTGAGAATATCATACGCAAATATTTTATTGACTTGGAAACATTGCAGTGTAGTTCTTTCCTGGATGTTATATTGCAGTTCAGCTCTATGTTTAGTACTCTCAGAGGGTTTGATTATGCAAGAGGATAGACATTCTCTCATCCTGATGCTTTTCATAGGAGTTAAGAGTACTTAGAACTTTCCAGGACAGAGTGATTTAGAAACACTCAAGATCTCCTAATGTCTTACTGTATATGGCATTCATTTTTCTAACCATAGAATTAACTATTCTAAAATATATTGATTCTCTTCCCAGTGTTTACTAGCTACATCAGGAAGATAAGCACCATGGAGAGAGAATATTTTTTTTAGATAAAACCAGTAATAACACAGAAGAAATGGATATAAATTCCTTTAATAGATGTAGGTTGTAAATTAAAAGAAAATCATCAAAGCATAGAGGGTATGGTGCAATTAAGTATGATCTGATGTAATAAAGAAGTAACTCATTTTTAGATGAACTTCATGTTTATAAAGCTTATTATAATCTATAGGTACTTATAATAACTGGAACTGGAGTCAGTGACCAGAAAATTCTTTGTCTGGGTCCTTTTCAGTCTCACAGAAATTTCTAAAACATTCCCAAGAGAAACGTAGTCTTATTGTGATGCAAGTGATGATGTTTATGTCAATAAAAAAAGGATAAATCAATGTTCTTTAAAAGATATATCTTTTTCTTGTTACACTCATGAACTGATTCCTCCACAAATCTACAATAAATATGTTGCCAGAAATAGATTTTTTACATCCATTGTTTAATTATTATATTGAATGGTATCATAGTTTTATTACAAGCTTGAACCAAAGTGAAAGAAAATGGTAGAATTTCACTGATTTTGGTGGGCTCTTCTTTCATTACTACGAAACTTGATACCCTGTAAACATGTGCCATCTGTACTCTCCACAAGGCTGGCACCTCAGAGTGTATTTAAATGCAGACTAGTTTATTTCTTACTCCCAAATTTTAGAAGGCCGCTGTAACCTTACAGTGCCTCTACAGATTGTCTTGCAAGTGAAATACTGACTCCAAAATGACTAGCAGGTGCAAAATGAATTCTATTAACTTTGGTTTGTAATGAAAACCTATATGACTAATCCTCCTTTGATAGCTTGTACTGTCAAAGTCAGGTCACAGATTGGCTGACTGGACTCAAAAATTTCAGAGAAATTTGAGATGGCATTTACCCACCAGTGCCAGCTTTCACGATACTGCTTTTGTTGTTCTTTGCCATGTTGACAAGCTGCTAGACAGGATGTGGAAGGGATTTTAATCTTCTCCATCTGTGTGACTGGAGTTTAATCTTACAGCTTTTCCCAAGTTCTCTAAACATGATATGTTCAGGAAGGATATACTGGAAGCCAACAAAAAGAAAAAATTACAGGAAAGAGTGGCAGAACATCCTCCCACCCTCACAGCAATGCCGTATTCTTAGTTCTCCAGAAATGATCATGAAGAAAATCATGTGGAATGGAGGATGCCCCAAACATGCTGGCCACTGCCCAACAACTAGTAGTTTGACACCCACCCCACAGAATATACTCTGTAGAAATCAAGATTTTCACATTTGCCAGAATGATGCTTCACACACAATTGCGTTAAAGCTGAAGTTCAATATAAATAACTCTACAGAATAACACAAACATACTGAAAATTTCACTTCCTCAGAAACAGTAAAAAAAAAAAAAAAAAAAAGATTAGTGTGGTCGTAAATGAAATGCTTCCCAAGAATGATTCAGATATAAATTTTAGCAGCCTTCATTACAAGAGAATTTTGAATAACTGCACCTTTATTCAAATCTGTATTCCGTTTCTGCTGTTCCTTCTGGTTTATGCAGAATACCAAAATTTAGTCATAAATACTTGAGACATTTCATCTCGTGCTTAAAGGAACACGAAAATGTTGAAGATCATACAGTTTCCCTCTCTTTGTATGATTAGATTTGTTTCCTAATTTTATTGACTGAGTCGCATTTATTGACTTAATATAGCATTTCACATACAAACAATATCCATTTTATATATTTAAATCAATTATTCAAAACAGACTATATATTTTCATAAAATAAAATAAAAGCAATGAATGTTGCATTAGCCTGGCAATCATAAATGAAGCATTTTGCTATCAGTTTCTGCTACTAAATATTGCAAATCTGTTTAATTGCAACTTAAGCTAGATTACTTCCTTATGTTGAAGTAATTTGGCTTTAGGTATACTAAAGCAACTATTTCTTTGGGTTTTCACTTTTCTACTTTTCTTGCTTCTTTTCATGTCTTCTTTGAGAAGGAATATGACAGTGAAAAAAATGCAGGCATTAAAAAAAAAAGCTGTAGCAAAATAAGTTATGCATACAGGCAACTCCTTTGTTACTTCATCTTCTTATGGAAATAATTATTTTTTGAAATAAGTTTTCAGTTTCCTGGAATAATTTTTCTTTTCCTGTATGTTTGCTTTCATGAAATTTTCACTGGGCACCTCTCCCAAGTGTCGGATGGAGTTACAAAGCAAAATCAAAAATAAATGCCAGCGGTGTGAGAAAAGGGTCCTTATCTGTCAACCATGCAACATTCTGGTTGAAAACCTCCCCTGTGTAGGATACTTGAAACCTTGATTTTTAATGTACAGATGAATAATCTTTTATTAGCAGTTGATCTCAATTAGATTTTTAATCTACTGTATCAAAACAGTCAAACAGTCATGGATGTGGAAAATGAACATAGACAGGAATGCCAGGCATTATGACAAAATGTGTAAACTTCTCTGTTGAAATGGACATGGCAGGGATTGGATCTTCTGTCCGCTACATGAACATTTTAAAACTACTGGCTGTTTTGGGATGGAGTACTTCCCCCCCCCCAAATGAAAAATTAAAACAAAAAAATCTTGCTGCATTGTTAGCATGGAATGAATATCAGTTCTGAATATCTTGAAATATTTTATGTATTAGGGAAAACTGTTACCCAATCAGCTGTAGAAGTCAAATGTATGAATGAAAGCCATCTCTCCAAGGGAATTGCACTGCAAAATATCAAGCATAATTTTTCAGAACTTTAGGTAATGTAAGGTTTGATATGTATGTACATAAAACAGAAATTTAAAATAGAAGTGTATCTAAAACTCCATTTGATTGTTTGGCTGTTATTCATGGTGAAAAGTTCTCTTCAGAAAACTGACTGCAAAGATCAAAGCTAAATAATAATGACAGGCATTAGAGGACTTAACAATAATTTATGTATGGACACTTCCTCAGGCCAGCTTCTTAAAATTCTCTTCAAAAAGCTACACTGGCTAACAGAGGTCTTTTCTGACTTCTCCATGTAAGCTACAGGCAGATGACAGAAGAAATCACTGCTGGACAAAAAGGACTGCCTCTGTTCACTGTAAACTCATATTTCAAAAATAAATTTGTTTAGGATGGTTAAGAATGAAAACAAATCAATTTAAGGTTCCTAGCAATCAGAAAAATGATAAAAATAATCTAAGTATTTTAAAACCACTAAGAATGTAAAAAAGAAAGATCTGGTTTTGAGACTAATGTTTCTAAAAGAAATTATAGAATTAGAGGAAAATTCAAAGCAAAATATGATCATCTCTAAACCAAAAAATAAAAATATTAAATATAGCTAATCTGAATTTTTAACAATTTCAAATATATTAATTTAATACATAGATGTTGAGGAATCTGCCTTTTTTCAGTGAAAATAAGTTTTTCTGGAAAAGTTGTTACAATGAAGTTCTCATACCATTAAACATAGCGATATGTGAGGTTGCTTTGCACAGGTGGATTCTGATGTAGAGCAACCCTACAAGTACTTGTGCAAAACACAGACATGAACTAACGTGAAGTTCTTCTTACTTCTATTTTGCAATAACCAGGGATGCACAGTTAGGAATCTGGCTTTACTTTCATTTCTGGATTTCCTGACAATAGCTAAAATGGAAAATTTGTGAGAAATAATTCTGTATCTTTCAATATTAAAGAGAAAAAATTCATATTAAAACGCCCTGAATTTACAGGATCAAACAAATCAGCCTGTCATAATGAAGGGTCCTCAAGCTGCTGAAAACTTGAAAACTACTGTAGAAAGAAGGAAAATATGTCATGGGAAGACATACACGTGACTCTCTCATAGTATGGAAAAATTTTTGAGGAAAGCATTTTACTTTGTTTTTCAGCATTATTAGCTTAGGATACCATCTCATGTGAAACTTAACTTTCCATAAGAGAATTATAGTATTTTGATTATATCAAGAAAAATAACTAGAATTATTAATGTCTTTTAACCTAGACACAAAGAGTAACCTCATTAATATGATTAAGAAAAAACGTTCTAGAAGAATGATACCAATGATGAATGCTGATATTAGATTTTGATGGCTTGGTGTCATCACGTGTTAATAGAATCATAGAATCATAGAATGGTTTGGGTTGGAAGGGACCTTAAAGATCATCTAGTTCCAAACACCCTGCCGTGCGCAAGGACATCTTCCACTACACCAGGTTGCTCAAAGACCCATCCAACCTGGCCTTCAACACTTCCAGGAAGGGGCATCCACAACTTCTCTGGCAACACCTGTTCCAGTGCCTCACCACCCTCACAGTGAAGAACTTCTTTCCTTACATCCAATCTAAATCCACCCTCTTTCAGCTTAAAGCCATTACCCCTTGTCCCTATTGCTACATGCCCTTGTTGAAAAGGTCCCTCTCCAGCTTTCTTGTAGGCCCCCTTTAGGTACTGGAAGGCTGCTAGAAGGTCTCCCTGGAGCCTTCTCTTCTCCAGGCTGAACAACCCCAACTCTCTCCGCCTGTCTTCATAGGAGAGGTGCTCCAGCCCTCTGACCATCGTTTGTGGCCCTCCTCTGGACTCACTCCAACAGGTCCATGTCCTTCTTATGTTGGGGACCGCAGAGCTGAATGCAATACTCCAGCTAGGGTCTCACAAGAGTAGAGTAGAGGTCAGAATCACCTCCCTTGACCTGCTGGTCACGCTTCTTTTGATGCAGCCCACAATGTGGTTGGCTTTCTGAGCTGCAAATGCACATTGCCAGGTGTCCTGGTTTCGGCTAGGACAGAGTTAATTTTCTTCCTAGTAGCTGGTATATGTGCTGTGTTTTGATTTAGTAGGAAAAGAATGTTGATAACACACCGATGTTTTTAGTTGTTGCTAAGTAGTGTTTATACTAAGTCAAGGATTTTTTTCAGCTTCTCGTGCCCAGCCAGCAAGAAGGCTGGAGGGGCACAAGAAGCTGGGAGGGACACCATCAGGACAGGCTGACCCAAACTGGCCAAAGAGCTATTCCATACATATGACATCATGCCCAGTATATAAACTGGGGGAGTTAACTGGGAGGGGGGATCGCGGCTCGGGAACTAACTGGGCATCGGTCAACGAGTGGTGAGCAATTGCATTGTGCACCACTTACTTTGTATAGTTTAATTCTTTTAGTATTGCTATTGTCATATTATTATTATTATCATTATCATTGTTTTTCATTCCTTTCTGTCCTATTAAACTGTCTTTATCTCAACTCACGAGTTTTTTTTCCTGATTCTCTCCCCCATCCCAGGGGTGGGGGGGCAGTGAGCAAGCGGCTGCGTGGTGCTTAGCTGCCGGCTGGGGTTAAACCACGACAGTCCTTTTTGGCGCCCAACGTGGGGCACAACGGGTTGAGATAACGACAAATCTGACTGGAATGTGTTAGAACAAATTTGTTATAAACATACATTATATTAGTTCAATAGTTGCTGGTCACAATGTTGATGTATTTGCTCTCAAAGTTGGTGCACTTGTTCTTAAAGGTGCGTTATGTAATACCTTACTTGCAGTATATGCTCCCTGTTGTGCTGTTTATCACCCGTGGGAACTGGGCCAGAGTTATCATGTTGTTGTACTTTGTAACACTGGCTTATGATATGATAGAATTGCTGGTTGTGGAATTAATCTGGTATTTGTACTCAGCATTGCCGTCACCTCCGTACTTCGGGAGCCGTCTATCAGAAACTATTAATAATTACACCTTGTACCTTTTCTCATCGGAGAGCCAAGCCACAGGGGAGACACATTTCTTCACCTTCCCCTTCTCCTCCAGGCAAATTACAGTGGCTCTTGAGAATTTTGAATATCCTTGGGATGTTCAAAACCAGCATGTTCCTATTGTTATGTCTCCTGAATGTGTTCCAGGCCTTGTTTAAGGTTAAACAACTGTTTAAGAATACCTTTCGGAAATCTGCCCCGAGGCTTAATAACCATGGGTGGCATGGCATGTGGGAGAAAATGGGCAGGTATCTAGAGAACTTCTCACCTCCAATGGTTTGGAACTTCACTCCTGAACAACTACAGGACCCTGATAAAATGATAGATTATCTGAAAGGAAAATGCTGTGGCTATTCCAAAGAGGCACAACCTATCGCACTGTGCTGGGCCCTGGCTAGTATCTACCAAACACTGCTCAATACTATGCAGCACCCTCAGGGGGAAGGGAGGGAAAACAGACCGACAGATACTGCGGCTACTCCAACCCCTGCAACAGACACAGCAGCTACTGCAACCCTGGCAACAGGCAAGGCGGCTACTCCAGCCCCCACAACAGACACTGCAGCTACTGCAACCCTAGCGACAGGCAAGGCGGCTACTCCAGCCCCGACAACAGACACTGCGGCTACTCCAACCCCTGCGACAGGCGCTGCGGCTACTCCGACCCCTGCGACAGGCGCTGCGGCTACTCCGACCCCTGCGACAGGCGCTGCGGCTACTCGACCCCTGCGACAGGCGCTGCGGCTACTCCGACCCCTGCGACAGGCGCTGCGGCTGAACCAGAGAACCAATCTGTGCCAGTATCAGTCGCCCCTATACAGAAGAAGAAATATACAAAAAAATCAGCTCGTTTAGCGAAGGATGAAGACGAACCAGGGCCATCACGAGAACAGGAGGAAGAGGCAGAACCAGAAGTAATCACCCGATCTCTATCCCTGAGTGAGCTGCGGGATATGCGAAAAGATTTCAGCCGTCGTCCAGGTGAGCACATTATCACCTGGCTGCTCCGATGCTGGGACAATGGGGCTAGTAGCCTGGAATTAGAGGGTAAGGAAGCCAAGCAGCTAGGATCACTTGCTAGGGAAGGTGGCATTGATAAGGCGATTGGAAAAGGGACACAAGCCCTCAGCCTCTGGAGGCGACTCCTGTCAAGTGTGAAGGAAAGGTATCCCTTCAAGGAAGATGTTATATGTCAACCAGGCAAGTGGAGTACCATGGAAAGAGGTATTCAGTACCTGAGGGAATTAGCCGTGCTAGAGATGATTTATTATGACCCGGACAGTTTACAATTACCCAAAGATCCAGATGAAGTTCAATGCACACGACCATGTGGCGGAAGTTTGTACGGAGCGCACCATCATCATATGCGAACCCATTGCAAGGACACGGGATCCAGTACTTAACTTGGAAAGACGAAGAGCACCGACAGTGGATGAAATGGCTCGCCA